>NC_088172.1:101356467-102639480 GCF_028769735.1 Zonotrichia leucophrys gambelii
AGCAGTTCATGAAAATGCCACAGAGTGAAAATGCTGCTTGAGAGTAGCAGGTGACTCTGCTTAGGGAACTTTTTTTTTGGGGTGTGATCCCAGTAAAACATGATCTGCATATTGTACCAGAAGTCTGGGTGTTTACACTGTTAAACACTCATTTTAAATAAATTTTGGATATCTAGATTGAACTCCTAGCTCTGCTACAGTTTGTGGAAATCAGAACTGTGGGAAGGTTAGTGACAGTCCCAGGGAGGAGGAGGTGACAGCCCCACTGCCCTGTCCTTTATGTGGAAATTAAGGCACAAAATGTTGGAAATGTGCCTTCTGCTGGGGCCTGATTCAGCTCAGGACAAGTCAAGTTAATTTTCTTCCTCCCAGCCTGCTCACCTGCCCAGTACCCAGATGTGTGTTACACAGCTCATCACCAGCACAAACCCTGCCAGCACTGGTTGTGACTGGAGGCAGAAATCACCAACATGGGACCTGAACCTTGACCCAACCTGTGGAGCTCTAAAATACATTTTATATTTGGTTAAGATCAGATTTCAGAAATCTTTCGTTTTGTGACACACAAAACCCCAGAGGCAGAGGAATAAATCCCTGATTGCACTAATCCATAGCAGGGGCTGCTGTGCTCCCGGGGGAAAATTGGGGGAGGATCTTTGTGCTGCTGGAGTCTGGGCAGGGTTTAATTAGTCTGGGAAATGGACTCCTGGAAAAGTCTGTCTGCCATGGCACACACTCTGCTCTGCCCTTCATCCCAGGCAGGATGCCCCTGCTGAAGGAATCTGTGCTTGGAGCACTTCATTCCCAGCCTTAAATTGTGGTGCCCAACAGCTGGAATTGTGAGGGGGAGCAGGAATGGTTTCCCAGCAGGGTTTGCAGTGGGGGCCCAGGGAGGGTATCCCTGTTAATTCCCACTTTGGAGCCCTGTGGACATCTACAGCCTGGGTAAAGGTGTGGTCTTGCCCAGAACAGAATTCCCCTGGTGCTGGCATGGACCCACCTGTGGGTGCAGGAAACATTTAACCCAGCAGTGACAACCCTTCTTTTATTTTTATTCACATACATGATGAGTTCATGATTAAGCACAAATCTTTCAGCTGCAGTGAATTTGCTTCCTTTAAAAATTCCCTTTGCAGTTGTGCTGCAACTGTTTATCTGCTTTTAATTTTCTTTTTTTTTTTTTTTTTTTTTTTTTGCTTTTTTCTCTTCTTGTTATTTTTAAATGAACTTTCAGATGTCATTATTTCTTCGAGGCTGGAGTGAAATGAGAAAGTACCTGAAAGGGTTTAGGGTGCCAGCCTAATCATTGAATCCGGCCTTGCTGCCTGAAAATTTCAAAGCTTTAAAGCCTTGAAAAGGGATTCAAGTGGAAGTGGTGACACGTAGCAGCATAAATAATTATCTTTGGGCCCTTTCACCTCTGAATTCTTTTTTTACAGCGTACAGAACATGGTCTGAAGAGGTTAATAAACGCGCTGCCGCAGAGTGCTTACAAAATTAATGCAGCTGCCATGGATCTGGGGGGCTCCCTGGGAGTGGGGCTTTGCTGCCTTCCAGCTCTCCCAGAGAAGCAAAGAATGAGCTGGCTGGGGTGGTGCAGGTGTTGGGCAGTTTTATTCCAGCCCGGAGCAGCACACAACGGAGCATCCACCGCATCCACGGCTGCTGCAGCGCTCCCAGGCCTCCGCTTTGTCCTTCCCTGCTGATGGCTTGGAAGGGTTTTTTTTAGGGATGTAGCCAACTTGTTTGTTTTTTTTTAATTGAGTTCATCAAGCCTGGAAACAAACCTTGCCTGCATGGGCAAGGCTGCAGGAGCCTCCCTGGCAGGTCTGCTCGCAGCTCCGCGGTTTCCGTGGTTATCCCAGCGGCCGTGGGCTGTGATGGAGAGAGATTTCTCTTTTAAAGGAAGGAAGCCCCTTTTTCCCTCCACACCCAAAATCCCCGAGTAAAGAGCAAACCAAGCCTGTAGCTGGTGTTGGTGCATCACCTTTAATTAGCTTGCTGGTCTCTGCAATGTACCAGGTTTGGAAATCATTTAAAATTTTTCAGGGGCGCTCTGTGAAATTTTCAAACGGATTTTTCCCCTGGTTACCTGATGTACCAAATGCCTGAATTTAAGTACAAATATTCATCTAATTTGGAGTAATTTCCAAAGTGAGATTTGGATCTCTTTGACCTCTTATTAAAGCGAACGAGTGCTGGAAAACACCTCTTCTGCAACAAATACAGCTTTCGTTTTTCCTTAAAATACTTTAGCATAAAAACGCTGAGTGTGAGCTGCCCCACATCCCTGGCTCCCAACGTTTCTCCTTTTGCAGCAGAGGTGTCGCAGGTGGGAAGTCCCTTGCTCACGGTGCTGGCTGGGGGTGGATTTATTTGGGATTCCAAAACCTGTGCAGCGCAGCGATCCATTCCCAGCCCGTGTTTTTGGGAGACTCCACAGCCGGATGAGGGATGCTCAGCCCTGCCCCTGGCACCTCTCTGAGCAGAGGATGTTTTGTCCCCGTTCCTTATGGCGCCTGGAGCTCACCCCACTTGTTTACTCGTGCTGCTAATCCCAAAAATAAATGCTTGCTTTTGTTTGTTTGTTTGCAGGCGTACGGCCCCGGGAGGCCCTACCCGCTCCCGCATCCCGCAGGAAGGTACAGCTGGAATTAGCTCCTGCCTCCTGGTTTTATTTTTTAAACATGGAAAACGTCCGGGATTTTGCTTTTGTTCTTTTTATTATTTGTGGGGTGAGGGAAAAAAAAAAAAAAAAGAAATTGTTAAGCACCATCCCTGTAGTTTTTAAACGGATGCCTGTTTTAAATGTGCACATTTCTTACGGACCTGATGATGAATTTTTGGGAGGGACTGGGAAGAGCGGATTGCCGTCGGACGAGGTGGGAGTGCTGCGTTGTCCTCCTTACAAATCCAAGCTGTGCTGCGCGCTGCCCGCCCCTCTGAACTCCAAACATCCTCTACTCCACACACAAGAGCCTGAAAACAGACAAGGGGTTGGAAAGAATGCCCAGAAATGGGATTTTATGGACTCTGGGGGCAGACCCAGCAGGCAGCCAGCGGCACTGAGAGAGACACAGCCCTCAGCCCTCGCTGCTCCTTGGCAGGTGCTTCCTTCGGTTTCTCGGACTCTGAAGTAAAACATTTCAACTTTTCTTGGATGCGTGCCCGTTTCTGGCGTGGGTTTTGTCATGGCATAACCAGGCAGGGGCCGTGGGTTTGTCTGTTTGATACCTAATTTAAAACGGCTGCGAAGGGCAGGAATTCCATTCGTTTTTAGCACTCTTTCTAGGGATTTTCTGTGTGAGTGTACCAAATCAGTAAATATTTTTATTTGCTTTATAAAGTGGCTTTTGAAATTCTGAGCAGTGGCGTGTGGTTAATTTCCAGCCCCCTCCAGAGCGTGTTTGTGTCTTTTACCTGTGTGCACACGTTCCTGTTGATTTATTGGAAAATAATTCCACCCAACCTCTAGAATTTAAAATTTTTGTTTAATTAAAAAAAATTAAATGAGGAGAGCATTCACTTCAGCTTTCCCTTTGGATTTTTCCATTAAATCCGGGTATTGTGTAAATCAGCAAAGTTCCCAGTCTTGCCCCGACTCCTTGGTGCTCCCTTCTTTCCAAACATCCAGGTGTTAATCACCAGCAACTGGGGGAAAAGCCCTAACAGCCCCGTTTAACTTGGAAGGAAGAAATCAACCTGGATTCATTATTTTCAAGTGATGGAAGGTGGGGCAAAATCCCTCATTGTGATGCAGCATTCCCGGGGCTGGGAGCCGCCAGCCCTCCCCAGGGCCTTCTCCCACAGCCGGGAAAAGATTGGGGGCTCAAAAAGAACGATTTTGCTTTTCCAGCAGGACAAAACCAACTCTGAGGGTGAGTTTTCATGGGAATGGGCTGGAGGAAGGAGTGGGGTGGGTCGCCTACATTCCAAAGTGGATGGCCCCGCGTGCTGGTGGCTTTGTCCCTTGCTCCAATTTTTTGGGGCACAAGAAGTCTGGGTAAACATTTGGGAAAGGTTCATCCCTACAGGCTTCACTTTGCCCAATCCTTCACCCCCTTGCAGTGTGAGTAGAGCCAGCCTGGGCCCTGGGAGCTGCGCTGCCCACTCGGAGCTCTGCTTGGAGCAGCGTGCTGGCCTGGAGGCTTCCTTTCCTCGGCTGGGATGCAGGAGCTGGCTGGGCAGCACCACCTTCCTGGGGCTCTGCTGCAGTTCCCTGTGCCCCCAGCTGCTGGGGAGCCTGGGGGTCACCCTGGGACAGCATCCCTGGGGAACTCCTCAGGCTGCTTTGCTCACATTTGGGTTTTTTCCCCAAGCTGGAGCTGAGCCCGATATATCCCCTTGGATTTAACAGAGTTTGAGGGGGAAGCCACTCACCAGGCTGGGCTCAGTCCCACCCCAGAATTTAAGTACAAATACACATCTAATTTGGAGTCGCTCTGGGCTGTTTCCCGTGGGACCCAGCAGGGAGAAATTCTCCCTCACGGAAAAGGAAGGGAGCCAGGGAGGAAAGGGATCTCTTTCCACAAGAACGGTGGAGATTCCCTTCCCCTCCAGGCTCCCACATAAGGCTTGGGGACAGGTCTGGGACTGAGTCTGTGGTCTTGCAGAGGCCAAAATCCCGATTTTCCATCTCAGGATCGTTCCTTCATGGCACAGCCGGGAGTGGAGCAGCCCCGGTGCTTCCCGGGGCTGGGGTTCAGTGGGTCCCCCAAGGATGGGGGAGTCTGGCAGAGGCGGGAGGGACACAGAATTAAATCCTTAGCAGCAGACAGGGAGGCAGCAAAAAGGGGATTTTGAGCTTGTCCTTCAGTCCGTACACCGAGAAAGAAGCAGCCGAGTCGTGAGAACAAGGCTTCCTTTTTATTGTTTAAAATAAAATTAAAATAAAAAATAAAAGAAAGAAAAATTGCCGGAAGGAGTCCCGAGGAGCGTTTCCCGACGTGCGGGATTTCCTCGGACAGTGGCGCGGGGATGAACCCGCTCCGGCTCCGCGCATCCCCCGGCCCCGGCTGCTGCGGGGTCCGATCCCGGCGGGAAGCGGGGTCCAGCCCCGGGGATCCTCGGGCTCTCCGTCACCTCCGCACGGCTCCGAGCCAAGGGCCGGGGCTTGAGGCGGCTCCGCGGGATGCGCGCCCCGTCCACGCACGGGCATTCACTGACTGCGCGGTATTTAATAACAACAACGAGAAAAACGGGGTTTTCCCCTTAAATCCCAGCACCGGCGCTGCGGGGCTCTCCTGCCACGGCTCCAGCCTCAACTGAGCTGCGACCCAATTTACCTCGGGCGGAGATAAGAACGGAATGGCACCGTTCCGGGGCACCCCCACGGCATTAATTCGGCCGCCATGAGCTGCGCCTCGAAGGGTTTATCGCGATTTGCGCCGGGGCTCCGGGCTGCGCTGCCCCGGCCGCCCCCGCCCCGTCGGGAGGAGCTCTCGGCGGCCGGGACACGGACACACCGACACTCACACAAATCCACTCTGATTCACACTCACGCAAGCACTCGGCGCTGCCGTCGGGGCCGTTTGTCCAAAAACAGGAGAGACTTAAAAAAAACTCGAAGGGAGGCCGGGAGGGGACTGAAAGTGGGGCGGCCGTCGGCGATCCCCGCGGGCACCGGGCAGGGCGGAGCGTCCGGCGCCGGAGGAGCGGGGCGCTCGGGGACACACACACGGGACGCACCGATTATTATTACCACGTCCTGCCGTAGAGCAGGTTGGGGCTGACCATGCCGCCGTTGTAGTCGACGCCGGCCGAGTCCAGGGGGGCCAGGGGAGCCACGGGGCCGTGCAGCGCCGGCGGGCTGGGCGACAGCTCCTCCAGGTCGGCCGCCTGCCCCAGCGAGCCGGGGTGCGGGTGCGCGGCGGCGGCGGCGGCGGGGGCCGCGGGGGCGGCGGGCCCGGGGCCCGGGGTGGCGTTGCCCGGCGGCGGGCAGGGTTTGCCGTCCTTCACCAACACCGGCACGGCCACGCGGCGCGGCGAGGGCTGCTGGCACAGGCCGCCGCCGCTGCCGCCGCCGCCGCCACCGCCGCCGCCGTCGGGGTGCAGCTGCTGCGCGGCCGCCTTGTCCTTGGCCTGGCGCTTCATCTTGTAGCGGTGGTTCTGGAACCAGATCTTCACCTGCGTGGGGGTTAGGTGGATGAGGCTGGCCAGGTGCTCCCGCTCGGGCGCCGACAGGTACTTCTGCTGCTTGAAGCGCCGCTCCAGCTCGTAGACCTGCGCCTGCGAGAAGAGCACCCTCCTCTTCCTCCGTGGCGCGGCGTGCAGCGGCACGATGGCCTTGGCGCCCTCGGCGATGCCGCTCAGGCCGCCCATGCCGGCCACGTTCATCCCCGCCGACGGGCCCATGAACCTGGAGACTGAGCGGGACGGCCTGCTCAGCGCCCGCCCCGTCGGGGCCGCCGCTCCGCTCCCCCCGCGCCCGGCCGCCCCTCATCCTCCTCCTCATCCTCCTCCTCCTCCTCCTCATCCGCGCCCCCCGCGCCCGCACTTACTGCTGGAGTAGCGGGGGTCGCCGCCGGGCCCGTACCAGCCGCCGCCCGCGGCCGCGCCGCCCCGCATCCCCTCGGGGTAGGCGGGCAGCTCGCCCACGTTGCCCAGCCCGCCGTTGCAGTAGCCCCCGACGGCTCCGTGCGGGAACTGCGACACGCCGTGGGGCATGTGGTAGGCGGCCGCGCCCGCGGGGACGTGCTGCGGCACGGCGGCGGCGGCGGCGGCGGGGGGCACGGAGGCCTGGCGGTACGGCCCGAGGGACGCGCCCAGCCCGCCCGCCCCGTCCATGCCGCCGAACTTCTTGTAGCTCTCCTCCATGGGGCTGAGGATGTCGGTGACCGAGAAGGGCGTCGTGTGCTTGGGGCTCAGCGACATGGCGCGGCGGGGCGGGACGCGACGGGGCGGGCCGGGCCGGGCCGGGCGCTGCCGCCGGCACCGCCGAGCCGTCCGCGGCGGCGGCCACCAGCCCCGGGCGCCGGTAGCTCGCCGGTTCTTTTAGCCCGGCGCCGGGTTTACGCCAGACGCGGGGGGGCGGAGCGGCGGCGGGCGGCCCCGGCCCCTCCCCGCCTCCCGCCGGCCCCCGGCCCCGGCCCCCTCCTCCCGGCCATTGTCCTGCGCCCGCCCGACGGCTCTTAAGCCCGGCCACGCCGGGGCAGCGCCCGAGCGGCTCCGAGCGGCCCCGGCCCCGCCGCCCTCGCCCGTAAGTACCTGCCCGTTCCCCCGAGCCCCTCGCCACGGTGCGCGGCCACCCCCGGGCACGGCGTCCCGGGGCAGAGCGGCTCCCGCCCGGCCCCGACGGCAGCACCGGGCAGCCCCGTCCCCTCTCCCGGCCGGGCTGCACGGATCCCGGTCCCGCTCCCGGCCCCTCGGAGCCGCGGCCGCGGGGTGCGAGGCCAGCGGGGACCCCCGCGGCACCGGGGCCCCTTTAGGGCCGATGCTTCGTTTGCGGTCGCGTTTTCGGGGTTTTTTCGGTCGTTCTTCGTTTGCTCGTTGGTTTTGGCGCAACGAAAGGCTCTCCTGGAGCAGCCCGAGCCCGCGGGCCGGGGCCGGAGCGGCTGCGGGACTCGCTCCGCCGCCCCGGGCAGCGGCTGCGGGGCTTCTGCACCGGCACCCCGCGCCCGTCGGGGCCTCTCTGAGCGGGGCTGAGCGGGGTCTCTGCCGGGCTCAGAGGCCGGGGCGCAGCCAGAACCCGCGGCCGGAGCTGTGCCCGCATCCCCGGGCCGGGCACCGCTGCGACGGGGCGGGTGCAGCCGAGCGCGGGGAGATGCGCGGGGTGCGCGCCCGGGGACCCGCGGGGCTGCGCCTTGCCCAGAAATTGGTAAAACTCGGGGTGTTCAGTGAGCAGCCTCGCCCCTGAGCGGCGCCGGTTCCCGGGGTGCCGCCGGTGTTCGCGCACGGACTCCGCTCTGAGGGTTTTGGGGAGCCAGGGGTATCCCGCACCCTCCAGACTGGACCCTTCCCTTCTCAATCCCCATCTTTTCCCTGATCTTTTTGAAGGCAAGGCGCCTGCCGGTCTGCGGTGATTGTTAAAAATAAAAGATAAAAGATCGGAGCGGGCGCAGGTTTGAGTTTTAAACTTTGTGCTCCACACTGAAACTCTGACACCCCAGCGAGGGTCAGGAGTTAAACGGGTCCCGAATCTCCACGCGCTGCCGTCCAAATCCCGACAGCTCTGTTCAGTTGCAATATTCCCACCATTCGGGCAGAATTCCTGGCACCTCCATCCTTTTTTCCCTCTGTACCTGTCTTCCCCTCCCCTGCTCAAAAAAAAAAAAAAAAAAAAAAAAAAAAAAAGAAGAGAAGAGAAAAAGCCAAAGCCTTTCTATATCCTTGTGAGAGCAGCACGGGGGATGCCCCACGCGTGGGGACACTGCTGCCCCTCAGGGAAACCCCAGGTGTGACACAGCTCTGTCCCTGGGGTCGGGCCCCCAGCACAGCCCCCGGTGCCCACCAGTGTCACCAGTGGTACCAGTGAACTGCTGAACCGTGTCTGAGCCCAGCTCTGCCTTCATCAGAGTCTTCCTCCAAAGGCTGATCATTTTATTATTTTATTTTATTTTACTTTACTTTTTAATATTTTATTTTACTTTTAATTTTAGGTTTTTTATTTAATTTTACCTTTTTAAACTTTATTTTACCATTTTTTACTTTATTTTACCTTTTTTTACTTTATTTTACTTTTTAACTTTATTTTGCCTTTTTTACTTTATTTTACTTTTTAACTTTATTTTGCCTTTTTAAACTTTATTTTACATTTTTTACTTTATTTTACTTTTTTACTTTTTCTTTGTTTTTCTTTACTTTTTTCTTTACTTTTTTTTCTTTACTTTTTTTTTCTTTACTTTTTTTTCACTTTACTTTTTTTTCACTTTACTTTTTTTTTTTTTACTTTACTTTTTTTTACTTTATTTTATTTCGGCGCCTGTAGTTTTCCCTCCCTACTGGAGCAGGTCCCCTCCTTTCTGGGGCTCACACTCCAGGGTGGAGCTGCTGAAACCTCTCTCCAAGGGAGCAGCTTGGCAAAGCAGGAACCCTGCCCTGGGGATGGATGGATGGATGGATGGATGGATGGATGGATGGATGAGAGGTAGAGCGTGGTGTCCCTGCTTCCCTCTGGGAAGGGACAGGCTGCTCCTGGCGCTGTAGGAAGGATTCCCTGCCAGCCACTGGGGCATTTGGGATCTCCCCGAGGCCTCAGTGCTGCTTTGGGGTCAAAGCAGGCAGAATAAGGTGAAGGGCTGGGAGGGACTGGCCCTGTTTGTGTCAGACTGGCCCTGTAAGCCGGGATTTTGGGATGTGGCACGAGCGAGCTGGTTTGTAGGGACTCAGGGGACAGGTGTGTCATCAGCCCCTGCTCACACCCAGGGAGAAAAATCCAGCCAGGATGTCCCTGGACAGCAGCCCAGGAATTTTCCCACATCAGTAACGTGATGTTTGGGATAAAAAGCATCACTTCATTTCGGTGATGAGTGTAAAGAAAATCTTTTTGATGTGGCAAATGTCTCACAAAAAAACAGCCCGCTAACCTTGAACTCTTTCTTGCTTATAGAGGTGTTTTTCTAAGCTAACCCTCCATCACCTGGAGGTTCCACACAAAACCAGACTTTTTTCCTTCCCTACCCTGGCAGGATCAAGCTGCAGATTCCAAGGGAAGTAGTTTAAAAGCAAATTAAAAAAAAAACCCAACAACAGCAACAAAAAAAAGCCAAAACAAAACCAAACAAGCAAAAACCCAAAACAAACAAACAAAGAAAAAACCACCAAAGAAAACAAAACATAACAAAAATACAAACCCAAAACAAACAGAAAAAAACCCAAAAAACCAAAACAAAAAAAACCCCACCAGTAAATACGTAGAAATTGCAAAAAACAAAAAGCCAAGAAGCCAAACTCTTGTGTTTTAATTTTTGGGGGTGATTTTCCCCGCTCCCTGATTACCCCCGTTCCGCGGAAGGTCGCCGGGATGCCGGCCTGTGCAGATGTGATTTCCAGGAGTGCAGTTGTGATTTCCCAGCCCGGCTTGCCTCCCGGATGATAATGACACACTCGGGGCTCATTTCCACACGCAAGTTGTCCTTTGCCGTGCCAGCCCGTGCCTGTCGCAGCGGAGGTGCTGACCCCGGTGCGCCACAATTGACACGGAGATGGAGGCTGATTTTTTTTGGGAGGGCGTTTTTCAATAATCCAGTATAAATGCTAATTTATTTCTCGGCCCGAAAAGCGATGGTTTCCTCTAAATAATCAGCGGTTGGCCTCTCTCTCTCTGCGCTGTGGTGGCGGCTTGCCTCGGTTCAGCTCTCACCAATAATTTGCAGAGATTAAAAGGGTCTCGGAAACGGAGGCTTAAGGAATTGCTTTCTAAAGACGTGGCGAGATTGGAAAAGGAACCCGGGGTTTCCAGCGCACTCTAAAACCATTTCCACGTAAAACCCCGGAATTAGGGAGTTTGAAGTGGCGCTAAATGGGCTGTTCACGGGCAAGGCGAGAAATTAACCCGGCACCAACCGGGACATCGCGGCCGCCGGGGGGAAAAATCGAGCCTTGAGCCAGGAACTGCGGGCTGGGATGCCCAAGGGATGCCTGGCAGGAATGCCCATCGGGAATGCCCATCGAGACTGGCACGGCCACAGCAGGACACCCTGTGACAGGTCTGGTCTGCCCTAAAGTCAGGTTTAGGAGGTCCCTGTCCACCCACCTCTTTACATGATGATAACTTTCATGGCATGATGTTTATCCTTGTGGTTGTAGGTTTTCCTTATCGTGGCTTTTTTGGTATAACCACCCCCCTCACACACCAATAAATATATTGGTCTCACACAGCCTTCCCTGGGATTCCTGCTTGCTGGGTGGATGGGTTTTCCCGTGGGGTTTGGGTGACAAGGCAGCTTTCATCCTGCCTGTGGAAGGGCATGTTTGCAGCTACTGAGCTCCCAGGGAAATGCCTTGTGTCCCCAGATCCAGCTGGGAAAAGTTTCTGGAAAGGGAAAAGAGTGTGGGTGGGAGCAGAGCAGGTTCCAGTGCGAGCAGCAGGAAAGGGAAATATCCCAGAGCTGCTTTTAGGGTTTTCCTAATTATTGAGGTGGCAGGAAATGCTCTGGGGGATATTCCTGAGGCATCTCCTCCAGCTTTTCCTCGGATTACAGAATGTAGATGTTTCTCTGGCACCACTCTATGCCTGAATTCCTAATCCTGGATCCCTGATCCCTGCACCTGCCCCATCCCACCTGGCAGCAGCGTGTGCCACTGGCTCCTTTTTGCTGGCCCCACTGCCTCTCTCCTCTTTATTGAGGCTCTGTTTTTCATTCCATAATATTTTCCCAGTTTCATTAGTGGGGATAACAAGGCTGGCTTTCCCTGTGCTGCAGCATGGGTGAAGGAACGCCAGGAAAATCCAGGATCCTGAGTTACTCCCAGGTTTAAATTCCCTCCTGGTTTGTGCTGCTCGTGACTGCTCCTGCCTTTGGAACGGGAGCCCTTCCACATGGTGGCTGTTTTCCCATGGGTTTTACCTGTGGGATCACCATGGAATTCCTGCCTGGTTTGGGATGGAAGGGACTGGAAGGACCATCCTGTGCCAAGCTCCAGATCAGGTTGCCAGGGTCCCGTGCAGCCTGGCCTGGAGCACTTCCAGGGTTATCCAGCGTCCCCATGCTCCTGGCTGCTGGGTTCAGTTCAAGTCCAGGACTGGTGACTTGGAATGAGCTTTATCCCTGCCTCTGCTGCCCAGGAGAGATCCTTGTGCTGGTGGGGAGGGTGAAGGAGCCAGAGGCTGCCTGTGTCCAGCTGGGAATTTCACTTCTGACAGAGCTGGATCTGCACAAACCTCCAGACAAGCACATGGGTTTTCTTGGGAAAGGGGAAAATAAAAATATGGAAAAGACTCCATTTGGGTTGGGTGTGAGGAAGTCACGAAGTAGAGAGTCTTCCTGAAGGATGATCTTCACAAATTTTAAAATCAGAGCAATATTCCATGTACGGTTAGGAGTAACCATATTGACTCGGTGCCCTGGAGCTCCGAAGTGGGGAGAAATCCCCTCTTTTGGAGGAAAAATCCATCCCTCCTTTCTGTGCAACCCTGAGGAGTAGGATTGTGTCTGATGGGTGCAGGAGCTGACAGGGGAATTGGAATGTGTTGTTTCCCAGGGGTGTGGAGAGCCAGGGAAGATGGTCCAGAGGTGCAGTTGTGGGTGTGAAATGGGGATCAGCTGGGATTTTGGGATATTTACCCCCCTGCCTGTGGCAGCTGAGGAGCAGCTTCAGGGCTTGCTTCCCATCACTGGAGCAGAAGGAGCTGGAGCCCAGACATGGCAGAGGTGGGATAAACCTGGGACAAACCTGTGGGATCACCTCGAGACAGGACCTGTCCAAGGGCCCCTGAGCCCCTGTGCTGCTGGATCCTTCATCCTTCTGGATTTTCCATGGCTGGATATCAACTTCTCCTGGCCCTGCTGGGTCCTGCCAGCTCCAGACCGTGCAGGGCTGGGAAACACCACACAGGCATCCTTTAAATCCCACTGAGGGACCCACGGAGGCTGCGGGGCAGCATCCTGGGGTTTGTGGGACAGCCTGGTGTGGAAGTGATCCAGACCCTGGATGGGGAATGGCCGGAGCTGGCAATAACAGAGCAGGACAAGACAGGGCCAGGAGGAGTCTGTTACACTGGATTTGTGAAGGACGTGGCCCCCAAGGAGATGAGTTCTGCTCTCAAAAGAGCACGTGGTGGTGGTGGGAGATGTCTCCCAGGCTTCCTCCACAGAAATTCCTGCTGCTGTAGCCACCTCTGCCTGGATCCAAAGCTGTTCCACAGGGAAATTCCCTCTGGGCTGTGGGAGGCAGTAGCAGGATGGAAAAGTGCCCTGCTGATGTGTGACCGTGTTCACAGGGGTCTTGTGTTGAAGGAAGAGACGAGGATCTGACTCCATGTTTCAGAAGGCTTGATTTATTATTTTATGATATATATTACATTAAAACTATGCTAACAGAATAGAAGAAAAGGTTTCATCAGAAGGCCAGCTAAGAATAGAAAAGGAAGGAATGATAACAACGGCTTATGGCTCAGACTCTCTGTCTGAGCCAGCTGGGCTGTGACTGGCCATTAATTAGAAACATTCAACATGAGACCAATCCCAGATGCACCTGTTGCATTCCACAGCAGCAGATAATCGTTGTTTACATTTTGTTCCTGAGGCCTCTCAGCTTCTCAGGAGGAAAAATCCTAAGGAAAGGATTTTTCATAAAAGATGTCTGTGACACTGATGCCTTCCCAGCTTTGGGAATCTGCTGTCATGAGGAGCAGCATTCCCGTGTGGAGCTCTGCAATGCACAGTCCCTCATGGCTGATGGACATTGCCCAACCACTGGTTTGGGGCTCTCACTTGCAGGAGTCAGCACTTTGTGGGGACAGAAATCCCTGGGAACACCCCATTGTTGAAGTGCTGGAATAAGCCAGGCTCCGAAAAACAGCGGAGAAGTTTCACACTTGAACAAAGCCCCCGAGCAGATGTTGGAGAGGTGCTGGCCCCTTCCAGATGGGGTTAATAAAAGACTTCATTAGGTTAAAAAACAGAGGAAACCGAAGTTAAGGACCTTCTCCTGCGTGCCGTGCTGTTCTCTCCTGCTCAAGGCCATCCTTTTTCCCGGAGCCCGGGTTCCTGCTCCTCCTCATTGTTCCCTCCCGGTGCTGCCGTGCCGGCTCTGACCCGCCGGTGTCACGGCTCCCGGAGCTGCTTGTCACCATGGAGTTGGCTCTGCAAGGCAGCAGCGGCATTTCAATCACCCAAACCGGGCTCAGCACTGCCTTCCCACCTGGCACTGCCCGGCACTGGCAGCAGGATGATCCCAAATGGATGCACGGCTGAGGGGCTTCGTCCCTCGCTTTGCTTTTTCCCCCTGAACATCTCCCACGGTGAATGGGGAAGGGAGTGGAGCTGGGGGAGCTGAGGATGGAAGGAGACATGGATGCCTGTAAGTCCTTGCTCTTATTTTCCCGCAGGAATCTGCCCTGCTTTGGAACCCTTGGGAATCATGCCTGAGTCTTGGGGTGTGGTATTTTTGGGGTCCCCAGAAGAGGGAAGGAAGGAATGAATCTGACTCCATGTTCTTAGAAGGCTAGCTTATTATTTTATGATCTATATTGTATTAAAGATACTATACTAAATAAATATAATACTAAATATAATAGAATCGTGGAATAGCCTGGCATTGAAGGCACCTGAATAAATATAATACTTAAAAATACTACAGTATTTTAATATTAATAAATATAATACTAAAAAATACTACACTAAAACTATACTAAAGAATAGAGCAAGGATACAGACAGAAAGCTGAAAGATAATAATGAAAAACTTGTGACTCTTTCCAGAGTCTGAAACAGCTGGACAGTGATTGGTCATTAAGTCGAAACAATTCACACGTTGGATAAACAATCTTCAACCACATTCCAAAGCAGCAAAACACAGGAGAAGCAAATGGGATAATTATTGTTTTCCTTTTTCTCTGAGGCTTCTCAGCTTCCCAGGAGCAAAATCCTGGGCAAGGGGATTTTTCCAGAAAATACGACAGTGCCACTAGGGTTTTTACTTTCAGAGCTGTGGATCTCACATGGGCAGGATTTGGGGTGTCCCATGGAGAGCTGTGCCCTCCTGGGCTCCAGGTGTGTGGGATGCACTCCCCAGTGCCCAGCAGCATTGGGAACATCTGCTCAAGGAACAAGGGTAGGGCTGAGAGCTTTCTCAGGGAGTTCTTGGGTTTTGCCTCTTGCCAGGAGCCAGCCTTGATGACTCTAATTGTTTCGGTTTTAATTGTTGTGGCAGGTCTGGTGTGGGGCTTGCTCCAGGTCTAACCCCTCTCTGTCAGCCTTGACCCAGGGGGAAGCTGGTGACTCCATGCTGCTGAGCCCCTCTTCCATCTCTGGGAAAGGAGTTTCTGCCCATGGGAGGCGTGTGACAACTTTGGGTGTGTGTGACAGCTTTGTGTCTCTGTGCCAAACACACCCTTGTCCCCACTGCAAGGTGGGCTGGGACAGGGGCTGGGGCCTGCCTGGGGGCCACTGGCAGGGTCATTCTCACTAAGAACAGGGAAACAACACGTCCTGGTGGATGAGGGAGAGGTAGGATGGATGATGTCCCTGGGAAAGAGCAGGGCCTGGGGCTGGGCACGCCTTGTGGTGGCGCAGGGACAGGGATGATCCCAGCCTGGCATGGGCTGTCCCTGCCCAGCTCCACAGGGGGACTTGACAGGTTATTCCTCATTTCTCGGTGATTCCAGCTGAGCTTCCAACAGTTTGGGGCTCTGTGGTGTGATCACAGAACCACTGGGGCTGGAAAATCCCTCCCAGCCCATCAGTCCAAGCTGCGCCCGACGCCCACCTTGTCCCCATCTCGGAGCACTGAGTGCTACCCCATGGCCACTCCAAACCTCCCTGGGCATTTCCAATGCCTGACCACCCTTTCCATGAAGAAAGCCTCTCTGCTGACCAGGCTGGATGTGCTCCAGTGCCTGGCATGTGGAATGCTCCCCACCCCAGCGCCGGAAT
The DNA here is from genome assembly GCF_028769735.1 of Zonotrichia leucophrys gambelii. NCBI lineage: Eukaryota > Metazoa > Chordata > Aves > Passeriformes > Passerellidae > Zonotrichia > Zonotrichia leucophrys. The sequence continues at coordinate 101,372,003 of NC_088172.1, forward strand.
ATTGACAGGGCACCTTTGCCGTGTTCGTTCTGGCGTTAAACTGCTAATTAATTATGACATTTGTGCTACTTCATTCTGCGCCCTGGATCTGCAGAACCTGGCAGGCAGTTAATTAGCTCTCTCTATGCAAAGGATACAGGGGGAAAAAATAATTGCTTGAGGAACAGTCACGGCCTTCTCTCAGCGAGGTCCTACCTACGAGCTGCCTCAGAGCTGCGCTCCCAGCGACGCCTCTGTCAAAGGCCAATCCTTTGGAAGAGAGATTTGAAGGAAAAGGTTATCTGGGAGATGTGCCTGCCTGGCTGTTATTTAGTGCTTGTAAGTCCAAGGGAAATCAATTATCTAAACAACTCCCGTCGTGGAATGGGTTTCTTTATTCTTGTCTAAATATGTTCTCATCTTTGTCTGTCTGCGTGGGGATGTGTGCAGCCAGCGAACCTGAGAGCGAAGGAGGAGCCCTGGCCTCTCACAACTCATGCCTGGCAAGGCTCAGGGGCTTCCCCACCTTCCTGGCTGTTTAAAAATAGAATTTGTACCCCAAAAGAGCTGTGGAGGGATGGGAGCCCCCCAGTTTCACCCTCCCAAATTCTCTTTCCAAGTGTATCCTGGTTTCCCAGGCATGCAAATGTGCCAAACCCCTCCAGGGGCTTCTCTGAAAGAAGCTTTTGGGGTGGTGCGTGTGGTACCTTCTGCCTGTGGGCAGATCTTGCTGATTTGGGGGCCACCTGTCCCCAAACCCCCCTCAGAGGGTTTTGCAGCACATCCCCCTGGAGCATCCCCCTTCTCTGTTTTTGCCACCTTGGCTGCTGCTGGAACAAGGGGACCTTTCATGTGCCTTCAATGCCAGGCTATTCCACCATTCTAACCCAGATTTTTTTTTTTTTTGCAGCACACCAGGCACTGCACTCCTCATTTTCCACCTTCTCTAACGAGGAAAGGTCTGTGACCACCGCGGGCTCATCAGGATACAAGAGCAGGTTTTTACTTTGGGGCCAACAAAGACGAGGAGGAAACCAGGATAATGGAAATGGTGTTTGTGCCTGCAGGGATAAACAGGAATTTTCTTAACCAGATTGGAACCTCCAGCAGGTAACTTGCCCTCTGCTCCCCCTGCGAGAAAGTTGTTTTATTAGCAGATAGTTCCATGTTGAGGCTGCCACGGGAGTGTTGCAGTAATGGAGTTGACATCTATATAATGGAGTTGACATTTTATTCAAAAGGGAAAAGAAAAAGCTTTAACAAACAGGGGTGCCCCCCTCCCCCTTCCTTTCTTCCCGTGTTTTGCTGCCATCGATCACATCAAGCCGCACAAACTTTGAGCGGCCGCCCGTGCTGGCAATTTAATAAAATTCCATACAGCTCTGGGTGCTTCAGGGACAGGGTGGGGGAAATCAGCCCGCTGGGAACTTGAACTTGGCTGAGAAATCAAGGCAAGGGCTTTGTTCAGCAGGAAAGCACCACAATTCCAGTTGGTTCTTGGCAGCACGCTTGTGTTAACGTCGTGTGCTGGTCCCTGCGTGTGCTGGATACTTTTGGGAGAGGGAGAACAGGGATTCCTGGGGAACAGGGATTCCTGGGGAACAGAAATCCTGTCATCTCCTGTCTAAACTGCCTGAGGGATGGGCTGCTGCTGCAGGTTCTGCGATGGTTTGTGTTGGAAAGGAAATCTCTCCCATGTTCTACAGGTTTAGGACAGCCGGGACAAACAGGCCCAGCTGGGCCCATGGAGGTGAGAGAATGAATTCCAGAAAAAAGCACCACTAAAGCACTCTCAGTGTATGACATTCCTGCAGCCATTCCTTCCTGTGGGGAGTGAGCCATCTGGGATTTGTATCCCTGGTTTGGGTGAGCAGGGAATGACCCACAGCTGTCCCCTCTGGTTGTCCCTTGTTCTGGGTGTAGCAGAAGGATCACTGAGGGAAAACATGAGCTCCCAGCCCCCAAAATGCTTCGGGAAAGTAGAGTATTTTTAATTAACTCAAGTTAAAAGTCCCTTGGGGGCATCTTTCCCCTGGTGTGTGATTTAAGTCACACATCTCCTTTTCCCCCCTCCAACAACCCGGTTGCTGCAGCCCGTTGACATTTGTGTTTCTGATGTAATAATCAGATGCTAAAACACTGAGATTACATTTGGATCAACACATTTGGTTCTTAAACCCCGAAAGTAATTATCTTTTCTCATCTACAACGGATGGAAATATTATTCCATTAACCATTAAGCAGCTCTGAGCCGGGGCTGGTGTCACTGTCGCGAGGCCTACGGGGATTCTAACCTCAGCTTTTCCCCATGGCCAGAAACTTTTTGTGGAGCTGTGGGTGAGATTTCACGGGTGGGAACTGCCTCAAGCAGAATGAAGGTTCTCAAAACCTGGCCTTGAGCATTCCCAGGGATGGGAATGCTGCTAAAATCATGGTTAATTTCCTTTGGTTTTGTCTGCCAAACATCTTGTTGGAGCCCAAGTTAGTGAGTGCTCTCCGTGCACCCAGCTCTCCACTTGGTTCCCTGCAGAACAGGGATGCACCCAGGGCCCCTCAGGCACCCTTTGGAAGGGATTCCCGGGGAGGAAATTGATAAGGAAGTCAATAACAGCACGTGTTTGAAGTGGGACTTCAGCTCAGGGCTGGGAACACTTGAGGAAGCTCTGGCCACAATTAAGCACTTAATCAGGAGAGAGCGGCAATTTCCCCAGCGCAGGAACCACCGAGCGCACATCCAGACATGGGAGGGAAAAGTGTCTCTGTGGTAATTAATATCCCTCCTGATGGAGCCTGGGATGGCCTCGTGGAGTGATTTTTGTGGCACAGCGGGTGCCAGGGATTTTCAGAAGCATGAACCCTGGTGCCTCAGATGCTGCTCGAGGGGTAAAACTGCTCCTCCCGTGCCACTGCTGCTCAGTGGGTCCTCTCCTGCTGGCTCTGCTTTCCCTCCCTTGGAATAACAGCTGAATTGTCTCTTCTTCCTCCCTAGGTGCTGGCTGGAGACTCCAGGCAAGCATTCCAAGGATAACAGGTTTCCCAGGCAGTTTTCTGGGTGCAGAGCTGCCTGAGGAAGGTGCTGGTCCCTCAGGAGGATGCACTGGGTGCCTGCCCTGCTGCTTTCTGTTGTTTTTGGGGTTGTTCCTCCCCTGTGCCTCACCCAGCAGGTGGGGCTGGGCTGGGCTTGGCTGGGCTGATGATCTCCCTGCTCCCATTTTTCCATGCCAGGGAGCTGCTCCGTGCCCAAGCTGTGGCAAACTCAGCTGCAGGTGTGAGTTCTCTGCTCTCACCCTCCTCCCCGATCCCAAAGTTTTCAGGGCAGATCTGGGAAGCGCTCAGTGCTCTCTCCACTCATTCCACACTCGATTACAGATAATGCTGTCGAGGTTTGTTGTTGATATTTTCTGGTTTGTTGCTTCTGTGGCTTCTCAGAACTTCTTGTTCCATCTCCAAACGGCGATGAACACGGAGCCTGCCGCCGCCAGCGTGGCTTCTCCTCCTTGGAGCACCTGATTCAAAGCCTTCTGAAGTTGCTGGGAGCTTTTCCAGTGGATCTCAAGTCAAGAATCTTCCAGGCTGGCGCTGGCTTTGATGGGCTTCGAGTGTGGCACACGAGGCACAATGGGCTCCTTGTTCCTCTCCAGCTCCCCGGGAGCTGTGCTGAGCCACGCTGAAATCATCCCAAATAAATGCAGATTAAACCCTTGTCGTTATTTTTGGGGGGTTTCGAGGGGCACAAACAAAGCTGGGATTGCTCTGAGTGCAATTACATCCAAGAACTGTGTGGGCAGCTCAGGAGGTGAAAGAAGAAGCCTGGAGTGGTGGGAGTTATTCCTTAAAAACTGACAGTATGGATAAACAGCATGTCAAAGCAGGTAGCTGGAACATTTTTAGCTGCTCCACTGTGGAGTTCCTTCCCAAAAGTCCCCAAGGCAGCCAGAGGAGGAGTTAAGGGTGGCTTTTCCCCCTGCTGCAGCCAGATGGGATGGAATAAATCCCTCCTCACATACAGCCAAGCCAAAGCAAATATTGTGCAGTGATTAAGTGGCAACCCAAACAGAGGCAGGCATGCTGCGGGCTGAGGCAGGAAACCTTGGGCTGCAAACCTCAAGATACTGTTCACTTAATTTGGTTACGTATTTGATGGCTATCTGGAGTGGCCCATGAATTATTGATGGAGAAAAGCTGCTGTTTGCCTTTAAAATAGAGCTACACAAAGTAGAGAGTGGGTTTTTAGGGGCGTAAATGCTGTTTGCATGGGGCACTGGAGAGGTCCCCAGTGTCCCTGCTGGTGACCAGGGGCAGGAGCTGCTGGAAGGACACATGGTATTCTCCCTGTTTGATAATCAATGGTTATCATCAATTAGGGAGCAGGAAGAGTGAAGCTCTTCGGTTCACCCATGGCTGAGGTGGAGCAGGAAAACCCCAAACCCGGTAGGTGCTGTTCCCTGCCCTCGGGGTGTGAACAGAGCCTGGAACAACGGGGTGGAGCTAAACTGGGATTGCTCCCGGATTCCTGTTTGAATCCCAGCACAACGGCAACAGCCACATGGAAAATCTGGGCTTGTTTATCATTTTCTTCATGCCAGTGGCACAAACCCGATGATGTGCCCGGCCAGATGGCCTCAGGCACGCCACTGAGTTGATTTATCCCTTCACAGGTGCTGGGAGATCCAGGGAAAAAAATACAACACATTTTCCAAAGTCAAAACCTCCCTAAGACAAATTAGGTGAGCTGGTGTCTCTGGGCAGCCACACAAACCAGGTAGATGGAGCTGGATGTCATAGGGATTTTCCCAGATCTGCCACAACATAGCCAAATCCCTGCTGGACATCTTTGCTGGCCCTGGAGGTGACAACATTTTGATGTTGAGCCACTGATGTGCTCCATTGGGACTTTGGACAGGCCAAATTTTGGGTGGGTTTCTGCCACACAGCGCTGGGGCTGCTCTTCCATAATCAGGCATTCATTATTTGTTTATTATTTGCAAACCCATGGTCCAAGAGGGAGGAGAATAAAATTTTCTCCTGAATGGGCTCCACCATGACAAAGTGACTTCCAGTGTTACCATTCCTCTGACTTTTCAGCTACATTGTGCAATCTGTTTATTGATTAATTTTCCCAAGACTTTGTGTGGGAAGGGAGGTTGGGTTTCCCGTGTGTGGGGTGCTCTGGGATGCTCCAGGAAGGAATTGGGTGCACACTGAGTGACCATTCCTCCTCCTCTCCCTCCCTCCCTCCTCACCACAATCAGCTCGCTTTGCTCTTTGATGGCTCTGGGGTGTTTTATTTTCTCCTCATTCACAAACCCTTGAGAGAACCGAAATACAAAAAGCTGGGGATGCTTCCATTGCCTTTTTTCCCGTGTAATATGGAGTTTTAAGTGGCCTCACTCGAGAGGAACCAATCGAGGAGCTGCCTGGAACCCACAGCAAGCTGCTGCCACCCCAAGCCACCGCTAATGACAGCCCTGAATTCCCTTTTGTGGTGGGTTCTCATCCAGCTGTTCCCTGACTCTGAGAGGGACATCAAAGGCAAGTCCTGCATTTATCCACAGCTTAAAAAGCATCCCCTGAGCCAGGAGGGGGTTTTGCCCTTTAAGGCCTTTGGGATATTTAGGATTGCACAGGGGGTTTCCATCCTGGCAGCGGGAGCTTGGTGAGGTGCCTGGCACTGCCAGCATTCCCTTGGGTGTGGAAATCCATGGATCTGGTGCAGATGAGCACAGACAGATTGGGATGGCCGTGATGGATGAGCACCAGTGGGGCCAAGGGTCTGTGAGGATGGAGTGGGAATTCCCAGTGTCTCTCCCTGGGAGGTGTTGAAGGGGTGGTGGCCTCTGGATCTGGATTTGTGTCCAAAATCATCTCTGATCCCTTCCCTTCCTCACCTGTGATGGGCCTGATGTGCAACCAAATCCCTCTGGATACGTGTGGGGCAGCATCTCCTCTTGCTCCTGGGGCAGGACAAGGCTGGCCTGGGAGTCACTGGGAATCACTGGTTTAGTCCTGGGCTCACCCCATGGGCTCTGCCTTACACAGCCAAAGGGGCTCCCAAACTTTCATGGGATTGCTGTGGGATTTGGGGAAAGCACCTGGGGAAAGGACTCAGGGCTCACTTCCCTGCAGCTCCCTCTGAAATGTTTCGGGCTGATGCCTGTCGTACTCTGGGAATGAGCAATGCTCCTGCTGGTGTGCAGGCTGTGGAAGGAGAGTGCAGCCCTTCCCAAACCACTGGAGTGTGAAGGGGAGGAAGAGGATGAGCAAAGCCTTCAGCCACGCTGCTGCACCCCCAGGGAACACCTGCACCAAGGAATTGTGTTACCTGTGGGATGTGCTGCCAAGAACCCATCTGTGGTGTGGCAAAGGATGGAGACACATCCCCAAGGATATGAGGGATTTATGGCCATTTCTACCCAAAATTTATCGAGGCTGAGTCCCTTGGCCTGATTTTGGGTTAAGAATCCTCTGTGGTGCGTTCATCTCTTTTAGGAGTCTGTGACTTTTTGTGGGACAGCTCTAACTGGAGAGGGGAGAAATGATGTCTGGATAACAGCAGGGAAGCTCCACAACTGGGAAAATTTTCCAGGGATGTTTGTTTTAGACTCTTGAACAACCAGAGCTGAACTCTTTCCCTTCAGACACCTCTTCCCTGCAGGATGTGTGTGCGGGAGCCAGGAGTGGTGCATCCCACAGGTGATGGGGAGGAGCAGCTCCATCCCTGCACATCCAAAGACACAACCACTCCTTAAAACTGTTTTGTTTTCCCCTGAAATAGCTCAGCCTGCTTGGCCAGATCCAGTCAGAGGCAATGATTTGACCAGCACGATTTGACTCAATTTATTTCTTGCAGTTTTTATCTGATGGAGAACTTTCTCCCTGAATTGTGGCTGAATCCCACAGAAAGCAGCAGATCCCAAGGCAGGATCAAGCCACTCTGTTTGTCCAAGTGGAACTGGAAAAATCCCAGGGAGGTTTGTCTGAGCTCTTGGGTTTTCCCAGCAGATCTGGGATGTTTTGTATTGAGAGCATGGATGTGACTGCTGGTGGTTTAACTCCAGATGTGTCAGTGGAACTCAGGGCAGTGCATGAACCCCACTGAAACTGCCCAAACCTTTGTATGGCCCAATAAAATTATGTTCAATAAAATTATGTTCAATAAAATTATGTTCAGACAAATTCAGAGTTTTGTGGCTGGTGAGACCTGTGGGGCCTGTGGGAGGGAAGGATGCTGCAACCTTAAATCCTCCTTTTTTTTTCTTCTTCTTCTTTTTTATTTCACTCAATCAAGTGCTTGTCCTTTGCAGCTGAAGCATCCCAGGTTCTCTGAGTTTGCTGGTAATTTAAATATCAGGGAGGGAGAGGAGGTGGGGACAATATTTACCAGTATTGGGCAGGCGAGAGAGGGAAAGAGGGAAAGAAAGAGGGAAAGAGAGGAAGAGGGAAAGAGAAATAAAGGGACAGAGGGAAAGGGGGAAAGAGGGAAAAAGGGAGTCTGCTGCCTGCAAGGGCCATGGGGGAGCTGAAGGGAGGGGTCTCTCCTGTGTCTCTCTCATCAGAAATTCCCTGAATCTCTACATAATTACCGCTAATTAGCGGCATTGGGCAAAATGCAGAAAATTCGCCAGCACTGAATGAAACCCAAAATTCAGTGAGGCATCCCTGGTGAGGGAGAAGCCCAGGGCTGTCCTGAGGCACTCACCTGTGGTGCCCAGGTGCCTGATTCCCACTGGGTGTTCAGGCTGCACTGTCCCCAGTGTCCCCAGTGCAGGGAGGGAGCTCTCCCCATCCCCGTGGCTCCCTGTGGGGCGGGAGGAAGCCGTGGATGTGCTGCCTCATCCTCTCCATCTCTCCGGAATTCCACGCCGTCCTCGCCATCGGTTTGTTTGCTCTTCCAGCGTTGAAAGGACGACTGCTGAGCACCAAACCCTGCCCGGGCTTTGGGGACACTCTGCTTGCCCCAAAGGTGGGGTTTTGGGTGTTGGGGACACTCTGCTTGTCCCAAAGGTGAATTCTGGGGTTGGGGACACTCTGCTTGTCCCTAAGGCAGGATTCTGGGCCTTGGGGACACTCTGCTTGCCCCAAAGGTGAGGTTCTGGTGCTCGGGACATTGCTTGTCCCAAAGGTGGGGTTTTGGGTGTTGGGGACACTCTGCTTGTACCAAAGACTGAATTCTGTGGTTGGGAACACTCTGCTTGCCCCAAAGGTGGGTTCTGGGGCTTGGGGACACTCTGCTTGCCCCAAAGGCTGAGTTCTGTGGTTGGGGACACTCTGCTTGTCCCAAAGGCAGGGTTCTGCGCCCTGGGGAGTTTGAGGGGTGGCACCAGTCCCCGATGAAGATCAGCGGCCAGACCTCATCACTCTCCGATCTCCACGCTGCATTTCAAAGCGATGTCCCCGGTTTAGGGCTCAGGCCGCTCCTCCTGCAGGCCGGCGGGTCCTGTCCCACCCCTCCAGCGGCCCGTCCCTCCCCTCGGTGTCCCCGGGCGGCCGCCAGGGTCCCCTCCCCGCGGGGCGGCCCCGACGGCGCGTCCCTGTCCCTTATCCAGCAGCGCCGCCGCGCGGCCATCCCGGCCCGGGGACGGGGGTGTCGCCGGGCACAGGGACGCGGAGCCCCGGGGTGCCCCGCTCCGCCGGGCCCGGGGGCTCCGAGGGGCAGCGCAGCCTCCGCCCCGTCCAGCGCGGCGCTCCGCGGGGCTCTGCTGCCTCCCCGCGGCCGCTGCCTGGGCTGGGCGAATAACCCAACCCCAACCCCTCGGTTAGAGCAAGGAACCCCTCCAGGGGTGCTTCTCGGGGGGCTTTGGGGGTGTCATTCGCGGGGGAGCCTCGCAAATCTCCGGTAACGCGGAGCGGGGTCTCGGCTCTGCTCGCCGCTCCAGCGCCGCCCCCCGGGGCTCCCCCCGGGCCTTTGGAGCCCCCCCGGCTCCCTAATGAACCCGCCGGGAGCTGCCCTGGGCTCGGTAAATATTGGCTTAGCTTCCCCTCGAGCGGCTCCTCGAGCAGCCCCGAAAAACCCACAGCGCCGCCAACTAAGCCCTACAGTCAACAGGGGACGGGGGGAAACTCCGCGGGGACACAACCGGGAAAAACGGGGGGAAAAGGAAACGGAGCTGGCCTGGAGATCGGGCTGAGCTTCTAAATCCTCAAATCTCGACACGCCCTGGCGGCCGAGAGGGGCTGGCCGGGGTTGCCAGGGCCGGATCCCCATCCTGGAAGCCTCGTCCGAGCCCGGGGCAGATCCGGGCACCGCGGGGATCCCGCGCAGCGCTGCGCGTCCCGGGGCGCGGGGGATGCCCGGGCTGGGGCTTCTCGCCGCTCTTTTTCTCTTTTCTCCCCTGTTTTCCGTCCCATCCGTTGTTTTTCTTTTTCTGCTTTCTCTGGTTATTTTTTCTTCCTTCGCTTTTTCTTATTTTGTTTCGTTATCTTTTTCTTTTCCCTCTTTTGTCTTTTTCATTTCCTTTTCATTTTCGTTTTTTTTTTCCTCTTCCCTTTTATTTTTCTCTGTCCTTTCCCCTCTTTTTCTTTTTTTTCCTATTAATCGTTTCTCCTTTATAAAATTTCTTCTTTCTTTCTCCACTTATTTTCCCATTTTCGTTATTTTCTTCCCCTCTTTTTAAAATTAAACTATTTATTTCCCCTATTATTATTAGTAGTACTTTATATATTTTTTTTTCCTTTTTAATTTCTGTCCCTCCCTCTCCTTCTGCCTCCCTCCCTCCCTCCCTCCCTTCCTCCCCGCCTTGCACAACCAGGAGCGCGGACAAGAAAGGGCCATTTCTCCGGCAGGCAGCGGGACGTGCCAGCCGGGCTGGCGGTACGGCCGGGCCGCGCAGGGAGGCGGCAGCTGCAGCCCAGCCCGCCCTCAATGCCGCCTTGTTCTGCCCGGGCCTCCGCGGCCGCGCAGCGCGGCTCCGCGGGCTCCTGCGGGGGGACGCGCTCGGGGCTTTCGGTGCTGCGGGGGGGGGGGATTTCCTGTGAAATGAGAGAGAAACTTGTCAGAGAAGAGGAGAGGCTCTGTTGGCCTTCAAAGAGAGAGCAGAGATTCTTTTTCCTTGCGCCCCCTCTTTTTTTCCCCCTTTTTTCTTTTTTTTTCTTTTTTTTTTTTTTTTCCAGAATAGATATAGCACGAATTTTTAATTCGCCTGCCTTTCACAGACAACAATGCTGGGTTTGAAAGCTGGGCACAATTTGGGTTTTGTCAGGGGTCCCCGGCCCAGCTGGCCATATGGGATACAACATGTAGAACATGCCGAACAATGAGCGCGAGTGACAGCCCGAACAAAACGCGGAGGACAGCGCTCCCTGACTCCGCGCTCCGCATCAATGCCGAGCCCCAAAAAACAGAAAACAGCCAAGGCCGAGGCAGGCGAGGCGCGGCGAGGGCGTCCCCCCCCCTCCTCTCCTCCCGCACCGTCTCTCCCGGTTTTTCGCCGGCTCCTTTGGCTTCCCTGGCTGCGGCTCGTTAATATGCACGCCTCTAACATGCTCACCTCCCTGCCTCCCCCATTGTGCTGCTCTCTGAAGTCTACTGTATATTGTGCAAAGATAGACTGGCCCGGCGGCACGGCAGATATAAGGCCACGGAGGTTAGGGCCACACAACTGGTTTGATAGACTCGCCATAGCCCGAGGGGAATGAGGAGAAAAAAAAAAAAACAAAAACAAAACCACCCAAAACCAGGGAAAATATTGGGATTTTTTTTAAATTAAAAAAATAAGTAAGGAGAAAAAAGCGACAGTTTTCCGTCTGTCCGCTCCTGGCTCGCACGCCGGGTTTGGAGAAGGGAAAACCGGCTCTGGTCGCTGTGTCCCCCTCGGATGTGGGACAGCAGCGCAGCTCCCCAAGGCTTGGAAGCGGCCGCCGCTGCTCCAGCGCTGCGCGGAGCCTCGGTGGTTCGGGGATGGGAGCAGGGATGGGAAAAGAGCGGAGGAAAAATGTGGGAAAAGGCTAATAAACCCCAGCGGCGGCGCGGAGGCTGCAGGATGCGCTGGGGCGGAGAGGCACCCCGGGATCGGCGGGGCCGGGATGCTGCGGGATCGGGATGCTGCGGGATCGGGATGCTGCGGGGCCGGCGCCGCTCGTCCCATGGCGTTGAACTGCCCCGTCCTGGCCGGGCTTAGCCCCGCGGGACGGGGCGGGCCCTGCACCGGCCCCGCTGCTCCTGACAAAAGCCTGTTTGGGTTTGTTTTCGTTTTTTGAAGCATCTTTAGCAGCCCGAAAGCTGCAGGGGCGGGCTCGGAGCCGCTGCTCTGCCGCAACCCGCCCCGGGCCGGGCTCGGTCCCGGTCCCCGTTCCAGCCCGGCAGAGCCGCCCAGCCCCGCCTCGCCTCCCTCTTGTCTCTTCTCCCTCCTCCTCCTCCGAGTTTTTGGGGGGGTTCTCCAGGGGTTAACCCTTTCCCCAGCCCTGCCGGAGCATCCCCGAGGGCTGAGCCCGAAGTTCGGCTCTCCCTGCCGCTCGCAGGGGCTCCAGCCCGGGGAGGGGGCACCGGGGCCGTGCCAGAACCCAAATCTCAGCAGCACCGAGCAGCAGAACAGCGCACTCACAGACAGAAATTAGGAAAATATAAATTCTCCCCGCTCCGATTTTTCGCCGGCGGATGAAACCGACTGTTCCCACCAAAAAAAAAGCGCGGTTTTTTCCCAAAAATGAAGCCAGGGAGGAGCGTGGGGCCCCGCTCGGCCGTGTCATCCCGGCCGGGCCCAGGCAGGGCTGGCTCGGGGGATGCGGGGCGGCCGCCGAGGCCGCGACTTTCCGTCGTTGTTATTGGCTCCTTTTCTACTATTTCCCCTCGAAAAGCAGCTTTAAAAAAAAAATTAAAATTGGTATTAAATGTCGGGGAGGCCCAGGGGGCCGCTCTGCCGGCGGAGAGGGTTTCAGCGTCCGCGGGGCTTTTTCCTCCGCTCGGGAATGGTTAAGGCGACCCCCAAACGGGAGAGAGCGAGCGGAGCGCCCCGGCCGCGGCTCACGGCAGCGACAACGACCGCGACAAGGGGCAAAAACACCCCCGGGAGCAGCTGTGGGGGCCGCAAACTGCGCTCCCCTTTTGGGGTGCTCCGCTCAGCGGCCGCACCCCCGTTCCTCACAAAATCACAGGAGCAGCGCGGGGGATTTTATTCTTTATTTTTTTTCCTTTTTTTTTTTTTTTTTGTAATTCTGACGATCTCCCCCCGCTCTCCCCTTTTTTCTCCTCTTTTATTTTATTTGTAGGTAGACAGGACCACTCTGAATGGCGCAAAAAATTTCTGTAAACAATGACGCACAAAAAACACCTCCCTTCCCTCACCCCCCGCCTCCCCCCGAAATGAAACCGAAACCCCCCCAAAAAATGGAGGGGAAAAGAAACGGCAGAGGGAAAGAACCCATAATAATAATAATAATAATAGCAATAATAATAATAGCAATAATAATAATAATAATAATAGCGTTTCCCTCGCCATTCCTTCCCCCGCAGTTGTTTTTTTTTTAATTTTCGGAGCATCAGTCTGTCTCCGTTTTTTTTTGTTTTTTTGTTTTTTGTTTTTTTCCTCTCTCTCTCGATTTGTGCCTGTTAATTCTGTGTTTTCCTCCGCTCTCGGGGGCGTGTGCGCGGGGCCCTCACCAAGTCCATTGCTGCGCCTGTACCAAGTGATGCGCTGTGGGGTACTGGGGGCTGCCGGCCGCGCTGTACTGCGCGTTGTACTGCATGTGCTGCTGCAGGGACTGCGCGCTGTACGCCGAGAACGGGATGCCCGCCTGGAACGTCGCGGCTGCCAAGTCCTGGGCTTTGAGCGTGTGGCACGGCTTGCCGTCCCTGACTAGCACCGGCACGGCCACCCGCCGCGGCGAGGGGAGAGGAGTCACTTCCATACCTTTCTCGGCCCGCGCCCGCTTCATCTTGTAGCGGTGGTTCTGGAACCAGATCTTCACCTGCGTGGGGGTGAGGCGGATCAGGCTGGCCAGGTGCTCCCGCTCGGGCGCCGACAGGTACCGCTGCTGCCGGAACCGCCGCTCCAGCTCGTAGGTCTGCGCCTTGGAGAAGAGCACCCTCCTCTTCCTCTTCTTGCCCGCGTCCCCGCCGCCCACCGCTTCCTTCTCGTTGTCGGGCGACTCGTCTGCCGACGGCTCCGGCGATTTGGCCGAGGGGTCCTGGCCGCCGCCGCCGCCGCCGGCCGCCAGCCCGTGCACTGCGGACAAGCCGTGCCCGGTGGGTCAGCGGAGGGTGACGGGATGGGGGAGCGCCCCTCGGCCGCCCCCCGCATCCCTCCCGCCGCCCCCCGCATCCCCTCAGCCGCCCGGAGGCCGGCAGTGGAGAGAGGCAACCCCCCTATCCATCCATCCATCCATCCATCCATCCATCCATCCATCCATCCATCCATCCACCCACCCATCCATCCATCCTCGGGTCCCCCCACCTCGAGCCACATCCCAGCGCCCCCCAATCTTCGCTGCCCCGGCACTCACGGGAGTACTGGATGCCCTCGGCGCTCGCCAGCCAGCGCGTGTAGGGATTATCGCTGTTATCATAGAAAGGGCTCTTCAAAGGCAGCGTCGGAACAGAGTCCAAGGGGGTTTGTCCCAAAACTCCCGCTTTCCTGGGCGGCTCGGGCGCCTCGCTCTCCTCCTCGCCGCCCTCCGCCGAGCCGTCCTCATCGTTGGTGTCGGGGAGGTCCAAAATGTCCTTCACCGAGAAGCCCGTCTTTGTGTTGGTCAGAGACATGTTCCGGCCAAATTCCGCCTGGGAAAGTTGGAGCCGCGGCTTGGCCGAGCCGCCGGGTCACGGCTGGGCACGCACACGCCGAGCGGCGACAGCGACACTGCGCAGGGACACGGGGAGGGACGGGGGGGGGGGCACGGAAAAGGGGGGAAAAAAATACAATAATAATATGGATTTATAGAAAAATAAGCGGCGGGGGTTGTGCGGGAGAGAAGCGGCCGCAGCGCCGGGTCTCTGCGGTGCTGGTTGTTGTGCCACGGGGGAAAATTCCGGGAGCGGGAGCAGCAGCTGGTTTCGGGAATAGTTTGTAACTCCAGGGAGAAAAAAAATTAAAAAAAAAAAAAAGGGGGGGGGAAGACACGCCAAAAAAAAAAAAAAGAGTAAAAAAAAAAAAAAAGATCACTTCTGGATCTTGTTCAGCCGCGCCGAACCCGCGCCTGCCGCTGGAAAATCCCGAGCCATTGCTGGAGCGAGGAGTCCATATAAGGCTGGTCCCCACACATGAACCTGCCGAGAGGAGGGAGAAAAAAAAAACCTACATTAAACCCAGGAAAGGTTGGCCACGTGTGGGCGGGTCTTGGAAGTCAAGTGGATGAAGACAGTGTTTGCAGATGTGAAATTGCGGGTTTTGGGCGAGCTCCGAGCTTCCACCATTGGTGATGAGTGGTATAACGTGTCAGTTAATTACCGGCGCGGGGAGGGTCCTGGGCGCGGGGAGGGAGGGAGAGGGAAGGAAGGAGAGACGGAGGGAGGGAGGGATGGAGAGAGAGAGGGAGGGAGGGAGGGGGAGACTTCCCAGCTCTTTTTAAGGCCACTATTTACATACAAAGAGCTGTGCACCAGCCCCGACGCTCCGGACGCTCCAAAGTGTGTTTTCCACCCGTGTTTTCCTCCGACAAAAAAAACCCAAAATCATCACAATAATAATAATAATAATAATTTGCTGTTCCCACAGCCGCTCAGGCTGCGCGCCCCACGCTGCCGGCCCCGCTCGGCACCGAAGCGGCTCAGATGGCAAGAGCCCAACTTATCTAACCCGCCTAGGTCAATATTTTGGTTGGGGCTTAGGGATGAGCGCTGGAAATTAAACAGCGAGTAATTGATTCTAGTTTGCTCCGAAATTAAGCGAACTGGCAAAATGCGATCGTCAGGCGCGACCCGGCGAGATCCGGGAGGTGATTGCTGGGGAGGGGGGGAGTGTGTGCTTGTTTGAAGAGGTCTCATTGATTTTGCCACCTTCTTCCAGGGGAATGAATCCAGCCCGTTGGGATCATTCGATGGGCTGCAGCCCGATGGACTCATACACCACTGGATTTTTATTTTTTCTTTTCCATATTTCTTTGGTTTGTTCCTTTTTTTTTCAGGACTTGGGGAAGGAGGGAGAGGGGCAAAGAAGGAGTTCCTTCCCAAGGGAAGGCCGGCACCCCAGGTGTCCCCACGCTCGCACACAGCAGCGCTCGGCTCCGGCCCCGCGGAGCCCGCAGCGGCTCCGGGGCTCGATGCAGAGACCGCCCCTGCTTCTCTCTGTGTGCCGCCAACTTTTATTTTCATTGCCTTTCTTCCTTCGTCCTGTTCTCTGCACCTGCCCAGGAGGCACACCCTCACGGGGCAGGGCCAAGGTCGTTATCTTCCTTCCTTCCTTCCTTCCTTCCTTCCTTCCTTCCTTCCTTCCTTCCTTCCTTCCTTCCTTCCTTCCTTCCTTCCTTCCTTCCTTCCTTCCTTCCTTCCTTCCTTCCTTCCTTCCTTCCTTCCTTCCTTCCTTCCTTCTCCTTCCTTCCTTCCTTCCTTCCTTCCTTCCTCCTTCCTTCCTTCCTCCTCTTCCTTCCTTCCTCCTTTCCTTCCTCCTTTCCTTCTGTCCCTCTCTCCCTTCCCTTTTCCCACTCTTTTTTCCTCTCTCCTGTTTTCCATCCCTTTGCCTTTCCCGAGCCCCGCCGGGCCGGGTTGGAGCGCGGGGCCCATGGAGATGTGCGGGCCGATGCGGGACACGGGGTTTGGACAATCTGGGAAGGGGTTCCCCCCATTCCCCTCATTTCTGGGCAGGAAAAGTTGCCCGAGTTTCCCTTCCCGGGGGGAAGGAGCCGCAACCCCGCCGGGCAGACGCCGCCTCAGGCTTCCTCCTCCGCGCCCATCCATGGATTCGCACCTTCCCGTCCTCTCCCTCGCCGCTCCCCCCACTTTTCCTGCCCCAGCCCCCAGCCTGCCTCCCATAAAGTATGTGATGTGGCTGACAATGCCCAGGGATTTTTTTTTTCCCTTTTTTTTTTTTTTTTTTTTTTAAGCGAGCCCCAGCGCGCATCCTGGGTGGTCGGCCCCGCGCAAACACAAATACAACCCGACGGCTAAGCTGGGGACAATGTCCGCAATGTAGACAAATGTCCGGCTCCTGTTGGAACCCTTTGTCTCGGCGCAGTTTTTGCATTTATTTCAGTGGCGAAATAATACGTGATTGACGCCCTCTTTCAGCGCGCCCTAACTGTTGGGAATAAATCTGAGGTTGTTCCTAGTTGTCATGGTATTCAACCGCACTCAATGGCTATCTCTTCATCCATTGCGGAGTCCTCCTCCTCGATATCGAGGGAACCCCTTCGGGCCGGCCCCCGCCCGCTCCTCTGCCCCGCTCCGACACCGCCGATTCCCACTGAATCCCGGAGTTACCGATGGATTCACCCTACCTCTGGTGGGGAAAAAAAGAGAGAGGGAAGAGCGGCGATAATCGCGATAGCGGCGGGACGGAGAACCCCGACAGCAGCCGAGCCCGGGGAAGGGAGGGCAGAGCATCCCCGGGACAGCCTGCGCGGACAGGGCGCCGCGGGGCTGGCAGCATCATACTAATAATAATAATAATAATAATAATAATAATAATAATAATAGTGGTGGTGGTGATTATGATGATGATGATGATGACGACGACGATAAACACTCCCACACCCGAACCCGAGGCCGCGGCCCGGGCAGAGCGTCCCGGGGCACCGTGACGTCACCGGCGGGGGTGTGACGTCAGAGCCGCGCGGACCCCATGACGTCAGGAGGGGTCGCGAGGCCGGGACACTGACCCGCGCCGGGGTCGCGCTGCGTGGGGCCAAAACCAGACGGTAGCGGCGCGACAGTCGCGACAGAGCCCGGACACGGCGGGGCACCCGCCCAGAGTCCCCCGCGCCCCACGGCTCGTCCCACGCGTGGCGGGGACGCTCCAGAGCCGGGACAGGCCGTGACAAGGCCGGGAGCGCTGGTGCCCTTCCTCCCCAGCCCCCGGCGCTGAGCCGCCCTCGGGGACACGGGGCTCTGCCCACGGGGACCCATTCACGGGTGGCTCCCTGGCCCCCGGGGTTAAGGCTGATTTTTCTGTGTTTTAGGATCGGAAAGGACAGTCCCTGGGGTAGGAGGGGGAATGCGGCCTCCCGAGCAGCTGCTCGCGGTCGCGCGTGGGCCCCAATGCCGGCGGGGTCTCGCCACGCCGCGGGCGGCCAGTGGGGCTGATTTTGAGCGGTGTCCTCGCCTTTTTCCTCCCTGCCTCGGCCCGAGGATGATCCTGCTCCCCGCACGGCGCCGGGGCTCCCCCTCTGCTCCCAGCCCCGCTCCCCTTTCCGATCCCACGCATGAATCGCATCGAGTGTAACAACACATATTGTGGGAGAAATGTAGGAAAGGGTGCTGGGCAGGAGCCTGCCGCTCTCCCTCCCCTCCCTACCCGGCTCCATTCCCGCTCCCGCTGCGCGGCTCCGGGAGCGGCCGACAAGTGGATCAATTTATTGTTTGATGGAGCCAAAGATGCGAGACATTGTTTTCCCTTCCCCGCAGCCCGCAAATAAACAAACGGAGCCGGGGCTGCACCTTGCCGCTCGGCCCGGATTAGCGGAGCCCACAC
The DNA here is from genome assembly GCF_028769735.1 of Zonotrichia leucophrys gambelii. NCBI lineage: Eukaryota > Metazoa > Chordata > Aves > Passeriformes > Passerellidae > Zonotrichia > Zonotrichia leucophrys. The sequence goes on from NC_088172.1 coordinate 101,389,537, forward strand.
AAAGCCTTTGTTAAGGGACAGGTTGATTTTATCTCCTAGAATGAGATCCACTTGGAATGAATGGGGAAAGGGAAGAGCAGCCCGTGTCCTGATAATTGTCGTGAGGAGCTTCACCTCGGGAGCATCCCTGTAAGTAACACCCTCTTTGTTTTAAAGTGTGCAGGAGGGAAGAAGAGCCGCCGCACCAAAGGGGACAGCTCTCCCCTGGCCGTAAAAATATAGAACCAAAATTTAAAAAATCAGAGTAAAACCATCGCAGCCAAATAACATCCCGCGCACGGAGGGCTTTAAATCGCATTTTCCAGCCCTGGAGAGGAAATTCTGCTGCTGCTGCTGCTGTTCGGCAGAGGCTCCGGCTTGGAGGGGACCGGCCACGCCAGGCCGTGGGCACGGAGCCCACGCCACGGGATTGCCTCCCACGCCGGCAGCGAGAGAGAGAGAGCTCCATTAAAAAAAAAATTTAAAAAATTAAAAATCGTATTTCCTAAAATCAAGGGCAACCGGAGCCTCCAGAATCCTCCGCCGCTTACAGGAACTTAATTGTAACGGAGTTTCTGCGGGCTGAAATTCCCGGCTCGTTTCCTGGCTGGAAAAAATGGCATTAGCAAAGGCGTTAAGGATGGTTCGGGGGAAAGAAAAGGGAGGAATAAAAAAAAAGGGGGGGAAAAAAAAGGGGGGAAGATCGCCCCACACGCAGGAAGGGAGCCAGCAGCAGCATTCCCTATGGAAGCTCCAGGGAAAGCCCCCAGCGCCCCCCAAAATCTCGGCGCCGGCCTGCTTTTCTCCGGCAGACAATTAATTCTTCTCCAGGACATAGGAATCTAAATGAGCTTCCCTATTCTCACGATTGCTCTATCTCCTTCCCCCCGAAGCTTCAAAGGCGGAGAAATCCTTCCAATTCACCGATATTCCTTATAAATCTGTAGATGCGGATCTGCCCCGCAGCCAAGCTCCCGAGGTGGCGAATTGTCACAGAAATTGGGATTTCCCCCCCCTGAAACCCCCCTGCTCCCCGGGGGCCGGCGGGGTTATGGCAGAGCCGGAGGACACATGTTAGGGCTTTGATAAATGCACTTTAATGAGATTTTGGAAATTATTGCCCATAGTGATGGAGGCTGTGGGGTACGGGCACAAAGCCGGGAGCCCGCAGCCCCCCGACCCACATTTTGTCTTATTTAATTCCCTGCAAGCTGTAAGCCTGGCCCGGGGCTCCCTTCCCCTTCCCAGCCTATTCCAAACCGGTTTATGGGCCGGACAAACGGGGGTGCCCCCCCCCGGAGCCCCCCGGCTCTGCCGTCCCTGTCTCCAATGATTAAACGTGTCCCGACGAGATTAAGCTTTGTCAGAAATGATTTTTCCCTGCCGGGCCCGCCGGCCCCGGGGCGACGGCAGCAGCACCGCGGGCGGGATTCGCTCCCTCATCAGGATTCGCTCCCTTATCAGAATTCGCTCCGCACCCCGCGCAGGGCTCCGCGCCCGGGTCAGCGCCGGCTGCGGGTCCCGAATGGGGGTGCGGGGAGCCCCGGAGCCGGGGCTGGGTGGGGACGGGCCCGCTCGGTGGGCTCGGCTCCCAAAGCCTCGCCCGAGCTTGGGGCACACGCGTGGCACGGGCAGGGATGGGGTGAGGAGGAGGAAGAGGAGGGGGCGTCGCCGGGGCCGGGGCCGGTCATTCCCGGTCCTCTGGCGGACTCTGCCGTCGCGGATGAGAAGTGTCCCACGGCCGGGGCAGGGGGAGCGCCCCGGGCTCCCTTCCCAGTGCTGTCCGTGCCCCTCTGCCACCCGTGCCCGTGGCCGTGGCCGTGTCGCAGCCGCGCCGTCGGGGCCGGGGCCGCGCCCCCTCGGTGCTCACACCGGCTCCGACCTGCGCGGACTCCCCGCCCCACAAAGCGCCTTCGCACCTGCTGCTGCCCCCCTCTGTCCCCTCTGCCCCCGGGGGTTCACCCTGGGGTCCCCCCGCTCCCTGCCGGGCTCACCTGGGCGGGTCCCTGCGCCGGGGAGCCCTGGCCGGCCCCAGCACTCACCTGGGCGGGGGTCCCTCGGTGCGATGTCCCCCCGCTGTCCCCCGGGAGTCACCTGGGCAGGGTCCCCGTGCGGGAGCGTCCCCCCCCCCGCCGCCTCTCGGGGCTCACCTGGCCGCGGTGCCGAGGCGGGGGGTCCCTAGCAGGGGGGGCTCCGGCGGCGGCCCCCCGCCTCCCGCATTGTCTCCTCCGTGCGCCGGGGCCGCTGCTCGTCCCTCCGGCCTCACATCCCCCGCGCCGCTCGCTGCCGTCCCCGGCGGCTGCCGCCGGGCGCAACACCGGCCATATGCTCCGCGGCCATAAATTGGGAAGGAGCACAAACACGCCGGTTCCTGGGTGGCTCTTTTAAGGCTGAGCCGGCCCCTCTCTCCCCCCGGGGGGCAGAGCCCTCCCCCCGGCCCCCCTTCCCCAGAGGAGCCGCTGGCTGCGGCCCCCCCGCCCCCGCCGGGCCGGTCCCGCTGGCCGAGCGCGGATGGCTCGGTAGCCAGGGCGCCGAGCGGCCAAACCGCCAGATGTGGCACGGTGTCGGTGCGGCACCGTGTCGGTGCGGCACGGTCGGTATTGATGTGCCGGGGCTCGTTTACATTAGATACGCGCCTGATGCGGCCGCTGATAGCGCCGGTGTGCGGGAGATCCGAGCCGCGCTGCCGCCGCCGGCCACTGCCCCCTCCCCTGCGCCCCTTTCCGCGGTCCTTTTTGGGTTTTAACATCATTTTTTAATATTATTATTATTCGGAAAGAAGGCGATGGAGTTGGCGACCGAGGGTGGTGCTGCCCGACTTCCCTGGAGGGTGAGGAGCGGTCATGGAATGCTGGAATATCCTGAGTGGAGGCTGATGGAGCCCAGCTCCGGGACAACCCCAAAAAAACCCCAGAGCGTTTCCAAACATCCCGAGCCTGGATGCTTCCCTGCCATCCCTGTTGGCAGGAGGCTCCTGCCAAAGGTACGATCCCACTGGCATTCCAGAGGGATGGAGAGCTCCCAGCTGGCCACGAGGGCTCCCTGGGCATCCCATGTCCCGTCCAAAGGCTCCGTGGGTGACATGCAAACATCGCTGGGGACAGAGGGAACGTGACAGAGCTCCTTCCCCATCCCACCTGCCCCTGATCCTCCCCACACCTGCCCCGCTCCTGGGAAGACCTTGGAGTGCTGTGTGAAATTCCCGGGTCAGATAGGGCTCAGTGAAACCCCCTGGTCACAGATAAAGTGATTGATCCCCACAGCGATCAATAGAGATCCCATTCCCGGCAATTCATAACTTTGCCGAGCTTGTTTTGTTTGGATAAAGAGCCCGGATTGCTGAGAGAGAGAGTGAAACTGGGGGAGAAAAAATAATTCTGTGATTTTGTGTCACCCACATAAAAATACCAATCAAACCTCGGTGATTTGCAGACATATTCATTTGCATAAAAAAGTCTTCATTTGCATAAATCTGCAGGGTCTCCTCTTTCACAGCAGGAAATTCAGGCTGGATGTCCAGGCCATGTTTCACCCCATTCCTAGGGAATGCTGCCCAGAGGGATTGGAACTCTGTAAGTTTGGTTATAAACCAGCTTCAGCTCCTTTCTCCCCTCATCCAGGAAGGAGGGAAAGTGCAGGAGAAGGCAAAGGAGCAGGAGATGCATTTGGGCCCCCACAGGCATTCCTTGGGACACCTGGGCTGAGCTGCAAAACCCAGGTTGTGCTGTAAACCAGTTCCTATTTTATTAATAAGAACTCCCTATTTCATTAATGAACCCATTTTTATCCATTATTTTTATACTTTGGGGGTGTTTTGGCACCTGGTGTGTGGATCTCACCATGCCCCAGAGCTGCAGGAACCAAACCAGCAGGCCCAGGCTCTGGAGAGTGATGCAGGCTTCACACGGCCTTGGGAATGAAGGTAAAGCCTTTAGTCCTTTCAGCTCCTCAAACGTCCCATGTGGAATCTCCTGGAGGGGCTGGTGTGAAGGTGGGAGGTCTGGACTCCAGTCTGGGGAGGTTGGAATGGGCTCCACCTCATGACAAGGGACTTATTCCCAAGTATTTGCAGTCACTCAGCTCCTCTCCAGCAGAATCCGCTGGTGCCTCTTTGTGTCCCAGGACTGGGAGCAGCCTGGGAGCTCTGGGCTTGGAATGCTCCAAAAATTCCCTGGCCGAAGGGATGCATTTCCACTTGTGATCCACAGCCCTTTCCCAAAAGTGAAGGAATCCAGAGTGCCCCAAGCACAGAGCTGGGACACGGCGGGGAAGAGCAAGACCTGCCAAGTCTGGGCTCAGTTCCTTATTCCAGCCTGGTTTGCAGAAGGAATTAGAAAGATGCCCAGTCTGGCAGAGCAGGGAAGGTGAGGGAGCAGACAGGAGCAGGTGGAGGGGCTGGGGGAGCACCCCCACAGCCCACACCCCTCTTTACAACCCCGGTGTGTTTGAGGAGCCCGAGCCCGGTCCCTGTGCAGGGCTGGGCACACCTGGGGGTGACAGATGGCCGCGGGCTGTCCCCAGGCTGAGCACACAGCGCAATCTGCTGCTGCTCCAGCCCCTGCTCCTGGCACCTGGAACAGGGCAGGGAAGGAGGAAACCTGTGCAGAGGGAGATGGGGATTGCCCCATCCAGCCAGGTTTCGGCTGGAAGCAAGCACCCACTCTTCACTTTGTGAAATATAGAATTAAATTTAATTTCATGTTATTTTGCTTTTCCTGGGCGTTGCCCTGGGATGGAGCAGGAGCAGGTGCTGGTCAGAGCTGGTGGGGACACAGCAGCCCCAGGGTGGGACACCAGCTTGGACATGGGAGGATGTGTGGGCTGTGGGGGTCCTGTGATGACAGCAATTTTGGGGACACCATGGGGACACTGTGGCCTTGGGGACACTGTGGCCTTGGCCTCATCTCACCTGCCTGGCAGAGCAGGGGAGGTTTCCCAGCATTTCCAGGTGGAGGCCCATGTTCCTGGTGGAGCAGAGGGAGCAGGAGGATGCCCCGGTGACACCAATGACATTCCCACTCAAACTGGTTTTGTCCTCCCTTCTTCTCCTGTCTCCACAGCCACCCTTGGTGGTCCTGCCACGCACGCCCAACTTTTTGGATGGAATTCTCCACTGCAGTGTTGGGCTTGGAATCCCTCAGGAAGTTGCTCTGGATGGATTTAGCTCCCAGCACTCTGCCATGGGAAGCAGCTGCTCCAACTCCCCTGCGCCCACCTACACTTACGGACAACGATTTTACCTGGGATGCTTCACCCAACCCCACAAACCCTGCAGGTGAAACAAGCTCCCTGGTGGGAAAAAACCAAGCAGGGTGGGAAAAAAAAACCAGGCAAGGCGAGTGACAGTGATGGCACAAAGCCTGGGAGCGACGTGGAGCCCCCGGCGAGGCGCAGATAAGGAGCGCTCGCGCCGTATCGCGGGCGCCCCATCAATCACGCGTCCGTCTCCCACCGCCCAGCGAGGTGGGAATGCACGGTGGGATCACTGTCAGCCAGGAGCAGCAGCCAGGAGCAGCCAGGAGCAGCAGCCAGGCTGGGAATGCTGTGCCCAAGGGGACACCACAGTGGTGGCCTCAACGCCGGCCGGTGGCTTCCCAGGAAGGACCAGGCAGGATTGTCATGATATCTGTTCTCCTCAAGCCAGGTCCCATAAGCTCTTAGAGATCTATATCACACTCAGCTACCTTAGAAGCCACACAATCAGCAAGATGGCTTCTGTGGTAGTGTTAGAAACAGAAAAGTTTTAATAAAAGGTAAAATAACAAAGCTCTTTACAGAGAAAAGTCGAGCCCAGGTGTAAGAAGTTCTTGCTCCTGGTAAAACACCTCACAGAAGCCATTATTTTCTTTGTTCTCTTCTTTTTCTAGTAAATTGATTAGGCAAGACTTTTTGGCTTTTGTCCCATTGGCTGTCCTAAAGTTTGAGGTGAAGTTCCCCAAATCCTATGAGATATCTTTTCACTAATTGAAGAAAGAAACTTCTAATCTTTCTTCCTTTTTAAAGACACAAAACATAGTTTTGTCACTCCATCAACAAGGGGCACATTCCTATATCGTCCCCAGTGGAGACAGGGCCACAGGGAAGGTTTGGAATGGACATCAGGGAAAGGTTTTTCATCCAGAGGGTGGCCAGGCACTGAACAGGCTCCCCAGGGAATGGTCATGGCTCCAACCCAACTCAGGGATGCTCAGGGCGGGATTGTTGGGGTGTCTGTGCAGGGCCAGGAGCTGGAATGGATGATGCTGGTGGGTCCTTCCAGACCAGGATATTCCATGATTCTCTTATTATCTGGGACATCAGAGTGCTGCTTGTCTCGTTTTCCATCTGGGAATGCTAATGGCTTCCACATGGAAAACCTTGGTGGGAGCATTGGCTGCTGACCCTCGCAGGAATTCCCTGTGTGCCACAGCGGATCCCAGTGGGAGAAGATCACAGCACCAAGGACATTCCTTGGAAACCCTGCCACATCCCAAATGACAGCAGGGCAGAACTCCAGGGGCTCTTCAAAGCTGGGCTGGGAAGGGCTAATTCCCAAGTTCTTCCACTTCTGTGGGAACAGCTGGTAGGAAAAGCGGAATCCCAGTGGAAACAGGGCAGCTCTTGTGGGGTGGGAGGAGGGACAAAATCTGTCCCTGGGGTCTCTGTGCCCAGGAACCCAACCCTGGGGGAAGCTTCTCAGCCAGGAAAAGGAGAAAGTGAGGAGGATGAGGAGGGAAACACAGACAGAGTGGGACATGGATTAGTGGGAGCCATCAGGGGAAGGCACATGGAGCCGGGGGGCTCTGGGCAGGACTTGGCCCACTCAGGATGGCCTGGGAGCAAAACCCCCCAGCTTTCCCTCACCCCTGCTCCCTCCGTGCCCCCCGAGGGGCTCCTCAGCCCTGCCTGGCCGCGTTTGGAGCCTGCCCTGGCAGCTGCTGCAGTTACACATTAACCGGGACAGCAGCGCTGCTCTCCCTCCCGTCCGGAACCAGCCCCGGCCCGGCTGCCCTGGCTAATGTGTAACCCCGGCCCTGCTGCTCCCGCCCGCCAGCGTGTCCCAGTAGCTAGGCTGGCTCGGGAGCCGGGCTGTGCAGGGACAGTGTTTGATCTCCTCGGCTTTTATGGATAAATGTTTTTCCAGCAGCCCTGGATGCTTCCTTGTGGGCACAGAGCAGCCTGAGGGACAGAAGGACCAAGCCCAGCTTGCACAGGGACTGTTTTCCTGTTAAATCCTGCTGATTTTCCTGGGAATGGTGGGATCTGGGCTGCTGGAGTCTGTGCTGCTCAGCTCAAGGTGTTGGGTGGCTCTTGCTCATCCCCACACAGCCACTGCCAAAGGAACAACTAAAAAATACCTGTGTTGGCTCTTCTCCTTAGTGAGACTCAAGCTTTTGGGGCTGTGGAGGCACCCTTAGGGATGCGCCCCTTTTTTTTACCCACTCAGATTGAATTTCTGGGACTCAAACCCTGTGAGAAGCAGGAGAAGCCATTGGGGCGATGGGATGAGTGGGGATGGGATCCTGCAGTTCCAACAAGAAAAATGTGCCCATTTTTGTTGTTTTTTTCTCCCCCTCCTTTTTTTTCCTTTAATAAATTAAGTATTTATGCTGGATAATGCCCATTGAGGGTTTGTTTCCTCCTCTTTGGCTCCACTGAGCAAACTCCTGCAGCAGTAGGTCACATTCGTACTAATCAGGATGCTGAATGCTGCCTCTAATCCAAAGTTTTCCATCAAAGGGAAGGTTCTGAGTCATGTAATGAATATCAGGAGGGTTCTGCTCTTCAAAGGTGGAGAAAAGTTGATTCTTTTTGAGATAAAACTCGCTGTTTGGAAAAAAAAAAAAAAGATAATTTGAAGTAAAGCTGAAAGTAAAGCTTATCACCAAATATTATTCACAGCAATAGCAAGGTCTGCTTTCCTCCCCCCTGGAAGGCTCACAAAACCCCTATTTGAGTGAGAGACAGAGGAGAAATTGGCTGGATTTTGGATTTTCTAGGAATTTGGGGGCCTTGGAAATGCTCCTGGCTGGGAGTGTGGAGGGGGTGATTCTTGGTTTTGCTGAGCGGCATTGGCAAACCTGGCTCCATCCCCAGGGATTTGCTGTAAATTTGGGGGGAAAATTTGGAATTACATGGGCCTTCAGTCGCTGTGCAGGCAGAGCAAAGCAGCAGGGAGGCCTGAAAAAGGAGGAGAATACATGGAAAAGAGGGGAAATACTGGGGATCACCAGCACTGTGAGCTGTACAGGGGGTGCCCCATCCCTGGCCAGGCTGGATGGGGTTTGGAGGAACCTGGGACAGTGGAAGGTGCCCCAGGGCAGGGGGTGGCTCTGGATGAGATTTAAAGGCCTCTCCAAGCCAAACCATTGTGGGATGGCTCCATGAATCCCTCTCCATTCCAAGCTTTTCCAGGGAGCAGGGATGCAGGTGAGCTGCTGCAGCTCCTGCCCGGGGATTAGCCGGGTGCTGAATGCCTGACCTGTGCTGCTCCCAGGGTAATTACTGGGCTGTGAGGGGGAGGCAGGAGATTCCTGGGCTTCTCCTCGCCGTGCTGAACCCATTGGGGATTTTTTTCCCTTCTCAGGTAGCACTCCAAGGCGGTGGAAGGAAACCGAAGGAGCTCGGAGTCCCTTTTGTGCCTCTGTAATCTCAGGGTTGATTTGAATGTTCCCCTCGCGGTCATTTCCCGAGCCCCTCTCCCTTTTCATGTCCAGCATCTCGTGTTGAATAACTCCTCGGGCTCTGTAATTTCGGGATCAACAACGGCGCTGACAATGGAGAACAAATTACGCGGGGAGAGGAGCCCGCAGCCCCAGCTTTATTCTGCTGCGTGTGTGCATCCCTAATCCAAATTAACACCGGGATCAACTTTCTCCCGGGCTACTCGGGCTCGGCTTCGCACAAAAGACAGAGAGAGCTTCGGCCACCTTCAATAGCTGAGAGCACCCCGGGGCTCAGGAGGAAAACACGTGGCTGCAGCAGGGAGAGCAGAGGGAAAGGAAAGATTGGGAAAGCGGGAGAAGGGGTTGGGGTTTCTGAAGCCAGGCTCTCTTTGGTTCCTGTTTCTCCAGCTCCCAGCAGGATGGAGCTGGAAGGGGAAGTGTGTGGATGTGGAATCTCGGTTTTCCTTGGGTTTGGGGCTGATCCGGGATCAGGGATGCTCAGGCCGTGTTTAATCCCCAGCGGGGCGTCCTGTGCGGTGCAGTGCTCGTCCTCTGCCCTCCTGCCTCTCCCTGAAGCAGCAAACAGGAGGAGGATCATCATTGGTAAAAAATAACCCCAAAAACCCTCAAGAAACCCCAGCAGAGCATCTCCTCCCTCACCCTCAGTGTTCACAGCCCAGGCTCACCTTGGCTCCCCGTGCCTGTGATTCCAGAGCTCGGAGCCGCTCCTGAGGCATGCCCACCCCAATTTTGTCCCGAAATCCCCACAATTTGGGCGCTGCACCCCTCTCCACCCTCTGGCACCCCCAGGAGGTGTCACCCAGGTGAGCAGCAGGGATGGGAGCAGCATCCCGGGGCTGCGGGGCTGCTCATCACTCACTCACCGGTGAGCCTGTCTGCAGCTCCGTCAGATGGGTTCAGTGGCTCGTTCTTCACGTGTTGGCCACCTGGCTTATTCGCCTTGAACTTCCCGCACTGGCTCCCAGAGCCCTGCATTATCTCCCTGAAGGACACCCGCGATAATTTCATTCAGCGCGGGGCTGTCTGTAAAGAGAATAAATGAAAAGACTTAACGCGGCAAGAGGACGTGAGACGTGTCAGCGCTGGCGGCGGCTCGCTGAATATGCAGCGAGTCCTCCTCAACTTCAGGCAATTGAAGAGCTTGAAATAAATTCACCAACTCTCGTAAGGGAAAAAAAAAAAAAAAAAAAAAAAAAAAAGAAAAGAAAAAAAAGTGAAGGAAGTGCATTACCGGGGTGGCAGGTGTCAAGTGACTCGGCGTTTTAACATTTTCATTATGCTCGGCGAGTGTAAACAGCGGAGCCAGCCAAGGTTTTCCCTCCCTACAAATCGCGTTTGGGCTCCCGAACGCCCCGTGGTGAGCCCGGAGCCAGCACGAAACTCCCGGGAACGGGTGCGGGAAGCTGGGCTTGTTCCCAGGGTGACAAGTGTGGAGATGGATTGGTCACAGCTCGGTTTCCCTGTCCCCTCCTCAGCCCCTGCCAAGGGAAGGGCTGATCCCAAGGGAAGTGCCTGCGGAGGCTTCCCAGCTTTTGGGGCCTGAGATCCTGCTGGATTTGGCCGCTGTGGCACAGAGAGGGACGTTCCAGTGGGATTCGGGATGTTCCAGTGGGATTAGGGAGCTGCCGGGAGCTGGGGCTCCCACTGGGGACCATCCAAGGTGTCCCTTGGGTTCCTCGGGAGGCTGGGAAGTTCTGGGTGCTTGGAGAGCCTTGGGAAAAGGAGTTTTGCTCTGGAGGCTGATGCACAGCGACGATGATCCCAAATAATCCATCGGGGAAGTTGATTTGGGGATGGAATGGTGATGGGAAGAGCGGAAAGAGCACCAGCGGGTGGGTGCTGGCCAGGAGATGCCGTGGGTCACTCACTGGCGGCACCGGAGCTTTCCTCAGTGAGGGACGGCTGGAAAACTCGGGATGGGCTCCGGCTGGAAAGCTCGGGATGAGCTCCATCCCGGGCGGGATGAATGGAGCGGGGCTGGCGGCGCCCACGGCACAAAGCGGCGGCTCCTTTGTGCCTGCCCGGCTCGGGAGCTCTCGGCACCCGCCGCGGGCTGAAGTGGCTCTTGGGCTGTTTAAAGGTTGAGTGCTGCTGCTCCGAGTGACGGGAGGCAGATTCGGTTAAATAAACACGGCGGCTTAGAGAGAAATTGAAGGTGACGCCGAGAGCTGGAGCAGAATTTAATGTTGGCAGCCGCCTTCCAGCGCGGCTCTCCTGCCGCATCCCTCTGGAACCGGCCGGGACACACTCCCTGGAATGCTGGGGTCGGGGAATGGGGGCTCGGAAGGGTGGCACAAACAGGGAACCCGCTGCAGGTAATTCCTGAGCGTTTCACGCCGCCCCCGGGCAATAGGAGAGCCTGGGTTTGTTCCCAGGGTTTGTTTCACCGGGCTGCCCCCGTGCCCTGTCACGCCGCAGAACCCTTCAAAATGTCCCTCGATCACTCCTGTCTCCGGTTTTCCACCCTCGCCCCCCAAACCCCGGTGTTGGTCCTGGGGTTGTGTCCGTGGGGCCCTGAGGGTTTGGGTTCAGAAGGGGCTTTTTTGGGGGGTCCCTGGGCTGCGGTTTGCTGGGGAGCTGGAGCAGATCTCCCTCCTGCTCCCTGCCCTGTCAGCACATGGGAATTCCCCTGGAGGCAGAGAGAGGAGAATCCCAAAGGTCGGAGCAGAATTTTCCCCTCCCTCTGCAGCGATTCACCGCCTCTGCCCCAGGGGGAAATCCCACCGGATTTTCCTGTGGGGAGAACTTCCCAACCCAAATACGTGATGGTGTTGAAGCACAATTGTTTCTCTGCTCCGAGGATTCCCCCTGGTACAGCCCTCTCCATGGCCGTGGAATTCCATCCTGGAATTCCCCAGAGCAGGGATAATGCAGGGAATGAATGGCTGAGGGAGACTGGCCTCGTTCCTGAAGCGCCATCAATTCCCAGGCTGAGGAAGTGTGGGCAGGAAAGCAGAGTTTTGGTCAATACCAGATTCCCAAAACAGCTGCAGTGCAGAGCAGAGGAATTTCGGTGGTTTTTTTTCCCAATCCAAAGCTCACGGAACATTCCCACCCGGCGTATGCTGCTCCTCAGAGCAAAGCCCGGGGCTCTGCTGCCCCTCGCCTTGTGCCAATGTCTGCACCGATGGATTTTCGGGAATTCCGGTGTGCAGGGAAGGAGGGACCTGCAGGACTCCCTGTTTCCAGAGGGGTGGAGCTGGGGAATTTCTCCGTGCCACTAAAAATCCCATTGAAGGAAAAGCTTGGATGAGGCTTGGAGCAACCTGGGATGGTGGCATTGTCCCTGCCTATGGCAGGGGGCTGGAATGAGATGAGCTTTGAGCTCCTTTCCAACCCAAACCCTTCTGGCATTCCATGACAAAGAGAGGCGCACGGAGAGGAGGCCGGGGCTGGAAACGCTCCGGGAATGTGGCAGCAGAGGATGGGTGGGACAAGGAGCGCCAAGGAGAGGAATGGATGGAAGGAAACGTGCAGGAAAAAGAAAGGGGGGAGCTCTGGGATCACCACACCGCAGCGGGGATGTGGCACAGCTCATCTGTCACTGCCTTGGGACCTGTTGGCCCCATCCACGGCACAGAGGGGACAACGTGGCCCAGCCCTGCTGCCACCCCACCCGGGTGACAGCGGTGTCGCCCAGCGCAGGTGCAGCGGGAAGAGAGCCCCGTGTCCCCCTCGGCGTGTCCGGGGGCTCCGGATGGGGCTGGGCTGGGGACGGGGCCGCGATGTCGCGATCTGCGCTGACACCGTGTGGCCGCTGCCCGCAAATCGCCCCGGCGCACGGCAAAAAGAGAATTCAGCCCAAACAGCCCCGAAATGTCCCCAAAGTCACCTCCCGGGCCAGGGAAGTGTCACCCGGTGGAGGCAGGAGATGGCCCTTGGCCCGCTCCCCTGCCAGCCTCGTGCCTGGATCCCCACATCCTTCAAAATGGGCTGGATTTGGGCACTTTTAGTGCTTCCAAGTGAGCTGGATTCGGGGTTTTTTTGTACAGTATAAAACTCAACTTGGTTTAAAATGAAATGCAGTCAATTTAAATAAGATATCAGAAGGGATTTTTACTGTGTTAAAATCTGTTTTTACTGGGTTAGTGAGGCCCTGGCACAGAGTGCCAAGAGAAACTGTGGCTGCCCCTGGATCCCTGGGAGTGTCCAAGGCCAGGCTGGAGCCATCTGGGACAGGGGAAGGTGTCCCTGCCCATGGCAGTGGGATGGAACCAGATGAGCTTTAAGCTCCCCTCCATCCCAAATCATGCAGTGATTTCCCAGAAAGGCCCTCCTGGCCTGGATCTGGCTGCTCCAAGATATTTTTGGATATTTTTAATCCCTCCTGTTCCCACCAGGCAGCTGATTTGGGGAGTACAAGGATCTTTTATGTCCCCTTTGGGCAGGCACGAGGCCCTGGAGAGGAACCATGCCCAATGCATTCAGGCACTCTCAGAAAAACTCCTTTTTCTCCTCAGCCTTTTCCAGCCACAGGCATTTGGCATCTGGAGGGCAAAGCTGCACGTTTGGGATGCAGCTGGATGGGGCTGGGGGCTGCAGACGGGCAGGGGGTTTTGCTGAGTGAAAAATTAGTTTATTCTTCATTTCTGCAGCACAACCTCACGGATAAAGGTAGGGAGATTCTTACCCAGCGCTCCCAAATGGGGCAGAATTTTAGGATCACCATGCCAGGAGCCCCGAGGGCTCTGGCTGTGCCTTGTGGCTCAGGAGAGAGCCCCGACAATGGACAATGGAGGCGTTTGAGGGACAACAAACAACTTTGCTGCTGCCCTGCGAGTTTGTGCCGCCGCCGCAGTCACGGGGTGAGCGCAGGGCATGAATGGGGGCTCTGCTCCAGGGAGCCGGGCTCGGCCACTTCGGATGCTCGGGTGTCAGTGTTTTGTCACAGGATCAGGGCCACAGAAAGAGCGGGGACAAAAGGAGAACATTCGCTGTAGAGAAAAAACAAAAAAAAACCCCAAAAAAACAACAACAAAAAAAACCCCCAAAAAACCCCAAAATAAAAAAAGAAAAAGCAACAACAAAAAACCACCCCCAAAAAGCCAAACCAAAACAAAACAAAAATAAAACCACAAAAAAACCAAAATAAAAAAAAACCAAACCCAAAACCAAAAACAAAACAAAAAAAATCAAAACCACCACCACCACCAACAACAACAACAAAAAAAAACCACCAAAAAAAAAAACAGGAAAGGAGAGAGAGAAAGGGCTTAAAAATATGGCATGGATGGGAAAATATGAAAATATTTTATATCATATATTATTTATATATTATATTATTATTTCTATATATCATATATTATATGTTATATTATATATTATATATTATATTATATTATATTATATTATATTATATTATATTATATTATATTATATTATATTATATTATATTATATATTTGTTTTATATTATATGAAAATATATGAAAATATTCCAGTGGAGAAAGGGACTGAACCTCTCCCAGGGAAGCTGGTTTGGAGCTGGGGAAGCTCCTTTTCCAGGGAATTCAGGGCTGCCAGGGGATGTGGTAGGGTTGGGAAGCTGAAATCTGTGCCCAGTGCTGGGGATTGGAGGTGTCCATATCCAGGGCGCCTCTGGATCAGGAGCCTTTGGCTGGACCTATGGAGAAAGGCTGAAAGGGCAGAAAATTTGGGATGAAAGAGTTGTGGGATCTCCTGTTCCCTGTGTGCTCTGCCTCCAGCCCAGCTGGGATTCGGTAGCAGGAGCTGTAACGAGGTGACAGAGAGACGGATCCTGCTGGAAAAAGGGCAAACGAGGCAAAGATTCCTTCCTCCCGAATTCCAGGCCTGGCTGCCAGATGGAGCAGGGCCGCGCTGCCCCTGGAAGCCCAGCAGGGTGCTGGGGTGAGAGATGCTGGGGCTCCTGGGCTCTGCCCTGCGGCATTCCCTGGGAATGAGCTGCGAGAATTGGAGAGCCCACAGGAAACTTAAAGGGTTTTTGTTTTTATTTTTTCCCTGCAGTCTGGGAAGCTAAAATTAGAAATAATGCCAGAGGAATAAATACAAACACCCAATCAGGCAAACCAAAATTGAGCAAGGGCGGCACTGGGAAGGGAGAGGGGGGAAAATGTGCTGGATTGGGACGTGCTGCTGGCTCTGCTTCCTGTGGGATTTGGCTTTTTCGGGATGCCAGCCCAGTTTTGGGTGTTGCAGGCCTGGGTTTGATCCCACAAACAACTGCTTTTATCCAAGGGAATCAGAAACAGGAAAGCCTTTGATGTTCACGAGCCCCAACATCCGCTTACGGCCTTTTCCCACCTTTTGGGATCTGGGATCATGACACTGCCATGGGATTGTCCCCAAAATCCACTTCCTGCTTTTTCCCACCTTTTTCTGCCTGTTCCCACCTTTTCCCCACATTTTCCTGCCTTTTGAGATCTGGGGTCATTCTGGGATCATGACACTGCCATGGGGTTGTCCCCAAAATCCACTTCCTGCCTTTTTCCACCTTTTCCTGCCTTTTCCCACCTTTTCTCACCTTTTCCTGCCTTTTCCTGCCTTTTGGGATCTGGGGTGATCCTGGGATCATGACGCTGCCATAGGATTGTCCCCAAAATCCACTTCCTGCTTTTTCCCACCTTTTCCTGTCTGTTCCCACATTTTCCTGCCTTTTCCTGCCTTTTGGGATTTGGGGTCATTCTGGGATCACGACACTGGGATGGGATTATCCCCAAAATCCACTTCCTGCCTTTTCCTGTCTTTTGGGATCTGGGATCATTCTGGGATTGTGACACTGCCATGAGATTGTCCTGAAAATCCACTTCCTGCCTTTTCCCAACTTTTGGGATCTGGGATCATGACACTGCCGCGGGATTGTCCTGGATGCCAGTGGGATAATCCAGGAGTTTGGGATCACTGGTGGAATTTTGAGCTAAAAATCTGCAGATTTTAGAGGGAAATGTGCTCTAAGCAAAGCTTGTGGGCACCCACAGCAAACAGAGCCTTGGCATCAATCTGTAGCCGTGATTCCTGCTGGGATTTTGGGATGCAGCTGTGGAATCAGTGCCCACCTTGTCCTGGCAGTGCAGCTGTCCTGGGTGACACCGAGATGTTCCCCAGAGCTCCATCCCCGCTCCCAGTGACGCCATCCATTCCAGTTTATCTCCCCCATGGATTTGAAGCTCTTCCCGATCCCTATCAGAGCCTTTCCCTCGCTTTCCACATGAATAATGAATGCTGGTGCAGCTTCCCATAAATCATCGCCATTCCCAGTGCCACGGCTGCTTTCACTGCAGACATCTGCATTTCAGACCATGGAGAATGGGGAAAATCCATCTTTTCCCTTCTTCCTGGTGGGATCACGGCCTGCTGCTCCCAAGGGAAGGGTGACTCCAACCCCATCCTTTGGCTTCCTTTGGTTTTGGGGCTGGAGAATGTGGGCTCCTGGCTTCTCCACGTTGCTGGGACACATCCTGGTGCTGCTCTGGGAGTGTTTCCATGCCCAGGGTGCTCCTGGAAAGGCCTTGGGAGCTCTTTGATCCCTACTGGCATTCAGGGATTTGGGGCACGGTGAAGCTGGGTGGTTCCTAGGCTGGGAAGGAGCTGGTGGATGCCCAAGCCACGCTTCCCTCCTTCCTTGTGGATCCATCCTTTGCCCTTGGGATCAGCCAATCCCTCCCTCCAGCCAGGGCACACCCACCCACACCCCGATTTGCCTTACAGGAGAGATTTTCCAAGGAGAAACCACAGCATTGCCTTTCCAACCCATCCTCTGGGGCCTACAGAGCGCGTTTCCCTTTCCCCACCAGGCTTTGAGGGATTCTCCCTCTTTCTCCCCCTTCACCTTGGCTCGTCTTTTATCAGAAACCGCTCGGAAACTTATTTTTATTTTATTATTTTTTTTTTAAATTCACGGGCTTTTTATTGCAGCTCCGGCTCCGTGCTGAGGAGCCCGTTCTGAAGTGTTCTCGAGGCTCTCATTGTCCCTTATCTCGGGATTGTATCTGGCTGCAATTCATCCGCAGTCATGCTTCAGAGGCGAGCATCTCTCATATGAGGCCCCTTTCATCACGCGCTGACAACTCTTGAATACATCATTATTCGGCGGCGGGGTTGGGAATTATAATCATTAGGCAATTTTTCCACCCCTAATCTGATTTTATAAACTGTTTCTTTTCATTATCTTCGGGCGGCAAACAGTAAATGCATCTGTCTGCCGAGATCCTCCTGATAGCAGTAATAGAAAAACCCAGCCAGGACATCTCAGTGGCGAGGAGGGAGCTGGCCCTGCATTCGCACATTCGCAGGTTATTTAGGCTGGAATTCACCTGGCTCAAATTCCCAGAGTGAAAATTCCCTCGGGTGAATTTTGGGACCGGTGGAATGGCGTTTGTACCCTTAAAAAGGCGGAAAAAAAGGAATGGGAAGGAGGAGATGTGTTTCCACATGCCATGGCTGTGTTTCCAAGCATTTTATAGGGAATGAGTGTCCCATTTCACCTCACAGCCAGGTAAGGGAGATGCCACCTGTAAAATGTGGGATCCCACGCAGAGATGTTTCCTATTTAAACACTTGGGGTTTTTTCCCTTTATAATGTAGGAAAAATCAAATCTCCATGGTTCTTTTCCCCTCAGAAACTTGGGAGAGGCAGCCGGAATGGAGCTGGACAAAGCCAACGTGCTGCTTCATTAATTCCCTGCTCCTGGAATGTGTGGGACCACGATGCTCAAGATCCACCAGGATTTCAGCCCTCGGTGCCCATTTTTGGGATGGAACAGGTCATTAAACCCAACCGTGGCTGTCACCTGCTGGGTTTGTGGCAGGGACATTGGGATGAGGCCTCCCAGGGGTGACCCTTTCACCATTTTTTAAAAAACATCCCAAATTTGCTCGGAATTGGGCAGGGAGGCTCCATCATTGTCTATCCCTGGGATTTGACAGAACCTTTCCTGCCCAGGGAAGGGGATGAGGATGAGCTCCAGGGGTGAGGAGAACTCCAGAGGTGCCAACCCCATCCCTGTGCCCTCCTGCTCTGCTGTGGTTGTCTCTGCACATATCCCAACCCATATTCCAGAGGTGAGAGGAGCAATGGGAATCTCGGAAAGCAAGATTTGGATTCCCAGTCTGCTTTTAAATCCCATATTTATTCCTAGAAATAGGGTTAAACAAGGAGCTGTGTCCTCCTTTACCAGGAGGGGAAGCACCCCCTGCTCTTCTCTTCATGGAAGGGACGGAACACTGGAAATTTGACCGAAATCCCCATTTTCTTCTCCCTTTCCTAAAAAAAAGCTGCCTGGATGGCGCAGCCCAGCAGAGGGAGGAGGGAAGGAGGGAGGTTTGATGTCTCACTCAGCTCGGCCCGCAGTGACAGGAGCCAATAAACCCGTGTTGATCCAGAGCTTAGCCAGAGCAGCCGCCAAACCCGGGGCAGATGGCAAACAGATAACGGGGACGCTCCAATTTTCCCCCGTTTATTCGGGAAGATGGAGGCGGATAAGGCAGCGCAGGGTAAATACCCGGTATTGATTCGAGCACGGGGAATAAATCCCGCTCCTCTGGAAGGGCTGGAGCGGGATTTCCCTGCTGGGAGCTCGGGGGTGTCAGGGCCCCATCAGGCTCATTCCCGGCGCTGGGAATGCCATCGGAAGATGGAGATTGCCATCTCCCGGCGCCTGGAGATGCTGCAGCGCTGCTGGGAGCGGCCTGGCCGGGCTCCCATCCCGTGGGAGCAGCACATCCCACCCTCCGTGCTCTGGGAAGCTCCAGATCCCTCTCCCGTTTTGTTTTCCCCTCTGAAACATCTGCGGTCCTGGAGGGAGAGGGAGGAGATGGTGCCGGGTGGGGACCCAGATTCCATGGGATGGAGCTCTGGGAAGGCCTTGGAGTGGGCATAGAGGGATGGGGCTGCTCCTAATGGGATGGGGATTTGGGAATTTGGGACCTGGGAAAGTCACATCCCCCAGAGAGTTGAGGGATGGGGCTGCTCCTCATGGGATGGGGATTTGGGAATTTGGGGATTTGGGAATTTGGGACATGGGAGAGTCACATCCCCCAGGGAATAGAAGGATGGGTCTGCTCCTCATGGGATGGGGATTTGGGAATTTGGGACCTGGGAGAGTCACATCCCCCAGGGCACAGCAGGATGGGGCTGCTCCTCATGGGATGGGGATTTGGGAATTTGGGAATTTGGGACCTGGAGAGTCACATCCCCAGGAATAGAGAGATGAGGCTGCTCCTCATGGGATTTGGGATTTGGAATTGGGAATGGAGAGTCACATCCCCCAGGGCACAGCAGGATGGGGCTGCTCCTCATGGGATGTGGATTTGGGAATTTGGAAATTTGGGAGAATCACATTCCCCAGAGCACAGAGGGATAAGGCTGCTTCTCATGGGATGGGGATTTCAGAATTTGGGGATTTGGGAATTTGGGAAGTTGAGAATCATGTCCCCCAGGGTTGTGCCCAGGGCACAGAGGGATGGGGCTGCTCCTCATGGGATGGGGATTTGGGAATTTGGGACCTGGGAGAGTCACATCCCCCAGGGAATAGAAGGATGGGGCTGCTCCTCATGGGATGGGGATTTGGGGATTTGGGGATTTGGGAATTTGGGACCTGGGAGAGTCACATCCCCCAGGGAATAGAGAGATGAGGCTGCTTCTCATGGGGATTTGGGAATTTGGGACCTGGGAGGGTCACATCCCCCAAGGCACAATGGGATGGGGCTGCTCCTCAGGGCAGCCCCTGAGCTGCTGGAAAATGCTCTGGCTGTCCCTTGCTCCACAATGACCGTCCCCATGGCTGCCCCTGTGCCTCTCCCTCCTCGGGGACATGGACAGGACAGAAGGGGATGTGTGTGGGACGGAGCTGAGTGTCCAGGTGGATCCAGGAACACCAAACTCTGGCTTTGGACACTGCCCTATGGATCTGTCTCAGCTCAGCCAGGGCAAATATTGACGAGTGGCACTTGTGTGTGCTGGCAGGGACAGGGAACGCAGACGGGAATGTCCCCAGGGCTGGGAGCCGTCACTTCCCGCTGCTGTCAGAGCTTCCTGGGATTTGCCACACCGGGATCCGGGACTGCTCAGGGTCCCTGGGGTCCCTGCTCCGGGGTTTTGGTGGCACCAGCTGGAAAAGGGCACCCAAAAGTGTCCTGAGGGTGGGAGCAGGGAATGGCTGGGACAGGGAATGGCTGGACAGGGAATGGCTGGGCAGGGAATGGCTGGGGCAGGGAATGGCTGGGCAGGGAATGGCTGGGACAGGGAATGGCTGGGGCAAGGAATGGCTGGGACAGGGAATGGCTGGGACAGGGAATGGCTGGACAGGGAATGGCTGGGCAGGGAATGGCTGGGACAGGGAATGGCAGGGAATGGCTGGGACAGGGAATGGCTGGACAGGGAATGGCTGGGCAGGGAATGGCTGGGCAGGGAATGGCTGGGGCAGGGAATGGCTGGGCAGGGAATGGCTGGGCAGGGAATGGCTGGGCAAGGAATGCTGGGCGAATGGTGGACAGGGAATGGCTGGGCAGGGAATGGCTGGGGCAGGAATGGCTGGGACAGGGAAAAGGCTGGGACAGGGAATGCTGGCGGAGCCAGGGAATGGCTGGGCAGGAAGTGGCAGGAATGGCTGGACAGGGAATGGCTGGGCAGGGAATGGCTGGGACAGGGAATGGCTGGGGCGGGCAGCTCTGCTGGCTGTCCCCTCCACATCTTTTCCTGCTGGGATGCGAGGATCCCCGGCCCCTGGCAGCTCTGGGAAGCGGCGCTAGAGGGAGCCTCCAGGCTGGCAGTGCATTCCTGCCCCTTTTCTCGGCTTTTTCCTCTCTTTCCCCCCCTCCAGGAGTTTTCCCAGCCAAGGATTCTGACACCTGACCTGTTCCGGAGCTGTGCATGGAGGCCCATCATGCCTCCCTCTGGAGCCATCCAAAGGTTCTTCCCAAAAACCCGCCCAGCCCTGAGCTTTGCCTCTCCAGAACTATTTAAAAGGAAAATTTACTTTCCCCTCTTATTTAAAAACTTAAATCTTTGCTAGGGGGTAGTTCTGACAATCCATAGCTATTTCTAATTTTTCCAGAGAAACCCCGGTGAACTTTATCTCCATTCCTGAATTTCAGATCTTCACGGCTGATAGGATAAAGATGCTTCCTTCACCTCTGCTGCTCCGTTTTTTCCTTAAATCCAGTAACACTTAAAAAAAACCCTTTTAAGGTAAAAATCTAACTATTGATATTTAATTTTCTTTTCCCCCAGAGGCTTTTTCAGGGACGCTTTTAAAGTTATAAACGACATTTCCTGTTCATGCTTGAGGCAAAATTGGATGGGGTCTGGAACAGCCTTGGATTTTGGAAGATGTCCCTGTCCATGGAATGGGATGAGCTTTAAAATCCTTTCCCACCCCAAAAATTCCGGAGCTCTTTGTAGATTATTCTCCACGTGCTGCTGAATCCAAGAGGCATTTTGGGAATTTAAATGTATTTTATGCCAGCAACACCTCCACGGAGCAGCTCCACCTCTCCTGTCCCTTCCGAGCACCTTGGGTGTCCCATAGCCAGGGATTTGTGAGATTCCCTTCCACACAGGGAATTGAGGAGGAATTTTTCCATGGAAAAGGCCGTGTTCCCCCCCAGACACCTCTGGCTGGCACTTCTGGCACAACCGGTTCTCCCCCTGGAGCGGAGATTGGGATCGAGCTTGAAGTTCAGGCGCTATTGACAAAGACTCTGTCAACAGAAAGGTGTTGAAGGACGGGATATTTGTGGAAGAAGTCACCAAGAGGTGAAAGATATCCCCTTCAGGGGCCTTTTCCTGCTGGGCAGGCCCTGGCTTGCCAGGGTTTTCCTGCCGGAGCCAGAGGCTGGGATGTGGTGGCTCCATCTCCTGGGCTTTGCCGGCATCCACCTGGCATGGAGCAGAACCAGAGCCCTCAGGGAGCAGATCCATGCTGGAAAACTGCCCTGGAGGCTCTGCTAGATGGAGTTTGGGGTTCAAATATCCTAAATTAGGGATAGGGAATTGCAGCTTAGTGTGGAAGTATAACGGGCTCGTGGAAAGGGAGTTTCCTTGTGTTCCCTCCGGCTTCTTTTCCTCCCCCATATTCCAAATTATCCTGGGATATTTGCTCACCCTTCTTGGGCTCATCACCACTCTTTTGCAGCCAGGATCCTGCCTGAACCCTCTCCAGAAATAATCCCTCTGTACAGAGGAATAAGCAGCTGTGGAGCCTTTTTCCATGCGCCAGTGGTTCCCTAAGGAAGCCCCCTCCTTGGGATAGGGACACAGCCTGGGATCACCCCCAGTTCTGTGTGCCACTGGGAAGAAATGAAGATTTTGGGGGTTGAGATTGGCCAGTGGATGGTGAAGAGGGTGGGCATGGAGCCATGGGGGTCCAAAGGGTGGAGGGATGGATGGATGGATGGATGGATGGATGGATGGATGGATGGATGGATGGATGGATGGATGGATATCCCCTGTCATTCTCACTCCCTTGGAAAAATGCAAGAGCCAAGAAGAAATCCAAGAGGATTTGAATCACTGAGCTTTTTGAGGAAAATCAGTCCTGCTCAGGTCTATTGGCGGCTTT
The DNA here is from genome assembly GCF_028769735.1 of Zonotrichia leucophrys gambelii. Taxonomy (NCBI): domain Eukaryota; kingdom Metazoa; phylum Chordata; class Aves; order Passeriformes; family Passerellidae; genus Zonotrichia; species Zonotrichia leucophrys. The sequence goes on from NC_088172.1 coordinate 101,411,719, forward strand.
GCTAATCCCAGGGCAAGGAATTTCCTGCAGGAGAGCAGATCCCGTGCGGGTCACTGGCTCTGGGCCTCCTCTCCTCGCTGCTGCCCAGCAGAAGGAAATGCACTGGAGGTGTTTTCTCTCCGTGCTGGCACAGGGACAGACGCGGGGCATTGTGTGTGCTGCCGAGATAAGGATCAGGCAGCCGCTGTTCTCACCTCAGCCCGCACCGGGATCAGGTAACCCGCCACAAACGCGGCTTTCAGGCTTTGTCCGGGCTCCTCCTTCCTCCAGGTGTCCATGCAAGGCCTCCTTTAATTTTTTTTTTTTGGTGGTTTTTTGTTTTTGTTTTTGTTTTTGTTTTTTGTTTTTTTGAGGAGGATGGACACAGCCCCATGGAGGACCATCCCTTCATCCCACAGCTCCTTACTGGGCACATCACTCCCATTTCCCAATCCATCCTATCCCTCTTATCCCAGCCATCCTGCTTGGTCCCTGCAGCAGCCAGGCCTTGCCCTTGTCCCCTTGTCTTGTCTAAAGAAGGCAAAAACCTGTCGGGACCCAGGAATTCCTCTGGGTGACTCAAGACTCTGGCAAGGGGCTCAGAGACCTTGGCAGGGAGTCAAAACCACCTGTGCCTTCGATTTTATCCCATGGAAACAATTCCCAACTTTGTGTGAGGATTTACAAGCCACAAGGGTCTGAGTAGAATGATAGTTAATTCGTCACAGGGTGAAAATGTAGAATTTTGGGGTTTTTAGAATGGGGGTCCAAGAGGCAAGATGGAGGAATCTGGGCATGTCCTCTTCTTCTTCTTCTTCTTCTTCTTGCCCTCATCTTCTGCTGAGATGGTGACACCTTTGGGTTGGTTTAGAGTAGAGACAGACTGTCTAACATAGGTGATAGGTGTTGGAAAATTATTGTAAATAAAGCACGTGTAGTTATTAGTATAAAAAGCCAAAACCACCCCAAGGGTGGTCAGTGTGCCATGAGCCGACCTGCTGGTCAGACCTCAGTGGGTCAGAGAGAGAATTGATAGGAATAGATAAGGAAATAGAGAGTTATAGATAAGGAAATAGATAGTCATACATAAGGAAATAGATAGTCATAGATAAGGAAATAGATAGTTATAGATAACGAAAATTAAACAACCCCGAAAAGCAGAACCGACGAATCTCGACTTCTTCTTCAGTAGCAGGGCTGGGAAAAAAGAGAATTTTGATACCTTGGGGGTCATTTTAACCACAGAAAACCCAAGAAAAACCCTGTGAAAGCCCTAAAGCCTCCAGGCAGCAGGGAGGAGTTGTGCACGATGTCTGAGCATTCCCAGGGCCCGCCTGGCTGCAGTCCCACCGTGCTGCAGCAGCCGGCCCCTAATTGCATTGTTTCCGCTGATCCACGAGGAAATTATTTATGGGCACGAGGAGCCTGCCCGGCTTCCAGGGCCTTTCAACTTTATAGGAGTTTTCCATGGGCTGCTCCTGCAGGTTTGGGTTATTTTTACCCCCCAATTAAAGAGGGTTGCTCTCCCTCCCTCCCTCAGGGGTTTTTTCTCTCTATCCTGGCGGGATTGGGATGGGACGGGATGGGATGGGATGGGATGGGATGGGGTCCCCATGGAAGGAGCTGTAGCCACGAGGCTTCTGTGGCTGGAGAGGGGCCAGCTTTGCCCTCAGCTCGTTTCTCCCCGCTCTCTGCAGATCCTGATCCTGTTTGTCCTTCCCTCTCCCGGCTCCGTGTCCCAGCCCTGGCGCTGCTGATGGATTCCCAGCCCCCCCACAAGAACATCCATCCCCAAAGCAAACAATCCCAACCTGAATGGTGCTGGAAAGGGCACATCCCAACCCTAAACATCCATTATTACCCTGGAATATGAACTGCTGGAGGAGCTCCATTTCCTCTGGCTCCTTTTTAATGGGTACCTGATACCCACAGTGCTTCCACACTGGGAAATTTGCTCCAAGACTCAGAATTGCTTGGCAAAAACCTCACCAACAGCAGCTTCTCCATCAGGGCAGCATCTCCAGGCTGGGCTCTGCTCCCTGTAGGATGCTCCTGGCCCCCAAACCCTTTTCCAAGCCGCGGGAATGGCCGGGTACCCTCATGGGGAGGGAACGCAGCCTCATCCCGGCCGTGTCCCGCCTGGAAGTTGTTTTCCATGCTCCCGCTTGGTTGGGTTTAGGCACACAGAGGGTTTTTTCGGGAAGGGAGCAGCCTGTGTGGCAGGAACAAACCATGTGAGGTTGCTTTAAGCGCCCCTTGGAGCGGGGCCAGGAGCCCAGGCAAGGAAACGCTGGGAGCTTGTTTTAATTTAGTGGTGTTGAAGTGTTCGGCTGCAATTAAGCAGCTGAAAATTAAACAGAACCAGTCATTAGGGCTGGTGGGACAAGCCCGGCAGACCAGAGGATATAAATTATTTCCAATGGGGAATGCCAGAGCCGGGCTCGGGATGGATGGGGATGGTTCCCTTCCGTAGGCCGTTATCTCTTGGTTTCAAACAGGAATTCCATCCTGAGGAAGTGAATCCCTGCTGGATTTTGGAGCAGGTGAGGAGAGGGAAAAGAAGCTCATGGCAGAGGGTGTCCTGTGGAATTCCCTCCATCCCAGGGAGTCCCTTTGTCTCCCTGCCTGAGCTGTGTTTTGAGCTCCCAGCATTGTTCCCTGGAGCGGATGCTCCCTTTCCTTGGATCCTGCTCCCCATGGAAGGATCTGGAACCATCAGGCTCCTGTGGCCCCAGCGCTGGGCCACTCCCAAGTGTGCTTTGGGGGACAATGACCCGATCCAGGCCATGTCCTGGGGGAATTTCTTCACTTCCTGGGCTGCTTTGGAGGAAGGATTTGGAGCAGGAATTGATGCCTGGATGGAGTGAAGGTGGAGAGGGGCATGAGCAGGAATTTGAGCTGGAAATCCCTCACCTCCCATGGGGAAACCACAGCTGAGAGGGGAGGGATGGGGCAGGCTCTTCAAAACTGCTGGCTGGGCATATCCTTGGTGTTCATCCTGATAATTCTGGGATATCAGCGCTCACAGACAACACAGAGGTACCAACCCGGATCCATAAAACTTCCAGCATCCTGCAGGATTCTTTTACAAACCCAGAGCCAGGTAAGCCCAGAAATGCTCTTTTAAATCCCTCACTTTCCAGCAGAAGTAAGACTTAAGCCTGGCTTTAAAGCCAAGCCTGAGTTTTAAGTGCATTCCTGGGACCTGCTGACGGGAGTGGGAAGCTCCCCCTTGGCTTCAGCAGGATTTTCCCGGCCTGAAATGGAGTCCAGATCTCCCGAAATAAATCCCCCCATCTCTGGAGCTGCAGAACCACACAGAGCCCCAGGAGCTCTCGTTCCCAGAAAAGGATCCAGCTCATTCATCTGCCCACATCATGTGTGTTAAATCCTGCTGACATCTCCCAGAATCCCGGGGAATAAATGGAAACCAGTGCCCGGAGAGCTGGCGGTGCCACGGGATGAGTGGCAGGAGCATTGTTTGTGCGCAGCCTTTCCAAAGGGAGCTCCCATTTCCCCCTTGCCACGACAAGATGTGAAATTTTATTCCCATTTTATCCCAATTACTGCCTTAGAATTCTGGCACGGAGTGCTTCCGGTAATGCACAATAACTCCAACATCCAGGGTGCTTTCCCAGTGTTGGATTTAGGGGGGGAATTCCACTGAATTCCCAGTCCATGCTCCCCATCCCAGATATTCCCATTCCAAGGCTCCATCCCACCACTGCTCTTCCAGGAGAGCAGCACAATTTACCTTACCAAAAACCTCATTTGAACCAAAATTTGAGATTTTCTCAAATAAAATTAAACTTTTCCAGCCACTTTTTCTTACCTATTTCTCTTACCAAACAAGTCTGAACCCCCGAATCTTCCCCAGCTCAAAATGTATCTACTCAGCCCCACACACCTGCAAAAAACAAAAAACATTGAAAAACCCCATTTTGCTCCAAAAAGGTGTTTTTACTCCTGGAGAAATTGGTGACAACAATTTATAAGGCTGTAAATAATTATTTTCTGGTTTATTTGGATGGTCTCCTGCAGATTCAGGGAGGCAGAGCAGTGAGGAAAAGTTCTTTTTTACCCCCTCCCATATTTAATTTTAAAGGCCATGTGCAAGGAGGAGCTGTCAGGCAGGAATGGGAAGCAGAGGGACTTTTGGGATTCAGGAACTGGCTGGAGCGGACAAGGCAGCTCTTCACAGCTTTAAATCCCATTTTATATCCCCCATTCCCACACAGGGAGAAATAAACAGGGTTTTGCTGTGATTCTTCGGGGCCTTTATGGTGTTTGCAATGTTCTGTGCTGCTCACCTCGCTCTGGCCCTGCATCTTCACACTGGGACAAGTTTCTGCTGGGAAATGAGCCCTGAAAAGAGTTTACCCGCCTCCAAATGGCTCCAGAACCCTCGGGAAATCCTCTGGAGCCGCACCAGGGAGCTCTGGATGGGCAGAATGGCACCCTGGGCACAGCCAGGGGCTCTGGAGTGTGGCACCAGAGGGAAGAACTGCAAAGGGGACATTGGAAAATCCAGGATTATTGAATTCAGTGTTTATATATTCAATAATTTAATATTCAGCACTATTGAATTAATATCCAGCCCTATAAAATGTTGTTTAAAATCCGCCTCCACCATCAAAGCCAATTCACCTTGAGGAAAACCAACGGGGAATTCAGGTTTTTTCTTCCTCCTTTTCAGGCTGAGCAGCCCGGCAGGTTCAGAGCCATCCCTGGGGAAATCCATGGATTACTTATCCCACTTTTCAGCCCACCCTTGTGTACACCCCACCCTCTTTCCTACGAGACCTTCTCAGGACGAGAAAGCCCTGCATTAAACGCTGCTGGATCCATCCATGCCCCAAACGCCGCTGGATGCATCCATTCCCTAAAACCTGACTTTAACATTATCAAATCCTATCGAATCTGCTCCCAGCTCTTTCCGTGGAGGAGCAGATTCCCTGCTCTCCCCGTGCCCACCCCAGCGAGCCCCCGGTGCTATTCCAGCCTCCCCGATGTGTTTTTCCAGCAGCACAGCTCCACATCCCGCTCCCTGCCAAGCCCGCGGCCCGGCGGTGGCCGGGAGGGGGGATCCATCCCGCTAGGAAAACACCGGGAATGGCTTTAGCAGCCCCTCGGCCCCCACGTGTTTGTGGGGTTTGTTTGCAGAGCCGGGAGCTGATCCCGCCTGGATTTACACCCAGCCAGGGCTTGCTCAGCTCCCTTTACTTCGGGAGCTCAGTCCGAAGGAAAACATTGGGAGGGAGTTTTGTTTCTCTTTCAGAGCGCTGGAGAATCCAGGGAATATTCATTCCCCAAAGAGAGAGGGGGACACCTGGCTCCATGGTTTTGGGGGGCTTCTCCAGCCTCAAGGATTTCACAATTCCAAGATTCCAGGGGGGCTCCCTGTGGGAAGGAGCTGTTGGTGTCTCACGGCACCTCCAGAGGCCCCGCGGGTTCCCAGCACTCCCGGAGGAATTCCCAGCACAGAGGTGCCGGTTTTCTCGGGAATGTCGGCAGGGAGAGGAAGGAGCCCGGCTCTGTCCTTTCGCCACATTCCCGGCTCTCCCGGTCCCTTCCCGAGGCTGCTCCTCGCACGCCGCTCCCAGATGTGGCGAGCGGGATTCGCAGGGACCGACCCTCAATCCCCCCGCTCCTCCCAGCCCCAGGCTCCGCCGATAACCGGGATTTTCCCCCAAAAACTCAGGGTTTTTAAATATCGAGCCCTGGGAAGGAAAGGGGATCCCTGGCACGTCCAGAGCTGTGGGATGCGGCTGGAGCCGCACATCCCCGCCCTGCACTCAGGGCATGGAATGAGATTCCACAAAAAAAAAAGCCATTGAAATTGTTCCAGGGCAAAAAAAGAGGAGAAAATCCATATAAAGAGAAAAGCAGGATGGATCCATGCGATTTATTGAGGATTTTCAACGCTCCGTGCTGCCCTCGGACCAGCAACCTTTCCCATCAGGAATTTTTTATTTAAAGTCTCCGGGATCCCGCTCTGGTTTTCACTTTGAGAATCTCTCATCAGAGAGCGCAAAGGGATTTTTTAGGGACGAAAAAAAAATTCAAATGGAAAAACTCCCGGGGGGTTTGGTGGGTTTGAGGAGCTTCTGGCAGGGAAGGATTTTACGGGAGAAAATCGCTTTTGACAAATATTATTGTTAATTATCGGAGCTGTGGCCTTGACAGACCGGGCAGAGATGCTCAGAGGGAAGATCTGGAGAAGGATTTTGTTTTGCTGAGCTCTCAAATGTTCTTCCTCAGAGACCAGGAAAATTTTTTAGGATCCTCCAACTCCCTTCATTTGGGCAAAAGGCTGGAGAAAAAAATCCTGTTGGAATTCTGTCATGTCTCTGACACACGAAGCACAGGCTGAGGCACCCAGCACTTACTGGGAGTTTTCAGAGTGTCTGATCCCACAGGATTTTCCAGTTTGGTTTGATCCGGATGGAAAAGGAGCTCCATAAACTCCTGCAAGAGCCCCAGCGTTCCTGAATCAGCAATGAATTAATAATAATAAAATAATGGAGCACAGGATTGCAGTATCAGATAACAACACAATAATAGAATATATCATTGTTATTGAATAATAATTTAACAGCTTTATTATATTACAGTGTAATATTAATTATATTATTTTGTAACAAATAGTAGGGAATAAATACTGGTGAAACATCCAGGACCCCCTACCTTTAACTATTCTCATCTCCAGCTTCTGCAGCAGAAAAACATCCTTGACATTCCTTTCCAATATCCTTGATATTTCCATCCAGTATTCCTGATAAATCTATTTAAAATGAAAAAAAAAAAAATTGAAAAAAAAAAAAAAAAGGGAAAAGTTTCCAGAGCTCCCTGCTCCTCTGGATTTTTATTCAGCAAAATTAATGACGTAAAATCGCGCCTGTCACCCGAGGCTCAGCCCGGCATAAAAATACCCACAAAATTCCAGCAGCTTTGGCAAAAACAGGGAAAATTAGGGGTTTAAAATATTTTTTTCGCTCCGGATGGTGTTCAAGCGGGGAAAGAGGGGCTGGAGAAGGGAAAGAGGAGCTGGAGCAGATGGAAACCATCGTGGGCAGGGCAGGGCAGGGAATGGCCAGGGGGGAGCAGATTTGGGGGTCGGGTGCTGCTCCTGGAGCTCCGCAGGGAGCTGGACAGGGAGCAAATTAATTGGGATTTTCCTGCCGCATCTCACCTGAGCAGCCGCCCCTTTCCTTTCCCTTTCCATTCAATAATTTTCTGTTTTCCCTTATTTTTCCTTAGTTGCTTTTCTCTATCCTAATTTTAAAAACTATTTTATTTTTGCTTTTATTTTCTCTTCCTTTTGTCTTTTTTTTCATTTCTCCCAGCTTAACTTTCCTTCATCATCTACCTCTCTTCCCTTCTTATTTTTTTTCCTCCTTCGTTTTCTTTTCATTTTGATTTCCCTCCATTTTTTCCTTCGTTTATTTTCTATTTATCCTTTCCCTATTTTTTCCCTTTCCCGTTTGCTTCTCTCCCTTCCCACCCCCGCTATATCCAGGCACACATTCCTGCGGGGAATTCCTGGATCCCGGTGATGTTCCCGGGACCCCGGCAGGGTTTGGGGAACGCGGGTGGCGGGCGGGGAGCAGGTGGGGGGAACTTTTCCTGCCGGGATTTTTTCCTTGGAAAAGCCTCATCTCCAGGCAGCGAGGGATGCTCCAACACCAGGGGGAAAAGGCTCCAGGGCCGCGGGGGAGGAAATTTTCCTCCATCAGGGCAGGGGACCCCCAGACCTCCCAAAAACCCATCCCCAGGGATCCGCAGGGGCGTCACGGCCGCACCTGCCCCCCACCCTTCCAGTCTTTTGCGGGAAACACTCACGATATTCCCACCGATCTCTCCGTGAGGGGGGATAAAAATCCCGGCGGGAATCCAGCCGCGTTTGACGGATTCGCCTCCGGGCCGGGTTTTTTGGGGCCGAAACAGGCGGATTTCCCTGCCAGGGGATGAGCAGCAGCGCTTCCTCGGGGGAGCCCCCCCTGGCAGGGATCCGTATCCCCCAAAACGCGCCCGTCCCGTCCGGTCCGATCCCGTCCGTCGGGGCCGGAGGTGGGGCAGGTGCGTGTCCGTGTCCCTGTCCGTGTCCGCGTCCCTGTCCCTGTCCCGCGTGGGAAGAGCTCGGGGAGGGAAGGGGGCACTCGCAGCTCGGGGTCCGTGAGCCCCCGCCGTGTCCCCGCCGTGTCCCGGCCGTGCCCTCCCGCAGCTCGGGGGCGCTCGGGGGGTCCCGGTGGCGGCGGCGCGGCCCCGAGGGGGCGGGCGGAGGGGGCGGCTCCCCCGGCCCCGCCGGCCGCGGCCATTTAGGAGCGGGCGGGAGCCAATGGGCGGCGGCGCCTCCGCCGTGACGGCCGCGATTGACGCGGTTCCCACGTCAAATTGATCCCGAGGAGCGGCGGGGGCTCCCCGCGAGCGGGGCTCGCTCCCGGCGCCGCCAGGACCCCCCGGCCCGGCCCGGCCCGGCCCGGCCGCCCCCAGCGCTCTCTATGCGGGCACTGCGCCCTCCCCGCGCCGGGCCATGGGTGAGTGCGGCCCCGCACGGGCTCCGGGACGCTCCGGGACGGCTCCCGGCGGAGCAGGGCACCGGGAAGGGGCAGGAGGCGGCCGGGGATGCCGGGGTGCCGGGAGGGTTCCGCGCTGCTCCGTCCTCCCCGCGCCTCCCTTCGCTTTCGCTCCGCTCCCTCCTTGCGAGTCCTTCTCCCGTTCTCGTTCTTTTGCCTTCTCTCTTGTCCCGCTCTCCTTTTCTTGTGCTCTTTTTTCCCCTCTTTGTCGTTTCTGACTTTTCTTTTTCTCCCATTCTTTCCCTGTCTTTCCTCCCCTTTCTTGTTTTACTGTCACTTTTATCTCACTTTTTTTTGTATCTGTATCTCTCCTTTCTCTCTTTCCTTCTTTCCCCCTTCCCTTGGGCTTTTTTCTCTCTCTCTTTCCCCTTCCCCTCTCATTCTAGTTTTGTTTCTCCTTTTTTCCTTTTTTCCTCTCCTTCCTTTCTTCCCTTTCCTTTCTTCCCTTTCCCTTTTTCCCTTTTTCCCTTTTCCCTTTTTCCCCTTTTCCCCCCTTCTTTTTTCCTTCCATTTTTCTTCCTTCCCCACCTTTCCTTTTCTCCCCTTCCTTTTCCTTTCTTCCCTTTTTTCCTCCTTTCCCCCTCCCTTTCTCGCTTCCCCTTCCCCTTTCTCCCCTCTTTTCCCTCTCCCCTTCCCGCTGCAGCTCCATCCCCACCCCGCGGGCACCACGGCCGCTCCCACCCGCGCCGTGCCCACCCGTGCCGTGCCGATCCGTGCCATCCCGCCCCGCAGAGCACACCTACGGCGAGGTGAACCAGCTGGGCGGCGTCTTCGTGAACGGGCGCCCGCTGCCCAACGCCATCCGCCTGCGGATCGTGGAGCTGGCGCAGCTCGGCATCCGGCCCTGCGACATCAGCCGCCAGCTCCGCGTGTCGCACGGCTGCGTCAGCAAGATCCTGGCCCGCTACCACGAGACGGGCTCCATCCTGCCCGGGGCCATCGGCGGCAGCAAGCCGCGGGTCACCACGCCGGCCGTGGTCAAGCACATCCGCGACTACAAGCAGGGCGACCCCGGCATCTTCGCCTGGGAGATCCGCGACCGCCTGCTGGCCGACGGCGTGTGCGACAAGTACAACGTGCCCTCGGTCAGCTCCATCAGCCGCATCCTGCGCAACAAGATCGGCCCGCTGGCCCCCGCGGGGCCGCCGCCGGCCGCGCTGCCCTGCGCGCACATTTACCAATACCCGTACCCGGGCCCCGCCGCGCCGCCGCCCGCCAAGGCCGCCCCGCACCCCGGGCCGCACCTCGGGGCGCCCCCGGTGCCGCTGCCCCGCTCCTGGCCCTCGGCGCACTCGGTCACCAACATCCTGGGCATCCGCACCTTCGTGGAGCAGGCGGGTGGGTACCGCGCCTTCCGCTCCCCTCCGCCCCCACCGTCCTTCTTTCAGCCCGTTTTCTTGGTCGGTTTAGTGGTTTTTGTCTCTTTGTTTTGTCCCTTTGATTTTTTGTTCCGTTGGGGTTTTTTTTGTTGTTTGTTTGTTTCGAGGTTTTTTATTTGTTTCGTGGTTTTTTATTTTTTTTTTTCTTTCGGGGTTTTTTTGTTTGTTTCGGGGGTTTTTGTTTGTTTCGTGCCTTTCGGCTCGTTCGGGGATTTTTTTCTTCTGCTTGTTTTCGGCTTTTTGTTTGGTTCGTGCCTCTTCGCTCATTTCGTGCCTTTTTGCGTCTTTCCTTCTTTTTTTATTAGTTTCAGCTCCTTAGTTTATTCGAGTTTTTGTTGCTGTCGTTTCTTTAATTTTTTGCTGTCTGTTCCAATTTGTTTTTTGTTTGTTGTTCCCTATATTTTCCTTCCCCCCCCTCCCCTCCCAATTCCAATTTTTCCCCCTTTTTTTCTCCCAAGGGCCTCCCCCCGCTCCACCAGCCCGTCGGGGCGGCGGGGCCAGATGCGGCCTCGGCTCAGCCACATCTTGAACTTTTTATGAAAAATGTGGAAAATATTTTCCTAGGGATGATAGATTGCTGACCGCAAATTCGGAGCCCTGAATTTCGCTCCGCAAAGGGGGATTAAAAAAAAAATAAAATATATATATATGTGAAAAGGAGGGGAAAAGAGGGAAAAATAAGAGGAGAGGAAAAATCAGGGAGGAAAGGGAAGAGAAGGCAACTCGGATCCGGCCTCCTGGATTCTTCCGAGGAATCTGGGAATTTTGGGGCTCCGGGAGACCAAGGCCGAGCCCCTGCGGCTCCAAGGGGGGACAAGCGGGCCGTGGCAGGGGGCTGCGGGTCCTTTTATCCTTCCAAAAGCCCGAGTAAATCAACCGCATGAGTTTCCCCCCGCGCAATCATTTATCCTTAAAATTCCGATGTCACTTCTCCAAATCCCCTTCGTCGGGAGAGAAATTGGAGCCCCTAAATTATCGGGGATTGGGAATTGGGAGAGGGAGGGGGGGAGACGGCGAGCGGGTTTTGGGGGGGACACCCCAACCTCTCCCCGCGGTGTGATCCCAAATTTCGGGATGCTGGAGGCAACGCGGATTCTTGTGCCCCCAGCCCGTGGGTTTACACATCCAGGCGTTTGGAAAAGCGGGAATTCCTCTGTTTCACCCCAAAAGCTGCTCGGGGCTGACGTTTTGTTCCCCAGGGGCTCTGGCTGGCACCGAGGGGGCCGCGTACCCCCCGAAAATGGAGGAGTGGCCCCCGGGAGTGAACAGGAGCGGCTTTCCCGGGCCGGGCCAGGCGGTCAACGGGCTGGATAAGGCGGCCATGGACACGGGGGACATCAAATACCCGCAGGTGAGCGCTGGGGGACACGGGAGACATCAAATACCCGCAGGTGAGCGCTGGGGGACACGGGGGACAGGAGGGGACAGGGAAAAGGACAAGGCTGCCATGGATGGCGACATCAAATACCCGCAATGAGGGCTGAGGGGACACGGGGGACAGGAGGGGACTGGGCGACATCAAATACCCGCAGGTGAGAGCTGAGTGGACACGGAGGACAGGGAAGCGTGTCACGAGTGGGACTGCAATGGGGCAGGGAAGGGGGAGCAGGGAGGTGGGCAGAGAGGACAGGGAGCCCCGTCCGCGCTGTTCTGAGCCCCCTGTCCCCTTTGTGTCCCTGTCCCCAGCCCGGCGCGGGGCTCTCCTCCATGGGCACCTTCCTGCCGGCCTGCGCGTACCCCCCCTCCAGCCAGCCCGGCGTCTACGGCGGCTCCCCCGGCGCCTACATCGGGCCGGGCCCGCCCTGGCAGCCGCAGGGGAACCCCCTGGGCCACCACCACGGCGAGCTGGCCATGGCCTTCAAGCAGCCCGGCGGCCAAGGTGAGCGGCGACAGAGGGGGACAGCGCGGGGACAGCGCCGGGAGGGACCCCCGGGCTCGGGAGGGGCCCCCCCGTCTGGGATGGGAATTGGAATTGGAATTTCTCTGCCCGCCAGGGAATGGGGAGGATTCCCGGGCCGCTCATCTCCCCCGGAATGTAAGAATGTCGGGGACAAAGCAGGAGCCTTTCCCCGCGTTCCCCTATTCCACCGATTCCAAAACAGAAGCCTTGACAGGGAATCATTAATTCTCAGCAATTACCTATTAATTATTAACTGACAGCAATGATTTAACGATTTGTTTATAGTTATTAGTTATCGTAATTAACTGTTGTTTTATTTAATTGGTTCCCGCGGTTATTAATGAATTATTTCCCTCCGAACGCTCCACCGGGAATCCCACGGGAGCAATTTGAGGCTGTGAGAGGGGGCGTTGCTTTTATCTCCCGTTAATTATTTCCCCTCATTAATAGAGCTCGATTCCCTCGTTTTTAAAAATCCCGATTTTTCCGCCCTGGCTATAAAATCCCCTTCGACATTTTTGTCATTTTCCCCGCATTAATTGACTTTCTATTATTTTAATTAATTTGCAATTAATTCCCCGTATATTCGTCCTTTTAAATGTTTTTTTCTCCGGGGTTAAATTTTTTTTTGTTGTTTTCCCTTTTTTTTTTTTTGTTTGTTTGTTTCATTGAGTTTTTTATTTATTTGGTTTTTAATAATTTTACCGTTTCTAACCTGCTGCGAGTCGTAACCTCAGCCATGCCGGGAAGGAGAGATTGAGCGAGGAAATAAATATTTCAAGCTGATTATTTAAATATTAAAAAAAGAAAAAAAGAAGAGGGAGAGAAGGAAGGAAAATGAATGAAAAAAAAATGAGAAAGAAGGAAAGGAAAAAATAAGGATATAAATAAGGATATAAAACGACCACAGCCACTTTTGCATATTTAACATATTTTCGACGTATTTAAAATTACTTGGAGCCTGAATTTTCTGACTTCCCAATTTTTAAGCTGTTTCGTCCCCAGACTTTCTTTAAACCTTTGTAGGCTTTAAATTTATTGGTGGGCTTTCTTTGCGTGTGGTTTTTAAACTGATTTTTATTTCTCTCTTTAATTTTTATTTTAAAAGTTCCCCGTTTTTCCCTTTGGATCGGTTTTCTTGTTCTGCCACTTGTCTGGGGCGAGGAAAATTGGATTAAAATGGGATTAAAATCGGATTAAAATTGGTTTGTTGGATTATCCGACAAACGAGCTGGAGGAGGAAGGGTGGGCTGGGGGTACCTGCAGCGAGCGGGAAAATGGGAAAAGGCAGGTAAGAAGGAAGGACAACCCAGCCAGGCCATTTCAGCCCTTTCCCAATTTCCTGGATTTCCCTCCCTGCTTATCCCCGTGCCTCCAGCAGCCCCGGGATAAATATCCCGATCCCTGAAGGCAGAATTCCCGAGGGCTGAGCTGGGGTGGGACGGAGCTCAGCAGGAATTCCATCACCTCAGGAATGGTGGCACTGTCCTGTCCCCTTCCCGGCACAGTCACCTTCCAGGACACCCCAAATTTTAGGAATTTTTGGGGATGTGTTCTGTGCGTGGCTGGGGCTGGTCGGGGCCACCTGGCCAGGTCCCCCCGTGTCGCCGGCGGTGCCACCAGCGCCGTCCCTGTCACTGGGGGTCACATTCGCTGTTGGGGGCTCTGGGGGCGGTTTTGGGGTGTCCCCCCCGTGCTCGGAGCCTCCATCCCCCGCCTCGCCTGTCCTTCTTCCCTCTCCTTCCTGCAGGGGTGGACAGAAAACCGCCCAGCCCCGCGGGGAAAGCTGCGGAGCCCCTGAGCGCCATCCACGGCATCGCCATCCCGACCTCCTCGTCCTAGAGCCGCCGAGCAGCTCCCAGGGACTCCTGGAACCTTGGGATGGGCTCCTGCAGCCCGGAGCGGGGACACGGGACAGCCCGGGCGGTGACAGGTGACTCTGCCTCGGCACACCCCCGGCAGGACATTCCCGGAGGGATGCTTGGCCTCCACTGGATCGGAAAGGGATGACAGAAGAGACTCAGTTTTCCCTTATTTTATTTTATTTTATTGTATTTCCTCCCCCTCGCTTTCAGTTTTTCCTTCTCCTCCTCCATACTCCCCAGGACTGTTGGGTGCCGTGATTGCCTCCCTCCCTCCGGGAGCATTCCCGGCTCTGTCCCAGCCCGGGGGAGCAATTCCCGGCTTCCCCAAGGAGCCTCCTCCGTGCTGGAGCCCTTTCTCCAGCCCCTTCCCAGTGCCTCTGCCCCGCCATGGAAACGGACCAAAATTCCAGGACTTTTTATGGGATATTTCTATAATAAGGAACCTTAATAAAAAGTGACCACAGTGGGCACACTGCAGTGACCTCCCTACTCAGGGTGAGCACCGTCCCTTCTCCAGAGCTCTCCAGGAGCGGGACAACTCGGTGGGATGCCTTGGAATCGCTCCCTGAGCTTCCTCCCGGGATTTTCCCGCATCCCGGCGCTCCGTGGCCGCCTCCCCGCCGCTGGCACTGCCCATTTCCAGGGGACTGTCCCCGTGTCCCCGCGGTCCCGGCAGCCGGCTGGGATGCGCTCGGGATGGGGCTCCGCATTCCCGGCTCCTCCAGCTGGCGTGGATCCCTGCATTGTGTGGGAAGGGGCAGGTCCTGCAGCGGGGCAGGGAGGGAAGGTCCTGGCAGCGGAAAACACGCCGGGATTGCTGAGGAGAGCGCGGCTCGGTGGGAGGGAGGGAGGGAGGGAGGGAACAGGGAGATGCCAACGCAGCCCAGCCCGGGACACGGTTCTGTCTCCAGCCTCGGAGTGGCAAAATTCGGTTCTGGCTCTGCTAAAGCCAGGCTCGGATCCCCAATGCAGGGCTCGGCAGGGAGGGAAGCTGGGAAATGCAAGGAGGTGAGAGCACAGTCCCAGGGCAGGATCTGCAGCCCGACTGCGGCTGAGCGAATTTTAGGGATGTGAGAATGGAGGAGCCACCTGAACCAGAGGAGGAGTGGCCCCGTCCCCTGCCAGGTTTATCCACGAAAAGCCGCATTCCAGCGCGTGGAAGAGCAGCTTTGGGAATGATGCGGGACAGCAAAAACCTTAAAGTGTGCTGTTTGCTGTGTGCCAGTTCTCAGCACCCGCTGGGGCTCCTCATCCCTGCATTGCAGGCAGGGATATCCCTCTGGATTTGGGACTGGGGCTCTGGGATGTGATTCCTCATGCCCTTATCCCAGGCAGGGATATGCCTTTGGATACAGATCTGGGATTGGGCACTCTGGGATAAGCAAGGCACCAGCGCTGGAGTCAGATCCTTTCCATTCTGGTCCTGCCAGTATAGTGCATGACCACCTGAGTTATTCCCATCCAAAACTGCCATGGACCTGCCAAAACCCTGGAAAAACAGCTGGATGCTGAGCACAGCCTCAGGGCAAAGGTGGCCATTCCTGGGCACTCCCTGGCTGTAATTAAAAATGCCATTTTCACGATTTCCTGTGGAGAAGGGATTTTCTCCTTAAACATCCCCAGAATATTTCCCTGTGCCCAGCAGAATTCCTGGAGCAAGCAGAGCCACCAAAACCCCCAATCCAGAGGCCCTAAACCAGCTGGCACCTGTTAGGAGGGTCCAGGACATCGTGGCTTGGGGTCCCCAGGGAGGAGGGATAAAGGAGGAGCTTTGCTGGGTGGGAAAACACCCTCAGGACTTTTATTCCTGTGGGACTACGGGGAAAATCCCTGGGGAAATTCAGTGCCTGCACTGTGCACCTCAGCTCACGGAAAATCCTGGGAGTGGAGATCCCCACCCAAAAAAAAAAAAAAATCCCCAAAATAAGTGAAATAAAATGGGATTTTTAGGCAGGGTGAAGTGCTGCTCTGCCTGGCCACAGAACAGGCAGCCTGACAGCATCCAGGGAAAATTGGACGTGATGGGAGCAGAACTTTTGGAATTGATGGGAGCAAAGCGAGGGGGTGGAAACAATCAGCCCTGACACTTCTGCAGCCGTGGTCCTGTCAAAATCGATCCCATCCCTCGGAACACGGCAATTCTGATGGAATGGGGTTTGCAGCCTGGAAAAAAACGAGGCTGGAACCGTTTCCGTCAGCTCTACCTGCTCCATATATCTTTAGCGCCCTTTGGGGAGCACAGAGCAGGATGGGGAATGTTACTGGAGACTGGCTGGTGGAGCCCAGATTGATTTCTTTCCTGGCGTGTTTGGAATCCTAAGGATTTAAACCCATCCCTCTACTGCAGGAACGGGCTGGGGGACTGGGGCTCGCAGATGTTTGGCACCAGCACAGGATCTGCTTTTCCAGAATTCCAGCACTCCTTGGTCCAGGCTGGAGAAGCTGGAAGGGGCTGGAGGGGATCCCCTGGGATGGCCCAGGGAAGATCCAGACTCATCATCCTGTGGATGATCCCAAAGTACCAAAGACTGGGCCCAGGCTGGAAAAGAGCTGATCTAAAATTCCCAAAGTCAGATTGGTGCAAATCCTTTGGGTTCTTAGGAGCTAAATCCTCCTCCTTGTGCAGGAACTTGGAAAAATCCATGCCCAGCTCTCCAGAGAAGCTGCAAATCCCCCCCCTCATTTGCAGGGTTATAAACCTGCCCACAACTCCTTAAGTTGCACTTGGAAACGGGAATTTGATTCCCAGCTCCCTCAGGCACTTCATAACCTCTCCCTTAATAGGGAGTTTTTCATTTTCAGGGAATCCAGCAGGTTTTTACCTCTGGAAACCTTCCCCAAAAGTTTTCTGCTGCTCCCAGCCCATGGCCCAGGAAAATCCCACCTCATTTCCCAGCAAGAGGCTGGAGAAGGGGCTTTTATTCCCTGGAGCTGCTGGGAGAGGTTTGGAATGGGAAGGTTTTGAGGAGAAGGGTCAAGGATCGGTCTGGGATTTGTGGGATCAGCCATTCCCTGGGATTGAACGACGGCAGGAGTGCAGCCCTGGCGGAGTTTTGACAGAACTCTCCATAATTTGTAGAAAACTGGGGATGATAAATGGCAGGAAAAAATTTCCCTGAACCCTAATAATAGCTTCACTCCACCACCAAGCAGCTCTGTGGCTTCGGGGCTCCTTGCAGAAGCTTCCAATGGATTTTGGAGGAACTGCGAAGGGAGATCAATGACTCGGCTGACAAACCTTTTCTTCCTTGTTATTACTGGTAGGAATTTAATCATTCCCATGGGGAAAACCTCCCTCCTCCTTGCCATCCCATCTCCTGCAGCAGAAATATGAAAGTCCTTTTAATCCCAAAGTTATATGGACCTGGCAAGGAGCAGCGAAGCTTTCACTCCTGGAGATATCCCCGTTTTGGCACCATGATCCCAGAAAATGATGTCATGTGGGATCTCTGTGCCAGAGTTTTCCCTTTCTTCTTCGGATTTGTGGCGATGTCAAAGTTCCTCTCTGGAGCAGGTCTGGTTTTAATATTCCATATTTATGTTCTTCATTTCGGGGCTGGCTGGAGCCTCAGTTGGTCCCAACCTCGCGGATGCCGCCGGAAGGAGCAAGGAAGAGGAGCTGGGATGGATTGATGGGCACCGTTGGATTCCTAAACCTCGGGAAGTGGCCCTAAAATAGTCCCTGCTCATTCCTCAGGAGCTGTAATTCCCTCTGCTCCGCTCCACTGCTGTTCCCGTGCCCCTTCCCACAGGGAACACATCCCTTTGCCAGGAAGGGGCTTGGAGCTGATCCTGGAGATGCCAAGCCTCATGAATCCATGAAAAATCCCTGGGAAGTGAATGACCCAAGGTCCCAAAGCATCCATGCCCTGCGGGATGGTGAGGAGCACAGTTTTCCAAAGATTTTCCTGATCCTAGGAGGAGATAGGAGGCTCATGGAGATGAATCCACGTTCCTTGGGCTTGGTGCTCCCATGAGATAAAGTGGGAATAAACCAGGCAGCATAGGAGAATCCTGGCTGTCCAAAACTTTTCCTGTAGGAACACTCCAGAGCCAGCAGGGAATTAGTCTTTTGGCTCCTTAGGATTGCCAGAGCCATATTTTAAGGTTGGGAATGTTTTTCAGCATCCAGGCACTGCCCCTGGAGCTGGTGACGCAAATGAGACAGGAGGCAAGGTCAGGTTACGGATGAGGCCGCTCCAAAGCCTTTCCTGGAGAACCAAAGCTTTGGGGAAAGGGATGAAATGTGCTGGGAGAGAGAAAAAAAAATCCCAGTAAAGTGCTGGAAATCTGCTGGAAAGGGAGGATAAAATTCCCTCTGGCAGGAACTCAGTTGCTCTTGGAGGCAGCCGGTGAATTCCAGAGCCACGTCCCTCAAAACCGACGCTCCACCCGGAATTGGCAACAAAGGGTTCTGTGCCAGTGGGGTTGGGAAGTTCATCCATAAGGGATTCCCAGCTTGGATCTTGAGTGAATTCAATCCTTCCAGGAGGGCCTGGAGGCCTCAAGCAAGGCTGAAGGGGAAGGTGAGACACCACCGAGGGAGTCCATGGAAGGATGGTCGGAATTCCCTGCATTTCAGCTGCTGGGTTGATCCCAAGACCCTTCCAAGGAGTTTTGCACCTCCAGGAACTTCCCTGCCTCGTGAAAATTCCCTTTCCTTCATTCCACCTTGGATGAGGCAGGGCCACCTGGCTCTATCCACTCTGGGAATCACCTCCAGGAAAAATTCCATGCCAGAAAGAGCTTCCAGAACCAGAGCTGTCAAACTCCATCTTGCTCCGGGATTAAATTCCCTCCCGTCTCCCAAGCAATAACAAAACACCAACATTATGGAAAAGCTGTCAGGAATCCGATTGTTTTCCAAACACCACGGATCCCTCTCCATTTCAAGGAATGAGTGGGGTTGCTTTTTGGTCTTGGAAGGATTGAGTAAGCACAAAGATTCCCAAACAAAACTCCGTTGTTGCAGGAGAGCAGGGAAGCAGCTGTGGGATAGGAGTGCCATGAATGTGGAATTCTGACTTCAAAAAAACCCCAACCCTAAAAAGAGTTAAAGGAGCAGCAAACATTTCATCCTGAGCAGCGCGGGGTTGGAAAGGGATCGGCTTTTAAGGGAATTGCCCATAACCACAACAATATTTGGGGGCTGAGCAGAGCCTAGATTGGGTGCAGATGTTCCGCTGGCATTCGCATGCATCCCGAAGGAGAAAATTCCCTTTTTTCCTGGAGTGCCCGGCACTCTGGAGTCGCCTGAGCTTTACAAACTGATTATGAACACTAATTACCTGCTCTGCTGCAAGGCCGGGCTGAGCGCTTGGGCCAAGCTTTGCAAAACCCGGGGCTGGGCCTGCCCTGGCTCCCGTTCCACATCCAGGCGTTTTTAGGAGCAGAATGTGCTGATTTATCCAAAATGCCAATTCCTCCCTTAACCCTCCCGCTCCCGTTCCAAGCATCCCGGGGCAGCCGAGGCTGGAATATTTTGGGGGTTCTCCGTGCTTTTTCTCACTTCCATTCCAATATTTTGTGGGATTCCCTGAACTTTCATTGCTGTGGAGAAAGGAGATGCCTTAACTCTTCCCTTTGCCCTCTCCCATTGATTTTTCCATGGAATTCCCGGGGGTTCAGGCTCTGGATAAGGCAAAGAGGGTTGAGATCACCTTGGCAGCGCCAAAGGGTGGTTTCAAATATTCCTATTCCAAATATTTTTCCTGTTATTCCTGCAGGGAATAGTGCCAGAGTTATGTGATCCAGAGGAAATCTTCCCATTAAAACAGAGCCCAGGCTTTGGGAATGAAGGACCCAGGCAAAGACCGGGAAAATCCAGCTCAAGGGCTGCTCCGGGAACTCTTTTATGGGAGACATTCTGCAGGGAATGGCTCTGGAGCAGGAGAGGGATTTTTCACTCTATCCACAGTATTAATTCCGAGGGCTGGGAGCGGATTGGAGCCTGGAATGTGCTTCCCAGGTTAATAAATCTCCACAGGTTTATTGTCCAGGATAAAACCCGTTTTCCTCAGCAAATAACCAGGATCATTCGGGGTTAGAGCCATTCCTCAGGAAATGCTTCATAACCAACGTTTTTATTGGTATCCAAGGAAATTCTGTTCCAAGGAACACGGGCCCGTAACTTTTATCTGCCTTTAAAACAAAATCTGTTATCTTTTATGGCCACTTCCAGAGAGTCCCACTATCACTTTCCATAAAATTCAACAACATTCCTCCTCCAGCCTGGAAAATCAAGACCAGAGCTGGGGGAAAAGCGAAAATGTCTCTTTTTTTGGGGAATATTTTAGGAATTTCTGAGTTGTTTCCATTTCAAAACCTCTGCACCCAGCTGGGGCCTGGCTGAGCCCTCTCGGATGCTGCCGCTGATTCCTCTGGAATCGCTTTAAAATTATTTTGGAGGATGAGGTTTCCACAATATCCTCAGCCTGAACTGTGGTCCTGCTTTTCCTGCCATCTGCAAACCTCCCAATAAAAGCATTTTCACCCCGGATTGTGTTTCAGGTGAATCCATGGATCCCTCCCTTAATCATCCCATTGGTTCTTTTCATGATCCCTGTGGATCTCTAAGGTTTGTGGGGGGATTCAGCCTTGGATCATTCCCATCATGGGTGTCCTGCTTTTTGAGGAATTTTTGCCAAGAAATCATTCCCTTTCCTGATGTCACAGGAGTGACACCACAAACCAGCAACTTTCTCCTTATTTTTTTCCCTCACCCCCTGTTTTTTTGGGATGGAAAGAGCCCAACATCCCATTCCCACACAGCTCCAAGCTCTGCAGGGATCCCACTGTCCTCCAGAGCCATTTCCCCATATCCATTAGCCAATGCTTCATGGAACCACCCCATAAATAACCAGCCATGGGGAGAGCCTGGGAGCTCATTAAATCCATGGAAGTTTCCTTCGGGAAGCCAGGATTTTTTCCCTGTGCCTTTGAAAGTCTTCGAGAATGGCTCAGGATGGGCCACAATTAACAACAAACCCGCCAAAATATTAATTTTCCTTGTTGGAATTATCCCACCCAGCCTGAGCCTGGGCCAGCGCCTGCTGGAGAGAATGGGGTGGATCCCTTGGGAATGGGAAGAGGGATTGGAGCCTCGTGTTTGTTTTTTCAGGCAGCGCTTCCCAAAATCAGGCTCAGACTCCCACAAACCTCCCCTCCTGCATGGAATAGGCTGGAATGGAAGGGCTGCTCCCTTTCCATGCAATGCTTGCTTCCCCAAAAATTAGAGTATAGTGAGCAAGGATAAAAAGATCCAGGCATTTATTGATGGATGAGGATTATTTGTAGGAAAGATTAATGCTCCAAAGGTCACTGGAAACTCTGGAACATCCCACAAATCCTCAGACTCTTCGCTATTGGAAGTGATGGTTCAATATTCCACAGAAAATATGGAGCCTAAAAGAAAGAGATGAGGGTTTTTTTTTTTTTTAAATGGAATCATAAAAAGCCCGGAGTTTCTCCAAGCAGGAATGTGATTTATGGAGTGAAAGGTGGGATAGATTGGAAATAGGTCATTGATAAATCAGAAACCAGCTTGGGCAGGACATGGAAAAATGCTTAAGTGGGGTGAATTTTCCCAAATTAAGCCAGGCTCCTAAATTTCCTTGGATCCCGGTTAATAAAATGGATACGCTGGATATTCCAGGGGGGATGGATTCCCGAGCAGAACGTGCTCCATCCACTGGAAAATCTGATGGAAGGCAGCTCCAAGGTCCTCAGCCTTCCATAGGGATCGGTCCTGAGCCCTGGAATTTTCTGCCTGCTGGGAAATGAGGGATCCAAAGCACCAGAATGTGCCCAGAAGTCCCAGATATGTCCTGGATTTTCTTCCCTCCAGAGCGCGGAAATCAGAGAATACTGAGGATGAGCAGGGATGGATGAGATGGTGATGATCCATGCTAGGATCCTGAAGGAATTCCTGCTAATCCCTGGAATTATGCAGGAAATTCGCAGTAACATGCCCAGGTGCTTGTGGAAGCCACTCATTCATAAATCCTGGAAAAAAAGCAATCCCAGAATTTATTTTAATAGGGATATATATTAAACTGGAATAAAACCAGATTATATTTACATACTAATTAATTAATTAATTAATTAGATATAATTTAATATTTTCCATAATTTTTGGTATAAATGAATTTAAGCATTATTGTTATTTACTCACCTGGCCCAGCTTTTCCCTACAAACTTCCCAATTTGGAGGGAAAACCAAGAAATTCTTCCTAAGTGCTACCTGGGAAGAAAATTGGGATGGGAAGTGCATTCCTGGATTCCAGGTGCTTTAATTAACTCCAGGAGCACTGGAGTTAATTAAGGCACTTGGAAGGAGCCAGATCTCCAGATAATTCCTTGAAATCCCCTGAAGACCTGAGAAATGCCAACAGCAAATGCTGGGAGGAGCTGGGATTTGTTATCTCCTGGGATTAAATTCCCTCATTGATCCATGTGGGAGCTTGGCCGGGACAATTCCGGAATCCTGGAGTGGGATAATCCCTGAATCCTGGAGCAGTGAGGGGACAGAAATGCACTTTTAGGGAAGGATTGTTTCCCGCAGGAAAGAGAATTTGGGAATTGCACTTTGGCCAGGGTGCATCACTTTCCTCCTGGAATGACGTGGATTCCTGGGAATGGTGGCAGCACCTCCAATCACCACGATGGTTTGCAGGGAATCTCCAGTGCAGGGAATGGGAAGGATCTTAAAGCTCATCCCATTCCATCCCTCCATGGACACCTCCCACTATCCCAGGTTGTTCCAAGCCCCATCCAGCCTGGCCTCAGACACTTCCAGGGATGGGGCAGCCACAGATGGTCTGGGAATTCCAGTCCAGTCCCTCCCCACCTTCCCAGGGAAGGATTTTTCCTTAATATCCCACCAAACCTAAAATCTCCTTCCTCTCCACTTCCATGTGCTGTCGCACCATCCAAGAGGGCTCCTCTTCCCCCTTCCCAAAGCCATCCCAAAGAAGGAACACCGGAATCTCCCCCCACCACAAAAACTTTGGAAAAGCTGAGCCCATAGCGGAGATTTGGCAAAAAAAAAAAAAAAAAATCCCAGCACATTTTGAATCCCAACTTTTTTGGTGAAAATCTCCAATGCCAACTGTGCCACGCTGGGTCAGCCTGAACCATCCCGAGGGCTTAGTTTGGTTTTCCCAAATTATTGAACTCTTTTGTTCTTTAATTTGGGTCAAATCGGGAATAAACAAACGCTTTTGGGAACAAAAGGTTCTGCTTGGGAAATGTCAAATGTTTTGCCGAGTCTCCAGTGAAATGTTTTGACATTCCCTCAAAAAAGAAAGGGAAAATCCGTGCTTTCCCCGAGCTGGAATCAATAGCTGAGCTTGACCCCGAAGTGTGAAGAGTTTCTCTTTTCTTCTGCAATTCTATTTTTTTAAATGGATTTGCTTTCATTGGCAAATGAAAAATTCTAGAATCCATGCAGGATTCCAGGTGGGATCTCACCAGAATTCCCTGCAGCAGGATTTGCCTGGGATTGGGCAGATTCCCCCCCCCAAAAAAAGGAAAGAAAAAAAGTGCCTCATTGGGGACATATTTCAATCTTTATTTCTGTCTCCCTGAATTTTCCCCTGTGCTTGACAAACGGACAGAAATTCTGGGATGAAAGGGAAAGACAGAGGGAGAGAAGGGAAAACAAGGAGAGCCTTAAGGATAACAAATGGAATAAATCTCATCAGGAAATAATCAAAGGGAACGTCCCTTGCTCCAGATGCCGGAATGTTTGGCAAATCCCACGGGAAGAGAAAGGTATCCTGGACTGAGTTGCCTTCTCTGGGATGCTGGGGCTTCCCAAGCTACAGAGATGGATTTGGGGCTGGAAAATCCTGCATGCACAGAAAGCTGGGATGCAATTCCTGGTGATTTGGGATATAATCCTGTATCCCACTGTTTTGCCAGCTATGGCACAGCAAGTGGGACTGAGGATGATGATGGGTGTTTTCCTCCCAAAAATCCCAGATTTAGTGATATTCCCTGGAAAACCCTGCTATGGAGTAGCAGCTCCCATTCCCAGCCATCCCAACTTCCCCAGCAAAGCCAGGTGTGTTAACTGGATTTTTCCAAAACTTCATTTTTCCCAACCATGACATCATTTCCTTGCTGCTTTCAGCAGACGGATCCAACAAATGTTTCCTATTTTTCCTCGGGATTCAATCCCGAGATGGGCTCCGGCCTTGGCAGGAATTGAAATTTATGGCATTTAGGGACATTTATTTTCATTTCCAAGGAAAGGCCGAGCTGCACAAACATTTTTCATCCAGGTTTTTTTTCACTCCGTGTGCCGCTTTTCCCTGCTGTAGGAATTATGAGATGTCTGCTTCCAGAGCCAAGGGAAAAAGGGAAAAAAAATCCCTCTTTTTTCAGGGGGAAATGTGTACAATTAATATCAGTTTACATATCTGGAATAACATCAAACATCTGCATCCCGGGGATTCCTCAGGACATAAATCCTGGAAGGGCCGTAAAGAGTTGCTTAAGGACCTTGTAACAGCTTTTGTTAAGGAATATTATCCAATATTAAAGATTTGTGGGAATAAGAGCTGTGGAAGCACTGCTGGTGTCTCCTTCACCCAGGAAACAAATTTTCCTGATAAAAACTAAAAAGCTGGAGCAGATGCTTGGCCAGTTCCAATAAGGAGTGGCTGCTCCATTTTATCCGAGCTGGATAAGCTCTGGAAGAGCTGCTGGTGAAGAAACGTCTAAGCAGGGCTGAAAACTCTGGGATGAAAAGCCAAGAGGTGATTTTTAATCCCAGAGAAAACACCTGGACATGCTCCAGGCCAGGCTGGATGGGGCTTGGAGCAACCTGGGAGAGTGGAAGGTGGAACCGGGTGGGATTTAAACACCTTTCCAACCCCAGCCTTCGTCGAATGCTGGGATTGCAACACCTCTACATTGGGAATTCCCATCTCCAGCCAAGGAATTTCCCTTCCCAGCCTCTCCAACCCAGGGCTGACTCTCCTCTAATCCCCCCTCAATTCCTGGGGCTCCAGGCTGTCAAACCCAGGTGTGCCCTTCCCAGGGAAAACGACTGGAAGTGCTCTCAGCAATCCCCCTGTTTTCCAAAGGGTTTATATCCCTCTTTCCTCCCTTCCCTCTTTGGCTCCCTTAAAGAAAGGGGTAGGAATTTTAGTGCCAATAAAGTTTTATATCCTCCCCCTAATATTTGCTTTTATACATGGAATTTGTTTCCCAAGCGTGGAGTACCTGACCCTGCAGGGGTGTAAAGGATTTACTGGCAAATATTTGGGATGGGGGAAGAAAATCCCCCTTTTGTCTCCTTGTAAAAGTTTTAATAAAATCAAATTATGGAGCATTTAGAGGGAAATTAATCTTTAATTTTACTGGAATACCACAATATTGCCAAGCTGGCTCAGCATCTCCAGGAGTCAAGGAGCATGCAGAGGAATAAATGGATTTAGCCAGGCAGGATTCCTGAATTTCCCACTGTCCAGGGGGATGGGAATGCCAGCCCCATCCTGAGCAGGAGCCAGGAAAACATGGGATGGAGACTGGGATCTGGCAGGGAAATTCCCTGCATCTCTTCACCTTCCCATTGTCCATGTTCTGACTATCCACGATCAGCATTCCCAGGAATTGTGCTCCAGGTATCTCTTGTTCCCTGATCCCTCTCACAGTCCTGGTGGAAGACCAACATCTCCCAAGGGTGATCTCAGCTGCCCTGTGGAATCACCTCTCTTTCCCAAATATTTCAGGCTGATCCAAAGCCAGGTGACATCCAGATAATTGTAGGAATGAGGAGCTGGAATTTCAGCCCCAGGCAGGAAAAGGTGGATGGCAGAGGGGATGGATCATGGGGAGCAAATCCACCCAGACAGGGAGATTTTATTCCAGTTTCAGAAGATCTTTAACAGAGAATTCGGGGGTTGCAATTCAGGGTTGGGATTCAGGAATTGTGAGGAATCTCATCTGCGCAGCCAGTGCTGAGAAGAGCTCCAAGAGAAGCTGAGAAAGGATCTTCCAGCTGGGAGAGGAGATGGAATTTCTGCCAACAACCACACGGCAGGGATGGAGAAGACCCAGTGGCAGCTCCAGGCAGGTAGAGACAGGATCATGGAATCATGGAATGGGGTTGGATTCAAAAGGACTTGAAGCCCATGTCACCCCAGTCCCTGCCATGCCAAGATATTCCCACCAACCCACGGTTTTGGGACAGCAGGAATTGGGAGTAACCCCTGCCAAGCACTGCCGGTGGGTGCTCCATCCTCCCAGCCCAAATTCCCTCAGCCATGAAAAAGGGAGAAGCTGGACCTGCCTCCTGTTTCCAATCAAACCTGTTTTGGTTTGGGAAATCCCAGCAAAAGCCATTCCTTATTTATGGACTGCAAACAACTCGCTTGTGTTATGATCCCAAAGTCATTAGGCATCACATTGGATATTCAGATGGATTAATTCCATATATTCCGCGTATTCCATAAAAACCAGGGGGGTAGCAGAGGGGCCTGACTCCAGGCTGCCTTCAGAGATATTGGCTGCAGATAATCCAAGCTTTTTTTGATTAAAACTGAGGAGAATTTGAATAGGAATGCATTGTTTGGAATCCATTTCCATCGGGCTCCGGAAGAATTCCCGCTCGGAGATAGATGTGGTTCCACTTAACAGGCGAGGGATTAAAAAAAGGCCTGGGGTTGGGGCTAATTCCCGTCATTATGTGTTTTTGGGGAATATAAATGGATTCAGTGTAATGGGGCTGATTGGAAAATGACCTGGTTGGGATGAGAAGAGGAAAGGGGCTGTTGGAAAACTGTTGGGATTCCATGGGATGCTGAGGGGCTGCCTCAATCCAAACTCTGATTGGAAAATTGTGGCTTTTCGCAGGCCGGTATTTGATCCATTAAAAGTGGATTGGTTTCATTCCCGATGTTTTCCTTGCACTGGAATAGCATGAAATAAGCATGTGTCGGGCATTACTCGGGATAAACACGGGAAGAAGGGGAACAGGGGAGGGAAGCAGTGGCTCTAATTGGGAAAAGAAGCCGGAATAACCCAAAGTGGTTCCACGTCACTCTGGTGGCACCGGGAGGAGGATCCAGCCCCTGGAATGCGGAGATGGAAAAATCTCGGCTTTACGAGCTCAACCCATCCCGGGATTGTTCCGCAGGGAGCAGGCGGAGCGGCTTTGTCTGGCCCGCGTTCGCGTTATCCCGGGGGCAGGGATCCTCCAGCTTCCCTCGGAGGACTTTTCCACATTCTAATTGTTCGGAAATTGTTCATAAAATTAAGGAGCTTGGAAGTGAGCGGGGGAAGCCAGGCGGAGGCGCTCCATGGAAAGAGCCGAGGCCATATGGAAAGAGTTAGGCCGGGGAGGCAGCGGGAAGGCAGCAAGGAGCGCAAATGAGTTCAAGAGACATCCCAATTTATTTCTGGAGAAGGGAAAGGCACTGGGAGCGTGGAGGGAAGCAGGAGCTGGCTTTCAAAGGGATTTAAGAAAGGCAGGGGAGCTTGGAGCGAGGAGGTTTTACAGGGAGAGCGCTTGGAGGACGTTTTTCCAAGGATTTCCTGGTTTTATTGACTTCTGTAGTGTGGGACAATCCCTGAAGCACAGAATTCCAGGGAAAACTTAGCTGGAAAAATGCTTTACCCACTGGCAGCATTGCTTTTATCCTGCTCCTACCCACCCTTATCCTGGACTGTCCCAGACACGAGCAGAAATCCTGGGAATTCCCTGTTCACAACAAAAACCTTTTTACTGAGGAATGGGACACCTCCAGCCATTCCCAGTGTCCAGGAGACCACTTTCAACTTGGTGGGAACTTCCAAAGAAATCCCTGCCACTCTCCCTCCCTGGAGAGCAGTGGCACTGGGAAAGGGTGGCAGAAAAGGAGCTGGAGATTTCCCAAAATCCATGGGTTGTGTCCAGCTTCCCTCAGGGACCTGGGATGGCTCTGTGGGGGCATCTGGTGGCCAAAAGATTCCCAGGGATTCACCTGGGAGCAGCTCCTCTCTTTGCCATTCCCAGCAGGGTTTGGGAATCGTGAAGGATTGAATGGGAACGTCCCCTCTTCCTTTTTCATGGGATAAGCAGAATTCCTGCATGTTGGAAGAGATTTATCCCGACCTCAGGAGAAGGCACTGCTGGATAACCATGCCTGGAATGGGGAAGGGCTGGAATGATTAAAGGAGAATATAAAGGGGATCATGGCATCTCCTGAAAATTGGGATGTGTTGGAGCTGGATTAAAGCGGGAGCTGATGCTGCTCCAGGCACTTCCCAGCTTCCAGCCTCATTCCCAAACTGGCCCATTCCCACTGAGACTCCCCACAAAGTGGAGTCACTGATGATTTTCAGCCCTTCCAGGTGAATTTGAGTGAATTCCGCTCCCTCTGAAAGTTGCCCGCGATCTCCTTGGAAGGAATCCCAAAAAACCCAAACAATGACACCTCAAGCTTTAAAATCCTTGGAATGATTTCCTCCCAAGCCTTTCTCCAAACAGCTTAACCTCCCATTGGAAATGGGAGCCACTGTTTACTCAGGTAAATAAAGCATTTTTCATGGATCTCCCAGCAAACAGATTAAAGGATTACGCTAAAGACCTTTCCAAATTTTCCTATCAGAGTCTCGGAATCTGTGTTTGATCCCGACCTCACTGCCAGGCTGGAAGGGGATTTTTTCCCATCAAGTACATCCTAAAAAAGGAGTTTTAAAGGAATTTTTTTGGCTTATCTTCCCTGCTCCCCCTTTACACAGCAGTCAGAGCACAAATGGGACCCAGCCATGGAGAATTCCTGTTAAAATTCCCAATCTGGGAAGAATTTATTGGATTTCTAATAATAAATAGAACATCAATAAAGCAGAGGAATAAATTTCCCTCCCTGTCAGAGGCGTTTTGGCACTTGGTAATTTGGGTCCATAAATGGCTTTCCAAATGATTAATGGGATGTGGACGTGGAGAAATATTCCTTGGATTTCCAGGAGCTGGGATATTGATGTTGTGGTGTTTGAAGGGCTCTATCCCGAGGCAGGATTGTCCCATTTATAACCCCTCCAGACGGGAATGAAGGGGCTTTGGTGTAAAATATTCCTTAAACGCTCTCCTGGATGGAAAAGCAGCATTTTCTCCCCATTTCTGGCTGCAGAATTCCTCCCTGGAGCTGCTGGAATAGTGGTTTCTGGAATGGGCAGAGGAGGAGTCTGGATATCAGTGGCTTGGTTTATCCCAGTATTTTAGACTTTTCACCATTCCCAACAACTTTGGCTTCCTTTGGAGTAAAGGAAGATTCCAAATCGCCAGATTCAGCTCTTGGACTATGGAGTCATGGAATTCTTCAAGGCCAGGTTGGATGGGCTTGGAGAGTGAGTGAGAGGAGAATGGATGGAATTGAAAGGTTTTCCATTAAAATTCCCTCAGTTTTCCTGGGTAAAATTATCCCAGTCCCAAACATCTCCCAAAGAAATTGTTATCCTTTAAAATGGATTTTAAAAATAATTAAAAAGAAAAAAATCTTTGGAGTGCAAAACCTGCCCTGAAAATAATCAGCTTTTAAGTGGCGTTGGAAGCAGTCCCTAAATCCATGGGAGACAGGATTTTTATTGGAATTTGGATAAAAAGATGGAATGGTTTTTAATCTACGGGAGGTTAAAGTCACCATCTGAAGTTGGTTTGGGGTTTTTTTTTTTCATATCCCAGGTTTTTTTTTTTTCCCCCTTTAAACAGATCCCGCTCATTTAAAAATTCATAAATAAGGGAAGGTCGTCAGAGCCCACTCCATAAAATATTTGGGTCACCTTCCAGGGAGCTGCCGGAGCCTTTTCCAGGGTTTTCTGGGCAATATTTTACAGGCCTGTCAGCCTTATTATGGAATGATGGCCACTGGAATTTCTTCATCCATAAATTCCCCTCGCCATGGACATTTCCACCTTCATTAGGAGAAGAAGAAGGAACCGCAGAGGCTTTTGATGAACTGAGGCTGAAGGGGGAAAATTCCAATGGGGCCAGATTTGGGATGGTTTGATCCCAGATATTCCATGCTGGAGAAGCTCAAAGCACGTGGAAATTTATTGGCTGGGTATTCCAGGGATTTTAGGCTGGACTTCAGGTCCGGGGCAGGTCAGGGCTGGGCAGTGCCAGGGAAATGAGGGGAGTCACTCCAATTTACAGTCCTGGGACAATATTCCAGAGGGTCATATATCCATATATCCATGGATTTAGGATCATATTTTGGCATCTTGGGTCACAATGCAGCGTTTAAGGCTCTGACAGTAAATACGGAAAAGGAAATTTCCAAATCCACAAAATGATCCCTAAAATCCAACACTGTCAGGCAGCGAAGAGCCTGAGCTATGAAGAGCTCCCAAACACAATGCAGGATATCTTGGAGAAGCTGGAATTCCATGGATTATTTTAATTTGCTGTGCCAAAATTAAGGTGACCTCCTGTGTTCCGACTGTGCTCCTGTTTGGCCAGAATCCCGCAGTCTGGAGAATCCAACCAAATGCCTTTTTAAAATTATTTTAAGTCCATCATTCCAGGTTTTTCAGATAATTTGGAGAAAGTCAGGAGGGGAAGCCTCTGGCAGAAGATGAAAAGCTGGAGGCGGGATGGAAGAGGAGTTGTTATTGCTGGAAAACCAAGGAAAACAAACAATGAGATTTCCACAAAAATAAGTGATGACATTTGCATCCATCACTGGGAATTTGGCCATGGAACGCGTGGCTCTGCTCCAGCCTGGAGCGTGCTTGGGAAGGATGGAGTCCAGGATTGGGAAGGATGGAATCCATGGCTCAGAAGGATGGAATCCATGGCTTGGGAAGGATGGAGACACCTTGGAGGGACCAGGAGGGAACAGGCTGAGATCCAAATCCCTATCCTGCTCCATGGAGGGAATGAACCCGGGTTAAACCTCCAGTGATGTGAGTGGTGGATGCAGAAATCCCTGGAATTGTTACAGGACAGGCTGGATAGGGCTTGGAGCAACCTGGGATAGTGGAAGCATCCCTGCTTCCATGGACATGGAATGGGATGGCCCTGAAGATCCCCTCCAAACCAATCCCAGTATCTCATGGATGATAGAGAGGGATTCATCCCTAAGGAATGGGGGTTTGAGCTGGGATACATCCAGACACTTGTCGCTAATTCCTTCCACTGGCTATGGAGGCAGGAATTCCCGGGAAGGGGCTCTGCGGTGGGGCTGGATGAGGAGACCTCTCGACACCCTTTCCAGTCCGATTTGTCAGGGATGCCTCCCGCACAGAGAGCCAACCTTCCGGAATGTTTGGATAACTCTGCAATTCCCCGCCTTGGCAGCCGTTCCCGACCTAAACACCGACAGC
The DNA here is from genome assembly GCF_028769735.1 of Zonotrichia leucophrys gambelii. NCBI lineage: Eukaryota > Metazoa > Chordata > Aves > Passeriformes > Passerellidae > Zonotrichia > Zonotrichia leucophrys. The sequence goes on from NC_088172.1 coordinate 101,442,734, forward strand.
TGGATCCCATTTCTCCAGGCTGGGAAGAGGAGAGCGAGGTTGGAAGATGGATGGAAGTGAAAGCTGGGATGAAATGAGTCGTTGGAATCGATCGGGAATCAGCCAGAGCTGAATTAAAGTCACTTAAAGCTGATTTAAGGCAACCTCAGGAATATTCCTGATTTAAGGCCCTGCCTCCAGAGCGGGCTGGATGAGGGACTGGATTCATTAAAGCCGAGCCTTCCAGTCACAAAAGCCTTGGATTTGCAAAGGCGCAGGGAAAACTCTGGCACATTTGTAACCACCCACCCCAGTCCAGGCTGTTCCAATGATCCTGAGGGCCAGATGGGATCCTTGGAGCATTCCAGCGGTCTGGGAGAAAAATATCCTATTTATTGCCCAGTTTTCCCACTCTTCCCTAAGTTTTCATGCTCCTGTGTATCCTTCAACTCCCGCTTAAGCTGCACCACCAAATCTCCCAAATACCACTGGCTGCAGATGGACAGGGAGGATTTCCCATTCTAATTCCCTTGGAAAAGCTGTCTCTTTTATTCAGGGGATCAACCAACAACTGGGGTTTTGCCCTGTCAGACTGGAATACTTGGGTGACGTCAGAGGCAAGGGATATGTGCTGCCATTCCAAAGGGGAAAGACCCAGGGATGAAATGTTGGGAGAGAGGAGGGAATTTAACTTTCTGAGGGGTTATAATTTTTAGGGAGTTCAATTTTTTAGGGAGTTTAATTTTTTTAGAAGTAACTTTTGCTTTGTGTTTTGGAACAGGTTCCCAGAGAAGCTGTGGCTGTCCCATCCCTGGAAGTGTCCAAGGCCAGGTTGGACAGGGCTTGGAACAACCTGGGATAGAGGAAGGGGTCAGGGTTGGAATGGGATGGGATTTAAGGTCCCTTCCAACCCAAACCAGTCTGGAATTCCATTATTCAAATCCTCCAGTTTGCCACTAAATCCCCAGATTCCTGGGGTATTCCCCAAATCCTACATCCAGAGCCCTCCGTGTGCCTCACACTCAGGGAATCCATTTCCATGTACTGCTCATTCCCAAAAACTTTCTCTGTGTTTCCAGGCACTGTCTACCTCGGGATCAGCCCTGGGACCGTGTGTCTGGAATATTTCATCACTCCAGCACAGCTGAAAGCACTCGGTGCTCCCTAGGATTGTCGTTGGAATTGCAGCATGAGAGGGAATGGCTGTTTGGAGGGAAAGGGACACCATTGCATGGTTGTTGCCTCTGGATGCATTTTGGGAAGACTGTTTTCTGGGATAACTCATCTCCAGGGCTGGTTGGATATGAGCATCCCTCTGGGGTCGGATACCTTACATTCCCGGGATGGTATTTTTGGGAATGTTGCCTCCCCATGGCTCCAGCCCACAGGACTGTGTCCTTGGATGAATTCCTGAAATCCTGGGTTGTTTTTCCTTTTATTTTCCCATTTGGTTCTATTTTGGCTCATTGTCCAGTTACCAAATGAATTTAAAAAGTATTCTCAGGTCTCATCTTAATCCATAAGGAATCCTGTCCCTCGTTCCCTCTTTCCCTCATCCCTGTGATGCCCAGCATCCCACAATCCAGACTTCTGGCCACTCTCCAAGGTGAGTGTCATCCCAAAGGGAATTCACCCCCTCCCAGCCATGGATTTAAACTTCCATGAGCAGCAAATCCCTCTTCTTTTCCCTGTTTTTCACCACCCCACCAGGAATATCCCAAATCCCATCCAAAGCTGTCAGCAAAGTGAACATTCCTGGTGGGATGGAAACGCTGCTGCCATGCCAGGCAGCTCCTGATTCCCTGGATACCTTGGGAAGGTTCATTAAGCCGTCTCTGTTTTCCCCTCATCCCTGTGTCTGTCTCCTGGAAAAGAGCAGGGAAAATCTGTTCCCTTTCCAGACCACACAAGTGCAAAAGGGGCTGGAAAACAACTCCCTCTGCCCTCTGCTTCCATTTTAACAGCTCTCCAAGGAAAAAAGGTCAGCAGTTCATGGATGGCAGGAAAGACCTACTGGGGACTCGGCTTATCCCAAACATTCGCTGCCCCATTCCCGACTTATAACAACCTCCAACAGGTTGAGCTTTCCCCCCCTCGGAGCTGGATGAGTTTTCCATCTGGGATGTATTTTTAGTGCCTGGAACTGTCCTCTCCTCACTCCCAACATGTGTCGGGAGCTGCTCCGCGCTCCCGGATCCCGATAATTATTTTAGCGGCTGTTTGGGAACATCGGGAGACGTTGTTGGTCCAGCCCAAATTGATCCTGGTCAATCAAACGCCTGGAATAAGCTGTGGATAAATCCATGATTTCATCACCTCCAGCCCGCCGACCCCCAGGAACGGGAGTGATCTCACTCCACGTGTTGATGTGTCCCGGGAATAAATGAGCTCCCGAGCCGTGCCTCTGGAATAAACTAAAACAATCGGAATGTGCAGGAAGGAAAACACTGCCCGTGGCGAGCTCCGCTCCCCCGAACCCACGGCTCGGCTGCTCCGGCCATAAATTATCCCTAATAAATCTCCTTGGATGTTTAATGCCATCGCTCTCCTGCCAAAAAGGGGGATTCGGGAACGGGCTGGACGAGGGGCTGAAATTCCTTGGGAATGTGGAAGCCTTTTTTTGTTTTCCTTCCAAGCCTTTTAAAAATCCCCGTGTTATCCTCCAAGCAGATGTCCAGGGAAAGGCTCCTGACCCATTTAAACCTTTTTTTTTTGTTTGTGGTGGGAATGAAGTCCAGTTTCGGGCTGGATTGGCTGGGCAGCACCTGACAAAACTCGGGAATGGGAATGCGGAGCTTTAATGGCTCCGGGGTGTGACTTTTAACGGCAAGGCCGAGGAAACGAAGATAAATTAAAGCCTAATTGGGGCCGTTAACGGCTTTCCCAGCCCGCACATCTGGAGCCCAGGAGAATCCTTGGAAAAATGTTACAGTCGGCTCCTGTTGCACGGCCTGGCCACCTCCAGACTTGTTCCACGGTTGTTTTTTTTTTTTTAGGGATAAAAATCCATCTTTCAGTGTCCAAAGCCAACACAAGGAGGGGGATTTTTATTTTAGTCGCTGGCAGATTTGCAGCTTTATAAAAATTATCCCAAGCCTACCCAATAATCTCAAATTTCCCCCTTCCCAAACTTCCAAGCTGCCCCAGCAAGGAAAAGCCACATGAAGACACTTCCCACTCCCATAAGGCTGGGAATCTATGGAAGTAAAATTCCAATAAATGCAATGAAATTCCAATCCCTGGAAACCCAATGGATAAAAACGCATGTGTTCTATCTAGGAATAAAAACATCTCTCTTTTCAAGCCAGTCATGGATACAGTCTAGAATTGTCCTGTGGAATTGCTGCAGAATTTTGGGATACTGCTGCCAACCCATCCATAACCTCGGATACAACCCTCCAAGTTGGATTCTTGGCACAGGCGGACGAGAACAGCCCAAACCCTTAAGATTACAAGGCAAAAGCAGAGCCTTGGAGGACGAGAAATGGGGATAAAAATCCAGGAAAGGACTAAAAGTCAGGGAAAATCACCTTTCAAGGCTTCCCCAGATGTCTTAATTAATTAATTAATCAGTCAATATTCCCTCATCTTATTTATTCTCCAGTGGTTTTGGGGAGCCACAGGAAATAAATCCAAGGAAATATCTGGTTCTTGGACACTGAAATAAATCCAAGGAAATATCTGGTTCTTGGGAAGAAAAAGAAGGCAGCAAAGGATAAATGAGAGCATCTCTGACACTTTCCCAGAGTGGGAAAATTTAGGGACTTTTAGGGCAGAAAATGGAGTATAAGCTAAAGTTTGGGATAAGCCCAGCAGATTTGTTCCTTGGGATTTGCTCCTCCAAAATCAATAACTGGGAAAAGGGAAGATTTTTCTCCATCTTCTCTTATCTCCTCCAGTTCCAAGGACAAACACTGGATCCCTCCACGTTCCCTAAATTTTGCCAAACTTCCAGAGCCACCAAAAATCCCAACCTGACGTTTTCCAGCTCTGCAATCCACGATTCCTAACAAAAACACCAGAGAAAAGCCATGGATTATCTTATTTCTCCCCCACGTTCCTGTCAGGTTTGGGAATGTTCTTTTGGGATCAGGTCCAGATTAGTTGTGCTGAAATACGGATTCATCCCAAAATGTGGGTATGGGGAGGAGCAATCCAGGTCCCCCCTCACTAAACAAAGGATACGGAGGATATGGATATGGCCTGGAGCACATCCCAGGAAGGCAATGGAGGTGGGAAGGAGCTGGAGCACCAGGAAGGAGCTGGGAAAGCTCAGCCTGGAGAAAAGGAGACTCCAAAGGGACATTCCCACTTCCTACAATCCCTGACTGGAGGGTGCAGCCAGGTGAGATCAGGATGTGCTCCCAGGGAACGACAGGACAAGAGGGAATGGCCTCAAGTGGCTCCAGGGAAGCTTCAGGTTGGATATTGGGAAAATTCCTTAAAAAACAGTTGTCCTGCCCTGGCAGGGATTTCCCAGACGTGGACATGGCACTTGGGGATGTGATTCCATGATGGTCCCGCCTCGTGCCATGGGAATCTGCCCAGCAAACCCAGGCACATCCCAGCTGCTGGATAATCTGGGAAGAGCTCCAGGCCCCACTCCCTCATCCCACAGAATTCCTGGCTGGCTCCTTTTGGGGTTAAGGATTGTTGGTTTAGCCCCGGCAGCCCCAGGAGTTCCAAAAGCATCGGCTGTATCCAAGGAAAACACAAGGCAAGCTCGGAATTCAGACAAAGACAACACTAAAAATAGCAAATCCTTGACTCCTCTCACTTCTCTTCCCATTTTTTCACTGGGGATCTCTCCCTACAGTTTTTCCCTGCAGTGCTGCTTCCCAGGGGTTTGGTGCTGTTAAAACTGGCCGTGTGTGAAAATGTGACCCAAAATGCAGGGATTTGACCCAAAATCCAGGGATTTAAACCAAAACTCACCCAAGGAGTTTACTAATGTGGTCAAAGCTGGGATTGTGACATTCCCAGGAGCACTCTGGCATGGGAAGGGGTTGGATTTGTAGGATCAGTGTTTGCACTGGTCTGGGTAATCCCAGTTTCCCTAGACCAACATCCCAAGAGTCAGGGATCCCACGAGACATCCCCATGGAGCACCATGACAATTCCCTGTGTCCCTGCTCCACAGAACCTCATGGATGGACCCAGCAAATGGGGATCAATCCCCAGCTCCTGGATGACTCAGGAGCACCTGATCCATCCCTGTCAGCATTCCAGGTTTCTCCACCTGCAGCTTCCAATGGAATGACAGCCTTTGAAACAGGCACTGGGACGCATCCCGCGCTTCCCGAAAAAATAGGATGGAAGGAATGTGGGAATGAGATATTCCTTGGCTCTGCACTCCCACCTTCTCTCTAAGCAACACCTGCTTCCCAGAAAAACACAAATCCCTTGGCATGTGTTTGCTGGGGATGGATATCCATCACCGCGCTCCCAGGAGCCAGGGAAAAGCTCCGGCATCCTTTGGCACTGGCATTCCACAGCTGTGCTTCCATGGTTCCATCCCACACCGTTGGATCAGGGTCTGTCTTTCCAGCCACATGGAAAAGAGCCCTTGAAGAGGCAGCAAATGCCAGCCAGAGTTTGGGAATGCCAGAGGGAAAACTTGGAAGGGACATCTCATTAAGATCCTCTCATTCCAAGCCCTGCCATGGGCAGCGTCACATTCCACCATCCCAGGTTTTTCCAAGCCCTGTCCCACCTGGAACTGGACACTTCCAGAGATGAGACACCCACAGCTTTTCCAGCTACAGGGAAGAATTCCTTCCCAATATCCAATTTATTAGAACTAATTAATATTTAATTCCAGCTATGGAAAACCTCAGACCTTCCCCTCCTCTTCGATCCATCCATTGGTGCTCCCAAATTCTTATGGACAGTGGCCAGGCAAAGGGATCTGCCTGGAATCCCGGGAAACCTCTCCATCAAGGAAAGATCAAAGGCTCCATTTCCCCCCAGATATTGGGCTCCACGTGCCGGAGGCGGGAGAGGATGGATTTACAAGGAAAATGATGAACTCCAGCCAATAGATTAATGGAGCACTCAATTCCAATGAAATCCTGGAGAGGGAGCCGACATATTCGGGATAACACATTCAGGACAGGATGGAAAAATTCCAGCTGCCAGAAGGAACAATCTGGGAAAACAACAGGAATTTTGGGAATAGATGGAAATAAGTTTAGGATCAGGCATTTTTTTATCTGTTCCTTGGGAATTTTTATCTGCTCCCAAAGATTTAAGGGAATTTTGGGCTCTGTTCCCCATTTTGCCTGTGTTTTCATTTAAGGGGATCCATCTGGAATGGTGTCCCCTGACCTCGGCACAGCCTGAGGCCAAGCACAGCCCATTTTCCACTAGAAATGCAATTTTCAAGGAAAAATCCAATTTATTTCCATCCAGATGTTTTATCCTCAGTGTCCTTTGAGCAATTCCCTTTTTGGCCATAAAAATTCCAGGAAAATCCAATGAAACCATGCAGGATTTTCTCCCAACTCCCAAGTTTTGTAGCTGACTCATCCCAAACCTTTTTTTCTTTTTAAGGCACTGGAATTATTTGGTCTTTAAATTCCTTTAAAAAATCCAAAAAACTTCCCAAACTCTGGGTTTTAATCCAGCCTATCCTGGGATCAAACTATGCATGGATGGCCCATTCCTGGAATGTTCCAGGCCAGGTTAGAGAAACCTGGGATAGCAGAAGGTATCCCCACCCATGGAATGGGATGAGCTTTAAGATCCCTTCCAAACCGAATCATTCCATGATCCCAAGATTTTCCCAACTCCTCCATCATTCCTGGGGTAAAATAACAGCCTCCAGGCAGAAACATCATTCCCAAGGGGTTCGACAACCCCATTCCCACCCCTGCTGTCCATGGTGGTTCTCTCCTCCATTCCCAACAATGGCATTTCCCAGGTTTCCAGGAATCTCCAGGAATCACCACTTGGGAATCACTGGTTATACTGGGACAGATGATCCCAAGGAATCGTCCTTAAATCCCCAAACTCTGGCTACCCTCTGGCTTTTCCACAAAAATCCTCAAGCCCTGGAAAATCCATTTTCTGTGATTTCTGCAGTTTTCCAGCCAGCAGCAGGGAGATCCTGCATTCCAACTTCCATTGGAGGAAGAGTAGGGATTCAACAAGGAAAAGTTCCATTGACCTGGAAGAAGCGAGCCAGAGCTTGGATTCGAGAGCAGCTTTTACCGGGAATGATCAAAAAATCCCAAATCCCTGAATCCAGAAGGCATCTGCCCTCCTCCCTCCCAACTTCTCATCCCAAATCCAGTTTTTGTCCATCCTTTATGGAGTCAGGGAGAGCTGTGACCCTTGGGAGCATTTCTGGAGCAGCTGAACATTTTGGCTTCCCACCGTTTTTTGTGAAAACTGGGAGAAGGAGGAAAGCCAAGGGCTCAGCAGGGACACAGCCCTGAGAATGATGGCCCTTGGGAGATTGGGATTGATTTACACCCTGCCAGAACCCATTCCAGCTCCAGGAGATCCAGGAAGAGCCGTAAATCACGGAAAAGCCGGGCACAGCCACCCTCCGGAGTCTGGCACCTGAGAATTCCAAAGGCAGGAAAAAGCCCCAAGCTCCCATTCCCATGCCAGGAGCTTGGAGCTGCTCCTGGAGCCGATATAAATCAGTTTTCCCTGCCCTTCTCCAGACAAAATTCCAGCTGCTGGGTTGTTTGGGTTTGGATTCCCCCTCCTTCTCCTTATTTTTCCAGCCGGGGCGCCTGGAATGAAAAACAAAGCCCAATGTGCCATGACGGAACTTCCAGGCGTTGCTGCCAGGCAGAGGAAAAATCCTGGGAATAACCCCCCTTAGATCCCTGGTCCAGGGGGGCAGTGCAATCCCAGATTTTGCTGCATTGTGGGGAGAAACCCTTCCCAAATAAATCTGGGATGCATGCATCCCTCATCCCATTTCCCTTAGTGTGGCTGAATCTCAAATCCCAAAAATCCCACAGAACCAAATCCACACCAAGGAAACAGGGAAATGGGATAACCTGGATTCTCCTCTGATGATTTTAACTCTCTGGATTAAATACACCTGGATGCTAAAACTTGGGAAAAGGGAATTCAATGTTTAGTTTTCTGATGGATATTCCTGTCCGCAGCTGATGGATGCAACACCCATTCCCTGTCCTGTATCCCTGATCATTCCCAGTTAGGAAAAACCAAACAGCTGTGAGCTCAGTTTTTTGGGTAAAGGGAATATTTAAACCTGCATAAATATGGGAATAACACTGAAAATGGGAAAATCCAGCTTTTAATGTTTTTAAGATGAGATCCAACAATTCCAGAAGGGAATCAAACAGCTTTGGAATACAGGCGAATCCCAAGGAGGGGGTTTAGAGATGTGGTGTATGCCTGGAAAAGGGGAAAAATCATGTCAAATCCCAGTTTGGAATTGTCATTCCAGCCCAAAACACACCCCATTCCCCCCTTTTTCCAGACTCCAGGATGCTGGAAATTTGGAGGAGCTTGGGATAAACCTATTGTAGCGGAGCAGGAAGGGAAGGAATTCCTTTTCCTCTCAAAAAAGGGGAAAACTTTGGCTCAGGGAAATGCGGAATAAAACCAGAAATCGTTTGGCTTTAATTGCAGCACTCCTGCTTTTCCCACCCCATTTTCCCTCAATTCCAACAGCAGCAGTGGAATTCCCCATTGCACATCAGGGACATCCAACCTGGAAATCATTACCCAGGATTTTGGGAACATTGGGTGAGGGGAAGGAAAAGCTGCCACAGCTTCCTGAGGTGGGGATTTTGGGATGTGTTCAGTATTTTCCTGATTTTCCACAGTTTCCCCTGGTTTCCATTTGGGAGAGGAGGGATAGCTCCAGAGGCACAGGGAATGATGAATCCAGAATGGCAAATCCAGAATGGCAAATCCAGAGTGGCTGCAAAGGGGAGGCGCTTGGGAGCTGGGGAATTTCTTTCCTAATAAATCCAAAATTCTGGGATCCTGATCCTTAAATCCTGCCACTCCAAAGGGATGGAATGGGGATTTCTGGGACAGCCAGAATCCCAATAAAGGGATTATTCTGTGGCTGGGGGTAGAACTGGGACCAACATCTGGATCCAGGATTTTGGGGCTCCTTTGGATGATCAAGCAGAGACCACTTGGTTATTCCCAGAATTTGCCCCCTAAATCCTCCGACACCTCCAGCAATGAGGACTCCAAACCCATTCCAAAGTTTTTCCCTATCCCTCAGCTGCAGGGTGGAAACAATGCCCAGGATTTTATTTCACTGTGCTCCCAAAGCTTGGCTGGGCTTTTCCTTGGCTTTTTTCCTGCTTTTTATTTTTATTTTTATTTTTTTAATTTTTAATCCAACCAGCTGAAAAACCTGGAGTGCAATAAATAACATTCCAAGGCCATCCATCAGCCGGGAGCGAGTGCGGGGCTGTTCCCTGGAACTCCCATTCCTGCCGGTGGCCAAGGGAAATCAGCGCTTCCCATCAATCCCAAAATCCATTTTTCAGCTTTAATGAAGACGTCGTTTTCATGGAAGCGGAGGGAACATAAACAATCCGAGCCACAGAAAATGAGGAATGAACTGCCTGGAAAACCTGGAGCTCGTTTGGACTTCTCCAGCTTCTCAGGGCTGGAGGCTCCTGAGTTTTTTTGGCTGTAGTTGGACATTGAGGAGGTAAAAATTTTCAGAAGGGAATTTTTAGAAACAGAGCTTGGAATGAGTTCCAGGAGCATTTTCCATTGGTTCTGTCCCGCTGGAGTCGGGAATTAATTTGCTGAGTGGGCAGAGGGCACAGGCACACATGGAATTCCTTGGAAAGGGAGGCACAAAAATAGAATTAGGGAATTGTTTAGGTGCAAAATGCCCTCTGGGATCAGAGCCCAACCTGTGCCCATTTCCCAGATCCAGACTTTGTTTGGGCATCTCCAGGGATAGGGATCCATCTCATTTCAATGCTTTACCACCATTTCCATGAAAAAATTCCTCCTGAATCCAAGCCGACCCTCCCCTGGCACAGCCTGAGGTGTTTTCCTCTCAATGGAAACAGAGAGACCTTATGGATCTGCTCCTGGAGGTATGGAAAACACTCCCAGGGGAGCCATTCCAAGCTTTTCCTCACTTCCAGCTGAGGAGCTGAGAATCAAATGGGATCCAGGCTTGGGAAACCATTCCCACTGTGCTGCAGTAGCACAGCCCTAAAATTCCATCATTCCCTGGAAAGAAATCCCCAAAATCATATAAAACATGAAAGAAAAGTTGTCCTGAGGAAAAAGGATTTACCATCCCAAGAATTCCCTGTTTATTTCCTTCACCAAATCCTCAAAGTATTCATGGAAAGATAACAAACATATCCACACCTGTTTTAAGAGGAATTTGGGGGTTTGGAGTTTTTGGATTCCCACCAAATTCCTCCATAAAAAAATGGGAATGCAGTTGCCAAAACTTTGTCCTATGCCATTCCCACCAGCTTGAACTGGTGGAAAAAAGTAAGGAAAAAATAAAAGTGGGATACTCAAAATTCCCTAAATTTAAATCAGGATGGGTTTGGTGCCACCCAAACTGGGAATTCCCAGAAAAATCCTGGAGATGTCGGCGCAGGTGGCAGCTCCAGGGTCTGGGAATGATTTGATTCCACGTGGCTCCAACACAATTCCAGGGATTCCAAAATCCCCAAATTACTGGTGGGCATGGGAGCCTCGCCTTTGGATCCAGGGGTGGCTGGAAATAAATGGGACTGGGAGCTCCTAATCCCAGGAGCTGCAATCCAAGAGGTCCATGGGATATGGAAGTTCTGGGGCAGGAACTCCAAGCCAGGCAGAGCCGTGTTTTCCATCTGGATGCCGTTGATCCTTCTTTTGCTGATCAGTTTGTGGATAGAATTCCAGCAGGAGCCTGGATCTCCATAGGTGCTTCCCTCTTCTCGCTCTTGCCAAGAATTCCAGCTAATTTCATTTGTCTCTCTTCCCAGTCTCACTTTTCCCTGCTCCCAGGAGCATTCCCAAGGCAAATACTCCCTCTTGGGAAGCCTAAACTATACAGGGATTTCACTTCTCCTGTTGGAAAGCTTCATCTCATCCCAAGGGAAAAATAATTCCACGTTTCCCTCTCCTGATGGGAGAGAGTCGACCGCACAAAGGTTTTTTGGGATAACTTTGCCATCCAAACCTTTTGCCATTCCTGGAATTCCCATCCCTGGATGGGATTTGGGCAGCCTGGGATAGTGGGAGGTGTCCCTGCCCATTCTGACAGGATAATCCTTAGGATTCCTGCGCTGGGAATCAGGAATTGCCTGTTGGAACACTGGGCAATAATCGTGAGGGCTGGGAGGAACAACTCTCGGTGCTCCGTCAGCCTCTGGAGCAGGAGGAAGGTGTGGAAAATTCAGGAGCTGCTTTATGGCTTCACACCTTGTAAACGCAGCTGCCGGGAATTTTATGGGAGCTGTGGGGGTTCTGTTCCCTGGGAAAAGGAAATTCCAGACCCACAGCCCTCCAGTGCCTTCCCAATGCGGGATTACTCCAGAGAATCATTGGAATCAAAGAGAAAACCCAGGATTTTAATAAATTGGGGAAAACCAGAGGGATCTTAAGGATCATTCCATAATTCTTCTACATTCCTGGCAGGCAGAGCCATGGGATAAGGAAGTCCCTAAGGATAGATCCAGGATGTTCCTGGTGCACCTCAGCCATGCCCAGGCACTTTCCTGGGATTCCTCTCCCCATCACTCCTTCCTTCCATGCTGGGATCCATCAGAATTCTCTTTTCCAGCACTGTTCAATCCCAGAAATCCCCTCCTGCCTGGCACAGCTGTGATCCCACTACTCTGGAATGTCCCTTCCCTGCCCATCCCACAGGAAAGTCAGATCCCACCTGGATCCATCCAAAAGGATTTACCCACCACGCCCTCCCTTCTCTTCCTTTGCTTTTCCATCTCCAACAGGATTTTGGGGAAGAACTGGGATGCTGGTGGGTGGAATGGTTTAATTAAATCAGGAAAAAAATTGATTGAGTCCAAAAAATTCCCAAACATCCTATTTTATTCCCTGGAATTGAAACACCAGCATCTTCTCCCTTCCCATCTCCCCTTTTTTTTGTCAGCCACTTCCAACATATTTTATCCTATTTTTTACCCCTCCTGTATTTTTCCAGCACTTTTTCCCCTTGGCTTTTTTAATCCCAGCCTAGAAAATTCGGGATGACCTCACTTGCCCAGGAATGTTGTTGTTACCCTTGGAAAAGCTCCTTGCCTGGAGTTGTATATTTGCCTTGGCTACACCCAGCTCGGATCCGACTCGGAATTCCAACCCTCCCAAACGTTCCCAAGCCGGATCCATCTCCCAAACATACCATATATCTCCCGCTCTTCCAAACAGAGATGGATTTCTCCTGGATTTGTTTGATAAATCCCGGCCCACATTCCCAGTTGGAGCTGTCGGAGCTCCTACTGTTTGCTCCGTGTTGGTGGCCAAGCCTTAATCACCCAACGCTTCCCGGGAGGCCATAAATCCCGGGAATGAGCCGGGCCTTTGTGCGGGATTTGGACAGGGCTGAATTTCAGCGAAAAGCGGAGCCGGGATTTACGACCCTCTGGGGTTGGAGGCTTCCAGCATTCCCGGCCGTGTGAAAACAGATGGATGCACGGACACTCCAGCACATCCCGCCTGACCTGAGATTCCCAGAGCTCCTTCCAAATGGGAGCCAGATGCCTGGAGAGGTCTTCATTATTCTGCCTTCCCAGTTTTACTTCAGCATTCATCCAGAAGGATTTCCCTAGGAAGGGATCATCCCATTCCAACCCCTCTGGGACACTTGGGAACAAGATTGGAAAAGCCCCAGCCCTGTCAATCCCACCCTGATCCCTCCTTTATCCAAAGGGGATTTTCCAGATGCATACCTGGGATATCCAAAGGGATGTAGCCGGGTATTTCTGGATGTCAGCAACAAATTTTCCCAGAGTAAAACCCTGCTCCCGCTTTTCCATGACAAACAGGATCGAGGTGCCTGGAACAGGTGCTTGGAGCCTCCCAGATTTCCTCGTGCCAGTGGAAAACCAGAAATACTTTTGGTTGTTATTCCCACCAATAAAATCTGGAGGATTCGAACCAATGAATCCCAAGTTTCAGCCCGGCCCTTGGAGCAAAGCTCAGCTTCCCAAGGGTGGGAATTCCACATCAGGAATTGTTTTAGAGAATAACAGGTGCCAGAGGCTGTGGCACCCTCTGGAATGTGGCTTTGCTCCAGTGGGAGCAGCATCCCTTCAACCCATCCAGATTTCCTCAATACCCAGACACAATGGAATTAAAACACAAAATCCAAGTGTTCCAGCCGGCATGGGGAGAAACAGGATTCCCCTCCAAAAGTGGGAATTCCCTGGGAATGTTTTCCTGCCTAGGAGGAGCATTTGGCATCTCCAGAGCTGTGGCTCTCTCATCCACAAGGATGGATGGATGGATGGATGGATGGATGGATGGATGGATGGATGGAATTTCCCGGAAGCTGAGGTGGCAGCGGGAAGCGGGAGCACAGCTCCTCCAGTGGGACACCGGAACGTCCCCATGGATGGCTGGCAGAGGAAAGTTGAGCTGGAGGAATGGCGGCCCTCGGGAGCAGCCGGAGAGCAGGAAAAGGAACCACAGCGCAGGATGGGCGGCGCCTTTTGGCTCTGGGAATTCTGCTCTGGGCTTTTTGGGGATTTTTGGGATGAGGTTTTTGGGAGAGGCGTCTTTCGGGGGCCTCTTGGATCTTGTGCTTTTTGGAGACTTTGAGTTTTTCCTGGGAGCTTTCGGAGACGGAATTCCTCTTTTGGGGACTTTCGCTTACGCTGCCACCAATTTAACATTTAAAAGACGCCATCAGCCCAGCGCTGTGCCGAGGCCATGGATAAAAACTGGATCCAGATTTGGAAAACAATCAGGATCTACCTCCGATAATGACTTTTTCTTCCTTCTTTTCTGTCTTTTCTGGCCCTCTTTCTTCTGGGAAACTCCTTTTCCTTTTCCTTTTCCTTTTCCTTTTCCTTTTCCTTTTCCTTTTCCTTTTCCTTTTCCTTTTCCTTTTCCTTTTCCTTTTCCTTTTCCTTTTCCTTTTCCTTTTCCTTTTCCTTTTCCTTTTCCTTTTCCTTTTCCTTTCCCTTTCCCTTTCCCTTTCCCTTTCCCTTTTCTTCCTTTTCTTTTTCCTTTCCCTTTTCCTTTTCCTTTTCCTTTCCCTTTTTTCCTTTCCCTTTCCCTTTTTTCCTTTCCCTTTCCCTTTTTTCCTTTCCCTTTCCCTTTCCCTTTCCCTTTCCCTTTGCCTTTTTTCCTTTCCCTTTCCCTTTTTTCCTTTTCCTTTTCCTTTTCCATTACCAATAAACGGCTTTCCGACACAATGTTTGCCTCATTTGCCTCAATTTCACTCCTGACCCTCATTTCTAAAAGAGATCCTTGCTGTTTCTTGCAGTAGAATGTGACAGCTGGGAATGGGAATTCGCCTGGCAATTCTCCTGGGAAAATGGCTTCAGAGCGACTTCTGCCTCTTCCCAGTCTTCCCCCTGCCAATTCCCGGGGATTTGAAGCTGGGTGTGAGGCTGTTGTAAGGAAAATCCCAACCCAAGGGGATTTTCTGGCCCTCTGCTTCCTCAGCATGGAACAGACATGGAAATATTGGAAAACAGACGGGGAAAAGGCAGGAAAATGAGAAAGAGGGGAGGAAAAGGTGAAAATCTCTTCTGGATTAAGAATTCCTGGAAAGGCTGAGTTTTAGCTGGGAATAACCTGGAAGCACCAGGTGACATTGGAATTTTGGGGTCACCCTGAGGAATAACACAAATGCCAAGGGATTCCCAGCTGGTGCTTGGGGAATTACAGGAATGGGAAACTCTGTAAATCCTTAACTTGGATTTTTCAGCTGTTATTTCATGCAAATCCCATGAAACCCCTTCTCTCCATTTCTTTTCCCATCATATTTCCCTTTCCTGCAAGGCTGGGATAAAATCAATCCAAATTTCCCCAAATCCAGGAGATTTATAAATGGTTTAAACTGTTGCCAGGAAATTCCCAGTTTTGGAGAAAATTCCTACTTTTCTCATTCCTTAGGGAGAAGAAGATTCCATGGAGATGAAAGGAGCAATTCTCAGATCAAAAAATTATTAATAACAAATGTTTAAAATATAAAATAAAAAAATAATAAATTAATAAAGTATTTAAAATTAATAATTTTTATTAACAATGAAGAGCTCTGGAATTCCCACTGGGATTGGTCCCAACAGTGCCAGAAAGGGAATTTTAGCTCCTACCAGGATGCAAATTTTAACAATGTGGGGAAAATATAAACTAATTAAAAAATTAGGAATAAATTATTAATACGGCTCTTGATCTAAATTAAATTGGGGGTTATTCCTCTGACTAGTTGAAATAATTAATTTAATCAATTTAAATAATTATGTTAAATTAATTAAATAAATTAGCCATGATAGAAGTTATCCAATATTGTATCTATATTATAAAATAATAATATCTGTATTATTTAATATTCTAATAAAACATGCCTAATTATTATTCAAATGCAATAAAATGGGAATAAAGTTTAAAAATGTACTTAAATGTCATTTAAATTTATTTTTTATTTTAATTTAGATTAAATGGAATTTCTTGAAAGCTGTGTTCAAATTCAATTTCAATTTAATGTCAATTCAATTTTAAATTATTACCTTTCAATTTCTATTTAATTTTAAATTATTTCAAATTGAGTACAAAGTTAATTCAATTTTAATTTATTCCAGTTTAAAATCATCAATATCCTTTAAAATCAAATTCTTTATTATTTATTTATTTTAAAATAATATTTCCTCATTTTATTCTATTTCCCTGTATTTTATAGGAATTTCAATATTAAATCCCTAATTAATTATTTAAAATTAATTTTCCTTTTCTTATTCCACTTTTTCCATGTTTTAAAGCAATTATAAATCAAAACCCATAGAAATTATTTTGTCCACTAAATGTTTTCTTCTCCTGATTTTTAAGGGCTTTTGAGGGAAAATCCTTAAAATTTCAACTATTTCCTGATTTTCCTTATTTTTTTCCCTCTCCCTTCTCATCTTCCCAGTGATTCCAAACCTTGGGATTCCTCTCCCTCAGTGATTCCAAGCCCAGGGATCCCTCTCTCTTTCCCCTTCTCCTAAAGAAATCTCTTCTCTGGATCTGCTGCATCCGAAGGAAAAAAAGAATGGAAAAATAGAAATAAAGTCCTCTGCACATTCCCTTTTTCCTGTCAAATAAAGGCAAAGATGAACTTGGAATCGTGCACCGGAATTATTGGAATATTCCTCCTTTTACAAGAGCCTTTAAAATCCATCTTGAGGGTCGGGAGATTGGAACCAGTGCTCAGGAATTGTTTTGGGGGGGAATTATTGGAATTTTTATTGCAAGAAATCAAATCCAGGTGGGTCCCTCGTCGGCCACGCTCTGGATTTTAATAAAAAGGAAAAGTTCTGGCACATCCTGGACTTTTTTGGGGGATATTTTTTCATTTCTGGCCTCTCTTTGGCCAAGGATAGGACACAACTTTATGGGGTTGAGCCAGGAATAGGATTGGAAGCGCACTTCCCTATGGATTTGGGAGTGTGGAGTTCATCATCCTATGGATTTGTGAGCTGGATGTCCAAAGGTGGTTTTGGAATCACCTGAAATTCCATAGGAAAAGGATATTCCAGGCTGGGAAAGAATATTCTCCTCAGGGAAAGAATATTCCAGGCCTAGAGGGAGTATTGTCTCCTCAGGGAAAGGCTATTCCAGTCATACAAGGAATATTCTCCTCATGGAATGGATATTCCAGGCTGGGAAAGAATATTCTCCTTGGGGAATGAATATTCCAGCCCTACAAGGAATATTCTCCTCAGGGAATGGATTTTCCAGGCCTAGAAGGAGCTGCTCTTCCCAAATCCCCTTCCAAGGGGCGGGAAGATCCTGCCTGGCATCCACAAAGACACTGGGAACATCCGGAGGGAATCAAACCTCCACAAAATCCCTGCAAACAATGGGAAAATTTGGGAGAAAAATATGCTCCCTCCCAATCCTGGCTGTTTCATGGGATGCAAACCTGTAAGGAATTCTGTGCTCCTGGGAAACACCCTTCCCTCTGGAAAAAAAAATCCTCAAAAAAAAAGAAAAGAAAAATTATATTTTCAGATAATTCCACAAAAAAGCCCAGGGTAAGAACTCACAAAAATGGGCAAAGAATAAGGGCAAAATCATGGATTCCCAACAAAGAGGTCAGAGAATTCCACAACCTGGCCCAAATCCAGGAATTCCAGCATTTTTTAACCTCACCAACAGGACCAGTTCATTTCCCACACTCAGCCACCGTTTTCCTCTTGGAAATCTCATCATTCCTGGGATTTGTGGCCACTGTCCACCTTTATTCCTGCGCACAAATCCTGGGATGAGGCAGATCCAGAGGCGCCCTGCCCTCTGAGCCCTCGGTTTGTCAGAAATTCGGGATTTCAAGGAACGGGGAAAGGCTGGGGAGGGGGGAGGCAGTTGGCATTCCCAATTTCCACCGCTTTTCCAAAGGCAAAGGATGCCTTAGGCCGCCATCTAGTGACTTTCAGGGAGAGAGCACTCGCGGAGGGAATTATGGATGAGTTTACTCATCCCAGATGTTGGGATTCCCAAAAAACACATCACCCCAACCCACCGATGGAGCATGGCCTCCCTCTATCCCATTTCCTCCTCCTAAATCCCAGTTTCCCACTGAGTCTGGGCTCGGGGTGAGCTCGGGAAGCCCAGGATTTCCCGGCTTTCCATCTTGGAATGCCCCTCGTGCCACCCATCCCTGTCCCCTCCCTGGATTTCCTGAACTCCCGGGATGTGCGGGAAAACAGCTGGAAGAAAACCCCAGAAATGAGAATAAATATCTGGGAAAGAGCTTTTCTTTGGGAATCTCTCCCCTTTGTTTTTTAGGAGCCGGGAATTCCGTGGCTCTGAGCACGACAGGCACCGTTTTCCATGATTTTTGGATGGGAATAACATGGAAAAGGAGCAGAGTGGCGAACGCTGGGGATTTTTTTGGGGAGACTCCTCCCGATCCCAAGGCAGCGGCGCTCGGTTGCTCCAAGGCGCCGCTGGATTCTGCCGCTCCATAAAGCGGCCTTTATTAAAATCCCGGGATTTTCCTGGATTTATTTGGGACAGGGACGCGTGTCCCCAGCACCCCATAACTCGCGGCACCCCGCGCTCCCGGTGACAGCGCTGAGGGAAAGCGAATTCCTGAGTGGAATTCGCCTCATTCCAATGCTTTATGGGGCGCGGGTGACACGAGGGGTGACACGGGGGGTGGCTGCGGCCGCGGGAATTTCCCTTCCCGGGATAATTAAATCCCGGGATCTGCTGTAATGAGGCTCATTAGGACGCCCCATTTAAAGCCCCATTTAAGCCGGGCTTTAAAAAAAAAAAAAAAACTCCTTAAAAAAAGCAGGAGCGGCTCAGGAGCCCCAATTAGAGGTGGCTGCTGATGGCTCTTCCCAAAAAGCGCAGGAATGCGTCTCCAAAGGCATCGGGAAATGCGGTGCCAGGGAAAACAGCGGGAATGGGGAAAAAAACAGGCAAAGCTTCCAAATGCGGGAATGAAGAGCGGTGGGAATACAGGGAAGGGGCTGGAAGTTGGTCAGGGACGTTCCTGGGGGGGTTCAATTCTAATTTTTCCGCAAAACATCGGGAATGGGCTTTGCTTCCCAGCTGGATCAGAATACAGGGAAGGAGAGGGGGGGGGTTGTTCATTCCCTGGATTCTGGTTGGAAACTGGGTGGATCCCGGCTGGAAACTGCCTGGATCCAGACAGCACCCATCACTCCAAAAAGTATCCCATCACGCACCTCTCCCCCAAAAAATGCTGGGAAAAAAGGAGCCAAAACAATATTCCATGGCAAATAAAGCCGTGGGTTATTCCCACCTCGTCCCTGCCGAGATTAAATCCAAACCCCTGGAATTTCCCTCCCCTCCTGTTGCCGTCGCAGGGATGCATCAGGAGAATGATCCAAGTTTTTGCCAGGATATCAAGACGGGATTGAGGAACACCTGCTTTCCACTGGTTAATAATTCCAAGCTCCCGCTCCTCCGTTTGCTCTCCCGCAAATGATTCCTTGTTCTCCGTTGACAAAGATAAATGGTGGGATTAAAATATATTGGAGGAGTCCTGGCAAACAAGCGGGAAAAGGGGATGGAAGGATGGATATTATTTCCCTCAGGTAGCGCAGCCCAGACAAACTGGATTAGCGGGAATTTGCTGTGGGAATTAGATGCGATCAGGAGCCATTAGCGGCGACGGCGTTTATGGAAATTGCTTTTTCCAAAGGAAAATTCCCCCTGCTTTGGATGCCTGGCCAAGGAAGGGTTGGTTTCGGGGAAGAACAGGAAAATTAGGGATCGTCAGTTGTGGGATAGGGAATGAGGTAGGGAGAAATATTAGGGGGGACAAGGGAAGGAAACCACAGAATTATTTAGGAGAAGATTCCAGGATTGAATCCTGATCCCCACCAGAGCTCTGAGTGTCACATCCAGGCACTCCCTGAACACCTCCTGGGTCAGTGATCCCATTCCAGTGCCGGGCCTCCCTTTCCATAAGGAAATTCCTCTTGATGCCCAATCCCGGCCCAGTTTGAGCCCGTTCCCTCTCATCCCATCTCTTATTCCTTGGAAGCAGATCCCGATCCCACCTGGCTGCTCCCTCCTGGCAGGGAGTTGTGGGAAGTGCGGATGTCCTTCTGGAGTCTCTTTTTCTCCAGTCTGAGCCCCTTTCCCAGCTCCCTCTTGGTATTCCAGCCCCTTCCCAGCTCCATTCCCTTGCATGCCCGAACGATCGCAGTGGAGCTGTCTCCTTATCCCGCTGCATCCAGATTATTCCCACCCTTCACGGAGCCTTTGGAGCTCAAATCCATGGAGTTCCGCAGGCACCGGGATGCTCCTGCTTTACTGACAATCCCTATCCCACTAAATCCTGGCGGAGAAGGGAGTGGGATCAGTGCGGAGCTGGGTGTGGGATCATCGGGAATCATTCTTGGGATCTCTTCGCATCCAGGTTTTTTTGACAATTTCCAGAGTTGTTGTTTCAGGAATTGTTTTGGGACTCCGGGATGGAAAAATGTGGATGTTGGGAGCCCCTCTGGCTGCTTCCCTCTCCAAAGATTCTCTGTTTTCCTGCTCCTTAAGGAGATTCCCGAGGCGCAACACTCGTTTTTTAAGGAATCGGTGGTGGATGTTCCCAAAGGGTTTTCCTAGGGAATTCCACCCCCTCACAAAATGGGGAAACTGAGGCAGCCAGGGCAGGGTTTTCCCACTGGAATTCTTGGAGCAGGAGCGATGCCCTTTCCCAGAAGGAAGAAAATTGTTGATCTGCCCCAAAATTACCGTGGAAGCGGACAAAAATCGGGACAGAGCCTGCTGGAATTCCTTGGATCCAGCGGGATCGATCCCAGCGCTCGACCACCCCCACGCCCGATATCCCCCCCTCCGCATCCCGGCACGCTCGGTATCAGCATCCCGCCTTCCCCGAGGGCTTGGAAAACAATCCTGGAAGTAATCCCTTTTGATCTGCTGCTAATCCCAGATAATTGCTTGCAGGCTTAATGGGAAAACGGCGTTTTCTCGGGAAGGGGCGGGGGGGGGTGGATCGGGAAAAAGCTTGGATTGCGCTCCTGCTGGAGGTGCTTGTTGGAGCAGAGGCAGCTCCATTGTTCCCGGGAAGGCGATGCCAGCAGGAATGACAGAGGCCGTGATCCCAAATTAAACCCGTCTGGCGCAGCCATCCCGCTCATGGACACGGCATTCCCGGGAAAAGAACCTTCCTGAGGGGCTCCAAGCTGGGGAAAATTGGCTGTTTTAGGGGAAAACGGGCTGCGCGGAATGCTGAGGGTTGGAGGGAGATGGGATAAATTCCTGGAGATAAAAACGCATGGATGACATTCCCTACACACACCTCGGGCTCGGCGTGTCCAAGAAATGCCCCCCATTTCCAGCATCCGCAGATTTGGGATAGATCCAACCTCCCCAGGCACCGTGACCCTCCTGCCCGGAGCCTGGAGTGCTCCATAAATCCCAAATCCGGAGAGCATTCCAAGCACATTTCGCACTTTAATGGGAAAGCTGCCTTTGGATGGGTCACGGTGCTCTCCCGGTGTTCCTCCGGAACCCTGGAATGCTGCTGACCGTGGCCATTCTTCCCGCTCCGCTTCCCAAATCCCAAACAATGCCTTTCCCATTGTTCATTAACCAAACATTCCCACCTGGCAGCCGCCGGTGTTGGAATTGGTGAGGAACAACGGGAGTTGTGGCCATTCCAAGCTGGCAGATCCAGGATTTTTAGTGGAATATCGGCTCTGCAAGGAAGAGTTGGTTTGGGGTGGATTCTTTAGGAAGTGAAATTCCCATTTAAGAATTGGAGGGCATCACAGAATTCCAAGATGGATTGGGTTTTAAAGGGAATCTTATTCCGATCTCAACACCTTCCCCTATCCCAAATTGCTCCAAATCCATTCAGTTTGGCCTTGGACATTCCAGGAATGGGTCAGCCACACTTCCATAGGAATGGATGGATGAGAGATCCTAAAAAAGTGGATTTTTCACATGGAAAAGCAGCTTTGGATGTCAATCCCAAAATGCTCCCAGCTCTTGTGGAAAATCGGAGCTTTCCTGCTCTGCGATCTTTTGCCCACTGGAGGGAGCATCCGGCAAACCTTTGGATACTAGGGACACGGGCTGGAAAAGGGTTGGAATTTAATGGAAGGCTGAGGAAAATACTTCACTGGATCAAAGGAATATTAAATCAATTTAAAACGGGAGACAAATGCGATTTGTTTAACGCCGAGCTGGGATTTCTTCCCTTTCCAAGAGTTTTCCAACCGGGAAAATATTCAGCAGGGAAAATCCATGGAGTTTTTTCCCTTTATTTATAACTCGGTCATTAAGAGTTAATTATTTATAAATTAAGAGTTAATTTAGTGTAAAATTCATCACTCTCAACGAATAAAATCCTTGGAGAGAAAAGGAAATCCACTGAAATCCTGGAAGTTGCTGAGTGGGAATGGGAAAGATTCCAATATTTTGCTGAACCACACCTTAAAATCTGCTCCAGGTTTCCCCACTGGGAAGGGAAAAGAGGGACAAGAGGAGCAGGATTCCCTAATTCCCACCCTGTCACTCTCCAGGAATTCCTCTGCTGCTCCACCGGTTCCCAAATTTATGGATCATCCCTAAATGTCAATCCTTGGGCACAGGGAAAGGGGAGCAAAGGGAAAAGTTTGGGAATAGTGATCAGGACCTTCCATAAAGAAAGACCCTCAACCCCTCTTTTTTATATCTCTGTTGAGAGAGGAATATGGAATATTGAATTCTAAGGAATTCCATGATTTTAGAGACAGAATTCCAGCTGCCCCTGTCCATTCCTTCCATTGGAAGTTTGATTTTGGCTGTGGCCAAGCCAAGGGAAAATTTCCCTCCCACCTGCTGCAGCAATTATTAGAATTCCAAGGATTTGCTTCTTTTCCTGAAGAGTTGGGTTGCACCTCCCATCATTCCCTGACTCAGGAAAATGTTCCCAATCCCAAAGAGGTTTTTTTTTTTTTTTTTTTGTAGTTGAAGTAGCCAAGTTTGGGTGTGGCATTTTTTTCTTTGGATTATTCCAAGATAATTTTCCCTGGAGACAGTGCTGCCACTGGATACAACTCCACTGACAACATTCCAGGGAATTCATGGCACTGGGATCATGATCTCCAGGGCAGTAACTCCCTTTGGAAAACAGGAGTGATGTTCTCTCCTCAATCCATGGATTTGGTGGGAATGTGCAGCCTGGTTTCTGACAGGTTGTCTCCAGAATCCAGCCAGATCCTCTGGAATTGTCTGCAGGAACAAAAGGTTCCCATTCCCAAGCTCTGGAATTAAAGGAGGGAAAAATTACAAAGGTTCAAGCTTCCATTTGGGCTGGAATAGCCCTGATTCAAATTCCTGGGAATAAGGCAGGAATTCTAACACAGCCTGGTTTTATTTGGGATGGGGGATGTTGCCATGATATCCCTCAGTTTCCACAGGTGCCTTTTCTCTGGGATTAACTGGGGATGGAGCCAAGAGAAATCTGTCTGGAATTCCAGAATTCCCTTCCAAACCCTCTCCCATTCCAACTCCTCGCTGGGCTCAGAGTTCTGGAGGTGTCCAAGGGATTTCCAAGGGGATCCTTTGGCATCTGGTTATTCCTTTATGGAATCCCCCAGGAAATCTGAGTGGTTTGGAAACAGCCAAGTCTGATCATGGAGAAGGTTCCATTTCTCAAGGATGTGCCAGGAATTATAGAACCATTGGATAATCGTTGGGTGGGGCTTGGAGCAACCTGGATTAATGGAAGTGTCCCTGTCTGTGGAAGAGGATTGGAATGAGAGGGGATTTAAGGTCCTTCCAACCCAAACCATTCCAAGATTTCATAGGAAATTTCAGACTGGAAGGGATCCATAAGGATCACCAGGTCAGCTCCAAGGACAGTGGTTCCCATTGGTTTTGCCTTTTCCATGACCAATCTGACTGGGTGGTAGGAGGGAATCCCTTCCTCACCACTCATCCTTTTCCAAGGATTTTCCCTGCTGAAGCCCAGCCGTGCCTGGTGTTCCCAATGTTTTTCCAAGGAGCTCCCCAAATATTGAACTCCAGCAAAAAAGAGAAGCCCTGGAGTGGGCTGGGATGGCCATGTTTGCCCAGAGGAGAGACTGAGAGCCTCTGGAATGCTGTGATTGGATTCCCTGGAAACTCCTCGGGAGCCGAGAGGGGATAATGGCTCAGCAAACACGGAGAGCCCTTGGCTGGAGAGATTCCTGGCTTGTCCCGGGAAACTGAAAGGACAGGGAAAGGTGAGGACCCTGCTCCACTCTCGTCTGGAGGGGGCGGGAGCATTCCTGGAGGAATGAGCCATTCCTGGTGGGATCTCTGGGGTGAATCCTGCCTGAGTCAGGGGAATTTTGGAGCTCCCATCCAACCTGTGCCGAGGTTTTACTGGAATGCCCATCATGGTTATCCTGGTTGGAGACTGGGAAAGGCACAGCCGGGCCTGGCACTGCGATGCTCCCTGCCCACGGCCCAGGATGATAAATCCAATTCCTGGAATATGGAAGTGCATCCCAGCCCAGGGGATTCCCAGGCACACCAAGATTTGCCTAAGGCACAATTCCAAAGGGCATTCCACTCTTCCCTTTCCCTTTCCCTTTCCCTTTCCCTTTCCTTTAATAATTGTAATAACATTATTATTATTATTATTATTATTATTATTATTATTATTATTATTATTATTATATCTTATCAAACGTTTTCCTGCAATGTTTCAGCTCAGGTTACAAGTAGGAAAAAAAAGAGACTGTAATAGTAATAATAACTAACATTATAATTAACAAATAATAACTAACATTATAATTTCCAAATGATGATGATGATGATGATAGTGATGATGGTGATAATAATAATGATAAATGATATTTTAACATGTACATTATGATTATATTAATGAATATTAATATAATCATAATTAGTAATAAAATATTATTAATAACAAAAATATTATTATAATACTAAGAATGGTTATGAAAGCAACAATGATCTTTCAGATTGCAGGTGGATAAATAAATTAATAAAGTTAATTTAGTAATTAATTGATTAATCAATAAGTTTCCGAGCGAATTTTCAGCCCAGGTTACATGCAGAAAAATTTGATTTAATAATGTTGATAATACAAATATCATTAATAATATGAGTATCAATAAAATAGCAATACAATTTAAATATTGATAGCAGTAAGCCAACAATAAGGATGGTGATTATTAACAAAGTAATCGTAATAGTAGTAGTAGTAGTAGTAGTACTACTACTACTACTACTACTACTAATAATAATAATAATAAACCTAATAGATTATAATTACAATCATACTAATAATAATGTTTCAGGTCGTGGGCTGATAAATAAATAAATAAATAAATAAATTTAATTAATTACTGTTTTCCTCTGACTTTTCAGCCCAGGTTGCAGGCAAGAAAAAAAAAAGAATTAAAATGTTAATAATATTAATATCATTAAAATAGGAATATCAATCCAATATTAATATCGTTAAAACAATAATAATAATGATAATAAGGTTATTATAATAATAGTTTTTATTAACAATAATTTTAACATTAGAATTATTAAATATTATGAAAGATATTTTCTGTCTGTACCACCACCAATAATAATAATAATAATAATAATAATAATAATAATAATAATAATAATAATAATAATAATAATAATAATAATAATAATTTACCTGCAATTTTCCCACTCCACTTCTCAGTCCCTGGGCATGGTTTCCACCCAGGGTCTGGGATTGTAGGTGGTGAATTATGGGGAATGTGATGGTATCCATCGGATTCCACGGAGTTCCTCTGGTTTTGGATCCGGCTTGGGGAGCCAATGGAGGAATGGAATAAGGCCGGAGTTCCCTTTGGAATGTTCAGCCTGCTGGGAGACGCTGCTCTCCTCTTGGGTCACTGAGCGCTGGAGGCGCCTTCAAAGAGCTGCAAGATGAGGTTTGATGGGATTATCCCTAAGAACCTGCGGACCTTTGTGCTCCTGCCCGCAGTTCCTGAGGATGGGATTCGTCTGTAACTGACACCCCAATTAGCTCCAAGTGCCCTTGGCTTTTAGCGCTGGGATCTGCGGCACACGAGCAGCTCTCCTTGCCTTTGTCCCGCTTCCAGGGGATCCTGGCTCCATGTGGGTCTTCCCAAAATCCCAATCTTCCCACCAGCCTTTTCCAAGATGGGCATTATTAGTTATTATTTTTCCATGATCCCCTTTTCCTGTTTCTCCATGAAATTAATTGGCGGCATCATCATCATCAATTTACAATTAATTTTCCCTGTTCTTCCTTCAGGATATGCCTTGGATGTTCCCAAACTCACTCTTCCCAAGCCCTCTGGTACCACTTGACAACATAACCCTGCTGTTATTCCCTCTTTTTTAAATCCTAACAGGATTATCCCAAAGCCAATTTTTATAATCCCATCCCAGGGAATGAGCACGTTCCCTGGAGGCACATGTGGTGATGGGAAGCACGGCATGGATTGTGTCCTTTTCCAATCAAATTACAACTCTTGGAATTCCAGCAGGAAGGTGTCCCTCAAAAACTGAGCTGCTTACACAGGAAGGGAAAATCAAGATTTTTTGGGGATGAAAATCAGGATTTTATGAGAGAAAATCAGGATTTTTTTGGCTAAAATCCCATTTTATCCATTGGAAATACATCGGCCAATTCCACGGCACTTCATTGCAGGATCATGGAGTAAGGAGAGCCGTGTGTTTGCATTTTGGAAAATGAACCTGGATGCAGTTATTTATCTTCTCCCTTTAATTGTTTGAGCTGTTCCTAATGTCAACTCCAGTAATTTTAAATCAATAGAGGAGGAAAAACTTTCCAAGGGATCGGAAATCCCGAGTAAATTTACTTTGCAAATAGGCTCGGGTAGGTGGGACTACGCCGAGGATCCCCAAATGACACTTCCAGGCAAAAATGCTGGGAATGCTGCGGTGGAGGCTCCGGCATTCAGGAGAACAGAGCACCTGGCTGGAGGATTGGATTGGAGCTAGAAGCTTCAGGATTGGAATTACGGAAGGAATTCTGCAATGACAGGGATGTCTTGGAATGGAATTCTCAGAGAAGCTGTGGCTGGTCCATCCCTGGAAGTGTCCAAGGCCAGATTGGATGGGATTTGGAGCAACCTGGGATAGCGGAAGACGTCCATGGCAAGAGGGTTTAGAATGGCATGAGCTTTAAGCTCCCTTCCAATCCAAACCACTCCAGGATTTCATGGAGGATCCAGTGGAACCTAAGAAGTGCCAGATCCTGCAAACAGGGAATCCCATTCCCGAGGAGACTGGCGCAAGTTCTTCGGATGGATGGATGGATGCATCCCTGATGATCCCAGACCCTCTGGCTCTTGACTCCACATCAATGCCCTCCAGAGACCGCCTAAAAATAGGATTATCCTGTTGGGACCTGTTCTCCCGATCCGTATCCTGTGTGCTTTGGATGGTTGACAACGACGGATTCCAGGTCTTTCATCTCCTGCTGCTCCACAGCCAAACTTTAATGGGACAAACCTGTCCCGGCGCGTCTTCCCGCTGCCGCCGGAGATCGGAATGCGCAGCCGTGGTTTTGGGACTCCCAGGAAAACCTCCATGGGGCAGCATGTCCCAGCGTGTCTTCCCAATGCCACCAGGGATGGGAACGTGGAGCTGTGGCTTTGGGACTCCCGGGAAAACTTTTTCAATGGATTCTGTCATCATCCCCCCATTTATCAGCAGCGGGAAAGGCCGGCTCCCGTTTGGAGTTTCTGTGGAGGTTTGGAGCTGGGCTTAGCTGAGCCTGGGCTGT
Organism: Zonotrichia leucophrys gambelii; assembly: GCF_028769735.1. Classification (NCBI taxonomy): domain Eukaryota; kingdom Metazoa; phylum Chordata; class Aves; order Passeriformes; family Passerellidae; genus Zonotrichia; species Zonotrichia leucophrys. The sequence continues at coordinate 101,470,122 of NC_088172.1, forward strand.
GGATTAAGGAGGTGAATGCGGTGTTGACTCAGCCCTGCGGGGTGGTGTCCCTTTGTTTTTCCAGGATTTCCAGGCAAGGCTCCGACAAAGGGAACGCTCCGGGTGGAAAGGTAACTGCGGTGATTAATGACAGGGACGTGATGTCCTCATCCCAGGTGGTCTGATCCCCTTGGAGTTCAGCAGCCTGGGAAGAGAGGGTGGAAAAGGGGAAATTCATCCATTGCCCAAAGGAATTCCCGCACCTGGAATTTGGTGGGAAGTCCCACCTTACCAGAATTTTGTGACAACTCCATAAATCCTGACTGTTCCCTTCATAGCATGCAGCCAGTCCAAAAAAAGGTGGGATCAGAATGCTGGGATTGGTTTGGGTTTGTTGGCTGCGTATGCCAAGAGGATTTTTTGGAATTCACTGCCAGAGTTCACGATTCTGATTCCCAGTGATTATTCCCAATGCTCCAGAGCAGCTCCTGGGGCAGGATGGAGCTTGTCTACTTTGGATACGGCATTTCCAAACCTGATCCTAAATCCTGTGGAATCACACAGTTGGGCTTTGGGTGATGGCTCTGTTTTCCTTGGATTGGGGATCCCAAACATCCAACCTTCTTTTGGATTTTCCAGAATGGAAAAAAGGAGCCAGGTGGGAAATATCTCTGGATGCCAGCTTTGTTGGGAATAAGCAAATTCCATGTAAATGCGGGCCTTCATTATCCCTAAGTGTGAGACTGTCCCACACCCATCTGAAATTCCCTTGGGAAGCAGAGGGAATGAATCCACGGATGCTGCTCTCCATGTGCTCTGGTTCCTTTAGATGGCACCATCCTCCTGCGCTGGATTCTGGCTCGATCAGAATTCCCTGAAAAAGAGGAAAATTCCTTCATTATGGAGCAGGAGTTGAGGTGGTGCCAGCAACTCCGCAGATTCCATGGGGGGAAAGGTCGGCACTTCCAATGCTGCCAGCCCAGAGTGGCCACATTCCTCCTTTCTCCAGGTACGGAATGGTGAGATGGGACATTCCCATGCAGTATTCCAGAACCAGGCCTGGCTTTGGGAGAGCGGCAGGATTGGTGGGACTCTGCCAGCCCCAGAGCCAAGGGAAGAACTGGAATTTGATTCCCAGGTGGAATGACACTGAGGTTGCTCCAGGGTGGCCTCTACAGAGCCAAGATTTTCCTCAAACTCTGGGAAAACCACCTGGGAACAAGAAGATTAAAGAAGGTTTGGACCATCCTGGATGCAGTTGGTCCATCGTGATCACCCCCACCCCAAATGATGGGAATTTTGTCATCTGGAACCCCTTGTATTCCAAAAATCCAAAGAAACCATAATGGAATTATCTCCTTTGGGATTCAAAAGTCCAGGAAAACAGGGCAGACAGAGGAGTTGGGAATTCTGGGTGTTTCTCTATGGAATTTTTTTATTCCTCTCTGGAACTTTAAATATTAATGCTGTATCCCAATGGATAAGATGGGAATTTTTCTATCCAGCATAGTGATTCCCTCAGTGAGGGAGGATCCATCCCTCCCTTCCCACCAGGAAAACTCCCCCTTTTCCTTGGCTGCCCCGAGATGAAGCAGCAGAAGGGAATTCCAGGATCAGCCCAAAGCCTTGTTCTGGCTTTTAGAAGTGCAAGTATTCCCTGGAAACTGTGGGATCAGATCAAGGATGGGGAAGGAGCCTTTTTTGTCCACTTTTGTTTATTTTTCCTGGATTTTTTTTTTTTTTTGGAACAGGCTATTTTTGGTGTCTCTTCCCAAACTCATCCCTGCTCTGGTACCCTGTTTCTGGATTGGAACCATCCCCACTAGGATTTTGGGATATGAAGCATTACCTCAATAATCAATGCTTATGGATTAATGAAGGATCCTAAATCCTGGGAAATCTGGATGGCAAAACATTCCCTGACAGGTTTGGGATGTGGATAAGGCAGGAATTGATCCCAAATAGGTGCTGTGAATTCCTTTCTTTTCCTCCGCCTTTTGTTCCCTTTCCAGCCTTTGTCTGTGCTGAAGCCCATGGGATCAGTGCTGGGAATTGGGATTTCCCTCCTGAGATCCTTCCACCTTTTCCCATATCCAGGGTGGGTACCCACCTTGAATCCCCCTGCTCACGTCCCGTCAATCCTGTGCCATGCAGGAAACTTGGATTTTCAGGGACCATTGTGATTTCTCATGGATTTTGTTTCCTGGGAAAATAGGTTTGGCTCCCTTGTGTTTTGGGGTGTCAGATCCCATCATTCCTGAATTTTTTTGGAAGTCATGGCTCCTTTCCTTGTTAAATACCCAAAATCATTCCTTAAAGCAGCATCAGGGAAAAATCTTCCTTCTTTTCCACACTTCTTTTCCCTTTGGATGGAGCAGGGAATAAAAATACTCAGTCTAAGTTGAAAGAGCCTGGAAAGATTTGTGGGCAGGGGAAGAATTCCCATTATCCATTCCATTTTCCCCCAGTAACAAAATTTTCCCCATTATCCATTCCATTTTCCCTTGTTTACCCCCATTAAGTTGTCTCCATTATCCATTCAATTTCCCTCCATTATCCATTGAATTTTCCCCATTGTCCATTCAATTTTCCTCATTATCCATTGAATTTTCCCCATTATCCACTGGAGTTTCCTCATTAAACACTGAATTTCCCCTCCATTATTTCAAATTTCCCCCATTATCCCTTTAACAACTGAATTTCCCCAAATATTCATTGACTTTTCCCCCATTATCCATTGAATTGTTCACATTATCCATTGAATTTCTCCCATTAACCACTGAATTCCTCTCCAATACCCACTGAATTTTCACCCAATATTCACTGACCTTTCCCCTCTTTATTTATCCATTGAATTTTCCCCCATTATCCATTAAATTTTCCCCCATTAATCACTGACTTCCCCCACTAACCATGACTTTGTTCCCTGATAAATCTCCATATTCCCTCCCCAAAATCCCAAACACCATGGAAGCAGCAATGTAGAAATTCCCTGTAAAACCCCCAGTTCCATTATTTCCAGGTGCCAGCCTGGAAAGAGCAGGAATAAACTTCAGGAAAGGGAAAAGACTCCATCCAGGAGTTTAAAAAAATCCCCCAAAATCCAAGCGTTGTGTTGCGTTCGAACCTCATTTTCCCACTTAAATTTGCCCTTCCCACCCGGAATTCGGCCTCTCCCTGCAATCCAGAGCTGTGATTTAGGGAGAAGACTCCAAAGGGTGGAGCCATTCCTCGGGGCCAATTTTATCCCAATTTTCCCGCAGCGACCCCGCTGTCTCACCCCTCTCCCTGAATTACGCCGGCTTTTCCGACGCCTCCTGCCGGAGTCAATTGTATGTGGCCACCTCCATATTTCATTCCCGCTTTTCCAATGTCTGCACAAGGTCAGGTTGATATTCTCCGGGAATCATCAAGTGACACTCGAGATAAACAGAATGTTTACTCTCTCCATGTGAGCTGGAGCTGATATGGAAATTTATCCGGCGGCGGGAATCGCATTTGCATTCCCGCTCTTGGGCAAACATTCCCGACTCCAAATCAAACAGCTTTGGGGGCTCGGCCCCCTCTTCCCACTGCCAGGCCAGGGAGCAGGGAGCAGTGATTTGGATTCAAATGGGAAGAGGGACACGATGGAGCGAGCCTCAGCCGTAATTGGATCAACTTTGCATCCCAACGCCCCGGCCTTGGATGCTCGGCTGCCCGGAACGGCGGCTCCGGGTGCTCCCGGTGTTTTTCCAGCTCCTTTATCTGCTCCGAGCAGGCCGTGCTCGCCTCTCAGTCATTTTCCCCGCTGAGCAAATAAATCCTGCTTTTTCCCATTTTTTCCCCTTGTATTTGCATGAAAGAAGGGGAATTGATTGATGGCCTCTTCCAGCTGGAAAGTTTGGGATGAGATGGGACGAGATGGGATGAGATGGGATGAGATGGGATGAGATGGGATAAAAGCACCAGGGCAAGGTGGATTCACAGCTTTGGGATGGAATAAAACTGGCAGGACAAGGTGGATTCCCAGGTTTAGGATGGAAAGGTCAGGATGGGATGGGATAAATCCAGGTGGACAAGGTTTGGGATGAATGCCGGGCTGTAGGGAGGCTCATTCCCAGGAATCTCCCAGGAATAAAGAACCCTGTGGGCAAGAATTTCTACCAGGGCCCACAGATGCAGGGAATAATGGGAATCTTCCTTGAAAATCCCCAAAACCAGGAAGCTACCCAGCAGCTGAGGCAGAGGGAACATAAATTATGGTAGGATTTATGGATCAAAGAAGGAACACAAATAATCGTGGGATTTATGGATCAAGGTGGGCTGAGATCCCACAACTTGTTGCACTTGTGCCTTTGTCTCACGATTCCAGAGCGGGGGAAGGACACTGCTTTTCCAGCCTGTATCCAAAGACAACCAGCATTTTCCAGCATTTGTTTTTTGGTCTCTTAGACTCACACACCCAGAGGGGAAGGAACACTGCTTTTCCAGCTCTTATCCAAAGAAAAATGGGATTTATTTGGAACCTTAAAATCAGATGCCTAGAGGAGGAAGGATGCTGCTTTCCAGCCTGATCCCAAAGAATAAATGGCTTTTTTTTTTTTTTTGGTCCTTAAAATTCATGAATCCAGAGGGGAAGGGGCACCACTTTTCCAGCTTGATTCCAAAGGAAAGCTGGGATTTTTGGGGTGCTTTCTCACAGACATTTGGGGCACAGCAGAGCCAAGAAGCGAAGCCAAGGCCCAGAAGATCCCGGGCTGAGAATCCCGGGAGCAGGGGCCGAATTTCCTGGGAACAGGACTGACATTGCCGGGAACAGAACTCAGATTCTCGGGAGCATTGGGTTTCCCGGGAGCAGGGCTGACCTTCCTGGGGATCAAGGCCGGGATCTGCTGAGCAAAGAAAGGAAGGGGGAAAAGAACCGCAGAGATGTTGGGATGCAGCTTTCCTGGGAAACGAGAGGTTTGGAGCCGGGAATGGTGGAGCCAGCAAGGCTCCAAAAAACCTGCAAAAAAACAGAGCAAAAATGAGAGGAAAAAACCCCGAAAATAAATGAATTTAAAGGCAAAAAAAGACGGAGAAAAGCGGGGGGAAAAGGCAATTTTCCTTTTGCGGCGGCTCCCTTGGAGCCCCAGCTCCGGCGGCGCGGAGGAGGCGGGAAGTATTCCTGCCATTCCTTGGAGCGCCGGGATGCCACACACATGGTGTTTGTTCACGGCGAGCAAACAGATTGTAAACTGGCTGATAATTTCGGTGCTGACAATGTCATTTACAGCTGTCAGCCCTTTGTGCGCCGTGTTTGCTTTATTCAAATATGAACCCGCCGCCCCTCCCTCCCCGCGCTTCCTTCTGCATTAAAATCCCATCAATTCCCTGCCAGCCCGCCTTATCTAAAATTCATTGGAGGCCAATCACTTGCATGAATGCTTTGGGGTTGCCATGGAGGCAAGAAGTCTAGTGGCGACTTCGGGGGATTAGGAAGTTTCGCTTGGAAAAGCCTTGGAGTGCTGGAGAGGGGAAAAATTTACAAAAAAAGAAAAAAAAAAAAAAAAAAGCGGAAAAATCAGTGATTTCCGAGCTGATTCCAAGCTTCGCTTAATCCACGAATTCCCGGGGAAAATCCCGGCCTGTCTCGCTGCTTCCCAGCCCGCTTCCAATAATAAATTCAAGGCCGGCTCCCGGTAGATTGATTTGGATCCAGCTGCTTCCCAGGGCGCTTCCCGCAGGTCGGGAAGCATCTCCCATTGTTAATGGAGGTCATGGCACCGCTGTTAAATAATTCACAGCGGCCTCTCCCCGCCTGCCCGGGGCAGCTGCAGATGTTGCCACCTGTATCCCAAACCTTTGGACATTCTGGGAATATCCCAATGATTTGTTGCTCCAGCCAGGGTGAAGCAGGAAGGATCCAGTGGGATGAATTTTGCGGGGATTTGGGTTTAGCTTGGAGCTTCCCGGTGTTGTTGCAGTTGGATTTTTGGGGGTGCTTTTCAGGGATAATTTGGGAGCCAGGGCCCCAAATCCCAAATTTTAGCTAAATCTTGCATTTATGGATTGGAGCAGAGAGAGAAAGGAGGTGTTTATCCAGGGAAAAACAGGGATAAGACCCCTCCAGAGTGACCCACAGGTGACAATTAAAATCACCTTTTCCCATCCTGTGTCCTCCTCTTTTTCTCTCCTGCCTCATCCTCTTTTTTCTCCCCCCCATCCAGGGATTAAATCCCTGGAGTCAAACCTCAAAGGGAAAAAACTCCAGACTGGTTTGGTGAGTCTGGATTCTTCCCCCCCACAAAAAAAATAAAGGGTCCTTTATTTACCTTGGGCGTCCTGAAATTCCCGAATTTGGAGCTCCACTGCCTGGAGCTTCCAGTGCCTCAGGAAGGGCTGCAGCAGGGATGAGATTCCCAGGAGAGGGGTTGAACTTCCCAGGAGGAGGGCTGAGATTCCTGGGAGCAGAGGTGACACCATCCCAGAGCCATCCCAGCCATCCTGGCATTCCCATAGTGAATGGATTCATGGCATCGGAGACTATGATGGAGATGGAAATGACAAGTATTTTCCTGGGCATTCATTCCCTATGATCCCATCCCCTTCTCCCATGGGATGAGATTCCTCCTCTCAACCTGGTGATGGGTCCAGCCAGATTTTTGGGAAGGGATTCCTTTTTTCTGTGGCTTCCTTCACAAAGCACATCCCAGTCTGGACTAATATTGAAGGGAGAATGGAAATGCCACATCCATGAATTCCCGAGCTCCATCTCCTCCTGGAAACCTTCCCATTATCCCACTTGTTTACAAGAACAAACACCCAACACACACCGACCAAAACTGGTCCAGCCATTCCTCCTGGATCCAGGAAGGAATGGAAGAACTGGAGGTGCATTTATGATTCCTGATCCCATTCCAGGCCGTGGATGTGCCCTGGATAATGCCAAAGGTCCTGAATTGGATTTCTCCTGGATCTAACACCCAGCCCAGTGCTGAGGTGACTCCAAAGCTCATCCAGGTTTTCCCCATCCCATCCTGGGGCAGTTCCTGCCATCCCAGGTTGCTCCAAGCCCTACCCAAGCTCTTCCTTGGGATGGGAAATCCACTCCCTTCCCGGGATCAAGGCAGTCCAGCCTTCCTGGGAATGACCATGAAGCTCCTTTTCCCCTTTAATATCCCATATTTAACTGCCATCATTCCCCATTTTTTGCCCCTTTTCCTCAGCTCCTCCACTTCGGGAAGCTTTGGGAATGACAGAGGTTGTTCCCTCGCAACCCTGGCGCATTCCAGGATTTGGAAATCCCCCCGGCCACGGAGCCGCTGACGGGTTTTGTTCCCTTGCTGCTCGGGCTCATCTTCCTTTCAAGTCGGGCTCTTTTTTTCCAAATTACAAAAGGGAAAAAAGAAAAAAAAAAAAGAAAAGGAAAAAAGTGGGAAGGAGCTTTTCCCTGTCATTTGTCTTGCTGAGTATAAAAGCAGGAATAAAAGGGGGAGAGGAGAGGAAAGTTTTCCTTTGTTTCAGGAATGTCTCATTTCAATTTGAAACCAAAATCAACCTGTGTGTGCTGCTTTATAAATTCCAGCTGGGAAAAGGCCTTGGAATTGTGTCAGGGCTGAGGTGTTTTACAAGCATGGGTTGCTGTGTTTTACCCCAGAGTGGTGAAGTCCAGGGAATCCTGGAATTCTGCTGTTCCAGTAAAATTTAATGCTCAAACACCATCTCTTTGAAAGACTGGGTATTAAAAAATTCTGGAATGGTTTGTGTTGAAATTGAACTCATCTAAGTTTCATTCCCAGGGGCACCTCCCACTATCCCAGGTTGCTCCAACCTGGATTTAAAACTTCCAGGGATGTGGCAGCCACAGCTTTTCTGGGAAAACTCCGTGCCTGCCCAGCCTGCCGGGGAAGGATCCCTCCCCAGCATCCCTGTGGCAGTGGGAAGCCAGTCCCGCTTATCCCATCACTCCCTGCCCTTGTCAAAAGTCCCTCTCCAGCCTAATTGCCATCAATGGGATTCGGGATCACCGGGAGATGCCGTGTGGTCCAACAAGCCCCACAACCAAAGCCCAAATCGACTCCCAATGGAGCTCCCTCTTTTTTTTCCCATTATTATTCCCCTTCCCTTTCACCCTTCCCGCTTTCTTTCCCAAACAAAACCGCCGCCGCCGGCTCAGCCGCATGCCGGACAATGCCCCCCGCACAATCCCACCCCACCATTCCAGGCCTCTCCTGGGATATTTACGACACATCCCGCAGTTGTCATGTCAACCCCCCCAGGCGAGGGCGGCCCTAAATCAAGCTGTCAAGGGGCCGGGAGAATCCCACTATGGAAAAAGGACATCTCTGAGTGACACCCCGGGAGCATCTGGCATTTCGGGATGGCTGCCACCGCTCCCGCTTTTTGGGTTTGGGAGAGGAGCGGGGCAAGGCAGGAATATCAATGGGATGGTGGGGATGGCTCCCATTTTTTCCTTTTGTTGCAGTGTCAGGCGGTGATTTTCCTTCAGGAATTCTGGGGTTGGCAGGGTTGGATCCAACTGTCTTGGAGGTTTTTTGCAGCTTGTAAAATCCTGGGATTCCAAGTTCATCACAACCTCTTCCCTCTCTCTACATAGGAGGCAGCTCCTCTCCATCCTCATCCTGCCCTAAGGAATTTTCCTCCCTTAAACCACAATTTCCAGGATCTCCAAGATCAGAGAGGGATCCTTCATTAGGAATTGGAATGATAGGATAAGGAGCAATGGTACAAACAGAAAAAAAAGGAAAATTAGATGGGATATTGGGGAGAAATCCTTCCTTGAGTGGGTGGCTCAATTTTCCCAGAAAAGAATTGTTCCAGGTTGGACAGGGCTTGGAACAACCTGGATTTATGGAAGGTGTGTGGGGGAGAGATGGTTGATCTCCCAAGCCAAACCATTCCATGATTAAGGAAGAGCCTGGGATTCGATTAAACACCTCAGGCCAACCAAAACCTCCTGCATTCCTGTTGTATGGGAAATGCTGTGTTTTCCAAGCCTGGAAATCCATTCATCCTCCCAGCAAGCCAAGCCTCAAGGTCGGGAAACCAGGCTAAAAAGATTCCTGAAAGATTTCAGCCCAAACCCTTAGGACAGACTTTAGTCCTGACCACTTCAGGGTTTAGCTCTTACTTAGACCCAGACCTTGCGCCCCAACTGCTCCATCAATTCCGCATTTCCAGCCCTGCGGGATCACTGGGAATGGCGAGTTGTTGCTCCTCCGGGGTTACAACCCCTCGGAAGCCGCTCCTGGGTGGCGCTGCCACCACCGCGGGCGAGGTGACAGCGGCGCGGGGGGCACAGACCGGGAGGTGCCAGGCAATTAGCGGGCCCAGCAGCATTCCCGGGAAAGCTCCCCGGGCAGGAAATCGGCTTGCCCGGTGGCCAGATGGCTCCCGAGGCTATTCCAGCCGCGAGTGACAATTTTCCAGGGATGTAAATGACACCGCGGCGGTGGCAGCGCGGTTGTTCCCGGCTAATTGCCGGGCTGTCCATCATTATTATATTCCAAGCGGTCATGGATTTGCGGCATTCCGGGGATCGATGATTAGGTTTGAAATTAAAAAAAAAAAAAAAAATACGGGCGCTGCACGGGGGTGAAAAATCCCGGGATTTTTGCATCCCAGCGCGGAGTTGGCAAACAAGCTCCAAAGGGCGGGCGGGGAGCGCTTCCCTTTGTGTCCCGGCCGAGGGCACGGCAGGATCACAGAGCCCATCCCGGCGCTGTTTGCTTTGGGAACAATCGGGAATGGCGGGACAAGAATGGCACCCCCTGACCATGACTAATTGAATCCCGGCGGGAGCGGGGCCCGGACAAAGCGCCGCTGCCGCCGCTCCAGCCGGGAGCAGCCGACAGTGATTGATGCCGCCGTGATCCCGAACAAGGCTCCTGAAAGCCCCGGCCCGCTGGATTTATCCAGAGGCTGCTTTTCCCCTTGGACAAGGTGCCCTTGGCTGCAGCCTCCAGCTCTGCCTGGGATCTCTGTCACAGCTTCTGGGATCCCGGTTCCTCTGCCAGGAGCCCTCTAATTCCCACTGGAACATTCTCATCCATGCTGAGACCCCGTTGTCCCTGCCAGACCCTCACCATCCCTTCCAGGACCCCACCATTCCCTTCAGAATCCTTCCATCCCTTCCAGAACCTCACCCTTCCCACCAGGACCCCTCTATACCTTCCAGAATCCCACCATTTCCTCCAGGATCCTTCCATAACCCCACCATTCCCTCCAGGATCCGTCTATCCTTTCCAGAACCCCACCATTCCCACCAGGACCTCTTTATTCTTTCCAGCACCCCTCTATCCCTTCCAGGACCCCATCATTCCCTCCAGGACCCCTCCATCCCTTCCAGAACCCCATCATTCCTACCAGGATCCCTCTATCCCTTCCAGGATGCCACCATTCCCACCAGGACCCTTCTATCCTTTCCAGGACTCCTCTATCCCTTCCAGGATCCTACCATTCCCACCAGGACCCCTCTATCCCTTCCAGGATCCCACCATTCCTACCAGGATCCTTCCATAACACCACCATTCCCACCAGGACCCCTCTATCCCTTCCAGAATCCCACCATTCCTTCCAGGATCCTTCCATAACACCACCATTCCCACCAGGATCCATTTATCCTTTCCAGAATCCCACCATTCCCACCAGGACCCCTCTATCCCTTCCAGGATCCCACCATTCCTACCAGGATCCTTCCATAACACCACCATTCCCACCAGGATCCATTTATCCTTTCCAGAATCCCACCATTCCCACCAGGATCCCTCTATACTTTCCAGGACTCCCCCATTCCTGCTGGATCCCTGCCGTCCCCAAAGGCGCGGCCCTGATTCCCGATGTGATTCCAAATAAGTCTCCATAACCATATGGACCTGCAGTTCCTGGATTTACCCATTCATTCCCTTAAAAGTCCTTCCAGAGGCTGCTCTGCCCCTTTGGAAAGGTTGGAGCAGCCTGTGGGAACAGCGGGATAGGGAAAGTCAGGAATTTTCCTTTCGTATCTCCTTATCTCTCTGTGTCTATCACAGAGGATTTTATGTTGGAAATCCAGAGGCAAAGCTGGATGGGAAAAACCATCCATGGTTTTTAGGATCAGCCAGGATACAAAACTTCCAGCTCAGCACCCTGGAGAAATGGTATTCCAAAAAATATACCTGGGAAAAGTGCAGGAGAGGAGCTCCACATCCCTGAGCTGGGGGTGGCATTTCCACCCTCTGCTTCAAGAAATCCTCACTTTTCCATCAGGAATTCCCACAGCAACCACAAATCCCATGTCCTGAGGTTTGGAATGGGCATCACAGCAGCGGCTCCAATCCCAAGATCCTGAAAGGCTGAAAAATGAGGATTTGAGCTGTGGGCTCCCAGCCCAGGGCTTTTTCCAGCTGCCCCCGGCACACATTCCAAGTTGGCTCCTTCTCCATGCCCTCCAGGCAAACATCCAGGCTCTGGGATACTTCCCTTGGTTAAGGGCAGGCCGGGAAGTCCATTAAATCCTTTCTTTCTGGATAAGATGGAGTGAAACGTCAGGGATTTATTTGCTCCTCCTGGAGTCAGGATTTTGGGATCCAGGTGCCAGCAGGGCCGGCTCCAGCTCTGGAGTGGGAGTCAACAAAAGTGGGATTGAGCAATGGAAAACCCAAGGGAATCCAGCCTTTGGACCTTGCTACAACAGGACAACGCATTTTGTGGCAAAACTTTTTCCTGAGCTTTGCCTCAAAGGTTTTCCTGCATTTTTTCCTGTCATGCCTTTGTCCTGGAGGTGTTTCTGGAGCAGCTCCGTGTCCGCTCCCACAGGGGCAAATCCTGGGAGAAAAGAGCTTCATTTCCCTCCTGGAAAAGGAAGGGACTCTGACTGGGATGCAGAAGGGAAGTTCAGGTGGCTGCTGGAGCTGCTGCAGGAGCATCCCAGGGATTTGGCTTCCCAGTGGAAGCAGCCCAGTGCTGTGTTCCTGATCCCTTGGGAGAGCCAGGGATGCAGTAGAGCATCCCCATCCCATCTGGACTTAGCCAAGACTGGAATAACTGGAATAATTCCCCTTTCACTCCACTCCCAGGGGAAGCCTCTGCATTCCAGGCTGTGGTGAGCACTCCAAGGCTGGAGCATCCAAGTCCAGGAGCATCCCAGAGCCAAAGCATCCAAATCCAGGAGCTGGAATATCCCAGTCTGAGAGCATCTAAGTCCCTGATCCCTCAGTGGAATCTCAACAGCACAACATCCCTATCCCAAGCCAATCCCTGCTGTTTGCACTGGAATAACTCCATTTCCTCCACCCTTCCTGGGAAGCCGCCACATTCCAGGCTGTGCTGAGAATCCCAGGGCAGGAGTTCCAAGTCCAGGAGCATCCCAGTCCAGGAGCATCCCAGTCCCGGTGGCTCAGTGAAATCAGGGAAGCAGCAGAGCATCCTCATTCTCCGCTTTCCCCCTAGTCCCTGGGAAGCCTCTGCATTCCAGACCGGGGTGGGAATGCCAGCACTGGAGCATTCAAAACCAGGAGCATCCCAGGGCTGGAACATCCCAGTCTGGGAGCATCTAAGTCCCTGATCCCTCAGAACAACATCCCTATTCCAGGCCAATCCCTGCTGTTTGCACTGGAATAACTCCACTTCCTCCACCCTTCCTGGGAAGCCGCCACATTCCAGGCTGTGCTGAGAATCCCAGGGCAGGAGTTCCAAGTCCAGGAGCATTCCAGGGCTGGACCATCCGAATCCAGGAGCATCCCAGTCCCTGATGCCTCAGTGAAATCAGGGAAGCAGCAGAGCATCCTCATTCTCCGCTTTCCCCCCAGTCCCTGGGAAGCCTCTGCATTCCAGACCGGGGTGGGAATGCCAGCACTGGAGCATTCAAAACCAGGAGCATCCCAGGGCTGGCACACCCCAGTCCAGGCCTCTTCCAGCCCCTCAGTAAAATCTGGGATGCAGCAGAACCTCCTCATCCTCAGCTTTTCCCCCTCCCTGGGAAGGCTCCACATTCCAGGCCGTGTCAGCCGCTCCGGTGCCCGGTGCAGCATTCCCGGCGCACGATCCCGCAGGATCTGTACACTTGGCCAGACTGTGTAAACTCTGACATGTGCCTGTCAATCTCTGCCATATTTGCCGACGGCTTTATCCCAGCCTGATTAGTTTCCCGAACAAATTGGAGCGAAGGAAAACATCACCTCCAGTCTGGAAAAGCCAACATTCCGGGGAGTTTTCGGATCTCTCTATTTACATGGACACGGGGTGTTTTCCTAAGGCTCTGGAAGTGATGGTAATTGAACAGTGCCAGCGTGTGAGGAGAGGCTGATGAGTGGGAAAGGTTTTCCAAACAACGCCGCTGGATTTGGCCGCGGCCTTGGCGGGAATGTTTGTGGAGCGTGCGCCCGGCGCAGTGTCAATATTCCCGAATTTCGAGGTGGCGGGAGCGGGACTTTGTTTGGAAAATGGCTCCCTGATATCATCAGCAAGTTTACAAACGGCCCGTGGCCAAATAGAGCCAGAGCTTAAGGAAGCGCCCGCCCAGGACTCAGGGAATGTTTGCTGTTTGCCCAGGGATCCCAAAGAACTTCCATAAATACTGCCCTTATCCCGAATCTTGGGAGGCAGCCCCGGCATGACGTAGCAACCCCGCCGCTTCCGCTTTTCCAGGGAATCCCCGGGAGCAGCAGGCTCCCAATGAAGCTGTCTCAGCTTCAGGAGTCTTCCTCCGCATTCCCATTATCCAAATATTACTGAGGGGGGAACAGCAGCCCAAAATTCCAGCCCAAATCCCATTATTCAAATATTGCCAGGAGGAACCTGTATCCCAAAACTCCAGCCCCAAATTCCCATTACCCAAACATTGCCGAGAGGAAACTGCATCCCAAAATTCCAGCCCAAATTCCTATTACCCAAATATTGCTGAGAGGAAGCTGCAGCCCAAAATTCCATCCCAAATTCCCACTATCCAAACATTGCTGAGAGGAACCTGTATCCCAAAATTCCAGCCCCAAATTCCTATTACTCAAACATTGCTGAAAGGAAATTGCATCCCAAAATTCCAGCCCAAATTCCCATTACCTAAATATTACTGAGAGGAAATTGCATCCCAAACTTCCAGCCCAAATTCCCATTACCCAAATATTGCTGAGAGGAAGCTGCATCCCAAAATTCCATCCCAAATTCCCATTATCTAACCATTGCTGAAAGTAAACTGCATTCCAAAATTCCATCTCAAATTCCCATTATCTAAACATTGCTGAGAGGAAACTGCAGCCCAAAATTCCAGACCAAATTCCCATTAATCAAATATTACCAGGAGGAGCCCGCATCCCAAAATTCCGGCCCAAATTCCCATTTTCCAAGCATTACCATGAGGAAGCTGCATCCCAAAATTCCATCCAAGCATTACCATGAGGAATCTGCATCCCCAAATTCCATCCCAAATTCCCATGAACCACTAGAGGGCCCAGAAATTTTACCAGAGGGTTTTCCCTCCTGAAATGAGCTCCAATTCCCCTTTTTTTGTGTGTGGGAAGGAGGAGCAAGGTGGGAAGGGAACTCTGGGGGTTAATAAACAAATCCCGGCTCCGGAATTATTGATGGAAGTGGGAATGAGGCACGGTGACATTTAAAGGAGGAATTTGTGCTCCACAAATCCGAGCGTGACTGACAGAGCTGGAGGCTCTGGAATCAATACAAATAACCCCAACCTTAATTCCTTGATCCCGGGGAAAACAGCGCATTCCAAGAGCTCCCAGAAACTCGGGATCAGCCTGCTGGATGCTATCGACTGCTTGGGAGCAAGGACAATTAGGATGTTCCTTAGGGATGGGGCTTTTCCTGATGTTTCCCTGGCATTTCCACAGCAGCACTGTTCTTCCCATTCCCAAAATGCCAGGCTCATTGTCCGATATAAAGGGAGATTTCCCAGGATCATCTCCCTTAAGGAATGAATTCCTGGTGCCTGGGGGAGATGAGGGAAAGGGGAGGTTGGATGTCCCTCTGGATGTGGGGGAATCCAGCCCCTAAACCATGGAAAGCCACATCCCAGGCTGAGGTATCGCATAAATGTTGGGAGCAGGATGATATGGAATTCTGGGATAACTCCATCCTGTGTCCCCATGGATGCATGGATCAAGGTGGGAGGAGAAGAATTATTCCTCAAACACCATTCCCAGCACTGGGAATGTCCACCAGCGCCACAAACCCCAGGAATCTCCATCAGTGTCACTGTCCTTTTAATGTGTATCCATTGGAATTTTGTCCAGAGTTCTCAGGAGAAGTGTGACCAATGTTGCCTTTAGGAATCTGGGATTGTAAGAATTTTCCAACCCCTCACTCCCAATGGTTTTCCTTCCCAGCTTTGGGCACCCATTCCCTTTAGGAACACCCAAAGAGCCAGCAGGGTCTCCCTGGCATCCCTGGGATTGTGGCTTTGGAATTCCCATCCCACCCTGAACCAAAGGGAAACACACCTTAATTCCCTGTTCCCACAAAACCACAGGCACCTGACATCCCCCAAACTCCCAAATCCATGTTTTCCAAGAGCAGGAGGACCCTCAGCACCTCGGGAGCTTATCCAGCTTTTTCCTGATGTAAGTACAGTATTTCTCCGGGAATTATGGCCACTGGAATTCGCCCGGCCTTGTCCTTGCTCCCATAAAAAACCAGGAGCCAGTGGAAATTATGGGATCAAATCAAGCCTTCCTTTGATTCTGACCCTACAGCCACGAGAGTCCCAGAGGGTCCTGCTTTTTTCCTTCCCACTTTCCCTAATTTATGGCTCATTCCCTCTTTTCCAATCAAGCTGGCCGGGGGCAGCTGCTCCCTATCCCGGGAGCTGCCATAAACCATGGACAACATTCCTGCTTCCCGGTTGCTGTGGATAGAAAGTCCTTTATGGAGAGGGAAGGGGATCCAGAGGGTGTTGGAAGGAGCAGGATGGGCTCAATGGATGGAATTTCATTCCCCCTTTTTCCAAGGCCTCCCTGAAGGGCTCAGGCAGAGCAGGAATGGCGGTGGGGTGGGAATACCCAGAGGGTTTGATATCCCCAAAAAAAAACCACTCCAGGGTTAAATCCAGCTGTTTGTTCAGTGGGAAAAACACCCTTGGGAAGGTGGGAATGGTGGCAGGTGTGACCTGGGACTGGGAAAATCCAGGAAAACAGCACCGTGTCCCAGTGTTTCTTCCTATTCCAGGAAAAAAAAAAAAAAAATCCACCTTTGCCCCGCTTTTCTGGGATGGGGGAGGATCAGGAGAATCCCACAGAGCCGCCTCCTGAATTTTCTTCAGGAGAAACAGCTCCCTGGCAATTCCTCTTCCCAAAATCTCTCTCCAAAAATCCTTGGGAATGACCCTGAACCGCTCTTTGCTTCGCAAAACCCATCCCAAAAACCAGGGCTCTACTTGGATCATTTCAGATGGGTCTAAATACTTGGGAACAGAATTCCTGGGGATTTGTGAGAAGAAATTGTAAGGGATATTTCCATGCTGAGCTGGCCAGGATCCAGGGAGAATTCCCAGATCCCACAGAAACTCTAGGTGCCTTTAAAATCCTGTCTTCCACTCATTTTTTGGAGTCAAATCTGATGCCTGGAAGGATTTGGGAAATTTTTCCCTGTGAAAACTTAAAAAGGAGGATTTTTTGTGTAATTTGGAGTTAATTGGGGCAGATTTGTTAATTAATTTTTGTAGATTTGGGATTTTTAAAATATTTTTAAAATAGTTAATGGATGAAAAATTGTAGGATTTGCAAAAACTGGGATATTGTGAATGATGCTTTGAAATAAGTCTGAAAATCGGGAGCACTCCAAATATTCCAGAACAGCCCCACCTGCTCCATTTTGCTTTTCCTTTGCCCCCAGACCCCCAAAAATTCATCATTCCCAGGAATCTCCAAGCAGATTCCTTGTTCTCTTCCCACTGGGATGTGACTTGGAGCCCAGTATCCCGGGAGGAGGAAATTTGGGATCCAGGTGTTGGAGCAGGGACACAACCCCAGCTAAAATTCCTTCCAAAATCCAAACCCAGGAGGGTCAAAAGTTCATCCAGGCCCCAGCAACTCCCAGGAGTGTTTTCCCTGCTTGGAAAAGGGTGAAGGAAAGGGAGAAAAAAGAAAAGAGGGAGAAATCCAATAAATGCCAGGGTGGGAAGGGAGAGGGGCCGGCGGTGGGAAAAGCAAACAAGACGGGAAAAAGGGAACAGGCAGCGTGGAAAGGCCCAGGATGGAAGGCAGGGAGCAGATGGGAGAGGGGCTGGAAGTGGGAATATGAGGGGCTGGAAGTGGGAATATGAGGGGGTGAAAGTAGGAATGTGAGGGGGTGGGATGAGGTTGATATTCCATGTTCATCCCACCTCACAGGCTGGACTTCCTTATTTTTCCCCCTCCTGTCCATTTTTTTAGGAAAAAATCCCCCTGGATACAGCCCAAATCCTCTGCTTTGCCAGGAGCCATCCTGGAAAAATGGAATCTAACCCGCAAAATCCCCTGGAATTTCCTCCTGGATATGGCTGGAGCCAGGATCCACTTTCCTTGGTGTCCACCATGGGATGATCCAAGGAGAATCCTCTGGAGTCCCTGGGAATGCAGGGAGGGAAAGGTGGAATTAAAAACTGCATCAGGAGCTGTTTCCCAATGGAATTCCAGCCCCTCATCTCCATGCCACCCATCCCAGCATTCCAAGGATAACTGGGAAAAGCTCAGTGCTTCCTCCTGGAGCCCTTTCCATGCCTCCAACACCGGCCACTCCCAGGTTTTCTGGGAAGCATTCCTGGGATGAGCAGAGCCCTGCCCCACTCCACAGTGTCCATGTGCAATTCCAAGGTTTTATGGCTCCCCCATGGAGCCTTCCCGATGCCCTTGGAGCTCGATTATCCCGGGAAATGGAGCCTTTATGGACTCCAGCTGGGAAGTGGGACATTAATGAGCCCTCCTTGGCACAGCTCCATATGTTTTCCGCCTTCTCCCGAGATCCCGGTTTTTTATGGTGACATTTATTTCATGGAAATGAGCCTGGGAATGAAGATCCATGGCTCTTCCTGGAGATTTGCAGGAATCGCTTCCCACTGCCAGGGATAAACCTGGAAGGGAGAGAGAAAACACAGCTGAATATTCCCTCTTCCCATCTTGCCAGGAATCCAATAAAATCTGGGATTTTAAAATTTTTGGGGAGTTTTTTTCCAACTTTTCTCCCATTAAAACACCACAACTTTTCCAAATCCAAACTCTCGATTCCAAGAAAATTTGCTGCTCAGATGTTGGCGTCTCCAAATGCAAATTTCCTGGGAAATCACATCCTAGCAGGAATTCCACCTCCAACAATAAATCCTGAGGTGCTAATTCCTTGTTTTTATCTGAAAGGACCTTTCCTTGGATCCCGTAGGGCTTGGAATACAATGGACAATCCAGGGGCAAATCCAGGTGAACAAAGGGAATTTGGAGATAAAGGGAAAAGGGAGCCAGGGATGGATGAACTCCCAGGAGGAGAAAACCTGGAGCTGGTTTGAATTCCCAGGCTTTTCAGACCCATTCCAGAGGTGTAGCCGGTGGGATTTTGGGAGTTTCCAAGGGGCAAATCCATGAGGAATGGGGGGTATTGGATCTGTCAGGGTTTGGGACCCCTTTGGGGGCTCTGGGAGATATTTGGGACATTTTTGTCGGTTCTACCTGGAAAAACCTTGGAAAAAAGTAAAGGATCAACCTTGGGATAAACATGGCACAGCAATTCCTTCCCAAATCCTGAATTCCCTATCCCATTTTTCTGCCAGTGACCTCAGTTAAACCAGCGTGAGTTTCTGAATTCCAAGCCTTTCCAGGCATGTTGGCTTCCCAGAAAAGCAGGAAGAGGAGAAAGTCAGGAATTGGCTGCTCCCTCTGCTGCCCAAAGAGGCAGGAGAGACGGGTGTGGGGCAGGAATTCCATCCAGCTCTAATTTATCCTGGATTTGAGCATATTCCAGGTCACTGATCACATACCCAGTCAGGATCTGGGCAATAAAGGAATTATTTCCATCCCTTCATTTGCTTTCTCCCTAATAAATCTGTATCCTGATTCCAACGGGATCACTTCCCTTTTTTCCTGTGATTTTTTTTTGTTTGTTTTGTTTTTTGGTTTTTTTTAGGAAAAATACACTTGGATACAGCCCAAACCTTCTGCTTTTCCACACTGGGCTTGGCAATCCAGCTTTGCTAGGAGTCATCCCTATCCCACGGGAGAAAGGGGATCAAACAACCCCAAACCCCCTGGAATTTCCCTATGGATGCTGGGATAAGTTCCTTTGGTGTCTTGGAGGGTCTGGAATCACTGGGAATGCAGAAAGGGAGAGGGGATATTTACAAGCAGGAAAAGCTGGATCTGCTCCATCTTTCCCAATTCCAAGGGATGTCCCTGTCCTAGAGCAGCCCAGTATATCCCAAATCCCAGTTTTCCATCTTTTCCCTCCCTGGAAACCAAAAGCAGCGGATCAGTGGGAAATATTCAGCCAAGGAGTTAAAATCAGGTTGGATGGGGCTTGGGAATGGTGGAAGTTGTCCCTGTCCATGGCAGGGAGTGGGAATGGGATCATCCTTAAGGTCTCTTCCCACCTAAAGTATTGTGGGAATTTATATAGGAAAAAATTCCAAACTCGGAAAAAAAATGGGAGATTAAAATCTTTTATTTGGAAAGGAGGCAAAGGAAGAGTTAAATTCCACCTGCTATGGATCAATCCAGGGATTTGGCTTTTCCAAAAAACAGAAACAGGGGGATGTTCCAGGATGGTAATCCACATTGGATAATGGGAAGTGCTTGGGATTTCCCCTCCCCCCACCGGGTTGTGAGATTTAGATTCATTCCCAGGAATTCTGGCCTCAATCCCAAGAACTGCAATCCCTAAAATGCTGAGATCCAATAGAAACAACATTCCCAAGATGAGCAATATTTCCCTTTTCAAGCAAACCCCCCAGAAGTTTTCCCAACCCATTTCTGTAATTTTTCCCCCCCATTTTTTCACTGGAAAACAAAGTTCCAAAGACATCCCGGCAGTTTTCCCAGTTTTCCCACCCTCCATCCCATTTTCCCTCATGTTTAATCTCCCTCATTTGGACGACTTGCATCCCAGTTTCCTGGTTTTGTCCTTCCCTTCCCGAGTGTTTGTTCCCACTGATCCAAGGGCATCACTCGCTTCCATCTTTCCCAATTTAATGATATTTATCCATCATCGCCTGGGAGAGGAATTGGCTGGAGCTCAATTTGGCAAAATAAAACGGGATGGCTTCCAGGATAATCCCACGGAACACATGGAATTTAATGTCCTCTTTTAATGTCCCCATCTGCAGCCGTTGTCCTTGGGATAAAGTCTGGATGCTGCTTCCCAGTTCTCCTTGCGGAATTCTGCTCTCTATCCCAACTCTCTTCTTGCTCCATTCACCAGGGCAGGTTGGTTGTTTTTCCTGGATTTTCCGGATGATCCAGCAGCTGGATCAGAGTGATTTTTCCCTAAATCCGCTTTGTGCTGAAGTCACTGAGGCTATGGATCATGGAATTCCATCATGGATTGGGATGCAAGGGAGCATGTGGATCATTCCCCTTCAGCTGTCCCAAGCGGTTCCAAGCCCCAGCCAACCTGGATTTGAACATTTCCAGGGAGGGGACAGCCACAGCTTCTCTGGGAAAACTGTGCCAGGACCTCCCCACCCTCACAACCAGGAATCAATTCCCAACATCCCATCTATCCCTGGCAGTGGGAAGCCATTCCCTGTATCCCACCCCTCCATCCCTTATCCCAAAACCACACACTGTTTGCACCAAAGACTAGCCCTATCCCAAAAAACCTTGGATGGTGCAGACTGGAATATTCCTCCCTTTGTGGGAGTTATCCCAAATTTTGAGGTGCTAATCCAGTTTTACTCCACAGGGATAAACCTGCCGGGGCCGAGCCTTTCCTGCAGCAAAATCCACAGAATTTTTCCAGCCTGGATCACCCGGCGCTGCAAGGCTGCAAGTCCCTCCCTTGGAAAAGCGGGATGCTGCTCCACTCCTCCTTCCAGCCGCATTCCCATTCCCCATCCCAGCGCTGCTGTTCATTCCCAAGGCTGCTCCCGGGATTTTTGCACCCCTTCTCCCAGCTGAAAGTTCCTTTCTGGGACTCGATCCCAATTTTATGCTGTTTGCTCGCTACAGCGGTTGGGAGCCGGGATAAATCTTGGAACGGGGAATAAAACCCCGGCAATTCCTCATGGAAGCAAAGAAAGCCACTAGAGGGACCTTCGGGCTGAGCCACAGCGAGGTCACACCCGGATTCGGGGGGAGACATCCCCAAATTCCCCTTTTCCCTCCCCTCCCGCTGCTCCAGGGTTATCCCACAACATCCCACCCGCGTTTTCTTGGGATTCCCCAATAAATTCCCCAAAAAACCAGAAGTGCGTTTTATTTCCCTGTTTAATAACTTCCCTCAGTTTTTTCCACGCGAGGAGCCTTTGGGGGAGTTTTCCCTTTTTTTTCCCCCACTCCTTTTCTTTTCTCTCTCCCCGACCACTGAAAGCCTCAAATGAAAAAAAAAAAAAAAAAAAAAAAAAAGCAGGGAAAATCTCCCGGCAGGAAAAACGGGAGGCAAACACAGGAGTTAATTTCGGCTGGAATAGCTGCGGCTGTTTGTGGTTGTCCCTGACTCCGGAGCACCTGTGTTTGCTCACGAGCTTTTCCCAATCTGCCACAAAATGCCCGGGATTGTCACATGGGCCCGGAGCTTCCCGGCGCCTTGGGAATGAAAAAGCCGCAGCTTTTAGCGGAGTTAATCATTAATGCGCCGGCCTTTGTCCCGTTCCCCAGCCTGACAGGCCTTTGATATCCCAGATTTGCCAGCGGCGCCTGGAGCCAGGTACTGGGGAGCAGCCTGCCTGGAGCAGGCCTTTCCCTTGGGATTCGATTCCTGGGGTGCTCCGTGCACCCCTGGGCCCCTCCAGGAGTTTTCCTGCAGCGCATCCAACCCTCTGCTCCAACCTCGTTCTGCTTTTGGGGGTAAAATCCTTTGGGATACCGCCCCACCCCGAGCTTTGGGATTCCTAGGAATTGTGGGGCGCTGGGACAGGAATGCAGCTGCTCCTGCTTCTTCACAGTCCCTTCCCAAATTTCCACCTCCCTGTTGCTTTTCCCAGGGCCACGTTGTTCCAAGGGCACAGGGAGGGAAAGCTCCAAAATGGCTCCACATCCTTGGAATCTCCCTCAAAATCATTTTGGAGCAGAATCCTCTCTGAAGGAAGGCCCTGTTTTTCCAGGGATTGTGGGAACGAGGGAGCAGGAAAGAGGGAAAGCTCTCCCTAGGCACCAACAATGGCTCCATTTCCTTGGAATTCTCCAATAAAATCAGTTTTCCATCAGCTTGGAGCAGAATCCTCTCTGAAGGAAGGCCCTGTTTTTCCAGAGTGTATGAGAAGGAGGACACAGAGAGGGAAAACTCTCCCTGGACACTGAACACAGCTCCACTTCCTTGGAATTCTCCCATAAAATCATTTTGGAGCAGAAGCCCCCCCAGAGGACAGGAAGATTCCCATAAAACTGTTGGGAATGTGATTTGTGCTCCCTGAGCTCCGAGGCACAGTCAAACTCCAAGGTTCCTGAACTTTTCCTTGACTCCATCAAATCCTGACAACTCCTCCACAGAGCTGCCAGGACAGGGATGGAGGTGGAGCTGTGCCAGGGACTTCCCAAGGTCCTGTTCCCACATTTATGGCCTCCAGGGATAGAAATCCAGCTGGATCCCCCCATTTATAGCACCCAGGGATAGAAATCCAGCTGGATTTCTCCCATATTCCCAGCTGGAGAATTTCCATCCCAACTTCTAGTGCAGGTGGAAATCCCAAGTCTGAAAATTTAAGGAGGAATTAAACAATTCCTCAATTTTTTGTCCACCCTGTTGCTGCCTCTGGAAGCTGGGTAGGAAAACTCAGTGGGTCCATGGATTGACACTGCTCCCTCTGGAATTCCAAGGGGAGGAACTCCTGGAAAATTATCCAGGGATTGCAGCACCTGGGAAGAGTTTTGAGGCCACTTTTTCCCAGGCAATTCTGCCCCTGGATCCCTCCTGATCCTGGCACACCCCAAAACCACAAAGGAATGTGGGGCTGGCTCCCAATTTTTCAGATCCAAGAGGAAACTCCCTTCAATGTCCAGGATTTGCCCGGGTGACTCATGGAGATAAAGCTCCCAAGGTCACCGAAGGAAGGAGCCAGGAAACCTGGAATTCTCCCCCACCAGCTCCCTGCTCCACTGGGATGGGCCTGGACAAGCTCCGAGCAATCCCTGGAGCTGCAGCATCCCCCCAGGAACCTCAGGCTGGAATACCCTGGCTTGGGTGGAATTCAAGGATCAGGCCCTGAACTGGGAGCAAATTCAAAGCAGAATTCCTGAAATCCAGGGAAACATTGGAGCTCCAAGGCCACGCAGAGCTTTGATCCATCCCCTCACCTGCCGGAACACCCAGGGAGGCTCAGCTCTTTTGCAACTCCGACCAAGAATTCCACTTAAACCACTCCAGAGCTGGAGAGCCAGGATTCCAGCCCCTGGAGAACACGGATCCACCCCCAGGCCAGACTCCCAAGGGCTCTCCAGGCCTAGGAAATGCCTCCGTGCTCACGTCATGGCTGGAACGCTCTGGGAGCTGCAGCTCCTGCGCCTCCAGCTCCGATCCCTCAGGATTATTGGCTCCTGGAAACCTTGGAAAGGCAGCCAGGGAAACACAGGGGTTGGGGACCCAGGATATGGGAAACAGAGCCCAACTCCTTCCCACCTCGGAGCAGACCCCAGCTCCCTCAGGATTCCAGCTGGGAAAGGAGGCCAGATCCCTTTGGAGGGTGGGGCTCTCTGGGATTGGCCACCAGGAAGGTGGGAAGCAGGATTTCCCCTCCTTTCTGCCAAATCCCAGCGCTGTGGAGGTGGGAAGAGGCCTCAGGAGGTGGGAAGGAGCCTCTGGGTTTCTCCCCACAGCCTCCAGCAGAATGAGGTGTGAAGCCCTTGCTTCACTCAGTCCTTATGGAATTGTGGGAATATTCCAGCTGGAAAAGACCTCAGAGATATCAAATCCAACCTTTGTCCATCTCCCACTATATCTGAGCACTGAGTGAGAATTCCAGCTGTTCCTTGGACACTTCCAGGGATGGGGACTCTACCAGTGTCCCAGTCCAAGGCTTTCCATAAAGAAATTCCTGATATCCAACTGAACATCCCCTGAGGCCATTCCCTCTTATAATTTGTTTCCTGAGGAAATATCCTGATTCTCACCTGCCTGCACCCTCCTTCAAGGTGCAGCTTCCCAGTTATAATTCCCAGAGGGAAGATTTTCCTTGCTTTCCACAGTCTTTAGCTGGGAGCTGGATGTGTCTCTGCCCTGGGGGATATCCATGGATTTAACACAATGGACCTGAAGCTGGAGTGTGCTGGAAGCAGGAGCAGGGCTGCCCGGGATCATGGATAAATGAGCATGGGATCAGCTTCCTGGGGGGAAAACTCCAGGGTGCTAAAAGGCTCTTTGATCCAGCGGGGAGAAGATAAATGGGATAAATGGGATAAATAAACAGGACCTGCTGGAAGCACATCCACACTGGGAACACAAATGATTAATTATGGCCTTTTCCAGCCGCAAAACTCCAATCCCAGTCCTTAAAAACTCCGGAGGCTCCGAGGGAAAAGCGCATTTTAACACCGGCCTCGGAAACTGCTCTCGGAGTGAGCGATCCAAGCTCATTCCCAAATCCTTGTTTAAATATTTTCCCTGCTTCTTCCCCTCCACAGCCCGTTTGCGGTGTGCATCCCACGCCGGAGCCAGGGAGGAAGCGTTCCTGGAAAAATCACAAAGCCACTTTCAGCCGCAGAAATCCCCATCCCGAATCCAAACAGGGAAGCCTCTGTCCCTTGCCAGCCTAGGCTGGGTTTCCGCCCGGAATTAGGCAGGGAAAGGGAAGGGGCCGCTTTTCCAGCTGTGGGGTGGAAATCCTGTTTTTTCCAAGGGGCTTTTTCCAAGCTCTGCACACTGAAGGGACAGTCAGGACTCCCTGGATGGATGACCGTGGAAGGGAATGCTCCAGGGAGAGGGCAGTGGGCATGGAAAATGAGTTTCCACGGAAAAGCCTGGTCACTCCTCTAACAGCTCCACCTGGGAGGGCTGGAAAAGCTCATTCCTGGAGCTGGAATCAGACAGATATTTGCTGGAATACGGGGTTATTCCAGGCCAGGTATTCCAGGGAAGGGGGGTGAGGATCTTCAATTTGCCCCTTGGATCACATCCAACCTCAATCCAGCCAGGAATATCTGGGGAAGCCCCCTCAGGAAAACCCCTCGGCAGCAGGGAATCAATCAGCCCCTTCCTGGTGACATTCATGGTGACCCGGAGCCCCTCCAATGTTAATGGGATAATGAGTCTTCTGTGGGGAAATAGGGAATTCCAGGGGATGCTCCGGAGGGCTGGGATAGCCGGGATGTGGCTGCACATTCCAGGCATCTCCATTCCATTAATGTGATGGAAAAACACCCTTGGTCCATGGAGGAGAGGCTTGAGGGAGCCACCGGCAGCTCCAGGATTATTTTCCATTATTATTTTCCATTCCAGGAGCTGGACATTCCCAAGATTCCTCATACAACCAGGAGGGACCAGAGGGTGCGCAGCACAGAACTTGATTTTTCCCAAATAAAGTTCCTTCCTGATCTCCTCCTGGCAATTCCAGTGGCAGCTGTCCCTGCATCCCGCAGATCCAGACCCTCACCATCATCCCACCGGATCCCACAAGGACAGGCTGGGCTCACTCCCAGGAAACCAAGGAAGTCATGGATCCTCCTGGTGTGTAGCATCAACATATTCATGGCAGATCCCTTCCAAGTGGGATATTCCAGAGGCTTGGAGGATGCGGAGCATGTGCAACCTGAAGGTGACGCTTGGGACCAAGGTCTGGATGTGACCAAGGCATGGATGTGGCTGGATTATGGATGTGATCAAGGCGTGGATGTAACCAAGGCATGGATGGGATCAAGGCATGGATGTGGCTGGATTATGGATGTGATCAAGGCATGGATGGGACCAAGGCATGGATGGGACCAAAGCGTGGATGTGGCCAAGGCATGGATGGGACCAAGGCATGGATGTGGCTGGATTATGGATGTGATCAAGGCATGGATGGGACCAAGGCATGGATGGGACCAAAGCGTGGATGTGGTTGGATTATGGATATGATAAAGGCATGGATGGGATCAAGGCATGGATGTAATCAAGGCATGGATATAACCAAAGCATGGATGTGATCAAGGCATGGATGTGATTGGATTATGGATGGAACGGAGGCAGGGATGTGACCACGGTATTGATCTGGCTCTCTTATGGATGTGATCAAAGTGTGGATGTGACCAAAGCCATGGATGTGGTTGGATTATGGATAGAACCAAGGCATGGATGTGACCAAAGCATGGATGGGACCAAGGCATGGATGGGACCAAGGCATGGATGTGACCAAGGCATGGATGTGGCTGGATTATGGATGTGACCAAGACATGGATATGATTGGAGTCATGGAGAGCAGGTCCATCCAGGGTGTTTAAGCACCAGGAGACTCCAAGGTTTTGTTCAAAAGCCAAGGGAACAGCTCAGAGCCCCTCCATGGTGGAAAGCCGAGAGCTGGGCACTCCGGCTGTGCTCCCTTCCCGCAGGATCAGCCGGCTCCCTGCTCCTGCTGGGCAAACACGGCCGGATGGGATAAGGGCTGTGTGCACAGCTATCCACCAGCAATTCTGAGCCTGACCTCCCTTCCCATTCCCACTGGGAATATTCCATGCTGCTCCCGCTCCCACATTGTGCTGGGGAGATGGTGCTGGGCACGCAGCATCCCAAAAAATCTGGTGGGATACCACCCCCAAACAAAACTTTGGGAGGTAGTCAGGATTTTGGGGTTGGAATGATGGGATGAGTGCCACCAACGTGGATCCAGCAGACTGGGAATGGTAAAACCAGGTTTAACATTAATACCGGGATTCCTGGCAGATTAATCCCAGAGATAAGCAGGACAACAGTGAGACTGGAGGGCCCCCGTGGCTCAAACAAAGGGATCTGGGAGCGGGAGCAGGGAAAGACGGATGGGTTGTTAAACATTGCCAGCATACCTGGCTGGAGCTATTCCCGGGTCACCGGAAACAGCAGCCAGGATTTGGGGTGGTGCATCCAACCAATTCCAGCCAACTTCTACCCTCTTCCTTATCTCTGGCTCGCACAGAGGTGATCTAGGGATTCCAGAGGCACTCCAGGACATGGAAAACATTCCTGGCTGTCTCAAGGTGTCCAAACCCACCCTACCCAGTGGGGGCTGCCATGCCAGCAGCTCCTGGTTTTCCCAGCAGAAGGAATTTGGGAGACCAGCAGTATTTCTACCTGGGTTTCCCCTTCCAAGTATTTTCCACAGGGTCTGTGGAGTCCTCATTCGGGCAATTTGGAATTTGCTCCAGCCTCTAAATCAGGGGATTTTTGCCCTCCCCAGGTGCTGCACCTCTGACCATGGGATCCATCCAGCCTGCAGGATTAATTCTCCCTAAAAACTGGGAAAACCATGGAATTAAAATTGGCTTAGCCAACAACATCCCCAGGCAACCTCTTCCCTGTTTTCCCATCAGGTGAGAGCTGTGCCTGGGGTGAAAATCAGGATAGATCCCATCAACTTCTCCACTATCAGCTTCCCTCTCTATCAGCGTCTCCATTCTCCATCAAATCCTTTCCTTGCTCTCCATCAACCTCCTTCCCTGCTCCTCCATCAAATCCCTTCCCGGTGTCTCCCAGCGGAGACGAGCCACTAAAGAATGGGATGTCAGGGCCACTCGGCTGCTCCCCTCCATCCATTATCCCACTCCAAAGGTCTCACCTATCCAAGAGCCCCATCCATCCCCATTTCCAGGCAGCCAGGGCGGCCCCTCCCCTCCCAGCCCTTGGAGCCCTCTGCTTTCCATCAGATTTTCCAAGACAATGGGTGTCTGGAAGCTCCTTAACTCCTTGGGAAGGGGGGGTTTGTGGACACAGACGTGGTGCAGGGGATGGCTCCCGGGAAAATCTTGCTCCTGGGACACCCCTTCCTACCCAGAAAAATGGGATCACATCACCCCAAGATTTTGTCTGCACTTTTGAGGGAGTTTTCCCAGCGTTTTCCCCTGAATTGGACACTCCTCAAATCCCTGGGATATTCAGGGAGGTAATTAATGGGATGCATGACTCTGTTTGACATCCCAAACCATAATTTGGGATTAGGAATATGAAATCCTCTGCCAGGGCAGCAGGTGAAATTCTGGGATCTTGGTATGAGGCCAGGAGTGGGAGATGCCTTGTGGGAATCGTCTCTTCTGGGTGGGATCTTCCTGGGATAACACCGATCCCTTCAGCTCTTGTGTTTGGCAATTCCCCATGCAGGAATTGCCTCTGCCCACCCTGTGCCTCAGGCTGGATCTAGGGAGCCCCAGTTGACCAAGAAACTTGGAACACCAGGAATTCCATGCAAGCTGTTAAAAAATTCCAAGGAAAGGATTTATTATATTTTTTTAGATTTTTATTAATATTAGTGTTGATATTCCACTGATATTTTTGTTATTTTTACTATTATTCCCACCATTCCCAAAATCATTTTTGGTTGGAGCTGAACATTCTCAGCACGGACAAAACATGGATTTGGGCTGGATTTTTTGACTCCCAAAACAAGCGTGGATATTGGAAGTGCAAAAAGGGGATGAGGGGCCCCAAGTCCATCCAGCTGGACCTGGAAAACTTTGGGATGGTGCTGGAATGGGGCTGAAACGATCCCTCATTCCAGGGCCTTATCTCATGGCAGAGAACTGGTGCTGGCATCGCTGCCAGGGGCACTTTATTCCCTTGGAAAGGAAGGCAGCAGAATTCCAGTGCCAAATCCATTGTTCCTGGAACGGGAATGACTCCAGGTCCTGCCAGGTTACAGAGCTCCCATTGTTATTCCAGAGCTCAGGATCACCCAGCTTTGAAGTAGCTGAGGCAGGAACGCTCCTTCCTCTCCGCTTTGCTGCTTTTATTCCCTGGTTTTTTCCCCCAGTTCCATGATTTAACTTTGACGGGGATTGGAAATAGAGGAGCTTTAGGGTCATGTCCAACATGAATCATTCCATGATCCAGGCTGGAAGCAGCGTGGTGGGAAGCTGGGAGAACCCCCCAGGACCAGGAATGTTGCCTCTGGCTCTGGGTTTGGATGTTGGGATGAGCTGGACACGGGTGGGAAGAACCAAGGGCCAATGGGTTCCAGAGAATCCGAGTGCTGTTGGATCCAGAGCAGAAGGCTGGGAATCTCCATAGGACATGGGAATGCTGGATCATCTCCAGGGGCTTCCTGGCCACCTCTCCCTGTGTTATCCCACCCCTTGATCCCGTGCATCCTGCGGGAAGGAGCCGCTCCCTCCGGCAGCTCCTTCTCCTGGCTTTGTATCCAATTTAACCGCTGGATTTGAAATGCCAGCGGAGTTAAGAGGAGCTGATTAAAAAGCGGGAGCCTCATCCCAGTTTTTAAACACGGAGTTGCTTGGCCGTATTTACATTAGTGTCAACTTTAATTTAAATCCCGCATAACGATATTTGCTTCCCTAAATTTATTCCCCGGGAACGCCGCGCAAATTACCCGGCACCACCGGCACCTTCTCTTTGTCTCCGGCAGAGTGGCTCAGGAATGAGCTCCTGGAAGTGTCATTCCGCCTCTTTAACGTCTCATTAATTAACCCATCCTGCTTTTGGGATGAGGTTGGAGCTGGTGGAGCATGGAAAAGGAATTCCAGCTGGATCTGCCTTTCAAAATGGGAATAGGGATAGGTTTGGTGAGCCTCATCCCTTCCAGCTTGGGATATTCCTTGGGAAATCATGGAATTAAGGAGCCCAACTATGGTAAAGACATAAAGCCCCTTTCCTGAGGAATTTTGGGATGAACAATCCTAGGAATGGAAATCCAGTTGGATCTACCTTTGAAATGGGAATTGGAATGGGCTTGGTGAGCCTCATCCCTTCCAACTTGGGATATTCCATGGGAATTCACAGAACCAAGGAGCCCAGCCCTCTTCCTGAGGGATTTTGGGATGGGCCATCCCAGGAATGCAGTATCAGAGTATCAGGGAATATCCAGGTGCTTCGGGATTTCAGAGATATGTGGGATGAGCTGTGGACAGCCCAGGAACAACAGGAGACTCCAGTCTGACCACCCTGCAGGAAAAAGTGGGAGAAAGGGGGAAAAACCACAAAAAATCCAATGATTCCATGATTTTTTGGGACATCAATGGAGCTCTGGGATTGCCGAATCCACAACCTTTTCCCTTTTCACTCCCAAAATCCTTTCAGGATTCTTTCCAACAGCCCAGGGCTATTCCCAGCTCTCAGAACCAACAGGACAAAAAGTGGGAACAGCAAAGGATGGATCATCCCTGCTGACCTTGCTCCTGATTAATTTAGAATTCCAGCATTTCCCTACCCCGAGCAAGACAAGAGGTGGCCTGGACTAGAAGAGGCAGAAATTTCCCTGGATTTCCAGGGAGTGGATGCCTGGATGCAGTGGTTCCCAGCAAGGATATTCCCAGTATTTCACATCTGGCTCCCAGATAGATCTCCCAGGAAGGATGATGTACATATAGGATTTTCACATTCCAGGCTTGCTGTGCCCTAAATAAATATGGAATTCTGCATTTGACAGCTCTGCATCTCCAGTCCAGGCTGGAAATATCCCTTGGAATGTGGCATTCCTGCAGCTTGCTTGGAATAAGGATAGAATTCCTTGCCCAAAAGGGTTTCCTTGCCCCGATAGGTTTTCCTTTATCCAAGAGGATTTTCCCTTTATCCAAGAGGTTTTCCTCACCCAAAAGCGCTTCCTTTCCCTAAAATGTTTCCTTGTCCCAAGAGATTTCCCCTTTTCCCAAGAGTGTTTTCCTCTTATCCAAGAGGGTTTCTTTTCCCTTGCTCCAAGAGTTTTCCTTGCCCCCAAAGGGTTTTCCTGCCCCTAAAACCTTTCCTTGTCCCAAAATAATTTCCTGGCCGTTCCCAAAAATGCCAGCCGAAGGGTGTGGGAATGCCAGTGGAGGCAGCTTTTGCTGGATCCATGGAGTCAGGGAAGGGCTGTGCTTTTACCTGGCTGGAGGAAGGGGCTCCACAACAAAAGGGATTCAGGATCCAGGGAAAAACCATGGGCCAGAGCCCGGATCTTGGCTCGGGAATGCCAGCGGAGGCAGCTTTTCCTGGATCAGCGGGATAAGGGAATCAGGGAATCAGGGAAGGGCTGCAGCTGTGCCCTTATCTGGCCGGAGGCCGGGGCTCCACAACAAAAGGGATTGGGGAGCCGGGTGATCCATGGAAAATCCATGGGCCCGGCATTGTGGACGCCCTTCTGCTGAGCAAATAGTTCAAACTGTTCATTCCCATCTCCCATTCTCTCCCTGGAACGTTGTTTGTGTCCTTGCATTTCATTCCGCAGGAAGATTGCTCCCTGGGCCTATGAGCAAACAGTCCGGAAAAGAGCCAACTATCCTGGCTTTTCCCTGGAGAACTGGCATTTTTATTCCAGCTCCAAGCTGTCAAAGAGCTGGAGAGTTTATGTCCGGATCCTGAATTAATTGCTTTAAGCTGGAGCAGCCTCCAAATGGCCAGGAGATGTTTATTAATAACGGTTCTCCCAGTTTTTTACGGAATTTTTTTTTTTGTTCCAAGCTGTGCTCTCCCATCCCATGCCCTCCATTAAGTGCCTGGCCCAAGGAAAAGCCACTTACAGGGAATTAGGGAATGGGTCCGGAGGTTTTGGTGGCACGGGAAGATCCCGGTAGGACTTCGGGCACGGCAGGAAGGAGACGGAGATGGATCAGCGGGAGAAGGAGCTGGATCGTGTTTAATCCAAATATCCTCGGTAATTAACGAGGAAATTAACGCTGGAATAAATTCCAGATGGGAATTAAACAGATTTGTGTTAGACATAAAATGTTTGAAAGCTTTGAAATCCCACTTTAAGGAATGAAGGAATAAAGCAATTCCAACGCCGCTGGAAAAGCAGGAGCCGGGAGCGCCTTTGTGTAAATTTTCCACTTGACTTTTCATTATCTACCTGCCCCAAATCCATCTGTATGGATGGGATCAACATGGAATGGGAGAGATAAAAGCCAGAATAAATGTGCTTTGCATATCCCACCGATAAAGCCCCCTCCCCTTTCCCCGGAGCTGCTTTTCCAGGCAGCTGCATTTTCGGGAATAAATCATTTTGCCGAGGAAAGGAGAGGGAAGCGGAGTGGGGCTGCTCAAGTGTTTGCTTGGAATATTGATCCTGTCAAAGGAACTGCAGTTAATGAGTAACCGGGAAAAATATGCCGGATCTGCCTGGCTCCTGCATGGATACAGCTCCTGGCCCCCTTTGGATCCGGGAGCAGAGCCTGGGATGGGGCCCTGCCTCCCACAGGGAGACCCGGAATTCTGGGGTGTTGGGAGTCTCAGGACTTTCTGTATCCCAAATCCTGCCATATCCCAAATCTTGCTGAATCCCCAACTGTGCTGAATTTCTAACCTGCCGTATCCCAAATCCTCCCTTATCCCAAACCCTACCATATCCCAAACCTCACTCTATCCCAAATCCTGCTGCTTCCCAAATCTGCTGTATCCCAAACCCTATGACACCCTAAACCCTGCTACATCCTAAATCCTGCCCCATTCCAAACATTGGTGCATCCCAAACCCCACTGATTCCCAAACCTTTCCTTGTTCCAACCCCCTTGCTCATTCCTGTATATGATCCCATAGGATAAACCTCTGGCACATCTAGGTGGTTCTCCCTCTCCTCATTCCAACAGAAGCTGTTCCTGATCCCAAATATCCCAAATTTCAACTGAGTGAAAAATATTCCTGCCTTAAAACTGGCTGAAATTCCTGCCTTGTCCATGGGATGATCCAGAGCTTGGAGCAAGCCCCCTGTCCTGTCCAGTTCTCCCTTCTCCCACATCTCCTCCTCTTCCATGAATCCCAGCACCTTGGAGAGCTGGATAACACTCCTTTCTTTTTTTCCCCCTTGCGAGGAGAGCTCCTGGTGGGATTTATTTTCCCTCTAGGAACAGGATAGGGAAAAGGTTAAGAGGCACTTCAGGAGATCCACCCCATTCCGGGGCTTTTATTCCTGCAGAAAGCCCGATCCCATTTCAGCAGCTCCCGTCATCCCAAGTGATGAATTCCTTCTCCTCCTCCTCCTCCTCCTGCTCCTCCTTTTCCTTCTCCTCACATCCTTGTGCTGGGAAAAGGAGCTCTGCTCCATCACCTGCTTCCTGCTGGATTTATTCCTTGGAGGATCTTTCCTCATGGGAATTTCTCCTGGTCAGGCACTGGATTTTTGCCTATCCTTATGGAAAAGGCACTTTCCAGTCTTTTTCCTTCTCCCCCTAAAAATCCACATTGGGAATTTATAGGGAAGAGGCTGTGGAAGCACACAAAACAAAGGGAAAAGCAGGGATGAAACAGTGACTTCCCAAAGCAGAGATTTCCTCTGGATGCTCCCAAAAAACAACTCTGCTGTCAGCTTGACATCTGCAGGGATTTTATGGGTTTGGGAATGATGGCTCCAATCGGACCCAAGGGGACAGAAACTCCTGGAAAAGCCCCTTTGGAAGCAATTCCCACCTTCTGTCCCCTTTTTCCACCCAGGGCTGCTGGATTTGTCCCCCCCCATTCCCAGGAGTGATTCCAAAAATGGATTTGTACATGCAAACTTCCATCCCTTCCCTGTTTCCCTCCCACTGTGGATCCAAGGTGGGGCATTTCAGGAAAGCTTTGCAAAGGGTTTAATCCCCACTCACTTTCATGGGATTTTTTCCTGCTGGAATTTTTCCTTAGAAAACCACCCCCACGTGCATCCCTCAAATTTCTGGGAAGCTCAGCATTCCCGAGGTGCTGTTGTGAATTTACAGCTGCTTGTTTCCATGAGGGCCAGCAGGATCCATATCCCAGGCAGGATCCATATCCAGGCCATGTCCCCGTTCCTGTCGGGAATTACTGGAGCGTGACCCAGGTATCGCTGCCGAGGACAGACACAAAGAGGCAATCGGAGATGGGAATCTTGGCCTTTAATAAGGATGAGGACATGGATGAATCCCGATTTATCCCAACTCCCGCTGCCACCGACTCCCTGTCCATTAGCTGAATAAATAAAGGAGAGGGCAGGGAGAGTGGGAGCAGGGAGCACGGAGCAGGGATAAGCAAAGCATTCCAAGGGCTCCCAAATCCCTCAGTATCGCTGCCTTGGGGAGCGGGGCAGGAATCAAATCCCCACCTTTCCATTCCAGCTGTTTTCCAACCGAGAAAAGAGCATTCCTTGTAATGCTGGTGGGAGGAAAACCTTGTGGAAAAGTGCTGCTTCCCAAGGAAGAGCTCCTTGCCCAGCCTTCCCCGGGATCTGGATGCAGGAATTATTGGAGTGTCAGGAATTCCAGTTTGGTGGGAGGCAAAGCACAGCCTCATCCCAGATAACCCCTGCCTTTCCCACATTTTCCTTGGAAAATGGCTCTGTGGTCCAGGGGAAGCTGAGAGGGTGGAGAGGGAATGAGGTGGGATGTGAGGAGGGGGAGCTGCTGGAATGGGGTGGGAAAAGGAGAGAAAGAATGAAAGGGGAAAAGGGGGAAAAGGAGGGAAAAGAGAAAGGAAAAAAGAAAGGGAAAAGGGAAATGGAAAAAGAGGGGAAAGGGAAAAGTAAAGGAAGGAAATGGGAAAGAAAAAAGGGAAGGGGAAAGGAAAGGAAAGGAAAGGAAAGGAAAGGAAAGGAAAGGAAAGGAAAGGAAAGGAAAGGAAAGGAAAGGAAAGGAAAGGAAAGGAAAGGAAAGGAAAGGAAAGGAAAGGAAAGGAAAGAAAGGAAAGGAAAGAAGGAAAGGAAAGGAAAGGAAAGGAAGAAGGAAAGGAAAGGAAAGGAAAGGAAAGGAAAGGAAAGAAGGAAAGGAAAGGAAAGGAAAGGAAAGGAAAAGGAAAGGAAAGAAAGGAAAGGAAAGGAAAAAAGGAAAGGAAAGAAGGAAAAGGAAAAAGGAAAAGGAAAAGGAAAAGGAAAGGAAAAGGAAAAGGAAAAGGAAAAAGGAAAGGAAAGGGAAAAGGAAAAGGAAAAGGAAAAAGAAAGGGAAAATCCAGATGGAGCAGTCCACTCACTTTGCAGCTGCCTCCACCTCATTCCCCGCTTTTAAACAATTTTTCTTTTCCTTTCCTTTTTCCCCCCCTAAATTTTTCCCTTCTTTTCCCTGGAATTCCACTTCCAGCTGTCGCTGCAAGCAGAGCAGCCCGGAGGGAGCGTCCATCCCTCCATCCATCCCCGCATCCCTCCCCGCATCCCTCCATCCATCTTTTCCCAAAGAAATGCGGTCCCGGGCTCGGGGCAGCTTTCCCCGTTCTCCCGTTCCCTCTTCCCGGTTCTGTCCCTCTGGGATCCATCCCTGCGGAGGGCAGAAAACCCCTGTCCCCACCGTCTGGAGCTGATCCTGGGATTTTCCCAGCGTTACAGAGCCTCTGGACGCTCTGGGACTGGAGTGCTCCTTTCAGAATATTTCGGGGGAAAACAACCAATTGCGGGGATATTTTTTCTACTTTTCCCCCTTTTTTCCCCCATTTTTTCTTTGAATATTTTTTGCTTCTTTTGATTTTTCTTCTTTTTTTCCTTCTTGAATTTTTCTTTTATTTTTCTCTCCTTTTTTATTCTTTCTCCCCTTATTTTCCTATTCCTTTTCTTTATGTCTCCTTCCTTTATTTTTCTTTTTGCCTTTTTTCCCTTTTGTTTTTATTTTTTTACTTTTCCATTTTTTTGTTTGATTTTATTCTCTTTTATTGCCTTTTGTTCCTTTTAATGTAATTTAATTTAATTATTTTATTTTCTTCTATACCAAACCGCTCCCAAATCCACCTCTCCCACCTTTCCTCGGCTCCAGCGGTGTCGATAAGGAAACAACACCAAAAAAACAATTAAAAAAAAAATTCTCGCCAGCTCCTTTTGCTCTTCCCACATCCAGCGGCTCCGCAATCCCGGGTTTAACATTCCCAGAAATCCGGACCCGGCGGATTCCCCTTCATCCTTTAATATTTCCTCTCCTATTCCGGGCACTGGGAATAAACTTCCAACCTTTTGTTTTTTCCCCTCCTTCCCTTTTCCAACCTCTTCCCTACCTGGGTTTTGTGGGGTTTTGAATTAACCGAAGCGGATTTTCTAAAAATAATCTAGGATTAGGACAATTTCTGGGAGAAATAGTGGGAATTGCCTTGAGCCTGAGCGGAATTACAGCTCGGAAAAGAAGGTTCCATCAGTTTCCCGGGAGACGGGATAAGCCCTACTTGGGTGTTCCAGCTCTTTTTAGCCCCATTAATAATTAGTCCCATCCTCAGCCCCGAGTTGTCCTGGTTTTTTGGGATTTATTTGGTTGGGTTTTTTTTCTTTGGGATCATCCAGAAATGCGCTGGATGCTGCGGGCAGGGAAGGCAGGGCCGGCTCTTCCAGCGTTATCCTGGTGGAAAGGTTTGGGGGAGAATTTGGGATCCCACCGGGGCTTCCCCGTCCCCTTTGTGCTTTGATGTCCTTGGAGCCACCCCTGAATGTCATTAAGGGCCGGGACAATTAAAAGGGGGAAAAAAAAAAAAAAAAGAGGGGGAAAAGTGGCTTTTCCTTGAGGGAGAAGTCATGGAAAAATAAAAGAAAACTATGGATAACGGAGGGAAGAGAGGCGGCTGCAGTG
Source organism: Zonotrichia leucophrys gambelii (assembly GCF_028769735.1). Taxonomy (NCBI): domain Eukaryota; kingdom Metazoa; phylum Chordata; class Aves; order Passeriformes; family Passerellidae; genus Zonotrichia; species Zonotrichia leucophrys. The sequence goes on from NC_088172.1 coordinate 101,506,757, forward strand.
GGGCTGATTTGGGAGCTCAGGCCCTGCCCGGTCCCGCTCGGCATTCCCCAACCGCATCCCACAAATAAATAAAAAACCGAACCCGGGAATTGACGGGAGAACGGAGCAGGGACACAGCGATCCCGGCGACCGCGGGGAGCTGGGAATGCTCGGGAAAAGCGGGAAAAGCAGCCGGGAGCGGCGGGGCAGGAGCGGGAATGCGGCGGGACCGGGACGGGCGCTGCCCCCGCGGGGGGGACGGGCGGGCACGGAGCGCTAATTGGAGCTGTCAGCGCTAATTAGCCAGAGCTCATTAGCCGTGTCACCTGTCGCCGTGAGGGGACACGGAGAGGGACATGAGGACACGGACACCCTCTCCGAGCTGTGACCCCTCCCTTGTGTCCCCGAATATCGGGAAGGGCCGCTGAAATTCCCGGTTTTCCAGGCAAACACACCCGCGGGAATGTTTGGATCGCGGATTTTTTGGCCCACGGGGGTGCAGGAAAGCGGGAGCCGAGGGAATGTCACGCGGAGGAACCCTCTCCAGGAACAAAAGATTGGGAGGAAAAAATAGGGGGAAATGGGGAAAATCCGCTACGATTAAAATAAAACTCGCAAATTTCGGGGAAGCTCGGGAATCTGGGAATTTGGGAAGAGGGAGGGAGCCGGGCCCGCACGTCCCTTCACTGTCCCACGGTTTGGGGTTAAATCGGAGCCTCGAGGTGGCCCCCACGCCCCAAAATTCCTCTTGTGCTCCAAGACTGGGAGATGGGATCCCAAAAAACGCGCGGGCTCCGCGGATCCCTGAATGCACCCTGAACCCACCCTGGATCCACCCTGAATCCATCCTGGATCCATCCCCCCTCGGCCTCCGCGGCCCCGGCAGCTCCGGGGCGGGCTGAGGGGGAGAAGGCTGGGGAAGGAGGGCTGGGAATGAAGCGGGAAGCGGGAAGGGAAGGGCAGGAAAAGCAGGAGAAGCAGCGGCGGGTGTCCCCTACCTGCGCCCCGGCCGCCGGCCCGGCTGTGCGGCAGCTCGGGAGCATCCCGGCATTTATTGGAGCTCCAACTGTGCCACTGTTGACTTTAGCACAAAGCAAAGATTTCGCCGGGCGCCCGTTTAAAAATGAATATTTTACCAAGATATCGATCAGCTTTATAAAATTCACTTCCAGCTCGCCGCGGCTCCGAGCGGCGCGGGGGGGGCGCGCCGGGAAAGGGGCCGCAATATAAGATCTGTGTAAATTTGCTGAACTCTGACGTGGTGGGGAAAGTTTACCCTCCTGGAATTTGGAGCTCCAGCCACCCCCCCCCCCTCCGCCGCTCCGGCTGCTCCTCGTCCTTTTTTTCTTTTTTTTTTTTTTTTTTTTTTTTTTTTTTTTTTTTTTTGTTTACTGACTTTGTTTATTCACAGCTCACGGTTGCTTAACCAGGCAGGAGCAGAATGCGCTCGCTGCGAGGTTGGGATTGTGTGCAGGAGAGAGGGGAAAATGCCAAGGGGAGGAGGGAAAGGGAAGAAATAGCGCCCAGCTGGAGGATTTTTGGGTTATTTCCCCTTTTTTTGGGTGGTTTCTGACTCAAATGGTGAAGCGGGGAGGAGGAACGGGAGTGGAAAATGAGGAAAAAAAGAAGGGAGAAAAGTGGGGAGGGAAGAGGGAGGGGAGACAGGGAGAAAAAATGAAAGTGTGGAGGAAAAAGGAGTGAGAAAACAAGGAGGAAAAAGAGGGAGAAGAATTGAAATTGGGGAAGAAAGAGGGAGGAAAAAAGAGTGAGAAGAAATAAGAAAAGGGAGGAAAAGAGGGAGGGAGAAAAAAATAAGGAGAAGAAATGAAAGTGAGGATGAAAGAGGGAGGGAAAACAAGCAGAAGGAAAAAAAAGGAAGGGAAGAAAGGGAGGAGAAGAAATGAAGGGAAGGAGAAGAAATGGAAGTGGGGAGGAAAAAAGGGAGGGAAAAGGAGAGAAAAAAATTAAAGTGGGGAGAAAGGAGGGAGAAAAAAGGAGGGAGAAGAAATGGAAGCGGGAGGGGAAAGGGGGGAAAAAGCAGAGAGGAAAAAATGAAGGTGGAGAGAAAGGAGGGAGAAAAGGCGAGGGAGGAGAAAGAAAGGAAAGGGAAGAAAGGAGAAATAAAAATAAAGGGAGGGGCAAAAGGTGAAAGGAGAATAAAAAGGGGAGAAAAATAAAAGGAGAAAATAAGAGGGGAGTTAAAAGGCGGAGGAAAATAAAAGGAAGGAAGGAGAAAAAAAGAGCGAGGAAAGTAAAAGGAGGAGAAGAAATAAAGGAGAAAACAGACGGGGAGAGAATGAAAAGGAGGAGACGAAAATGAAACGCCTGAGGGAAAAAAGAAATGAAAGGAGAAAAAGTAAAACGGGAGAAAAATGCAAGGGGCGAGGAAAAAAAAGAGGGGGAAAGGAAAAAAAAACAAAAGGGGGAGAAAAAAACGAAAAGGGGAGAAGAAATAAAGGGGGGAAGGAAGAAAAAGGGAGAAGAGGGAAGAAAAGGGAGGGAGAAGGAAGACAAGAGGGGAAGAAGGAAGAAAAGGAGGTGAGAAGGAAGAAAATAGAGGGGGAGAGGAAGAAAATAAAGGAGGAAAAGAAGAAAAAAGAGGCGAAAGCTCGGCGGAGGGAGCGAGATGCGATCGGACCCGAGCGGGAGCGGGGGCTGGGGGGGGTGTCCTTGTCCCCAAAGCGGCGACACCCCCGCGCCCGTGCCCGCTGGCCGCGGGAGCCTTTTATGTGCTAATGCCACCCATTGCACGCCCCGCTTGCCATCGTGTGTGTCCTTGCAGAGATCCCGACACATTTCAGCCCCGTTTTGTTTTTTTGGGAAGGTTCTTTTTTTTTTTTTTTTTTCCCCTTCTCCTCTTTCCCCCTGCTGCCTGCCCCCCCCCCTCTGCCCCGCTCCTCCCCGCTCCTTCCCTTTCTCCCCTTTTCTCTCGCCGCGGACAATGCGGAATTTTAAGAAGGATTTGGGTGTTAGTTGGGAAAAAGCAACATCGCGGCGTGGCCGGCGCCGCGTGGGAAAAACAACAAGTGGTTGGGAAGAGGGGGAAAAGGGAATGGAAGGAGAGGATGAGGGAGATGTTGAAAATAAAAAGCTCCGCGTGTTTCCCTCCGCCTGCGGAAAAACCGGGATGCTGTCCCCGGAATGCTGTCCCTGCGAGTCCCAAATCCCTCCCGGTTAACGCAGCTGGGATGATTTTTCCAGGATCGCGGGGCTTTGGGAAAGGGGTCCCTGATTCCCACCTTGGGCGGGGGATGCGGATTTTCCCTGCCCGCGGTGCCGGGTTGGGATGGGTGGGAATAGCGGGATCCGGCGGGGATCCCGCGGGCACGGAGGCGTCTTGGGATCCTGGAAGGAACAGTGGGATCCTGGAAGGAACAGCGGGATCCTGGAAGGAACAGTGGTATCCTGGAAGGAATAGTGGGATCCTGGAAGGAATAGTGGGATCCTGCGGGGATAGGGGGGATCCTGGAAGGGATGGAGAGGGTCCGGGAGGGATGGAAGGAGGGCGGCAGAGACATCGTAGATCCCAGCGGGGGCTGGAGCGATTCCGGCGGGGGATTGGAGCGATCCCAGCAGGGTTGGGAGCGGTCGCAGCCGGGTCCGGGGATCCCGGGAATGCCGGCAGGGAGAGCGGCGATGCCAGCCGGGAGCGGCGGGGGTCCCGTCGGGCGGCGGCGGCGGCGGAACAGAGATGCAGGGGGAAAAGCACCGCCAACACGACTTTAATGGAGTTCTGCGGCAGCTGCGGCCGCCAGCTACCAGAGTACACAGCTCGAAGCCATAAATAAAGCATACAGAAACGATAAATTAATCAGATCCAAGTAGTTTACTCTCCCGGGAACATCAAGCATTTGCTTCAATTACAACAATCTATCCTGCCTTTTTAAAATTTTTTTTTCGTATTTTTTTCTTTTCTTTTTTTTGCTTTCCCCCGTTTCCCCCCCTCCCACCCCTTTTTTTCTTTCTTTTCTTTTTTTTTTTTTTTTTTTTTTACAACGTTGCAAGACTTTTGGTTCTCGGTTTCCGAACTAGGAGTATTCACAAGGAAGGAGGGGTTGGTTCTGCCTCGGTTGGGGGTTATTTTCCGCCCCCCTCACTCGCACACAAAAAAATAGATATATTTAGACCTCGTGGCAACAACGACAACGAAAAAAATCAAAACAAGTCCCCCCCATGCCCACCCCGCCAAACCAAACCACCCCACACGGAGATTTCCCCCTGCCTTGGGTGGATTTGGGAAGGGGCCACACGGCTGCAGATTCCCGAATGGATGCAAACATCTGGAGCCAACAGAAAAAAAAAATAAAATAGATATATATATGTATATATATATATACCGGATATGTACCGTGCTCAGAGTCCACTGCGAGGGGTATTGGGGGGGGGGCAGGAAAGGGTTTCCCCCTTTTTCCAGGAGCTTTTCCTGCTTAGGAGGAGTTCATGATGGGCCGGGAATACACGCCTTGGTAGTAGGAAGTCTCTCCGGCCAAAGGCGAGGCCTCCAGGGCGCTTTTGTTCGTGACGGGCGCCATGGCCAGGCCCGCGGGCACGGGCGAGGCGTAGCCCGAGTAGTGCATCACCTGCTCGTAGGCCTTCAGGTCCATTTTGTGCGGGTGGTGGTGCTGGTGGTGCGGGTGGTGGTGCTGCTGCTCCGAGGAGGACATCAGGTTGTTGATGGAGAACGGGTGGTTGAAGGCGTAGTGGTGCTCGGGCTTGAGGTGCCCCTCGTGGGCCAGCCCGGCGTGCGGCGGCGCCAGCAGGTGCTGCCCCGGCGAGGCCGAAGGCTCCCCGGGGCTCAGCCCTTTGAGGTCAGCCAGGGCGCGCTTGTGGTCCTGGCAGGGCGAGGAGCTGGCCGGGGACTCGGCGCCCGCGGAGCCGTCAGAGCCCCCCGAGGAGCTGCCCTCGCCCAGGGCCTGGCTGGCGGCCTGGCCTGGGCCTTTCTTGCCACCACCGCCGGCGCCCGCGGCGCCGTCCTTGGCCGCCAGCTGCTTCTCGCACTTGAAGCGCTTCTGGCGGCGCAGGTAGCAGCCGTTCTCGAACATGTTCCCCGAGTCCGGGTGCAGCGTCCAGAAGGAGCCCTTGCCCGGCTTGTCCGGGGAGCGCGGCACCTTGAGGAAGCAGTCGTTGAAGGAGAGCGAGTGGCGGATGCTGTTCTGCCAGCGCTGCTGGTTCTGGCGGTAGAAGGGGAACAGGTCCATGATCCACTGGTAGATCTCGCTGAGGGTCAGCATCTTGTTGGGCGACTGCTGGATGGCCATGGTGATGAGGGAGATGTAGGAGTAGGGCGGCTTGGCGTGCGTGTAGCTGCGCCGGTAGGTCTTGGGGTCGCGCGAGCGGTTCAGGTTGGACTGGCCGTAGATGGGGCTCATGGAGTTCATGTTGGAGTAGGGCGCCAGGGCGTTCATGGAGCCCGCCTGGCCGCCCATGGGGCTCATGCTGGGGCTCAGGTGGGCGCCCATGCCCGGCACGCCGGCCGAGCCCATGGCCGGCATGGCGCCCGCGCCCGGGGACATGCCCGTCAGCGAGGGGCTCATGCCCGTGTTGGCGTAGGACATGTTCATGGAGGTGGCCGCCGCCGTCATGTTGGCCGTGCTGCTCATGGCCGACATGGTCATGTAGGTGTTCATGCTGTTCATGCCCAGCCCCGCGTTCATGTTGCTCACCGAGGAGTAGCCCTGCGGGGACAAGCGACACAGGGCACGGGGATGGCGCGGGGGGGAGCCCCAGCCCAGCCAAGCCCAGCCCAGCCAAGCCCAGCCCGGAGCCGGAGGAGCCGCAGCCGCGGGGCTCCGCGGAGGGCACGGGAGGAAAGGGTTAAATAAATCCCGGAGCGGGGTGGTGGTGGGGGAGGCGGGAGGGGGGTAGGGGGGGGTTGTTTTTCTTCTTAATGAAACCCAAATATATTTTGGTATCTATATTAAAAAAACCCGCGGTGGCAGCAGGAGCGGCGGAGCCGTCCCGGGCAGCGGAGTTGCAGAGGAAGGGAAAGGGGAAGGGAAAGGGACATCCCTGCCCGGAGAGAGAAAAATACCTGGAGGGGTGGGAGGGAAAACAGGGAAGAGCCGCCCGCACCCCCACCCGCACCTCGGGACCCCCGCCCGCAGCGCCGAGCCGGTGCCAAAGTTAATCCCGTGCCGGGCCCGGGACACCGGCGGGTTTTGGGGCTCCCGGCCCCGTCCATACCTCGGGCTCCCCGTAGTAGTTGCTCCAGTCCGTGTGCTCATGGCCTTCCATTTTCACCGCTCCCAGCATACTGGAAGTGGAGTGCATGGCAGTTTAAAATTTAACAGCCACAACAAACGACGGCGGAGAGCGACCCAAAAAAAAAAAAAAAAAAAAAAAAAAGGAGAGGAAAAAAAAAAAGGCAAAAAAAAAAAAAGTCGCCAACCCTCCCTCCCCTCCGCCGGAGCCTCTGGAGGAGGAGGAAGAGGAGGGAGGGAGGAAGGGGGGGATGGAGCGGCGCTGGGGCTGGGGTGGGTTTGTTCCGCCGCCGCTCCTTGGGTGGGTTTTCGCAGCGCTCCGCGGCGGAGAGGCGCCCGGAGGCGATGGAGGAGCCGGAGGAGGAGGAGGAGGAGGGAGGAGGGAGGAAGAAGAGGAGGAGGAGGAAGAGGAGGACAAGTGCTGCAGTGACGTGGGTGCCCCAGTGATATAGCACGGAGCGGCCGGGCGAGCCTCCAATCCCCAGGTCCTCGGCTGCCCATTTGAATAATCAGCTCACACCTAGGCGGGAGCGGCTCCTCCGCGGCCCCGCGCACCTCTGCGCGCCTCCGCCGCCGCCCCGCGCCGGGGGACACGGCTGCCACCCCGGACACGGCTGCCACCCCATCCCGCTCCCGGGGGACACCGTTCCCACCCCGCTGCCCGGACAGCCCCGACGGCAGCGGCTCCCCCGCAGCATTCCCGCCGGGAATGGCCCCGCTGGAGCTGCCGAGTGTCCCCCCGAAGTGCCCGGCGCCCTCCCCGCTCACCTTCGCTCCCCGCGGGGCTCTGCCCGGCCGGCAGGTCGGGACGCGGCTCTTCCCGGCAGGAAAACCGGGAGTGGAGGGAGCGGGGAGAGCAGGGAAAGGGGCGGGCAGCGCCGGCGGGGCCGCGGGGGCCGGCCCTGCGCGCTGCCGGTGCGGGTCCCGGTGCGCTCCGTCGGGGCAGCGCCGCTGCCGGAGCGCCCGGGAGCGGGGAAAAGCAGGGAAGGAGGAAAAGAGGGAAAGAGGAAGGAAGGAAGGAAGGAAGGACAGACGGGTGACCAAAATCACCCCCCCGTGGTCTAAATCGTGACGGCGGGGGGGGACCAAGGGCGACAGGGAGGCACCGGGGGCCTTCCCCCATTCCCACCGCCCCTTCCCGGTGCCCGCCCGGCTCCTCCGGGAGCATCCCCGCCGCTCCCGGGGAGTGTTCCATGAATCCCCACCTCGATCTGCCCACCGTCATTAAAAAAAAAAAAAAGAAGCCGAAAACCCAAGCCAACCGCAAACCCGATTTATTTGTTTTTTTGATTATTTATTTATTAGTCTATTTATTTAATTACTTATTTATTTATGGATCTTGCGCTCCCCAGGGGGCTCCCCCTGCCCCACATCGCCGAGAGTTTTTAACCATCCCCCCAAAAACCCCTCTAGGATTCTTTCCCTGCGCTCCCAAATCTCTCAGGATGATCCACGGCCAAAGCAAAACAACCCCGTCCGCCTGCTTCTATCGCGATAGCCGCTGCGATAGCCACAGCCCCCCCCCCTCCCAGCCACCCGCTGGCGCTTCCAGGCGCTTTCTGCCGGGATTTGGGGGATTTTGGGGGGACGGCCCGGAAGGTGATGCCTCCCCGGGAGGGGGGACACCCCAAAAGGAGGAGGGGCGGCCCCAGCGCGGTGGCGGGGCGCCCTCTGTCGCCTGCTGTGCCCGCGGGGGGGACGGGAGCGACACCCCGGGGTGGGGGGGACACCCAGGGACCCCCGGCCCGCTCCCCAGACCGCCCGTCCCGGCTGGGAGGAGGGGCTGGTGCACCCCGAGTGCTGGATCCCCGCTCCCTGCATTCCCAAGGGGCTCTCTGCTCATCCAAAGGCTCGGGAAGGGGGAATTCTGGGAGGATGGGGGGAAATTTGGGATGTGGCTGCCGGGCAAGCTCAAGGATCCTGCTCTCTGCTCCTGGCTGGATCCTGATGTTTCGGATAATTTTCCACCCCTTTTTCCCTCGGACCACGAGGTTTGTTCCGATGGATTCCGGAGAGGCCGGGATGAGCCTTTCCCTGGGCAATTCCCACCCTCAGGCCCGGGCCCTGCAGATGTTGGGGCAGATGTTGGCACAGATGTGAGCACGTCTGGCACCTCCACGTGAGGGTGGCCGGAGGTGACACCATCCCGAGCTCGGCACCCTTTCCCAATTTCCTGCTTTTTCCTCTTTGCCAGGCTTTGCCCTGCTTTGGCTCCACAGGACTTGGAATTTTGTCCCCACCAAAGGTGAGGATTTCCATCCAGATGTGGACTGGGAGCCGCCCTTAATCCTTGGATTTTTGATCCTTCAGGATGTTCCTACCATCCCAGACATTTAAATCCCATTTCCCCTTTGTCTGTCCCACAATTCCCCCATCCTGCTCCATCCATGGAGCACATCCTGCCGGGAATGGTGGTGCCCATCCCATTCCGTGTGCCCACAGGGACAACCACAGCCACCACATCCCAATCTTGCTCCTCAGACAAAGCCTTTGTCTCGGGAACACGAGGACACGGAGCAATTCCAACATTTGTATTCAGCAAAGAGGGCCTGGAAAAGCAGCTGGATGTGGGATCGACTCCGGAGGCTCCGTTCCCACATCCAACCACCTCCCATTCCCTTCTCCCCTTCCACACAGATAAAATCCATCTCTCCTAAGGAAAAGAAGCAGGAAAATTGGTATTTTTCCCATAAAAAGAACATTTAAGGAACATTGGGACTGCTAAAAAGAAAAATTTTCTGTGGTGTCTTATTTAAACATTCCCGGTTGGAAAGAGCGAGTTCTGGGCCATCTCCACCTGATTTCTTCTCTTTAATATTTAACTAATATTTATTTTAAATTTAATTTTGAAATGATGCTCTTATTTGCATTGGGAGCCAAGGCTTGGGAGGCGGCTCCCACTTCCCAAGGGATGGCCGGAGCCTGGATGGGCTTTTCCTGCATCCATCCCTTGCAGCAACGCCAGCGCCTTCCCTCCAAGCTGGATAATTATCCCTCTTCTCCTGATAATTATCATCATTAATCCAGGATAATGAACTCTCCCGGTTGTGCTGCTCCTCCGGAAGAAAGGCAGGATTGGGTTTTTCCCTTGAAATCAGGAAATTGGGAGACGGTGTCTCCTGAAGAGCCGCTCTTCAGGAGGATTGCTGGAGACAAAAGGCAACTTGTCGGATTTATTGAGACCTTTCCCTGATAAGAGACGGAAATTATGGATGAATCAGTGCCTGGAAGTACTTCAGGAAGAGGTGGGAGATGGGATTGAGGCGGGAAGAGGGAAGGGTGAAGGTGGAGTGGGATAGGAAAGCTCCCATTGCTCCCGTGCTGCCTCTGGCTGGGTTTATTCCCATTTTTTCCAGTAGGATCCATCTTTGTAAGGTCAAGAGCTCTGCTGGGTTGAGGGCATTCCCAGGAGTTTCTGTTCCAACGAGCAGAACAAACCACGGGAAGATGAGGATGAGGATGAGGATGAGGATGAGGATGAGGATGAGGATGAGGATGATTCACTTTCCTGAAACTTGGAATTAAGCAGAGCATTCCCACCAAAGCTCTCCAGGAAGAGCCAACAGCACGTCCCAAGGTCACATCCAGCACCAACGTGGGAACACACACCAGGGTCACGCTCCCAAGTTCCCACAAATTCCATACACTGGGAAAAGCTGCTTGAAGGACTCGGATGGGGACCACTGAAATTCCCTCTTTTTCCCCACCCATGGAGCCTCAACTCTGGAACAGGTGCTCGAATTCCACCGGGAATTCCCACAATTACACCGGCCAATATTGACTCAACTATTTCAGGAACTCTTCAACCAAGTCTCTCCTAATTAGATTCCATATTAAATGGGGCTGCTTAATTCCGGGAAAGATTTTCCAAGGCCTTAGCAAGGCTAACAAAGGAAAAGCTGGGAGTGTGCAAAAATTTTGTCTCTTTAATATCCCAAGGATATCCATCCTTTTAACTCTGGAATGACATCCTTCAATCCCAGGGGCAGGCAACTTGGCTTCATCCACAAGGATTCCTGAGGATCCAGACAGTCGGGATACATCCCTATTTCTGGCATTTTCACTCCCTGTTTTAACGTTCCTTCCTGCTCTGTAATTATCCGATGCTGCTGGAATAAAATAAAATCCTGGAAAATCCCAATGGGAATAAAGCCCCATTATTAGGAATGGAGCACCAGCATTTATCCCAATGGGAACAACAACTTCCTGGGACAGCATTCCCAATGCTCCCTGGGGACAATGCCGGCATGAGGTGGGGATCCTGGCATGGTGGGATGGGATCACAGTGGGAATGGGCAAAAGCCCCTTGGAAGAGCCCAGCAGCCTTTGGAAAAGCTCCGGAGCAAAATCAACAGAGGGCATCTGCCGGCTGTTTGCCGTGGGCCACGTGATGCCCATTCCCGGCTTTCCAGCAGCACGTTTTGCTGGATAAACAAGATGCGCAGGCATCTGGAATGACGGCCGGAGGAGCCGGGCGGCTGCGGAAAACCGGGAGTTAACGGATTCATCCCCAGCTCCCACGGCACAGGGAGAAGGATGAGCAGAGGGAGATGCCCAGATCAAGACAGAAAGGAGAGAAAGTCTTCCTCACATCCCAGGAAAATCCTGCCGTGGATATTTTCTCCCAGTGGGCAGGGGAATTTTCACCTGACTGAAATATCCAGGGTTTGGGTTCATCCCGGGAATTATTTTTTATGTTTAATGATCAGTTGCTGAAAACTGAAATGTCCTTGGGTTCCCAAGAAGAAAACAAACAGGAAGAAAATGGAATCTGGAGCCTCCTCCCAAAACCCTGGGCTTTAATAGCTCCCTGTTATTTCCTAACAAAACCCCTGCGCTGCTGGAGAGCTTCCAGCCTGGCTGAGGTGCTTCGATTCCCACTGGGAATTTGCTGCTCAGGGCAGGGGGATGAATGACCCCCAAGGACGGTCCAGCACATCATCCAAGGAGCAGAATAAAGGGATTCAACTCCCAAATTCCTCACACATCCCATAAAAGCAAAGATGTGCCCAGTCCCACCAGTCCCAGCCATTCGGAACTGATGGGATTTGGAATGGGTGCTGGAACAGGGAGACAGGAGCGTGTCCCAGCTTTCTCAGCGCTCCGGGAGGCTGCTTTTCCAAGGAGATCCATCCGAGACAGCCTCTCCGAGGATTCTGACGGACATTTATAGCCCTGTGAGTCATTCCCGGCCTTGTTTAAACCAGTTAGACCTGGCCAAGACCTTGAAAATAGCTCCATTTATCCCGAGCGGCTCCATTCCCGCGTTCCAGGTATAAATAGCCGGCGGAGCTGCTCCGAGCTCGGCAACGCAGGCACCGCTCATTCCATGTCACCCTCCATGTCCCCTCCTGGCAGTCTGCTGCCAGGGCACCCCGTTTTCCTGGGAATGAGGTGTCCCTGGCAAGAGCCCGCAGCAAAACAGCCGGAGCGGAGATTTCTGCTTCCAAAAAAACCACGGGAGCTTGGGATCGGGCCCTGTCTGGGAGTCTGCGGTTCCATGACCACTAATAGCAGGCCAGGATCACCCCATAAATCTGTTCGGGGTCGGCACAATCCCGGGTCTGTGCCTTGGGATGAGGCACCGGCGGCGCCGCGGTGACAGCAGGACACTCGGATCCCCCTGCCCACGGCCTGGCCCGGATGGATCACGGTGGGAATTCCGGAGCCACCCCATCCCAGCACCGCCCTGCAGGTCACTGCCACCTGCAAAGATATTTTCATTCAGTTCCACTCTTTTCCAGGGGCAAAAATATTCCATTTCAACTCAGGCTTTAAAATCCAGGGAAGCTATGGGGGTGGGATCAGCTTAATTTTGGCAGACAAAGGGAAATCCTTTGTTTCCACTAAGAAAAATTATTTTCAGTTTGAGGAGGAGCCTTTGACACCTGCTCCCAGCGCTGGTAAAGGTGGAAAACAGGGAATTTCAGGCTGCCTGTCCTGAGTGGGATGATGGCACAGTTCATCCCAGCCAGGCTGTGTCCCGTAGCCAGAATCCAGAATATTTCCAAGACTTTTTCCCCCTAGACACAGTGATTCCCTCCCAGTAAAATTCAGAATTTCTTGGGACCTTGTCCCCTATGCTGCTGGCCCGTGGCAGGCAGATGAATCCAGAGCCTTTGGATGCTAAATCTAATGGGTTTGGGCTACCAAATCCAGGGATTTTGGCCTTCAAAATCCAGTGGATTTGGTTACTGAATCCGGTGCCTTTGGGTTGGTAAATCCAATGCCTTTGGCTATAGAATCCATTGCTTTGGGCAACAAAATCCGGTGTTTTGGACTGCAAAGTCCAGTGCCTTTGGATTGGTAAACCCAGTGACTTTGGACTGCTAAATTGAATGCTTTTTATCCTGTAAAATCCAGTGATTTTGAACTGTTAAATCCAGTGGTTTTGGACTGTTAAATCCAGTGGGTTTGGCCTGCTCAATCCCATGCCTTTGTGCTCCTAAATAAAATTATTTGGGCTACTAAATCCAGTGATTTTGGCCTGTTAAACCCAGTGTCTTTGGCTACTAAATCCAGCATTTCTGGGGCTACTAAATCCAATGTTTTGGCCTGCTAAACATCGGATTTACCAAACCCACTGTTTCTAGCAGGCCTGTTAAATCCAGTGCTTTTGGCCTGCTTAAATCCACTGCTTTCGGCCTCTTAAATCCAATGGTTTTGGGGCTACTGAATCCAGTGGTTTTGGCCTGCTAAATCCAGTGACTTTGGCCTCTTAAACACAATGTATTTGGGACTACTGAATCCAGTGGTTTTGGCCTCTTAAATCCAATGTTTTTGGGGCTACTGAATGCAGTGGTTTTGGCCTACTAAATCCAGTGCTTTTGGCCTCTTAAATCAAATGTATTTGGGGCTACTGAATCCAGTGCTTTTTGGCCTGCTAAATCCAGTGTATTTGGGGCTACTGAATCCAATGGTTTAGGCCTGCTAAATCCAGTGCTTTTGGCCTCTTAAATCCAACATTTTTGGGGCTGCTGGGCTGCTAAATCCAGTGAATTTCCAGGGGAGAGCTGCTCTGCAGAGGGATGGAAAAGCTCTGTGATGGCGGCAGCTCCGGCTCTCTCCAAACATTTCTCCCCCCTCACTCTGATTTTTTTTTCCCCTCAGAGGAAACAGTGCCCAAATCAACACCCGCCCCAGGAACGGTTTTCCGCGGATCGGACGGCACTTTCTGTCGGAAAAACTCCCAATCAGCTGCATTCCCGAGCTGGGCTTATTTTTCACAGTTTTCTGAGTGCGTTTTGTTTTGGTGCCAGAGTAAAGAGCTGCAGGGACAGACTCCAGCCCAACCTGCAGCAGCAGCAGCAGCAGCAGCATCCTCACTGGCTTTTGGGAAGGAGAGTGGGCTCTGACCTACATTCTCCACTTGGAAAAAGACAGGGTATCTCTTAATATCCCAGGATATGAAGCTGTGATTTGGAGGCCGGAGGAAAACCGCCCTCTCCCCCAAAAGCAGCCTCCGGGCTGTTTTGCAGCTCCGGCTGTTTTGCAGCTTCCCAATCCCTTTTCCAGAGGGTGGAACAACCTTAACCAGAGCTTTTTAAAGCTCTCCCACCTTTGCCTCCTCTCTTCCTCCAGCCCGGTGTCCCGGCGGCGGCAGAACAAGACGGCTACAGAGCCCGCTGGAGCTGGTGGCGCGGAATACACTGGGAGGCCTTTTTTTTTTTTCCTTGGAAAATATTTCCCTGCCGCAGGCTGCGGTGACAGCAAACATTCCTGCCGGGGCTGGCGCGGGGAGGCATCACCCTGCGGGATGGCTGGGGCTCCCAGGGCGGCTCCAGCCCTTCCCTGCCCAGGGTGCGATCCCGCTGCGGCTCCCCAGGGATGCGGGCCCGGCCGCACAAAGGCTTTTTTATGCTCCGGGCACCGGGGGTTGTTTTTTTCCGAGGGGGAAAAGAGGAGCTGGCGTGGCCCCCCGGGAATATGCAGGGGAGCCCTGGCCGCTCCGCGTGCCCTCGGCTCACCGGGGAAAAAGGGAGGATTGTTAAAAAAAAAACACCTCGGATCCGGAGCAGGGAAGTCAGGGCTGTGGTTGTGAATCAACAGAGCTGCTGCTATTTCCAGCTTTTTGGGAGCAGGGAAAGAGCCCCCCCTCTTCCCCTCCCCAGGCCAGGTGTGCACCGAGGGATTTCGGGAGAGGCCGGAATGGTGGCACGTGGCACACACGTGGATTTGGTCCTTCCCTGAGCTTCCGTGGCCAATTCCAGTCCTATGGATGAAAAGTCATGGGGCAGGACACCCCAGGAGTATCCATTTTTTAATTAACCATAAATTTTAATTTTATTTTTGTCATGGATCATTTAGTTCCAGAATGGTTTGGGTTGGAAGGGAGATTAAAGGTCATTCCACTCCATCCTGCCATGGGCAGGGACACCTTCCACTGTCCCAGGGTGCTCCAACCTGGCCTTGGACATTTCCAGGGATAGGGCAGCCACAGCTCCTCTGGGAAAACTGCTCCAGGCCCTCATCACCCTCAGAGGAAGGATTTTTCCCTCATATCCAACCCGAATCCACCCTTCTCCAGCTTTTCCCCTTGTCCTCTCCCTCCATGCCCAAAGTCCCAAATGACCGTGGAAGGGAGATATCCCAAAATCCCAGGAACTCTGCTGGTCCCAATACAGGGGGTTCAGCTGGACCACAGCAGGAGCTCCTGGTTTTCCTTCTCTTTACAGCAAGGAAAAGCCATTCCCTGGGGCCATGCAATGATTCCAGTCCCACCCAGCCCTCATCCCACCGGGAAGCACCGAGGGCTCAGGGCTCCGCTTATCTGCCGGAGCAGCCTCCCTGTCTCCATTCCCAACATTTCCAGCCCCATTTTTCTGCTGATTCAATCTCCTCCGAGGAGACAGGGCTTCCCGAGGTCTCCCACCAGCGATGAAATCCACTCTGGAGAGGACACAGCTCATCAGTCCCGGCTCCACTTGGGGATGGCGGGGCTGCTCCTTATCTCCAGAGATAGCGGCTGGGAGTGACCTCATCCACCGGGATTCACCTGATGGAGCACCGGGATTCCGGTTTATATTTTGGGGTTTATCCCAGCTTTCACTGGGAGGGTGCAGGCACATCCCAGCTTTCAGGGTGAGGGTGCCAGAGCATCCCAAATTCCATAGTGAGCATCCCAATTCCCGCAATGAGCACCCCAATTCCCACAGCCAGCATCCCAAATTCCACAGCCAGCACCCCAAATTTCCACAGCGAGCATCCCAAATTCCACAGTGTGCATCCCAATTTCCAAAGCCAACATCCCGATTTTCACAGCCAGCATCCTAATTCTCACGGAGGGCATCCCAATTTCCACAGTGAGCATCCCAACTTTCACTGGAGCACACAACTTTCACTCCCGCCCCTTTCCCCCTCCACTTCCATCACAAAAGACCCCCTAACAGGACAACATTCCCAATCCACAGGACCCACCCCTGGCCCCTGGGGCATCCCTGCATCCCGAACTTCAACTCCACTCCTTGCCCTTTTAGGCTTGGGGCGGGGGGGTTTCCCACTGTTTTTCCCATCTGGCTGGGAAGCCGGGATGCAGCCGTGCCCCCCGAGTGCCAATCCCAATCCCTGCTCCCATTAACACCTCGTCAGCTCCCGGGGATCCCGACAAACACAGCGCCGCTATCCAAGGAAATACCGCGGGCCTTGTGATGCAGGGCCCCCGGAGCGGGAGGAGGATGAGGAGCGGGATATTTCCTGGTCCTGGGATGCGCAGCTGCTCCCAAGGCCAGCACCTCGGTGGGCAAACAGCACCTGGGAGCGCAGGGAAGCCAGGATGTGGATTCAGGAAGCATCCCTGCATCCCGCTGCTCCATGGAGATGCTAATGGGCTCCCCATTATCCCGGCTTCCCGCTGCTCCCGCCGAGGGATGCTCCCGCTGCTGGATTAGGAGCAGCGCGGGGGGCTCGGCTGGCACCCGGCCGCCGGCCTTGGGAAGGGAAGGGAAGGGAGGGAAGCAGGGATCCAGGATTTATTCCCGCGGTCAGGAACAAGGCGCTGACAAACAGCCGCCGCTGGCACCTCCTTTGTTGGGAATGCTGCAAGGAGCATCCGGGGGCTGCGGCGGAGATAAAGCAGCCTGGCAGCTCCGGGGAGGTCAGGGCTGGGAATTCAGGATGCTCATCCATCCCCGCTCACTGGGAACGGGACAAAATTCAGGAGGAAACATCCGCTGGAGCAGCGGGAATGGGGAAAGGCATCCCCAGCTCATCCCACTGCTGCTGGATCCATCCCGAAGGATTTAATCCCTGCAATCCACTCCCACTTTCCTGTGCTATGACCTGCAGGGTCTCCCAGAAAATTCTGATCCACAGGGATCCTCAACTCCCACTCCTGGACACCCCAGAATCCCACCCTGTGCCTGAAGGCGTTTTCCAAGCATTTCTTAACAGGATTTGCCTGTGGAAAACCTTTGGTGACCCAAAAAGGGGATTTTTGGCAAGGAAAGTCCATGCCAAGGGCGTGGAGCATAGGACACACTTCCCATGCCAAGTTCCAAAACATCCCTATGGAATTTCATACCTCACTGTGCCAGAGCCTGTTCTAATCTCAGGCTGGCCACAGTGGGATGCTCAGAATCCCTCTGGATTGATCCCTGATGGAGCTCGGGATGGGAGCCAGTGGCATCATTCCCATTATTCCCATAACTCCCTAGGGATGTGGGTATTGCTCCCTGGAAATGCAAAAGTCTGTCTCACACATGGGATTTATCCAGAGGGAGACATGGAAGCTCCAAAGGGAAAATCAACCCATTGGGAAGCAAACTGGGAGCAATCCCGGTTATCTCCCAGTGCTCTCCATCTGAGTGATGAAATCAGGGATAATCCTGAGCTCCAGGTAGATAACGCCTTCCCAACCCCTCAGAATCAGCTCCCACTGCTGGATTCTCCATGTTGGAATTTCAGCAGAACTCCCAGAGCTGCCTTGTCCAAGAGCAGCTGGGTTTTTTGGGAAGAGCCAGTTTGGGAGCTTTGGGGTATTCCATGGATTGGCAGGGATGGGAATGCTGCCAGGATCAGCCCCATCCCCTCCCTCCTCGCACAAGGAATTGTGCCATTCCAAATGCTGACATCATCAGGGGCGGCTCCCGGGACAAGGCAAATCCCAAGGCGCATCCCAAGGGTTTCCCTGCCGTCCCGTTCTATCCCAGTCTCCTCCTGCAGCGCCCCCACATGGGAAGAGCAGCTCTGCCTCGGGGCCGGAGCCTCCATGGCTGGAAAACGCACATTCCATCCATCCCAAATCCTTTGGGATTCCAAGTCATGGATGAGCCGAGCCCAAACTCCATCTCAAGCTGGGCCCTTCTATGAGGATCATTGCTCAGGAGCTTCCCAGGTTTCAGTTTAAAATATCCAGAAACATTCCCCAGACACAGAATCTGATGTTTTGGGAACAAACGGATGTGAAGCATCATTTTTTAAGGAAAATCACAGAATGTCAGAAGAGTAAAGGCTGGAAGCATCCAACCATTCCCTCACCACTAAACCACATTCCCAAGTTTTAAATCCCTTCAGGAACTGGGATGCCTGAGCAGCTCTGCCAGGGTTTTTCAACCTTTTCCATGAGGAATTTTTCCCTAAAATCCATGGAAAAGAAAAGGTTGTGCTGCATCCCTCCATTAAACTAGGCCACACATCCAGCACTCCCCCACTGCCCCCAGTTTTGCCTCCCAAGGATTTATCCCAGAGAAAGAGATTCGTTCCCTTCCCAGCATTCCCATTATCCCAGAATTCTGCGTACACCTCGGCAGGCGGGAGCTGCCGGCCGCCGTGTTTGACTGAAATAATTTTATTTGAACACAATTCCCTGTTTCAACATTTTTAAGGAGCAGGGGGTTATTTAAGATGGATTCAGTTTTAATCAGTTTAATGGGATTTTCTGGTTTTTCATGGAAGAGCTTCCAAATGGTCCTGATTAACTTTTCCGAATCAATACGCTTAAGGGCAAAGCATACAATTATCCCAGCAAATGAGCCCCTCTATGGATCATGCCGGAACTCCGCCTTGGATCTGGCCCTGGATTCCCTTCCCAACTCATATTCCATGAGGAAAAGGGGCAGCACCCCATGGATCCCTTTCCCAACTCATATTCCATGAGGAAAAGGGAGGGTCAGCCCCAGTTCCCCTTTCCAAACTCATATTCCATGAAGAAAAGAGGCAGAACCCCATGGATCCCTTTCCCAACTCATATTCCATGAGAAAAAAAGGGGCAGCACCCCATGGATCCCTTTCCCAGCTCATATTCCATAAGGAAAAGGGGCAGCACCCTATGGATCCCCTTCCCAACTCATATTCCATGAGGAAAAGGCAGGACATCCATGGATTCCTTTCCCAACTCATACTCCATGAGAAAAAAGGGCCAGCACCCCATGGATCCCTTTCCCAACTCATATTCCATGAGGAAAAGGGAGGATCAGCCCCAGTTCCCCTTTCCCAGCTCACATTCCCCAAGGAAAAGGGGCAGCACAGGTGAGGATCAGACCCTGGATGCCCTTCCCCACATTCCCTGAGGGAAAGGAGCCCCGCAAGCACAGGAATTCCAGAGGAAAACCTCCAGCTCTTGCCTTACCTTTCACATCCCAGTTTTTAATTCCAACATATTAAACGCCCCGAAAAAAGCCCAAACCCCTGGAAAAGCTGGGTTGGAATCAGCACTGGTGCTGGCACTGGGATAACCTTGAACTATCCCATGGGATCCCATATTCCCATTATCCCAATCCAACTATGGAGGTGGGATCACATCCATCCACAGGCCATGGCTCACATCCTGCTTCCCATATTTTCCTGCAGGACCCAATATCCCCTGGCTTTTGGCAAGGTGCAACGTTTGACCAAACTTCCCGAGGTGCAGAATTCTTTGGGAAATGTCAGAGTTCCTGGAGGATTAAATGGGAGCCAGAGCAAACAGGAATGACATTATTGTAATTCCTGCTGTGCCGGGTCATTTTCCTGCAATATCACGGTTCCCATCCCAAATCCCGTTCCTTGCATCATCCTTCCCATTCCCTGCTCCTAGGTTTTTATTTATTCATCCCATGGATGAAAGCAAAGAGGAGGAAACAAGAAATTTCTTCCTTTTTCCTTCCTTTTTCCTTCCTTTTTCCTTCCTTTTTCCTTCCTTTTTCCTTCCTTTTTCCTTCCTTTTTCCTTCCTTTTTCCTTCCTTTTTCCTTCCTTTCTTCCTTGCACTGGGGCAAATTCAACCACTGAAATTCCAGGTTTTTTTAATATCTTTTTAGGGAGATGTTTTCAAACTTCCCCATCAGATCCTGCATTGTTACAAGAATCCATGGCAGAAATTCCCATCATAGCTCCAGCCGTGGGATACAAGGATCTGAACATGGAATTGATATATGGAAAAGTCAGGCCCCTTGGCAGAGCTGGGATCATGCAATCCCTAAAATCCAGCCCTTCCCACTGCTCCAGGAATAGGGAAAAACCCCTACCAGGAAAAGATGGATTCACTGCTTTTTTTAGGGACTTCTGGCTTCTTCCAGGATATTCCCAGCTTCCCTTTGGGGTTTATCCCTCTCCTTGTCCCACCAGCTGCTCCAATCCCCAAAACCAGCAGCAAATCCACCTTTTCCTGGTTTTATTGTGGGATGAGCCAGCTCACAGAGGACTCCACAGGGATGGGATCCATCCCTCACATTCCCTCTTCCCACCGGGATCAGGTTTGGGGCTCGCAGGAACCACATTCTGGGGAATCAAAAGCTTGGGAATTGCTGCCCTTCCCAAGCCTCTGGCAGAGGATGAGCACAGGGATACAGGAGGAAAACACTCTCGGGCTGAATTCCATGGGATATCCAACAGGAGGGCGCCTCCTGAGGGACACTGGGATTCTGGGAAGGGATTGGGAGCACCGGGACATTCCCTTGGGAATGCCGCTCCAGCCCAGTTTGCACCAGGGAATTCTTTCCCACCCTGCTGGTGCAGGGGCAGAGCCGAGCAGGAGAAGTCAGATTTAAAGGAAAAATCACTCCTGGAAAAAAGTCAGATTTAAAGGAAAAATCACTCCTGGAAAAGCAGGAAAACCGTGGAAGGAGACAATTAGGAGCTGCTGCCAGGAAAAGGAATCGATTTTCCATCTTTTCCAGTGTTTTTTCCAGCTGTTTGCAGATGGGTTTGAGGAGGCTGTGGTGCCAAAATTTGGGAAGCACAGTGGGGATTTCGTCATGGGATGAGCAGCTGGAATTCCCAGGAAAAGCCTCTCCTCTGCTCAGGAACGATCCAGGCTGTGGGAATGGCTGGAAAAGGGCGGAATCGATGGATTTGAGTGGGAAAAGAAATCAATGCCTGAATTAAAAGAAGGAGCAAGTTCCCAGTGAGGGTGTATCCAAGATTTCCAGGTGTTCCAGCCCATCCCAATGTCCCCTTCCCAACTCTGGAAGCACAGGAAGCTTCCTGGCTCCCTGATTTCCTCCCCCTGGAGCTGCTCCAGCTTTTCTATTTTTGAACTCCATTCATCCCCAGCCGGTTTTCCATAAAAATTCCTGGTGCCTCTGGCCTGGAAGCCAGGAAAACCTCCAGGAGCCCATAGGAAGCAGCAACGCCTCTGGATCCAGAGCTCCAAAATTATTATGGAATGAGGGAGTGGGGAGGTGATGTCAGCCTGGATGTAGGGTGGATAATGCATCCCTCTGTCCCGGCTCCATCCTGCTCTTCCCAAAAATCCACCACAACCACAGAGGGAGAAACTTGGGAATACTCAGAGATTTCATATGGAGCTGTCCTTGCTTTCCCTCTATTCTGTATTCTCAGTTCTTTCCTTTTCCATCCGTTTTGGGACACAGAGCTCCCAGCAAGGAAAACCCCATCTTATACTCAGCCCAAATTCCCGTGGAATTTGCTTCCCAGTGCTCCTTTGGTGTTTCCAAGTTGGAAATCCAAGCTCATCCATTGCTGTTGAATCCAGCAGGATTCCAGGTGCCGTTCCAATGTTAATCAGGATTTCTCATCCCTCCCAGCCTGGGAGGAATTTTCCGAGCAGATTTATGGAAAAGAGCCAGAGGGAATTGCCTCATCATCCCCAAATTCCTTGGGAGCTGACCGTCTTTGAGACTGGGATCAGATTGGAGCTGGGACAAGGATAATTCATGGAATGGGAAGAGCCACTGGAGCTTCCTTGCATTCCTTGGTCACGGCCCCACCCCAAAGCGGGGCTGGATCCACTCCTGATTCCTCTCCACAATCCTGGGATCCCCGAGCTTTGGGACACCACCACAGTTAGTTGTCCCCCATCCCTGCATCCCGATCCCCCATCCCAGTGGGAATTTTTCGGAGGAGCAGACACAGGAGCATTGAGCGGGGCCTGGAATGTGGCAGCGGCTGCCAGAGCCCAGGAGCTCCCGGGAAAAGCGCCAGGCCGGGAATAAGGAGCTGCAGTGTGGATCCCAGACTGGATAAACACACCCCAGCTCCCACCTGGCATCGGGAATCAGCCTCTGACCTCCGGCTCCACTTCCCGCCGGGATAACGCCACCTCCTCTCCCACCGGGAAAGGGAAACCGAGGCCTTTGCACGTTTCCCAGGTTTTCCAGGGAGAAAACAGCAGGGAAACACCCTGAGGAGCAGCCATGGATCCACAGAAGTGAAATCCAGGATCCAAACATCATCAAAATTCCAGGCTTCCCCAATTTTTGGGGGATATTCACTTTATAAATTCCCAAAGTGGGTAAATCCTTTTTCCTTTTTTTCCCACTTATCATTCATCCTGGAATTCTCCCAAAATTTTTCTCCAATATATTCATAAACTACACAGGAATTTTTGGGAATTCCTTTACTTCCCAAAACAAATTCAGATTTTTTTTCCCCAGGAAGGAGCAGAAAGCTTTGAGTTAAGACAGGAAAAGCTTGCGAAGTTTCAAGGTTTTTTCCTGGGAGACAATGCCAGATTTTGGCCAAGATCCTGCTCCCAATCCAGGTTTTCCCACAATTCCCAAAACGATTGGAGGTTAAGGAGGGGGAAAAAATATTCAAATTTGGGTTTTCTGGAATTTGGGAAGGATCCTGTTCCCACAGTTTTTGTCATTCGTGGGGATACCTTGGAGATTTTAATCAGCTTTAAAAAATTACAAAACCATACAAAATTGCAAACCACAAGGCTCGAACGTTTCCAAGCATCCCAAATCCCAGGATTTGGTGGCTCCCAGGAGAGGGCAGCAAATCTCCACGTTTCAGACTTTCCACGGGAAAATCGGGAAGGAGAGAGGAAGGGGAGGAGGAGGCGGGGAAATTTGGGAGCAGCCCATGGAAGTGGGGCAGGAACATCGTGTCTTTTAGGATCCATTCCAAATATTCTGGGATGGTGTGGAATTCGTGGATTCCAAATTGCTGGAGGCTCAGGGAAGATCCAAGAGGTGGAAAAGGGATTCCATAGGGGATTTACCTGGAAAAGGGGAGCTGGAACCTTTAAATGGGAATTCGTCCAGGAAAATTCCACCTCATTCAGGGGTTCATTAATTCCCAGAACCACAGGCTCCTCTCCACTTTTCCCACTTTTCCCAAGTCTTTGGGATCCAGCCCCGGTGAGAGAGCAGGACAGGGATCCCTGGACAGGGATAATGGGAATAAAGAGGAGAACTAACTGGATTCCAGGATAAGGAGAGCTGAACAATTCCCTTGGACATCGGGAAAAACACATTCCACTAAACCCCAGGATGGTTTCCCTGGAATTCCTTGACTTAGAGGCTCCCCTACAAACTCCGGATCTTAAAATCCCAGAACTGCTGATCCCAAGATCCACACATTCCTTGGGATGCACTGAGCAAATTCTGCTTTTCCCTCAGCATCAGAGCGGGCTCCAAGGTTGGGATCTGGGGCAACTCCTGAGGGTGGGATTGAGGAGAATCCCAGGATTTCTAGGGGTTGGGCTATCCCAGGATTTTATGGATGCTCCTGAAATGGGAAGAAACCCGAGACTTCCTAATCAGGGCATCCTTATCCCACAGGGAGGCTCCAATCACCTGGAATTGTCCCCCTGGGGCCAAGGTTATTTCTGCTCCTCCCAATCCAGATTTTTCCATGGAATTCTGGGACCACCTTGTGGCTCAAATCCATGGCGGAGTTTCCTCCTTTACAGTAAAGGAGCATTTAAAGGTTTCCTGTTGCTCCGGGAGGTGGAGGGGGCCCATGGAATCCGCGGCCTCTTCCATTGTTTAATTCCATGTTTTCCGGTCTCCTGCTGCAACGGGAACGCCCGGAGCTCCTGAGCTGGCACCCGGGAATTTCTGTGTCAGCACAGTGGGATCCCATTGCCCTTTATCCCACTGGAACACCCCATGGAATTGGGGGTGGAGATGGGGTGCCAGCATTCCCTGGATATTCCCAGCGGGATCAGTGCCAGCTGCACCATTAACCACGGTCACGGATTTAAGCAGGGAGGAGAAAATCCACCTGCTTTCCCAGGATTTCCAAGCCCATTCCCAGGAGTATCATGTGGATGTTTATCCCTATTCCCATCCTGGCAGTAGGGCCCCAGATGGGCTCATTCAGACAGCTCCAAATTCCCAAAAATTCCCAATGCTGAGGTTTTGGGATGACTGAGGCAAGTTTGCTTCATCACTTCCTGGCCAGGGTTGGGATAAATCAGATAAGTAGGAGCTGAGGGAGAAGGGAATGTTGGAAAAAAGGAGGATCTGGGGGAATTTCATTCCCAACAAGTCTGTGAGAGGAATTAGGTGGGAACTGGGCTTTGCTCCCAGGGAACAAAAGGGATAACAGGGAATGGCCTCGGGGGACGTTTAGGTTGGATATCAGGAAAATTTCTCTCCCAGGGCAGTGGTGGACTCCTTATTCCAGGAGGGATTTAAATTTGCGTGGATGTGACACTGGGGGACCTGGATCAGTGCTGGGTTAACATTGGATTCCATGATCTTAGAGGGCTTTTCCAACTTCACTGATTCCTTTATTCCATGACACTACTGCTCTTTGATTCCATGAATCCGTGATCCCATGATTCTATGATTCCATGACCTGGGCTGAGCTGCTGCCAGAGATAAGATTCCCTGGATCCCTCCCATCAAAAAGAAAAAAACAAACCCCAAACCCAGCAATGGATTTTTTTTTTAATAAACCCAAAAAAGATGGAATTTCCTCCCATTTTCACTTCTTGCACCCTCAGTTCCAGCACGGACTGCGAAATGGGGTGGAATTCCCGGTGGGTTTGGATGTGGGGCCAGGCCGGGCTGGCCCTCACCTCTCCAAACGCGGAATCCTGGGATGCGGTGCCGCAGGGAAAGGGCGGCTCTAGCGGGAAGGATCCGGGGGCCCTGCGGCGCTGGGAAGGCGGGAATGCGCGGCAGGAATGCGGGATGAGGGATGCGTTGCCAAGGCAACCATTCCTTCTCCATCTCCTGCCTCTCCCCGGAGCCACGGGGGGATGCGAGGGCAGGGTGCGGGATTTGGGATGCGGGATTCGGGATTCGGGATTTGGGATGCGGGGGGGGGGATCGGGCTGCGGATCCCGCCCTCCGCAGCGCCGGGAAGGAGCCGCTGGAGCGGGAATGCTCCGGTCGGGAGCCGCAGGACAGCGCAGCCCGGCGGGAGAAGGGCGGAGGGCGCTGCGCTGTTTTCCAGAGGAAATCCTGGAGCAGAAAGTTGCGCCGCGTTTATTTTTTCACGGAAAGCTGATGCCTGCGGCATAGGGATGCGGGAGAGGGGGAAGATCCTGCGGGTCCATCCCTGCTTTGTCTTTCGCTTTAAAAGGTCCGGATCTTCCCGGTCATCTGATCCAGGTCAAGTAGGACTTTCCGTTGGCGACGGATCCCATCGGAGCATCTTCCCACAGCGGCTTCTTCCCCACGGCAGGAAGTAGCGAGGCTCCTTCAATCCCTGGAATACTGAAAGGTAAGATATTCCGGGCTGGCTTTCTCCTTGGCAGGGTGAATGAAATCCTCGAGATTTGCAGGGGCTCCTTAAGGTGGATGGCGTTGATTCCCAGGCAGGGCTGGAATTGATTCCCAGGCCGAGCTGGGATTGATTCCTAGGCCAGGTTGGGATTGGTTGCCAGGCCTGGTTGGGATGGATTCCTGGGCCAGGTTGGGATGGATTCCTGGGCCAGGTTGGGATTCCCAGGCCATCCCACCTGGTTTGAGGAGCCCCACGGAGGGTTAACTCCCACCCCACCCCACCCCACAGCCTCTGAGATCCCAAAAAACCGGGATGCTCCGGCCTGAGGAATGACGTGGAGGTGTCCAGGCAGGGAGAGGGTTGATGGAGGGAGTCAGGGGGTGGTGGATGGAGGTTCCCACTCCAAGGGGAATGTGGCCACTGGGATTTCTGTGCCCCACAGCCCTCACCCCTGTGCCCTGCCCGCAGGCTGACCCCATCACTGCTCTCCTGTCCATGGATCACCTCCCGCCATGAGCACGGACGGCGAGCAGCTCCTGGCAGCCGGGATCCCCCTCTGGAGCATCTCCAGCTGGGCCGGCTCTGAGCCGCCCCCCAACAGCAGCACGGCCGTGGCGGCGGTGGGAGATGCCAGGGGGCCCCCGGAGCGCGGCGGGAGCGCGGCGGAGATCGCGGGCATGGTGGTGCTGCAGTGCATCTACGGCCTGGTGTGCCTGCTGGGGCTGCTGGGCAACGCGCTCGTCATCTTCGTCATCCTGCGCTACGCCAAGATGAAGACGGCCACCAACATCTACCTGCTCAACCTGGCCATCGCCGACGAGCTCTTCATGCTCAGCGTGCCCTTCGTGGCCACGGCGGCGGCGCTGCGGCGCTGGCCCTTCGGCCGGGCGCTCTGCCGGACCGTGCTGGGCGTGGACGGCCTCAACATGTTCAGCAGCGTCTTCTGCCTCACCGTGCTCAGCCTGGACCGCTACATCGCCGTGGTGCACCCGCTGCGCGCCGCCTCCTACCGCCGCCCGCGCGTCGCCAAGCTGGTCAACGGCGGCGTGTGGCTGCTGGCGCTGCTGGTGGCCTCGCCCATCCCGGTGTTCGCCGGCACGGCCGTCACCCGCGACGGCCGCGCCGTGGCCTGCGACCTGCTGTGGCCCAGCCCGGCGTGGGCGGCCGCCTTCGTGGTGTACAGCAGCGCGCTGGGCTTCGTGCTGCCCGTGGTGGCCATGGCGCTGTGCTACCTGCTGCTGGCCGGCAAGATGCGCGTGGTGGCGCAGGGCGTGGGCTGGCAGCAGCGGCGGCGCTCCGAGGGCAAGCTGACGCGCCTGGTGGTCACCGTGGTGGCCATGTTCGTGGTGTGCTGGCTGCCCTTCTACGTGGTGCAGCTGCTGGAGCTGCTGCTGCCCGGCCGCCTGGACGCCAGCGCGCACAACGCCTCGCTGCTGCTCAGCTACTCCAACAGCTGCGCCAACCCCATCCTCTATGGATTGCTCTCCGAGAATTTCCGCAACTCCTTCCACGGCGTGCTGCGCCGCTGCCGCGACGCCGGCCTGTGCTGCTGCCGCGCCGCCGACGCGGACGGCGGGGACAGCGAGGACGAGGAGGAGCCGCTGGATTACTGCGCCGCGCCCCGCGGGGACGCCAAGGGCTGCGTGTGCCCCCCGCTGCCCTGCCAGCAGGACCCCCTGCGCCCCCAGCCCTGCTGCGCGCCCGGGGCCCTGCTCCCCAAAACCACCCCCTTCTAGGGGACCCCAAAATCCGGGGTGAAAGGGGATGCCGGATGGAGAGGGCCCGCGATGCCGGGTCCGACTGGCGGGTGCGCCGCTCTCCAAAATAAAAAGCCATAAGACTGGCCTGGGATGGAGCAAATTCCATGGATTGAGTGGTTATTGCCGTTGACTGAGTGGTTATTGCCGTTATTCTGGCATCCAGGACCCTTCACCAGGGATGGGGAGGATCCCAAAATGTTAATCGGGAGCACATGGCCCTCCTGATTGATAAATGATAAATTCCCATTTCTTCCCAAGAGACAGGGAGACACCGGGGAAAATCCCGAAGCCCGTCAGCTCTGCTGCATCTGCAGCAGAATGAGATCCCATCATACACACCTCCCTACCCAAAATTCCCAGGATTTTAGCACACCCAGGACCAAATTTCCACCAAAAAACCAGGAGAACCAGATTTTGGTGAGCTTGGAACCCCAGGGTGAGGAGCAGCACATGGAGGCCCCATGGAGCGAGCCACTTCCAGCTTCTTTGGGGTTTAACTTTGTCCTTGGAATGGGATCGGTGTTGTCCATTATTCATGGCTCATTCTTTCCATTTTAATCCCACTGGGGAAGTAACCAGCAGGGAACATTTTCATCCCTGAATGCTCCAGGGTTTTCCTGGATTTCTGGGGGAATTTTAGGGAAGGGGAGAAAGAACAGGCCCTGAGCAGTTCCTCTCAACCAGACTGGCAAAACTTTATTGGTGTCCACACAGGATCTCCATGAGACAATTCCATCAGACAGGGTAAAATTCCAATAAATAAATAAGGATTTACAAATGGGCCCGGGGGGAGCAGGCCGGGGTGGGGGAGAGGATAAAACAGGGAGTGCTGGGAATTCAGGACTCCGATGCATCACGGTAAGGAAGGAATTTGTGATAAGATAAAACTCCGAAGTGGGAATTGGAGATTGGAGGGGAGGAGGAGATTTTGAGGGTGTGGTGGCAAAACCTGGGATCCACCCAGGAATGAGCAGGGGTTTGAGCTGGACAACAAGGAAAGATCCATGGGAAGCAGATCCTGCATATGAGATGATGCCTCAGCAAAGTCTTTCCACTCTCAAACCTTATCCTTTCTTTCCCTTCCTCTTCCTTGGATATTTTCCCAAGTGACACCTCTATATTTTGATATCTCTTTCTGGATAATTATGGATAATCACAACAGCTCCCTCCCTCCCACTGCAGCCAAACTGTCCTAAAATAAACCTGGCACATCCACAGGCTTACAGCCCTCGCTCCATTTGGTTTCACTTTAATCCATCCCCAGGGATCCAGGGACAGGACCCTCAGTTATGCAGCCTTCAGGATAACGACCTTTTAGGAAAACCACAATTCCTACAAACGCCTCATTTTGATTTTCCTGGGAATTTGCAGGGAAGGTTTAGCATTCCGGGGGGATGCTGAGTGCTGGGAAGTTCATAGGGCGGGAGGGGGGAAAGTGGGGGAACAGAACGCCCCTGTTCTGATCCCAGGCTTCCAAAACTTCTCTGGGATAATATTTCACTGGCATAAAGCTGCCAGTGGCCGCTGGGACAGCAGCCGGAGCAGGACTGTGGCTGCTGGAATCCCACCCCTGGGAATGTTTTGCCTTGGGCTAGAGTCAGCTCTGCACGAGGGAACAGGGAAAATCCCTGTGGGGTAGGAGGGGTCAAATCCAAATCCAAAATCCAACAATCGAATTTAAGGCAACAACAGCAGAAAGTAGTGGAAGGACATGGATGTGGCTCTGCAGCACCGCAAACCTTTCCTACAAAATTCACCCCAGCAGCCTTCGTGTCCCTGTTTAACCTCCACATCCCGCAAAAAATAAGGAAAGGGAATGGGAATCAGGAATTTGAGTCCCACCTTGGTGACACCGAGCCGGGTCCCTGCTGTCACCAGTGGCTTAAGGTGACAAGTGCTTCCCACAACATCTTTGCTCCTCCTTCCCTCAGCTTAAAACAAACAAACCCCATCCCAAAGGAAAGCAGGAGCCTCCCGGCTCGGGAGCACCATCCAGCCGGGGGGAGTGGGGTTTGGGTCGAGGTGTCCTTCCAAAGTCCCCGCCTTGGTCACACCGTGCCCTCATCCCACGGATTTAGAGTCACTTGCACATGGAGCAGTCCCTCCTGGATTTTTTTCCTTGCGGTTTTCCCGACCGCCGGCTGGGGGAAAGGAAAGCTGAACGCCGAGGAAGCGGGAACAAGGAGCAGGAGCGGAGCAGCCTCTGGGTGTTCTGCTGTCCCCGCTCTCCTGCGCCGGCGTTCCAAGAGCCGGCTGGGAAGCAGCGGGTATTTCTGGGAGTGATGTGATCCCAGCTTTTCCCGAATTATCGTTCAAAAATTCCAGCCGGGGCGCGAAAGGGAGGTGGGGGGGGGAGAGGGTAGCGGGGGATAAATGTCACCCAGTTCGGCCTCCCAGTGTCCAGTGTCCGTCCGTCCTGCCCGCTGTCCCTACGGCTTCTGTGCGGCGGGGACGGGCTGGAGCCCCAGCTCCTTCTCGTGGGGGCCGCTGTACTTGTAATCCATGGAGCCGTGGGAGCGGCAGCGCTTCCTGGCCAGGTGGAATCCCAGCGCCGCCAGGGCCAGGGCGCTCAGCAGGGCCCCGCCGGCGATGCCCACCACCACGCCGGGGTGCAGCGGCTCCGCTTGCGGCGGGGGCCGGCTGGGCACGGGCGTGCGCGGCTCCAGCTCCAAATCCCCCGAGGACGCCTCCTCGCCCTCCCCGTCCAGGATGGCGATGCAGTCGATGCCTTGGAGGAAGTAGCCGTGGGGACAGTGGCACTGGAAGCTCCCGGGGGTGTTGGTGCAGTTGAACTGGCAGTGACCGCTGTCGCACTCATCCATGTCTATGCACAGCATGTCGTCCTCGTCCAGCAGGAAGCCCGTGGGACACTCGCAGTCCCAGCCGTCGTCGCCGCACAGGGCTGGGCACTCGGTGGTGTTGCAGAACGGGAGGCAGCGGGAGGGATTCTGCGGGTCCACGGCGTATCCGGGGTGGCAGCCGCAGCGGTCGCCGTCGGGCCGCTCCTCGCAGCGCTGCTGGCACGCCAGGTCCCAGCAGGGCGGCTGGCGCTGGCAGTGCCCGTCCACCATCCTGTAGCCTCTGTGGCACTGGCACTCGAAGCCGCCCTTGGTGTTCACGCACTGCTGCTCGCACGGCCCGGGCTCGCTGGCGCAGTCGTCGATGTCCTCGCAGCTGACGCCGTCGGCCGCCAGCTGGTACCCGACGGAGCACATGCACACGAAGGAGCCCTCGGCCACCACGCAGTGATGCTGGCACTGCGCTCCCTCGCACGGCGAGCGGCACCCGCGCCCGTCCGGGGCCAGCACGGCGCCCTCGGGGCAGGAGCAGCGCGGCCGCCCGCGCTCCTCGGCGCACGTCCCCGCGCAGCCGCCGCCGCCCAGCTCGCACGGCCACGCTCCCGGAGTGTCGCGGCCCCAGCGCGGCACCGCGCCGTCCCCGTCGTCGCAGCGCAGCCGCAGCCCGAGGTCAGCGATGGTGGCCACGCTGCCCGGAGGCAGCGCCAGGAAGTCGGCTCCGCTGGCGCCGAAAGGGGTGCTGTAGGTGACGGGAACACCGGGCTGGGTGGCCAGGCGGGGACAGCTGCCTCCGTAGCTGTACTGGCAGAGGAAGCCGTCGGCCGGCTCCTCGCAGCGCCGCTCCTCCCAGCTCAGCTGCCGGGACACGGTCACGCAGCGCTCGCCGCAGCGCTTCCCCGACAGCGCCCAGTTGGTGTAATCGGTTTTGTGGTCGCCGGTGACCCAGCTGAAGCCGCGGAGCAGCCGTTTGGGGTCGGTGCAGGGCAAGGAGGGCTGCAGCGACAGCCCGAGCCAGAGCCGCCCCTCGCGGTTCTGGAGCAGCAGCGCGATCGCCTCCTCGGCCACGGTGGAGCGCACGGTCATGAGGTGCCCCCCGCCCCGCTGGCAGCCCTCGCTGGCGCCGGAGAAGGAGCGGGACGCCCAGAACACGGCGAAGCACTCGTGCTCCAGGCACTGCGCGCCCGCGGGGGACACGTCCCGCGGCTGTGCCCGCGCCGCCGTCCCCAGCAGCAGCACCAGCAGCGGCAGCAGCGGCCGCATGTCCCGCGGAGGGGGCGGCCGGCGGCGCCCCGAGCTGAGCATGGCCCGCTCCGCCCGGCCGCCCCCTTTATAGCGGCCCCGGCGGGGGAAGGAAGCGCCCGCGGGGCCGGCAGGGAGCGCCGCGGTGAATCCCGGCCGGGCGCTGCCCCCGCCCCCGCCCCGCCACCCCGGGCCCCCGCCCGCATCCTCCCGGCCGCTCCGCCCCGGCGGGGCCCGCCCGGCGGCGCGGGGGGAGCGGGGCGTCCCGCGGGACACGGGGGAAACGGGGTGAGCCGCGGGAAAAGCGCGAAACGGCAGCGGGATCTCGCAGCACAGGAGGGGCCCTCGGGGTGGGAGCAGCGCCGCTGGGAATTGTCATCTTCACCCGGCTGGGAATTGTCACCCCGCTGGGATCTTCATCCCGCAGATCAAACCCTGTGTCCGGCTCTGAATCCAGCACAGAGCACCTCTGTGTCCAGACATAGGAATGGAGCCGGGAAGGGGCCGGAGCAGCAGGAGGGAGATGGGAAAGGGGCTCAGCCTGGGGAAAAGGAGGCTCCAGGGGGAACTTTTCGCTCTCGGCAATCGCTGATAGGAGGGTGGAGTCAGGTGGAATCGGGATATGCTCCTGGAGAATAATGAATGGGATGAAGAGGAACGGTTTAGGTTTGATTAAGGAAAACTTCTTCAAAAAAAACGAACATATAATTATGTATTTCCATCTATACTTATATATAATTTATATAGTTCTACTAGTTGGTATTATTATTATTATTAAGCATTATTATGACTTTTCTCCCTATCTCCCCTACTCCCCACAGACACCTCAGAATGGATATCCCATTCCATCAGTTTATCCCTGGTGGATCCCTCTGTGGTGCCAGAACAGAGCCAAGAGCAACCTAAAAATGGAGCCCAAATGTCCCAAGCTTCCCCACTCCACAAAAAGGGGATTTGAGGCTGTTTTTTCATGGAATTCCAACAGCCCCGGGCACTGCAATTGGCCTTTGGGATGAGCAGCAAATCCCAATTTCCTCGGATCACAGCAAGGAGGTTTCTTTATTAAATTTTAGTGAACTTCATTGAACTTTGTTCGTCCTTTCTTGAACCCTTGGGCTTTGTTTTGTCCTCTAACAACCTTGGGTGCTTCCTGTAAATCCTGTGAGTCTGTGGGGAAAAGGGAAGTTGGTAATAATAATAATAATAATAATAATATTAATTATAATAAATTAACTCTTTAATCCCATTGGACCTTTCGGATCTACCCCAAATATTTAAAAGAAATGTCCATGCAATTTAATTCTAGCAGCAGGGATGAACCTCAAGGAGAAAGTGTCCATAGGGGAGCTTGGAGTAAAGAATTTATCCAAGCAGGATCATTCCCAGAAATCTCCTGGGAGCTGGATAACTCTGACCTTATCTGGCTTTAGGAACACCTGTTGTTCCCACAATTTTCACTTCACTATTTCCAATTTTTCTTCCACTTCTTCTTTTACTTCTGCTTCTGTTTTCTGGAGAAAACCACCAAGAGAAGGGAGAAAACATCCTGGCAAACCATGGGAAAAGAAGGAAAACAGAACACGATGAAGATGAAAAAAAAAACCCCAAAACAATAAATTTCTGCTCCCGCTGTTATTTTTTTTTTCAGTAACTGCAAACCCAGATAAAAAATTCCTTGTCAAGGTTTTTTCCAGGAAAAAACAGAACCTTCCCAAACAATGATCCCACTTCGCTGGCCTTGCCCGACTGACAACGTTTGTCCCCAAAAGATAATCGGGATGGGGTGGGAGGAATGGGATTAATCACGCTTTCATAATTCCCTTTTATCCCACTGCTCTGCAGGCTGAGTCAGGGTGCCAGCACTGCCCTGCCTGCTGACAGGCTGCCTTTCCTCTTCCCCAATCCCATTAATCATGTTTTCCCTGCCTTTGCCTTTGGCTCTGACTCATCCTGGCTGTCCCTGTCACTCTGCTCGGAGCGGGCACTCGGAATGCTTGTCCTGACCCCTGAATCCGGGAGTTTGTGTCAATGGGGGGGGGAATTTTTGGCTTCTTTGCAGGGTTTTGGGATGAGGTTGCTCTGTTGGAATGCTGGCAGTTGTCCACGAAGGAATGGAAAGCAATGGAATGTAAAATAATATGAAATATCATGGGATAACAGGATCTAAAAGGGGTCTATCCTATTAGTTGATCCCGAAAAATCCCTCACGCAGTGAGGTGCTGAAATCAAAGGGATTGCTCATGGATTTGGGATGTTGGTCATGGGATTAGGGCTTTGGTCATGGAATTAGGACCTTGGTCATGGGATTGGAACCTTGGTTGTGGGACTGGGACCTTGGCCATGGACTCAGGACCTTGGTTGTGGGATTGGGACCTTGGCCATGGAATCAGGACCTTGGTTATGGGATTGGGACCTTGGCCATGGACTCAGGACCTTGGTTGTGGGATTGGGACCTTGGCCATGGAATCAGGACCTTGGCTGTGGGATTGGGACCTTGGCCATGGACTCAGGACCTTGGTTATGGGAGTGAGAAGATGGTCATGGGACTGGGGCCTTGCTCACACTTTTAGGAACTCGGTCATGGTCTTAGGACCTTGCCCGTGGGTTGAGGTCCTTCCTCGTGGGCTTTCCTCTTGGTTTTAGGAACTTGGTCATGGGATTAGGATCTTGCTCATGGACTTGGGCCCTTCCTCCTGGGTTTAGGGCCTTGCTTGTGGGTTTGGGACCCTGTTCATGGATTTAGGGTTTTCTTGTGGCTTTGGGACCTTTTTTATGGGTTTAGGACTTTCCTCATGGATTTTAGGACCTAGCTTGTGGTTTTGGGATCCAACACAGCCCATCCCAATGCTCCCACCCCATGGCATCAGCAGGGATGAAGGGAATGGCCCCTGGCCAGGAGCACAGATCCTGGGAAAGGCTGAGATCATGGAATAAGCCCTAGGAAAGGATTTGGGATCACCACCCACCCACCATGGGGAGCACATAGATTAGGAGCACCAGACCATGGATTTTTAGGAATATCTTTATTAAAACCCACTGCAAACACATTTTTATACAGGTCTTCTTGGAATTTCATCCAGAGAGAGATGTTAGGATAACTTTATCCTGTAAATCCAAGAGTTTCATTCTGAGAAAGCAAAACACTCATCTGCGACAAAAAATTCCAAGGAGCAGGATGAACATCCCATCTCCTAGGGAAGACAGGGCACCAAATTATCCTGCTCCAACTTGTGGGATTCACCAGTCCCTGGACAACTCCCTAAGGAGGCCACGGATCAAGCTGTGGCAGGAAAAATGAGAGACATGAGGCTGGATCCAGGTGGAATTGCACCAGGAGGGAGGAGGCTACAGCAGAAAACATTCCATTAGGGAGAATCCAACCTAACCTTGGCACAAATCCCTGTCTTCCCCTAGATCCATCATCATTCCCCAATGGAATACACAGAGGTTGCAACAGAAATCAAGATTTTGATTTTCTGGGGAATAAACAACACACTTCAGGGTTTTCCCAGCTTGGATTTCACCCTCACCCTTCCTTTTTTTATGGCCTTATATCCCATAAAAAACCCCAAGGCTGTAATTTCCCACAGATCCCAATCCAGCATAATAACATGGGATTCCCTTCATTGATCCAGCTAATTCCAATGCTCTGCTGCCTTGGGATTTGGGAATTTTCAGCAGGATTTCCAAGAATCCTGTGCTGCATTCCCTCCCTTTCTCCCAACCCAGGCAGCACAAGGAAAACATTCCTATCAGCTCCATTTTCCTGTTTGCAGCTCACAATGGAGCCCCAAGACAAGAAAAAAGCAGGAAAGGGTTTTGCTCAGCACATGGAATGACAGGATGCAGCTCCCTGCCCACCACAAACTCCTTTGTGTTCTATTCCCATTCCTGGAGCAATTCAGCTCCAGGGACAAAATAACTCCAGCAGAAACTTCAGGAACCTGCTGGACCCTTCAAATCCCGAGGCTGATCTTTTCCAGCCCTTTACAGCATGGATAAATCATGGAGGAGGTGCTGCTGGGTGTGCCCCTCAGGATTTTGGGCAGAATTCCCACTGGAAAAGGCTCAAGGAGTTTTGGGAAGTACCTGGGGAGCGACCTGGCCCAGAGAGTTTTTCGGGAGTTACGAGTTTTACACGGAATAATCAGCAAATATTCCAATTTCAGCATGTTCCTTACACAGGGAGAGAGGGAAAACATGCTCAGCCTGGAGCCGGGAAGGATCCTTCCCAAAATAAATGATCCAACAGGAAAAGCCCAGCTTCTCATGTGGCTGATGGGAAGGAGAGCATTGTTTTCTCTGTTCAGAAGTGGATTTAGGCAGGATACTCAGGAAATGAGGAGGTGGTTACTCCAAACACAGCTTTTCCTACCTTTATGCCATTCCTTGGCTCCGTGATGAGCAGTTCTCCCTGGTTTCAGGCAACAGATTTTTAATAAAACTCCAAAAATAACCCTTAAACCCCACCCTGGTTGTGCCTGCAGGGGCCTGTTCGAGCTCTGCTGAAGCACATCCCAATTTCAAATCCTTTTCCCTCCCAGCTTCAAACCCTTTCCCATCCCAATTTCAAACCCTTTTCCATCCCAGCTTCAAACCCTTTTCCAGGAGAATGAGGCAAATCCAGAGGGAGCAGTGCACAAGGGGCTGCAGGAGAATTCCAAGTGAGCAGTTTCCCTTTAGGAACGTGATCCAACAATTCCGAATTTGCCTTTTGGAGCAGAGCTGAGGAGACAAATTCCACCCCATTCCCTCTCCCATCTCGTTAACCCTTGGAGCAGCAGGGCTGCAAATCCCTCTGGAACAGCCCGAGGAGCTCACTTTGGGCACAAAGCATTCCCTCCCACCCTTCCACTGGGATTTTTAACCCTCTCCTACCTGCGCTCCCCGCGGCTCTCGGGCTGCTCGGGCACCCAGCAATAATTATCGGCCGCGTTTTTGGCCGGAGGCTTCTCCCTCCTGGCCGCCCTTTTCCTGCAAGCCACGAGCGCCAGGGCGAACGCCAGCAGGAGCAGGATGGCCACCAGGCTGCCCACGATGTAGTAGAGCAGCAGCCGCGGCCCGTCGGCGCTGTGCTCGTCCGAGCCGGCCCCCAATCCCGCCGTGGGCATTCCCAGAGAACGCGGGATGCCCGTGGTCCATGGGATGCGCGTGGTGCGGGGGATGCCGGAGCTCTGTGGGATGCCGGAGCTCTTTGGGATGCTGCCGGAGCTCTGTGGGATGACAGTGGAGCTCTGTGGGATGACAGTGGAGCTCTCTGGGATGCTGGAGCTCTCTGGGATTCTGTTTGGGATCGCCTCTCCGGGGCTGCAGCCGTGGCCATCCGCGTCCCGGAGGGAGCCAGGCGGGCACAGGCACTCGTAGCCGCCGGGGAAGTTGCGGCAGGCGCCGGGACACGGATCCCGCAGGCATTCATCCACATCCAGGCAGGAATCTCCTCCCGGCTGCCGCTGGAAGCCGGGCCGGCAGGTGCAGCGGAAGGAGCCGGGAATGTTGATGCAGAGCTGCGGGCACGCGTGGGGCTGGGCACACTCGTCCACGTCGTGGCACTGGTGGCCAGCGGGCCCCGCGGGGCGGTAGCCGGGCCGGCAGAGGCACTGGAAGCCGCCGGGAATGTTGTGGCACTGGTGCTGGCACGGCCCCGACTCGCACTCATCCACATCCGAGCACCCGCGCCCGTCGGCCGCCAGGGCGTAGCCGGGCTCGCAGCCGCACTCGAAGCCGCCGGGCCGCGGGCGGCAGGAGCCCTGGCAGGGGTTGGGGTGGCAGGAATCCTCGGCGAGGCAGGAGGCCATGTCGGCGGCCAGCACGTAGCCGGGGTGGCAGGCGCAGCGCGGGGGCTCGCCGGGCACGTCCAGGCAGAGCTGCTGGCAGCCCCCGTTGTGGTGCCCGCAGTCCACGGGGCACAGCGGACCCGGCGGGTGCCAGGCGAAGCCGCCCCCGGCCAGCGGCCCCTTGCAGACGGCGAAGGCCGCGGCCCGGCCGCTGTCGCACCGCACCTCGGCCAGCGTGCCGAAGGGAGCGGCGGCCAGGCGGGCGCTGCGCACCCCGAACGGCGTGGCGTAGGTGACCGTGCCTCGGCCGGCCAGCGGCAGGAGCCCGCACATGCCCTGGAAGCTGAACTTGCAGAGGAAGGCCGGCAGCGTGCTCCGGCAGGCCCGGTCGGCCCAGCCGGCGGGGCCGTGCGGCCCGGGCGGCTTCAGGGCCACGCAGCGGGCGCTCACGCAGGTGACGGCCGGCTCGGATGCCCACTGCGAAAAGTTGCCCTGCTCCCCTCCGGCCACCCAGGAGAAGCCTCGCAGCGGCTCCTGCGGCCGCACGCAGTGGCCCCGGGGCAGGGTGAGCCCGAGCCAGGCCGGGCCGGCCCAGCCGGCGCTGGCCAGCAGCTCCCGCAGCCGCTCGGCCTCGCCCGCGCTGCCCGCCGGAGCCAGGTTGCCTCCGTTATCCTGGCAGCGCTCCTGGGCGTTTTTCCAGTTGCTCTCATCCCGGTGCAGGGTGTAGCAGGCGCTGTCGGCGCACAGCACCTCCGCGTCCTCCCCTCCGCAGCGCCAGGCCAGCAGCAGCAGCAGCAGCAGGAGCGGCCGGAGCGTGGCCATGCCGCCGGACAAGTGGACAAATGACCAGCGGAGTCACATCCCGCTGTCCCGCCGAGCTCTCCCGAAACACATCCTGTGCTCCAGGCTTTCCTATTTATCACCGGAGGCCGCGGCTTCCTGTAGCGTGCACCCCGTTGTGCTTCCCGGCTTCCCTTTGTAAGAAACACGTTGGCTCTCCTGTAAAAATTCACAAAGTTTAATAAAGGACAACAGGAGACAAAGAAAAGCAAAGATTATGGCAAGGTGCATCTTGGCACTCAGCCAAGAGCACCCCCTCACCTTCGGGACACCCTTTAAACACCTTTTCCATTACCTCGGTCCTTTGCGTCTTCACAGATCCTGAGGCATATCCATAAGGAAGGCAGTTTACATATCCCGGGAGCTGTTTTGCACGGTCGCTCCTCGGGTCCGCCTCTCCAGAGCATGCGTGTCCCTCGGGTGTGGTTTGGGTTCCTCTTTATCGCTTCCAATTCGGGCCTTGGTCCGTAATTTCATCAGAGGGCAGATGCTGATAGTCGGCATATCAGCAGCAGGGTCCTCATGGCACGTTTGCTGGATGTTATCCCGACCAAACAGAATTCACTCATACCCACATCAGCTACCCCTATTGCTCTAAGATTTTGTTAATAGCAGAAATAAAATCAAAGTTATTTTAACATTACACACGCAGCATTCACCCTAATATTTACAAAAAGCCAACAGTACAATATGTATTTATAGCACCTTTCCCGCTGGCTCCTTGCTCCCATCCCAAAGTTTTGGGTATGACACGCTGCGTTCCTGCTTTTATGCTTTTATTTTTGTGGTGTTCCTGCTTTTTTTTTATTTTTTTTTCCCCCCTCCAAGAATTTGATTTATTCCCTCCGGCAGCAGCTGAGTTTTCCAAGCCCTAATAGGGGCCGAGATTTTTCAGGCACGTGTTGCTAAAAGGGGAAGGAAAACATCCCGGCTAAAAAGCCGTGGGATCCGTGGATAGCAGCCTCTAAAAAAGAGGGAATATTTGACGCGGCCTCTCCCGCGCATGCTCAAAGATTCCAGCATATTTTCCCATTTCCTTAAATAGATGGAAGAGCCCTCAAATAGGAGCTGGGTCGTGGGAAGGTCCTGGGAATACCGGGATGGAGCCAAGCTCAGCCGGGCTCTGGTGGCATCCCAAGCAGCACTGTCCTGGCATCCCATGGATGAGGATTCCTCACGGAATTCGAGGTTTGGGCTGGAAAAGCTCATCCATGAGCAGGGCAGGGACGATCCCACTGGAATGGTCTGTGCTAGACTTTGATGCTGGGATGGTCCCAGTTCCCTCCCTGCATTCCCAGGATTTCTCCTGAAGCACCACTCTGGCAGCAGCAGATTCAGGATTTAACCCTGGGAGTCTGGGGAGTCATTTCCTTCTTGGCACAGCCATGGATCTACTGCCCATTCCAGGATTTCTCGGGTTAGGTGGGTTTGGAATTCCTGAGGGAATGGCTGTGATCCAACAGAGAAATTAAAACCAGGAATCTGCTCCTTCACTTCCCTCCTAAATAAAAAAGCTGCCAAAAACCCCATTAAAACCCTGGATTATTCCCAGACCTGCTCATGCACAGCATTCCTGGGAAAGCCCTGACTGCTGGGACATCTTCTGGAATCTCCCATCCAAGTGAAGTCACAGCCAACATTCCCAAACCAGAGCATTGAGGAAAAACTTCCCAAAAAAATGGGAGGGAGAAACCCCACTTGGATGCTATTTCTAATTGGATTTATCCAGAATTCCAGGAGTGGGGGAATTTTTTTGGACTTGGAATGAGAGAGCTCAGCACAGAAGCAGTTCCCTGCTGCCAGCCCAGGACACGGCTCTGCTGTTGGAAAAACATGGATCATGGTTTGTCCACCCAGCTGATCCCACAATTTTCCAACCAACAACTTCTTCCAACAACCCCATCTGGCCGTTTTATCCAAGAAAAATTTCCTGGACAAAACCTGGGAATTTTTAACTAAAGCTTCTCTGGATATTCCCAAACTGGGGGAAATCCCAAAATACTTAAATATCATTTAAATATTAAAAGTCGTTCCAGGATAATCAAGGAATTCATGGGAATGTTCTTTCTTAGGACATGTAAGGTGTCTAATCAGGAATCCTGTCCCAGGGAAGAACTTCTTGTTCAAAACCATGGAATATTCACGGAATGTTTGCAAAAAATAAAGCTAAAAACATTTTCCAGTGGTTTGGTTTTGTTGGTTTTTTTTTTCAAAAAAAAAAAAAAAAAAGGTTTATCCCTGTTTCCAACAGTTTCATGGATAAGAAAGCTCCCTCCCATCACTTTTAGGAAGATCTCTATGTTCCAAGCTTATGTGGGAATGTTTTGGGGAATTTTTGGTGCTTCTTTGATTTTTATTGAATATTCCACACTCCTTAAATTTTCTTGGATGCTCCCATTGAAAATCCTAGTCCTGGCTCCAAACTTTAAAAGGATTTTCTTTCCCAACCCTCTTTGGATGAACACATCCATAACCCCCCGTTTTCCATAGGAATCCAACCCCAACGATCTCCTGGGCAGCAGAATCACCACCAAAGGAAATATCCAATACAACTAATTAAAACCAACAATAAAATTGCTGAAAATGAAGGAATTGGTTTAAAAGTGTTGCTCGGAGGTTAAAGAAGGAAAAGGGCGTGGAATGTGTGACGTCAGCGGTCGCAAATCCCGGGACTGGGATGAGGGACAATGGAGCCGGAGGCGGGGACACCTGTGCGGGGGGAAAAGAATTGGAGGAACTCGGCTGCCTCTGGAGACACCACAAGGACACGGAGACGGGGCTGGGAAGCTCTGGAAAGGCTTTTGGAATGGGGGGGAGCTCCTGTTACACTAAATTTTGGGGATTTGGGCAATGTAGAGGAGCAGGAATTAGAAGGGGTTTAATGGGAACAGAATTCCAAGCGCCAGGAAAAGGAATTGCTTTGTTTGGGTTTTCACATCCCTTCTCCTGTGCTGCAGGGAAGTCCCACCTGGAATTCTGCATCCAGGTCTGGCTCCCAGCACAGGAAGGATGTGGAGTGTTGGAGCAAATCCAGAGGAGGCACCGGGATAATCAGAGGGATGGAGCAGCTCAGCCAGGAGGAAAAACTGTGAGAATTGGAATTGCTCAGCCTGGCAAAGAGGAGCTTCAGGATAATCCAACTGTGGCATCCCAGGAACTGAAGGAGACAAGGAGGAAAACAGGGAGAGATTATTCCCAAGGGATGGAGTGCCAGGAGCAAGGGAATGGCTTCCCACTGCCAGGGAGCAGGCTTAGATGGAATATTGGGAATAAATCCGTCCCTGGGAGGGTGAGGAGGCCCTGGCACAGATTCCCAGAGAAGCTGTGGCTGCTCCATCCCTGGAAGTGTCCAAGGCCAGCTTGGAGCACCCTGGGATAGTGGGAGGTGTCCCTGTCCATGGAATGAGATGAGGAACTAAGATCCCTTCCCACTGAAACCATTCCATAATTTTTTTAATTGAGTGGCTGAATGCCCTCCTAGATGGAAATGAAGAAAGGAAGGAGTAGTTCCCATCCCAAATATCCCATTCCTTCCAGGCATCTCCCTCCTTTTTATGGAAGCAGGGAATTTGTTCTTTGGGGTCCACATACCATGCTGGCATTTTGGATTCTTCCCTCCCTTTATCCTGTCCACGATTTTTCCAACTTTGGAGCAACTTCCAGGCTAAAGCTGGAGGAGGAGGGAAGTTCAAAACAACCTGGAGCAAATCCAGGAATTCTGTATTTCTCCAGATAAAATCCAAGACAAAACTCCAGGAGCTCCATGGGGTCTCTGCCAGCTGGGAGGGAGCTGCTCCAGGTGTTCTGAGCAGCTCCAAGGAATTTGCTGGATGCTAAGTCAGGACACGATCCCTGAGTTTTGTCCCATTTTTCCAGTCCACCTTGTGCTTAAAACCAGGAATTCCATTTCTGTTTGCATTTGGAAGCAGTCAAATGGATTCCAGGGAGGAGAAATCCCACTGGCCCCCAGCAGATCCATGCTTGGAAATTTCTTTGGGATAGAAGTGGGGCACTCTTCCCAAACTTTTTCCTCCTGGAAGTAGAAGGATTGGAGCACAACTGGAATATTAAGCTGATAGCAGCTGGAAAAGTGGGAATCATGCCTCTGGAAGCCTTCCATCCAGGAAGGAAAAGCTTCTCAGATCCCAGTGGGCACAGGGCAATCACCCTGGGGAAAATCCTCACTCCAAGGGATGTTTTCCCTCTTCCTTTGTTATCTGAGGGATTTTTTTATTGTTCCTGAATTTTTCATGTGTTCGGAGCCCTGGAATTGCTGACTGGACTGTCCTGGGTGGTCCAGGGTGGGAATGTGGGGTGGGAACAACCTCTCCTCCAGATGGAGCCAGTTTAGGGAAAAACAGGAATTCAATCAGAGGCTTCCATGGGGATGGACCCCTCCTCCCACCAGGATATTCTCCAAGGAATATTTCTGGAGGAGCTCTGGAATAGCAGGGGGGAAGATGAAGGGGAGGATGAACATTAAATCCCAAGCCAAATTCCCTGCTTTCATTCCAGCAGGAGGTTTGGGGATATTAATGTTGGAATGCCACCAGGACACCTGGAGAACACACACACAAACAAACTCCAGGATTTCTCCAAACAATCCAACCCATCCGGAGGGGCTGCACTGGGATTTGGAGCTCAGACCAGCCACAGTGGGGGAAATGCTGCAGCTCTGCAAAATTCCCTCTCATTCCCAAATTTCCTGGTCATCCAGGATGAGCCATCAGGGAATTTGGCAGCTCCTGCTGTTCCTGAGGGAATTCCAACTCACCTCCCTAAACAGGGATTGCCTAAGGAAAGGAAAATTGGGAAAATTTCTCCCCCAAAATTCAAAGAAAGTGGAGAATTCACTAAGGATGGGGAATTCCTGTGTAGTTTTTATTGGGATTTGTGTGCCTGTTCCTTGTGGGAAGCTGGAGGCAAGAGGGAACATATTTAGGATATTTGGGAGGGGGTTTTTTGGCATAAATTGGGATTTTCTGCTGGGCATTCTCACTTTTAGCTCATCCCGTTTGGTGGCAGGATCGGTTTTCCAGGTGGAATAATTAAGGAGTAAATAAAAATAAAAACAAAAACAAAAACAGCCTAAAAGAGAAACTAAAACTAAAAATTAAAAAAATAAACTAAAACTAAAACTAAAACTAAAACTAAAACTAAAAAGTAAAATAAAAAGTAAAATAAAAATAAAAACAAAATAAAAACAAAATAAAAACAAAATAGAAATAGAAATAGAAATAGAAATAGAAATAGAAATAGAAATAGAATAAAAAACTAAAACTAAAACTAAAACTAAAAATAAAAATAAAAATAAGAGTGAGTGTATCCATAGGCAGATGCTGCCTGAATAAACACTGAATTACCATGGGAAGGAACCATTCCAGGGGATCCTTGAGGAGTTGATTCCTTCTTTTTTTCCCCCTTTGTCTCACACCCTTTTCCCCATTGAAAACAGGTTTTCTCTGCCCACAAGAGCTCTGGGGAACATAATTCCCAATTTCCACCTAAAATCAGGATCAGGGAATCCAAGGTGAGCCCTGTATTGCCATGTGGTGCCAGAGGCAGAATTCCAAAGGAAGCAGTTTAAGACCCAGTCTCCTGATCCCAGAAATGGGGACAGGCAGGTCTGGAAAAGGCACTGGGATCCAGGATACAGGACTTGGGTAATCCGATTTTTCTTTGGGATGTTTAGGACATCGATCAAGGAAGGTGTATCCATAGATCCATTTTTTTTTCCTGGAGCAGAGGCAGGGAAGCGCTGGGCTCTCATTAAATATTGATTTCCCCCCTTTGCTCATCCCACAGACTTCCCTGCTTGTTTTCCCTCCCCCTCCTGTTAGAATTCCCACATTTGTGGTACAATCCAGACTCCTAGTCCTTCCCAAATTCCTGCAAGCAGCAAAAACCAAGGATGGGGTTAAAGCGGGATCTGGGCTGGCTCCAGCTCCACCTTGTGCTGAGCCAATCGGGATTTGCTGCCATTCCCAAATGTCATTCCCGGCCGGAGGGGCTGGGAGGGCCGGGAATGACTCAGCCCTGGCACAGTCCCAGAGTTTCCAACACCCCCAGCTGGATTGTTCCCTGTTTTCCCATTTTCCTCCCGCCTTTTTAACGCTGTCCCAGCCCAGCTGCGCTGAATCGCTGTTCCCGCTGATGTGCCAAATCCGGGGAAGGTGGCGGCTCTGGAATGTGAAGGGAAAGGCAGGGTTGGAAACACACCCGAGGCTCGGGAAGCGCCGGGTGTTGCCCGGGCAGGGCGGCAACAACTGGAAGGAAAAGCAGGGTGGGATTCTCCAAAGGGATGAGCGGCTCCTCCAGACCCTGCCCAGCTTTCCCGGGATAGGCTCGGAGAGGGGGATAAAAGTGAAGACATCCCAAAAAAAACCGGGATGTGGCTCCACAAAGGGGGAAATCCAACCTGCAGTGGAAGCAGGATGAGC
Organism: Zonotrichia leucophrys gambelii; assembly: GCF_028769735.1. Taxonomy (NCBI): domain Eukaryota; kingdom Metazoa; phylum Chordata; class Aves; order Passeriformes; family Passerellidae; genus Zonotrichia; species Zonotrichia leucophrys. Next base: position 101,550,632 of record NC_088172.1, read on the forward strand.
AATTCCTTGTTTTCCAAAGGGGTTGGAATGAGATGGGCTTTAAGGTCACTCCAAACCCAGTCCAGCCTGGGATTATTGTTCTCCTGATCCTGATCTTTCCAGAATCTTCTCCCCCCAGGAGATCCCATTTGGAATGTGGGATCCCTTTGCTGGATCATGTCACAGAACAAATTCCATTTAAAATAAGGGAATTATAAATATTGGCATCCACTGGGAAATCCAGAGCCCCCACACATCAGGATGTGGCCACTCCAGCCCCTCTCTCCATCCAAGGAGAGATCCCAAAATTCAGAAGGGAGAGGAGCTGAAAGTTCAAATATTCCTTAAAATTGGCAGGAAAATTGCTCAAAGCACATGAAAACATGGAGGTCATTCCCAGCAGGAGGTGATCCCAGCAAAGCCCGGACTGATCCCGCCAGCAGCATCACCATTCCTGCTTCCCACACTGGGCTCCTTTCCACGTTTTTCTTTCTATCCCACAAATCTTCCTCCTTGGAGAGAAGCAGGAAGAGGGACAGACTCCGGCAGGGCCTTGGATTTGCCCTGGGAATTGGGTAACACTCATGATTCCAGGGATAGGAGGGGAATCCTGAGGGAAAAATCATCTGTTTTCCTTTCTGCTGATGGAGTTTGTGGCTGGGAGGTGAGAAAAATGGGATATTCCCACTGGAATCGTATGGTTGGATTGAAAGATTATCCCAGCAGGATAATCCCTGTGGCAGGATCAGAAGTATCCCACCTCCTTCTGGGAGCTGCTGGAATGACAGAATTCCCAAAGAATTCCCATTTTACCCTCTTCAAGCCCAGGCAAGTGTGACCTCGGTTCCCACAGTTTGTGTGGCACAGATGGATTGAAAATCCATGGCAAACAGGAGGGAAGAAAAGCCCTCTGCTGTTCCCAGCTGTTGGTGCACCAATTCCATGGTTTGGATTGGGAAAAACACCAAAATTCTTTTTTTTTTTTTTCATGGAAAAGATTCCCAGTCCTGAGCAAAGCCTGGTAGGATTTTCATAGCAATTCCAATATGCTTTTCCCTGTTGCTCCAAGTTTTCTTCCCTTTGGTTTTGTCCACTTTAACTCTTTTCCCTCTTCCCCCTCCTATTTATCCAAGGAAATGGGGCTGCTTGGGAATTCAATGGGAGGAAGGCAGGAGCTGCTGGCTCTGCATCCGGGGGCTGCCGGGGGATCTGGAGGTGCTTCCCAACTTTTTAATGGGATTGAAGAATAATCTCCTATCAATTCCACTGGAAAACTGATGGAAAAACAAGATCCCAAAAGCTGGATCCAGGGCAAACCAGCTGTTAAGGTATTGGGAAGTTTGGGAAAGGGAGAAAGGAAAACAAAACAAGTTCTACAATTCCTGGGAAAAGTCAAGCAAGGTTTTAATTCCTTGCTTGGGCTCTGGGAAGAAGCAAATCCTGCCCTTTTTGCAGCATCACCAGGATCTCAGGTTTTCCTGGAATGGGATGGCCTTTGCTCTGTGCTGATGATTTATATGGGAATCAATCCCTGCTCCTGACCCCGGGATATTTGGAGTCGCTGAGCTGGGAAGTTGGGAAGTGGCTGGGATTCAATCCCAAATGTGTTCCCAATCCCTCTGGTGTTGGGACAGGGCTCAGTGGCCCAGGGAAACGTCCCCAGATCTTCCCAGAATCTCAGAATCCCAGACTGGATTCCAGCCAGAGGTCACCACCCTTTGGATTCGCTCCATTATAACAGAGGCTGGATTAACAGAGTTTAGGGATCAAACCTTAAGCCAGGTTCTAAACCCCATCCCAAGGTTTTCTTGGAGCTGCTTTGGGAAGCCAGGGCGTCCCTCCATGGCCAAGGCAAGGGCCCCCCAGCCCACGGCAGAGCAGGACACGGATCCTGGCAGGATTTGTCCGGAAAACTCAGCGCTCCCAGTACAATGCCCAATTTCCTGCTGGGAGGGTCCCAGCAAGGCAGGAAAACATCAGCACTTTTCCAGAGGCTCCCAGCTCTGCCTCCCTGCTCCCAGCTGCCTTCGGAGCAGGGAGGATCAATCCTACGATTTTTGCTGGAATTGCACTGCTGTCAATCCTCACCTTGGATCCAGCCCATGGATGCGCCCAGAGCTTCTCATAACCTTGGGGATGAGAGCTCTGTAAATAAAACTTGGGATTGTTAGGAATGTGGGCAATAAAGATAAGGGCTGGGAAGGCTGGGCAGAGTTTTCTGGCTGGAGAACGTGTCCCAAGGCTGCTCCTTTCCCTCCTTATCGCGGCTCCACAGGAGGTGGGCGCTACTGCCAAGGGATGTGCCGGAGCTGGGACTGCCTCAGCTGGAATTTCCCTGCCTCAGCAAGGGTGAAAAAAAGGGAACACAAAGGGAAAATTCCCTGGGATGCTGGGCAGGGAATCACAGCCAGAGGAAAATCTTCCCTTGATTCCACACCAAGCTCCAAGGTGGTTTCTTTAACCCTGAAAACAGGGAAGAAAATGCTTCCTTAGAGGTTTATAAGGAATTTTCCCTCTTTTCCAGCATAATTCATTGGTGTTTCCACAGGATCCTCCTCCTCCATGCCATGGCTGTGGGCACACAGTGCTGGATTTGCCTATGGAAAGGTAATAGATGGAGCAAAGGGAATTCTGGGGCTTTGGTGCAGCGCTGGGAAAATGGAAACAGCGACAAAAAACATGGATTGGGACCCATTCTCCAGCTCCCAAAATGGGATTTCACTGGTTAATTACAGCCGCATTCCCATGTTGGAAAGGAATTAGGGATCCTGTTCCAGGTGCTCCCTGCCCTGCTGTAATTCCAAGGGTTTTACCTTTCCCGGGGAGCCAGCCCAGCTTGCCGGGTTATCTGTGGCTGCTTCCGGACCTCCCCATGGAATTTGGTGAAGGCCAGCATGGAAATGGGAAGAGCCCTGCGGATAAGCATCTGGATCCTGCCATTGTTATCCTGAAAGGAGCAGCAGGAGAAAGGTGGGGAGGAACCAGAGATGCTCTGAGTGGGACTGATGTTTCCAAAGGGATAAAATCCTTGGATTCTTGTCCCTCCCGGCCACCTGCAGGCCAGATCCCAGCTGGAGGCAGCTTTTCACTGACCTCACTGGGTAAACATTCCCTCCTCCCTGGTTTTGCAGGGAATGAGACACTGGATGTACAAGATTGAAGGAAAAATCCATGGCAAAAAAACCAGGAGCCTGTTCTTAAAGGCTGAAATCCTCCTGGGATTTTCTGAGGGCTCCAGTTGAAATCCAAGATGGATATCTTCAGCTCCAGGAGGTCTTTTCCCCAAGGAATGTGCTGTGCCAAGGCCAAGCTTCCCATTAATTCATCCCACTGGAGCTGATTCATTTCCCAGTTAAACACCCCAGGTTTGGTGTGGGTTTTCTAAAATTCCCTGGAAAAGCTGGAAAGGACAGACAGCTATTGGGATACGCCAACAGGGCAGCCAGAGCTGGATAGAGCCAATATTATCCCTAGGGAAGTGGGAAGCATGAAGTGGAAGTGGGGCAGCTTGGAAAATAATGGGAATGTCATTCTCATCCTGCTGCGAAGAAACAGAGGGAAAAGAGATGGGATGGATTTGATCCCAAATAAATGGGATTGGTTGGTTTATTGCCAGCATTGCCACAGCATCCACGGCTCCTCTTCCCACTGTGTTATTCTGGATATGGGAATTCCTAGCAGCTAACCAGGATTGCTCCCTTTGAATTATGCCTTGGCAGGATTGGAACCAGGCAGCATCTCCAGGATTTTTAACAGGAAAAAATGGGAAAGTGGCCTCCACTGGCTCAGCTGATGATTTTAGGAATGTGCAGTGCTGGCACCACCTTTCCTCGGAGCTTTTCCCTTCTGATTTCCCAATCTTTATTTCCAAATCTGTAGCATTCCACACTGATCTCCTATGGAATTCAGACCATAAATTTCCCTGTCAGTTCTGGCTCCGAGTGGGAATGCTGATGTTGAAACACTCCCACCTGGATTCCAAAAGCCATTCCCTAAAGGTGGAGAATCCACCCTATCCTGGGGTGATCCATCCAGGATCAAACAGCCACGGCTCCAGGGATGAGGAGTGAGTGGTTTATTTTGGTGGGATCCATTATTCCCCCTGGAATTGCTCTCCAGGTATTCCAGCTGTTTCCTGGGAGTAGCAGCTACTTGTTCTTCCCAGTTCTGTGGGATTTTACGGATTGTACTTCCCGTTTCATTCCCTCCTCCTCTGGAGGTCTTGGTGCCAATCTGAGGAGCCCAAACTCCCTGTGGGAACAGCCTGGAATGTACCCGGAGCAGCTGGAAAAATCCCAAGTTGTGGTCCCGGCTCTGTTGCCATGGTAAGGAGCTCTTGGATTCCATGAGCACAGTGGGGTGAGGTCATTCCCGGTTCTCCTGCTTGCTCCAGCCGGGATCCCAGCAAGAACAGGGCTCCTTACCATGAGCTCCACATCCTCATCCTGCTTTTCCAAAGGGAGCTGTTCCAGCTTCTGCTGCTGGACACAGCAGGATCTGGCGGTCATTCCCTGCTTGGAATGCCCTGGGATGGCCGGAGCAGTTTCTTGGGAAAGGGGGATTAGAGGGAACAGCCTCTTTCCGTCACAGCAAACTCTGGCTCCTGCCAACATTTCGCTGGGAACAGCTTGAAAGGACTGGAAAAGCCCCAGGGAACTCGGATCCCCAGAAGAGATCTGCCTCCTCCGTCACGGCACACGTGATCCACTGTCATTCCCGCCTGGATGCGAATCTGGGATTACTCAGGGGTGAGGTGATGAATCCATGAGTGTCCCAGATGTGAACCCCTGGGATGGGATGTCTCAGCACAGAATTCCCAAGAGGTGCTATCCAGCTGGGATGAGCTTTAGTTTTCCAAAGCCTGGATAAGGAAGGGTTATCCTGGGTCACGTGGAGCTGCCCGGCTTGGAATGAGCAGCCCCTGTGGAAGGAGCAAGGTGTGGAGATACTCTTGGAATTCTCTTCCCAGCAAAACAACCAAAGTGGCTTTTCCACCTTTATTGGGAATGTTGAGAAGAAGGGAGAGGTGCCAAGGCACCCTCCTGCGCTCCATTCCCAGCCGCTCCATGCCAGGGGCTGCTCCTGGACCTTGTCCTTGGAATTCTGGAATTCTGAGCTTCTAATTCCTTCCCATACACTCCCATTTTCCAGAGGGACAAAATTCCCACCTGACCCTCGTGGCTCAGCCCGCAGTGACCTTCTCCCAGCGCTGGGAAAAGGCACAAAAGCTCAGATGTTGGCATTCCAGTTGGGAATTCTGGGCCTATAAATAGCTCCCTGTTCCTATCCCAGCTCCAGGTGCATGTCCAGAATTCCCAGCTTTTGCTCCAGAGAGGAAAGTGTCTGTGGAGTCACACGGATCCACTACTGAACTTTTCCACAGCCTGTTCCCTTGGAAAGTTGGAAATGTGCATCCACAGCATCTCCTGGATGAGCGTGGATCCTCGGAACCAGATCCATGACATTTAAGGAATTTGGGATCTTTTTTCCCTTCCTTTTGGCTTCCTTTCCTTCTCTCTCCCACATTTTTCCCTGACACTTTCAGGCTCCAACCAGTTTTCCTATTTTTATATTTTCTAAGGATGGGTTCCATGTCCTCACGTGTACCTGGGAGTAGGTAGTCATAAAAACAGAGATCCATCATATTTTGGGATGTTCCTCCAGCTTCTAATGCAAGCCTGGGCTTGGCAACTCCACTGCAGCCATCCCGGTGCTCCCTACAGATTTTTGGGATTACCGGGAGCCAACTCTCCGGCTGCTGGAAAACCTCCTGACTCCATGGATCCCTCTGAGCTATAAAAACGGATCCATAAAATCACCAGCCTTTGGAATGATGGTGGGTACCCAGTATCTGCTGTTGTGATTCCCATATGGAAAAACAAAGGAATTTTAGACGGAATTAGGTGCCACATGATGTCCAGCTCCCAGGTTTTTGTTTGCTATAATTCCCTATGGAATGTGTTTTGCCTGAGGAGAAGTTCCCAGAGGTTGGATCCGTCCCTTTCAGTGCTGGCGTTTGCCTTGCCTGTGGGTATCCCAGAAAATTCCTCCACACTTGGAGCCTTCTCCGTGCTTGCAGCAACATTTTCCTATTTCCCTGCAATCCCAGTTTATAAGGGATAATGAATCCAGATGGGAAAAATTGGGGCAGGACGTTCTGGGGTTTGGAACCCCAGCTCCATCCAAAAGGATACTTTTCCTTTATCCACCTTGGCCTTCCTCCATCCCTGGAATTCCTGGCAATCATTAAATATCCCAGAGTAAAAGCAGATGCTTTAACAAAGAGTTCATGGCCTGACCCAAAGCCATTCCTGCTGCTTTTCCAAAGGTTATCCAGCCATTCCCACCCCCACTGCTCCCTAGGAATATGATTTTTTTAATCCCAGTTGGGAAAACATTCCTTTCAAGGATGAGTGGTTGGTCTGGGAACACTTCTGGAGATGGATTTTTGTATATTTGAAGGTGCACATGATTCCAAAAGCCATTCCTGAAATTAATTGGGATAATTATTGTGATCATTAGTAGGGATAAGCACAAAGCTGGAAAATTAGCAGTGGGAAAACTCAGCAAATCCTTCTCCTGCTCGTCCTTCTCCAGAAATCCCTAATCCACACTTTTATCCCGAAGGCTGGCGTGACCCTCACGGCCATTCCAGTCTCACTCTGCAGTTTGCAGCTCAATGGCCGTGCCTAATGGCCGTGCTGGGGATGGATCAAAAGGGATTAATTGGGATTTTAACGACCTTGGACACTTGGCTTGCGATGAGTTCCTGGCATTCCATCGGCTTTGTGGGGATGGATCTTGGCATGGAGCTTCTCCAAGCAGGAGAGCTGAAAGGAGAAAAGATGGAATAAGAGGAAGGCAGATGGGAGTTTCTTAATGGAATGGGGTGTTAGCATTGGAACTGCTCAGGGAAGTTTGGAGTTCCTATCCCTGGAGCAGTTCTGGAACAGGATGAAAGCAAATGGGAATTTTGTGATGGAATAGGTTGTCAGGCTTTGGAATTGCCTGGGAAGGTTTGGAGGCTCACTCCAGGAACTGTCCTTGAATTAGAGATGAAGGAGATGGGAATTTCTTCATGGAATGGGATGTTAGCATTGGAGATGGGAATTTCTTCATGGAATGGGATGTTAGCATTGGAATTGCCCAGGGACATTTGGAATTCCCATCCCTGGAACAGTCCTGGATGGAATAAGAGATGAAGGCAAATGGGAATTTCTTCATAGAATGGGTTGTTAAGGATTGGAACGGCACAGAAGGGTTTGGAATTCCCACCCCTGGAGGAGTCCAAGGAATACCTGGATGTGGCACTCCTGGGCTGGGTGACAGGTTGGACACGACAATCCCAGAGGTCTTTTCCATCCTCAGTAATTCCGTGGGATTCTGTGGAACTAAAGGCAACATCCCAAGCTGCAGCTGGGGCTGAGCTTCCCCAGCAAGGCCCAGGATGACTCATCCTGAAATTCCCCAAAATATTTTGCCAGGTGTTTGTTTCTCCAGGCAGCTGCTCCTTCCATGTTTAGTCATTCCTGTGCCAAGATTCCACACCCAAACTTGGACTAAAAAAGGGCATTTTCTCATCCTTGCAGGAGCACCTGGAGGCAGGAATACTCTCCCTGAAAACACTCAGGCTCAGGACGCAGATATAAACTGAGATTCCTGCTTTTCTCCCAAATAATTTGGATTCGCAAACCACGGTGAGTGCTCAGCACTAAGGAAAAATAAACACTGAGGGAAAAATATTATTGCTGGGAAGCCAGATATTTACATTAAAAAAGAAAAATTGGGATAATTCTGGTGGCTAAAAGTCAAGAGGCTTCTGTAGGAGGACATGAAGTTTGGGACCTTGCAAGGGAATGCTGCTTTCTGGGGAACAACGGAAAAACACAGCCAGCTGTTGGAAAAACACCACTTAATCTGATGTCTTTAGATTTATTTTCCTTATAATTTTCCCTGCTGAACAGCTGGGATCAGCTGGAATTTGTCCGGAATCACCTCCATGAAATCAGCAGCTCTTTTAATCGGAGTCTTGGAACACCAGGAGCGTAAATCTGGCAGGAATTCCCTCTTTTCTTGCCATTAGGAATAACTCTGGGGGTTGTTTTGCTGGATTTCTTCTGGCTGGCAGCAAGGTGCTAATCTGAATTTACTCCCTGGGATCCTGTCCATTCCGTACAGCTTTATGGCAGAATATTGAGTTGGAAGGAACCCTGTGGAGAAGAGGAGGAAAAAAAAAGGGATTTTCCTCCCCACCTCCTAATCCTAACGGAATATTTGTTTTATATTGAACTGTACCTAAACAGGAGGCAGCTCCTTTCCAAGCGGGAAAAGCATTAACATCCTGTCCATTAGCTGGAGACTAAACATTATCCACCTGTTTTCCAGACCCCAGATGGGGAAACAGGATCTTTAGGATATTCCATAACCCCCAGACTCACCTATTTCAAAGTTCAACCAGAACTCAACTATTTAAATATCAATTAAAACAATTTCAATTTGGGCTTGACTGGGCTTGTTAAGGAGTTAAAAATACATGGATCAGGCCTTCAGTATCCATGGAATGTGATGGAAAACCCTTCGCTTCCAGAGGCAACTTCCGGGTTTGGTGCCCACAGTTTAGCAGGGGTTAAAATATTTGGGAGAAGAAGGAAAAGAAGTTTGCGAAGTGCCAAGAGGTTAAAAATGTGTGATAAACAAGTAAATGAGCAGTGCTGAGGATTTATTTTGTGCCAGAAGGAAAACATCATAGATACACTCCCAGAATTTGGATTTCCATCGCCCTAACACATCACTTGTCAGGAGTGTAGGGTCAGGATTGCAGGGAATGAATCCCAAAGCAGCCCCACTCCCTCTTCCCTCTGAAGCTGTGGGAACACATCCTATCGCAATCACTGCTACACAGGAATGAGCTCCCGGGAAAAATGAGAGGGAATGTCCGGAATTCACAGCCCAGCGCCAAAATCCTGTGTTCCTTCATGCCCAGGGTGCTGCTGAGCTGGCTCCAAGTTCATTCCAGAGAAACCTTCCCAAACTGGGGTCTTGACCGTGGTGGGAGCCCTTCCAGTGACTCTTGGATGTGTCCCCACGTCAGGGACATGGAATTGGCATTCAAAGCGTTCGCTCCATAACCCCAGGGAACACAGAAGGGTGAAAAGGGCTTTTAACTGATTTGTTATTTATTTTTTTATTTAATTATATTTTATTTAATTCATTGATTGCCTTTATCCATGAAAGTCATTGGTGTTCCAGAGCTCCAAGTGTTCAGCCTGGAGAAGAGAAGCTTTGAGATTACCCAAATGCAGCATTCCAGGACCTGAAGGAGCTACAAGAAACACGTATTATTTCCATGGGCCTGGAATGACAGGACAAGAGGAAATGGTTTCCCACTGCCAGACAGCAGGGATAGATGGGATATTGGGAAGAAATCCTTCTCTGTGAGGGTGGGGAGGCCCCGGCACACATTTCCCAGAGAAGCTGTGGCTGCTCCATCCCTGGAAGTGTTCAAGGTCAGGTTGGAGCACCCTGGGATAGTGGTAGGTATCCCACGGCAGAGGGTGGGACTGAATCATCTTTAAGGTCCCTTCCAACAAAAACCATTCCATGATCTTGGAATTTGATGGCTGGACTTGATGATCTTAAAGGTATTCTCCTATTCCCACTTGGTTTGCTCTGGTGTTCAGGTTTTTCCCACCAGAACCTTGGTGGGAATTAAACTTTGCTGGTTTTTAGGATTCTAAAATCTTCTTTTTCAGACAAAACACACACAGACTTCCCTCAATTCCCGCGTTTTCCAAGTGACACCAGAATCTTGGAAGCATTCTGCCAGGATACACAGAACTCCTTCTCCTTGAGACTGAACATGAGGGGGAGAAACCATGAGATGTTTGATTTGTAGCACGATTCCATGCCAAAATTTCTTACGGAGAACAGGACAAGAGGCTAAGCAGTACTCGGTGCTGACAGACGGAGCAAGGGCTGCTCTGTACTTTCCATCAGGATTTTCTCTGGAATCTGCATTTTTAGCCCATGCTGAAAGCTCTGTCCCTGCTTCACGGATGATCTGGAGTTTGCTTGGCTCCTGAGAAAAGGCTTTTGGAAGCTCTCTCTGCAGTGCCATGGTTGATATCCATGGTCGGATTCCTCTGGATTAAGGGGATGAGCAGGGCTACAGTCCAGGCAGCTCTTTCCGAAGCCTGTAGCATCCTCTGGTGGAGCCATGAGGAAGGGATATCCTTTTCCCATCCAGGGAAAACACACAGGGATGTTTCGCTGGGGGGCTCCAAAATGTCCCCCAGCTTTGCTGGGAAAAGCCAAAATCACCAATGCCCCGGCGCCGCTTCCTGCTGTGCTCCAGGGGGAAGGAACCTGGGACTTGGGAACACTTCGATCCCTTGCTTTGCTGGAGATGTCCTGGCTGACCTTGAGCCACAAATGCCCGATGGATCAGGAGCAGAACCTGACTGGCAGAGGCAACTCCCAATTTTCCCCCTTTTCCTGGTTTTAGTCACCACGACCAAAACCTGCGGTATTTCTCCACTCCCAACCAAGGGAAGTGCCCAGATAAAATCTGAGTTCCCAGGCTCCAATTCTTTCCTGGATTTTGTTGTTTTGGCTTAACAGGTTGTTTTATTTCACCATCCTGGCGCCTGGAATTCTTCACCCACCACAGGACACCTGGGACTGGCATCTCTCACAGCTGCCTCCCACGTGTTTCATCCCTTCTGCTGAAATTGCAAAATTAGGGATTGGGAAAGAGCAGCTGTGATGCTGTTCCTTCTCTCTCCCCACAGGAGAGACATGGAGAATTCCATGGGTTCTAGAGAACCCCTGAAGTGCATCCGAGCGCATGGAACATTTGGAGAATCAAGTGAATCTCCTGAGAAACAAAACTGGTGGCAAAGAGCAGAGCGAAATCCAGCCTTGGGAAAATCCCTCCTGGGATGTGGGACACACAGATACAACCCAGCAGTGTATCCAGAAATTCCCTCCATCCTTGTGGAATTCAGACTAAATTGGCCGAGAGCTTCCCAACTCCTCTGGGTGAGAGCTGCCGAGCACGCAAGTTTTCCGATAAAGGAAAAGCAAACACCATTCCCTCGTGCGAAGATACAGGAATATTATCCTGACATTTTCAACACGGATCACTCATATTGCTGCTCGTTCTTCCCGCTCCAAGAGCTGTGCCTGGACAATAGAAACATTCCCTGGCTACAAACAAAATAATCAGGATTGAAAACGTGGATAACACAGATGTCTGCCTTTCCTGATTTATTTTTTTATGAAGGAATTTATTTTACATTTCCTCGGGGAATTACAGTCATCCAACATTTTTTCCAGCTGTTAAAATGTGAAGACTTAAAAACCTGCATTTAAGTGGGAAAAAATGCTTCAAAAGAGGAATTTATCTTGGAAAAAAATTGGAAGTGCTTGGTAGCCCACCTTGAAATTATTTTATGTGATAACAGACAGGAATATGGGCTCACCAGTGGGAAGAAACAGGGAGACCTTGTGTTTGTCCTAATCCCGGATTTAGCCCACTAAAACTCAGAGCTTTGTAATGGTTTATATAAACACCTCTCTTAACTCTGGCAGTGTGAAAAATGCATATTTTAAGATTGGCTTTTTTGCAAATATTAAAATTAATATTATATGTGTGATGTTAGAAAGTTATGCTGGCGTTTTTCTCAGGCACTGATCTCCCAGTATCCACAGAGGATATCACAGTATCCTCATGGATATCCCAGTATCCACAGTGGATATCCCAGTATCCACAATGGATATTCCCGTACCATCACGGATATCCCAGTACCCTCACGGATATCCCAGTATCCACAATGGATATCCCAGTATCCACAATGGATATTCCTGTACCCTCATGGATATCCCAGTAGCCTCACTGGGAGAGCATGAGGAGCTGCGCCAGCAAACTGAGGACACGCATCACTGAGGTAATTTAACCTCATTGACTTTTTGAAAGAGTGAAAACAAACAGTTTCCAAAACGGGTCATTTTGCGAATGGGTTTTTTTTGGGGGGGGGGGGGAGAGATTCGGGTCAATTTAAGGCACGATTTAAAGGGTTTTTCCCCAGTTGTGTGGGAACGCCCTGCCCTCACTCAAAATGGCGGCGGCGCTGAGGCGCTGAGGCCGTGGCCGCCATGGCGCTTTCGGGCGGGAGCCGGCGGAGGCAGCGGCGGCGGGGTAAGGGCGGGCCGGGGTCGGGGCCGGGAGGGACCCTCGGGATGGAGCCCGGGAGCACTGGGAATCATCCCCGGGAGCGGCGGGAGCGATCTGGGCTGCTGCTGCCGGGCGGGAGGCGATTCCCGGCTGCTGCCGCCTCCGGAAGCGCACAGGTGACCCCCCTCGTGTCCCGGAGCGCTGAGCCTGGCGCTGGGATAAACATTCCCTATCTCTGCTTTCCTCGCAGCGCTTCACATCTACGGATAAAAATCTTGTGACTGCATTCAAAATCTAGAAAATGATCCCGGCTGTACCAGTGGGGAAAGGAGCAACACGGCAGGGCGGCATTCCCGAAGGATGGTGAGCGCCGGTGCTGGGCCAGCCTTGAATTCCTCGGGGGAGGAGCCTTTGCAGGGGTGTCCCGAAGGTAACGTGGGTAGGGAGAAATCCAAACGCTCTGTGTTTCAAAATAAACCCCAAACTTTAGGACTTTTAGAGGAATTTGGCCAGCAGTTTGCTGGAGGGAGAATGGAAATTCTCTGGAGCATAAATGGAGGTTTTTCTGGAGCGCAAATTGAGTGCTGGTTTGTTTCTGTTGTTGTTTTTTGGGGTTTTTTTTGTGTAGGTTTGTTTGGTTTTGTTTTGTTTTTGTTTTGGTTTGGTTTTTTGTTTTATTTTTGGTTTGGTTTCTTTCCTGGAGCATAAATAGGGATTTTCCTGGAGAATAAATAGTGATTGGAGGGGTAAATGGAGATTGATCCTGAGCAATAAATAGGGATGCTCTGGAACATCATAAATGAAGATTTATCTTCATAAATGAAGATTTCAGGTGGATAGAATAGAAATTTTTCCAGCAGGTAAATGGAGATTATAAAAATATACAAATAAAAATATTTTTTCATAGATTCAGGCCACTGCTGGGCTTTATTTTTTTAAAGGAATTGTACAGATTCCAGTTGCGCTGATTCCAAGTCCTCATCAGGAACTCTGTAATTGAATTGAAATATGGTTTGAGTTTTGCATCAGTTCTGCTGCAATTAAAGTGTCTTTGCAAATAATCTCTTGGATTAATTATGCTTTCTGCAAATCTTGCACACGTGTGCACATTTTTTAAGTATTTATTCGCAAACTGCCAGGGAAAAGGCTGGAAAGAAGTTATAAACAAACTCATAAAATGAGGAGGAAATGGGGATTTTGTTTAAATCCTTGGAGTGCGTGTTTTGGAGACTTAAGAATTCAGCAGCACTTTGGAAAACTAAAGATCAGCTTCCAAATGGGAACAGAAAATACAAATTGCAGGTTTTTTTCTGTAGGAAAAAATGGTGGGAATTGATGGATTTGTGGAAAGATGCCTCAGTTGCTGGGGGGGTTTAATCCAGAAGCAGCTGAACTCGGAGATGATCTTGGAATTTATCTCTCCCATCGGGCTCCGTGTCAGATCCTGGTGTTGGAAGAGCTCCTGTGGGAGCACGGATCGGGATCTTATCGCAGATGGGAATCTCGCAAAGGAGCAGCAGGAAATTAGCACGTGCTGCTCTCATTGATTTCTTTAAGCACTGCACACAAACCAGGATTTTCTGCTGGAAAACACGGAGGCAGCAGATGGGCTGGAAGCTCCTGTGGATTTTGGAGCTGAACCTCGGGATCTGCACTGCTTCCATTGTGCTGGGGTTGTGTCTCCATGTGGGAATGGTTGGCAGGTGTTGGGTTGGGAGCGTTGCAGAGATCCCTGCTGGCTGTGGGAATTACCCAGTAGGAATGTGGATGTGAGCAATCCTTTTCCAGTAGAATTTAGGAAGCACTCTTTTGCCCATATTCCCTCAATTTCCTGCTCCTGGGAGATGGTTTCGTTCAGGTGGCAGTGCTCCATCAAAGGTTGGAGGTCTTTTCCAATCTCAGTGGTTCTACAATTCCACCTGTGAAGGGTGAACAAGGAGTTAGGGCATGGAATTCCACTGGGCTTGAATGGAAAGATAGGAAAAATCATTCTGACGTTTTTCTGTTTCTTCTGGCAGGATGGAGAAGAAGAAAATCCTGATGAAGTCCAAGGTTGCTGCTCCCAACCTCCTGAGGGCTCTGCATTCCCTGTACCAGCTCGGGCACCTGTGCGACGTGACAGTCCTCACCCAGCACCTGGGAATTCAGGAGGAATTCCTGGCTCACAAAGCCGTCCTGGCAGCTTCCAGCAACTACTTCAAGGGGCTTTTCCTGCACCAGGAGATGCTGGACACCCAGAAGTGCACGGTGACTCTGCAGGACATCTACACCGAGGAGTTCACCTCCTTCCTGGAGTTTGTGTACACAGCAGAGGTGGAGATCGAGGCGGGAAAACTCCAGAGGATGAAGGAAATAGCAGAAAGGCTGGAATGCAAGGATTTGCTTGATATCTGTGAGGAAGTGAAGGCAGAGGGCAGGAAGGGCTTGGATTTGAGCCTCCACCTGAAAGGGCAGAGGGGTGAAAATAGGGGATCACAGTGGCCTTGTATCCAGCAAGAGGAGAACCCCAGGAACTCTTCCCAGGTCGTGGCAATTCCCATGCAGAGGAAACTTTGGGATAGGCAGAAACATAAGGAGCTGCTGCCGGGCTATGAGCTCATTGGAGACCAAGCAGGAGACCTGGAGCAGGAGGCCACAGCTTTTCCAGCCCCAAAATCCAGGCCAGCAAAGCCACCCGAGTGCAACAAGCCACGTTCCCCAGCCAGGCTGGGTGTGGATATCACCAGCCTGGAAAGCAAGGATGGCCATTCCCTCCAAAGGGGGCAGGAGGGGAAGCAGGAATCCCAGGCGTGTCCCTACTGTGACAAGGCCATCAGCTCCAAGTGCGGCCTGGCCGTGCACATCCAGACACACACCGGGGACCGGCCCTTCCGCTGCCAGCGCTGCCCCGCCAGCTTCACCCACAGGGCTGCCTACACCTCCCACCTCAGGTACAGCATTCCCGGGAATGCCCTTCCCTGGGATTCCAGGGTAAACCATTCCTGGAGTCCTCCCTGCCTCAGTTCCAGAATTCCTTGGAGCTGACTCAAAGCGTGTTGAAATTTTTCGCTTGGCCTTTCATTGTGGATAAGTGGATTGAGGTCTCCTAGATGGGCAGTTTCCCATGGGATTAAGGGGGACTTGTGCAACCAGATTTCATTGGAATCCTCAGATCTGGGGTTTTAAGGAGGAATTTTGTGTCTCTCTCTGGGCATTTAATCTCTATTTCTTTTTGTTTAAATCCATAATTTCATGGCCTGGGAGGAAAAGTACATCCTACATTCCTGGTCAGTGAAAAATACAGATCTTAATGAACTGAGGCATTTTAATTTTCTTTAATTATCTGGTCCAATTCTTCGCAAAATCTCCCTATTTTCAGGCTTTCCAAACACACTGGGAATTTCTTAAATGGTGCAAGGAACAATTCAAAGGAAAGGACTTTTCCCCCAAGGCCTGAATTGATACAATTAAACAATTAATAAGTTTCAATTAAACCTAATGGAAGTTGTCCTCCATTTTTAACAGGAAAATCCATGAGTCTGGGCAAGAGAGGAAAATCCTGCCTGTCTACTGGATGGTGGTTCCACCCACACATGGCTCAAACCCCACGAGCTGTGACAAAGATCCCAATGGAGAGACTTGGGATGGGACACCAGAAACCTCAGGGTGTGAGGAGGATGCCGGGAATCCATCTGTTGCTGAAGCAGAAAGGAGCAAGGAGCAAGAGGAATCCCAGGAAGCTGAAGGAGGGAGTGAAAATGAAGGTGGAATGAGTGTGAAGGGCGAGGAGCAGGGACACTATAACACAGGATACTCAGAAGTTGAAGGAAGCAGGGACAATGAGGAATGTTCTGAGGTGGAAAATGAGGACGAAGCCTCAACAGAGAAGGACAGCAAAGAACCCGAACAGGGATTTAAACTAAAGAAGGCCAGTAAAAGCGTGGCCAGCAAGAAATCCATCTACGTGATCCAGTGCGACAAGTGCCAGGAGCAGTTTGTCTCGCGGAAGAAATACGTGGATCACTGCCGGGAGGCGCACCAGAGCCTGCCCGGCAAGGTGTACCGCTGCGAGGTGTGCAGCAAGGCCTTCGCCAGCTGCACCAGCTGGAAGGAGCACCGCGCCTGCGTGCACAGCGACGAGAGGAGGTTCTCCTGCAGCCTCTGCCAGGCCACCTTCAAGAGGAAGCGGGATGTGAGGACTCACTCCATGCGGAAGCACGAGGGCAGGGCCAAGCGGCCGCTGTGCTCCGTGTGCGGCAAGATGCTGAGCTCCCGCACGGCGCTGGTGTTCCACATGCGCACGCACACCGGAGAGAAGCCCTACGAGTGTGGCGTGTGTCACTCCCGGTTTGCTCAGCCCTCCCAGCTCAAGATCCATACCAGGTCACATTCCAGCCATGCACATTCCTTGCCCCTTATATGCCGGGATATGGGGTTCAGTGGGGTCCGTGATTAATTCCCTTACGCAAAGGCTTTGGCTCCACGTTGCATCTCTCAGGGTCGGGATTTCGACACGGATACCCTGTCCAAACTTGCACGGAATATCCGTCATTTGGGACAGGCTCTAAAATCCCACAATGGCCCTCAGTGATGAAGAGTGAGTCAGGGATCCTGGAGAAACAGACCCTGAGCAGTGCTCGCCCTCAGAGCAAGGAATTGCCATGGGATTTCATCTCCATGTGCAACTCCAAATCTGTGCTGCTCAGCTGGAGCTTGACAGGATGAGTTGTTCCCTCCAAACTTGCACGGAATATCCGTCATTTTGGGACAGGCTCTAAAATCCCACAATGGCCCACAGTGATGAAGAGTGAGTCAGGGATCCTGGAGAAACAGACCCTGAGCAGTGCTCGCCCTCAGAGCAAGGAATTGCCATGGGATTTCATCTCCATGTGCAACTCCAAATCTGCGCTGCTCAGCTGGAGCTTGACGGGATGAGTTGTTCCCTGGTGGTGTCTTGTGTGGATGTGCCCTTTCCCAGGAGAGGGTGAATCATCCCATGGAATTTCCCATCTTTCTCCAGAGCAAGATTGATGATAATCTTTTGTCCTGACAGCTCAAAATCAGGAATGATTTTGGACATCATCCTGTTTGGGTTGGAATAAGTTAAGATTATGCTCAGATTTTTCTGATTCTTTGTAATTTTCTGTTATTTTCTCTTTATTCTCCTTTCCCATGCTCTGAGCTGTCTGCGGAATAAAAATGTGGATTTTTTAGGGCCTGAAAGCGATTAAAAGGTAAATTTTAAATGGGAATTTTACTCCTGGAGTGTAGCACCTGTACCTGGAAACAGTTTTCTGAGGGAGCAGAATTTCCTCTTCCCACTACATTTAAAACCCAAGCATTGTTTCCAATCCAGTATTTTAGGGATCAAGACCTAGTTAATTACTGATCTTTGGTGTTTTCTCTCCATTAGATCCCACACTGGGGAGAAGCCCTACATTTGTGAGGACTGCGGCGCTTCCTTTGCTGACAAAGGAAAACTCACCGGCCACAAAAGGACACACACAGGTGGGAATTCAATATTCCAGGTGGTTTTCCCATGCCTTTCCTGTTTTATTGGTGAGATATGAAATAAATGCCCCCTTTTTTTTCCCCTTTTTTTTTTTAACTCATGGAAGAGTATCTGAGTACCAGGAAGGAATTCATAAGGATAGAAGGACTTTTAGCCTGGAAAAAAGGAGACTCTGGAGGGATTTTGCTGCTTTCCACAATTCCCTGATGGGAGCCAGGGGAATTTGGCTCTACTCCCAAAGAACAAGTGATAGGATGAGAGGAATGTTCTCAAGTGGTGCCAGGGGAGGTTCGGGTTGGATATCAGGAAGAATTCCTTCATGGAAAGGGGTTATCAGGCAATGGAATGGGATGGAATCCCCATGCCTGGATGTGCTCAGGGGACAGCTGGATGTGGCACTGGTTGGACTCGATCTTGGAGGTTTTTCCAGCCTGAATTCTGTGATTTGCAGACTGGCTCTGAAGGACAGAATTCCCCTGGGAGAGTTCCCAATGTCCATTTTCTCTTCCCTCAGGAGAGCGGCTCTTCAGGTGTGACGTGTGCGGGAAGCACTTTGCCACCAACGAGTACCTCAAGTGCCACAAGCGCTGTCACCTGGGAGCCAAACCCTACAGGTGTGAGGTGTGTGGGAAAGCCTTCGGACTCAGAGCCTCCCTGGCCCAGCACAGCAACGTCCACGCAGGTAATTCCAAGGCTGGGAAAAGGAACGGTGGCTTTGTGGTACTTCCCAGTGTGGATGGGGACATTCCAGCCCGTTGCTGAATTAGGGGATACCAGAATCATTGAGCTTGGAAAAGAGCTCCCATGTCATGGAGTCCAAGCTGGAAATTCCTTTGGAAGCAGGGCTCATGGGAGCGTTGTGTGGTGTCCTAGAAACCTGAGGCCTGGATTGTGCAGCTGAATGAATTTGGAGTAGAGGATGGAGTTACAGAGTAGCCTTGGCTGGTATTGGGAAATATTTATCATGGAATGGTTGGGATTTGGAAGGGACCTTAGGGGTCATCTCATTCCACATCTTCCACTCTCCCGCTTGCTCCAAGCTCCATCCAGCCTTGAACACTTCCAGGGAAGAGCCAGCTGCTGTCTCCTAAGTGCCCCTAACCCTTTGCTGTCCCTGTCATTCCCAGAGACCCGTCCCTATTTCTGCGAGCAGTGTGGCAAGGCCTTCACGCAGCAGGGAGCTCTGCGGCGCCACCAGCGCATCCACACCGGCGAGAAGCCCTACAAGTGCCGCGCCTGCGACAGGCCCTTCACCGACATGTCCACCCTGCGCCGGCACGTGGCGGTAGGACATCCCCCATGGCATCTTCCCCTTCCTCAGTGCCACCTCCAGCCTGCCAGAGCCACCCTGGCAGCAGGAATTTCCACCCCTCAGGAGGGGCTGTGCTAGGGATGGGTTTCAGGCTAGGACGGTGAGCCGCCATCTTAAAGCCACCATGTTGAGGCCGCCATCTTAAAGCCGCCGTCTTCTCCTGAACTTTGTGGGATTTTGCTCCAGCAGCACGCCAGCTCCCACTGGTGGCTGCCAATCCTGTCACCTCCCAGCCCTAGGGGAAGTGTCACCATCCTTGGGAGTGACTGGATACAGCACTTCCTGGTGGTCATCATCTCCAAGATTTTTCCTCCTGCTTCCATGAAAGCATTTGAGGAGGGACTTGGGATTTTAGATTTTTTGTGGATTAACTGCAGAGTCTCCAATGCTTTAACCCTCATTCCAGCCCCATAACACCATGGTTTATTCAACCTCGTGCTGCACGTTAGCAGGAATTCACACATTCCCAGCGTACTGCTGGAAAACGCTGAGCTCGGCTCTTCCCAGAGACCTCCAGGTCCTGGAAGTGACAGCACAGACAGAACAGGAGGTTCCCTTCCAGCTCCAAGTCAATATTTTGCCTGTGTGCTGAAATTCCAGCTGATTTTGGATGCATTCCATGGCAGCAAAGCCAGAAATTCAGCACGGATTTGGCAAAAGAGTCTTGTTTGTGTTTGAGTTGAGACTTGGAGCGCGGGATCGTGGAGTTATCCCAGAATTGTTGGATTTAGTTAAACACTTGGCAGTTAAAAATCAGATCTAATTGTTTTCCTGTCCCACTCCCTTTTGTTTTCCCCAGATCCATGACCGGAATGCTCACTGGAGAAGCTTCTTGATTGACCTCACACAAAAAAAAGACCATAATTGGTCCAAAATAGAGACTTTAGTGGAAGCGCATCCGGGAGGAGATCCCGTGCCGGAAATTTGGACGGTTGACCACGGGAAACTTTATAAACCAGGAAGTGCTAAAGCAGCAGCAGCACATGTGACACCTGGGCTTGGGGACACCGGGGACACTGACCCCTCCCTTTTGTACTTATAAAGTCAGCTTTAAATCCAAAAATGGGTGGTTGGAGGCAGAATGGTGGGGGTTATCCTTTGGAATGCAGGGAATCATTCCCAGTGGTCACTGCAGCTGCCTTGAGAGCTGCATTGGTGGTGGTAAAGGGGTAATTCCTCATGAGGGTATTTATTCCACTGAAATGTTTGCATCTGTCCAGAGATTTATTTTTCCCAAAGCTGTGGGAGCATCCCATTGGGAATGGGCAGGGCGGGGTGTGTGTTTATACAAACACAGCGCTGTAAATCACCGGTTCCTTCTTTAATAAAGCTGCCAGAGCTGCCCAGCCCGGCCCTCCTTCATTCGCCCGCATTTCCCAGGGGAAAACGCTGGGATTTGGGAATGCCAAAGCCGGAGGGGGGGTGTAGGCCGCGTTGCCTAGCAACACACGGCGCGCTATGTGACGTCACTTCCGGCGCGCCTCCGCCGGGGTCGTGGCGCGTCAGCGCTTCCGGCCGCGCCCGGGGCTGAGCGGGAGCAGCGGCCGGGAACGGACCGGGAGTGAACCGGGAACAAACTGGGAACGGGGCGGCAGCCGTGAGTGCGGGGGCCAGGGCGGGCTGGCCTCACCCACCTTCTCTTTCTCCCCTCTTTCCCCCTTATTCCCTCCACTCCTTCTCTTTTTTGCCCCTTTTTTTCCCTCCTCTTTCTCCCCCTTCTTTTCCCTTCCCTTTTCTTCTCACCCCCTTCCCCTCCTTGTTTCCCCCCCTTTTCTCTCCCCTTTTTCCCCCCGTCTTTTCCCCCACCCCAGCATTCCCCTGTGATCCAGGGTCCTTTGGAAATGGGGTTGGAAGTGGGCACTGTGGGGCTCTCCATGAGTTCAGCAGCAGCTGCCTGGGAATCCTTTCCCCAACTCCCCTTTTTGTCTATTTCCAGCCAGTTTTGCCTCTGGAAGGGGAGGTATTCCTGAGAAATGGACAGTGCCCAAATGGAATTAGAGGGGTACTTGTGAAATAACACGGGAAGTAGTTAAAAATAATTTTATTGGGGTAAAAAAAGTGGCGCTTTGGTATCACTGATTGTTTATAAAGTGCTGGGTGAGACATCACTTAATTCCCAGGACATGGAAAGAAATTCCTCAGATTCTGTTAGGAACAGGGTTAGGCTCAAAAGATTCCTCAGAGCACCTTTAAATCCATAGAAACCTGGTTTGTTCTGAGGTTAGATATTTGGGAAAACACCCCAAAACTTCCACTCTTTTTACAAGCTTTGGAGCAGCTTCAAACATTCCCGAGAAATAGGGCCCGATGGGTGGGCTGGCAATGGGCCTTCAAAATGTGCAGGCTGTGAGTCCATTTTGAGGAACTCCCATCATTTGGGGGATTTTCAGTGTGTGAATACAATTACCCATCACATAAGAGCTTGGAATTTTATATGGAAGGCATTTTCAGACGGATTTTTAGGACAGCAGTGAATTTTTGCTTAATCTTGCCTTCCTTTATTATCACCTGGTGAGGCCAGGAATCGTTCCTTAATTCCAGGTGCCAGCTCTGTTTGCTCCACCCCTGTCTCAAAGGGTAGGTTCTGGGTTTCATGGAAAACTAGGGCTGGGGTTTAAGCTCAGATTCAGTCCATGGTTTTCTTGAGGAGGTGTAGATCACTTCCAGGTTGGATTAAACGACCTCGGAGCTCTTCCCCACCCCAGCGATTCCACGAAACCCTGACCCCATCCGCCCCAAACATGCAGAATCCCGCTGACTGACGTAGGAATATCTTCAGCAGGGAGAAGGAAGATGGAAAGCACCCCCGTCCTGCTGGAGTCCAAGTCCTCCCCCATCAACCTGCTGAACGAGATGCAGCAGCTGCGGCTGCTGGGCCACCTGTGCGACGTCACCGTCAGCGTGGAGTACCAGGGCGTGCGCGCCGAGTTCCCGGCGCACAAGGCCGTGCTGGCCGCCACCAGCAAGTTCTTCAAGGAGGTTTTCCTCAACGAGGAGCCCGTGGGCGGCCCCCGCAGCAACGTGATCCTCAACGAGGTGCGCGTGGCGGATTTCGCCTCCTTCCTGGAGTTCGTCTACACGGCGCGCGTGGAGGTGGAGGAGGACAGGGTGCAGCGCATGCTGGAGATCGCCGAGAAGCTCAAGTGCCTGGATCTCTCCGAGACTTGCTTCCAGCTGAAGAGGCAGATGCTGGAGTCCGTGCTGCTGGAGCTGCAGAACTTCTCGGAGTCGCAGAATTCCGAGGAGGAGAGCGCCGCCCGCCCCGGCGCCGTGCCCGCGGCCAAGGCCGAGCGGGATCCCCCGGATTGTTCCGGAGCGTCTCCCGAGGGGCCGGCTGCCAAGGCCAAGGAGAAGGCGGACAAAAAGAAGGAAGCGCTGAAGGCTCCTTACACCAAGATCCGCAGGGCGAGCGGGCGGCTGGCCGGCAGGAAGGTGTTCGTGGAGATCCCCAAGAAGAAATACACGCGGAGGCTGCGGGAGCAGCAGCGGAACGCCGAGGAGGAAAAGCAGCCCAAGGGCGAGGAGGGAGAGCGGGAGCAGGAGGAGAACTCCAGCCAACCCGAGGCGGCCTCCCAGGAAAACCCCGCCAAGGGCGAGGAGGAGGAGGAGGAGGAGGAGGAGAAGAAGAAGCGCGGCGGCGCCTTCAAGTGCGGCACGTGCCAGAAGGAGTTCCTGTACGAGAAGAGCTTCCTGAAGCACATCCAGCAGAGCCACGGCATCGCCTCGGCGCTGGAGTTCCGCTGCGAGACGTGCGCGCAGACCTTCGCCAACCGCTGCAACCTGCGCAGCCACCAGCGGCACGTGCACAGCAGCGAGCGCCGCTTCCCCTGCGAGCTCTGCGCCAAGCGCTTCAAGAGGAAGAAGGACGTCAAGAGGCACGTGCTGCAGGTGCACGAGGGCGGCGGCGAGCGCCACCAGTGCCACCAGTGCGGCAAGGGGCTCAGCTCCCGCACGGCGCTGCGGCTGCACGAGCGCACGCACACGGGGCACAAGCCCTACGGCTGCCCCGAGTGCCAGGCTAAGTTCTCGCAGCCCTCGGCGCTGAAAACGCACATGAGGTAGGAGCGGCTCCCCCCGCGCGCAAGGTGCAGCCCTCAGGGCCTCCCAGATCCCTGTTTTCTCTCTCAGGGCCTCCCCAATCCCTGTTTTCTCCTCAAATGTGGTCCAGTCCTCAGGGCCTTCTAAATCCCTGTTTTCATGTGGGACGCAATCCTTAGAGCCTCCCCAGTCCCTGTTTTCTTTTTCAGGGCCTCCCAAATCTCTGGTTTTGTATGGGGTGCAGCCCTCAGAGCTTCTCCAATCCCTGTTTTGTATTTCAGGGCTTCCCAAATCAGTTTTCTCTTGATATGGGGTGCAGACCTCACAGCCTCCCAGATCCCTGTTTTCATGTAAGGTGCAGGCCTCAGGGCCTCCCAGATCCCTGTTTTCTCCTTCAGAGCCTCCCAGATCCCTGTTTTATCCTCAAATAGGGTCCAGCCCTCACGGTCTCCCAAATCCCTGTTTTCATATGGAGTGCAGCCCTCAGAGCTTCCCCAATCCCTGTTTTCTCTTTCAAGGCCTCCCAAATCCCTGTTTTCTCCTCAAATGGGGTCCAGTCCTCAGGGCCCTCCCAAATCCCTGTTTTCATGTGGGGTGCAGCCCTCAGAGCCTCTCCAGTTGCTGTTTTCTCTTTCATGCCTTTCAAATCACTGTTTTTTTCCTTAAATGCAGTCCAGTCCTCAGGGCCTGCCAAATCTCTGTTTTCATGTGGGGTGCACCAATCCTTGTTTTTTTCTTTCAGGTCCTCTCAAATTCTTGTTTCTCCTGATACAGGGTTCAGCCCACAGGGCCTCCCAGATCCCTGTTTTCATGTGAGGTGCAGGCCTCAGGGTCTCCCAAATCTCTGTTTTCTCTTTCAGGGCCTCCCAAATCCTGGTTGTCATGTGGGGTTCAGCCCTCAGGGCTTCCCAAATCCTGGTTTTCATACAGAGTGCACCTCAAATCCCTGTTTTCTCCTCAAATGGGGTCCAGTCCTCAGGGCCCTCCCAAATCCCTGTTTTCTCTTTCAGGGCCTCCCAAATCCCTGTTATCTCCTCAAATGGCGTGCAGCCTTCAGCGCCTCCCAAATCCCTGTTTTCTCTTTCAGAGCCTTCCAGATTGCTGTTTTTTTCCTCAAATCAGTCCAGTCCTCAGAGCCTCACAAATCCCTGTTTTCATGTGGGGTGCACCAATCCCTGGTTTCTCTTTCAGGGCCTCCCAAATCCCTGCTTTCTCCTGATACAGGGTTCAGCCCTCAGGGCCATCCAAATCCCTGGTTTTTCTTTCAGGGCTTCCCAAATCCTGGTTTTCATACAGAGTGCACCTCAAATCCCTGTTTTCTCCTCAAATGGGGTCCAGTCCTCAGGGCCCTCCCAAATCCCTGTTTTCCCTTTCAGGGCCTCCCCAGTCCCTGTTTTCCCCTCATATCCCGCATGGGCCAGGCCTGTGCTGCAGGGAAATCCAGGTGGGATTCCTCCAGCACATCCTCAGGCTCAATACAAAGACAAGTGTGGAAATATTTGGGAAGCATTTTGGAGGGTTTTCAATGGGAAAATGACGGCTTTGGGGGCGAAGCAGGGAAAACAATGGATCTGGGAACAGGAGGAGGTGGCGCCTCACCGGTGTCACCCACACGGAGCTGATCCAGAACCCGCTGGGTTTTATCTGTCCCAGGCTGTTTTTATCAGGGAAAAAAATCACCTCTGAGGGGTTTTAACCTGTTTTTGTCAGTGTTTTATCTACCTCAGGGCATTTTGATAAGGAAATAAGTAGATTCTGAGGGGTTTAACCTAATTTTATCTCTTTTCATAATCTGCCTCAGGGCAGAGCCTTTTTCATGAGGGCAAAAATCATCTTGGAAGGGGTTAACCAGATTTTCTCAGTTATTTAACTGTCTCAGGGTGTTTTTATCAGGGTAAAAATAATTTCTGAGGTACTTTAACCAGGTTTTGTCAGTTATTTCATGTGTCTCAGAGCAGACATTTTGATCAGGGCAAAAATTCCTCCCTGAGGGGTTGAGCCTGATTTTATCAGTTTTATTTTTCTGAAGGTGTTTTTATCAGGGCAGAAATTAACTCTGAGGGGCTTGAACCTGATTTTATCAGTCATTTTACCTTGTCTCATGATAGAGACCATTTTATCAGAGTAAAAATCTTCTCTGAGGGGTTTAACCTGATTTTATCACTTATTTTATCTGCCTTCAGACAGAGACATTTTTATGAGGGAAAAATCCTCTCTGAGGGTTTAAACCTGATTTTTTTTTCCATTCCCAGAGCCCTTTCAGGAATTTTGGACAATGGAAATTTAACGCTGCCTTAATTTGAGTGTGGTGGCAGCCAGTGGTAGGGATTTCTCATCCAGCTTTCCCTCACATCCCAAAGGATTTGGTGCCACAACCTGGAGAGAATTTTCTGAATTTGGCTGCGTTTCACCCTGAAAAATTCTCTTTTACCGTAACATTTTTGGATGTGGGTTTTGATCCAGCAGTAAGGATCAATGGGAATGAGGGGAAGGCTCATCCTGGAGTTCCAACATTCCTTTTTCCTTGCAGGATCCACACGGGGGAGAAGCCCTTTGTGTGTGATGAGTGTGGGGCCCGCTTCACCCAGAACCACATGCTCATCTACCACAGGCGCTGCCACACAGGTGAGGCTGGAAAACTGGGAAAATCCAATCCCAGACATTCCAGGGAAAATGTTGCCTTCAGAAAATGCTTTTTGTCTGCATTTTTATGGATAAAACGAGATAGGTGGAATTTGCCTGAGAAAGATTCCCAAGAATATCCCGTGATTTGAAGCTGAGGGAGGGTTGATTTAAATTGGATTTTGGGAAGAAATTCTTCCCTGTGAGAGTGGTGAGGCCCTGGAACAGTTTTCCTAAAGAAGCTGTGGATTCCCATCCCTGGAATTGTTCCAGGTCAGGTTGGGAGTGGCTTGGAGCAACCTGGGATAGGGGAAGGTGTCCCTGCCCATGGAATGGTTTGGAACTGGGTGACCTTTAAATATCCCCACAATTTCTGTGGGATATTTAAGAGCATTCCCAAAGCTCTGCTGGTTTAATCCTCCTTTTCCCCCCTTTTTTAGGGGAAAGGCCTTTCATGTGTGAAACCTGTGGGAAGAGCTTTGCCTCCAAGGAATACTTGAAACACCACAACCGGATCCACACGGGATCCAAGCCCTTCAAATGTGAGGTTTGCTTCCGGACCTTTGCCCAGAGGAATTCCCTGTACCAGCACATCAAAGTCCACACAGGTAGGATGTGTCCCTTTTCTTGGATACACAGGTAGGATGTGCTCCTTTCCTTGGATGCACATCCCTCACCACTGCAAGATTCCAGCAAGGAATTCTCAGCCAGGTTTTTCCCCATGTGCACTGCTTGATGTCTCATGTTCTCCCCTTCTCCCACTAGTCCTGAGTGACAGCAATTCCCTGGAATGCTTCCACAGGCTGTGGAGATACCTTAATAACCTGCCAGGATCATTGGTGATGGAGAGCTCTGGTGTAGCTCCAAGGTTTATCCAGGGGAGGAGGAAAATGGGATCTCTCTCCAAACAGGGAGTCTGTGGTGTGTTCAGAGTGATCCCGGAGCTGGGAGGGGCTCAGGGGTTCTTGCTCAGAGAAGAGTGAACGAGGGGGAGGAATACTTGGATTCTGGGCAGGACTTGAGTCTCTGATGGAAAACCCATGGAAAACCAGAGTGGCAGCGCATCTTTACAGGCTGGGAGGAGCTTGCTGCCTCCAGAGGGGTGGCAATTCGTACCCCAGGATGTTTTCCCTGACCGCTCCCTGCCAGCCAGGGGTCGCTGGGCACTCCCGAGGCACGGCAGCCGTGCTCTGCCCGCGTTCCCAGCCTGTGTCCCATGCCGCATTCCCAGGGGAGCGGCCGTACTGCTGTGACCAGTGCGGGAAGCAGTTCACGCAGCTGAACGCGCTGCAGCGGCACCACCGCATCCACACCGGCGAGAAGCCCTTCATGTGCAACGCCTGCGGCCGCACCTTCACCGACAAATCCACCCTGCGCCGGCACACCTCGGTACGGCCCCGCTGCCGGGGGGATCTGGGGAGGAATCGTTCCCTGGGAGGTTGGGATGGCCCTGGCACAGTTTTCCCAGAAAACCTGTGGGTGCAGGACCTTCACCAGCAAATCCACACTGAGCCAGCACACCTCGGTATGATCCCACAGTTAGGGGGGATGTTGGGAAGGCCCTGGCACAGTTTTCCCAGAAAACCTGTGGGTGCTGCATTCGTGGAATTGTTGAAAAGCCAGGTTGGACAGGGCTTGGAGCAACCTGGGATAGGGGAAGGTGTCCCTGTCCATGGCAGGGGGTGGGACTGGATCATCTTTATGGTCCAGTCTTCCAAACCATTCCATGATTCCAGAAACCTTTTCTACCAACACCAAATACAAGCTTGATCCAAACTTTGTCATCCCATATCCAGCCTTCTCTCTCCTGGTTATTCCTTTGCAGATCCATGACAAAAACACCCCCTGGAAATCCTTCCTCGTCATCGTGGAAGGAGCCGCAAAGAACGACGAGGGGCACAAAACGGAGCTTCCTGATGAGGAATACGAGGTGTCCCCCAAAATCCCGGAAAAGCTGCTGTCCTTCCCAGAGAACAGCCCCTACCAGAGCCTGGCAGCAGTCCCAGGAAGTGGGAATTCCAGCACGGACTGTAAGGCCTCTGGAGCACAGGAGTCCCTGCTGGGAGAGCTCACTGTGCTCCACACGCAGACGGACTCTGGGCAGCCCCAGCTCCATGCCCTGGTGAACATGGAATAATTTGGGATTGCCTCCTGCTCCTTAGGCTGCACCCCTTGTACAGTCCTTGGCCTGAGGGAGGCTGGTGGTGGGAAGCTGGGAAAGTGTGGGTTTCCAGCTTTCCTCTGGAAATTCCTTCCCCAGCTCCATCTCCTGATGGTCGGGCAGGGTGGCACCACACCAGGGAATTAGTGGGAGTTGATCCCCTAGGAATTCAGGGGGTGGCTCAGGTACCTTGGTGGTGCAGGTTTGTTTTCCAGGGAATTCAATGCCACATGGACAATCAGGAGAACCGATGTTTCTCTATGACATTTGCTATGTTTTCCCCAGTGGAATTTCATCCAGGAGAAGTCTGGCTAAATTTGCTTTTCAGGAAATGTTGGTTTCTCTCTGCTTTTGCCAAAGATCCCAACGAGTGGGAGCAGCTTTGGAGTTTCATTCCAGGAGTTTGGAGTCTCTGAGCAGCAAAAAGGGGCAGGTGGCAGCCAAGTGCTGCTTCCTTGGTTTTACAATTGCAGGGAAACTGGAGCAGTCTGGCACTTGGATCCTGTCAGTTCTCACCTTCCAGCTGCTCCAGCTCCCATGGAATTCGGAGAACAAGACATCTCCTAGAGCTGTGCTGGAAGGGGCTCAGTTCAGAGGCTTTTCCTGCTCCATTTTTAGTGGAATAGGATTTGAGGGATTTCCCCTGGGCAGGGAAGGAGCCTTGGAGTGTTGTTCCAGCTGGGCTGACTCCTGGTTTTTCACAACAGCAGCTCAGTGTGCTATGGTTTAATGCCTCAAACCTTGGGATGGGCTTCCCAGTGTAAAAACCCACTTGTCCCATTCTTTTTCCCATTTTTTTTTGCCTGTTCCTGTAGTATTCCCACAGCAGTTCCTCAGCCGAAGCTGTGAGCAGAACTTTGGGAAAGGTAAGCACAATCCAGCCTGGTGAGATCCAGCAATAAAGACCCCCCCCCACCTGTGGCACAGAGCTATTTTTTGGGATAAAGGGATGGCAGAGGCTTTCTCATGGAACTCTAAGATAGAAAAAAGGGAATTTTTGTACCAGAGGACATTTCCAAGAGGTTATATTTGAGATATTTATTCCTGCTGGAGCTCAGTTATTCCCAATGGAAGGAAAGGGGTTGTAGATATATTTAAGGGCTGAGCGCTGGGATCTGGAGCCGGGGAATGTTTTGTAAGTGAGTTACTTGTTTGAGCTGTTCCTAATAAAATATGGAATATGGAGACCTCCCAGTGACTCGGTCGTATCCAAGTGGGACACTTTGGGATATTGACAGGCTTGGAAAGCTCACCTGGAGAAGATTCCCTGGAAACCTCAGAAGGGGCCTGCAAGGAAAAGCGTGAGGGATTCTTCATCAGGAATTACAGTGACAGGACAAGAGGGAGGGAATGGCTTCCCAGTGACAGAGGGGAATTCGGGTGGGTTATTGGGAAGGAATTCTTCCCTGTGAGGGTGAGGAGGCCCTGGAAGAGTTTTCCCAGAGAATCTGTGGCCGCCCCATGCCCGGAAGTGTTCACAGGGTTTGGAGCAAGCCAGGATAATGGCAGGTGTCCCTGGAGCAGGCTGAGTTTTAAGGTCCCTTCCCACCCACACCATTCCCTGATTCCAAACAGGAACTGGAGGCATCAGCCCCCCTCCCAGCCTCCATCATCCCACCATGCTCCAGCCTTTTGAGTTTTCCAGAAGAACCACTTCTCCCTCCTTCCATCCATGATTTTCACTTTATTCATGTACAGAGTCACACCAAACATGATATTCTTGCTAAGGCCATTTCCTTAAATAAGTTTTCCAAGTAGAGAGTGATGGAGGTGGGGCGGGAATACAGCGGGAGTGGCGGAATTGTCACCTGGGAACCGTCACAATTCACCATGGATACAGCAGAGGACATGCTGGAGCTACTCACACACAACTACCAGGTGTAGGGATGGAGTAACAGCCCTCCTGCTCCTCCTGTCCTACAACACCGACACGGGGAACGGCAACAGAACCGAAAAAACACCGGGAAAAGTGGAGCTTCCCAAGCTGTGCTTCCCCTCATCCCGGCTCCCACAGTGCTGGACGCCTGAAAAAGCCATTCCTGAGGGTGGGAATGGATGAACTCCATGTGCTTCCAAGCCTGGAGCTGGGAGATCCCCCCCCACTGCCTCCCAACTTTTCCATCTGGTTGGGATGTTTGGGATGAACACAAGGACCTGTGGGAAACAGATAGGGAAGGGTGGGAAAACACCAAACCAAGGAGAAATTTGCATGGATTGGGATTTTTGGTTTTCAGAACTTTAGAGCCCAACGAGCCAAGCTCTATCCAAAGCCCAACATTCCAACCTGACTTCTTCCAGAGGAAAGAGGGGCTGGGGCTGCCTGGAGCCTCCAGAACAGCCCTAAATTCCTGACTTCACTCTTCCCAAAGAGCGACAAATTGCACAAGCTCCCGACGCCTCCGACGCATCCTGGGAAAACCAGGCAGCTCAATCCTCTCTCCTTAACCACACACCCATCAATTCCTGCAGGAATTTTTCAACTTTTCCCAAGCAAACTGTGCCCCCCTGCCACCTGAATTCCAGCAAGGCTCCTGTGGGATCCACACCCGTGGAATTTAGGGATTGTGCCCGGCACACGCAGAGGGTGAGGTACAAAAACAGATCCTTCCTCAGGTGGAATATTTGGAAGTGGAGGGATGGGATGCACCACGAACTAAAGTGGGAAATCAATCCAAGAAAGATGGAAACCAACCAGGACCTAGGGCCAACATCGATCCTATGTTCCTGGAATGCCTATGGCGTGGTGGGGGTGTGCAGGATATTCCCAATTCCCAAAGCCTCTGCCTAGCACCACTTCCAGACCCCCAAATCCAAGTGTATCCAACACTTGAGAACGGGAAAATGGGAACACAACGGGCTGGAAGCGCTAATTGGTACTGTGCTGGCCGTGATGGAATATTTACATGCTGGAGTCAACGGAACAGCAGGAAAACCGGGAGCTGCGAGTGCAGGCACCGGGATGGGCGGGACCAAACCCGAGGAGGAGAAGGAGGAATTCCGCTCCAAGGGCTTCTCCCGCCTGGCATCCGCCCGGAGCGTCACCACAGAGCGGGGGCTAAAGAAACACAGTGAGCCATGGGAGTGGGAAGCGACCAAAGAAAGCGCGGGATTGGGTCGGGAATTCCCGAAAAGTCCTCGGCTGGAGGCGGGAAGGGCCCGCGGGCGTCACTTGAGGTCGCCGTCGCCCTCGCCCTGGATGGTTTTCTTGATGCGCAGCAGCATCGTGGTGAGCCACTGATCCAGCCGCGAGATGGAGTCGAATTCCTTCACCTGGCACCGGCAAAAATCGTGGATCAGGGAGCGGGAGGGAAAGGGAATGAGGCGGGAATGCGGCAGGGATGGGACGGGGGAGTGGCAGAGATGGGAATAGACAAGTGGCTCGTCCTGGGAATAAAGGGGAGGGGGAAAAGGACAGAAAAGGGAGGAGGGGAATGCAAAGAACAATAAAGGGAAAGGGGGGGAAAAACAAGGGGAAAGGGAAGGGAAAATAAGGGAAAAGGGAAAAAAGGGGAAACAAAGGCAAAGGGGAAGCAAGGGCAAAGGTAAAACAAGGGCAAAAGCAAAACAAAGGGAAAGGGGGAAGAAAAGGGAAGGGTGGAAAAGGGGAAGAGACAATAAAGGGGAAGAGGAGAAAGGGAAAGAACCAAGGGGAAAAGTGGGGAAAACAAAGGGGAGAAAGAGGAAAAATACAAGGGGAAAGTGGGGAAAAACAAGGGAAAGGAAAAACAGGAAGGGGAAAAAGGGAAAGGAAAGGAAAGGAAAGGAAAGGAAAGGAAAGGAAAGGAAAGGAAAGGAAAGGAAAGGAAAGGAAAGGAAAGGAAAGGAAAGGAAAGGAAAGGAAAGGAAAGGAAAGGAAAGGAAAGGAAGGAAAGGAAAGGAAAGGAAAGGAAAGGAAAGGAAAGGAAAGGAAAGGGAAAAGGGCAGTAGAAAGGGAAGGAAAGAGGGGAGAGGGAAAAAGGGAAGGGGCTGAAAAGGAGGAAGGGCAAAAAAAAGAAGTGGGGGGGAAACAAGGGAAAGCTGAGGAAAAAAAAGGGAATGGAGGAAAAAAAAAACAACAAGGAAAAAAGGGAAAAGGCACAGGGCCACAGTCCAGAAAAGTCTCTCCAAACCCAACTCAAGCTCTTTAGGCTCCTGTCAAACGCCAAAGGAGCTGCAGCCAACCCAGGCAGGATCTGAACTCTCCATGAAAACCCAGGAATGTTACAGGAGGAAGCTGGGACCTTGCTGGAGCAGCTGTCCCCGGCCACTCTCTGCAGGGCACGGGGATCCCAAAAAAGAGCAGGAAGAAGCAGAATTCCCAGCATTCCCAAGTGCACCCATGAGTACTCACAGCCTCGGTGTAGGCCTCACTGTTCTGCTCCTCATGAGCTTCCAGCAGTTTCTGGGAAAACACCAGGAAAAATCAGGGAATGCTCTATTCCTGCATGTTCCCACTCCGGCATCTCATCCCAGGGAGCAGAGACCCATCAAACAAAGCACCCACCACAAACAGGGGTCTGGGCCAAACCCAGGGAAAAGCGAGGCTGATGTCCTCTAAAATGCTGGGATAAAGGAGAAAACCCCTGGAAAAGTGGGAAAACCCCCTGGTCACTCACTTTCAATAGCTTGCATTCCCGGGAATCTGTGAAAGCCGGGAACATTTCTTCGTATTTCTCCAGCGCAAGCTGGAAGAGAGAAGAGATCCCTTTGCACACCATTCCTGTTTTTTTCCCCAGGATTTGCTTTCCCATCCTCAAACTTAGGAAAATATCCACCAAGAATCCAACATCAGGAATTCCAGCCACTGCTGAGGAGGGATCAGGGATTTTGGGATAATAGCTGTGAGCCCACTGAGCTTCTCCCAGCTGGCTGAGGCAGGTGAGGAGGGATTGGGAATTCTGGGATAACTGACCTTGGCATTCAGCTCATCCACGATGAAGTGGCACAGGGCAGCTTTGAAGAAATATTCTTTGGCGCTGTACTTGAGCAAAGGGTTATCCATCGTGTTTGTTCCCACCTGGACCAAAAAAAAAAAAAAAAAAACATGGAGAAAAGGGGCAGGAAAGGAAAGCCTGGATTAAACCAGCTCATATTCCACCCTGAGCCACAGGGCTGGGAAGAAAAGGCATGGAAAAAATGCCAAAAAGGTGTTGGGAAGCAGGGAGGTTTTGAACTCATCCCAAGGGAAGTCAGATCCTTGGTTGATGAGGAAATGGAAAAACAAATCCATTGGGGAAGAAGCTGCTCCAGGATTAACCCTCTGGAAGCACCAAGCAGCACTGTTGGTATTTGCAGGTAAATGTCCGACAAAAGGCAGAGCTGATAAATCCAGGAGGGAATTTTCTGCCAAAGGGAGTTGTAAATACATTCAAAGGGGCATTTTTATAAGGGGAATTTTTATGGATTTTTCCCAACCTTTCCCTGGAAACATGAAAATCATGGATGTGGCACTTGGGGACACTTGGCCATGCGGGGGGAACGGTGGGACTCTGACCTCAGAGAACCTTTCCAGCCTAAACAATTCCCTGATTCTGGCAGTTCTGCCAACCCCTGGGCCCTGTTCCTTGGGAAGAGGTGCTATTCCCATGGGATGTGGCTCCTGACCTGCTCGTAGATCTCGATGGCTTTCTGGTACTGCTCCAGCTGTGCCGCGTAGGCCGCCACCTTCAGCAGACACTTGTTGGCTGAGCTGCAACCACATCCCAAAAATCAGGCCCTGAATCCCGGGAATTCACCAGCCCATGCCCCAGCACCCCTTCCCAGAGAGAGAAGTGGGAACCCCCAGCTGGGATTTAGAGGAATTCTCTTGGAATAGCCCAAATTAGGGTGCTGGTTGTGGGAGTGTTTGGGATGGATCCCTGTTCCAGGGATGGATCCCTGTTCCAACCCTTCCCACTGATCCCAAGGACTTGCCTGTTGGATTCCTCTCCCTTGTAGTAATCCGCAGCCTGCTCGTAGTGTGCGATGGCCTGGGGACAGAAATGTGGGATCAGCCATCCCGGGATACAGCACCCCAGGGAACAGCACCAACATTCAGGGAGGGAGGTGGGATCCAATGGACTGGAGCTGAGGAAGGAAATCCTTGCCTGGAAAATAACCCTGAAATCCCATCCAGTTTTATCCTGCAGGAGATCTGCAGCGGGATTCCTGCTCAGGGAGTTTGGAAGTGGGAACTAAAAGTGACTAAAATGGCTCCATGACACTCCCAAAGAGCTTTTCCAGTGGGGAACACCGAGGTGGATTCTCACTGGAGTGTTCAGCCAGTGCTGCTGGCACAGGGACACACCAGAGTCTTGGGATTGCTCCATGAAAGCCTCCAGGCTGGAAAAACCATTAACTCCAGCTCATGGCTGGATTGCACCTACACCAGGAATTCCGGTGCTGGATGGGAGAAGGGAATTCTTGAGCTCAGGGCAAGGAAATCCCACAACGGTTTGGGCTGGAAGTGACCTCAACTGTGATCCCCTTCCACTGGGGGGAACAACTTCCACCACCCCAGCCTGCTCCAGCTTGGCCTTGGACACTTCCCGGGATGTGACAACCACAGGTTTTCTGGGAAAACCGCACCAGGGCCTCCAATGACGTCACTGATGACGTCACCGAGGTGTCCCCTCACCTTCTCGATGTCCACCAGCTCGGCCTCGTAGATCTCGGCGATGGTGATGTGGTGCTTGGCGGCGATGGTGAAGCGGCCCTGGGGACGGGAGGGGAGCGGGATGAGGCGCGGCGTTCCCGGGAGGCCGCGCGGCGTTCCCGGGAGCGGGGCCTTACCATGTCCGTGTAGATATCGATGGCTGCGTTTAAGCAGTTGATGGCCTCTGCAGCGTGTGTGAGAGACAACAGCGTCAGCCACTCCCGCTCCCAAACCCGCCCGGCGGCTCATCCAGGGAATATCTGCCCACAGAGCGGGCTCTGGAATGGCCTCAGCCCCGGCACCCCCAGCAATTCCCAAAGGAACAAACACCAGGATGACCCAACCCCGAGTTTGCTGTCTGCATCCCCCAGTGGAGCAAACTTCTAGGGATCAACCCCAAAACACTGCTGTTTTCCAGGGAATTTGGGAGTTTGTCATCCACCCTGAGTTTGTTCCCCTGTCTCCTGGGATAATGCTGGTGGGAGGTGGGGGGTTTGCTTCCAGACCTGGCTAGGGAAAAATGGATTGGAGACCTTCCCAAAAATCACAGCCCGCTTGAAAGAATCCCAGATCCTTTATTCTCATCCCAACAAAGGCCAGGACTGGGGAAAGCCTCGGGAACACGGCAGGGATCCTCCTGCGATCCAGCCCAGTGACTGCCTGAAGCCATTCCTCAGGAAGCCATTCCCCAAAGCCAAGCCAAACCAGGATGGAAGCTGCCAAAAGTCCTGACACCCTGCAGCATCCCAAATCCCAACAAACACCAAGAGGAGACGCCAGGACAGCGCTGACCTCCTGCATCATCCCAAAGCACCTTGTGGAAAAGCAGGAATGCAGCTGTGCCAGCAGCGAGCCTTTGGCTGGGAGCAATCCCACATTCCAGTGCCGCATTCCGCTGCCTTACCTTGCGGATCTGCTTTTTTGTAGGCATTCCCAGCATCCACAAAGCTGGTGGCTGAGTCGTGCTTGCTCTGCAGCTGCATGTGCAGCTTGGCTGCCTGGCAAAAGGCATTTCCTGCCGCTGGAAAAGAGGGAATAGCAATCCCATGAATCCCGTGAGAGAGCGGGAATGCGCTGCCTCTTCCAGAACCTAGGGAGACTCAGGGATGAGGGCTTCCCAAGCAGGATCATCAGCTGGCATCTAAAAATTCCTCCAAGATCCTTCAGTTCACTCCCTTTGTCCACTCTCCCAGTATTTAAACAGGAATTGCCTCCCTCTGTACACTCTCCCAGTATTTACATAGGAATTGCATGGACACAGAGACCGTTCCCCATGGAATAATTCACAGGAAGACGTTTGGGCGCTCTGGGATCACCCACGCCCCCCCCAGATGCCAGGATTTGGGACTCACCACTCCAGTTTTTGGCGATCTTGAACATGTTGGCAGCCCTGGTGTACATCTCACAGGCCTCCTCCACACGGGTGTTGCCCCTGGAATGCAGCAGGAATGCTCCTGAGGCCAGGCGGGGAGGGAACGGCTCCAGAGCCAAAATTGGGATTGGGAATTGGGAATCTTGGCCTCTCTGGGTTCTGTGAGGCTGATCCCACTCTCCATGGGAAAACACTGAAAGGGGAATGCTGGATTTGGAGGCTCTCCCGGAGTTCTGAGATGCAAAGGTCAGACTTTTGGAAAGGAAATGCAGATTTTTCATGGAAACCCTGGAAATAAAGAGACTCTGGGGGGATCTTCTTGCTCTCCAGAACTCCCTGACAGGAGCCAGGTGGGATCAAGCTGTGCTCCCACAGAAAAAAAGGAATCCCAGAATCCTTAAGGCTGGAAAATCCCTTGAGCCCATGAATCCAACATTCCCCAAAATCCATGTCCCCAAGTGCCACAACCACACTGCTCTTAAATCCACCTCACAACAGGGATTATTCCACTTTCTCTCCCATCCCCTGGGAATTCTGGCACTTTTCTCCCCTCGCTCTCTCCCTCTGGCAGCTGAGCACGGTTGGTTTGGAAGCACAGGAGGAATTTTTGGATCCCTCCTTGCCCTTGGAAGGCACCTCTGGCACGAGCCAAAGCCAACAGAGGCAGCACCGAGGAATGCTACACTCGGAGAGGCTCCTGGAACAGGGCAGGTTCCAGCCTTTTAATCCCAAAAAATTAGAAATAAAGGGATAACAGCTCTTGTGCAAGGTGATGGAGCAATTCCAGGAAGAGCCCAGGTGGGAAGAAGGCATTTGGCCGGCACTGGGAATCCTGGACATCCCATCTTTTGCAGGGAAGGTGCCAAGAGCCGAGTCACCCCCACCCCCCCACCTTTCCTTCCTCTTTTTTTTTCCCTCCATCTGCTTTTAGCCCTGAAAATTAAAAATTCCCCTCTCGAAATCTCTGCCTGTCCCCTCCAAGGATTTTCAGGAATTTGCCACCCGGATTACGCTCCTGGAGCAGGCCCTGACTGATTAATCTGCCGGCGGCCAGAGAGAAATTTCTATTTAAAACTTGGATTTTCGGGCGGCCGCAGCCGATTTTTCCGGGCTGATGGATAAAACCCTCCCGGCCTGCACAGAGCATGGCTCCGGGAATGTTCTTTCCTTAAAAAAAAAACGGAAGAAAAGCAGGACTGAGGTGGCCAAACCAGCCCGTTTCCAGGCACACCCCCAGGAACAGCAGGCCAGGGAAAAGGACGCTCTGCCATTTTCTGGGATAACGCCGGCCGCAGTGTTGGGGTTCCGGGGTTCCCTGGGATTTCGGGAGAGCCCATCCGCGCCAGGGCGAACCCGGGGATGCCGGGAGATGATTCCCCCCGGGATAAGGCCGGGATGAGGAGCGCGGGGAGGGGACAGGAGCCGCAGAGGCCGAGCGCGCCCGTCACAGCGCTGTGGCCAGGGATGGCCAGGAGGGGCTGATCCAGGGAACCCGGGCTTGGATCGGGATGGGAGCGCTCCGTGTGCCCCCTCCCCGTGCTCTGGCAGGGATAAGGAAGACTCTGACCCACAGTGAGGGGCAGGAGTTGGGAAAAAAGGGAGAAGAGGTCGGGAAGGAGAGGACGGAGGAGATGGGAAAGGGGGGCAGGAAACAGGGAAGGGGGCGGATGTGGGAGATGGGGAAGGAAGGGATGCAGGAGATGGGAGGGGGGCCGGGGGCTCAGGAGCTGGGAATGGGGGTGTGAAGGGGGACAAGGGCTGAGGAGGAGGATCCAGAGCCGGGAAAGGGCGGGGGGGGAGATGCAGGAGATTGGAAGGGGGATGCAGGAGATGGGAAGAGGGGAATGCGGGATGCGGGGCCGCTCACCCGAAGAGCCCCCGCAGGAAGGAGTGCGAGCCCTTGACGCGCTTCTCGGCCTCCGCCATGAGCTGCACGGCCTCCCGCTCCTTGCCGGCGCTGTCCATCGCTCCCGCTTTTCCTGCTCTCCTTCCTCCCTTCCTTCCTCCTCCTCCTCCTCCTCCGCCGCGGCACCGGGAGCGCGCCGGGCGCGTGCGCGGGGCGGGGCGCGCGCAGGATGCGGGATGCGGCGGGATCCGGCCGGGATCGGGGATGAGCGGCTCCTCCCTCTGGCTGTTCCCAAAGCGGGATTCCTTCGGGAGATAACTCAAAAGACGGATGTGGGAATGGGAGCGGGATATCCCAGCTGGAGGTGGGATCTGTGGCAGCAGATCAATCCTTATCTTAAAGGGTATTTATGTCACTCTCCGAGTGTCCAGGGAATTACCTCACCTGTAAACTCAGATTCCCGGGAGGGAGGCTACACTTTCCTGGGAATATTCCACACTAAGGATGATCAGGAGAAGGGTCACCTGTGTCCTGCCCCCGTTACATGAGCGCACATTTGAGTTGTTCAAAAACGCTCCTGGAAGGAGTGAGCCCTGTACGGGGAAAACTGGGATGGAAATTCCTCCCTGATCCCTCCCCTGCGCAGCCGGGCCGAGGGAATCCCATAGCGCCAACAACCCGCCGAACTACAACTCCCAGTGTGCCCCGCGGAGGGCGCGCGGCGTGACGCCATCACCCCGCGCCCGCTGTCTCCATGGCGACGCTGGCGCATCCCGGCGTCGCTCCCATGGGAACGTTCCGCATGGCGTCCCGGGAACCGCGGGAACCGGGCAGCAAAGACCTCGCGCTCCCCCCGGCCCCGCTGTCCCGAATCCCTCCCTGTGAGGGAATGCCGGCTCTGCAGTGCCGGGAACACCCCGTGATGATCCCCCGGGAAAGGAAATCCCGGCTCCGGTGTCCCAGGAATTCCAGGTGAGTGACCTGGTTTCAGGGCTGGGTGAAATTAAAGCCGGGAGCGTTTCCCGAGCCAGGAACTGCCATCCCCATCCAAGCTCGCTGGGAAACTGTTCCACACTGGATCCCAATTAACCGCAGGGGGTTTTCCCTTTTCCAGGCAGGGCGACATGGAACCTTTTTCTCTCTCTGAGCTCGGGCTCCCAACAGAAAACAAAGCTATCCAGGGAATTCTCAGCCCCATGGCTGTGGAGCTCTGCCACCTCCTCCTCGCCCTGCAACGGGAAGATGGGATTTGTCCGGCCTTTCCCACTTTGGGGGAAAAGGCAGGACAATTAGCCAAAGCTATGGAAGAACTCGCTGCTGTGGCAAGGAGGTGAGGTGGATGGGAGTCTCCCGGGTGGATTTTGGGGCTGGGAAGTGATGGAAAAGGTGTCAGGGAGCCTGCATCCTCCTGGAGAGGTGGGATTGGGAGTGGGGAATAGAGCTGAGCCCAGTCCTTCCACTCCAGGCTGTCCGAGGATTCCGGGGAGGAAGGGAGCACGGAGGCGTGTCCCGTGGGTGAATCCCTGCTCCAGGCTGGCAGGGACGTGGTGCTGGCAGCATTCCAGCTCCAGGAGCATCCGGACAGCCCTCGGCACCGAGAGCTCCTGGCTGCGGCCGCCAGGAGGAGCCTGATGGAGACAGCAAAGGTGAGGGGACACCGGGAAGGGGGACACGAGCAGCGGGAAGCTCCAGCAGATCCATGGAGCAAACCACTCCTCCTCCCGCTCCAGGGATGGAATGGGAATGGGAATTCCTGATCTGAGCGGCTTTTCTGCCTTGTTTCCCGGTTAGATCCTTCAGCTGGAAGAGGCTGCAGGGATGAGGAGGATCAGTGGCGCTGCCAGCTGGCTCCTGGAATGCCTGGGCGTGCTGC
The DNA here is from genome assembly GCF_028769735.1 of Zonotrichia leucophrys gambelii. NCBI lineage: Eukaryota > Metazoa > Chordata > Aves > Passeriformes > Passerellidae > Zonotrichia > Zonotrichia leucophrys. The sequence goes on from NC_088172.1 coordinate 101,590,114, forward strand.
GGGATGCCCGGGACACTGCAGGGCTGCTGGCTGCATTCCAGCCCTTCGCTGAGGCCGTGCTCCTGCTGAGCCGCCTGACAGCCGAGCGCCTCCAGGAACTCCGGGACTGTCCTGCAGGGAAGAGCTTGGCCCAGACCCTGCAGCTGCTCCACAAGTGCGTCCCACTCATCCACACAGCCCTGACACGTTCCAGGGACAGCCAAGCTGACCTCTCCCAGGATTCTGTTTTCCAGCTGACGGAGAGGACCATCAGGGAGCTCCTCTCGCTGCTCACGGAGCCCCAGGACAGGAGTGGGATCTTCTCCCAGCAGCTGAGCAGGCTCCAGGCTCTCCTCTCCCACCCTGACCCCCTGCGCCTTTCTGAGGGCGGGTTCAGCTCCCACTTGGACTCGGTCATTCTCCATGGAATGCTGCTGGCAGAGTCATCCAGGCTGGATGTGCAGCTGGAGCTGGTGGAACGTTGCTGGGCCCTGCTGCAGCTGAGGAGGAGCATCTGCAGCCACATGAGCCAGAGGGATGGCCAGGGAGAACATGGCCTGGAGCGGGAATGTCACAACTTGAGGGAGGAGCTGGAAAACCTGGACCGGGCAGCACTCAGGGCCACGCTGTGCCAAATCCTGGATGGATTCTTCCAGGAGAAGGAGCCCCTGAGGCAGCTGGTTGAAGGTGCCCTTAGCCTCGCCCATTCAGGATGCTGTCCAGCAGGAGCAGGAGGAATTTTAAGGAAGCTCCAGCCCCTCATTGCCGCCTTCTTCGCTCAGGCCCAGCGGATGCTCCGAGCGGCCGATCTGCTCCTGGCCAGGTGTGCCAAGGCCCAAAGTGCCAGGGAAATCCGGGAGGGCATGGAGCACCTGCGGAGCCTCCTGGCCAGCCTCCCTTCCCTGCTCATGGAAACAAGTGGGAATACCATGGAGCAGCTCCAGGCCTTGTGCAGTGCCTGGGCCAGAGCCACCAACAGCCTCCTGCGCTGCTTTGAGGAGACCATTGGCATGAGGGAATTCCTTGAGTTATCCATCCTGGAGCTGGCCAAGCAACAGGAATGGTGTGAAGCAGCACTGGAACGCTGGGATCCCGAGGGATTCTCCTGCCACAGTGCTCACCTCATGGGCTGGGCACGTTGGGTGGTGGGAGCCTCCACCCGGCATGTGGACAGGACCACGGATCCCATCTTCAGGAATGGTTTGCTGGTGTGGGTGGAGCAATTGGCCAAATCTATCCTGGAGCTGGGAGCAGTCACAGCCCTCATTCCAGGAAGGTTTTCCTGCCTCCAAAGCCGGGGTGCTTTTTCCCAGGCAGCCAGCTCCCTGCTGGACTCTGCTCTCCGTGTCCAAGCTGGGCTGGATGGGTCCAACCACCCAGAGATTCTCAGCCCGCTCCGGGAGCAGGTGCGGAGCACCAAGGCGGAAAAGGGGCTGGAGCTCAGCCCGTCCCACACTGGGACACGAGCCAGTACTGATGAGGCAGCGTTCCAAGGAAATATCCAAAGTCATCCATCTTCACCACCAGCTAACCCCCACCTGGATCCATGGAAAGGGGATACACACCCTGTCATCACAGCTCTCCTGGGAGCATCCCAGGCCGGTGACATGGACACTGTCCATGCTGCCAGCTCCGTCCTGCTGGAGCTCTCTGATGGATATGTGGAAGCAGCACGGGAAGCAGTGCCTGTGGCTGAACCCCCCCAGCTGCAGGTGCTGGAGCAGCACTGGGATATCAAAGCACTTACCCCAGGGATCATCAGCCTGGCCATGGAAACGGCCCCTGGGCAGCTCCCTGCTCCAGGCAGGCTTCTCCAAATGGCACTCAGGCTCTCGGGAAGGATCCAGGAGACTCGGGAGTGCCTGGCAGCTGTGGCAGGCTCTTGGAATGGTCTGGCCCAGCAAGTGCTTGGATTTATCCTGTCAGGTGACTTTCCAAGAGGGAAGCAGGCTTTGGATGAGACCCTGCTGGGTTTAGCAGGAGCAGTGCAGGTGGCAGGAGGCATTGCAAGCGCAGCCTGCAGTAGGGAAAATCCTAATCCCTCTCATATCCAGGAGAGCTTTCTGCAGCTCCAAGCCAAGTTTTCCCATGCTCAGCTGAACACCAAAGGGTTCCTGGAGAAGGCAGTGTCCTTCAGGGAATCCTGTGGGATGGAAAAGGCCATGCTGGAGCTGCACGGTGTCCGGTGGGCCATTGGCATGCGTATCCTGCTGGATGCCATGGATCAGTTCGTGGGCAGGGATGTCCTGTTCGTGAGGGAGCTGAGCAGAGCCGTGAGGAGCAAGGTTTGCCCACGGAGCCTCCTGGCTGCTGTGGCTGAGAATTCCCTCAGGTTGCAGGAGGCTGCCTGGCTCTCCTACTTATCCTGCCCTGGAGACCACGATGCCAGAGAAATCCTGGCGCTCCGGGAGGAGATCCAGGTGTTCATGGAAGCACTGCTGGATGTGTCCAACACCCTCCTGCTCTCCCCACTGCCTACTGCCAGCCTGGCCACCCGCTTCGAGCTCCTGCAGAGGGACGTGGCCCTCAGGGCCAAGGCGTTGCTGCTCCACATGGAAAGGGTCAACAAGGAACAGCTGCAGCTGATCCAAGACGTGGTTGGAGCAGCTCTGTCCAACCTCACCCCAGAGGAGAGGCAGAGGAGCAAAGAAGGCTTTGAGGAGAAGGCAAATCAGCTCATGGCTGATGTCCAGAGGGTCAGAAACACCCTCCAGGGTGCTCTGGGGGCCGGTGCTCAACTTACATCCCAGCCTGACCTGCTATCCGTGGCTGACCACCTCCTGCTCCTCACAGCTGACGTGGTGGGAAGCGCCCGGCGGCACTTCCAGAGCCACCAGGACCCTGGGGATTCCTGCCAGGACCCTGGGGATCCCTGCCAGGCCGCTGGGGATCCCCACCTGGAAGGCATGGTGTGGTACTGGTCGGCCAAGGCTCACTACCTTGTCACACAGCTCTGGGTTATCCATGGAATTGACAGGGACACCCTGCGGTGCCTCACAGAATGCCTGCAGCGGGAACGCTGCCCAGGATCACCCAGCAGCACAGCTGGACTCTCCCCAGCCCCAGAGCCCCCTGAGGCAGCAGGAATTCATCCATGCAGGAGCAGAGGAGAGAGTGGAGCTGTGCAGGAAGTGCGTGAACTGGTACGGGAGCTCTTTTCCCTGACAGGGTGTTGGTCAGGGCTGTCCGTCATTCCTGGTGCTCCCAGCACGGAGCAGGAATGTGAGGGATGCTGGCAGGGCCCCTGGAGGTCAGCAGGCTGACCCTGGGCCACTCAAGTAGCTCAGGTTTCTGTCAGCCCTGGATTCCTGGATATCCGATCAGCCAGGCTCTCCTACATCCATCCCAGTCCATTTCAGAGGCACAGGGGCTGTAGCTCTCCCTCACCTCCACACATTCCCTCTGGAAATACCAGCAACTCCATTCCCATGGGTGTCAGGAGCTGGGAAAGGCTTTGGCACAGACCCAGGTCCCTCAGCAAAGTGCTTTAGAGCTCTCATTGTGCTGGGAATTAATTGCAAACTGTCAGCTTGTAGGACACCCCATTCCCATTCTGAGATGGCTCCAAGGGCTTTGGATTTAGGGAGAAGGGCTGGTGGGAAGGTGGAGTGGACCCAGAAGGGGGTGGGCAGCTCTCCCACCAACTTTACTCACCAAAATCTCCTTCAGAAACATCCAGGTGGAGGAGAGCACTCGGCATCGCTGTGTCCACACATTCCAGGTCTGGAATCTGCTCCATTACTGCCCCGGCAGCACCAGGATGGCCCTTGCAGCACCTGCCCTGCAAAGCAGGAGAGAGCAAACTGTGACAAGCGGCAGGGTGGCCCCAGCAGGGTGTCCCAGGTGACCCAGGACATGGCCACGAGGAGGCTCCACATGGCTCAGTTCCTGCGCAGGAAGGGCCCCATTGCGGTAAGGCAGCGTTTCATCCCTCCCGTTCTCCCTTAGGATCATGGCAACTCCATCCCAAATCCCTGTGTCACCCAGCTCCTGGGACAGTGGCACCAGCTCTGTTTATGCAAAATACTCCAAATTCCTTCCTCCTGGTTGGATGTGAGCTTGCCATCCTGTCCTTTCCTCAGGATCTATCTGAGCGTCCTGGATCTTCCCTGTCCTGCAGGAAATGTTTGTTTTTCCTTCCTCTCCCCAATGCCATTGATTTTTATCCCGTTCCAGAGCAAGGAGCAGTTTGTTGCATGTGCCAGACAAATGATTTCCGATGGGCAGGTGGTTGTTAAGTTTGGGAACATCCTCGCCAAGCACTGCCTGGACCAGAGATGCTCCATGGAGCTGCTCCGTGCCACTGAGCACGCCCAATCCATCAGCAGCCAGCTCGGCATCGTGGCCAGGTGAGCTGCCAGCGGCTGGGATCACCTCTCCCAAGGGCATCCAAGAGGGATCCCTTCTCCAAGGAATGTGGGTGGTGGTCCCCAGAGGTGCTAGGGGCGGTGGGTGTTGTCCAAGAGTTGAGGAACAATTTGGAGGCCTCCCTTCTCTCCATGGGTTTCCCTGGGGACAAGCTGGGTTTGGAATAACACTGTCAGGATGTCCAATGTCCCTCCAATAAAATCCTTTGGAATGTTTTTGAAGGGTGAAAGCAGTGACTGGGGAGAGCAGGGCCTCCTCTGAGCTGCTGCTCAGCAACGTGCAGAACCTCCTTCAAGCAGTGCAGCACGTCCTGAGGGCGGCCGAGGCGGCCTGTGTCAAAGTGAGTCCATCATGGAACCAATCCTGGAATTACTTGGGTGGGAAGGGTTGCTCCAAGCCCCATCCAAACTGGCTGTGAGCAATTCCAGGGATGGAGCAGCCATAGCTTCTCTGTGCCAGGGCAATTCCATGCTGTGGGAGTTTCACATCCAGGTCCTTCTATGGGAGCTGGGATCTGGCTGCTGTGGGACTCCAGCTGGAGCAGATATTCCTCATGGAATACTTTCATTCATCCCAGGTACTGACTGTCCTTGAAGTCACCTTTACCTGGTCCATTCCCCACTTAATTTTTGGATCATAGAGCACCTTTATTTGGAATTAGTCTATGCCATCCTCTTTATTCCCAAAAGCCAAATTCCCAGGAGTTTCCCACGCAGCTGCCATCAACAGCCACCTGATCTGACTGTAAAGTCCATGGGAGCAGATTTTTCCTGAAAACAACTGGAAAACAAGTGCAAACAGCACCAGCCTCTCCCTGAGGCAGCATTTCCATCTGAATCCCATCCTCCTCTATAATCCTACTGCTTTTCCTGGGATCAGCATCTCTTTTTGAAGGAAACACAGATTTTTTAGAATCCCATTTGCTGAACAATCAGCCCCAAGGGTGACAAAGCTCCTCCTGTGCTTAATTAAACTTAGCACTCCTTCTATTTGCCCATTTTTCACTGTGCTGATGCTAAATTAATTAATTCATTAATTTTGACTATCTAGATCCCAAAGCCCTTATGACCTGGTAATTTTCCTTTGGAAAATTCCTTGCTTATCACCAAACTGCCCTCCTTTCCTCTCCCTGTAAGAAGCTTTTGAAGCATTCTGAAGCATTTTGAAGCATTAAGAGGTAGCAATGTCTGGTGGATCATGCACACATCGGCACAGCCAGACTTTCCCATAATTTAGGATGCACAGGGATATATTAAACCAATTCCTTCATCCAACAGGGTTTGGGACAACCCCCAGCAGACCCTGAAGAAGAAGAAGTTGCTGCTTTCTGCCAGCAGTGGAGGAAAAACCTGACACAGCACAGAGCCAAGGAGGCCTTAAATTCCACCCGGGATGAATTAGGGCTCCGGAAAACTCGAGGGGCAAAGGCTGAGCCCACCCTGATGTCTCTGGTGCAAGAGCAACCCCTACGGAGCAGGAATATCCCAAAGCATCCCAGTCCTAGGAAAGGACACACAGTTATGGACAGACATCTGTAAATCCAGAGGGGCTGCTTGTCCCAGTGCTGTTGGAAGCAAAGGAGGAATACTTTGCAGTGTGCAGGATTCATGTTGGAGTTTTTCATTGCAGCAGGAAAATCTTGGAACAGGCTCCGAGGGGAGGCCAGGAATCTTCTGGTGAGTGTTTTACCCCCAGGTGGTGAGATGGGATGGACGGGGCTCTGGAGAATCCTGATCCAGTGGGAGGTGTCAGAGGTATCCCTGCCCATAGCAGGCGGTGGAATGGGATGAATTTAAGGTCCATTCCCACCCAAACTATTCCAGGATTCTGTGATCCAGAGATGTTCAGGCTTTGTCACATCTTTCAGCCTTTCCTCCTTCACACATCCAGGGATACAGCAGTGGGGAGTGTTTTGTCTCACCTGCTGCCCCTGAGCCTGCAGATTCCTTCCCAAAATCCCACTCAGCCCCAGGATTCTCTGCTATCCAGAGTAAACATTCACTTCCCAAGATCACCCACCTCACAGCTTCCAGAGTATCCCAGACTGGTGACACTGCTGCTCCTGTATCCTGCCTCTCCACATCCATCCTTCCAGCCTCAGGATCACGAGTTGTCCGATGGAAACACTGCTCCATGCTGGAATCCTGCAGGAGAGGTGGAAGGGAGCCTCCCCTGTGGAATACACAATCCAACACCACAGCAGATCACAAGTGGCTCCGTGGTGGCTGCAGCCCATCCCAGCCCACCTTGGTGTCCCACCTGCATCCCAACCCCCTTCCCCAGCCCAGGAATTCCATTACGTGCGTGGCAGCAAGGAATCTCCTCCATATTCCAAGAAAAAGCAGCAGCAGGCACACTGGAGACTCTGGGAAGCAATCTGCAATGGATAAAGCAGGGCAGGGGAGGAGGGAGGCAGGAAGGAAGGAAACACACAAGGAGACAGCAGGCTGTGAGGACTCACAGGCCTTTGTATCCATGTCCTATTCCCACACTATTTTTCCCTGCTTGGTTTTTTGAGGAAAACCTTGACCAGCCACACCAGTGAGTAGAAGAAGAAATAACAGGCTACTAATAAAGGACTAATGGGTTACTCCAAAATAACAACCCAGTTCCATGTCTATTCTCTACGTTTGCTACACAAAAAAATAATAAAATTAATGGAATCCATGCTCTGGCAAATCAGGAAGGCAAAGGGAAACCAGGAATGCCTTGGGAGATGCTTCTTCTGCTGTGCAGGAATCACAGGCTTCCCTCGGCTCATCCATGCAAGGCAAAACCTCAGAATTTGGGATAAACACTCTGCTGTACCAATGGAAACACCACTTGGCCAGCAGACAAGAGGAAAAGGTCCATGACCATCACTTGGCCAAGGGAAAAACAAGAGGAAAAGGTCCACCAAGGAAGAGACTTAAAGCAGAGAAAGCTTCCAAAGGGTGGGAAGCAGATGACTGATTGAGAGGCTGGCACATTTTTATTGGAAAAGCAGCTGCCTAGGAATGACTGCACTTCCTCTGGAGAAAAAGCAGCCCCAGAGGCTGGAGGACAGTTGTGCTCTCCCATGCAAAACCTGGGGAATTCATGACATGCAGGATGTTCCATGATGGAAAATGCCAACTCTCTCCATGAGACCTAGGGATCAGGTACAAGGTTATGTTAAAACCCCACAAACCATCCCAAAAATCCCAGCTTTAGTCCCCTCCTCCCAGCTGCCACCGTATGCACACCGAGTCGTCACCAGGAATTAACTGTACCCTTTTTAATTGTTTTGTTAAAAATGTCGTCGAGACACCATGAATACAAGTACTGCAGTTACAGCCATACAAAAAAAGCAATACAAATTAAGCAGCTGAATACAAAAATACGTTGAAATACATGAACACCACAATGGAACTCGGAGCACTAAATCCCAATCGTGTAGGCGTGGAAAAAAATTAAATAAAAACCTTTTTTTCTCGTATTAGACAATGTAGTTTTCTCCACTTCGAACAGTTACTTTTGCTAGTTATGTACTTCACAATTTCTTCTATGTACAGCATAGAATAAAATACTTTTAAAAGATATGACATTTTTCATCCTCAATATGTGATATAGTCTCTTTTACACTAATATTGACTGCAGGAATAAAAACTGTCCGTGTCTTACATCAATTCATTGGAAAAGGAGGAGCGACGCTTTCCTTTGAAATCATTTCCGTGAGGTTTTCCATCAGTTCAGGGGTTTGGCAGTCCTGGAACGGCATCTCTCCCGGGAATTCATGTACATAATATTGCTTGGATCTATACAAATGTGGCAATCGGATCTAAGTGGTGCTTGGGAAAGAGGCAGCTCACACATATACAGCTCTGGGAATTTTCCATGACTTATTTACAATGAAAGTGCTTTTCTCAGCTCTAACACGATCCGGGGGGATTGGTTTCCTTTCTACAGGTCAATTATTAGTCTCCCTGAAATTGGAAAGAAAAAGGATTCCCTAGAAAATACCACAGCTTTGCAAACACTCGAGCGTACTGGAGAACTGCGTGTGGTTCGGAGATTAGCAGCTGAAAAGTGGTGGGAATTATAATTTAAAAATAAATAAAGCCAAAAGAGGTAACCCAGGTACAAAACAGCAGAGAACTGCAATACCCACAACGGTAAAAAGACTCCAAAGCCGTCTGCTAACAAAACGGGGAAGCAGTTGGATCGAAAGTCTTGAAAACATCTTTCAAGGATTTATCATCCGACTCCCCGTTGGGATCGCTCTCCGGGGCCTGCGTTACCTGTCCCGGCTGCCTCACCTGCCTGGGGTCGCTGTACTGCGGCCGGATTAACCCCGACAGAGCCTGGATTGGGAGATTATGGACGGCAGGGGCAGCGCTGGAGTGTTTAGCCTGAGATTTACTGGTGCTGTTGGCCTTGTCTGGAGCAGCTTCCGCTGATCCTTCCGTGGGTTTTTCCGTGTTGGAGGCAGCCTTCTGCTGGGACGCATCTTCCGCGAGACTTGGCTCATTTTTACTGGAATTTTTCAAAATGCTTTTTTTCTGGTTCTCTCCATTCTCTCCCGAACTGGCTGGAGCCGTGTCCGAGGATGAGCTGTGATCCCTGGGATCGTACAAACTGATCCCGCTCAGGATGGAGCCGGGAGTTCCCAGCCTAACACCACTGGATGATAATTTGGGCGCATAGGGAGGCAGAGCATCGGGGTCGGGTTTTGGAGTCGTGGCTTCTGAGGGCTGGGATGAGCTGGCAGCAGCTCTGGCAAGCCGGGGGTCAAACTTGGGAGGGTGGGAATCCTTCCCGACTCCGTGGTGAGTGTCTGCACTCGACAGTCTGTGGAGTCTGGGATCAACGTTCTTTTGCAAGCGAGGATCCCCCAGTTTGCTGGAGCTACTGGCATGGGAATCTGTGGATGGATCCAAGTAGCCACCCCGGCCCACAAGGCTGTTTTTGGCCTTGGCAGCGAGCCGGGGATCGGCTGGCATCGCGTTGGGGTGTGGATCGTTCTTCAGATTCCGCAGTTTATTCAGTCTCTGGTCAGCAATGAGAGGAGGGAGAGGTAAATTGATGGAAGAGACGGGGTCGGGTTTAGGCAGAGGGATTGGGAGCAAGTCCTCGGGGGCCCACACAATGTGCTTGGCAAAGTTGGGTTTCATCAGGGTCACATCCATCTTAATGTGGCTGAACTGCCGCAGCTGGGAGCGGGGATCCCGTAACGTGACGCCCGGCAGAGGCTCCAAGGGAATGAGGAAAGCTCGTTCCCTCAGCTCCCTCTCCGAGTCCTCCTCATCATCATCCAGCCCTTTCTGCTTGACCTTCACTCCGGCGTGGGCGTGGTGCAAATCCAGCTTGGCCCCGGCCAGGGAGGGGCCGGGATGGGCGCCCTCGCTGACCTTGTGCATCCGCGGATCGCGGGCCAGCCGGGGATCCAGGGACGCCGACTCCGAAGGTTTCCTGGGATTGGGCCTTGGGGACGCGCGGAGTCGCGGGTCAGCAGCCTGAGCCCCCACACCTTTGTCTTTTGCCAGCCTGGGATCCGTTGGCATCCCAAGCATGTGCTGCTCCGTGGAATGTTGTTGCCGATTCCTAAAGTTTTCGCTTTGTTTCTTTAAGGTTTTGAGGATTGATTTAACACTGCTCCCCTCTTCCTCCTCACTGCTGGAATACCAGTTGACATTGTCATCTAAAAATCAAAGAAATGCCACAAAATTTAGATTATTCCAGCAAATAATTCTTAGAGAATCTAACACTCCCCAATGGGAGTAAAATCAAACTGAAAAGATCTGATATGAAATCACTCCCAGTGTCATAAAAACCACAACCTCAAATGATCAAAATCCATGTAATTAAAGAAATGCCATTACACAAAAACCTGGAGGGAGTGGAGATAGAATGCAACACAGCCTGGGAGTGTCTCCATATCCATCAATATTAACCTGGGAAAATAACCTGCTTTCAAACAATCCCTATCAGTACTAGTACAAAAACCAATCTAAAATCTGAGTCTTGACAGAAGGAAAAGTAAAATGGCCCCTTGCAGTGGTCTTTAATCCAAGTAAATTACAAATTTGCTGCTTTACTTAATCCAAATCCCAAAGTTTGTAGGAGAGGTTGAGATTCAGGAAGAGAAGAAATTACAGTATTTTATTTTAAAGGATATCAGAGAAAGAAAAATGCTGCCCTATAGGAAACAGATCAAGAGGTGCAACTGAATAAATAGGATAGAGGATGCACTTCCAGTCCTGGCAGTGAGAAACAACCCCTCTGGTCCAACACAGGATTTTCCAAAGTAATTATCAACCAAAGGACCTTTTAAAAGTGCAACTACAGATCCAAAGATTATTCACTGGAGCCAGGATGGACTGAACCTACACTGAGACCCTAGAACAAGCTGGGAAGAAGAGCTGAAAATACTGAGCTTCTGCTGCTTCCAGTAACTGTTCCCAATAACTGGGGACAGTGACAATAACAGTGACATGACACGAGTCAACACCAACCCATCTGTTGACCACGGCCATTAAGGATGATGGGAATTCCACCCAAGCCCTGCTCACCTTCATCTTTGCTCATGGCCCTCTGGCCCTGGCTGCTGGCAGAGTCTCCATCCCGCTGGTGCTTCTGGCTGAGCCTGGCATACAGGGCCTTCTGCATGGCGGGCAGGAAGTCGGGCACGTTGATGCCCTGGTTGTGGCCCATGTGGCCGCCCATGCAGTCCGACTCGCTCCCGCCCGCGTGCGACTCCGGAGCCATGAGGTGAGCCTGGTGATCCGTGAATTCCCCGTGCCAGGCTCCATCTGCAGGACAAACTCCAGTTAGTACTTATCCTTAGAGAAGTGTTGATAGCTGTAAACATGGAGTCATGGAATGGATTGGGTTGGAAAGGAGCTTAAAGCACATCCAGTTCCATGCCATGGCAGGGACACCTGCCCCTATCCCAGGCTGTTCCAAGCCACTTCCAACCTGGCCTGGAACACTTCCAGGGATGGGGCAGCCACAGCTTTATTGAAGTGGAGGGAGACGACCCATCTTCCTTGATCAGCATCGACTCTATTTATTGACTCAATCAGTCACTTTTTATAACTGTGTTAATTAAGTTTATGCATATTGCAAAACTTGAGCTCACAATAGGTCAGAGATAACACACCAACCCCTCCTTTTGTTTCCAATACTAAGATTTGTGTTCTCAAAACTTACTTTTACTTTCTCAAAACAGCTAAAGATGGAATATTTACTTGTTGTGAGAAAACTGCTTGAGAACTCTGGTATGCAAGGTTCTCAAGGCCTTCATGTTTGTCACTTTCACTTGTAATTAAAAACAACTTGAGAACTTCTGCTGTTTACAGAAGCAGGCTGTGAGAATTTGCTCCTCACAGCTGCTTTCTAAGCCATTTTTGAAAAAATCTCTAACACAGCTTCCCTGGGAAAACACTGCCAGGGCTTCCCCACCCTCACAGGGAAGGACTTCTTCCCAATATCCCATTTCACCCTAAAGCATAACATGACCTAACAACACAACTGAGAAAGCCAGAACACTGAAGACATTCCAGGAAGCTCCTATCCAAAATTCATCCAGCAGACATCCTTACCTCCAGAATTATTGGCTGGCTGGAAGTTGTGTACAGCTTGGTGGGAATAATAGTTGTCATAGAAGTCAGCCGGGTTCTGCATGGGCTCGTACTCGCCGGCCATCTGCTGGTACTGCGGCCCCGGGGGGCAGTGATTGTCCCTTGGCATGTTCACCATGTGTCCCTGCACTCCGGGGGAATTGTAGGATCCTCCCATCCCCGGCGGGGTGAGGGGCGGCCCCCCCTGCTGGCCCTGCATGGGCATTCCAGTCTGGTTCTGCGGGCCCATGTAGCCCGGGGGAACGCCCTGCATGGGGGGGCTCTGCGGCATTCCCGGCCCCTGGGGGCCTCCGCAGGGATGGTGCCCAGGAGAGCCGGGGTGCATCGGGGGCCCGTTGTGACCCTGGGACATGCCAGGGCCTGGCCCTGGACTCGAGCCTGGGTTGTACATGTGCTGGGAGTGGGGGTCGTTGCCCTGGAACGGCGGCCGCGGGGGTGACCCGCTGTTGTAGAAGGTTGGTGGCCTGGAAGCAGAAGAAAAACAAGGAATCAAATTCTGGACCTACAAACACCAATAGTTGGCTCTCTTCGCCCCCTCCCACTCTGATTTGATCTGACATTGGATAAAATTCCCAGAGGAGCATTAATTTCCAACTACACCCATTCCAGATCCCTTAACTTGGCCAAAACCACATTTTTTCCAATATTTGCTCATCTCCATCAGGTTTGCACAAAAAAAAAAAAAAAAGCCAACTACAAAAAGACTGGAGCAGGGAACAAACAGCTCCACCTGCAGATGGAGATGCAAACCAAGAGTCAACTTCAGGAAGGTCAGGCCTAAGTTCCTTTCTATGGAAACTATGAAATAATCCCGGTATCAAGTATCTGGCAGATCCTCAACTTAGCCCAGAATCCTGACAGGAACAACGATTAAAGATTAAATGATAAATATCCAGGAGAGTTCTCCCCAGAATTTCAACACTTACTTCTTCCCAATTTTGTGTGCCAAATCCACGGTGGGCTTCACAACAATTTCAAAAAGAGATGGGATTTTCTTATAATCTCCTGAAGGATCTTGGTAATTCTCCATGTCGGACTCGGAGAAGGGATATTGCTCCGGGGGCGTTGGCAGGAGTCCGACCCCCGGCGGGGGTTTGGGAAGGGGAACGATGCCCCGCTTCCGGAGCTCCTCCAGCTCCTTCTCATCTTCATTCTGGGGTTCCTCCTCATTATTCAAAACCTGCAACAAAGCCAAATCAGTTTTCCACTATTCAATTTAGTCTTGTGCCTTTTATTGAAATATTATTTCCATATTTAGATATACAACTTTTCTGTTATTTGCTACAATGCTGCTGGATAGTGACATCCAACTCAAAGGAATTCTAAACCCATTTTTGGGAGATGTTTTTCAGGACACCAAATCCCAGCCAAGAAAATACTTCTCTATTTCAGGAAGGAACAATTTCCCACAAGTCCACTTAGTTCAAAGAGGTGTGGAAGGAGTTATTCCAAGATTCCTCAAGTGTTGGATTCACACCCCTTTTCTTTCAAGGCCTGGTGGGCAGTGACTGGAGAGGGAAAATCCCAATAAAGCAGAGCTCAGGCTTTCCCAGAGCACATGGAAAAGGCTCCTCCATCCCTTCCCCACTCTGAGTGCAGCAATCCCAATATTCCCAGTATCTGGGTCACTCACCTTATCCAGCAGCTCCTTGGTTTCTGCAGTCAGGGGCGCGTGAGAGAATTTGCATTTATCTCCTTGATAACACTTTGCTCCTGTGTGGTAAAACTTGCAGGGGAATTCATGTGAGGAAGGAATTAAGGATTTTTAACAGTTTGGGAAGGTTGTAAAATCCAGCTGGCAGCTATCCCTCAATTCTTCAGCAGGAATTTATCTTTATGGTAGGAATTTTGGAAGCTAACAACCAACTTACCTCTTAACTTCCATTTAAAATTCTCCTAAAAATGACATTTCTGTGGCCTTCAGATTTAATTTTCTAATTGTGATTAAAAAGGGAAAGGTCTCAATTCCAGAGGAAAACACCAAAATATTGACAAATAGGAAGAGATCAGGGTCTTAAAATTGTGGATAAATGTATCTAAAATTCCTGGGATTTTATTTTTGAAAATGTTACAAATCAGTAATTTTATATTTCTTTTTTCCTCTGAAGCATTTGAAAAAAAGAATATTGTAATTATTCTACACAGTACATAGTAGTCTCTTAAAAAACATTCACCTTTACAAATGCTTGATATCAAAATAAATAGAAATAAAATAACAGAAATTTCAGGTAAATTTAGAAGTACTTTTAAAGGATATTGTGCAAATAAATGCAGTTCTCTCCTTTGGTGCAGTAACCCTGGATGTAAAACTTACAGATTTCCTTTTTCTTTTCAATCTCTGCATCATGATCAAATTTACACTGTTCACCCTATAAAAAATTGGAAAAAAAAAACAGGAAAAAACCATTATCCATCTGAAATGCTGAGTAATTTAATTCCATAGTAAGAAGAACATCTTCCTCAGCTGAATTTAGATTTTTCATCTTTAGCAACATTAAATTCCATTATAAGCAGTAAAAACTGTAAATAGAGGGAGTCTGAACACAGAGAAAATTCCTGGATTGGAATTCAAAGGAATAGATGGAATGGTGATAGGAAACAATTCCTGTTCTCTGCCTTCACCTAGGAATTTGCATTAAAAAGACACTGAAATAATATTTTATTGAATTACTTTAATATATTCTGTTATTCTTCAGGATTATTTTGCTGGATGGGGCTTTGAGTATTTTTTTAGGATTTATTTTCCTGAAAAAGAAACCAAGTGCTCTTTCAGTCCCTTCTAAAACTGAAGGTGGCAGCAAAAAGTCATCTGAGCCAAAGGTACTCAAAGGCAGCAAGGAACACAACATTTCACTTTTATTTCCACTATTTAGGTAAGAAACAGAAAATTCCACTGCTAAATCCCAAGGAACCAAATAAAAGTGAGAAGCATTCAGTGATTGTGTTTTCTACCAATCCCACTTTGTAAAGTTTAGCACCACAAAGCAATTCCTTCAAAGTTCCCAAATCAGCAGGAAATAATTTAATATGTTCAGGAATTGTTGCCTATTTAGATTCCAGACTTGTGAGAAATTATGTCATTAATACATTATCATTCTCAGGGTAAGTTTAGGATGTTTTTATTAATAAAAATATAATTTTTATTAGAATTTAAATCAAAGTGTGTAATGGAAGGGGATGCTTTTCCACAAATAATTCCATCTAGAAATCCTCAGGACATCAGAAATCAAAATATTGAGTTTCAACACCCAAGTTTGCTAAAAATTTATTTTAAAAAAATTAAATTTACCTTAATGCACCTCCCTTCAAGGAAGTATTTACAGATCTGTTTGCCCTTGTGCTCCACTGTGTGCTGGTTGATGAACTCCTGGCTCATATTAACCCATTTCTTCACTGGTTTGCCATCCTGGGAAAATAAAAAAATCCACATTTTATCAGCTCCTTTTTGGAGCAGGGGTGATGCAGACGTTGGGAATAAGGGCTGGAATTGCAGGCACCTCATGGAAGCCATCGGATCCTTTATTGCCGCCTCTGCCCCTGCCGCGATCTTTGCGCTTCAGCTTCTTTTGCATTCCACGCCCCCTTCCAACGTTGTAGTTGTTCCCTCGTTGGGAAATGCCTGGAAAACAGGAATAACCTCTTAAAAGGATCACAGAAATTAAGGGAAAATGGTTCTTTCATGGCATCAAAGAGAGACAAATGGAAGAAATTAAATCCCTCCCTTTTTACTCTTGAAAATGTTATTTCTGACCAGCCAGAATATTCCAGGAAAACCATTCCTGGCAGCTTCCCTCATCCAGGTCTCCACCCCAAAAATGCCACCAAAACTCCCCTTACCTTTCTGGATCCCTTTCATGCCCTGTTTCTTCACTGGTTCCTTTGGGAATGGAGGTCCCAAATCCCCACTGGAAGTCTCCTTAGCTTGTCTGTACTGTTTGAGCTGGTCAGCAAAATCCTCATCCTTTTCCTCCTCGTTGTAATTGCCAAAGTTTTCATCACTGTAATGACTGTAGTTGTCATATTCCTTACTTTTGACATTTTTTTTATGCTGCATTTTCTGGGAACTCATGTAATTCCCTGACACGTGTCCATGCTGTAAGGAAAGGGATTGTATTAGGAAGCAATTCCGTATTTCCAAACCCCAGCCCTCCAAACTGCTCTAAAAACCTATTTATGGGGCTGTTTTATATTACCAGATTAGCCAAAAAAAAAGCATCAGTAAGTATTCAGGAAAAATTAATAATTTTAATTCACCAGCTGAGAAAAGCCAAGAAAATTGGGCTCCCAAAAAGCAGAATCAACTTTAGATATTGAAAAGTGGCTTTTCAAGAGTTTTTTTCCTTTGAGTCCAGCCTAAATCAAGTGCAGGCAATATAAAGATTCCTTAATAATAAAAGATTCCTTAATTCCGATGCCTGATGGAAGAAAAATTGATATCAGGCTTATTTTCTACCACAGATCCTGCTTTACATCAGGGAATCTCCTCAGGGAGATGAGAACTGGATGTGCTTCCAGAAATCCAGGAGAACAGGTACAGGGATGGAGCCAAACTTCCAAACCCACCCTGTTTATATTTGTATTTTTGGAATGTCACCTCAATGAGGACATGAGGAATGAGTTTGAAACTTCCTACCTGACTGAAGGAGGAATCATAATCCCTGTAGGAAGAGCTGCTGCTTTTTTTGTGGGGCCTTTCCGTGCGCTCCATGTCGGAGTCGTGGCTGTAGTCGGAGCTGTCATCGCTGGAAGGGGAGTTATGCTGGAAAACACAACAAAAAATTTGTGAATTTTGAGAAAATCATCTTCTTTCCATAAATACAATGAGCACAAAAGTGATAAATTTACATTTTGCATCTTATCCTAAAAACTCTCAAATCCCTCTGGTTCAGCTTCCAAGTCCTGCGCTTAACTTGAACATTTAAGAGCAGTTTAAGTCTTAATGATAATAAAACCATTTTAATTCCTTTGCCAATTTCTTGGATCCTTGTCCTGGACACCCATGAATCAAATCAGAACTATCAGAACTTCCAAAATGTTGGGTTTTTTTCCTCACCTTATGCTTGTCCCGTCTTCTCCTTTTGGATTTTTTCTTTTCCTTCTCTTTTTTGCGTTTTTTCCGGGATTTCCTGTGGCCTTTCTCGTTTTTCTGTTTATCGTCCCCTTTTGAGCCATGTTCCTTCACATCCTCATAGGCTGCATCATCTATTTCCCCATCTTCCAGCTCTCCATCTTCCCTGAAAGAGGGATACCAGGAAGACAATAAATTCCATGTTATCATCCAGCTCACCTGTCACTGGAAAAAAACAGTTAAAAAGTCTGAAGCAACCCCAAGCTGTGATTTTTGGGATAAATGGATATGCCAGGGAGAAGACATAACTGCTGTTATGACCTGGAATTTCTTGGAATTACATTAATGAAATAAAACTGGAACATTATTATCCCTGAAGCACCTGCAGCTATCCCAAAAATCCAATTATGTTTTGATGATACCAGTTAAACTCATTCCCTCAATCAATTAAAATATCCTCTTCCATAAAATACCTACAGAAAATGCTCCTTGGGGACAAAGTTGCTCCCATGTCCCAATTCCTATGGGAATTACACTCATGGATTTCCACTTTTGGGTTGCATCCAGGACTGGAATAACCTTCCAGGTAAACCAGCCTCAGTAATACAATCCCTTGGATTGGATGGCAGAGGGAAGATTACAGAAGCCCTCTAATCTCTAAATTCTTTCCACAACATCCAAGCATTTTCCAAGGACTGAGCTTCAAGAATGTAAAAAAGGGAGTGGGGAAAGGAAAAAGAAGGAAAAATCCAACAACTGGATAAATATGGATCGAAAAGATCATGGTCAAATACACCATTTCATGGAAAGTAAGTTATTTTTCAAGGAAGTGCCAAGGGAGGAATTCTATTCTGGTTTAGCTGCTTTTATTCCCATTTAAATCCCAAACTGGAGCTGTGCAGAAAAAGGGAGAGCAGAATCTCCTTTTCAGGAGTTCCCCCTCTCCCACAACCTCCAGATACTTGGAGCTAGATGGATATGTGAAAACAATCCCAGAAAACATTCCCAGTGTCTGAGGGCATTCCTAGAGCAGCTCTCAAATGGATCAGAAAGGCACAGAAGTCAAAGGAACTTCCAGGGAAAAGCAACCTGATGAAATCCCTGGGCAGTTCCACAAATGTTTGGGAAGGGAGAATCAAAAATCCCCAATTCTGGTATTTTAATTTCATTTCTAACCTTTAAACCTGGATTTTAGCTCCCCTTCCTTGACCTTATTTCAGGTCATCCTTAAAAATAGAATTCCTTATGCCCAAAGAAGATTTACTCCAGAAGCTCCTTAAGTCCAACATCCAAACCCAGAATGCATTTTCTGAAATATTCTGGGAATCTTTACCCTCAAACATTATTGAGGATTTCATTCCCCATCACTTCATTTAAAAATTTTACTTTAGGTTAAAATTCCCTGATGGCTAAAAATCCCCAAATGTTGATACTAAGGTGCTGCTTAAGAAATTAGGAATTAATAAGAAAAGTAACTCCAAATAACAGAGAATTTTCACTGGGAAAATCAAATAAAAGCAGAGGGTGGCTGGGAGCAGTAAAAAGTGAAAGTAAATTAATTTCAAGCTATTTTCTGGGAAATCTGGCATTCATTTGTGTGTAAATAAACTTGCCTGCAACTTATTCCTTACCCTGCCATGCATTTACCCACACAGAACCAGGAAATCCTCACAAAATCCTTGCAGGAAAAATCTGACCAGGACCCCTGTGCTGGAAGGCTCAGACCCTTCATCACCAAAATATTGAAAGAACAGGAATTAACTAAAACAAATTAAAGAACATTCCTGTCTTAAGAAAACTGCATTAAAACCTTCCAAACTGGAATATTCAAAGTGTGGACAGACAGGGGTTTTAAAATTATTTTTTACTAAGTAATTTCTTTATCATTCAACAGAACAGCTCAAATCAAACTATTAACAGAATTCCTGCTGCACAAATTGATTGGGAATCATGAGTTTGCCAGTATGGGTGTTCCCTGCAGTGAACTGGTTTTACTGGTCCTACATTTGCACACCTGATGTTACACAAAAACTTTGGAGTTGGGCCTTTTTGAAGTGAATGAATTCATTTTACAGAGGTAAAGTTTTAGAAAAAGTACAAGTTATGATCTCCCAGGTCGTGTGTATTGTTGCTCTTCACCTCATTAATTAAAACATTACAAAAGCAACACTTGTAAATTAAAATTAATTAGGTTGTTAGGTGGCACTTATTGGCTCTATTTCACAATTACCAGTGTCACAACTGGTTGTACTGGTGGGAACAGCTGGTGAGAGGATGAGAACTCCAAGCTGGAAAAACTCTGCTCCCAGCACTACCCGGAGTCACTCGGGCTTGTCCTCAAGGATTTGAGAACTCCAGATATTTTCAATCCCTGAAACAGTGAAAAGTCACAGCCTGATTGCAGGAACTCCACAGCACAGCTCTGCCCCAGCTCCAGAGATCCCAGTGGATTCCTGGTGTGCGCTCAGCTCGGAGAACAGAGCACGACACAACTTCCACCCTTGGCCAAGGACAAGCAGGGAGGGCACAACAAGGACCGGGAGCTCTGGGCTCTGCCTTGGACTGCACTGAAGCCCAGGCCCAATGCAGGGATCACTTCCCGAGGACGAGCAGGAAGTGGAACACAAACACAGCACCAGCAGCTCTGGGCTCTGCCCTGACCCCTGCACTCAATCCCAGGAGCGTTTCCCAAGGACAAGCACAAAGGGGAAAACAAGAACCAGCAGCTCTGGGCTCTGCCCTGACCCTCGCACTAAACCCGGGGAGCATTTTGGGACCACTTCCCAATTTATAACACACAACTCGGGACTCTTTTCTCCAACAAGGAAACAGTTTTGCATTTACCCACAAGCCTTTTTTTTGTTTGTTTGGTTTTTTTGTCTTTTTTTTTTCCCCAGTGTTTCCTGGTCCTCTGAAGTACCACAAACGGCTGTGGAGCTGTGTGGGGGGAGGCCAAGCCCTGGGAATGCCAAAACCTCGGCGTTTTTAACTCCTGCAGCTTTGTCAGGAACGCTCAGGGTAGGTGTAGGCTCAGGCTCTGGTAACTGCCACCCTGGCACAGTATTTTTGGAACTAGTTAGGAAGGCCAGAGCTGCCTGGAGAAAGGATTTGAATTTCCAGCAGCTGCAGGAGAGAAAAGGAGGGAGGGAAGGAGGGAGGGAGCAACAGAGGTCCTTTCACCAGGAACAGGACTCTGCGTTTCTGCGCATGGGGATTGAGAGGTGGCAAAGATAACGTCAGTCAGCCCTTAATCTGCATAAAAAAGATCCAGTTAAATGTGTAAGGTGGAATCTGGCAAGAAAATGACGTTAAATATGGCTCTAGTGAGAGATTGTGGTATCAACAAAAACAGCCAAAAATAAAAAACCCGCCCAACTCGGAGCACCCTTTCCTGCCTGAGACAGAGAACAATGGTGACATTCAACAGACACCCCCTGGAAAGTGCAATTTATGGAAAGAATGGCAAACAGCCCCCCTTCCCAGCCAGAATAAATCAATGAAGATGTAAAAACGCATGCATTCCAAAAGGAAAAATTAAAACCTTGCTAAAGAAATGCACTTTTAATGCAGTGACACCCCCCCTCCCCAATTTGCATTCCCCACCACCACCACCCCGCTCCAGCCTGAAGGTGACCTGCCCCCCAAAAACATCGTTAACCCCCTCAGGCACATTAACAGAGCATCATCATCATCAGCATCATCATCATCATCATTACCAGCATCACCCCACTAAGTACCACCATTATGAGAAGCGGAGAGAGAGAAGAATGTTACTCGACCTTTCGTCCCCTGCATGTTGCCTGTCAGAGTCGGGCATGTTTGGGTCAAGAACTGGGTTTGGGGGTTTGGAGAACAGGCTTTCAAAGGCCATTGTGCCTGGCTGTGGTGTGGTGAGGAGGAGGAGGAGGAGGGAGGTGGAGGAAGGCAGGGCCCCGCCGCTGCCCGCGGTGCGGAGCGGCGGGAGGAGGCGGCGGCGGCGGCGCGCACGGCCGCGCTGGGGGCGGCTCGGTGAGGAGGAGGAGGAGGGCCGGGCCCCTCAGTGAGGAGAGATGATGAAGGTTTGCACTCACGGTTACTTAGTGAGACACTAACGGGCACTCAGCGCCCGGGCCC
The DNA here is from genome assembly GCF_028769735.1 of Zonotrichia leucophrys gambelii. NCBI lineage: Eukaryota > Metazoa > Chordata > Aves > Passeriformes > Passerellidae > Zonotrichia > Zonotrichia leucophrys. Next base: position 101,611,243 of record NC_088172.1, read on the forward strand.
GGCCGCCCCGCGCGGGCGCTGCGGGGAGGCGGTGGCGGCGGCGGCGGCTCGAGCGGCAGCCCCGGGGCACAGGAGAGCGGGAGGACACACACACGGGGGGAGGGAGGTGCTGCTGGCCGGAGATGGCGGCCCTAATTCTTCCTTACAAACATGGCGCCCGCGCGAGGCACTCGCACAAAATGGCGGCGGCGGCTGAGGGAAGAGAAGGAGGAGGAGGAGAACGGCGGCAGCAGCAGCGGCGGCAGCGGCCCCCGGCGCTTTGCCCGCACACGCTCGCTCAGCGCCCGCGGCCCGCACGCGCCGCCGCCGCCGCCACAGCGTCTTCCGCGCCCGCCGGGGCCGCGATGTCGTCGCGTCCCCTCACGCCGCCGCCGCCGCCCGCCGCGCTCCTCCTCCTCCTCCGCCGCGGCCCTGGGCCCGCCCCCCTCGCGCGCCGCCATTGGCCGCGGCCGCCGCGTCTCGCGCGCCCATTGGCTTTCCGCCACGCCCGTCAACCCCGCAGCGACGTCACGCGCGGGCCCCGCCTTCCTCCGCTTCCCCTCGGCCGCCGCCGCCGCCGTGCGCGCGCGAAGGGGGCGGGGCCTCGCCGCGCGTGCTGTCACGTGCCCCGCGCCCGTCACGTGGTGGCGGCGTCCCCCCGGGAATGGTGGGGGAAAAAGGGGGGAAAAGGGAGGGAAAGGGGGAAAAGGGCGGCGGCTTCCGCCTGCCGAGAACCGGGACGGGCACCGGGAGCGGGAATGGGCCTCCCCTCCCGCTACTGCGTCATGGCCGCCCTCCCCCCGTCCCCTCCTCACGCACTATGGCAGCGCCCCCTGGCGGCCGGTGCGTGTGAGGGGAACCGGCCCGTGCGTCATTAATTAGTGACGCTCGTAATTAACCAGAGAGTGTGTGTCCCCAGGGCGGGACAAAAGCGGTGCCTGGAGTCGCCGTCGGGGTCAGGGCGTGACAAAAACCGGGATAAAGCCGTTCCAAGACAGTCACTTAATAAAAATGTGGTGGGCGAAGGGAAGACGTGTTTGTCAGAGTCACTTTAACGCCGTTTAATCAAATGTTCCCGGGAAAAGTTACATTTGTATCCTGTCCAGCTGCCTCCCTGCCTTTCGAGGCTTTTCAGGACACGGGACTCAGCTTTTTTCAATGCTAGCAACCGAATAAACTTTATAAAAACAAGGCAGAACACTCGCATGGATTCCCATGGGATTCCGGGCGGGAGGAGCCTCAGATCCTTCAGGGAAGAATCATTTCCCTTGGGCCTCACACACCTGAGCAAGGCAAACAGGACGCTGATCATCAGGGAAATCAGGCAAATCCAAAGAAAAGGCTCGGAAAACACCATTTCTACGGGGAATGAGGTTGTGGTGGCTGGGGAGCGTCATTAGAGCTACTTAGGACTAATTAGCCCCATCAGCACAGGTGGAGCCCTGGAGCTGATGCCCACAGGACTCAGCATCATCTCCCCAGGCCATAGACAAGGAAAAAAAAAGTCCAGGAAAATCTGGACTCGAAGGAAAAAATCCTAAATTTTTCGTTAAATAATCTGGGGTCAGAAATGGTATTTTTGAGACAGCATATCTGGGGCCAGCTGTGCCCACCAAAGGGAAGCAGAAGCATTCCTGCTATTTTTTTCAGCTCCCAAATATTATTATCCCAAATGAAAGTTGCATTTCAAGAGCGGAAGAGCCTCTCTCTGCAAATTCCAACCTCAGGAAGTCTGAAAGATGCCGGAGCAGCTGCTCTGGGAAGGGAAAAAAAAAAATCTCCTTTAGTCAACTGGAATGGCAGCCAGAGGTTGAGAAAGGCAAAGAGCCGAACTTAAACTTTTCCAGGGCTGGAAGGGAGAAACCAGCTCACCCTGGCCTCGGGAATTAGGAAAATGTTGTCAGTTTGGGATGGTGCCGCAAGGAAAAGCCTCCCGAGCGTGGTCCAGGCGCCCGTCTCCTGCTGTGTTATCCGGAGAAAGCAGCAGATGGAAACTATTCTGCCCTGTCAGGAGCTTGTCCTCTCCCAAATTCCTGGTGTTCAGCTCCCAGATTTTGTTATCATCCCAAAATGGGGTCATGGCCTGTTGGAACAGCACATCCAGCCAGGCTGGGAAGCAGCAGGGAGAGGAGCAGCCATGCTTCTAGAACAGCATTTTCTCCTAATTTTGGGGGACATTTTTGAAGCACTCCGGAGTTTTCCCTTCCCTCCCCCAGCACAACGCTGGGATGCATTTCCCTGCCCAGCTCCACGTCCAGCCGGAGCTCCTGCCAATGCAAACATCCTCCATCCGCCGACAACGGCCCTGAATGTCCCTTCTTGTTCTGCTGGAGAGATCCAACCCCTTCCCAGGCTCCTATACCCCCCAAAAATCCAGGAGCTTGATCCCCCAGAAGAGACAGACCCATCTTGGGAAGTCTCTTTGCCCAGGACAAGGAGTGGGAATGGTTTTAGTGGGTGCAGCTCAGCAGGATGTAATGGAGGGAGGGTTCCCAGGGGAAAGGATGCTCAGGGATGAGGATTCCCAGGGTGAGGATTCTTTGGGGGGAAGGATGCTGCAGGCTGGAAATGCTCAGGGATGAGGCTGCTCCAGTGGGAATGAGCCCCCCATTATCAGCCAGCCCCTCCCAAACAAAACAAAGCAGGAAAATAAAACCATGGATAATGGGTTCTTGCCCTCCCAGACCCCAATTCCCCTTGGACTGCTCCGGGTGAGCATTCCCCCCATCCACACATCCATCACATGCTTCACTCCGGTGACATCCTTTACATCATCCTTTAATTGTACTAAATCCAGTGGGATGAGGGAACATGCAGAACATGCACAAGCAGGAGGGTGAATCCCCCTGGGAAAAGCTGAATCCCAGCTCTTCCCAGCATTCCTATGCCAGGATGGAAGCTCTGACTGAGGGAGCAGGGAAAATTCCCACCTCCACATGCAGCTGAAGCTCTGCTATGAAGAGGATCCATAGGGGATCCCCATTTGAGAGGTTTAAGGAGCAGGGATAGCCCTGGAATTCCTCCTTTGCCCCACTTGCCAAGGAGGGCACCCAGGTGGGTGTTCATGGAGTGTTCCAGCCCTGATCAATCCCAGGGGATTGAGGCACCAGGCCTCAATCCCTACAGGCTGCCAGGGGGATTCTCAGCATCCAGAGGGAAGTGGGAGAGTGTTTTTAGGGAGCAGGACCGGGCGCAACAAGGGAGGGGAGCAGCAAAGGCCATGAGCCTCCCTCTTCCCACACACTTGGCTTCACTGCTTCCTAAAGGAAAAAACGGGAATTCCAAGGAAATCAGGGCTGTGGTTTCCATCTGCTGTTGCAGGACATCATCTCTCTGGAGCTGGGATGAGGATGAGCTTGTCCACCTCATTTGGTGATGTAAATCCACACGGGAAGAAGAACTTTGGGACAGAGCAGGGAAGGCCAGACATCTGCAGAGCAGCTCCAATGTGGACATTCCCGTGATCCACGGGATGCTGAGCAGGGAGCAGGACCCACCCCTAGAACTCATAAGCCGAGACAAAGAGGGTGATTTTGGACAGGTGCTTGGCCTGGAACGCCCTGTCCAGGTACTCGGCCATGTCCACGTCCACGCGGACGGTGCGGGGCCCGCGCAGGCTCTGCAGCAGCAGCAGCTCCCCGGTGTGCCGGTCCGAGCGCTGCACCACGAAGTGCCCGCGCTCGTTGCCGCCCGCGATGCCGAAGCGCAGGCTGTCGGGGCCCGGCCGGCCCGGCGCCGCCGCCGTGGCCATGCGGAACAGCGGCGCCGGCGTCTGCAGCCCGGAGGGAAGGGGCAGGTAGTGGAAGGAGATGGTTTTGGGCGCCTGGTGGCACGAGCGGCTCTCCATGGGGCACGGGTTGCGCTCGCACTGGCTGCAGAAGGAAAAGCAAGGAGAGGTTTTTGGGGATGCAGCATCCGTGCCCACCTCGTCGGCGTTGGATCCATAGGGATGCCATGCCATGGATCCATAGGGATGCCATGCCATGGATTTTGTGCCCTGCACTTACAACGGGGAGGTTTTGGATTTTGTGTCCTGCACTTACAAGGAGGAGGTTTGGATTTTGTGCCCCGCACTTACAAGGGGAAGGTTTTAAATTTTGTGCCCTGCACTTACAAGGGGGAGGTTTTGGATTTTGTGCCCCGCACTTACAAGGGGAATGTTTTGGATTTTGTGCCTCGCACTTACAAGGGGAATGTTTTGGATTTTGTGCCCCTCACTTACAAAGAAGAGGTTTTGGATTTTGTGCCCCTCACTTACAAAGGAGAGGTTTTGGATTTTGTGCCCTGTACTCTTCAAGAGGGAGGTTTTGGGTTTTGTGCCCCACACTTACAAGGGGGACGTTTTAGATTTTGTGCCCCACACTCTACAAGAGGGAGGTTTGTATTTTGTGCCCCGCACTTACAAGGGGGAGCTTTTGGTTTTGTATTTTGTGCCCTGCACTTACAAGGAGGAGGTTTCGGATTTTGTGCCCTGCACTTTACGAGAGGGAGGTTTTGGATTTTGTACCCTGCACTTACAAGGAGGAGGTTTGGATTTTGTGCCCTACACTTACAAAGGAGAGATTTTGGAGTCTGTGCCCCACACTTACAAGGGAGGAGGTTTTGGATTTTGTGCCCTGCACTTTACGAGAGGGAGGTTTTGGATTTTGTGCCCCACACTTACAGGGGGGAGGTTTTTGGTTTTGTGCCCCACACTTACAAAGGAGAGGTTTTGGTTTTTGTGCCCTGCACTCTATAAAAGGGAGGTTTTGGGTTTTGTGCCGCACACTTACAAGGGGGACGTTTTAGATTTTGTGCCCCACACGTACAAGGGGGAGGTTTTGGGTTTTGTGCCCCTCACTCTACAAGCAGGAGGTTTGGATTTTGTGCCCCACACTTACAAAGGAGAGATTTTGGAGTCTGTGCCCCACACTTACAAGGGAGGAGGTTTTGGATTTTGTGCCCCACACTTAGAAAGGGGAGATTTTGGATTTTGTGCCCCACACTTACAAGGGGGAGGTTTTGACGTAGGAGACGTTGCCGGCGGCCGGGGGACACTGGGGGGTGACGCACTGGAATCCCCCCCCGGTGTTGATGCAGGTGCTCCCGCTTGTGCAGTTATCCTGGGACAGGGAGCACTCGTCAATATCTGGAAAACAGGGGTGGGAAGCAGCGTCAGGGCATGGAAGCCTCCAACTGAGCTCACCTTTCCATCAGAAAATAGGCAAAACCACCTTGAAACAGGTTAAACATGACCCAAAAAACACGGGAGCATCCCAGAATTCCATCTCCTCTCCCCAAGCTCTGCCCCAGACCAGCATGGGTTAAGAGCAGCCCTCTGCCAGCAGGAAGGCAGCTGCTTTTCCAAACTTTCTGCTTGATTGTTTGGAAACACCGGTCCCTTTTTATTTACTGAGCACCCGTGGGACGCCTGGCAGGAGCTGGAATGCAGAGGATTTGCTGGGAGCATTAGTGAGATGCCATGGAGCACAGGAAAACCAGGGAGGAATGGGGAAATAGGGATTTTCTCACCCTGAACTGCAGCAATCAACACTTCAGGGCACAAAAAATTCCCTGTTTTTCAGGAGGCTTTCAGCAGTTTTGGCCTCCCACCATTCCTACCCGCTGCCTTCCACCTGCACCCCAATTTCCTTGGATAGGGAGAGATGCTGCCACCCTCTGATCATGGAATTCTGGAAGTTTAACATTACTTTTGGCTCTTCCTAGGAATTCCCTACTCCAGGAACATTCCCCACAGCCACAGTGGGGTCATCTTCAAGGAGATGCAGACCCAAAGTGTGGCTCCATCATCCAGAGAGGTAAAGGAGAGGGAAAGGGAGAGGAGGAGAGGGAGAGGAGCAGCCATGTTTCCAGAGAAGCATTTTATTTTCATTTTTAGGGATTCTTTTGAGGCGCTCTGGTGGAGTTTTCCCTTCTCCAGCACAACCCTGGGATTCATTTCCCCATCCAGCTCCGCATCCAGCTGGAGCTCCTGCCAATCCAAACATCCTCCATCCGCTGCCATCCTGCAAAGCATCCCTCCAGCATCCCCCTCCCCTCTACACCAGCCTTTCCCTCGGATATGGAGAAAAAAGCGGGAGAAAATGGCAGAGCACTTGGGACCGAGTAGATTCCAGCCTCCTCACCTTCGCAGCTCTTGCCGTCGCCCAGCAGGACGTATCCAGCAGGGCAGGAGCAGCGGAAGGAGCCGGGAATGTTGACACAGGCGTGGGCACAGAGGCGGGGTCCCCCTTGCTGCCGGTACACCTCGCACTCGTTGAGGTCTGCGGGGGACAGGGATTCACCGGGATCTCGCTCCAGCCTCCTGGGAAAACCCAGGGAGCGAGCGAGGGCCGGAGGAGCAGGAATGATGCGGGTTGGGAAGGGCCGATGGCAGATTCCAGGGAATGGGAGCACGGCTCGAGGGCAGTGACCGGCGGTGTCCCGCAGAGGGCGACACTGGGCCCGGTCTGAGCTCAGCCATCCATGGATGGGATGGAGGCTTTGGAGCCTCCAGGAGGAGCTTGGAGCATCGGCCCATCCCTGCGGATATTCCAGACCCAGCTGGGCACTATCCCGTGCTGTGTGCTCCGGGATGGTGGGGCTGAGCCACTGTGCTCCTTCCCAGTGTGATTCCGTGACCCTGCAGCCCCGCAGCCCCGCCGTGTCCCGGCTCACCCTGGCAGATCCCGTTGGAAGCCGTGCCGCTCATGTGGAAGCCGGGATCGCAGCTGCACTGCTGGGTCTGGGCGACCTGGGCACAGCGGGGCTGCCGGCTGAAGGCCGGGTCATCCGTCACGCTCCAGGTGGGAGGAGCTGCGGGAAAACGGCGGGATGGGGAGCTGGGATGAGCTGGGGATGAAATATTCCCATTTATGCCCCAGCAAGGGTCACCCACCAGTCTGAGCCTGGTACTGGCAGGTGGTCCCGGTCCACTGCGGGGGACAGAGGCATTTGAAGTGGTTGAGACCCTCCAGGCACGTCCCACCATTCTGGCAGGGGCTGCTCGAGCACTCTCTGATCTCTGCGGGAAAAGCAGGCACGTTCCGTGTTAGCTCCTTTTGGGAAGCAAGGCTCAGGAATGCTGCACACACCGGGATGCTTTGGTACCCTATGGCATGTCATAGCCACGATACCGTTTCCCCTCATCTCTCCTGCTGAGCTGCTCCAGCTGTAATTCCCAGTTTTCCTTAAAACAGAAAAATCCCAAAACCATCCCTGGAACTTTGAGGGGTAGCCACAATCCCTCCCCACTTTGAGCACCCCGATATCCCCCCCGTGTTTATACAAATCCACTTTTCCAAAGCACATTCCAGGGCGGGCAATGAGCAGTACCTGCACAGCGGGCCTCCTGCCCTGTCCAGCTGCCGTTGGCCTGGCATATCCGTGTGCTGGAGCCCAGGAGCTGGAATCCTGGGTCGCAGGCAAAGTGAACCTCGTGATCCACCAAATATTTGCTGCCGAACTTCCTCCCATCCGCAGGGGCTTGGAGGGCAGGACAGGTGGCTGCGAGACCATGGAAAAGGGATGAGTTTGGAGGAAGCCCTATCATTCCAAGCCACCCTTCACCTGCAGTTTCCTTGGAATGCTGTCCCAGGGACTCACCGGCGGGCGGCTCCGGGGCAGCCTTGGCCAGGGAGGCGTGGATGGTGCTCAGGCGGCTCCTGACAGCGCGCAGCCCCTCGGAGAACCGCGTCTCCTGCCCCTTGAGCAGCTGCTGCATCTGCCGGATGGCAGCCAGGAGCTGCTGCCTGCTGAGGCAGCTCTGCGGGACACAGGGATGGAGACAGGGATGGGGACCTCCCTGCGCTGCCTCTCCTCCCAGGAGCCAGCCTGCTGCCCGTGGGAGGAGGCCGGCCAGGGAGCTCCGCAGCATCCGATGTTCCCTGAGCGCCCTGACTTTGTGTTTTCCCCCAGATCCAGGAGTTTTTTCCACCTAGGCCTGCGCTCCAGGCAGGGCTGGGATCGCTTTGTGGGAGAGATGCTATAACTCATGTTTCATCCTGCAGGAGCTCCAGCCCTGTCCCACTTCCACATGACAAAAGAAGAGGAAAACAGCTGTCTTGTGAGCTCTGCCGGGGCCAGGAACGCTGGTGGGACTCCTGCCTGCAAACCGATCGCTCCCACGGGACTGACTCATGCCGGAGACGGGCACCGTTATTATGGGATTCCTGCGGAATTGACTTCAAACCGAGGAAAAAAAGAGCAAAGCCGTTCCCAGAGCTCAGAAATGTGGGGAGCGCAGTGAGGAGAGAGCGCACAGCGACCAGGCTGGGGGCTATGGAATTCCGGGAAAGCCAGCGGAGGTGGTGGGCTCTGCCCCACCTGGTCGAAGGGATTTCTCCCCCCCTTTCCATAACCGCCCTGTGGAATGATTCCCGTTTCCAAAGAGCTGCTGAGGGTTGAGAGAGGACAAACACAGCAGCCCAAGCAGGGCTCTCGGTGTCCTCTGCTTCCCCGGGAGCGGGTCCGGGGGTCCCGGGCTGCCGGGCGGGATGAGCCGGGCTGTGCTGGCAGCTCTGGGATACCCCGAGCCCAGAGGAAGGGAGGCAAAAGCAAATAGATGCTGGCGCGTCGCTGGCTTTAATAAACAGCTCTTTGTTAGGGCTGGGTTTAACTCCGTGAGCCAGCGCGAGCTCCGGCGGGATGCTGAGCCATCGGAAAGCTGGAAAATCCCCCCCACAAAAGCCCCAAACGGGGATTCTGTGCTCGGGGGCAGCTTCAGGTGTGGGGTAAGAAGCGCGAAAAGAGCCCAGAAGCAGCGAAAAGAGCTCATGTGCAGTTTAAGCGCGGCTTGGGGCTTTGCCCACCTGTTTGCCGGGGCAGGAGCGCGGGCAGCGCTGCGGGGCGAGCGGGCAGCGCGGAGCGAGCGGGAAGCGCAGAGGAGCCCCCAAAGCCCGTCCCGGGTCCCGGTCCCCGCTCACCTGGGCGGCCGGCGCGGCCGGGGGCGGCAGCAGCAGCGGCAGCAGCAGCAGCAGCAGCGGCGGGAGGCGGCCCCGCGCCCCCCGCGGCCCCGCCATGGTGCGGTGCGGCCCCGCCGCTCTCGGGACCGGCTGCCCCGCGCTCTCCCCGCCCCGCCCGCGCCGCCCCCGCGCTGCCCCGTGCCGGGGACGCGGCGCTTCCCCGCCCCGGCGCCGGGCCGGCCCCGCGCATCCATCCCCGGGGACACCGGCCGGGCTCCGTGGGCATCCATCCCCGGGACACCGGCCGGGCATCCATCCCCCGGGAGACACCGGCCGGGCATCCATCCCCCGGGACACCGGCCGGGCATCCATCCCCCGGGACACCGGCCGGGCATCCATCCCCGGGACACCGGCCGGGCATCCATCCGCCGCGGCTAGGGTGCGGGAGGGTGGCTTTTCCCCCAGCAAAGCTCTTTCTGGTGCTGCCAGGACGAGCGGGACCCCCTGTCAGCCTCCCGGCTCCGGCGGGGCTGGGACCAGCCTTTCCCAGCCCTGCACCCTCTCCCCAGCTCAGCACCCCGTTTTTCAGCTCCTGCTCCCCATCTCAGTCACTGCATCCCTTTCCCCAGTCCCAAAACGCCTTCCCCAGCTCCTGCAACCCCCCGCCCCCAGTTCGGTACCTCTTTCTCCAACTCCTGCATCCCCTCCCCAGCCTGGTCCCCCCATTCCCAGCCTGGTCTCCCCCAAGGAGAGGCAAAAGGTGCTGGGTCCAGTTCTGGTTGCTGCTGAGCAGCCCCAGCTATGGAAGCAGCAGAATTCCCCCCAAAAGGAGAAGGGGCAGCAGGGAAAGGCCAGGCTGTGTCTGGGGGGCTCCAGCCCTCCTGGGACCCCCTCAGGCTCCTGTTTCCCTGGTGTTGCAGCAGGAGCAATGGGATGGATGGAAACCCGTCAGGGAGAAGGGAATGTGGGAGCACCCACTGTTCCCATTGGGGCTCCCGTTGCTGTTTTCCACGGGGATCTCTTGCAGTGTGAAATCCCCCAGCAGGCTGTAGAGCTGGAGCACTCACCATCCAGGGGGATGCCCATCCCACAAACCTTAACACAGGATGGAAAAGGGGGAAAACACCAGGCCCTGCAAGGCCAGCTGCCCCCTCAGCACCATCCACCCCACCCTGCTCTGCTCCTCCTGGAGAAGATGAATAACTACAGCAAAATAATTCCGCTGTCAATTCCAAACCCCTGGGACTTCAGCCCAGGAAAAAGCTCCTGGGGAGAGCCAGCCTCCACCAGGCAAACCGTGCAGGAGATAATAAACAAAAGAGACGAGTGTTTATTAAAATATTCCCTCTGTGTCCTTGCCGTGGTGCCGCTCACACCATTCCCGGCGGCGCTTCCGAGTCCTGCCCGGGCCGCTCCGACGCCGGCAGAGTGCTGGCCTGGCTCCATCGGCTCCCCGGCTCCAGCGCCTGGCAGGGCAGCAGCGGCACGTAGGGCTCCTCCCCGGGGCCGGCCAGCTGCTCCTCCACAATGTACCTGCTGTCCCACAGCTCGCTGGGATGCACGTCCACAGCCACCAGCGCCGCCTCGGCCCCGGGGGAGCCGGGCTCCGACGCCTCCCCGGCGTCCAAATCCGAGTCCGCTTGCGGGAAGCCGGAATCCTGCGTGGAGTCCGGGCTCTGCTCGGGAAGGCCGGTGTTGATGTAGATGATGTCCCCGCACGCCTTGGAGCTGGGCAGGTTTTCCAGCAGCTTCTCCAGCTGGACTTTGAGCTGGGAGAAGGTGGGGCGAGTGGCAGGGTCGGCTCTCCAGCACTCAGACATTATTTCATACCTGGAAAGCGGGAGAGGAGTGTGGTTAACAGAGGATCCCAGAATGGTTTGGTTTGGTTTGGAAGGGACCTTAAAGCTCATCCAGTCCCTGCAGGGGCACCTTCCACCATCCCAGGTAGCTCCAAGCTGTCCTTGAACACTTCCAGGGATGGAGCAGCCACAGCTTCTCCGGGCATCCTGCACTCCTCTGGAGTACGGGGGAGGTATGAGGGTTAATTCCCGGTTTCCCTCCAAGCTGGGCAAACCTTGAAATTCCCATTAAATCAAAGTGAAAGCAACTCCCTCTGCTCAGGCTGCTTCCCAAGGGCATGGATTTATCAGCCCAAGCTGTTGTTAGAAATGTGAGAAGTCTCTTCCAGTGCAGCCCTGGGATCTGTTCCCTGGGAACATCCCAGCTCGGTGTGTGGGATGCCCAGTCCTTCCCTTGGCAGGTGCCTGCTCCCAGGCTGGATGTCAGGGAGCCCTGGAAGCTCCCAGCATGTCCCTGCCAGCCTCTCTGCCCTCCAGCAGGGTAGATTCTTAGAGGTTCCTGCACTGCTTCCTTCAGAAACAGGCCATGGAGAGGAGCCTTTTAGGAATGCACAACTCTGTCTATCCAGTTGGGATTCAAAGCTCTCAGCCATGGGGAGTTAAATACTTTCAGCTCTAGCAGCACTGGAGAAAAACTGAGCAAAGAAGCTTGGGAGAAAGGCCTTTGCTGAGCTGCTCAGAAATCCAAAGGTTTGTGTATGCTGCATTTTCCCTTTCCAGGGGGACACAGATTTATAGATTTGAGGCAATCAAGGGACCTAGAGGGAGTTTTGTGGAACAAAGAGGAGCATCACCAGCCAGGACCTTTTTGGCCAAAACAAATCCAAAGATAAATAAAATACCAAAAAGTCCTATCACTGACTGTTCCTGGTGACCTTGCCAGCCCTACAAACCCATTGCTTCCCCTGAGGATATTTGTTGGGATTTTTGCCTGGAGTTCAGCAGATGCTGGCACATGCTCTGCTCCAGGATCCAGCTTTCCTTAGGCACATTGTGCAAACATTAAGGGGTTTGTTTCTAGGAAAATCCCTTTTCCCAGCTGGGATCCCAGGACTCACAGCTCATCCAGGCAATCCTCGGGCTTCTTCAGGCGCTGCCCATGGTAGAGGTACTCGTAGATTTCGTGGTTCTGCACGCCTGGGTACGGCGTCATCCCGCGCGTGGCAATCTCCCACATGGTGACGCCAAATGCCCACTGCCGGCACAAAGGGAAAAGGGCTGAAGGGACACTTCCAGGAGGAATGAATGGAATGAAGCTTTTCGTGGGGAAAGCTCACTGCCTGGCATCCAAGGGACAACGGGCAGAGCTGTGGTGCTCCCAAAACTGGGAATGACCAGGATGGAAGTGAGGGGCCTACTCAAGGAACTGACTGAAGGTCCGGCAGCCTCCTGCACTTCCAGGGAATGACACCAACCGGAGCACGGCGTGGCTCAGCCCAGGGGACTGTCCCTCCAGGCACGGGGACCTACCACGTCGCTCTTGGTGGTGTAGACTCGGTCAGCCAGGGACTCGAGGGCGATCCACTTGACGGGCATCTTGGCGATGCGGCCCTGCCGGTAGTAATCGCCGCTGTAGATCTTCTTGGAGAGCCCGAAGTCTGCCACACACACCGTCATGTCATCCCGCAGCCTGGGGCAAAACAGGGATCAGCACAGCCCCAGGGATGAGCACACGGACCCCAGGCTGAGCTATGGGTCTCAGAACCAAGGGAACTTTTTATGGAAAGGAGCAGAGTTGTGCTGTAAATCCGCAGGGTTCATCCCGCGGGACGGGGCAGAGGAAAACACTCACATGCAGTTTCGAGCTGCCAAGTCCCTGTGCAGGAAGTTCCGACTGCTCAGGTATTCCATGCCCAGGGCGATGTCCACCATGAACTTCACCAGGGTCTGCAGGGGCACAAACTGGGGAGGGAAGGTGGGGGTTACACAGTGCTGATCCAAAAGGCTTCCCTATCCAGGGCTGCCATCCCAATGGATAAGCCCACGGCAGCAGACAAGCTCTCGCCCCTCAGACCCTGCCATTCATTGACCCACGAGCCTGCAGGAGCTGCAAAGGGGGATTCCCTTCCCACCTCGATCCCACCCCACTCCTCTGCTCCTGGTGCTCCCTACCTGGGGGGCCATTTCCAGCCGGGAGCGGAGCAGGAAGCTGTGCAGGTCTCCGTACTTCATGAACGGCAGGATCACCATGGGCTTGGGCACCTGCAGGGAGCTCAGCTCGATGCACACCCCTGGGAAACACGGACAACTCACGCAGTGCCCTGGGAAAAGGATCCACCCAAATCCCAGCTGGAGGGTGGGAAGGGGCAGCCCATACCGAGGAGCTTGATGACGTTGGGATGGTCAAAGTCCTTCATGCACGCTGCCTCGCTGAGGAACTCTTCAATCTCCCTTTGGGAAAAGTTATCCACTGGGAAGCAGACAGAAAGAAAGAGCTTTAGAACCCCAAAATGCTGCCAGGATGCTGTTCCTGAGAGAGGTACTGGGAATGTTGGTATCCAGTGGGGCAGAGAGACAACTTACACTTCATGGTCTTCACAGCCACCTTCTGTGGGGGCCCTTCGGGCTGGCTGAGCCGTCCCTCCATCACGGATCCAAACTCCCCTGCACCACGGGAAAGAAGGAATCCCTTTATCCAAAGCACCACCTTGCAGGGCATCACCAGATCCCTAAGATCTGGAATGCTCCAAGATGGAGCCAAAAGGCTCGTTCCTCATCAGTGACAGGAGGAGGACAAGCTGGGCTCATGGAGGGTTCCCTGCCCGTGGCAGGAGGTTGGAATGAGATGAGTTTTACCCAAAAGGCTCTTTCCTCATCAGTGACAAAAGGACAAGCTGGGCTCATGGAGGGTTCCCTGCCCGTGGCAGGAGGTTGGAATGAGATGAGTTTTACTCACCCTCTCCCAGGACCTTTCCCAGGCTCAGGGCGTTCCTGTCCACGACAACATCCTGCAGCTTCTGCTGCAGCTCCCTGCTGACACCCAGGCTTCCCACTGCAAGAGAGGGGGACAGGAGGAGCTCAGGCACGTCCTGCCTGCTGCCATTTGCCCCTCCAGCTCCTTCCAGAGGGATAAAAACGTGTCCTTACGGGTCAGTTCCACGGCCCTCCTGCAGTAGGACTTCTTGGCTGTGTAGCTCACTATCAGCTCCGAGTCGCTCCTGCTGAAAGCATTCCTAAGGGAACACAAACACATCTGCTGTGGCTGCTTCAGCTGGATGAAGGAATCAGCACGGCAGGGGAAGGAGCCCAGGGGATGCACAGGAAAAGGGGAAATGCATGTTCCATTTCCTTTTTCCTGGATCAGCACCATCGCCTGCAACGTCTGAGCAAAACAACAGCTCCACAAACACCACTGAACCATCAAGGAGTGACTCACGGGGCTTTTGGGGAGGAAATAGGATACTCATTTCCTACTCAAGGAGCAGGAATGCTGCTGGAGCCCTGCAGAGTCCAGCTTTGGGAAACAAAACCAGGGCAGGATGCTCCGGAACTGGGAAAGCAGGGAAAGAGTGACAACAACCAGTTAGGAAAGGGATCCTTACTCGGTACCAGTTCCCAAACTGGGAGCACGGGGCAGTAAAACAGCACTTGGGAAGTCACGAGGATGAGTGAGGAGTGTTGGGTTGTTGCAGGAGATAACAGCCCTTTGTCTGTGTTTTTAAACAATGCTGGGCCATTGAACCCGGGCGTGGGATGAGGCAGGAGGGTTTCTCCAGGACATGGGATATGATGGAATCATGGAGTTGAAAGGAACCCACAAGGATCATCCAGTCCAGCTCCTGGCCCTGCACAGACACCCCAACAATCCCACCCAGTGCATCCCTGGGAGCATTGTCCAAATGCTCCTGGAGCTCTGGCAGCCTCGGGGCTGTGACCATTCCCTGGGGAGCCTGTTCAGTTCCCTCTGGGGGAAGGATCTTTTCCTCAAATCCAGCCTAACCTCTCCTGATAGAGCTCCAGCCACTCCCTTGGGCCCAGGTCACACCCTCGGGTGACCAGTGACACCCTCTGCTCTCTCATTTCCGTGCCGACACATCTCCCCCACCAAGTTGCACAAGTTCACTTCCCTTTAAAAATAGGAATAGTGAGCAAAAGGTGAACTGCTGAGCTAAGGAAGGGAGGGGAAGGAAAAACCCGCTTAAAAATGTCATTCATGGTAACAACATCAGTCCTGGAGACAGAATCCTTGTCCCCAAATCCAGCACGGGCTGCTGGCCCCCCACCCCTTGGGAGCCACCCTGTTTTCCGTCCCCTTACCCATATTTTGTCTCCACACATCGTTTGTGGATGACCACAGACAAGCAGAGGATGATTCCGACAGCAATTGTCCCACAGATAAATCCCAGGGCCACGACAAAGGAGTCGGCATTCCCGGAGGCTGGAGTCGAAGAGGGGGCTGAGGTTATTAATCCTAAGAAAATATCCTGTTAATGGAGCCGGTGAAAGAGTCAGCCTGCAGCACCTGGGGCTTGGGGCAGGAATTCCCAGGGGTTTTCAGCAGAGCCCAAAGGGTTACATGGGAATGAGGAAAAAAGGGAATGAGGAATGAGGCTATCCTGCTCCCAAATCAGGATCCTTGGCTGACAGGGAAAGCATCCGAAGGAGTGATGCCAAATGGCCTCATGGAAAGCACACCCTGGGCCATTCCCAGCATCCAGCCCTGCACCTCCTTACCACTGGCAGGGATGAAGATCTCCACGGGAATGCTGAAAGGTCCCACTCCCCCCTTGGTGACAGCGGCCACTCGGATGGAGCAGGTGGCGTTGGTGGCCACCACGGGCAGCACGGCCACGCTGCCGTTCAGCCGGACCTCGTCGGACACGATCTGCTGCAGAGAGGAAAGGGAAGAAAATCCTGGGCTGGGAAGGCAGGGAAACCTTGGGGATTTGCTGAGCACTGTCCCCTTGGCAACCTTTGGAGCTGCTCTGCTTTCCCAGCCCAGAGGAAGTGCAGCACCCGGCTATTTAGAGAGAAGAATGGCCCTGTGTGCGAGGGCTGGATGGGATCGGGAGCGGGGCTGAGCGGCGCTTCCCGCTCAATCCGAGCATTCCTGGCCCTCTCTGCCTCACAACAGCAGCAGCCAGAGCCAGAAAAGAGGCAGGGAAGGAGCTGGCAAGGAAGGGAAAGGCTCTGCTGACACGGATTGTGACCCTCAGCCTTTGTTGTGGCCAGTTTGGCCACTGGAGCCCGGTGAGCACCCACAGGATCCGTGTGCTCCTGGTAGGATTGTCCAAGTGCTCTGGAAGTAGATCCTAAGCTCACAAACCACTCCTTCTGTGGCTTTTGTGTCCAGCTATTTACAGTCCCACATATTTTATGTATATTTTAATGTATATTTTATGTATATTTGTATGTATTTCCTTGGCTGGTACCATGGCAGGAGGCAGCATGGCTTAGTAAAAACACAGGAGCCTTTCCCTGCAAATTCCATCCTTTCCTGGTCATTCCCAGCTGAGAGAGTGCTGCTGCTGCTCCCTGCCGATTTCCAGCTGCAAAACAGCTGCCCAGCTGCAGCCAAAACATCTGGCAGGCTGCTGTGCCCAGCAGTGCCTGGCTCCTTCCTGAACATCCCACAAAAAAAAAGCAGGAGCTGAGGGGGACCAGTGGGTGAGGAGAGGGATGAGGAGAGGGATTCAGAGCTTCTCAAAGGGAACCAGTTTCTGTTCCCTGTCCCAAAAAAGCCACGGAAACAGATGTGAAACACCCATGCCCTGGGAATGCGTGGGCACCTACTGGCAGTGACAGGAGCTGGGACCTGTTGTCACCTCTGCTCCCACATTCCTGCCTTCCTCCTCCTCCTGGTATCCACATGGGATCCTTTCCCTACCACTGAAACTGGGATCTTTCCCTGTCCTAAAGAGCTGTATCATCCGAGGACAAGCCCAGACTGTGAGCACAAAGCAGGGCTGACCTGCCAAATTTAATGGGATTTTATGAGTTTTGTGGTAGTTGAGGAATTTCTTCCCGTCCCAACTCAGGCAGCCTTGGCTCCAGCAAGGACTGCTGGTTAAGGAGGAAAACAAACCAACTTTTGGGAATTTTCTGGTTGTTGAGAGGCCTGCAGGTGGCCCTGTGACACCAAAATCCAGCTTCTTCCTGACTTTATCCTGCAAAAACTGGTGGTTATTTTGGGGCAGTCCAGATTTAGCCTGTGCAGGGCCACAACTCAGGGACTTCAGCTCATGGAATCATTCACACAGAATCATTTAGGTTAGAAAAGACCTCTGAGATTATTGAGTCCAACCTTAGAAGGAGCCTTTTGAGGAGTCAGAACTCCAGTCTCGTGTCTCAGACTCATGGAAAAAATGAGAACTGGAAAAAAATTTCACTCCATAAAGCTGGAAAAATGGACGAAAATTAACAAACAACAACAGCAACAACAAATCTCTCAGGGCTTAAAGGGCAAGGCCTGGGCTTGGCCTTTTGCTGGAGAGAGACAGCTCCTGTCAGCACTTTTTTTCCGAGTCACAAGACCATGATTTTGTTTCCCTGGCTTCATTCAGGCTGGATCTATACGGGGGAGCAAAAGGAGAACAGAAAGTGCAGCATCTGACAAAAAAAGGGCATGAGTCACTGTTTCCAGCTGGGGTCACTCTGCCAGCCTGGCACAGAGGAGCCCAAACCACAGCTGGATCCATTCCTGCTCTTATCCACAGGCTCTGCATGGGATCTTTTGCCCAGAGCCCGGGCCAACCTTGCCCTAGCAAATTCCTGCAGCTGCTTCCCAAATCCTAGAAAAGGCAAGCAGGGTGTGCCAGGTGATTTCATGCACTCACAGAGAGGCCTTTGGGCCAAAGAGTTCCTCGAGCTCTGAAATTCTGTGCTGTGGGTTAAGGAAGGGAAAAACCCCATCTGAGTAAGGAACAGCTCAAAATCCAGGGAATGCAAGGCCAGGAGAGGTTTGAATCCCACATGAAAGCCCAAGCTGGCAAAGAAATGAGCTCCAAAACCCATCTGGACATCCCTGCTGGGAACTTTTCCAGGATTTTAGCCATTCTCCCCCACTTCCTGGTGACTCACCATGCCCTCGGAGTTGTGCCACCTGTACCAGATGTGGTAGCCCTGGAGCTCCCCGTGGATCCTCTCCAGGGGTGGCTTCACCCAGCGGATCTCCAGCGAGGAGCTGGATTCGTTGAAGGACACCGTGATGTTCAGGGGTGGCGTGGTCGGAGCTGTGGGAATCAATGGGAAAGGAGTGAGGGAAGCTGGGAGAAATGGTGCAGAGATGTGGGAATCAATGGAAAAAGGAGGTAAGGGAAGCTGGGGGAATGGGTGTAGAGATGTGGGAATCAATGGGAAAGGAGCACAGGGAAGCTGGAGAAATGGGTACAGAGATGTGGGAATCAATGGGAAAGGAGCTGGGAGAACTGGGAGAACTGGGAGAATGGGTGCAGAGATGTGGGAATCAATGGGAAAAGGAGCACAGGGAGGGAGAAATGGTGCAGAGATGTGGGAATCAATGGAGCTGAGGGAAGCTGGGAGAACAGGGAGAAGGGGTGCAGAGATGTGGGAATCAATGGGAAAGGAGCTCAGGGAAGCTGGAGGAATGGGTGCAGAATCAATGGGAATGGGTGCAGAATCAATGGGTGAGAATCAATGGGAAAGGAGCTGGGAGAACTGGGAGAACTGGGAGAAGGGGTGCAGAGATGTGGGAATCAATGGGAAAGGAGATCAGGGAAGCTGGGAGAAATTATGCAGAAATGTGGGAATCAATGGGAAAGGAGCTGGGAGAACTGGGAGAACTGGGAAGGAAGGTCAGAGATTGGAATCAATGGAAAAGTGAGGAGAAATTGCAATTTGGGGATCATGGAAAGGACTGGAACTGGAGAAGGAACTGGAGAGCTGGAGCTGAGAAAGTGGATGGGAATCAATGGGAAAGGAGCACAGGGAAGCTGGAGGAATGGGTGCACAAATGTGGGAATCTGATGGAAAACGAGCTGGAGCTCATTGAAAGCACCTGAAAAAGGGGGAAGTTTCCTTTCCCACCCTGGGAGCAACCAGGACTCCGGAGGTGCCTCCCAGCCAGAGGGATTGAGGCAGGGAAACCCTTCCCAGCCCTCACTCCCCATTTCCTACCTCCCTCCGTGGTGCTGGCTGTTATCCAGGGGCTGAATGCCGACCAGCCCACCTCATTCCCGCAGGAAACACGGATGCTGTACTCCTCCATGGGCTCCAGCTGCTGGATGTGATACACGTGGGGAGGCACCGAGGTGTGGAAGGCCTGAAGGGAGACGTTGCCTCTTGGAACGACTTCCTTGACCTTTAATTGGAAAATCAGCCCACAAACAGGGATTAGTCAGCAACAACCTGCAGGGAGAGATGTTGGAAAACAGGATCCAGAGCCCTGCCTCCCATCTGAACTCTGCAGGGAAAAGCTCCTGCAGGGAAAGCTCATGGCAGGACATTCACAGGGCACAGGGAGAGGGCTCCAGCACGTGTGGAGCTGGGAACATTCCAGGGATGCTGGGAAGGAGGGAGGAATGATTTGCTGTTTCTTGTGGCATGGAGCAAAAGGAGGCCTGAATAAAATAACCAGGCAGCACATCCCAAATAAACAAAATAAAGCTCCTTTTTAGTGCAGCACATCATTGGAAAACAGGATTTATCTCCATGGGGTATAACGGGACTAATCCCAATCCTTGTCAAATTTAGCAGCATGGATGAATTCAACATCCCAAAAACAAGTCCTGCTTTTCACAGAAAAACAAATTTATGGATGTGGAGTCCCCATGGAGCTGCCCACAGAGCCACTGCAGCTTTCTAGGAAACATCTCATTTTGTGGGAAGCACTTCCTGGATTGGGACAGAGGGGAGAAAGAGGGAAGAGCAAGAACAAGAACAAGGAGAACCCATTCCATGTGGCCAGAGCTGTGCACTCTGAAAAACCCCCATCCATGATTTTGGGATGGCAATCCTTGTGCTCCATCAAAAGAGCCCCCCATGGTATCCCAAGATTGTCTCAGCATCTGTTTTACAGCCAAAATATGAAGGAACAGCCTTCACCCTCAGGTTTTCATGGAGAAATTCCCAGAAACGCTCCAAGTAGTTTTCTGGAAGACTCTGCAAGCCTGGGCTTGCTGCTGTCCTGGTCACACACTTCCCAGCCAAGCAGCATTCCCAAAGTCAGGATTTGGAGGGGCAGGTTTCCCTCAGCTTCCCATTCCTTACAAATAATGGGAAGGAGCTGAGGGGTTGCCTGTCTCCTGAAAAAGTCAGGGAATGCCACCTCCATCCATCCCCAAGCTGTCACAAGATGCTCTGAGGGAGGCGAGCAGCGACCACAGGAACACACACGACGCTTCCAGGACCAAACTCCTGAGCATCCAGCCCAATCCTCAATTGTCTTCTGAGAATAACCCACCAAATCCACGGATTCTGGGAGGAAATCAGGATGTTTGCAAGCTGCAGCAGTTGGAACTGGCAGGTGGGCCAGCTGCAGCCCTCGGGAATGAGTCACTGGCTCGGTGGGCGCGGGGATTATCCGAGGGGACAGCAGCAAAAGGGCTGAGTCACTGCTGTGTTTTTGCCAGAAACCCTCTCCTGTTTTCCACTTTCAAAGGCTGTTTCCTACAGACACACCATGAATGTTAAGTCATAGGAAATTCCTTGGCTCTCCACCCCGCTTCCCAAGCTCCGGCTGGAAGGCAGCAGCAGGACATGGTGCTAATATTAGCCCTGGTACCTTTCTTCCCTGAAATTCCTTTCACTTTTACCTGGCTTCAAAGGTCTCCTCTCTCCACGTGTTATCCCAGCTGGAGTGGAGATTTTTCCAGGACAAAAATCATATCCATGAGACAGCAAAGCCAGCCACGTGCAGCAGGTGGAAAATGCCTGCAGGCTCTACCCATGGATGTGATGTTCCCTGAGTTCTCCAGGAATACAGGCAATCCCTCAGCCCCTTCCCAGGAGTGGGGAGCTGAGGGAAACTGGCCCCTCCAAATCCTGACTTTGGGAATGCTGCTTGGTTGGGAAGGGTTTGACCAGGTGCATGAAACACATGGCAACCTGACTGTGTTGCCCAATGGAAAAGGGTTCCCAGAGAGACAGAGAGGGCATGGAGTGACAGGACAAGGGAGAATGACTTCCCACTGCCAGAGGGCTGGGATAGATGGGATATTGGGAAGAAAATGTTCCCTGTGAGGCCATGGCAAAGCTGCCCAGAGAGGCTGTGGCTGCCCCATCCCTGGAAGTGCCCAAGGCCAGGTTGTAGCAACCTGGGATAGTGGAAGGTGTTGGAAAGGAGTTGGATGATCTTTAGGGTCCTTCCAACCCAAACCATTCCAGGATTCCATGAAATCTGTGCAGCTCATGCCAAACACCACCAACTTCCCCCTGCCTCGGAGCATCCGTGTGGGGGAGCTGCAGGGATATGGGAATTCTGGATGCTTACCTGGACACTGCAGTTGTTCAAGGCAGAGAAGGCGTCAAAGCCTGGCACCCAGGATATCCTGATTCCATGGGCTGTCCTGTTGAGGACCTGCACACTGACGGGAGCTGACGGGATTCCTGCAGGGAGAAGCCAAGGGCAGTCAGTCAGCTGGAAGCCCAAACACAAACCTGGCACGGTGGCTTTTCCCTGGAGCTCCCAGGGCTCAGTGTGTGACCCCACATCCGAACTCTGCGGATGCGCCGGACCACCGGATAGGGAAGCACAAAAATGTCACTTTCAGAACTATTTTGGCCATTTCTATATTTGTGACCACTCTGGGCAGCTTAAAGACCATGATTTATTTTGGGGAACACCCTCCTTACATTGCTGGAGTGGCTCCCATCAGGAATGTCAGCAATTTCCACTGTTTCCTATGGAAAATTCCTATGGAGCACCGCCCTGGTTATGAAGGAAGGAAAGGAGCGATGCAGCCCTTCCGAATCCTGCTTTGAAGCTGACAGTTTTGCTTTCAAATTTAGATTTTGGCTCTCCCTCCCCCATCCCAGTGCTGGGATGACCAAACCAGGATGACCATGTATGTTACAACCAAATCCTGCTGGATTTTAACTGCAGGATGGAAGTGATCTCCCTCAGCGTGTGAAGGATGAGTGCTGGGATGTGTGGGATTGCACAGGGGTTTAACAGGGAATGGGAGCTGACCTTTGATGTTGACCTGGCCGGGGCTGGATGCAGTCAGGCCTTTGCTGTTGTGGGCCTCGCAGCTGAACAGCGCCGACTTGTTGAGTCCTGCCGGGAAAACACAGCCCCGTTCCCTGGATATCCCAAATCCATCCCAACCCCACCACCAAACACTCAAGGTTTTATTTAGCCTGTTTTCACTTCCCTGTGTGACACTTTCGGTGCCGGTGCCCGGGGGTGACCCCAGGCTCCAGCTGCCCCAGTCCCACTCGGGGAGCACACGTGTGCCATCCCTGCCGGACACAGCAGGGACGCGATGTCCCCACGGAAACCTTGCACAAGCTCCCGAGCAAGGGGCTGTTCTCCCTCCAAAAGGGGAAAGGCAGAAAGCAGAAGAGCCCCCGCCACGGCCTGGTCAGATGATTTAGTGCTGGTCAAGGGTTGCTCAAATCCCGCAGCTGATGGCAGGGAAGGACCACTGGAAATACCCGAGGGCGGATTCTCCCGGCTGGGTGAGGTGACCCCGGGCTTGGGATGCCTGTCCCGTGCCAAGGTGGACGTGGGGAGTGCTGGCTCATCCCAGCAGGGTGCCAGGGCTCCTGGGCCAGGAGAAGCTCTGCTCCAATGACCCATGCTGGCGGGTGCCAGGCGGATGTGAGGACATCCAAGAGGAATGAGTCACTCCTTCCGGCTTTCACTGCCCTTTAAAGGCCGCCTGCCGCTGGGTGCCAAGAGCAGGCAATTATAGCCCAGCTCTTAATTAACCAGCAGCCTCCTCCTCATGAGCAAAGCAAGAAATACCCCATCTTTTGCCTCTGCAGCAAAACCAGAGTGGGGGTTTATGAGACAATAAGGATTTTTCTCCCTGTGTCCCAGCAGCTGTCATGGACACACAGCACAGGGAGTATCCCAAACTCTTCCAGAAAGTGGGGACCAGAATTCCAGCAGCCCAGGAGAGCAGCCAGGTTCCTGCTGGCACAGCCAGAGGCTGGTGGAAAAATCTGCTGCTTGCTCAGGAAAGAGTTGGTTGAGTTGAAATCAAGGAAGGGATTTCTGGCAGCAACCAGAGGGGGTCAGATGGGGCTTCCTGCTCCAGAGGGGCCCCAGGACTGTGCATGGCACGGGAACAGCCCCTCCTGGCAGGGAACAGGTCTGGGACACATTCCCAGCTGTGGTGTTCCACGGCAGGGACACTCCATGGCAGGGACACCCCCAGCTCACCTGGCACAGTCAGGACCGACGGGGAGATCTGGGGTGTCTGGTAGACCGGGATGTTGTTCCGGAACCAGTAGATCTCCACAGGCTCTGGAGGCCCCACAGCGTGGCACGTCAGGTTGAAGGGGCTGTTCCTGGTGACATTCAGCTGCTCGGGCTGATGGATGAAGTGCGGCAGACCTGCACGGACACAGGGAAGCAAAGGATTCCCCATTTCTGACTCCTGGTCACTCAGCCAGGACACAACTCCAGAGCTGCTCCAGCTCACCTTCCAGCAGCACCAGGATGGGGTCAGACACCACCTCCACGCCGGAGATGTTGAGTTTGCAGACGTAGGAGCCGTTATCCGAGCGCTGGGCGCCGAGGATGCTGCCGGACACAAGGGACACCACCTCAGGGATTGTGGCTTCCCATTTTCCCTGGGAGCCAGCCCTCATCCCCACCTGCCCCAGCAGCACTCACCTGAAGGTGGAGGTCATGGCCACCTCCTCCTCAACGACGATCTCAAAGTGGCTGCTGGCGATGCGATCCAGCACGTGCAGCTCCCTCCCGTCCTTCCAGAGGGAAATTCCCGGGGCATCGGGCCGCAGCAGCTCCTGAGGCACTCGGATGGAGCAGTTGAAGGTGACGTCCTTGTGCTCGTTGATGACCACGCGTGGCACCGTGGGGTTGAAGCTGAGCTGTCCAGCAGAGCTGCCCGGGGGCTCCTCCCTGGTGCTCCAGAGCAGGCTCCGCTGGGAACGCCGGGAATGTGCCAACAGGAACGGCCTCACACCTCCTTCCCCATCAGCACCCTCTGCAAGGGAACCCCTGAGGTTTGCCACCACCACCAGCAAGTCTGGGAGACCTTGCAGCAAAACAACCCCAAGAATAATAAAAGGCAGCTCGTTTCCATTTCCCAAAATGTTGTCCCAGGATTCTGCACAGGTAGCAGCTCTAAAAAAGTCATTTTTAAAACAAACAGCAGCAGCCCAAGCTAAAGAAAACACTCAGCCACGTTTCTTTGGGGAGAGGCAGGAGCTATTCCTGCTGCATTACACCCCTGGGACTGGAACATAAAAGGATGCCTGGGCAGCAGGAATTTGGGACTTTACGGGACTTTACTCGGCAAACCCCTTGCAGGGCCTCATCTGAAGCATTTTCAGCTGGGGCAGAGGAAGAGCTCCCGGCTGGAATTTTGCTGATTTTAGGCTCTGCCAGGAGCCTGTCCCTTCCCAGGACAGGGAGAGCGGGACATGCTCTGAGTCAACTTTCTCTACGTGCCTCCACTCACTGCCTTTCCCAGGAAAAGAGCTGCAGACAGATGAAGAAATGCCTTTGGACAGTGTATAGGAGCCAGCTGCTCTTCAGTGCTGCTCTCCCAGGGTCTTCTCCCACATTTTTTTTCCCAAGGGAAAGCTCTTTTTGAGGATTTCATACCCCCACCTCCAAGCCACCAAATGGCATTTTCCCCTCCTCCAAGCACTTCCCACCCAGCCACGGCTGAGATGAAGAGCAGCTCCACTTCAAGCAATTCTCTTCCAAAAATGTGTGTATTTTTGAGACGACATCTAGGGGATCCAGCACGTGGAGGCTGGTTTTCCTGGACCATTTCTGAGCTTCCTGAGGCTTTCCCAGCCATCAGCAATCCCGAGCCGAGTGCTAAATCTCCCTTTCAGCGAGCAAAGGCATTGTGCCAGACAGGAATTTCAACTAAATTAATTCCCTTTACCAAGAAAGAAAAGCCAAACAACCACTCACAGTTTAAAAGATAAAGAAAGCACAGTTCTCATTGAACCTGAGCTCAGCTGAGTTTGTTTTTGGGCAGGTTTTAGCCCTCAAACATCAAACAACAAGTTTATAAAGCTACGTCATCACTGTTGTGAGTAATGGGGCACGAGCCTGGTGTGCTTTTCCCAGAGCCAAGAAACACAGCCCAATTTTGAGGTTGGATATATCCCTTTGCTAAACCTCTTCCTATTTTTAACCCTCAAAAAATGCTGTTTGAGGACAGAATGCCAGCAGGGTTTTTCAGTCCAGAGGGAAGGGGGAGGCTCTCCCTGCCTCTCCCGCAGCACAATGGGTTTCCCTTTCAGATTAAAACAAAAAACAAAACACAAAAAGAGCTGCAGCTTTTCCAACCTGCGTCCCTGAGCCTCCCAAAGCAGCACAAACAGAGCCCATGTGACTGCTGCAAAGCTGCAGGGACAGCCATGGATGTGCAGCCACGTCTCCACAGCTCCCAAAGGATCTGCCAAACGCAAACAAGCAGCGACCCCAAATTCCCTTCCCTCCCCTGCTCCCCCCGGAGGTCACCCAGGCTGGAGCCGCTCCCTGCCTGGCACAATCCAGGCTCCAAGTGCTATTTCCATGCTCCATTTGAAGGGTTCTGGCTCTGGCCAGAGCAGCTCCCCCGGCACAGACCCCTGGCTGGGGCGGACATGGATTTGTGCTGTGTCCTGGGATGCTTTCTGCTTCCCTGGGCTGCTCCAAGCTTAAAGGCAAAGAGCAAGGAGGATCTCAGCCTTGTTTTCACGCTAATTAAGTGGGAAGAGGTGTCTGCTGGCCGGGGAATGAAATACTTTCCTCTCTGACTCATGAGGGTACAGGAATTCCTCATCTCCAGCACCGCCTTTGGGTACCCCACAAGTTTGGGATGGGGATGTCCTTCCAGCAGCTTGGAAGGGACTCGGCCTGTGTGGCAGGACAGCTCTTGCTTGAGCCCAGAGCAGCTAGGCTGGCTCTAAAACCCCGGGCTAAAGCCAGGGAGTTGCAAGCCTGGCGTGCCTGTGTGGGTGCAGGAGCAGCTCCCGTCCCAACCACAGCCAGGCCTGAGGCAAAACCTGGCGTGGAAACCAAACCACTCGCAAGGGCACTGCTGCTCTCCTGAACACCTGGAACTGCAGCAAAACTCCAGGGCCAACACAGGCAGAGCTTGCTGCACAGGTCCTCTGTGCCTTTCTCCCTGGAGGGAGGGAATTTTAGCAGGAAAATCGGGTGGAATCATGACTGAAACAAGGTCTTTACTGCAGTCATGATGCATCCAGGTCTGCCAAAACACTGGCTGCATCCCCAGCCCTGGAATTCCCACTGCTGGGAGTAATTCACCTGCTGACAAGAGCTTCTGCTCACTGAGCAGGAGGAATGAATGAGGAGCCCCTGCCTGTGGGGAATCCAGCCTCCCATCCCCTGGGAGCTGTGGCAGACCTGGAAGTGTTAGGTTAACGTTGGACTCAATGTTGTTTTCCAAGCCAAACAATTCTGGGATTGTAAGAAATTAATTTTCCCCGGGGCCACACCTGAATCCAAAGGAATCTTCCTTATTCAAACACCTTTTGTACAAACCAGCCCAGGATTCCCGGTTACATCCACAGAGGGTTCCCCTCACTGCAGGCTCCTGCTGTGACAATCAGGACTTTAACTCCTCCCTGCCCAAAGCAAACACTCACATTCCTTTCTTCCCTGCTAAATTCCATCAGCACAGCGACTCCGAGACCCCCCAGCAGCCCTGAGGTCGCCCAGCAGCTCCCAAAGGTCAGGCAGTCCCGATCACAGGATTTTTGAAAGTCCAAAAATTACTTTATCTCCTCATTTCTTTCTGCAAATGGAGTTGAAAAGCCACCAAACTGCCTGCACTGCAAAGCCCCACAAACCGTGGTGATTCCCGAGGATTTTCCTCAGCATCACTACGTAGCTGGCTCATGGCTAATGGGGCAAATCCCACCCCGATCTGCCACAATTTGTGGTCCCTGCCTGTCGCGGTGCCCCCGGCAAGCAGAGGCACATCAGGCAGTGAAGTACTGGGGCAGGACCACGCTGCGGAGGCAGAGCTTTGTCCTGGGACAGCCAGACTGTGTGCCAGGACATCCAAATCACGTCCCAGAGGAGCCAAACCCTGTCCTCCAGGACAACAAAATCCTGGGACCCGGGACAGCCAGACCGTGGGTCCGAGGACAGCCAAACCGCGTGTCCCGGGACAGCCAGACGCTGTGTCGCAGGACAGCCAGACTGCGTGTCCCGGGACAGCCGAACCCCGTGTACCAGAGCAGCCAGACCCGCTCTGGGTTGCGATCGGCCAGAATCCCCTCAGGACACCCCTGCGCAGCTTCTCCCCGGCACCCACCGGCCGCCGCTGCTGCCCCCGCCACAGCCCGGCCCCCGGGCGCTCCCCGGCCGAGCTCCGCTCTCCGCCCCCGTCCCGGTGCCGTCCCCGGTCCCCTCCGTGCCCCTGCGGACTCACCGGCCGCTCCGCGGGGCGGGCGCAGGGCCGCCAGCAGCGCCCACAGCAGCGCCCAGCGCCCGCCGCCCATCGCCCGCCGGCACCGCCAGCGCCGCCGCCGCGCTCCGACACCGACACCGGCACCGGCACCGCTCCGCCACCGGCACCAGGCAGGACTGGCAGCGGCCCCGGGAACGGGACACTCTCGCTCCGCCGCTCCGCCGCGCTCGGGGGCCGCCGGCGCCGCCGCTCCGCCCCGGGCCGGCCCCGTCCCGCCTCCCGACGGGGGAGGGAGCGGGCAGCACCGGCGCGGCCGGGCCGAGAGCGCTCCCCCCGGACTGCGCTGAGCCCTGTCCCCAGGGGCCGCACGGCTCTTACACCCCTGCGCGGTGGGGAGTCACCATTTCCCTGCGCAGCGGTGCCAGGGCTGGACAGTCTGGACAGCCCTTTCTGTGAAGGAATTTTCCCAATGTCCAACCTAAACCTCAGGCAGACTCCTCTTGTCCCGTCACTTGTTACCCAGGAGCAGAGACCGACTCTCACCGGGCTACAACTTCCTCTGCCCCATCCCTGGCAGTGTCCAAGTTGGATGGGGCTTGGAGCAACTTGGGATAGTGGAAGGTGTCCCTGCCCGTGGCAGGGAATGGGATGAGTTTTAAAGTCCTTCCAACCCAAAGCATTCAGTGATTCAGACACTTACAGAGAGTGACAAGGTCCCCCCTGAACCTCTTTGTCTCCAGGCTAAGCCCCCCCAGCTCCCTCAGCTGCTCCTGGTGCTCCAGACCCTTCCCCACCTCCATTCCCATCTCTGGATACACTCCAACTCCTCCAAGTCTTTCTTTTCATGCAGGGCCCAAAACTGCATCCAAGATTTGAGGTGAGGCCTCACCAGTGGTCACACAGGAGGATGGTCACTGCCCTGGTCTTGTGGCCACACCAGTGCCATTGGCCTCCTTGGGCACACCTGGGCACATCTGGGCACACCTGGGCTTGTGCTCAGGCACTGCACACCTCGGACCTTTCCCAGCCACTCATTCCCTGCCTGCAGTGCTCCATGGGGTGGTTGTGACCCTAGTGCAGGACCAGTCACTTCACCCTCTGGAATCTCCCCCCATTGCCCTCTGGCCTGTGCAGCACGGGAATGCTGAGCTGAAGGCACTGCTCCTTCTCACCTGGCCCACACCAGCAGGACAAGAGGGGACAGGGACAAAAACAAGGACAGGAGGGAGACCCAGGTGAAACAAACATGAGCTGTTAACCCAAGGCAAACTGAACACATCTCCTGCGGCATGGGAAGAAAAAAAAGGAGTTCTGGATATTCAGACTCCGCCCCAACACTGGCTGCATGGGGACATTTGGGACCAAGGTGGATCAAGGCCATGAGTGCTCCCCCCTCCACGGAAAGGGACTGGGATTTGGGGAACCATCATCCTGAGGGTGTGGCTGAAAGGCACTGGAATTTCTCTGCTCCAACCTCTCTGCTCCCTGAACCTGTGACACAAGTCACTGCCTGCTGCACTCTTCCCAAAGAATAGAACCATTCCTAATCCACTTTGAAGCCTTTTCCATCTGGGAAGAAAAACCTCCGACAAATCACTCCCAGACCTCTTTGACTTGCAAAGCTGCTTATTCACTGCACATTCCCAGGCTTTGGTGACAGGGATTGAATTTTCCTCCCAGCTTCCCACATCTTGAAACCATCAGCAGCCAAGGAAGGGCTCAGGGAGTTGGAGGCCCCGAGGAAAGGGGAGAAGGAAAACTCACTAAAACTGCTGCAAGAAGCTGGAGCATCTTCCATGCAGATCCAGCAGCACTGCTTTTCCTTCAGATATTGGGCACATTCCCTGTGGATCCAGCATCTCCCAGGGAGCAGGACAAGACCAGGGACAGACATTTGTCCCATGCCTGTCATTTGTGGTCAGCATTTGCCACACGAGTGCACTTTGATCTGGCTGCATTCCTGGCTGCTCCTGCTGGCTTTGCAATTTTTGGGAACAAAGCAATGGAAAAGCCTTTGGACTTTGTGGGCTGCAGAGTGGGAATGGCCCTTGCATCAGGATGCAGTTGTCCCACTAACACGGGGTGAGGAAGAGAAGCAGTTTGTGCAAAAGAGGAATTAAAGAAATAAACAAGAGCACGCAGGAGCATAAAGAGGATTTCAGCAGCTCCCCAAAATCCCCTGATTTGGGTCATTTCTTTGCAGCAGGTTGGGTTCTGCTCCAGCTCCAGAGGGCTTGTTGCACAACCTGACGTGAGGAAGAGGCCGATGCATGGAGAAGGAGGAAAAAGTCAGAGGGGAGAAATCCGAGGAGAAGCTCTCAGGTGAGGTTTGTGATGGGAAAGGCCTGGAAGCAGCTGGCAGGAGCCAGTCTCACCCTTTGGCACTTGGATACCTCGCTGCCATCCTCCTGCTCCTCACGGCATATGGAATACTGGAGTGGCCTTTTTTGGAGCAGGTGACAGATTTCCAGCCTCACAGCCCAAACTCAACAGTTGCTGGGGAGTATCCACACAAACCACTCATGGAATTTGGCCCCTGACTCACCAGATCTCCCCAAGCGGCATCCTCCATTCCCGCTGCCCAGGGTTGGGAATCAGGTGGCATTTGGCCCTAAGAACACCTCCTGGGGCAGCAGGAGAGGGAAAAGGGCAACTGGTGTCAGAGGGAGGAGGGAGAACCTTTCCTGGACACAATGCCTGCCTGCCTGAGCAGCAGGATCAGCCCTGAACCAGCTAAACCAGTCACTATCCGAGGTTTTCTGATCCATCAGCAGCAAGGTGTCCGTGTTTTCCTGCTGTGTCCTGTACCAGAGGGAGAGATCCTTATCCTCACAGCTTCTCCTCCCACAGGATCCCTCTCTGCAGGGATCCTCAGCTCTCCCTTGGCAGGATCCCAGAGATGCAGGTGCCTGAGTCTGACCCCTTTTTTGCAGTTTCACTTCAGAGCATCGATTCTGTTTCCTCACCAGACTTTTGGGGGACCTCAGAGTCAACAGAACCTTTGGGAAATCGGATTGTTTAGCAGAAATGGCACTTGGCAATCAGACTGGTGGGCTTTTGTCGGCTGAGGGTTTTCCCCCCCTGGCTATTTCTGTGTTTTTATTTTCATTTTGCTTAATCATTCCTTTATTTCTGCTTCCTCTTTGGGCCTATTTTTATTTCAGTTTGCAGGGGCTCCTGTTCTTTCAAATGCCAAACTCCTTTGGCAACACGTCCTTAGCTGAGGGCAGCTGGCCCGTTTGTGCTCAGTGCTAAACCCCAGGCACAGGATGCAGCTCCCAAACAATTTGCAGGGAAAAACTGAACATTTTGTGATGCCACTAAAATGCCTTTTTCTTGCTGTGCCTGCTCTGGGCACTGGGACACGCTGCAGCTCTTACCAGGCACATCCTGTCCCTTGGCTCAGCTGGTTCTTCCCAGAACAATTTCTCCTGCTCTGCAAATCACTTTGCAGAAACAAAGGTTGGAAATTGGCTTTTCCCACCCTGCTTCTCCTTTCTCAGAAGTGCTTCTGTCCCAGCTTAAACCAAAGAACCCCAAAGCCCAGTTTCAAGTATGTTTTCGATTCATCCACAGCTTCTCCCTTCTTTATTATTGTGAAATTCATGTAATGAAAATAAATAATTTGCCCTTTCAGTTCCCATTGAGCTACTCCATTCAGGTTTTAGAGGAGGGTTTGATGGGATACTGGGGAGAAATCCTTCCCTGGGAGGGTGAGGAGGCCCTGGCACATCTTGTCCAGAGATTCTGTGGCTGTCTCATCCCTGGAAGTGTCCAAGGACAGGTTGGATGGGGCACAAATCCTATGACAACAGAAAGGCTGCCAGGGAAGTGGTGGAATCATCATCCCTTGAATTGCTCAAAAAAAAACCTGTGGATGTGGCACTTGAGGATGTGGTTTAGTGGTGAGCATGGTGGTGGTGATGCCTAATGGTTAGACTTGATTTTCCCAAGCTTAACTCCCATCCAGGAGGGAGAGGGGATGGCACAACCTCCCTCCACTCCAGACAGAACAGCCCCTCCTGTGTGCCAGAAGCCAGGATTTTAGCTGGGATAAGTCAGCAGAGCCCAGACTCACACAGATTTATGCTAATCCATGTCACGAGCACGTGGAATGTTGGGAACAGGGCTGTACCCATGCCCAGGAGTGGCTGCAGAAGCCCCATCAGTCCCACAAAGTAGTTTCTTGAGCACCATATCAGAGAATTCCATAATCCCAGAATGTTTTGGGTTGTAAGGGACCTTAAAGATGTTCCAGTCTCACCTCCTGCCACAGGCAGGGACACTTTCCACTATCCCAGGGTGCTCCAAGCCCTGTCAGCTTGGCCTGGAACATTCCCAGGCATGGGGCATTCTCTGGGATAATGTTCACGGCTCAAACACAGACAGCCATGGAGCCAAACAGGGATTGTTGGGAATGATGGACAAGGATCCTTGGTGCCAAGTGCCAGGGAAATGAATAAGATGTGACTGGAGAAGGAGCCATGCAGAAGTAGGGCAGGGCTGTTCTGGAACAAACACCCTTGTTCCAGTTCACAGGGACACAACAACAACAACAACAAAGAGAGAACATCAGCACAGAATTCTTTCTTCCTTTATTTCGGAGCCCCTTCAGGCACTGGAAGGATCTCTAAGATCTCCCTGGATCTCTCTTAGATTTCCTCCTCTTTGTCAATTCTGATGGAGATTGAGCCTAATATTGGATGCATCTTCACCCCACCTCCTCTCTGAAAAGGAGCTTAGGGAACAAGAGGGTTCATTCTGAATCTCCCTTACCTTTCCTCCCTTTTACACCCCTGGCTTCCATCAAAATCACTCTATATGGATTCTGATTATTCTTTATCCTGGGATGAATTAGGTGGGAAGGAACTTTAAACATGACCCAGTTCCTTGCCATGCACTGGGAAACTTTCCACTATCCCAAGTCACTCCAACCTAGCCTGGAACACTTCTGCAGATGGAGCAGCCACAGCTTCTCTGGGCAACTCTTCCAGTGCCTCGCCACCCTCACAGGGAAGAATTACTTTCCAACATCCCGTCTACACATATTTAAAGTCAGTCTAGCACAGCCCCAGGCTGCGAGCTGTGCGATCCACGACGGAAGCCGCCACGGGAGGACAGCAGTCACCAACCACCACCAACAGCGCTCGGCGGGACTGTGGCACTTTGAAATGGCAATTTTGGGGGGAAATCTCCCCTCGGGATGTGCCGAGAGGAGCTGGATTCCCGGCAGCACACGCCGGGAACAGCCCCGCTCCCCCGGCAGCGCCGCGGGCGCCCCGTGAGGCGCGGCCATGGCGGCGCGGGCGCGCGCGGGGCAGGGCGGGAGCGCCAAGATGGCCGCGCCCGCGTGAGGGGCCGCCGGTGCCGCTCCCCGCGCGTCCCGGTGCCCGCGGGAGCCGCCGGAGCGTCCCGGAAATAATGTGGATATCGGGGCCCCATGTCGGACCACTGTGACGAGAGGGCGACGATGATTGCGGCCGGCGACCTGCAGGAGTTCGCGCCGCGGGGCCGCGAGCAGAGCCGGCGGCACCCGAGCGCCCTGAGCCTGCAGCTGCGGCGGCTGCAGCCCGCGCCGGAGCTCTGCTCCTCCGACGGCGCCGCGGGGCTCGTGGGCTCCCTCCGAGAGGTCACCATCCACGACCGGCACCGGGTACGGGCCTGGCTGAGCCGGGGGTTGGGAGGGAAGGGAACTTAAAGCCCATGCGGTTCCCGCCCGCCGCCGTGAGCTGGGACAGCTTCCAGCAGAGCGGGTTGTTCCAAGCCTTCTCCAGGCTGGCCTTGACTTCCAGGGATGGGGCAGCCTCTGCCAGGGCCTCAGCACCCTCCCAGAGGAGAATTTCTTCCCAGTGTCCCATCTAACCTTGTCCTCTGGCAGCAGGAAGCCATTTCCCCTGTCCTGTCAATCCAGACTCGTGTCCGAGCCCCACTCCAGCTCTCTTGAAGCCCCTTTGGGCGCTGGAAGGGGTTTAAGGTCTCCTTGGAGGCTTCTCTTCTCCAGGTGAACATCCCCAGCTCTGATGGAGATCGAGCCTAAGATTGGATCCATCCATATCCCAGCTCCTCTCTGAGAAGGAGTTTGGGGAGCAAGGGGTTCACTCTAAATCTCAGAACTCTACAAAGGGTCTCCCTTACCCATTCCTCCCTGGCTTCCATCAAAATAAATCTAAATGGATCCTGATTGTCCTTTACTGTGGAATGCCAGGGTTTTTTGGGTTGGAAGGGATCTTATGGATCATCCCATTCCGTCCCCTGCCATGATCAAGGACACCTTCCACTATCCCAGGATGCTCCAAGCCCCATCCATCCTGGCCTGGGACTCTTCCAGGGGCAGAGCAGCCACAACTTCTCAGTGCCAGCACCTCGTAACTGTCCAAACTCATCACACCCATGGCTCTTGTGGCTTTCCCTTGACAAACCTCTGTTTTCCAGGAAAGCTGGCAGCTGAGGAAGGGCATCAGTGATGTTGGGGAGGAGGTGGACTATGACGAGGAGCTGTACGTGGCCAGCAACGTGGTCATCTGGAGCAAGGGCAGCAGAAGCCAAGCGTCCGCCGTGTACAAGGCATTCACCGTTGACAGTCCTGTCCTGCAGGTACAGAAATGTGGGAGAAGGGCACCGAGGGAACCCACAGACCCTTCCCAGACAGGGAACACGGGAAGGTGAGGTTGTGTGGGAACATCTCATTTTGGAAAACTAATGATGCTGTGTTGGGTTTCAGGCCTTGTGGTGTGACTTCATTATCCCCCAGGAAAAGTTGGAAAAAGCTGATGGTGAGTGTCCTGCTTCTCGTGCTGCTGGGCAAATGCTCAGAGCTCAGCTCCCTTGGCTTGGAATCATGGAATTGTTTAGGTTGGGAAAGCCCTCAGAGACCGCCCGGTCCAGCTGTTGCCAAAACCACATCCCCAAGTGCCACATCCATGTGGCTTTTATAGCCCTGTGCCTGCGTCAGGCCTGGATACTCTTTTGGGGAAGAGATTTTCCCAATATCCACCCTGAATCTCCCCTAGTGCAACTTGGGGCTGTTTCCTCTCATCCTGTCCCTTGTTCCCTGGGAGCAGAGCCTGACCCCCACCTGGCTGCACCCTCCTGTCAGGGGAGTTGTGCAGCGCCAGAAGGTCTCCCCTGAGCCTTCTTTTCTCCAGACTGAGCTTTCTCAGCCAGTCCTTGTTTTCTAGCCCCTTCCAAGCTCCATTCCCTTCTCTGGACACACTCCAGGAGCTCATTCACCACCACTTGATATGTCAGAATTTACTTTTTGTGTATAAGGGATGTCTGAAACAGAGTGAAACTTCACTGTATAACTGTTTTGTTCCTTCCTTTCCAGTGCCAGGCAGCGAGGAAACAGTGGAGAAATGCATCTGCATTTTGCAGAATTCCTGCATAAACGTGCACAGCATGGAGGGGAAGGATTACATCGCTGCTCTGCCTTTCCAGGTAACTTCTGCCACGCTTTTTTAACATTTTGCTTCACATTTATGTTTCCCTGCTCTGCATAAAAAGCCTGAACATCTTATTTTCCTATAAGACATCATCAACACAGCACATGGTTGATTTTTTATCCCACCATAAATCCATATTTTTTTTATAGGTTGCAAATGTCTGGCCAACCAAGTATGGGTTGTTGTTTGAGCGCAGCAGTTCTTCCCATGAGGTGCCTCCAAGTCCACCCAGGTATGGGATGAGGAATTGGGGTGGTTTCCTGTTGGATAATCTAATAAGGAATGGAGGAGTTGGAGGGCAGTGGTGAAAGATCCGTGTGTTTCTGATGGGAAAAGGTAAAATTGGGTGGAAAAGGAGGAAGTTGTGTTTGACCCCTCCATGGAAGCATTCAAGGACAGCTTGGATGGGGCTTGGAGCAGCCTGGGATAGTGGAAGTGTCCCTGCCCATGGCAGGGGGGGAGATGGGATAATTTTAAGATCCCTTCCTACCCAAACCATTCTGGGATTTTATTGATGTGCTTCTTCCAGTTCTTTTTATCCCATCCCGGTGACTCTGAGTGAGCACACTCAAAACTGAGTGTTAAAACAATCTGGGAGTGCTGGTCCTGGGAATAGGATCTGGGAGGCACCAGCCTGATTCCATTGAGGTTTGTGCTAGGAATTGATTCCAGGCTGTCATGGAAGAGTAACTGAGGGATTGTTATCAAGGCATTTTCTCTCAGCTGCAGGATCCCATTTCCTCTTTTGTGGGCATCCCATCCCATTCCCTGTAGGCTGAGGCTCCCAGCCCCTGTGGAAGCCCCTCTGTGGATCCCAAAGGAAGCAGTTGGACAATGCACTGATGAGCAGCTTTCATCCCCTCTTTTGGGTTTTCCCCTGGGATTCTCTAGTCCTCAGAAGAGCTGGGATTAGGCATAGAGATCCTGAAAAGTCGAGTCCGCTCAGTGAATCCAACAAGCTTTTTGAGATGGGATCTGTGTGCCTGCTGTCACATCCCAGGCTCTGATTTGTCTGCCTTTTCCCTAGGGAGCCTTTGCCGACCATGTTCAGCATGCTGCACCCCCTGGATGAGATCGCCCCTCTGGTCTGCAAGTCTGGAGGTACACTGGGTGTCCCTGGAGTCCCTCGGGGTGGCAGCAAATCCCAGAGTGTCCCTGTAGCACAACATTCGGGAAGAGTCACTTCCAAGGACGCAGTTAGAGTGGCTGCACGAACAGGGAGGCTGCCCAGGGGAGAAACCCAGAGTGTGGAAGGGAGAGAGAGTGTGTGAGATGAGAGTATCATGGTGGGGCTGATCCTTTGGGATGCATCCCTGTTTTCCAGGAGTGTTTGGGTCGTGCCGGGTGCAGTACGTGGCTGACCCCACGCTGAGGATCGTGTTCCTCAGCGCTGAGCCTTCCATTGTGATGACCTACGACACTGTGCAGAGCTTACACACAGTCTGGGCCCTCAGGAGAGTCAAGCCAGAGGTACACATTCCCTGGGGAATGAAGATCCCTGGAAAACAGCTCTGTGCATTTCCAGGCCCTTATGTGTGTTAGGAATGGCTGGGATTTGGGATTTGTTTCATTTATAAGAGTAAGATATCTAATGAGGCTGGTTCTTTTGGTTTTTAAGGAAATTTTTCCATGGATTTGCCTGGAGCAGGGGGATCACGGGGTGGTGATGGTCATGGATTATGTTATTAACATATTATTCCATACATTGGACCAGAAGGCTTAGGAAAAGTGGAAAGTCACTTAGTGCCATGAAAACTTTGACAGTGAGGGTTGTGAGGCCCTGGCAGAGTTTCCCAGAGAATCTGTGGCTGCTCCATTCCTGGAAATGTCCCAGGTTGGACAGGGCTTGGGATAGGGGAGGGCGTTCCCATGGCAGAGGGTGGAACTGGCTGGGCACTAAGGTCTTTTCCAACCAAATCCTGTGATTTTGTGAAAAAAAAAAACAAACATTGGAGCAGTTTCTGTGGGAGGGGAAGAGCAGGGTTGATGGGATTAACTCAGTAGGCTGAGCATGAATTTATAACACATAACTGATGGGAAAAGCTGTTGGAAAAGCCTCTCCCTGGCTATCCTTGCCCACATGCCATCGTTTTTCCTCCCAGGAGCAGAGCCTGGTGCTGAAATTCCCAGATCAGGGGGGCACCCCCCAGCACATGGCCACCAGCAGCTCCCTGACCGCTCATCTCCGCAGCCTCTCCAAAGGAGACTCCCCTGGGGGCTCCCCCTTCCAGAACTACTCCTCCATCCACAGCCAGAGCAGATCCAGCTCCTCTCCCAACCTGCAATCCCGCTCTCCCACCATCTCCAACATGGCAGCTTTGAGGTGAGCACCCACAGCAAATCCCAAAGGATGGCACCCATGGAATAGCATGGACACTTTTTGCTCTCTCTTTCCATCCAAGGCTCTGGTGCCTCTTGTGTTGCAGTACCTGAAACTTCCCTTGGAATGCCCTTCCTGTGGCATTATCCCAGTGGTACAGGAGG
Organism: Zonotrichia leucophrys gambelii; assembly: GCF_028769735.1. Lineage (NCBI taxonomy): Eukaryota > Metazoa > Chordata > Aves > Passeriformes > Passerellidae > Zonotrichia > Zonotrichia leucophrys. The sequence continues at coordinate 101,648,370 of NC_088172.1, forward strand.
GTGGTGCCTGTGCCAGAGCCATGGAGGCTGCTCTGCCATGGATCAAGGAATGTCTGTGGGATGTTTGAATCCCAGGAGTGTTTTGGTCTGGCTTCTCTAAAGAAATTAGAGGGAAGGGGTTGGGAGGGATTTTTGATGGAATGGACCATCTGAAATCCTTTTGAAATCTCATCTGTTGGATTTGGACAGAGATGCCTGGAAAATAATTTGAGAATTGTTTTCCTGTGCTAGAAAACTAAGGGAAATCAACAATGAGCTTTTTCCTGGTTTAGGGTTTGGTTGGGTTTTAAAGTCAGTGGATGAGCTCCCTGGGATTGTCCCTGATTTTGAGAATCCACTTTTTGACTGCATCAATATCTGACTTTTCTGTGATTTTGAAGATCCCCTTCTCATCCGTATCCTGTCTCTGCCTGCAGCCGTTCCCATTCCCCAGCTCTCGGAGTCCATTCCTTCTCTGGAGTGCACAGGTTCAACTTTTCCAGCAGTGCCCAGTCCCCAAGGAGACCCAGCGTTACCCATTCCCCAAATTCCATTGCCAACGACTCCTTCCTCGTGCCGGAGACGGAGCCGATCGTTCCTGAGCTCTGCATCGACCACCTGTGGACAGAAACAGTCCCAAGCATGAGGTCAGCTGGTTTTCTTGGCATGAGAGTTGGGAAGCAGGAATTAAAGTGAAATCACTGCTGATTTGAGTGCTTTTTCTTCATTTGGAGCCATCTTGGAATCTTCATGGACTTGCACTCCCTGATATTTTTTTGGGAAATGGTGCTCCCTAAGGGCCTGCCTGTCTTGCAGAGAACTAAGCACTCAGACCAGTTTTTCCTGGTGTGTTATTCCAGGCTTTCTGAGTGGTTTCATGGAGTCTCCAAAGCAAAGCAGGTTCTAACCTGTGTCTCTTTTCCAGAGAGAAGAATTCCCAGGCATCCAAAGTGTTCATTTCCACCGACCTTTGTGGGCAGAAATTCCTGTGCTTTTTAGTGGAATCCCAGCTCCAGCTGAGGTGAGCATTCCTTGGGGACAGGTGAACCAGGAGAAGCACTCCAGAAATTCCCAGCTGGAAGTACATCAGGGGTTTTAATTAACTAGAAAATTAAAAACAAGTTGATTTATTTTGGGAAAGCAGGGAAAAGGATGAAGGAACCACAAAACTTACAAAAAATTCACTGCACTGTTGGAAGTCTGTGTTTTCTTTCTGTAACAACACCCAGGACAAACCTTTTATGTTTCCTCTTCTCCCTAATCCCTAGGTGTGTAAAATTCCAAGAGAGCAACGATAAATCACAGCTGATCTTTGGCTCTGTCACTAATATTCCAGCAAAGGATGCAGCTCCAGTGGAGGTATTGTTACCTGTGGAATGTCCTTGTCGTGCCTCCTTAATTAGGCACAAGGAGCTGAATGTGCTGCTTGATTATTCCAGGGGATTGACACACTGCTGGTTCTGGAAGGCAGTGGGAATCTGGTGCTTTATTCCGGAGTGGTTCGGGTAAGCGACGCCTGTTCCATCCCTAATTTATGGGCAGTGCTGGAAAGGGAGTTCTGAAGCATCCATAGCATTAATGGGGCAATTAAATAATTTTTGTGGAGGGTATTTTTAGAGAAAAACTGAACTTTTTGTTTCCCTTTTCCACCAAAAAGGTGGGAAAGGTTTTTATTCCTGGCCTTCCTGCTCCATCCCTGACAATGTCCAACCCAATGCCTCGGCCAAGCACTCCCTTGGATAGTGTCAGTACTCCATCCAAGCCTTTGAACAAGCACCTGGGGCCCCTGGAAGAGGTAACAAATAAGGAAATATTCCTTTTTTTGTAATGATCAATGTTTTTTATCTTCTAATGTGACTTTTGCAGTTGAATCTTTCCTTCTTGTTTTGTAAATCCTCTGAATAAACTGCATTTAAAGAAGATTTCTGTGGTGCTGCCCTGTTTATTTATTTCTGTTTGCCATAAACCTTCCAAGGCAGGGATTGGAAAGTTTTATAGTAATTTCCAAGATTCTTGTTAGTACCTCAAACCCAACAATTCTAGCTGTTCTTTGCTCAGATCCACTTTAATTCTGAATTCCACTTCAATTTGAACTCTAAACTGGGCTCGTTTTTCCCACTTTGCAGAGCGTGCTTTTGTCACCAGTTCCGGAATTAAGGGATTCTTCCAAGATCCACGACTCCCCCTACGTTGAGGACTGCACTTTCCAGCAGCTTGGGACTTTCATCCAAGCTCTGAGGGATCCTGTCCACAACAGAGTGACTTTAGTAGGTATTTCCCTGTCATTTGGGGCAACACTTTCGATAACAAAGATTATTTCAAGATCATTCCAAGATTTCCAGTGTTTCACAGAGCTGGCACCTGAATTCCATATCTTAATGTAGCAGAAGCCAAAATTTGGGAATATCTTCACCCACTAAGGAGTTCTGAGTTGATAGAAAATTGTTCTGCCTGCACTTGATGCCTTTCCTGATTTATTTGCACTTTTGTTGGATTTTCCAGGAGCTCAGCAATAACACCATGGTTCGGATCAGTATCCCTGAAATCGCCACCTCGGAATTAGGTAGGGTTCCAAAGCTTTGGGTGGCTTTTGCTTTGCTTGGGGAAGGGCTGAGGTGCCAGTTCAGACACGGCTGGTTTCAGTAATGAGCAAAAAAATGAAAATTTTCCTTATTTTTGTTCCAAATCTGAGGATTTGTGCTCAACTCAGGGAAGAGCTGTCGGAGTTTTGTGGCTTTATTTAGACTTGAAAGCAGGTCCAGCAAGAGGAACCTGTGGAGATTTCCACCACCGATGAAGCAAATCCCAGGAAACCAGAGCTGATGGATGGTTTCCTTCTTTTCCACCAGTGAAAAGATGCCTGCAGGGGCTGAAAGCCATCCTGCCCAAGGAAACAGCTGTGCAGATGTTGGTGAAGTGGTACAACGCCTACAACGCCCCGGGAGGGCCCAGCTACCACTCGGAGTGGAATTTATTTGTCACCTGTCTCATGAACATGATGGGTTACAACACTGAGAGGCTCTGCTGGACACGGAATGTGAGCAAATCCATTCTCCACTTCCAATTTTCAGGCCTGTTTTGCTCTGTCTTTGTCATGAGGAACATTTACAGGGTGCTTGTTATAAAAATAAATGATGAAGATTTGATTCCACCTCAACGCGTAACACTGCTGTATTAAATTTGGTTAATCTCATCCATAATAAATCGATTCTGAGTTTAAACACAGGTCACAGCTCAGATTGTTGTTTCCTAAAGAAGATTTTGTATTTCTGGGGTTTGTTCAGCAAATCCAGAAATGCCTCAAGTCACATCATGTCCTACTTGGCTTGAGTTCAGATGTTGTGATTCACCTAGGAAACCTTGGTTCCAAAGAAATCACAAGAAACCCTGGTTCCTAAGAAATCACAAAGAAACCTCTTTATTTAACTTTTCTATTTATTTCTTCTATTTTTATTTCTTTTTCTTTAATTTGTTGCAGCTCGATTTTGAAGGATCACTCTCCCCAGTCATTGCTCCAAAGAAGGCAAGGCCATCAGAAACTGGGTCAGATGAGGTAAGAAATGGTTCCCTCTGTTACATTTGGATTGGTTTTTAGGGAAAAAATTCCTCTGTAACAGTGATTTGGAATTACCTTTCTGGAAATTATTTTCACCATGGATCCTCTGTCTTTCTTTCCTGTTTCTTTGCCCTAGGACTGGGAATATCTCCTGAGCTCTGACTACCACAGGAATTTCGAGTCTCACCCCATTGCCAAAGCTCTGCGCCTGGACCCTCTGGAAGTTTCAGCTTCCAGGGATGACTTTTCCCAGAGCCTCAGTTTGGATTCCTCCACCCTCCTTTTCTCCCACATTCCTGCCATTTTCTTTGTTCTCCACCTCATCTATGAGGAGCTCAAACTGAACAGTCTGATGGGAGAAGGACTCCGCTCCCTCGTGGTTCTCCTGGTTCAGCTGGCCAGGTATTCCCACTGGAAAATCATTTCTTTTGGTGGGATTGCCCAAACGGGAGCAAACTTGCCCTGTATTTGAAGGAAAGGAATATTTAAAACCTTTCCTATTTGTTCCATGGCTCCAGATTCTCCCCCAGTAGCAGCAACTGCCCAAAGGTGGCATCTAGGAGGTTGGAATGGCTTTTTCCCAGTCTGTGACTCCCCTCTCTCTCATTCCAGGGATTTGAAACTGGAAGCTTACATGGATTATTACTACAGGGACTACCCAGCCCTTGTCAAAACCTCCAGGCAGACCTGCATAATTGACCAGGGTGAGTTTAAGCCTTTGGCTATTCCGTGATACTTGGGTATTCCCTTTGTTTTTAACATTATCCTCATTCTGGAGGATTATCCCCTACTTATTCCTTTGAGATCATTCTTCTTCCTTAAATAGATGCCTTGAGCTTTCCTTCCTGTCATAAAATCCCATCTGAAAATGGGATTTTGTCATAATGTCATAAAATCCATGAGGGATCCGTGACATTTTGTGGGGAGGTGCTGGATTTTTGTTGTTGAAGGAGTTGGGAATGGTGAGGAATTCTTGTGCCTTTTCCCTGAGCTCATCATCCTTGCTGTTCATCTTAAGTCCAAACAGGTTTCATGCTCCATCCCTCCTTTTTTTCTGCTGAGCCTCCAAGTATCTTCCAGTGGCTGAGTTCCTGCCTGAAGGGAGAGGGAGTGCAGCCTTATCCCTACTTACCAGGGATCTGTGAAAGGAGCAAACTGGTGGTACTGGTGAGTCCTGGGAGACAGGGAATACAGGGAATGTGCCTTGTTCTGCCAGCACTGCCCTGTGGGCAGGGCTTGCTCCAGCTGCTGAATTTCCTGGGAGTGAAACATCCCTGAAGGAAGGTGAAATAACAGAGGGATTCATTTACTGGATGTATTGAAGCCGAGCAGCTTCACCACTTGTGTGTTTTTCTGTGGTTTGTGCAAAGTAATAATGGAACTTGGAATTATCTGTGTTTTGGGAATGAGAATTCCCCATTTTTCTTCTTGGGCATGCCCCAACATCAGTGTTTACTCCTGTGAGTGCTGATGGTATCTCCTGGTCAACATCACTTCCTTACTCATTGATGGGAAAACCCTTCCAGCTGGGAGCAGAGGTGTCAAGCCTGAGGTGCCTAAGGAGAAAAACAGGGAAGAATAAGCCAGGATCTATTTTCCTCCTCTCTCTGCCTGATCTGCCCTTGCAGAGCTCAGTTAAAATATCTTCATAAAGCCCACAAAGTCATTTTACCTGGATGTGATTTTTCCCAGAATTTTCAAAATGTAGTGACCGATCCCTTGGATTTTGCTGGCTGGACCCAACAGCTTTTCACTTGGAACCTTCACAAAATATCCAAGATGTGGAGGAGACAAGTGGAAAAGGGTGTCTACAAACAGTGTGTGTGTCCTGCAGTAGAAAGGGAATGTGAGAAACACAAGAAGGATAACTGGGAACATGTTTTTCTGTTGGGATGATATTTATATTTTATCTCTGAAGCAATGAGGGAAAATTCAGTGCATTGTTTCGGGGTGGGTTTTTTCACCCCCAAAGTTTAAAGCTTCAAAGTTTGTTGTTGTTCAGTTGTTTCAGTCTCCTTTCCCCCACAATACTGGAGGAATTGTGGGGAACAACCTGCAACCTGCCCCACTTCTGAGGTTGTATTGCAGTTACTTCCTGCCTGTTTTCCTGGGAAGCAAAGGAATATCAGGAATATAACCCCAAATATATCAGGAATATAACCCCAAAATGACTTTTTTTGGTGTCTCTCCTCCCCAGAGTGTGGCTCTGTACATCCTTGGGGATGAGAGCGCTGTGCTGAACGAAGCCTCCCATTATTTGTACAAGATCACATCAGGTAAGGATGCTTTGACTCCATCCTGGGAGTGCCCTGAGCTTGGAAAACACGGAATTAACACAGCCTTGTCTTTCCTAGGCCAGCGGAAGCAGCAGATGGAGCAGGATGACAATCGGTATGGAAACTTTCTTGGTGTTGTTCTACTGAGTTTGTGACTTCCTGCTGACTTCTGGATGAGCTTTTATTGGCTTCTCCTTAATTTTCCAGGTGCAATTTCAAATCCAGCACTTCTGTTTCCAGCCTGGCTGAAAAATTGGTCCTTTGGATGACCAGCGTTGGTAAGAGCGGAACAACAACATTCCCAAATAACAATGTGCTTGGATAACAGCAAGCACTCTTTGTCTGGGGTTGATAACACTTATTTGGGGTTATTTTTGCCTCTTTAATTTTAAGGTTTCACCTTGAGGGATCTGGAATCTCTTCCCTTTGGCGTGGCCCTTCCCATCCGGGATGCCATCTACCAGTGCCGGGAGCAGCCGTCCTCGGACTGGCCGGAAGCCGTGTGCCTCCTCATCGGCCGCCAGGATTTGTCCAAGCAGGCCTGGGAAGGGAGCCTGCAGAAGGGAAAATCCGTGAGTATGGCCACAAAGGGATCTCCCAATCCCAGGGTTTGGGCACAGCAGGCAGCTCTGGGATTTCCGGCTTAATTCCCAAACTGAAGGTGACAAAATGGAGGATTTACGTGTGCAAGGGTTTTGGTGTGAAAAGCAACATCCAGCAGGGATGGGTAATCATGGATAGCTGGGAAAAAAACTCAAGATAAATCACATTTTTAAATTCAGACAAAAGTTTTACCTCCAGAGCTGTTGGATTCCTCCTCCTCCCATTTTTTGGTGCTTTCTCCAGAGGCTCTGCCATCAAGCCATGGCAGAAGGAGAAGGAAGTGGGTATTTGTCAGAGGCTTATAGTGTTGGCATGGCTGGCATCCTCCTTTCCACTAGAAGAGCTGGATTTGGAAGTACACTTGCCATATTCTCTTTTTTTCCCCAAAAAAGGTTTCGTTGTTTGTATCCTGAGGTAAAATGATTTTAAAAACAGTGTGGTGTTTTTCTCTTCAACATTTTTTTCTGATGGTGGCTATCACCAGCATCCCAAGGAATTGTTTCTCACTGAAATGTCCTTTGTTGAAAGCCAAAATTCTTCTTAAGGCTGGCATAAAACCCCATCATGGCAGAAGATTGGAGCCTTTTCCAAAGTCAGGAATTGGAATTGAAATCTCAAGTCCATCTTGGTCAGGATCCTTTTTTGCTGTCTCAGCTTTGGAAGAGACATTAAAGTTATTCCAGTTCTCTGCAGCAAAGGCTTTATGACTAATTGCATATAAAAACTGTAATTAATTTGGCAGAAAGGTTAATTAACTCCAGGTCAGACCCCACCTGCCACCACACGAAAAATCCTTTTTGTTTGCTGCTGGTGGAAGCTGTGCCCAACCGAAACCCTCACGAATCATCGAAAATGATGATAAATTTGATTTTATCACTGACTTTATAACAATGCCTCGAATTGATGTGACCTTAAAAGGCCAAAGTGAGCTTCAAACCCCAAATTGTTTGTCATTTCTCAGGAGGGCCGGGTGGAGTTTCCTGTTTCAGAACGGACGCTGCAGCTCTGGGTGGTGCAGTTGTGTGTTGAGATTGAGCGTGGATTTACCAGAAGAAATTGGGTTTCATTCATCAGCTCTTCATTTAGTTGTCTTCCAGGGGCCACATGTTCCCAGAGAACCACGGGAAGATCTGTTCCCTTTGGGTCCTCTCTTCACTTGTGTGATGTCAGCAGAGTTTTAGAAAAGCATTTCTTAAATCTCTCCTGGGAAAAGGGTTTTCCAAGAGTGCTCCTAAGCTCTGGTGCTTTTCTGGTCATGTGTAGAAGTTCCAAATCCATTCTGGTGCTGTGATGAATCCCAAGTCTTCTGATAGTGAGGAATTTTGGGATTTTCTGCTGTGCAGGCTGCTTTAATGGGTAATTTGCTTTTCAAGGTGGTTGTGGAGGGAATCCAAATTGATGTGTGAAAACACCAACACTTTGAAAAATAACACATGGTTTTTGGAGCAGAATCTGCAGAGCAGCAGCTCTGGTTGGACTCATCACAAATTGGGATAATCACAAACTGGGCTGATGGAGTAGGCAGGGAAAGGAAGACCCATTCCTACAACTGCTCCAAAACAAGGAAAGATTTTGAAAGGACAAGAACTTCATCACACATCACCTCCTCAATGCATTTGAGGTGTCATATCCTCTTGTCTTTAGTTATTTATCCCATTTGGTTCTGCAAAACGACTTGATTTCCATCTTTGGAAATCCTCCAGGCCTTTAAATTCCTGTAAGGAGCATTGGAATGCTGTGACCCTCCATCAGTGTGTCCATCCCTTCTGTGTACAGACCCATCACATTGTGCTGGCTGAGTTCAGGCTGTGGTGCCTTCCTGACACTTTTCCCCCCCTGGAATTGTCTTTTTTCCCTTTCCCTTGCAGTCCGTGGGCACGGTGCCGTCCTCGGACATTCCGTCGGCCGCCGAGTCGGAGGAGGATGAGGATGGCATGAACGACATGAACGAGGAGGTGATGTCCCTGATCTGGAGCGAGGACCTGCGGGTGCAGGAGGTCCGGAGGCTCCTGCAGAGCGCCCGGCCCGTCCGCGTCAACGTGGTGCAGATGCCAGAGGCCAGTGACCACGAGTACATCGAGGAGAAGGAAAACAGGTAGGGAGTCCTGGAAACACGGAATGCCTTGGCTTGGCTTGGGTCTCGAAGGACCTTAAAGCTCGTCTCATTCCAAGCTCTGCCGTGGCCATGGACACCTTCCACTATCCCAGGTTGTTCCAAGCCCCATCCAATGTGGCCTTGGAAATTTCTCCATTTCCAGCTGTTTCATTCAGCTGAAAGGTTGTGGGGATATTTTTGGAGGCTCAGAATCTAATTACAACAAAACCCCATAATCCAAGTCTTTGGAGCTCCATGGATCAAAGCTCTGCTGTCTTGGAGTAGGGTGCTCTTGGGAAGGACAGACAGCACATTGAGGTCAGTTGGGTTTGAAGGGATTTTGTAGCAGTTTGTTCTGCCCAAAAAATGTGAAATATAAGCAGGACCTACTCTGTAGAGACCAAACCATCCATGCCCTGCCCAAAGCTGGAGAACCCTTTATGACAGGCTGCTCTTGAGACAGGGGACCTTGGAATTCCACAGAAAGCACATTCACTGTCCCATGCCATTCCTTTGAAACCTGTGTCCAGTGGCCTCGATTATCCCTGTCCTGCTTTATTCAATTTGGGGGGAGTAAAAAACCTCTTCTTTAAAAACCAAATTGAAAAGCAAACCTGAGAACCGTTACCATGCAGCATTCACGGTTCTGAATCTGACCTAGGGAGCTGAGTAATCTGAGGAGTTTAGAAAGTGTTTCCAGACTAATTCATAGAGAATGCATTCTTGGAAGCACCTTTTCACCTCTGTACGCGAGTTATTACTCGACGTTATCACCACTCATAGCAGGATCCCACAGGGCAACCACTTTCACTTGACTTTTTCCCCTCACCTCGCTTCCAGCACGGCTGGGAAGTGTCTGTGGAATGGATTTATTGAACCAACTTAAAGGGAAAAATAGTGCCAGGTTCCAATAGCTAAAAGGTATCTTGGAGATGAACCTTGTAAGGAGCAAACATTTGGTTCAAAAGGAGAAGGAAAGAGCCACAGTGAGGGGAAAATGGTTCTGTCCAGTGCCTGTTGTTTGTGGGTGTTTATATTTGGGAAATTTTTCCATGTCATTTTTGGATTCACCTCCCCACCAACCAGGTTGCTGCAGCTGTGCCAGCGAACCATGGCACTCCCAGTTGGACGAGGAATGTTCACCCTGTTCTCCTACCATCCTGTGCCAACGGAGCAGCTGCCCATCCCTAAGCTGAACCTCACTGGTACGTTGGTCAGGGGTTCCTTCCAAGTCCATCCCAGAGCAGGATGGGCTTTCTTCCAGCTGTTATCCCTTTACAGTAATTTTTATGGCATCTTCTCCACCAAGAATTTCATGGCTCAAGTGTGGGTTTTGTGAGGAAGCAGCTCCTTTGGGCTTTGAATCTGCCACCTAGAGTGGTGGGAGATCCTTCTGGAATGGTCAGGGCCAGTGTTATCAAACACTGAAACCCTTTATTAGGTGCAGAAGGAGGGAGAAGTGGAAAAATGGCCTAAGCAGTGCTGGGGTCATACAGGATGGAGATCCTGCAAAGGGCTGTCCTGACATTCCTGAGCAGAGCTGTTCAGAGCTGCTCCCTCCCTTGGCCCTGGATGAAGAGCTTGGCTTTTCCTGACCCTGTTCCCCCCTCTGCCACGGCAGGCCGTGCCCCTCCCAGGAACACCACTGTGGACCTGAACAGCGGGAACATCGATGTTCCCCCCAACATGGCCTGCTGGGCCAGCTTCCACAACGGCGTGGCCGCCGGCCTGAAGATCGCTCCCGCTTCCCAGATCGACTCCGCCTGGATCGTCTACAACAAGCCCAAAATCGCCGAGCTGGCCAACGAGTACGCCGGCTTCCTCATGGCCCTGGGCCTCAACGGGCACCTCACCAAGCTGGCCACCCTCAACATCCACGACTACCTGACCAAGGTGAGGAATTCTGGCGCATCCGAGAGGCAGATCCCGGTGGGATTGGATTCTGTAGGCAAAACAAGGAAGGTTTCTTTGAACTGCTGCTGCGTTGGAAGTTTCTTGGTGTGGGAGAATGTCTGAGTTGCTTCGTTATGGTTGTGGTGCATGGTTTGGGTTGGGTTGGAAGGATCCTTTCTCAATGTGAGGAAGGACTACTTTCCAAGGAAGTGATGGAGAGCCGGCTGTCCAGGGAGGGCATGGAGCCTCCGAATAACTCCATTCCAAACCCACCTGGATGCATTCCCTGAGTGAGCAGGGGGGATAGGCTGGATGATCTCGAGATCCCTTCCAATCCTAAATATTCTGGGGTTCCGCAGAATGAATGGAACCTCCATTTCCATTCAAAGATTTCCAGCAGTGTTACCGCGAGACCTCTCCACCCCGCACACAGACCCTTGGGATAGGCCAGTGGAACACTGGGACGGGGATTTTCCCATTCCTCACTGGGAATGTGCCTTGCTGCTCCTTGTCCCCTTGCCCAGGGCCACGAGATGACGAGCATCGGGCTCCTGCTCGGCGTCTCCGCTGCCAAGCTGGGCACCATGGACATGTCCATCACCCGCCTGCTGAGCATCCACATCCCTGCCCTGCTGCCTCCCACCTCCACGGAGCTGGATGTGCCCCACAACGTCCAGGTGGCTGCCGTGGTGGGGATAGGCCTGGTCTACCAGGGCACTGCCCACAGGCACACTGCCGAGGTGCTGCTGGCTGAGATAGGTGGGTGCCAACACTGGAAAAACGGGATGAGGGCTGGGATGGTGACTGTGCACCAGGGAGTTGGGATTGTAACCTTGGCACCTTTTCCCACCACATTTTCTTCCCATTTTTCCAAACCTCATGGTCCCTCTTGGGAGCTTGTGCAGCATAAAAAGGAAAGTCGCTGGGTTTAGGAAAAGAAACGTGGCAGCTTCATTACTGTTCCTACTTCTTCCACCTGGAAATTTGGTGTCCTAAATTCCCCTGTTTGGAATTTTAAGGGTTTTTGACCACTAGGCCTTAAGAGCTGATGTGAGCAGCAGATTTGTGATCTCACTTGTGCTCTCATTCTGAGTTAATTTGTAACAGCTTTTCTCCATGTTTACATGGGAACTATACTTGGAGACTGTGTGGTTTGTTTAACAGGGAATGGGATAAATTTTAAGGGTGAGATTGTTGTGTTTCTAGAAATTGGATATGTGCAATCCTTTTTTAGCAACCGCATTTGGATTGGTTCAGGATCTTAAAGTATCCTCAGTTAAACTTGGCGTTTTCACCATGGCTCTAAACTCCAACCATAACATTTAGGAGGGAGTTGATATTTGGGAGTGGACGGATGAACTGCCAGCTCCTTGCCATTCCAATGAGGACTTCCCTAAGGAGGGACAGATCATTTTTTTTCTCCTTTCAGTAGGAATTAAGCAATAAGCTGGAATTTTCAAAGGTGAATTTTGCTGGTTTGGTTTCTCCAGGGCGTCCCCCCGGCCCAGAAATGGAATATTGCACAGACAGAGAGTCCTATTCCCTGGCATCAGGGCTGGCCTTGGGAATGGTGTGCCTTGGGGTAAGTCAGGAGACTCATTATCCACTGGGATGGCGTTCCAAGAGCTGTTCCATCCTTGGCTCTCAGCTGCCTGTGGGTTTTTCTCCTAGAGGAAGGCACTTCCATGTTTTCCTTCTTTCCCTTCCTTAGCATGGCAGTAACCTGATTGGGATGTCCGACCTCAACGTTCCCGAGCAGCTCTACCAGTACATGGTGGGGGGACACAGGAGATTCCAGGCAGGAATGCACAGGGAGAAGCACAAATCTCCCAGTTACCAAATCAAGGTACGTGGTGCCGGTGCTGCCACATTTAAGTTGGAATTTTGGGAGGTGTCTCCATGGCTTTGGGAGCATTATTCCCTTCCAAGTGAACCTGTGGGAAGTGTTCCCTGTGTTTTCCCAGGAAGGAGACACCATCAACGTGGATGTGACGTGTCCAGGTGCCACCCTTGCCCTTGCCATGATCTACCTGAAGACCAACAACAGGTATGGACCAGGGAATTCCTGCAGGGTTAAACTGCCCCAGTGTTGGCTCTGCTGAGGTTTGGAATTGCTGGAATGTGACCTGGAAACCCTTTTCTTCTGCCATGCCCTGCAGATCCATTGCCGACTGGCTCAAGGCACCGGACACCATGTATCTGCTGGACTTTGTCAAACCAGAATTCCTTCTGTTGAGGGTAAGATTTTTCTTGGGTTCATTCCTCAGTCTATTTAAATGATGTTTAGGAATTCCAGCCCAACATGCCCATCATCCAGAATCCTTTGCTTCCCAGGCAAGCTCACCCCTTCCAACAATTCCTCCTTATATTGTGGCAGCTTCCTTGTCTTTGGAGACAGAATTTCGGGAGAAATAGATGAAAGACACAATTTATGGGGAATATTACATTAATTTTTTAGGTGTATTTTTATAGCTTTTCCCAATTCCATAGATAATTTTTCTCCCTTTTTCCAGACCCTGGCTCGATGCCTGATTTTGTGGGATGACATCCTGCCCAATTCCAAGTGGGTCAACAGCAACGTGCCTCAGGTGGGTGTTTATTTATGTGTGGTGTGTTTGCTTCTCAATTTCTCACCTGCCTGCATTGTTTTCCATGTGGGTATTTCCACAGTCATGTCAGGAGCACAGGGAAATGAGCATTAACATGGCAGAGGTGACTGTCCCCTGGGATCCATGGATTTAGGAACACCAGGGACTGGAAAGGAGATGATTGAGGAGAGATGGGATTGTTCCAGACACAAAGTGATGTCAGGGAAAGGAAGGGATTAAACTTTTCCCTGCATTGCCAGGTCCAAAACTTCTGCATGGAGTTGAGCATTAGGAATAACTTCCCAGCAGTGGAATCAGTGATATTCCAAGATATTGTATGGAATTTTTAAGACCAAAATGAGCTCAATACCTGTAAGATCTACAGGATGCTGATGGTCTCTGTTGGGGGAAGAAGCTTTTCCTTCCCTCAGACCTGTTTGGTATCACCTGTGAGCTCTTGGTGGCCAAAGTTTCAATGGGTCATCACTTTTCCCTTGGATTTATTCTCCTTCCCTGCTTTTTGCAGATCATAAGAGAGAACATTATCTCTATTCATGCAACAGAGCTGCCTTCCTCTGAAGACCTGAGCTTGGAAACGCTGGCGTGAGTGACATCCCAAAAATCTCCTCCCAGGGAATTTTACTGTCCTGTAAAGGAGAGTTTTGTTATATGGGATATCCTATAAAGGACGAGTCTTCCCTTTTGTTTTTGAGGGATGAAGGGGTTTGTGCTGTGGATTCAGATGAGGAGAAGAGGAGCATTTAGTCGTGTCCTGTTTGTGTTGTTCCTTAGGCAAGCTCACGTCTACATCATCGCCGGAGCCTGTTTGTCCCTGGGATTTCGTTTTGCCGGCTCGGAAAATCTGGCAGCATTTCAGTGCCTGGTGAGAGGAGGGTTATTTGATTCCATTCACTTCCCAGGGAGCTGCCACTCACCTTTTGGATCCATATTCACTGGGCATTCCTTTTCTTTCTAGTACAAATATGCCACGGATTTCCTGAAGTGCTTGTCGGCTCCGACGGCGTCCATAGTAAGTTTTTCCAAGCAAAAAGATGGTTTTGTGTGACCCTCAGCAAAACTTCAATGGGAACAAACCCAGGCCTTTTAATTTCCTGGATTACACATTATATATAGGATGTGGCAGAGCTGCAAATCATTGAAGGATTTTGCTGGCTCTCCCTCCTTCTGGGGAATGAGGTTTTCAAGCTCTGATGTAGAAAGTGGTGGATCATCCCACCTGGAATGTGCCGTTGGCCATGGAATTGTGATGAAACCTCTCTGTTGTGCTTGAAGACAGGTCACTATAACCTGGAAACGTGCCTGAGTGTCCTTCTCCTGGCCCTGGCCATGGTCATGGCCGGCTCTGGGAACCTCAAGGTGCTCCAGCTTTGCCGTTTCATGCACAAGAAGACGGGGGGAGAGATGAACTATGGCTTCCACCTGGCTCACCACATGGCTTTGGGGCTCCTCTTCCTGGGAGGAGGAAGGTAATGGGCCTTTTCCAAAGGCAGATCTCTGCCCTTATTTCCATTTCCTCAATTTCCTTGTTTTTAATATATGGATGCATAAATGCGCCTTCTGTTGGCAGAGAGAGTCTTGTTGCCTTTGTGCACTTTTGGAAATTCCTTTCCTCATCCCACCAAAATAAAACTAAAGGACAATATGGTTTTTTTCTTGCAGATATTCCCTGAGCACTTCCAACTCCTCCATTGCTGCTCTTCTCTGTGCTCTGTACCCTCACTTCCCTGTTCACAGCACGGACAATCGGTAAGGCTTTCGTGGGGATCCCGTTTCCTTCAGCTGAACCATCTTCTCACAAAAGACAAGTGATGGACTTTTACCACAAAATCAATTTTTAGAGGTTCTCCATTAAAAAAAAAAGTGGGAAATGGAAGAAGTAAGTGACAGTGGTAGGGATCTTTGGGCAGTGAGGAAACACCAGCTCTGCTGTGCTGCTGTGGTGAGGCTGCTCCAGTTTGCTCAGCTGGAAAAATTTTTGTAGAAGATCTGTTCATTTATGACCCTTAATTACTTTTGGTTCTGCTCCATTAAGCCCTGTTCTGTTAATTAACCAGTACCACGGCTACACGAGCTGTGTTTGGGTGTGGAGCAGGAGTTGGGTGTCTGGGACCATTCCTGGCCCGTGCTGAGCTCCTGGTCCCACCCCAGGTACCACCTGCAGGCCCTGCGTCACCTGTACGTGCTGGCGGCCGAGCCCAGGCTCCTCACCCCCGTGGACGTGGACACCAACTCCCCCTGCTACGCCCTCATAGAGGTCACCTACAAGGTAACGTGCCTGGCAGGCCCTGAGGAGCTGTGCGATGGACAAACACTCGGATTTATCCCAGTTTTCATTGGAGTGGCCTCCGGTCTTGGGTTTGGTTTCAGGCTGTGGTGGAGACGTGGTGGATTCTGCACAAATGAGTGAAGGGTTGGGCTGAACCCACTCACACCTCAGGTGTGCTTTGGTGGCACCTGGAGAGCAGAAGGGAGGACAGGGAGAGTCACCAGAGTCTTCAGGGGTGTCCTGACTGGCCCAGGCTCTTCTCCCTCTTCAGAAGGATTTCCAAAGGCTCTGAGGGGGCTGGAAGCATTTGTAGCTTTCCAAGCCTTCTCCTGATTTTGAGATAAGCAACGTGGTGTTTCTCCTTGGTGCTTCCATCAGATGTCCTTCAGGGAAGAGTCCTTTCTGTGGGATTTGTTTTATATGGGAGAAGGGAGATGCTCAGAACTGAGTTCTTGGAAATTTTAGGGGGAAGAGGTGCATCTCTGTGGTTCTGGCAAAGAGTTCTCCATGTTTCCATTATAGCTTGCTTCCCAAACCTTCACGTTTTGGCCTTGCCCAGTGTTAGGTGTTCATCCATCCATCCATGGAAAATGCAGCTTGGGAAGTCTAAGTCTGTTTCCAGACATGAATCCTGTGTTTACTTAGGAACAGAACCCCCTGCCTGCTGCCAGGGCAGTTGTTCCCCACAAGGTTCCCTTTTCCTTCCTTTTCCCATGGAAATGAGCTTTTCCAACCCATGGCTGCCGTGGTGTTTTGCAGGGCACGCAGTGGTACGGGGAGGCCACCGAGGAGCTGATGGCACCCACGCTTCTTCCAGAGCTCCACTTACTGAAGCAGGTAGAGGAAATCTCTGTTTTAATGGAAAATCACCTGGATTTTGTGTCACAAATCTCAAGACCTGAGATCTGATGGGTTTTGATTCCTTAGCCTGACTCTGGATGACATTATGATTCCAAAGACAATTCTTTGTCTTCTGTCTTGATCAAGATCTTCCAAGATCTGATGCAGCAGGGAATTCCCTGTAGGAGACACAAACCTCCTCATGAATTTTCTGTGTGGGCAACACTATAAACCAGCCCTGAAAAAAAAAATGTAAAAGCCTCTTAATTCAATGATTCTGGCTATATTTAGTAATAAAATGTTTCTATTGACAGATCAGAGTGAAGGGCCCCCGGTACTGGGAATTATTAATAGATTTAAGCAAGGGAACGACTCATCTCCAGTAAGTGTTTTTAACGCTCAACTGAATCATGACCTTGTAGTAATCGTATTTCATGGTTTTTTTTAAGCCCTCCCACAGCTCTGGGTTTCATCAAGTCACTGTTGTGCATCTGACAGCACTTAAAGGGGTAAAGGAAGAAACTGCAGAGTTGGGTTTCACCCATTGAGGTGAATAATTCATGCAAAAAAACAGGTCGGGGAAAACCTGATAGTAAAACCTGCAGAGACTGGCAGTGGGATGGAGGCACCAGAGAGCAGCTACTACTCATGGTTTTGGTTTGGTTTTGACTGGTGGTGATATCACGTTTCCCTGTTAGACTGTTGGGGACTGTTACAAAGCCCTGTGAAGTGCTTTTTCTCTTGTCACCCCACGTCACAAAAGTGCCACCCGCCCTCGTGACGCGCTCGAAAGGTGGCGGGCAGCTGTGGGAACCAGAGATTTTATCGGAACACAGGGTCTGGGGTGGGGGTGTGGAAATCATTCTCATCTTTGCCCTCCCCAGTGAGGGGTGGGAGAAACCAGCTCAGTCTTTGCTCAGCAGTGGGGTGCTCTTAGGTCACTTACTTGCCATTGATCAATCCCAGAATCATTTAGGTTGGAGAAGACCTCCAAGATAATGAGTCCAATCATTGATTGCCCCCTTGTCAGGTGGAAGGATTAAATTAAGCTCAGTCCATTAGTACAGCGTGGGTTGGGAGGGATTTAAGGATCACCCAGTGCCACCCCTGCTGTGGGCAGGGACACCTTCCACTACCCCAGGTTGCTCCAAACCCCATCCAACCTGGCCTGGAACACTTCCAGGGATGGGGCAGCCACAGCTTCTCTGGGGATCCTGTGCCAGGGCCTCACCACCTTCAGAGGGAAGGAATTCTTCCCAATATCCAGCCTGAATTTCCTCCCTTTGAACCAATTCCATAAATCAGCCCCATTGTGCCGTTCCAGGTCGATCCTTTCCAAGGGTGGCATCCTGTACGTGAAGCTCCGGGCTGGGCAGCTCTCCTACAAGGAGGATCCCATGGGATGGCGCAGCCTCCTGGCACAGACCGTCACCCACCGCAGCTCCGAAGCGCGCGCCTTCAAGGTACTGCTCCCACGGTGCTTCCTGCCAGGAACGCTGCTGAGGGAGGGAATTCTGGGGGCTTTCACAGCAATTCTTGTGTAGGTGCATCTGCATGGGCAGACATGAGTGTTGGACACGTCCTGCCTGTGAAGTGCTTGATCATGGAATCATTTAGGGTGGAAAAGTCCTCCAGGGTCATGGAGTCCAACCTTTACATGGTTGAATCCAAATTTTAGATCATGGAGTTCAGCCTTTAGATCATGGAGCTCAGCCTTTAGATCATGGAGTCCAACCTTCAGATCGTGGAATCCAGCCTTTAGATCATGGAGTCCAACCTTTAGATCATGGAGCTCAGCCTTTAGATCATGGAGCTCAGCCATTAGATCATGGAGTCCAACCTTCAGATCGTGGAATCCAACTTTTAGATTGAATCCAGCCTTTAGATCATTGAATCCAAATTTTAGATCACTGAGTCCAGCCTTTAGGTGATCTATTAAATTGAGCCTTTAAATTGAGTCCAGCTTTTAGATCGTTGACCTTTAGACACGGATTCCAACCTTTGGCATGAGTTCCAGTTTTCTCCCCTGTGTTCTGGACACTTTGGAAATCAGTTGTTGCTACCTTTGTGCACAAATTCAAAAAGTTCACTTTAGGAATGTGTTTTAATCCTTTTTTTTTTTTTTCCAGCCAGAAGCAATTTCCGCTTTCACTTCCGATCCCGCTCTCTTTTCCTTCGCTGATTATTTTTGCAAACCGACTATGGACATGGGCCAGGTAGGATGTGTTGGTGTGGACCAGCACTTACTCCATGGATAAAAACTAGGGAAAACCTGCCTTAAACTCTAGAGCAGAATTTAGCCCTGCAACCAGCAGGAGCAGGGAATATCCTGCAGGATGTTGTGCAATACAAGGATGATCTCTGATTCCTGTTGGTTTGATATCGGGAATTTTGTCCCATTCCTTGAGGAATGCATTTAACAAATCCAGAGAGCCAAGAAGCATTTAGGGGAAGTCACAGAAGGTGTTTTATATGGAATTTCTTATTTAAGGATGCAGTTTAATTATCCCAAGGAAGAAGTCAAGTGGTATCATTAATTATCCCAAATTCCTGTGATGCCACTGCATGGATTAACTTCAGTTAATTAATTCCAGGCAGGAACCTGGAATAAATTGTGCTTGACACCTGTCTTTCTTCAGAAACAGGAAATCCTGGATCTTTTCTCCTCCATCCTTTACGAGTGTGTGACCCAGGAGAATCCGGAGATGCTGCCCACCTACATAGCCATCGACCAGGTAGGAAACTCCTGTTCCTGTTGGAAACAACACTTTTCCCCACTTTTTGGGGGGCACACAGTGGCCATTCCATGTGCTTTTCCAGAGGAGTGAGGGCAGGGCTTGAGGAGTCATTTACTTGTTTCATTCCTGCTCCAATTCCCGCTGCCAGGCCGTGAGGAGGCTGGAAAGGAGGGAAATGTCCGAGACCTTTGAGCTGTGGCAGATGAAGCTGGTGCTGGAATTCTTCAGCTCCCGGAGCCACCAGGAGAGGATGAGCAGGAATCCAACCCGAGGGCTCTTCATGAACTCAGAATTCCTGCCAGTGATGAAGTGCACCATAGATAACACCTTGGATCAGTGGCTTCAAGGTAAGGAGGAATTTCAATCCAAGAATCCTGGAATGGTTTGGGTTGGAAGGGACCTTAAAGACCATCTCATTCCATCCCCTGTTGCTCACCAGGTTCTTGTCGTGCTGATCCAGGTTGATTTCTGCCTCAAAAGTGTGGAAAACTGATGAGGGAAGGGAGGGTGTTTTCAGTGTGGTGTGGAACATTCCCTGGAGAATTTGTGTCTGCCTGGAGTGGTGGGGGTTTTTAGCAGGGAAGGTGATGTTTCCCAGGGAAAATTCCTTCCTCATCTTGCACAGGGAGAATTTTCCCAGAGCAGAAGCAAACGGTGACCCCATCAGGGTGGCCATGGCAGAAGGAAGGAGGTGGGAAAACAACCTCCCAGCCCACCTTCTGTGGGGAATGGAGACTTCAGTGGGATCTGTCTGTGGAAATCCTGCTTCCCAAATGTCACCAAGGGTATTCCTTGTGCCTTGCAGCCGGAGGGGACGTGTCCCTGCATTCCTACCTGAGCGGGCAGGCTCCAGAGGAATCCCAGCTGAGCATGCTGGCGTGCTTCCTGATCTACCACTCTGTGCCCACACCGGGGCAGCTGGCAGCTGGAGGCCTGGAAGGTGAGTCTGGAACTGGGATTTGGGGAAATCCTGGATCCTTCCCCTGGGCAGCTTCTCCTTGCTCTCCAGCTGCCTGGGAATACACCAGTCCTGAGGTTACTGAGGGAAAAGAGAGGCAGCTGGACATTAATTTTGGGAGCTCTGTTCCTTGCTTAGGGCTGGGGCAGAAATGTCACCACATCCGTGAGGGACTGGGGGCCTATCCCAGGAATCCTGTGCTGGCCTCAAATTCCTGTGTCTGGGCATGGAAGATTCCAGTTACCTGTTACACATCTCTTTCTGGGAGTTCTTTCCCTCTGTGTTCTTCCTGGATTTGGGATCTCTTTTCAAAGAGATTTGAGGTCTCCTGTGGAACTTCACTTTCCAACCAGCACACAACAGACGGATCCATGCGATGACACCTCTGGAGCTTCCCCCTCCAATTTTGTGCAAATCTTTGCTCATTTTTACACCCCTTTCCTTTGCTTTGGATGTTTTTAGGGAGCAGGAACTTCTCGGAGCTGCTGCTGAAGCTGAGGAGGCTGCACGTGCCCGTGCGGGCGCTGCTGCGCCTGGCCCCGCTGCTCCTCGGGAATCCCCAGGCCATGGTGCTGTGATCCCACCAGGCTTCCCAAAAATAAATCTCCTCCTTTTTGTACCTTCCCGAACAGCAGACTCGCCCCCAGCTGTGGCAACCACGACCAGGAGTTATTTATAAATTGTTATGAGGAATTTAAAAAAAAAAAAAAAAAAAAGAGCTATAAAAGTGAGGTCATAATAAATTTACTTTTGTAACGAAGGTTTGTTTACAGATGTGTGGTTTCTGTGGGGGATTTGGGAAAGACCTTGGCTGGGAATGGTGCTTTTCCTTGGCTGTATAACTCCTTTGCTTGTGGTGGATCTTATTTCCAGACAATGGAAATAATTCCTGGTTTAAACACTTTGTGTTCCCTCCCTCCATGTGTATCCCCCTGGATGAACTTGGAGCAGGGCTCATTCCTTGTTGGTTCTGGGCAGGGCAGATCTTTAATTTGTCACCAAACACATGGAATTACTCCATAAAAAGCAGCCAGAGGTTGAGGGATTACTCAGCCAGAGCCAAAGGCTTGGATTCTGATTATTGTTGTTCCAAATTTAATCCTGTTCTGTGGGATTTGTGCCAATTTCTCTCTGTTTTTTCCCAAATCCTCAAGGATTTTGCAAAGGGTCAAATGGAGGGAGGAGGACAACCAAGAGTGATTAAAAGTAGGGCAAAAGCAGGAAAATGATGCAAACCTGATTCTTATAAAAACCCAATTTATTGTGTATTAACTGAGGTTTTCCAATTACTTGAGGTGTCCGGAAGGAGGCGGAGCCCGTGCCAAATTCCAACCCTCATCCTTTTTTTTTTAAGCTGTTCAGAAGCTTTTCTAATTCAATAAAAACAGTTTAATTAATTTAATTTATCACGCCTCCTCCACAAGCACCTTTAATTAATTTAATTTATCACACCTCCACAAGCACAAGCACCTTCCTTATGTGAATTCAATGGACCCATGAACAGATGGGAAATCAGAGGAGCCAGGAGGTCTCATGGGACAATCCTGGATGTTCCTTCCCCTAGGAATTGGGTGCAGCTCAGGGAAGTTCCTTCTAAACTGAGGGAATGGGAAGCATGAAGTGCTAATTTTCCAGAGGGAATGGCACTGGGCTTTCATGGCATCCTGGAATGGTTTGGGTTGGAAAGGACCTTAAAGACCAGGGGCAGGGACACCTTCCTTAAAGCCCCATCCAACGCTGGCCTCAAACACTTCCAGGGATGTGGAATTAAATTCCCCACGACTTTTCCAAGGACAAATACTTTTTTTGCCTCCTCAAGCCTCTCCCCCAGCCCCAGAATGAACCTCCGGCTTTATCTCATCTGGACAAAGAGGCAAAAATCCAAATGCTGGATTTGGGGTGGAAAGCTGAGGTGTCCTAAACCCTCTTGCTGTCCCGATGGATCCATGGGGTTTATCCCGCTGCCTTGTGGCCCAGCAGGCTGCAAGGCGACGATTCATTTCACCATGGACACGATGAAAACTGACAAGTAACGCGAAACCGATCATCTCCAGCAACTTCCCGCCGGGACCCCGGCGCTTCGGGATGCTCCCGGTTTCCGCCGGATGCGGGAAAAGCCCCATTCCCCATTCCCGGCGTCTGGCGAGGGGGAGAGGCGAGCTGTGGGCGGGGGTGGGCGCGGGAGGCTCTGGCGAGCGGCTCTGGGGCTTCCTGTTTCCTTCCGAGCGCGATTTGAAAGCAGCGGCTCCGTGAGCTGGACCAATGATCGGGGCACAGCGCGCCCGGGCCGCCCGCGCCCGTTACGGCCCCGCCGCGGCGCCGCCCGGCTCCAGCGGGAACACCGGGAACGCACACCGGGAACACACACCGGGAACACACACCGGGAACACGCCGCCCGCTAAGGTAAGGCGCTGCTCCCTTCGCCTGCTGCCAGGACTTGCGAGGGGGGGAAAACAATCCATGGAAGCAGCGGGGACGTTTGGGATGTGGCGCGGGGTGCCTCGCCCCGCAGGGATCTGCTGGGCGGGATTTAGGGATGCTCCGGGAGCCACAGGGAGGGGAGCAGCGCTGCTCGGGCACGGAGAAGGGGGAGGTGGGATGTGCGGGTTCTCCTGCACCCGGGTAACTCCATTCTCCATCCCTGGAAGTGCCCCAGGCCAGGCTGGACGGGGCTTGGAGCATCCTCGGTGATTGGAAGGTGGCCCTGCCCATGGCAAGGAGTGGAAAGGGATGGGCTCTATGGGACATTCCCACCCCAGTCATTCCCTGATAACGGTGATAATGGCACAGCTGGGAGCGGAGTTTGGGCTCCGCTGGCGTCATGCTGCCCCCACAGTGCTTAGTCACTTTTTGGGTGTTTTGTGCCGCCTTCTCCCGCTCGTTCTGCGCTCTCCTTTGGGATTTGGGCCGGGGAAGGCAGCAGCGAGTTCCCCTCGTGCCTCTCCCGCTCTCCCGCCACCCGATGCATCCCAAACTGCGGCTCCCTGTGTGTCCCGTGGGCTGTCCCGGGGTTGAGGGGCTCTGCCAGGGCTCAGCATTCCCGAGCTCCCTCCTTTTCCCGCTCTGGCTCCGCTTAGCCCTCGGGATCATCCGGCGGCAGCACATTCCCTCTCCAGGGGGTAATTATCCTCCTGATCCTTCTTTAGTGCTGGGATGTCCCGCGGTGGCTGCGGGCCCAGCGCGGCTCTTCCAGCCCATCCCATCCCATGCATGGATCGCGGTGCTTTTCCCGGTGCATCATTCCCGGGAAGTTCCCACAAAGCTGGGACGCGGTGCCCGTTCCAGCCGGGCCCTGTCGCCGCCTTCCCCCCCGAGTTCCCTTTGGTTTTTTTGGCTGGGCCTCGCAACTTTTCGGCAACAGTGACCTCTGTCGGCATCGCCACCGAGGCCCCGTTGTCACCCGCCTGCATCCCGCAACTCCATCGCAATTCCCTCGGACACGGACGGGACGCGGTTATTTGGGACCGACCCCGCCGTTCCAGCCGCCGCGGGATCCCGCGGAGGCGGCTGCGAGGCCCCGGCACCGCTTACCGAAAGGTGTCCCCGGGACAACCCCGGAGCCGGGAACCCGAAAATCCCGGGTTTACTGGGCGGCCAAACCTCCGTGACTCATGTCAGCACCCGTGACTAATCCCGGGAGTGCTCTCTGCCCGGGCTCGGCTCCATCCCCGTCCTCACCAGCGTTTGGCGCCGTTCGATATCAATAAAAATAAAAAATCCAGGTGAGGTTACGGGAAAGAAGGGATGAGTGAAGCGGCCGGGCTGGTTTGGGCATCCCCTCAGCTCCTCCATCCATCCTGTGCGCACTCACAGAGGCTTTCCCTGCCGGGAAACGCTTCCCAGCCCCTCTGGAGTGGCCCTTTGGAGCACGGATCAGCGGCTGCAGGTGGCGGCGAATTTTGGGAGGGCTGTGGGGCCGTGGCGGCGGCCGGGGAGTGACTCAGAGGCGCTTTGGGGCTCTGTGGTTTTGCTTTCATGGTTTTGCTGTGACTTAGCAACTTGTTTATGCGCTCTGCGGGAAGGCAGGTGCCGGCATGCCCGGCAAAGCAGCCGGATCCCGTGGGATTCCAGATATCCCGAGGGATCCCTTGGGGTGCTGCGTCGCCCAGGTGGATGTGGCTGAGCCCCACAGGTGATGCAGGCTGTGGTGTGAGATCATTCTTTTGGGATCTGCATCCTCCACAGATATTGCATCCCACTGGGAAAATCCAGCAGGAGCAGTTTCCACCCCTTTCTCTTTAGAAGGAAAATGGGATTTTGGATGATGATTCTGGCTTGGCCTAAAGCTCATAGCCGCTCTGGGGGCTTCTGGAGAGTTGGATCTGGAAGCTGGGCTGGCATTTTCCAGGGAGATTCTAATGACTGCCAGCACATTTTCCTGTTTTGTTGCAATATTTGGGGGAATAAAAGGTGGGAAGGGAGCAGGCTGAGTGTAGAAAGTACTCCCAGTCCTCGTGTTTCTCCTTACCACAGGATCCTCGTGGTGTGATTTCTCCCAGGAAGGGCATTTCCCACCAGCTTGTGCTGTGCTGGGAGGGGCTCCAGGGATGTTGGTGGGAAGCACTGGATAAAGAGGAGGAATTTTCCATCCATCTCCCAGTTTTTTGGGGGGAGTAGCCAAGCTGTTGGTGCCACTGTAGCCACTGTGGTGCTCCGGTGCCTCCAGAATTCCACAGTTCCTGGGTTCATTTGGAGGTTTGTGATCCCTGGAGTCTCAGCCAAGGGAGCTGGATGGAAAATGGGTGAAAGCCACAGATGAGGACAAAAAAAGGGATGGTTTTGGGTGGTTTTCCTCCTTCAGCTGAGCCAGGCCATCGCTCATCCCATGCCAGCTCCCTCAGGCTCTGCTGGGTTTTTCCTTGTGCTGCAGTGATGGTGCTGGAAGGGTTACAGCCACCAGCAGGTCCTGAAGACAGGAATTGAGGTTGGAGTGCTCAGCCGGACCGTGGCATGGCCATGGAGCACTCAGTGCCAACCCCTCTACCTCAGAGCTGCCTCTCCGGTGCCATAAATCCAGGTGTGATTAGCGTGGATTGGGAAAAGGCTGATTAAATGTTCCCGGAGCTTTCCTTTCCCTCTGTCACCCCCTGGGGCTCCCCCTCTGCGCTCTGTCACTGCTCCCAGGGCTGCTCGTGCCCCTGAGTCATCTCCAAACTCCAGCTGGATCCCGCAGCACAGCCCTGCCCCAAGCCAACCATGGGGCACGTTGTTTTCCCGAAATACAGCAGCTCCAAAGCACATGGAACAGAAATGTGGTGGGAAAAACCCAGAGTGGGGACAGCAGCAGGGTGACAGCCACCCCCGTGCTGCAGGAGAGAGGGAAAAGGTCCCTGAGCTGGGAGGGAGAGAGAATGGAGTGGGGTGAGCATCTCCGGAGCTGTTCCCTGGGGAATGGGGATGGTTTCCATCCCTCCCGTGCAGCCAGAGCCTTTCCTGGGGGATTTGCTGGGAGGTCACGGCTTCTTTTAGATGGGAATGGGGGAAAAACGGGACTTTCCAGGCTGGAAGAATATCCAAGGTGCCTGAGAGCTCAGGGACGCATTCCCTGGGTGAAAGAGCCTCCCGCTCCCATTCTGGGACTTCTCATCCCCTTCCCAAGCTCCTCAGCCAGCAGTCCCCATGGATTTGGCTCCAGGCCCTGGGAAATGAGACCTTTCCCAGCAAAAGCTCTTTCTGATGAGAAAAAACTCCTTGATCCTCTCCCGATGGGGGAAGTGGGAGAGCCCCTGGGCCATGGGAAAATCTCCCTCCCCACATCCTGGCGGGAGGGACGGGGCCATAAAAACCCTCGGCACATCCCAGGCTGGGAGTGCGGCGACGAGAGGCCAGGTAGGACGGGGCATGGATTTGGTCTGCTCTGGGATCCATGGAGGGATCCCATGGCAGGGGATCCATGGGTGGCTTCGGGAATTGGGGTGTGGGGAATTTGCTCCTGTACCTGGGAAGGAGGGGGCTCTGAGCAGAGGGAAAGGGAGGCTGGAATTAGTGGAATTCTTACAGTTTTCCCCGGCTGTTGGATTTTTTATCTGTGCTTTGCTCTGCCTGCACAATTCCTGCAGTCCAGGGAAGGATGCTGGAGCCAAGGTTGCTTCTCTCATCCCAACATCCCCCTGTCATTCCCATTAATCCTCAATATCAAAGGATTCATTCCAGCAGCAACTGTGCGGGATGGGGCTGGGGTTTCCCAGGGAAGCTGATCCGGATCCCTTGCCACCAAACAACTATGGAAGGAGAAGCGTGGGAAGCACAGGGGTGAATCCCCGTGGTGGAGCATCCCAGGGGCACAAAGCCATGGATCATTCCCACCCTGCAGCCCAAAACCCACCAGGAGCAAAGGGGCAGAAATCCTGCTCTTCTCCTGCTTCCAGCATTCCCGGTGCTGCTTCCTCCATAGCTGATGGAACAGAAGAAGCAGAAGAGGTTTTTGAAGCAGCATAAACTAAAAAAAGGATTTTTTCCTTATTTTTCCCCAGGGAATCAGCAGAAGCATGGGATTAAGACTGGAAAGGGGGATCTTGTCCCCTTCCCAATTATTTAATGGTGGGAAACAAGTGCAGCCAGCACTCTGGGATTTTTCCACCCACTACCATAAAACGTACCCAGTTCTGGACGTTCCCTCTTCCCATCTCAGATGCTCCAGAGGATGTGGGGAAGGAGCCGTGCATCCGGTGAGTGCCTCCATGGGATGGATAAATGTCTCTGTGGGAAGGGCTGGGAGTGGCTTTGGGATGAGTTTTTGGGATGAGAGTTGAGCTGAGGGGCCCAGCCTGGAATGCCGGGCGGGCCATCCGTGTCGCGCTGCCGGAGCGAGGCTGAGGGTGCCACCAGCACCTCCAACAGCACCAGTTCAGCTCCTGGGCTGGAAACCGGGCTGTGGGGAGCTGAGCAGTTCCTGGAACTGCAGCCCCACTTCATGGAGGGGTTGGGTAATTTGGTGGCAGAGGAGGAAGGGAAAACCCCACAGAGCAGGAGGCTCCGGCAGAAAATGAGTCAGCAGCGACTGGGTGGCTGCCAGGGCTGGGGCTGGGGCTGGGGCTGCTGGGGCTGGGGCTGGGGCTGGGGCTGGGGCTGGGGCTGGGGCTGGCTCTGTGGGGGCTGCTGGGGCTGCTTCTGGTTGTGCTGGTGATGCTGGTTCTGTTTTACTGGGTTTGCTGGTTCTCGTTGTACTGGTGGTTCTGGTTTTACTGCTGGTGCTGGTTCTGGTTTTACTGCTGGTGCTGGTGGTGCTGCTGTTGATCCTGGGATTCCTCATCTCCCAGCTGCTCCTCCCCCTCTCCCCGTTTCCATTCCCAGGACTTTTAGGCAGCTGATCTTTTCTCTTGCTGGCCATTCCCAGGAATCCCATACAAGGATTTTGCCCAGCACCCAAGTCCAATCCAGGTCCCCCTGGAGCCCATTCCTGTGGTGTTCTGGTTCCAAGGGCACCCAGGCCATGTTTTTTAGGGATTTGAGGCTTTCCAGGTGTTTGGGATCTCTTTTCTTTTGGAAATATTTGCCAAATTTTTAGGACTAAATCCTAACACAAAAGTGTCCCTTCCCAGGCTCTCGGAGCTCTTCCACACTTTTCCACGGCATTGAAATCAGGGAGGGAAATTTAAGTCAGGAAAGGCAATTAAAATCCAGCAGGACAATTAATTAAAATCTATCAGGGCATAATATCTATCAGGGCAATTAATTAAAATCCAGCAGCTCCCAACATTCCCCTGCTTTTTATATTTGAATAAATCCTATATTTGTATATTCATATTAAAATTACATTTATGTAAATATATTTCTACTTATATGTGAATGTATTTTTCTATATTTATATATTGCATACAAAGACATTTATTTCTGTTCAAATAAAATTATTAAATATGTTCTCACATGTAAACTGTTCCTATGTTTATTTAATAATATGCTGATTAATACATCAAAGTATTTGTTTATTAAAGAAAGTTAAGATATATAAAATATATTTATTAAATTAAATTTAATAACAGAGTGTGATAGAATAGACAGAATCCATGTAATGTGATAAATATAATGAAAATAATATAATTCATAGCAATTATATTCTTGATGATATAAATTAAGCCAAGTGGGGGGTTAATTAAAAAAAAAAGTGAAAAAAGGATTATTTTAAAAGGATTATTTTTATAATGGGAAAGGATTGGGAATAAATGGAAGCACCCACAGATTTAATGGCTACTGCTGAGAGAATCATGGCAGGTGGGTTTCTTGGTATTGAATTTTCCAGATTAATTCCTAGAGGCAAATCCCGGTCTCTGGGAAAGGCCTGTGTGATTTTCCAGCTGGATTTCTTGATATTGAATTTTTCAGCTTAATTCTCAGAGGCAAATTCCCAATCCCTGGGGTAATCCTGTACGATTTTCCGGGTGGGACATTTTTAAGCCAACTGTTACCATTTTCTCAGGATAAAACCCCTTCCCCCTCGGGTCAGAGTGATGCCCGTCAAGCATCCACTGAAAAATTGTGATGGAGCAAAATCGTATCAGCCACAAATTCCCTTTTCTCCCCTATTTTCCCATTCAGCTGCCCAAGGGATGCTCAGGGAGCAGTGTGGGTGGGAGGGCAGCCCAGAAGTGCTGGAAATTTGACTGGTAGAATATCCCGAGTTGAAATGGACACATAAAGATTATCAAAGTCCAATTCCTGATGCTGAACTTCCCAAAAAATCTGTTTTCTTCACCCGTGGTGAATGGAGTGGGAAAAGCCTGAGGATTTCGGGGGCTCTCAAGTGCTCCACTCTCCCCAAGCAGATTTGCCTCGATTTTCCTTCTCTGCAAATATTCCCAGCCTGTTTGACCCCGGCACAGGGAAATGGATGATCCAAACCCCAAATTTCTCCCGTCCCCCCTTTTTGCCACCTTTGGCTCAGGTTTGAGATCAGTGACGTGGGGAAGGAGGGGGGAAGGAGGAGGAGGGGGGGGGGAAGAGACGAAAATAGCGACGTGGAAATTCAGCCCAGCTCGAGATTTGCACTGAAATCGTTTGAAATGACACATTCCGTGCCTTGCACTGCAATCGTTTGAAATGACACATTCCGTGCCTTGCTGAGGCTGCCCCGTGCTCAGCCCGGGGTGTGCACGGCTCGGGAAAGGGAGCAGCATCCCGGCAGGGCTTGGAGGGCGCTTTTGGTCATCGCTTCTCGGCACTAAATAGAGGAAGAATGAGTTTCAAACGAAGCGTGTTTTGTTTTGTCACAGGAAGTGGAGAGAGCTTTGGGAGAGCCCTGAGACATTGACTTGAAATTCTGTATTTTCGCGTTTTCCCGGCCCAGCCGGTGGCGTGGATCGGTGCCCGGGGGAATCCGGGGGATAACGGGATGGATGAGCGGGGCGACGCGACCCCCCCATTCCCAGTTATCCCGAGTGGGGAGATGTGGGGCCGGAGGGGTTTGTGGGCTGCAGGCAGCCCTTCCTGAGGGAGCTGCCGGCTGCTGCTCCCCGCTCGGGGGAGCCCGAAATTGTGCCGTGTTTTGGGCACGGGCCGGGCTGCCGGGGATGTCCCGGCCCCTGGAATCCGTTTGGAGCCGCTGCCCGGGATCCCGGGGGCTCCCTCCCGCCGGCAGCCGCAGCGCCAGGAAAAGGAGCCGCGTTTCACAAAGGCTCAGTGCTCCCCCGGCCGGGCAGCCCGGGCCGAGCCGCTGCTGCCCTGGAAAAGCCCGAAATTGGTTTTTCCCCGTTTTTGTCCCGGGGCCGCTCGGCGCGGCGCTTCCCCCGGCGGCGCTCCGGGACAGCGGCGGCTGCTGCGGCATCGCCGAGCCCGGCCCGGCGGGGGCACGGCCCCGAGCCCTCCCCTGCAGCCCCGAACCCCCCAAAAACCCCTGGGGTATCCCCCCTGCTCCTCCCGATCTGCTATTGCTGCCGGCCGGCATCGCCTCCCACACCGAGCGTGGCGCGCCCCGGGGTGACCCTGCTTGAATTTCAGCCAAATCGCCCAATTCCCGCTTGCTCCTGCGGTATTAATTTGCTTTTTGGTTTCGCTATTAATGTTGAAGGGCTGCGAGGTCGGCGGCGTTGGCTTTCGGTGGTAATTGGCAGCCCCACTGATTTAATTCACGCTCTGCTCCCCAAAAGCGGGGCTCACCCCGGGGTGTTTGGGGTACTTGGGGGTTTTTGGGATGGGGTGGTGCCCGGTGGTGGGAAAATGCTGGGAAACACTGTTTGGGATCAGGAAGAATCCAGTGGGTCAGGCAGGGCTGAGTTTGGCTTCTCCTGCGAGGGGGAGATGGAATTAATTCCAGTTAAACTGAGGGGGTGGGCAGGGGCTGGTTTGGTGCCACCCAGCGCTGCCCTGGGGCTCGTCCCTGCCTCGGGGGCACAGATTTGGGCAAACGCTGATTTTGGGGTTAAATCTGCCCTTTTTCTCGTTGTGCTGTGGTTCTGCTGTGCCTGTCCTCGCCACTGTACTGCAAGCACTTTTGGGAACACGTTGTCTGCCTGAAACATGTCAGAATCGGCCACAAATTGCAGATGAGACTGATAACAAAAGCCAACAACAGAAAATAGGTAGAAAAACAGCACGGTGGAGGCTGAGACCACTGAAGGGCTTTTTTTGTGTGTTTTTTTAACCAGCTCTCTCACGATGGAAGTGAAAACATGAAAAGAGAAATGTGTTTTGTTCTCCCACTCCACTTGAAGTTAGATGCTCCAGCACCAAACCAGGGTTGAACCCTGTGGCTGGAGCTGCTGCCCAGTCCAGGGACTCACAAATCAGCATTTTGACACCTATGAGGGTGCTTGGATGTGTTTTGGGGGAGGTTTATGGTATTTTTTAACCTTAAAACATGTGCCCTGCAGCACGTGGGTAACACAGCTCATTTTCTCGACCCAGGCTGCTCTACCTGAACGTCTCTGCTCGAATAAATCAGGCTCCAGCTCAGAAATTAGGATGAGGTTTTTGTTTTCGTTCTACTTATTTCGTCTTTGTTTTTATAAATAAATACAAATCACTCAAACTGAAACTCGATGGCTTTGGTGATAATCAAAGAGCAACCCTGGGGAAATTTTTCTTCATTACCATGTTCTTTCACAGCCCACACTTGGGGTTTCGGGAGGAAAACTTCTTAACCTTTGCAGAAGCAGCAGCACCCGACACTTTTTGAAGTCCCGGCACGCTCAGACATCGCGGAGCTGCTTTGGCATCACCTTTATTTCAGGGCCATGTGGGGAGCAGAAATTATCTCAGCCCCCAGCCCTTTTCTCCCCTCAGCTCACCCCTTTTCCCTCCTTCAAAAAACGTTTAAAAATAAACCCCCAAGAAAATGTTGGACTCCCCCCTCGCAGGGTTTGGGTTCTGTTGTTGTTTTTTCGGTTCTGTGGGGCAGCTCTGTTCTCTACCACCTTTGTACAACTTGTTTTAGTATTTGCAGCTCACTTCCTGTATGAGGTTACCTTGTTTATCATAAAACCCCTATTTTTAAACCCATTTCTGCCAATAACTCATTTGAATGGCAATAGCAGGCGCGTGTGACTGTCCCCTCAGCTGACAGGGGGACCCTGGTGGCTCCAGGAGGGACAGGCTTTGGAATGTGGGCCGAGGGCATCCCGTGGCTCTTCCCTCAAATCTCAGGGGGATTGTTTGTGTGAAAATAACCAGGATTTCTGAAAATCCTGACTTTTTCAGCGTGGGGTCACACGTGGTGTGAGGATGTGGACAGGCAGAGCTGCAGCGCTCACCATCCCTTCCATCCTTAGGGAATGGCCTTGTTGCCATCTTCCAGCTTGATTTCCATTAATTACCAGCCAGGAGAAGTGTGGGATTGTCAAAGCAGGGTTGGCTCGGCCCTCTCTGCCCATAATTGAGGTGTGGGTTAATGAGCAGCCTGCCAGGCCAGGAAGCACTGGATACCTGTGTGTGCTCCTGGGAAAAGGGATGGAGGAGCCTGTCACAAACCCAGCCTGGAGAAATCCATCAAATCCAGGAAGAACAGGCCCTGTTATCCCCACAAGGGCTGTGTGAGGCCCCCTGGGCTCCACAGGACCAGCTTTTGTTGGAACAGCAGTGTCTCCATCAAGGGTAACCTCATTGTCTGCCTTTCCTTGGGCTGCAGGATTTAATTTTTCAAAATTCTGCAGAAAAGGTGTTTGGGATGCTCAGGAAGGGCGGCAGGAAGGTCCCCTTGGTCCAGCCATCCCTGAGCTTGTCTTACACCCCATAAAAATCCCGCCAGAGCACCTTTAAGATCCCTTTAATGCTTTTAGGGACCTCCCTGGTATCCAACACTTCCCATCTCTGTCTGTGCCGGGTGTGAGCCCAGGAGAGGTCGAGCATCCAAGGAGCTGCCAGAAAGGCAGAAAAGCCGCTGGAAAGAGTGAGCTTTGTTGCGATATGAAAATCAAATGCAAAGCTCTGGGGGTATTTTTAGCTGGTTTAGGCTGCACAGGTGTTTGAAAGGTCAGTGGCGAGTCATTGGAAAAAAAAAAATTCTATTTATTTCTGTGTGTGGGGAGAGCCTGGTGTTGCTCCCATGGCTCTGGATGACTGGAATCATCCTCCGCTTGGGTTGCTCGGCATTCCTGAGGCCAGCAGGGGTGTGGGAGGGCGGGAATGTCCCAGTTTTGTGTGTCCCCAACAGCATGAGCACATGGCAGCCCCATGTCCAGCTCTGATGGACACAGGGAGCTGTGGCTTTTTCCATTAATAAAATCTGGGAGTTTGCTCCTTTTCAAGCGATAAAGGCCATTTGTCATCCTTAAAACAATTGTGTGGGGGCCTTTATGAGCTCCTAGAATTTAAGAGCATGGAAAGGGCCTGGCTGGTGGTGTGGCTTTGGTGGGCCTGGCCTGTGGCCAATGTGGGCTGAGGCCAAGCTGAATTTGGTGGATCCATGACCATTTTGGGCTTGGCCACGACCAACAGGCCACAACCACCTTGTCTGGGCCAGGAACACCTTGGGCTTGGACTTGGCCAACCTAAACTGTGACCACCTTGGATTTGGCCATGTCCAGTGTGGGCTGTGGCCAACCTGAGCCTGGCCATGGCCAAACTGGGCCAGGAGCACCTCCAAGGTGACCATGAACCCCTTGGACTTGGCCTAGCTGGACCGTGACCACCTTGGATTTGGCCATGTCCAGCGTGGGCTGAGGCCAGCCTGAGTTTGGTGGACCATTTTGGGCTTGGCCACAACCAACAGGCCACAACCACCTTGTCTGGGCCAGGAACACCTTGGACTTGGATTTGGCCAACCTAAACCGTGACCACCTTGGATTTGGCCATGTCCAGTGTGGGCTGAGGCCAACCTGAGTTTGGGGACCATTTTGGGCTTGGCCACAACCAACAGGCCACAACCAGTTTGTCTGGGCCAGGAACACCTTGGACTTGGATTCAGACAACCTAAATTATGACCACCTTGGATTTGGCCATGTCCAGTGTGGGCTGAGGCCAACCTGAATTTGGTGGGCCATTTTGGGCTTGGCCACAACCAACAGGCCACAACCAGTTTGTCTGGGCCAGGAACACCTTGGACTTGGATTTGGCCAACCTAAACCGTGACCACCTTGGATTTGGCCATGTCCAGTGTGGGCTGAGGCCAACCTGAGCCTGGCCATGGCCAAACTGGGAAGGGAACACCTCCAAGGTGGCCATGACCCCCTTGGACTCGGCCTTGGCCTAGCTGGACTGTGACCACCTTAGATTTGGCCATGTCCAGCGTGGGCTGTGGCCAAGCTGAGTTTGGGGGACCATTTTGGGCTTGGCCACAACCAACAGGCCACAACCGCCTTGTCTGGGCCAGGAACACCTTGGACTTGGATTTGGCCAACCTAAACTGTGACCACCTTAGATTTGGCCATGTCCAGCGTGGGCTGTGGCCAAGCTGAGTTTGGGGGACCATTTTGGGCTTGGCCACAACCAACAGGCCACAACCGCCTTGTCTGGGCCAGGAACACCTTGGACTTGGATTCAGCCAACCTAAATTATGACCACCTTGGATTTGGCCATGTCCAGTGTGGGCTGAGGCCAACCTGAATTTGGTGGGCCATTTTGGGCTTGGCCACAACCAACAGGCCACAACCAGTTTGTCTGGACCAGGAACACCTTGGGCTTGGCCTTGGCCAACCTGGACCGTGACCACCTTGGATTTGGCCATGTCCAGTGTGGGCTGAAGCCAGCCTGAGCCTGGCCATGGCCAAACTGGGCTAGAACACCTCCAAGGTGGCCATGACCCCACTGGAGCTGGCCTTGGCCAGGCTGGGCCTGGCATGTGCCAAGGGCAGATCCCAGAGAGGGGCTTCACTTCCCTCCTGTGGTGTCACCAAGGTCACTGGGTTCAGGCAGGACCCAAGCTCCTCCCAACCTGAGTGACAGCAGGGCCACCTCCCAGGTGTGACAACTCACCTGGACACATCCATGAGCTCCCAAATCCCAACGGGACCACAGAGGCTCCGGGAGAGCAGAGCCAGCAGCTGCCACAGGCTCGGCTGGGCAATTAAACCTTTTTTTTGTGAGTTAAAGAAGCCCCCTAAAATAGCACCTGAAACCAATAAACTTCCCTTTCAGGAACTTCTGTAATTTGAAACATACTCAAGAACAAAACAAAACAAAAAAAAAAAAATCCAGAATTTTTTTAGGTTGTTTATCAAGTAGGACTTGGTGGGGTTGTTTTTAAATCCCTTCCACATGGTGAGTGCTGAGGAATAATGTCCCTTCCTGAGGGACAGGAAGGCCTAGAGGGACAAATGGGTTGGAGGGTCCAGGCAGAAGAAAGGTGGGATGGAAATTTTTAGGAGCAGATTTTAAACTATGAAATAAAAACTGCCATGTGAAATAATACAAGGGAAAAATAGTGATGCTCCATAACAAAAAATAATGCTAATAAATGCATTAAATAAAATAAAAATAAAAGAAGACACAAAGCATAAAATAACCCACAAAATTTCTTCAATGCCAGTGAAAACCAGCAGGGGACAAGAAGTGCATGGAAGGTGCCCATCAGCTGGGCTTGAGCCCACAACCACAGAAATGTGAGGAAAAGCAAAAAACTTCCAAGGAATCCCCAATTAACTCCCAGCTGAAGCAGCTTTTGGGGTTGGGAACACTCAAGGCAGCACCTGACAAAGCAAATTCATTCAAGAGCTGCATTTTGGGTGGCCTGAAGCATCTTGGAGCTCCAGGACACCAAAATGGAGAGGGGAACACCAGGTCTGGAGGGAGAATGGGTGAAAAATGGGGGAAATTGGTGATAAAGCCACAAATAGCCCATTAGGAGAACCTCAATCCCCACAAAGAACCAGCACTCAGGACAAATAGTTGAAAGTTTTTATTCATATAAAACTCATATTAAAGAACATAAAAGATTCTTAAAAACAAAACCAAAAAACAACCCCCAAAAAACAAGGCTCTTGCAATTATTTACAGCAGTATTGCACAAGTAAAGTGGCAATTACCCTGTCCAAAATTCATCAGTGCAAAACACAAGGAAGGCAGGGAAATTGCAGTCAAAAATGCTACATTAGCTGGGTCCTGCGACACGATTTAGTGATTCATGATCCCATGGGATAGCTGCTCCAGGAAAACCTGGCTGGAGCAATCCCGGGGGTTGGAGGAACCAAATTCCAAATTCCCACTGAATTTCACTAATGCTGAAGTCTTTGATGCGCCTAAATCACTCCTGGGAAGTGGAGACTTAGGCACTTGGAGAAAAATAAGATTAAAATCTTGTTATCCACACCATGATGGCTTTGGAAGGGGATCCAACACTTCTGGCAGGGAGGAAACCGAATCTTCACAGGAACTTAAATAAGCAGGAAATAAATATACAACATTTCTACAAGTTACAGCATTAAACAGTAGAGTGCATTAATTACACAGGGGGAAAAAAAAGAAAAAAAAAGGACCTACAGTATTTACCAATTCCACTCTAAAAAAGTGTAGGAAAAAAACAGGAACTTTTTTAAAAATTTTTTTTAGGTTTTTTTAAAGTATTTCTAAGCTGTACAAAACTTACAGGAGAGAAAGGAGAGGGAGTACATTGCACACAGATATTTGGCTCAGATGATGAAAATAATACGGTACTCTACTCTAATAAATATTTGAGTATTTACAGTTTGGTGCAAAAGAGGAGAAGCAAGAACAGGAACAATCTGGTTTCCAAGGAAAACTCTTCATCCTTTTGGTGCAACACAGAGCACAGGCTACAATTAAACACGACCCAGAGCAGGCAGCCAACATGGCTGAAAGGAGCAAAAATCCCTATTTTATATCATTCTACTGTTTTGAGGCTTTTTTGGGGGGCTTTTTCTTACTAAACCTCACAATGCCACAGGAATCCTGTTTTTTGAGGGTTCCTTTTCCTATGATTTTTGGCTGGGAACTCTTCCTGCGGAGAAGGCCCTGGGAGACTTTGCCAATTTTTTTTTCCTTAAAATGAATCTGGTTTTTGTCTCCATGGGAGGACAGGGTAAAGTGCTCTTTGGTGATTCTTTGGTGTACTCCAAGGGACACATTCTGGGATGCCCAAAGCTGGGAGATCCCAAAGCACCATTTCATCCACCAGCAACGATGGAACTCAACTGGGAGGAAAAAAAAAAAATCTCACTGGGTCTCCCTCCCTCTGCTGCTGAGTTTTAGCCTTTTAATTTTAATTTCACCAGTGGAATTCCATGGGAAATCCCTGCTGGTAGGTCTGGCTGGGGCAGCAAAGCCATGGAGAGCCAACGCCAGAGGTAAATCCCAAGGGATGAGGAGCAGGATCTGCCCTGGCCAAGCCCCCTCGATATTTGAACCGCTCGCTCTCCACCATGGGGAGAGCATTCCTGCTCTTCCCAAAGGGCTCCAAAATGCCCTTCCCAAAACAGCCCCTGCTCCTGCAACCGCTGCTCACCTTGCACTTCCAAGGAAAAAAAGGGAATAAAATTGGCAATCGAGGTTAAAACCAACTCCATGATCCTCCAGGAGCAGGAGGGGAGGCCCCGCCCTGACCCGCCAGGCAGAGAGCTCCCACTGGGGTCTGTCCATCGTTAATTAGCACTAATTATCATCCATGGCACTCAGCAGCTTCTCCCTGTGGGAAGAACCGCTCCGGGGGGGGGGCTTGGGATGGGGTTTTCCTTCTTGTCTTTTCCTATGCTGCTGGTGAGACCAGAAACAAGCCCACAGCTTTTGGGGAGCACCTGCACCAGCCTGAGGGAAGGGGGTGTTTGTGCATAGATATGGGATGGCTGGAGCAGCCAATCCCCCAAAAACATCTGCTGGGAAGGGAAACACCCATGGATCCATGGCTCCAGGGGGAAAAGGGGAGAGGCCCTGGGACGTGGAGCACCTGGGAACTTCTCTGGGAGGACACAGAGCAGCCAGATCCCCTTGGAATGTCCTGGATACATCCATGTCGGGCTGGCATCCTTCCATCTGCATCTGGGGGCTCATCCCCGTCCGAACACGGAGAGGATCCCAGGAAAACACAATCTTGGAAACCTCTTTCGACAGCCACGACTCCCAACAGGTCCTGCTGCCGTCGCCTCCGGCTGCGGCGTTCCGGGAGCTGCTCCCTGCCTCCGGAACGGTTTATTGCTGGATTACTCAGTCCCCCACATCTGATAGCAGACACTACAGAAGAGTTTTCACACGTTTTATAGAAAGAATCTCTTTAAAAAAAGGCAACCTGGTGGCTTGGGGTTTGGTTGGTTGGTTGGTTGTGATGGTTTGGACCCTGGAGTTCGACAGCGAAGTCTTGAAATTCAGAGTGGATCAAAAAAAAATAGAGATATCAAAATCCAAAAAAAAGAAAAAAAGATTAAAAAAAAATCAGTCAGCAGGAAATAGGCTGATTTGCATTATGCAAATGAAGTTGGATTTGGGATAGCATTAGGTATTTACAGATAAAAGAAGTGCTGATATTAAATCCCTCTGCCCTTTTTCCAGCCTTTTTGGGGGCAAACGCCCCAGAGGCAAAGGGAGAGAGGAGGAATCCGAGCCTCTGCAAGGCAAACTCCGAGGGCTCTGCCCATCAGCTGGCTCAGGTTTCCCTCGTTCCTGCCACGGGGCTCATGCCACAGAATTCCAGCAACGATGACAAAACATGATTCCACATTTTCACTGAGACGCTTTTGGGGGGGGAAAAAAAGGCAAAAAAAAGAATAAAAAGAGTGGAGAGAACCAGCGAGTAAACACCACTCTGCCATAAAAATGCCGCGGTGGGAATGGGATGTCCACCCTCATCCTGCCACGTGTCCTGGGGGAGAGGCAGGGTGGGAGCCCCACATCCATCCATGAGTCCGTCCTTCCCGGGCTTTCCCAGCGAGGAATTCAGTCCTGGTGGCTCGGGATGCGCCGGGCGCTCTCACTGGAGCCTCCAGATGCGGCTGATGATGTAACGCAGCAGGCGCAGGATCATGACCTGGGGGTTCCCCAGCTGGTGATCCAAGAAACCCTGAAAGACAGGGGAGGGAAAAAAAAAAAAAAGAAAAAAAAAAAAAAGGAAAAACCAAACGAAGTGGTGACTTTAATTCCCACCATGAAGCCCCCCATGCTATATAAATGGAAAATATTCCAGAGGCATGAAGTGTTTAACACTTGGCAGCCAGCAGAGCTTGGGGCTCATGACAGCAGTCAAGGGATGCCCCCTCTTCCAGGAAAAGCCCGGGACCCACACACGCTGTTGGGACCAGGAGTGGCTGGATGACGAATTGCCCGATTTCCCGGTGTCTCATCCGAGGCACGGTGCTGGGGGAGGCCCCACCCTGGGGAACGTGACAGGGAAGGCGCCGGCACTGCGCCGGGACCCGTCCGACAGCCCCGACCTGCCCGGCGAGTGCGGCTCTGGCACTGCTGCAGTTCCCCATTTCTAACCTCGGGCTGAAAGGGCAAACCTCAGAGCCAGGCAGGGCCGGCAGGCACGAGCCCTGCCACTCTGCCCTCCGGAGCCCAGTCAGCTCAGGGGCAGCCAGAACGCTTCCAGAAGGTAAAGGGACCTTTTCCACCAAGTGCCTCAGGGATGATAATTAAACAATGGCTGAAACGCTCTGAAACCTCCCCGGTTTTGGGTGCAGGGAGTGAGAATTTGTCACATGCTGGCTGCACCAGGTACAAAGTGTTTTTAGGGTCACGCATGACGTCCCCTGCTCGTGTCACCTGAGCAGGCAGGACGTGTCCTCTCTGTTCCACTCCTCGCCCTGGGCCAGCCCTGGTTGGAATTGCAGCCACAGCACTGGGAACAGCCTCGTGCAACCCTGGGGGATGCTCCCTGCACCTCACCCTGCTGCTGCCTGGGAAACACCCCCATTCCCATTAAATTCACCCCCTTATCCACCACAGGCTTGTAGGGAACAGCAGGATGTGCCCAGAGACTTCCAGCACCAAAGGAGCCAGGATAATGCAGGAAGGACGTTCCTGCTCCTCACAAAGTGCTCCAAATTTAAGGCATGGCTCTGGGAGGCAGGCAGGAGGTGGGAGATGGGTAATCCAGCACTGAACAGGCTCCCCAGGGAATGGGCACAGCCCCAAGGCTGCCAGAGCTCAAGGAATATGTGGACAATGCTGTCAGGAACAGGGTGGGATTGCTGGGGCTGTGCAGGGCAAGGAGTTCACACTTGGATTATCCTTGTGGGTCTGTTCCAGCTCAGGATATTCCAGGGCACTCTGCATTTCTTCCAGCTCCTCTGGACCTGCCTGCTGCTACCAGGTGCCTCCAGCTTTCTGGGCAGCCTGATTCCTCCCTTTCATGGAAAAGATGTCCTTTCATCCCAAAAAGCAGCCACTTTGCATCACAAGGGATCAGCCTGGGTGATGGGTGGCGGAGGTCTGAAGATGCACATTCTGGATTTTGGATTCTGGATTGGGGTATCAGCTTATCACCATTTTGTTGCAGGTCAGGAATGCCAGGGCATTTGGGAAAAGCGGAGCAGGTGTAGATGATGTGGAAAAAGCAGGATCATAGCAGCCTCAGCCCTGTTTTGCGGGAAAGCCAGCCCTGAGAGCAGTGACGAAGCACTGCAGGAGCTATTGGGGAGCTGAAGAGGATGGATAAGGATCCAGCAGCCAGCATTCCATCACCAACACTGCTCCTGGCCCCTCTTCCCACAGCCAAGCCCGAGTGGATGGAGCAGAACCCACAAGCAGGGACATGCAGCAGCTCATCCTGGCGAGCCCATCTTGCTTCACCCCCTGGGCTGGGCTGCCTTGGGATCGGGATTGGGCTCCTCTGGGGCATTACTGCATCGACTCGGGTTGCAACACCCCAAGGTGAGCGAGTTCATGGGCTTATAAAAACGCTTTCAAAACAGTCTTTGCAAGAGAAGTAAGTTCTAGGACCGAGTCTCTTCTTTGCAGCAGCTGGGATTTGGGAGCTGGGCTGGGAATCCCACTGAAAGCTTCCCTAAAAGCAATGGTGCCGGGCAGTGCATCCCCCAAACTTTCCCTGCCTCTTCCCTTCTAAAAGTTTCCTCATCACCATCAGGTCCAGGCCCAACCCAACACCTCTGCCCCAAAATCCCTGCGCAAACCTGGTGCCCTAAAGCTTCCAGCCCTGATTTCAAGGTTCTTTTCAATTGCTTTAAAGGTTATTTTTCATTGATTTGAGGCCGCCGCTGATTTGCCTGGTCCAGGCCACCCCCCCGCCCGCGCAGCCTTTTCTCGTCTGAGTGAGCGAAATGCTCACCGCAGAGAGAGTTTCCAGAAATGATTCAGCCCTTCCCTTCGAGAGACACGGGAGGTGAAAAGGGGAAAATTACCCTGCGTGGACAATAAGAGGCATTGAACTCGTCGCCGATGCGCCGCAGCTCCTGCGCGATCCAGATCTCCGGCTGCACCTCCTCGGCTGGAGAGTGGGATTGCCACCGGGATGCTGTGGGGATGGAACAGGAGAGATGGGAACACAGAAATTGTACAAATTGTACAGAATTTACTACATAAAACTCTCTAGTAACCCACCAGCTCTTGCCATCTTATTTTTTATTACTATCATATTTAAACTCTTAAATCCCACAGGCGCATGTGGGGGCTCATTGCGTACAACAAACACGCTTTTACTCCTGGTTATTTCTGTATTATTATTACTACTATTAGGCTTCTATTTATTTATTGTAGACTTTCCATGGGAGCATCTCCAAGCTTTGGTCCTTCTTAAACAGGGATAAGAGACAAGATGCCACTCTCCAATTTCCTTCCCTCACCAAAGCTCCTCTTCCCCTTTTTTTTTCCTTCAGCAGCAACTCCTTCCCTAACCTTAAAAACCCTCTGCCTCATTCAATTTTCACATTTCTTCCCCAAATCATCCTCAAGTGCCCAACAAGGAAAACCAATGGGTTTGTCACAGGGAGGAGAAAGCCACAGTTGGATTTACGTGTGGAGAAGAAACCACACTTCCAGCAAACCCAAGTGCTGGCTTGAAAGAGAAAAGAAAGAGCTAATGTGTTTATTATACTGCAGGATACATAATCATTTAGGTCCCCATCTTAAAAAGTTATTAAACGCGTGATAAATCCTCCAAAGAGCCAGGGAAAAAAAAACCAAAAAGAAACAGGACCTTGTTTGATACCCAGCACCACCTTATCCCCCCTTTCTTAAAGTTCAGGAACTGCACTGCAGCCTTAAGGAATAGTAAAAAAAAATAAAAATTACAAAAAATTAAATAAAACAACCAAAAAATACTGCACAAAACAAAGCAGCGTTTTGGCACAACAGCTTCGGAGGAATCACAAGGGAACAGGAATAGCTTCCAATCTTCCAAACATTCAAAGGATTAGTAGGGCAGTTAGAGAGAGAGAGAGAAAAAAAAAAAAAAAAAAAGAAAAAAAAAAGAAAGAAATTAAATAAAAGCCTGGCTCCAACCTGATTGGAAAATGCGTTTCCGAGCCAAGGCGCGCCGCTTGGCCGGCCGGGGGCTGTGTTGCTGTGTTTTGTTTTCGCGCTGTAGTAGCAGCGCCCGCCGCCCGCCCCGAGCGCGTCCCCGCCGGCCCCGGGCGCGCCACGCGCGGCGCTGCGATCCCGGCGGGAGCGGCCGGGGCGGAGCCGCTTCCCAAATCCCTCCCCGAAAAACAACAACACGCGGCCAGCCCGGGCAGGAAGCGGCCAGCAGCGCCGGGGACGGGAGCAGCACCACGCGAGGGAGCCGCTGCTGCTGCTGCTGCCGCTGCTCCATGCGCTCCATCCTTCCCCTGTGCCATCCTCCCGCCCGCCCGCCCCAGGGACTCGGGCTCGGCTCGGTGGCTGAGAGCGAAATCGGGCTGAGGTTTTCGGAAAGGACTTTCTGCAGCGAAAGGGGCCAGTCATAACCGGGTCTCCGAACCAGTCACGGGCGCTTTCGGGTGCGGGGGGACACAGTCATAGCGGGAGCCACCACCGAGGGTGACAGCCCCGGGCACCGGGACGTCACCGACCGGAAGCCGCGCCTGGCTCCGGCCCCAGGGATGCTCCAGCGTGGAATTGCTGCGGTTCCGGCTCGGAAGGGCAAAGAAAGCAACCCCAAAGGGCAACGTCAGCTCCTGGGTTAGGTATCCAACCCCTCACCGAAGGAAATCTTGGAGAGCCGGGAGAAAACGGCAGCGATTCCAACACAAGAGCATCAGGACATCACCAGCAGATTCCCAGCTCAAGGTTTTCCCCTTAAATCCAACTATTTGCACATGGAGAATCTCCTTTGAGAGCAACAGGTTTATACTGCTTCTCTCCTCATAGGAATACACACCAGGATCAAACCTGCACCGGGAAAAGCCACTTCCAGAGCACCTGCTCCAGCCACATTCCCAAAATCCGCATGCAAACAAACACGTCGCCTTCAGACCAAAACTCCAATGGAAGGAAATGAAGGAAAGACATGAAATACCACGAACAGAGTCACCCAACCCCTCCAGAAAGCGTGAGTCTGTCTTGGGTGACTTACACTCCCAGCTGGGAATTCCCCATCCCTGCCAACCTCTTCCCCCAGAACAAACAAATCAGCTCACCCTTGCTCCTCTCCTTCCCACCCCCAAAAGCATCGTCCTGGATATTCCAGGCTGGCACTGCAGCCCTCGTTCCCTTCCATCCCAGAGCATTCCCTCGCTGCTTTTGTCTCGTTTGCCAAAAGAAACAGCTTTGGAGGCAGCTGGATGTGTCCCCTGAACCGTCAGAAAGGCGGCACAGCCCAAAGCATCACTTCCCAAAACCTCGACACCAACAGCTCCTCCTTACACAACCCAGGGCATTCCCAAGGGCTGCCTCCACCTTCACTTGCCCTCCTCAGAACCTTTGGGGAAGGTTTTGCAAGATTTAGAGAGGGACTTTTGAGGCAGAGCATGAGCTCGGCGTGCTGGAGCAGCCTTGGAG
Organism: Zonotrichia leucophrys gambelii; assembly: GCF_028769735.1. NCBI lineage: Eukaryota > Metazoa > Chordata > Aves > Passeriformes > Passerellidae > Zonotrichia > Zonotrichia leucophrys. Next base: position 101,691,430 of record NC_088172.1, read on the forward strand.
CAGCACTGCCCATGGGAGAGGCCGGGAGCATCCGTCGCTCCTCCTTGCAGGAAACGCCTGTTTATTTTAATAAAAATAATAATAATAATTATTATTATTGCTTATGCTTCCGAGAGAAACTCTTCACCTTGTGAGCCTCTGCTCACAACAGATAAAATCAGTGGGTAAAAGCACAACAAAAATATCTCCTTTGCTTCCTTCCCGAGGGACTGACCCGCTTCCATGTGGAAAACTCCACGGCACGCATCCAGCTGGACACTGCCAAGGCACAGGGATTGAGTAGGAGGTGTGCAGGGCAAAGCCATGGATATTTCCCAAGGAGAGCTGCATGGGAAGGCACAGCCTGGGAGCTGCAGGCCTGGATGGGGATAAAACAGCTCTGTAGCTCTACGTTCCCAGCTTAATCCGTTCAGGAGTATCCAAGAGTCCCAGTTAAACAGCACTGAGGATTTTCCATTTGCTTATAGCTGTTTAGGATGATGCCCCTAGCAACACTCACAGAGCAAAAGCTCCAATAAAACAGCTGATGAGAGCACAGGAATTTAGGGGAAAAAAAAAATCAGGGAAAACTTCAATTTCTTCCCAGATAAAAGAAACTGAAGCCTTGGCTCTCTCGGCCAGGAATTCCGGGAGCATCCCTGCCTGGCCGTGCCAGGGCGAGGTTGTGAAACACGAATTAAGCTGTAATTACTGCAATAATGTCACAAAATCTATCCTAAGGGCATGTTACAGCCAGGCCTCCACAGCCAGAGCCAGGAGGGAGCAAAAACACCACCAACCAAAAAAATTGGTGTTGAGATACCAAAAAAGCTCGGAGGTGGTGTTTGTTATCCCCACGCCTCGCTCCCACCGTGCCCTGTGCAAGTTCAAAGGTTTCCTCCAATTCACCACGGAATTCATCAGGAGAGGGGAATGCTGGACACTCGTGCAAGCTCCCGCGGGCAGGTTTTCCCTGCTGGAGAGGCTTCACCTGGCAAAGCCACTCGCAAACACGCCCCCGCCCGCCTCCGGGCCGCTTCCCAGCGGGATTTCGGGATGCAGGACCCCAGCACCTCCGCCACCAATCCACGAGCCAGGAGCCACTTGCTTGCTTGGCCAAACACTTTGGGAGCAGAAAACTGGACTCCACAACTCTTGTCCCCTCCTCCCCTGGCAGCGGCTGACCGAGCCCGGAAAAGAATAAACATCATAGTAATAAAAACCCCGGCGCTGGACGCGCGGGAGTTCCCCAGCGCTGTGTTTGCCCGGCCAGCTTCCACAAATCCCAGAGCGCCAGGAGAGCCTCCAGCCCAACTCCAACGGCACGGCTGCTCCCAAAACCCACGGGCTGGGCGGGATGCGGGAGCTGCTGCTGCTGCAGGTGCCTGGCTACCCGCGTTCTCCATCCTTCCAAGGGAAGCCAAAGGGCAGGACCCCTCATGCACCCCTCAGCAACCCCCTGGCACCCTGCACTCACAGCTTTACACACTCCTGACTTTACTCTGGCACCTGTGCACAAACCCCAGCACTTCACACACCCCACGAGAATCCGTGTTTTCCGCGGTGCTGAGGAAAGCCGAGCCAGGTGAGGAGGGCAAGAGGAGGAAAGCCAAGACAGGTGAAGGGTCGGAAAGGTGCTCCCGCACTTTCAGCCTACCCCTGACCCGCGTATTCACCCTCCACACATCTCCCCCGGCACTTCACTTTCACATCATCGCACGCCCCCACAGCAACTCGGTTCGGAGGGAAGCCACGCCAGGTGAGGAGGGGGAGCGAGGAAAGCCACGCCAGGTGAGGAGGGGGAGCGAGGGCAGCCGAGCCCGGCAGGGAGGAGAGCCGAGGAGGAGGAGGATGGGGAGCCGCGCCCCGGAGCTTACCCATGGCGCTGAGGCAGTGGCTGAGCGCCTGGCAGGGCGGGCTGGGGGTCTGCGTGGCCTTGTCGCAGCTCAGGGGCGCGGGGCTGCGCTCGGCTTCGAACGAGAAGTACCCGCTGGAGGAGCGCGGCAGCAGCGGCGACCTCCGCACGAAGATGAAGAGCGGCGAGCGGGTGGCAAAGGGGCCGGGGCTGGCGGGCGGGCCCCGCGCCGCGGACACCGCGCCGGCCCCGGGCAGGGCGGCGGGAGCGCCGGGGCGCAGCTGCGCGCCCGGGCCCGGCCCCTCCGCCGCCGGCAGCCGCCCGCCCTCGCCGTCGCGTCGCGCCTTCACCTCGGGGGGCTGCTTTGCCATCGGGGCTGCCTGCGGGGAGCGGAGCGCGGTGAGCGGCCGAGCGCGCCCAGGCCGGCCCGGCCCCTGCCCGCCCGCCCCATTGTTCTGCCGAGCGCGCCCCCGCCCCGGCCCGGGCCCGGCCCCCGCCCCGCGCCCCCGGCCCCGCTCACGGTGCTGCCGCCGCTGGAGCGGCCCCGGCCGCGGCTGCGCTCGGGTGTGCGCGGGAGCGGCCCCGGCCCCGCTCCGCCCCGTGTTTACAGCCCCAGCACCGCCCCGGCCTCCCCCGGCCCGGCACCGCCCCGGCCCCGGCGCCGCCCCGGCCTCGGCGCCGCCCCGAGCCCGCCCCGGCCCCGGCCCCGGCCCCCGCCCCGCCCGCGGGGAGCGCCCGGGCTCGGGCACTGCCTCACACACGCTCGGGGACTGATAAACACAGCCCGGGGCACGGCGCGGCCTTACACACGCACACGTGCACCGCCAGCCTCTCACACACACACAAACACACCGTACACAAACACAAATCCCACACGAACACACATTACACACAAACACAGCCAGAGCGCTGCGTTCTGATACCTTCGCCCTTCCCACGCTGCAGCACACACTCACACCGTGCACACACAGTACACACCCCGCGGGGTTCACCCCTACACGGACCCCGTGTACTGTGAGTGCTCCCCTTACCTGCACACCCCTTACACGTCCCAGGCACGCCTTGTTACACCCCCATGTGTGCACACACCTCACACCCGGGTGCTTGCTCTTCACACACATTTTACACACACACCCCTGCTGCAGGGCATCTCCTGCACCCCACAACCCCTCCTGCTGCACCCCTTGCACACTTGTGTGCACACACACCCAGCACTGGTGCATCCCTCGAGCAGCAGCAGCAGCATCTCCAGCCTGTGGAGAGGAAAGGCCATGGGAAGGAAGAAGGACCATGGGATGGAAGAAGCTTTATGGAGAGGAAGAACCCAGCCCATGCGGCAGAGGGGCTGAGCGCTGCTGCTGGAGCAGATTCCAGGGTGTCACAGGTCTCCCATCCCACCCCAGTGTCCCTCACTTCAGCCAGGGATGGTCCCACACACTGCTGGAGCATCCCTGGCTGCTCCAGCTCTGTTCCCATCCCCTTCATGCCTCTCCAAGGGGAGGGGAAGGAAAAATGTCTGCGGGTGTTTGAGTGGGCAAAAATAATTAGGGAAACTTGCTAGGAAGGCACATTAGGGAAAAATTTGAAGACAGGGACCAGCAGCAGAAAGGAAGGGCTCAAAAGGCCTGGCCATCACATTTCCACACCAGAAAAGTGAAGGAGAAGCAGTGCTGTAAATCAGGCTTGTTCTCTTTTCCCAGTCCTCCAGCAGTGGTACCCACGCGGCTCCACAAGGCCCCGCTTCCCTCACGCTTCCCTTGGATCCAGGAGCCACCCGAGGCTTTTCCCCTCAGCTGGGGCCTGCAGAGCATCCTGTGCTGGTGGGGCAGAGCAAGGGGCACACTCTGGAGGCACCTGGGCTGCCGGGACATGGGGCCAGCCCGCAGATGTTGAGTCTATTTTCTCCTCCTGGGTCGTTTTCGTTTCTGTGTGGGCGGCTCACACGAGCAGAAAGGGGATGGGGAGCAGCCCGGCCTTTCCAGCACCCTGCCTTGAGCTGGCGCTTCTCCTCCTGCCCTCAGGATTTTGGAGAGCCAGGACAGGCACCCAAGTGCATTTTCCCACCTTGAATCACGGCTCCAGCCTCACGGAAGAAATCCGTTTCGACGTTATCCTCATTCCTCTTGTCGTGAGCCATCTCGGAGGAATTTACGCCGAAGCCCATCCCAAAGTCCTTCATTTTTGCCAGTGTGGGCACAGGTTGAGGGAGGGGAGTTGAAGCCTGCCCCTCAGGCCCTGCAGCATCCATCCCCATCTCCCTGGGAATGCTGTTTGGGAATGCCTCATCCCAGCCCTCCTCCACACCCATCAGCATCCATGTGCAGGGAGCTTTCCCATGTCCCACATGGAAATGAGGAGGGAGAGAGGAGAGGGATGGAGGAGGATGGTGGGGGTCCCATGGTGCTGCAGCACTGCATTTGTGGCATCTCCCACCCAGCCTTTCCTCTGTGCCATCACAGAATCACTTAGATTGGAAATGACCTCGCAGATGGTGGAGCCGAGCCCAATCCCAGCAGGTTGGGAAGCGGACAGGGAGGAGCAAAGGTTGGAGGTTGGAACAAAGGTGATGGAGCCTGGCTGGAGGGAGCAGACTCCTCACAGTGCCCTGAAAAGCCCCAGGGAAAACCACCCCCAAGCCCTCCTCCCCAGCCAGCAGGTGCTCACCAAACCCATTCTGACCTGAACAAAGCAGCAACGGAAAAAAATGACACCTTGTTCTCCTTCTCCTGCACCCATCATGATAAATGTTACTTCACTCGTGCTGCCAGATAAAATCAGGTCTGAGCCTCAAGCACGAGGCTTTGTGTGAACCAGGCTTGGAGCCTGACCTTTACAGAGCTCCCAATTTCAAACACCAACCCAAAATCAAACCCTGTGTCATCAGCGTGGGGGTGCTCAAACAGCAAAGGTTGGATTGAGATAAGAACAGGTGGGTTTTGTTTAAAAAGTGTGTATTTTAGTTAAAGAAACCCCCAAACCCTCTCTGGGGGATCCCCACGCATGCACAGTGCTGACAGTGGTGTGGGGGTGAATCAAGTGACAAGAGTGGTCCTGTTGTGACCTGAGTGGTCCCTGGGCTGAGCACAGGGGTGGCACTTGGGTTCCTTGCTACCACCAGTGAATTTGGGACTTGTTAATGTATATTTAAATTTATTTATTGTTCCTAATGGGGCAAGTGACATTGCTGTGGGTGACCCCAAGGAGGGAGACCAGGACTGCTGCTTCATTAGCATGCACCTGACTAATTACTGAAGTGGCTGCAGCTTTCAACAACCTCACACTTTATCCAAAATTAATGATTTTGGCCAGGAATTGCAAGGAGGTGGCAGCAGAAAGGGCTTGGCTGGGGCTCAGTGGTGATGGGCCAGCACCAGCAAGGGATGGAGGAGCTGGGGGAGAGCCTCAGAGCCCAGGGGGGGCCCTGGCTCGATGGGAGAGGGTGAACGATGAGCAAAACCTGGGTTTTCTGCAGAAGAAAGGGCAGAGGCACCCACCCACGCGCCAGGAAATCTCTCCTCTCCCGTGTGGGTGGTGGAGGCCCCGAGATGGGTTATCTCTAAAGGGCGACTCTGGGGATGCCTCGAGACCTGCAGCGGCGTGGAGCCGGCGCGTGCCGGCGAGGAAACAGCGCCCCGCCAGCTGGGCCCTCCCGGGCTCCACTCTTGGGGCTTTCAGCAGCTTGGGTTAAATAAAATAAAATAAAATACAACAGCAGAGCCTCCACCCCGCCTCATCGCCCCACTGATCCATTTTTACCCCTCGTGGGGCGGTTTTAACCTTTCTCCTCCCCGCCTCTCGTGGGTGATGGTGGGACGGGGGCAGCAGCAGGTGGCTGGGACAGGGGCTGGTTTTTAAGGGTGTTTACCACCATTTATTAAAGGCAGAGCTGCAGCTAAAAGCTCCATCGTGCTCATAATGTTCTGAAAAGTGCTCCTCCACATATCCCTCTGCATTATATGAGGAACTAAAAATATATAATTTACAATATACATTTAAAAACTTAAGCCTGGCAGAGATTTTGGCCTGGCCAGAGAACAGCTGGCTCTGGCTCAGCTTGTAAAAAAAATGCAGCTAAGGGGAGAAAGGGAACAAAAAAAGCCACCCCAGCATCCAATGTTTATGTTTCCACCAGCTCTGAGGTTGCTCCAGCTGATCTGCCTCCTGGTGCAACTCACTCCAGCTGAGTCAGGAACCAGCTGCTTCGGATCAAAGCCCAAGGCTTTTCCACGTGCCACAGGAAGCAGGCTGCTTCCAAGGGGAATCTGAGAGGTTCTGCCATCAGGGCAGGGAGAGGAGCCCCAGCTGGAGGGAGAGCAGCAATGCCCAGAGCACATCTCAGCTCCTCCTGACCATCCCAGCTCTACCAGGTGCTCGGGCTCACCATGGTTTTTCAGCTGAACAATTTGAGCAGAGGAAAAACACCCCTGAAACAGAAGTAGGAGGAGGGAGAATAGGAAAGGCTGTTGTCTCCCTCCTGTGGGGAGATGCAAAAATCAAATTAATGCCCTCTCCTCCCTCACGGGGGTTGTGCTGCTCAGGTATTCCTTTTAAAGGAACACTTTCTTCCCAAAATTCTGCTGTTACAGTCAAACAAGAGACATTTGTCTTTTGAGTTTCCCCTGAGCTTGATAATGATGTGGGGGGAGGTCAGAACTGGAGGTGCCAAGGGTGGCTTCAGTCCTGTCCAACTTGCATCTGACCTGCAAACCTCCATTTCCTCCATCTTAGAAATTCCTAAGGACAGGCAGCGCAGAAAGTGCCCAATCCAAGTACACCCATTGCCTCCCAAACCAATCAACGACTCAATTTAGCTTTTTTTTGCCCCAAAAAAAAGCACAGAAAGATGCAAGCCATCATTGCTGAAGTCAACCCCAAACCCGTTTATTATTTGAAACCAAGTAATTACAAAAATATTCCACATCCATAAAACCCCAAGTCCTTGGAAACTGGGCAAAGTCAACCCTTATTTCCGTGAGCGTTTGTGCTCGAGGAGCAACACAACAAGTCTGTTCCGAAGGAACTTGATTTCCTTAGCGTAGGACCTGCAGAATAAATCCTTGAGCTTCTGGCGCAGGGCTCGGAGGGAAGGCAGGTTGTGGCAGCTGGGAATGTTCAGCAGGCTCTCAAAGAACTCCTTCCACAGCTCAGCGTTGGCAAGCCTGCAGAAAGGGACAAAAAAGCATCAAAGAAAGCACAAATTCAGCTGTTAAAATACTAGCTTTTACTCTGCTCCCAGTTAGGAAAGGTGTGACAGAACCTGACCTCAGAGCAATGTGGTACCAACGTGGGTTTCTAGCAAATCTGGGCAAAGATGTGGGGGATATTTTGGACACCCACCTCCTGAAGGTTCCATCAGGCTTCCAGACCCCATTGTCTTCCTTGAGGCGCATGTAGGACCCGAAGAGCAGGCAGTACACGGTGGCTGCGATCCCAAAGTAGTCTGTCTAAACCAAAACCACACCAGTCTTGTGTCAAAAACACACCCAGAGCACTAAAAATGAGCTGAAAACACCCCAAGGAGGAGGAGAGGCTCTGCAAGAGGCTCCAGCTCTGGTACCAGGTTCCAGTTGTTGGGTGTGCAGTAACTGCTGAGATTCCAGGCCATCCCTTACCTGGTAGTTCCATGGCTTGTTTGTCAGCATTTCCACGCACTGGAAGCCAGATGTTTCACACCTGGCAGTGAAGGCTGTTCCCTCAGGGAAGAGCTTCATGTCGATGCTCTGTCCCAGGTCAATGAGGGTCAGGCCGTGGCAGAGCCCGTCGATGTCACACGTGTCGTTGTCCAGGAACCTTCAACCAGGACAAGAAACAACCCCATCAGTGTCTCCAGGCTCCTCCCGCGTGGTGACACCTGGTGACAACAGGACACACTTGCCTTTCTCCCAGGATGAAATTGTCAGGCTTGATGTCCCCGTGGATGATCTGGCAGCTGTGCAACTCCTCCACCATGTGAAGGATTTTGACAGCCAAGTAGATGACGAGGCCTTGGGGCATCACCTTCTCCGGGAGCTTCTTGTAAAGGTTGACGGCGTTCTGGAAGCCAAGGACACACAGCGTGGGTTAAGGCACAGCACACATTCCCAAAGGAGGTGGAAATCAGGAGGAGGAAAGGCTCTGTGAGGGCAGAGCAGAAGCTGGTGGCACTCACGAGCAGCGTTCCGTAGTTGTGGAGCTCTCCCACCAAGACGCTGCCGTTGGGGAAGAAATGGGCGGAATAGAAGCGGATGTAGAGGTGGTGCAGGCTGGGGCTCAGCCTCTGCTCCAGCTGGGTTGCAATGTAGAACTCCCAGGGGTTGGCAGGTTTCTGGACCTGGAAGAAAGGAGGGGGTTTTCCTGGGAAAACCTGGGAGCGGTAAAAGCTGGGGTTCCTCTCAGGTTGGGCTTTTAGTGGCAGATCAGGCATCTTCCCTCTTGGACTTATCCCAGAATGGTTTGGTTTGGGAGGGAACTAAAGGATGATCCAGTCCCATCTTCCATCCCGTGCCACAGGACACCTTCCACTATCCCAGGGTGCTCCAAGCCCTGTCCATCCTGGCCTTGGACATTTCCAGGGATCCAGGAACAGCCACAGCTTCTCAGGGCAGCCTGTGCCAGGGCCTGCCCACCCTCACAATAATTAACCTCAGCTGATAAAACTCTGTGATTATTCCTCTCAAATCTAGACTTCAATCCCATGCCACAATTCCACACACTCCTTGTGAATCCCTGATGCTCCAAAGAAAGCATAAATCACCTTTGTCTCCTGAAAAAGTTTCACTTCAGGGGTTAAAGAGGAGTTAAGTTTTTCCTGAAGGACTAAATGTTGGAGAGGAGATCCACAAAAAGGTCCCGAGGCAGATCTGACATGGAAAGGCCAAGGATGTGTGTGAATCCACCCAGGGGGAGGGTCAGACTCCAGGATTATTCCAGGAGAGCTGCTGTGGCCCAGCACCACTGACCTTGAATATCACTTTCTGATTTTTCTGAGGGTTACTGGCATCCAGGATGGAAGCTTGATACACTTGGGCAAAAGCTCCTTCTCCAACCAAGCAGTCCACATGGAACGAGCTGGGACCTTTAAAAGATTAACATTAAATCCTGCTTGCCAACTCCACAGAGGAAAAACAGGAGAAAAAAAAAAAAGAGAAAAGCACCAGCCCATATGAATGGTTTAATCCTAGATCAAGTCTTTCCCTACAAATCTCTTCCTGCTAGGAGCAGGAGAGAGCAGGAGTGCTGGACGTGCCACACACTCGACCCCAGTGTTTCTATTTTTGCCTGACCCCCTGGAAGCAGTCAAATTCCAAAGGGCATGCCCTGAAAAGTAAACACCAATGTTTAAGTCCCACAGGGATGTTGCAATCCCTGTCCTACAGCTTTTGTTGACATGGGCCCGCTGCTGCTCCACACAAAGCCGGAGAGCTGTGGCCCAGTTTGCAGGGGAAACTGGGAAAAATGCCTCATCCAAAAGGCTCGTGCTACAAAAGGCAAACAAACCAACCCCAGGCCGAATTCCCAACCTGAGGCTGAGATAAGCTGGAGACACACACACACACACAAGGAAGCTGAATTCCCACACACTTCCAAGAGGTTCTCCTAGAAAAAGCTTCAAGAAATGCTTGGCAGTGATGAGTTGGAAGGAGCTCTTACCCAGTGAGAGTCCAGCCTTCACTTGGATGAAGGGAAGGGGAGATTTCCATTCAAAGTAGTTGGCGCAGGTGTGGAGCGGCTCCGGGAGCTCCGACAAGAATTTGCCAATCAATTCCTTGTCCCAGGGGTTCTCAACAAGGACTTCATGGAAAAAAGGAAAGTGTTTAAGCTCTGGCTGTCATTCCAAGGAGGTAACACAAGCTTGGGCTTGAGAGAGCACCACTAATTTAAAGAAAATAAACCCAAACCCCCAGGAGAGATAAGGATATGTGAAGTATTCCTTGATATGTGAAGTATTCCTTGATTTTGACGCTCCATCTTTTGCACCTGCCCAGAAATCCAGAGTTTCCCAAAGTGCACTCTGGAGTATCCATGGCAATGTGCAATCCATGTCCAGCCCACGCTCATCCCTCCTCACATCCCACACAGGAATCATGGAATTGCTCCCTCCAGTGCACAGAGCACAGCCCTTGGAATGCAGGGAGGAGAACCAGGGAATGCTGTGTACCTGCAGGCCTCCCGTTCCACGCTGTCCTGTCCTGCCCAGCTCCACAGAGCATCTCCTGGGAAGGTCTGTCCACCCCAGGGCAGGAGGAATGTCCAGTTCTGCTCTGAGCAGCTGCAGCAATTCCCTGGATTCCAGTCCCTTGTTTCAGGACGTTACCACGAAGCCCTCTCTGTTCTGGGATGTGTTCGAGAACAGGGCTGGGGATTTAAACAAAATATCAGTATTATTAATAATGCTATAATAATTAATAATATTAATTATTATAGCATTATTATGCTATAATAATATTATATATATAATTATATATATAATATATATTAGATATTATATTATATATATAATATTATAGATAATTATATATAATATACTATATATTATATATATACACTATATTATATATTATATAATATAATATTATATAATAGTTATAATTATATAACTATTATATATATAGTTATATGTATTGTTATGTATATATTAAAATTTATATTCTATAAATAATAAATAATTTATATAATATATATAATAATACTATATTATTAATATATATTGTATTGTATTCTATATATTCTATTCTATTCTATTCTATTCTATTCTATTCTATTCTATTCTATTCTATTCCTTCTGCCTTGGGGGTTTGGCACCTTTAGGGAGCGAAAATGTGTCAAATGCCACCGTGGCGAACGTGGAGGCGAATAAAATGGAATTTTTTAAGGAAAATTAGATTCGGTCCAGCCACTTTACCCATTCCCTAATAATTCTCAAGTTCACCAAGAGAATTTTTGGTGCGGATTTTTTTACCAGCGGATTTTTGGCCAGTTAATTTTTAATTTCCGTGGGGCAGAACTTAATTCTTGTAAGGATTTTTGGGGCATGGTCACCAAACCCAGGGATGAGTGCTGGGCAGAGGCAGGCTGATTCAGTGGAAAACCCTGGGACACTTACATTGCAGCAGCATACCTTAACTTCTTGGTCTTTGGCTGCCTGTGCAGTTCTCCAGAGAATTCCAAATTCATCTGGGGCAAATTTTCCTTACAGGCTGAGCAAAGGGAGCAAGAACAAGAGCAAATCAATGTTTATTTCCCCAAAAGCAGGAATATTTGGAGTATTCTCACCCAGCAGCTCTGAAAGCTGCTGCCACGAAAACCAGAACTCAACAAAGCCTCATTTCAAATACCCAAGTTAAAATAACACCTGGATTTCTCCAGGGAGCAGATCCCAAGACTTAAAAAGGGGCAGAGCAGCATAAAGGTGCTCCCAGATGGGATTCAGCCAATGTTTGGATATTCCCAACCCCTTGGAATTGTTCACAGCAGCAGCTGGACACACAAAGCCTCTCTTGTCCCTCACCACCTTCTCTTATCCCAATTAAAAATCCTTGGAGAGCTTATGAGCTGCTGCTCCACAGGGAATGTGGACTCAGGAGTGGCAGCAGTGGGAGCCACACCTGGGTGGGATTTGGATTTGGGCAGAAATGGAGTCACGAGGCACCAAATTCAATGTTTTCCACACAAAACATTCCTTATTTTACCTCTGTCCTGCAAAGGGGGCTGGGAAGGAGCTGCCAGGTAATTGAAGGGTGTGGACATGAGCTGGGCAGCTCGGGCAAAATCCCTGGTGTTGTCTGGACTGGGAGCCAGGGCTTTGTTGCTGCAGGGGCCATTCCACACTGTGTAATCATCCCGCAGGAATTCCGTGGTCCCTGCTTCTTCCTAGGCAGGAAAAACAACAAAAATCAAGATTTAAAATGAAACCATCAAAATTATCCTGGGATATAAACAAAATCCCACGTTTCCATAGTTTTACATTAGGTCTGAATGTTGGTAATAGTCAAAACCACAGCAAAATGTCAGACCACCAGAAATTCCTGGGAGAGCCTGGAAAAGTCAATCCCATGGGAAGGGATCTCTTCTATCCAAGTTTTATCCATCTCCTTGGCTATGGAAGTTGCAAGGTGGCTGCAGGAAGATGAAATGCCTCTTTTCCCCCCAAACTGATGCCAAGTCCACACATTTGAGAAGTGGAATTCTCCATCAATTTTATGTCAATCAACAATTAAAAACACTCAAGAAACGGGAAGAAGTATCCAGCCTCCAGCAGGCATCATTCCTAGGAATATTATGGGACTGGGACAGAGCAGAGGTGAATCCACCCACCCTGGTAACCCTCCCAAGTGCATAACCCACTTCCAAGGCTGATCCCTGCAGGATCCCCACTCACTTCTGCTGCACAGTCAGTCATGGGATGCTCTCCAAAAGTTCTGGGCTCTTCTGGTTTGTTCTTGTGCTGTGGGATCCTGAAAAGTGACCCAAAGAGATCAGAACAGCTTTTCCCCAGGAGCTTTCCCAGGCACAGTGCTCACAACAAAGGTTGGTTTGGTTTAACTTGAATTTTTAATTTTTATTTTAAGAGCCTCATTTGCAGCAACTTGGAGAAGCTGCAGCAGCTCAGAATTGTACCCAGGTTCTGCAGGGAATGGAAGCACTGTCCAAACAGGGAAGTTGTGCAATCCCAGAGCAGCTTTTCTCCTGCCACTCCACCAGTTTTGTATCCTGGCACAGCCACAGCAAAGTCCCATGGAATGGGATCCATTTTTCCCCAGATTTTTAAGGTGCTGAGCTCAGCTGCTCCTTTTTCCCCCTCCTTACCCTCCATTCTCCTTCTCCTCCTCATCCTCAAAGATGGTAAAGGCAGGAGTGGCAGGGACAGCAATGCTGGTTTTCAAACCTCCACCAGGCTCTGAAAATAAAAGATAACCCCTGTTATCTTCACCCAATAAAGATTATTTACACAGCCACCTTCTCCCCCTGTCCAGGCACGTGGTGCTCAGGGCTCCATCCAGCTGCACCTGCACAATTCCCACCCCATCCACCTTTCCTACAAACTCTTGGAAAGAAGATTTTTCCAGCCCAGCCCCAGGTGTGAAATCTCTCTCTGCTCACTCTTGTAAAGCCCCTGGGTTTCAGACTGGCTCAACTCTTACAGCAAGGGCTGGTGGGAGGTGCCAATGGGAAATAAGGGATGGAATTCCATGGAAAATAAAGAGCACGCACCACTTTTTCTGCAAAAGGCTTCAAATTGTTCCTCACTGTCTTCCAGGGGAGATGGCTCAGGCAAGAAGGGTGTTTGGAACATATCCATGAGAACACCTAAGAAAGAAATAATAAAGGAATAAATAATAAAGGAATAAATATGAAGGAATAAATAATAAAGGAAAAATATAAAGGAATAAATAATAAAGGAATAAATAATAAAGGAATAACACTCCCAGAAAAAGAAATTTTCAGAGGTTCCTCCATTGTGTAGCAGCCAAATCAAATGCCAATTAACTCTTACCGCCTTAAATGCCAATTAATTATATTCTTATGAATTATCAGCAGTCAATAACCAGTTACTCCTCCCTCTTGCATTTAAAACACCTCAGACAACTGATCAGACACAGGAAGGGCCAATTGGGCCAACACTTGGTCATAGCCCTTTGTATTCCCTGTCCAAGGGGAGATTCCAAGTTTCCTAAGAAAGCTAATTCTCCTTTAATTTATCAGACTTTTGGAAAACTTAGATGTTTGTAGGACTAATGGATGCCACAGGCTTTTGGGGTTTATTTTTTTTTATTAAATTCAGATCGGAGTCAAGCAGAGCTGACTGTGATCTTGTAAATTAGCGTGGTTTAGGTCTTCACCTCCCAAACAGGATTCCCTGAAAAAGCAGCTCAGACAGCACACTCCCAAAGAAGCCTGGCAGTGATTTATCCAGGAATTGATGGGAATTGTGGGATGTTGTTAAAACATCAATTTCTGGTCAGAAGTTTTGGCTCACCCAGATAATCCCAACAGACAATTAATGATGTAATGTTATTTTCCCCTTTGGATGGTGCACATGCCCATCCCTGAGCAGCTCCCTTGGCTGGAAAAGGCTCCACTAACATTTCCAGGGAAGATCCCAGGGACTCCAGGGGAGGGAAAACTTCATTCCAGCCCTTACCCAAGGCTTCCTTCGTGTGCACTGTGGGCGAGGGCTGCACCTTGAAGGGCGTTGTCATCCCCATTGCTCCTCCCAGCGAGGTGTTGGGGGTGGCCTGGGAAACATTCCCATAGGCAAAGGAGGAATTCCCAGCTCTGCAGGCTGGAAAACACAAGGGCAAGATCATTCCTGAAGGAGCCTGGGATTGTTTATGAGCATTCCAGCAAAACCTTGGTGAGGGAAATAAACAGAAGGAGCAGCAGCGAGGCAGAGTTTGGGGAGAGATTTTGGCTTGTTCAGGGATTTGCGTGGCAGAGTCCCAAGGGAGGCGGCCCTGGAGGGCAAGAGGGACCTGGGACAGCTGGGTGGCTTCCAAGGAATCCATCTGCCATTCCCAGGAATGCTCTATCCTGACACAGAAAGTGAAGAAGGACAAACAGCGATTCCCAGGCACGCTCCAAAAGGAACTGCTCAGAACATGGGAACAGGGACTGGATCCACATTCCATGGAAGGGATAGGAGAGAGAGACCCTGCACAGACATGCAGGGATGGAGGCTGGGAAGTCAAGAAGCTTTGCCAGGGTTGGAATTGGTGTCCACACACAGCTGATGATTCCCAGCTGGGAACAGCCACACCAATCTCCAATCCAAAGGTTCCTCACCTTCCTTCACATCCGCAGCAGGAGTTAATCCAGTGCATCCTTTGTTAGGAGACCTTCAGAAGAAAGTCACAACATTACCTTGGAATAAAAGCTATTTAAATCCCATTTTAATCTCTGTTTTAATGAAGTGAGAGGTCGTTTAATAAAGATCACCCTGGAAAGTTTCTCCTACAGCTTCCAATAACCTGGGAGGCAGCAGAGTCCTTCAAAAATGTTAAAATGCATTAAAAGCTCTCCTTGGACACAGTTTGCCTCCAAGGAATTCCAGAACATGAGGGAACAATCTGTTCCCACCTCGGCCAAGTCCACTGAGCCACCCTTGCTTTGCCAGCCTGGGTTTCTCCCTCTGCGCCTCCATTTTGTGGCCAAGTCCCACAGCAGAAGTGCAGGAGGGAAATACCAGCACTTTCTATCTTTCTCTGGAGCCCTTGGAGTGGGATATGCAGGAGCAAAGCACTTCCTGGGTTTTATTCCAGGCATTACACACCAAATTTCCTCTTACTGCAATTAAGTAAACCTGTGCAATTAAACCACAGAGTAAAAGGAATTAAACGTGGCCATGAGGACCAAGTTTGATTAAAGTCTAATAAACAGTGGCTTCAGGTCTGGTATTTTTTTTCCAGAAAGGGAAGAAAGGCTCATTTTCAGCTAATTCTCACAACTGAGAGGAGGAGCCTGTTGACACTCACAGTTGTCCGGTGCTCCGAGGGTCAGGAGCAGCCCGTTCCTGGGCTGGAGCAGCACTGACGGCAGGGTGCAGCACACTCTTCTGGAGCTCCCCAAGCCCTGCCCGAGCTCCAGCCGGGTCCTTGTCCTGTGGTGTTTCCCATGGGGAGGTTGTTGGGATGTGGTTTCCGAGCGGCCTCGCCGGCCGCAGGGCGGGAGCGGTGCCTGGCGGTGCCTGGAATTGGGGCTGCTCCGGCACCAGAGCTGGGCCCTTTGGCACGTCCAGCCCTGCAGCAGGGCCCATCCAGCTCCCTGGGATGTGACATGTGCTGGGCCTTGCAGGTGGGGGCACCTTCAGGGATGAGAAGTGTTCTGTGACACACAGATTCCCCCCACATGCGGCCATTCCCATTTTCTGTACCAGCTCCACGTGGTCAGAATGTAACAGAACCTTTAGGTTCCCCCCAAATACAGCCATTCCCATTTTTCCTGTTAGTTCCACATGCCCAGTACCCAAGAGAACTTCTAGCTGCATCTCAAACTAAACTGTGGAGAAGCAAAGCCACAGCTCAGGGTGAAACCTTTAAAATCTGGGTGTTGCAAGTTGTGCCAGGCTTCCATGCTGGTATTGCAGCCTCCAGGCTGGAGAAAGATCCTATCCCACAGTGCTCTCTTAGAAAAACATATCAAACATATTTTTACTCTTTTTTCCCCCCTCTCCTCTTTCATTTTTTGCAATAAGCTCTGAATAAAGCCCAGAGCCAGAGCCTGGTGCCTGCCTGGATCAGTGACATGCACTGGATGAGCTGAGCCCGTCCCAGTTTGAAGGATGCATTCCCAGGAAGAATTCAGCTTATTTTTGGGCTCTGGAAGAAGCCTGCAGGCTCCTCCTGGAGCTGGTGGAAGCTGTGGCTCAGCTTTGTGACACCCTGAGGGGGTTTTATCCCATCCAGGAAGATTGGGCAGCTCAGGGTGACACCTTGCTCTGCGTGGAGCAGCAGATCCCAGCTGCTGGGGCTCTGGTGGGGCTTCCCACCAGGGAAAAACCAATCCTGGCTCCTGCAGCATGGCTGGATTGTGTGGGCAGAGCCTTCCTGTCCATCCCAGAGCCACTCACCACGCTCTGGCCTGGCTCAGCCGCTGGCTCCAGCCTCGTTTCCTCCAGGCTCCTGGAGAGCTGGGTGAGCTGGTCCAGCTTCTGCTGCAGCGCCTGGAGCTCCAGGACTGCCGACTCCTTCTTCCTCATGGAGTCCTTCTGCTCCTCCTCTAGGGATTAAACAGTGACACCAAATGAATTTGTGTGCTCTGGATGAGCCCAAACAATGAGATTAAATGAAAATATGAGGTGCTGATGGCTCACTGTGCCTCCTCAGGAGAGACACCACAAATGTGGCACTGACAGGAGAAGCCCAAGCCATGAGCCTGGCCAGGAAGGAGCCATTTGGAGAGCTGGGAAAAGGAGGATACCCAGTGCCTGCTGCCTCCTGAGGAGCTCATATTTCCTGAAGTATCTCTTGGCCCTGAGCTCCTCGAAGGAGAGCTCGGAGCCCGGGCACAGGAGCAGGTTCTTGTCGTACATGGGGACCTGCTCCCAGCCGGCGGCGCCCGACGGCGGCTTCGGAGCAACCTCGGACTTGGAGATGTAGGTGATGTAGTTCCTGGCAGGGAGAGGGAGAAAAGGGCCAGGATTGAGGGGTTTATCCCAGCTGAGAGCTTGTTTCCTCACTGTGGGGGCTCTGAAAGGGACACCCAGCCACTTACACTTCTTTCCCAGCAGCACAGGGTTGAGAACCAGCAGCATCCAGACCCTAAAGCAGGGAAATAAAACACAAAAAAAATAAAATAAAACTAAGTTCAAGCAGCACAACTGGGACAGAATCCACTGCTAATATTATTCCTGTGATTCTCGGAATGTGTCAGGCCACTTGGTGTGTCCCAGTGCTTCCCAGATGAGACATTCCTATGGAGATGTTTTCCTGCTGCAAGCATCACAGCAGCAATATCTTCTCCACATCAGTTTTGAGATACACCAGACACAGTCTGCCCCGTTCAGCCAAGCTCACCAACCCAAATTCTGCATGAAACATCTCCCCCAAATAATTCATAACGATTTACCTGAGTTTTGCAGGGATTAGGACTTGAGACACCTTTTGGAGGAGCCATTTGATTTGCAGCATGGGAAGGCTGAAGTGGTTTTAGAACAGCAGCATCTGGGACAGGAAATATAATGTAAGAATTTTCTAGTCATTAATGAGTAAAAATGTTTGATCCTTTGTGAATTTAGATTAACTTGAAGCACTGGAAAATTAATAACTTGTTTTGAATACATTGCCCTTAAGAATTTTTCACATAAAGAGGAAAAATAAAGCAATTTCTATGGGGAATTTGTTTTTTTTCACTCACTGAGGTAAAAAATTCATTTAGAGGAGCTACAGATCAAACAGGACTCTTCATCCTCACCTTGCAAAGGAGGATTCCGAGGATCATAACTCTGCAGGGAGCTAAAATGAAAAAAACCCTCAGTTATTGCCATGAAATCACCTGTCCCTCACCCTTCCCACCTCCCAGCAAGCTTAGACTTCCTTGTACAATCATGCCATGAAGTACAACACTGAAAAGCAGGATTTTTACTGTATATGGACATTTCCATAGCTACAAAACTAAAAAAGCCTCCAAGAGGCAGCAGGAGAACAGAATTGGGTATTTATTTTATGTTTTACATTACATTTTACTTTTGATTTTTTGCATTTAGCTTCCCAGAATTACACGCTTAACTCCAAGGATCTGCTTCACTCTGGGATGTATTTTTTTTTTTAATATACATCCCAGAATACCCAATGAATATTCAACAGCAAAGAAACGTTATTAAGTTTAAACCTCCCTTTAGCAAAAATAAGAACACTGAAAAAAAATTTAAAAAAATAAAAATATGGTTAATTATGAGTAATTATGAGCACTGAGTAAATGAGCAGAAGAGTTACCAGAGGAGCTGCTGCAGGTTCTCGCGGGGCTGTGCCTGGTTCAGGAGCCCTTTCTGGAGCACGGCTGCTGCTCCCTGCACGTTTCCCTCCTTGAGCAGCAGCCGAGCCCAGGCCAGGTAGAAATCCGAGCTCCTGGCCGCGATGCCCTGCCCGTGCAGGTACTCAAAGTACTGGCCCGGGGAGGAGATGAACTCTGCCTGCACAGCAACAATTTCTGAGTCACCATAACGGGAAAGTGTCACAGAAGTGAAGGCAAACCTCTCCAAACTACACAGATTAAAAAACACACTCTTAGTTCTTTCTGATCCCCCTGCCTCCTCCCAAAGCTCTCCGCAGTGCCAGAACCGCGGGGTGGGTGAATCGGGACAATTTAATTTAATTTAAATCCCGGAGAAGCGCAGCCGTACCCACCAGCTTGAGGCAGTATCTGACGAACCGCGGGTCCTGCTGGTACCGCCGGTCGCTCACGAACAGCTCCACCAGCCGCTCCAGGAGCCCCGGCCAGCGGCTCTGCCTCTCCGGGAGCGGGAGGCATCCCTCTGCCCACTGCAGGTACCTGCAACCAGCCCAGGCTCAGCTCCGGCCCGGGAAGGGGCAACACCCGAACCGGGGATGCGGCATCCCCCGAGCCAGGCCCAGCGCTCACCTGTCCCACGGCTCCAGAGGGTCGGGCCCTCGGTAGTTCCGGATCTGAGCCTCGTAATTCCTGCAGGGAAATCCCGCGTCAGGCCGGCATCAGGGAGGCTGGGAAGGGCACGCGGCGGGCGGAGGCTCTGCCACCCCCACGGCGCCGCTTGGCCACGGCACCCGCAGCCCCTGGTCCCGTACCCCACCCCGTTATCCCATTATCCCATTCCCCATCCCGTTATCCATCCCGCTATCCCGTTATCCCTTTCCCCGCTCACCGCCCGGGCTCGTCCATGCCCAACCGCTCCCGCCGATTCAAACTGGCCGCGCGCCGCCCCGCACCGCCTCCCCATTGGCCAGCCCTCGGCCCGCACTGCATCCCCATTGGCCAGCCCTCGGCCCGTACTGCGCTCCTATTGGCCGCTGGCCCCATCAATCACACAGGAAGCACCGCCCCCGCCGGTGCAGCTCCCGCCGCGGCCGCTGGACGGCGCTCTGGGGCCAGGCCCAAGGGAAATGGGAGGAGGGAAAAAAAAAAAGAAAAAGAAAAAAAAAAGAAAAAGGGAAAAATGAGGAACTGGGAAAAGGGAAAGGGCTGGGCCAGCCCTGGGAACAAGGAGCAGCCCCCACTCCTCTCCCCCCTCCTCATTTCCCACTCCAAGCCCCGCAGGTTATCATGGAGCAGCCGCAACCCTCTCCCATCATTAACTCGGAGATATTCCATCGTTTTTCCAAACTGCTGACTTTATTGTGCTAAAGAGCTGCTTCATTCAGCGTACACCGCTCCAGAGCTGCATATAAAAGTGCTGCGATACAATTCCAGTTACAAAAGTAGTTATTCCATAACATGCTGCCCGCGGCACCGTCCCAGCCCGGGCACGGCCGGGGACTCTGACTCCTGCCCGCATTCATTCCAGAGGTTTATATGAGACTTTACATGAGATAAAGCTCCTGTACAGGACAGAGCTGTTTGTTCCCACCGTGGCACCCGGGCCCCACGCGTGGGAGCGGCCAGGGAGCGCCTGGACAGCCGGGAATGAGCTCCATTCCCTGATCCCCCCTCAGGCCGCGCTCTCGGAACTCGGGCTCCTGGGAACGGCCGAGCTGGGGGACAAGTTCAGGATCTCCTCAAAGGAAAGGCCTTCGTCCTCCAGGGGTATCTCTGCCTCGAACATGCGCTGCAGCAGAGCATCCACGGTCCTGTATCCTGGGGGGACAAAAACATGCCCTGTGAGCACCAGATGTGCTCCTCTGGATGCCTTAAAACAGGCAAGAAAATCCCCCAAATCACACTCCCTGCTGCTCCATCCCAGCTACTCTAAGTACTCCAAGCCCTTCTTGAAGGTAAGGCCGTTATTTGGGATTTCAAACCCTTCTATTCCCACACAGTGGAAAGCTGAGGTACAACAGGAAAGCCAGGAGAAGGAGGGAATAGTCACCGAGCCAGAAGAAAGCATCCAAGGCAGCAGGAATGCAAAGCCCACAGAGGAAGAAGAAAGGAAAATGGGTCTTGGCACAGCAGGATCTCATCCAGCAGGGCAGTGTCTCCAGAGGGAGGCTACTGAGGATAAGGGACACAGAAGAGCTGAGGTGGGACAGGAGAAGATGCTACAGAAGTAAAAACAAACAACAAATCAAATATCACACATCCACAGCTGTCCCAAAGTTTCCAGGTGGGGTTTAGCTCTTCTGTAGCCCCAAGGGAGCAGTGGGACTGGGAGATTCCCCAGGAACAGCCGGGAGATTTGGGCCTGGACACCCTGGAGGGTCACACTTACGTTTGGAGGCAATTTTGAACACCAGCCCTTTGCTCTGTGCCTTGGCTCCACCGTCCCCCTCGAGCTCGTGCTCTGCACTCTCCATGTTGTCGAGGAGCTGCTCATGCTGGAGCTCATCCCTGCACAGCAAGGACCAGGAATTACCCTGGGAAGGAGCCACATCCCACCCTGGGAGCCCGGCAGTGATGGGCTCTCAGCGGGGCAGGACAAGCACCACCCATGGGGTTATTTTCCAGCATCTCTCCTGTTCTTTTGGCTGGAATTCCAGCAAAGCCAACACCAGTGGCCTTCTACTGGCACCTAAGCCAGCAGAGGAGCCAGAACTTCAAGACAGGGGAGAGAAATCTCCATTTTTCAGGAAGATGAGCAGAACTTTGTGACAAGGAAGGGGAATGTGAGCTCACTCCTCGACACAGAGGGTGGTTTCCCCCCATCAGTGGTGCCAAACTGGCCACATCCAGCTTGGGTACATTTGGGGGCTTACTCTTGAACTCCCATTCCCAGCTCCTGGATTTTCTGCTCGATGGCAGTTTCCACTTCACTCTTCTCCAGGGAGTACTCCACAAAGAAAGCTTCCAGGATGAACGACACGAAGATGCTGCAAGAAACAACGAGCAGAACTGAGACAGTATTTCCTCCCTGGCTGTCTCAGCGTTCCCAGGCTCATTCCCCAGTGCTCCATCCCCTCCCTCCAGGCCAGAGCAGCACCCAGTGGTGTCACCATGATATTTCCTGAAAAATCTGTTTGCCAGGATTTTTCTCCTGAGAAGCCTCAGAGAAGAAGAAAAACAATGGTTATCTGCTGCTGTGGAATGCAACAGGTGCATCTTTGATTGGTTCATGTTGGTTGTTTCTAATTAATGGCCAATCACAGCCCAGCTGGCTCGGACTCCCTGAGAGTCACCAGCTTTTGTTATCATTCCATTCTATTCCTTGCTAGCCTTCTGATGAAATCCTTTCTTTTAGCATAGTTTTAATATATCATTCTCTTTAAATACAATATATATAATAAAATAATAAATCAGCCTTCTGAAACATGGAGTCAAGATTCTCACCTCTTCCCTTGTCCTGGCACCCCTGTGAACACCACCACCCAGTGTGGACAAGAGTGCAGCAGATCCCTCTAAACCCATCCCACCCGTCTCCAGGGGGTGACCCCAGCACCCACCAGCACTGCCCTGACAGGGCAGATCCCCTTTTCCCCTAAAGCAGAGGGAATCACCCCAAAAAACGTACTTGACAATGATTATCACCATCACAATGTGGAAGGCGATGAAGTAGAGCTTGGCAGGCTGACCTGTCACGTTGGCAAATCCATTGGCAAAGAGTGGAGTGGGAGTCAAGGGAAAAGAGGAAAGGAGGAGCTGAGGGGGGAGCCAGAAACCCAGCCAACGTCCCAGGGGAATTTCCAGCTGGGAATGTGCTCCACAAAGGATATCGTGCCACTGGTTGACCACAGTGAGCTCCATGAGCACGATGAAGGACGAGGCGAAGTTGTTGAAGTTGTTCTTGCAGTACTTGCCACGGGCAAACAGGGAATCCTTGAGAGCTGGATTCCCGCACTCCAGGGCGTGAGGAGCATTGGAGTTGGCTGGGAAGTACTGGATTTTCCCGTGGAATGCCTCCATGCCAATGATAGCAAACACACAATACACAACCTGGGGAGAGAAACCCCATCACCTGCTTCTCCAGCAAGCTGCAGGCCCCAGGGCAAGCTCAGCACCCCAGCAGGTTTCCCTGTTTCCACAGGCACAGCAAGGGGCTGGAGGGCAGCACAGACTCCAGGAGCCCCAAGCCACCCAACAGCAATCACCAAGCAGGAATAATTAGCCAAGAACTACAAATACGCAGATAGGAAATATTCCCAAATCACAACAGAAGCTCATTTTAGGAAATCATGTGAAATCCAGGTTTCTCATTCAGCTTCTTGCCCAAACCATGATTTGATTCCTTATGATGCAAAGCCCAGGCTGCCAGAACACCCCATGGATCCAAGGAGGATGTCATGATCCAGGAAAAAGCAGGAATGCAGCGCTTTGCTTGCACAATGGCCACAACTGAAATGGGTACTTACAGTTCCAAGGGCCTGCCATCCAGGGAATTGCATTTATCCCCTTGGAAACAGCATGAGCGTGAGGTTTATGATACATTTTTGTGAAACTGGAGTGCTTTGAGCCAAGACACCGGGATTTCTTACCAGAGTGAGCCCACCGAAGGTCAGCATGGTCGGGACGATGTTTATCAGGGTGTTCATGATCACCTGGAACCTGCAGAGAGCCCACACTGGTTACTGTCACACCCTGGCCACCCACGCTCCCCACGTCCCCAGAGAGGCTCCTGCAGCCCTGGGATCCTCCCAAGGCCTTGGGAAGCTCTGAGGGGTGGCCACGGTCAGTGTGGGCACACAGAGCACCAACCCCTCCCCAAAATCCAGCTCCCACTTCCCTCCTCACCTCTGGATGCTGTCAACAATCCGGATCAGCCTGAGCACCCTCAGGATGAACACAATGTCCAGGATCTGCTGGCTGTTGTACCTCATGGCTGAAAAACAGAACAAAGACATTTTTGTTATGAAAATAAAGCAGGGAAGCGTTTAGATAAAATTCTTTCATTTGTTACGATTGTGTCCTTGTTAAACACTATGACAGGGAGCTAAAAAAAAAAAAAAAAAGAGAAGAGAAAAAAAGAGGAAGACTGGGTTAGTTCTTAGAAACCCTCCAGAAATTCCTTGTCTGGTCACAAAGCCTCTCAAGGCAGAAGGCTGGGGAGGACACCAGGGTTCCCAAGGCATGCAGGCTGCTCAGGCTGCACTTACTGGACTGGAGGGTGGCATTGAGAATCGTTGCAGTCAGGGCAGCAAAGATGATGAGAGTATCAAACCTGGCACGAGGGAAGGCACTGCTGTTAGATTTTGGGGGGACAGGGACAGGAGTGGGGTTTAAACAAGGAGTGACCCCTGCTCCTCACATCAGGGCCAGCTCAGGCTGTGGGCACATGGAGAGCTCTGTCACAACCACCTCTGATTCACCTGAAACACACCTTGGCACAGGAATTCAGAGCCTTTCAGTCCTTGAGGGGCTGAGCACAGCACTCACCACACTCCACACAAACCTCCAGCCCACTCACCAGTTCCAGAACTGGGTTTTGCCAAAGAACTCCCTGGGTTCATAGGTGTAGACCTTCAGGAGGATCTCGATGACGTACAGAGCAAGGAACACCCACTCTGCGTAGGAAATGCTATCCTCATCCAGAGCAATGAAGACAGCATTTATCAGGATGATGGCATCAAAAGTCCAAACAAAAGCCCTGCAAGAACCAAGAGAGATCAGTCTGCAGCTCCCACGAAGGCCAAAGCCACACAGTTATTTCAGAAGCTCTTTGCCTCCTCTCTCAAAAATCCTTTAGCCATCAGTTCTCCTCAAACCTGAGGATCTGAGGGAGTCACTGAACAGTTTAGCCTTGCCCTTGAAGTCCAACACAGAATTTCTTTAACAGGGGAAGTGACTTTTCCCCACCTACTCAGTACTGGTGAGGCCACACTTGGAGGTGCTGGGGGAGGAACCAGAGTGGGATGGGCTCCCCAGCACTGCAGAGGCCTGAACACACAGAGCTGGTGCAGCAAAGGGTCACAGAGCCAACAGAATGACAGCACAGTGCAATGGGATGTGTTGGGAGAGCTGGGCGAGTCCAGCCTGACAGGGAGAAGGGTCAGGAGCAGCTCCTGTGCATAAACACCTGATGGGAAGGTGCAGGGAAGATGGAGCCAGACTCCTCTCAGTGATATCCAGTGGAAGCACAAGAGGAAAGGGGCACAAGTTGCAATTCAGAAACTTCCATTTAAACAAAGAAGTTGCTAGGGCTTTTTTTTTTATTTTTACCAGGGGTGATCAAGCACTGGATGGGGTTGCAGAGAGGTTTTGGAGCCTCCATCCTTTGGGAATACTCTAGACCCAGCTAGGACAGCCCTGAGTACCCTACTGTGGCTGACCTTGCTTGGAGCAGGGGCTTCCACTAGATGTTCCTTGCAACCTCAGCTATTCTGGGACCCTTGGAAGGCTCAGAGGGGAAAGAGAGCTCTAGGGAACTCGCAGAGCTGATGAGGCAGCAGGACACAGCTCTGCAGCAGAGACTGCTGAGCTAGGAGCAGCTCTGAGTGCGTGGCAGGGCACAAAGCAGAGCCTGATGTCAGCAAAACCCAGCTCGGGCAGCGGGGCCTCGCCCACAGCCACAGCTGGCTCCTCCACACTGAGCAGGAGCAGCAGCAGAGCCCTGAGGGTCTGTCAGCACATCCAGGGGAGCCCTGGGCCCCATCAGAGCTCACCTGTGCCTGACGAGGCCGCGCAGGAGCCGGCTGGGCGTGGATCCGTACAGCGCCGGCGCCCAGCGCGCCAGGGGGTGCCTGCGGATCTTCAGCGTCACCACCTGGATGTTGAGCAGGTCTGCCAGCTGCACGAAGGACTTCTTGTCTGCAGCAGAGGGCCAGGGTCAGCCTGGGCTCGTGGCAAGCAAACAGTGCCTGCTAAAGGCACAGCCGAGCCCACGGGAGCGGCAGCCATCCGGGCTCCTCGGTCTCTGCTCCCAGCAAAGCCAATCCCAGAGTGGTGTCCACCACAATGGGCTGGACTTGGAATCCAAGCGGCTTCTCCACCCCATTCCTGGGGAATTGGCTCGAGCCATGGGCCAACAACCACCACAGAAGGGTTCAGAACAAGGAGAGTGACCCATCTCTCTGGATATTCCCACTCCAGAGGACTGTGTGGGGAGCCACATTGCATCGGATAACAAGGGAGGCTTTGCACATCCTCTGCTCAGAACAGGAGGACCCACATCCCATGGACAGCCTGGCCTGATGCCAAATGGCCATGAAGGGCCACTCACAGTGTGTGGGACATGGGCTATAGCACAGGCAGCAAGAACAACCTTTTGGGACTCCAGGAATCTGGAGGGAAACAGGAAGAGGGACCCAGAGACCTCATTCCTGGAGGGGCTCAAGGAACGACTGAAAATGGCACTCAGTGCTCTGGGCTGGGTGGGGAACAGGCACGGGTTGGACTCTACCTTGGAGTCCTTTCCAACCCCACTGACTGTCATTCTGAGTCCCTCTGGGGCCATTACAGATCAAAACCCCCAATGCCAAACCCCTGGAAGGATCAGGCTCCTGGCTCCTCCCCAGTCCCCACTGCTCACCTACAAACCCTTTCTGCTCGTCATCCGAGATGCGGAGCAGCAGCTCCCGGTGGGAATTGCTGGTGTCAGGAGCCACCAGCTTCACCAGCTGCTTCCAGCGGGCCTCCCGGACCACAAACTGCTCTCCCTCCTCTTCCTTCAGCAGGTTGAAGGCCTCGATCATCTTGCGGCGCTTCATGTAGGCGAGCTTACGGATCTCATTCTGGAGAGAGCGCTGGGAGTCAGGCACCTGCAGGTGCCTCTCCCCCTTCTTGAACAAATAAACTCATTTGCACAGCACAGAGGTGCAAGAAGAGACCCTGGCACTGGACACAAAGCACAGTTAATGCATGTAGGCGTGAGGGTGAGAATTGGTGTTTAACAGGCGGCTGTGGCTTCTCCACACCGAGCTCTGGAAGCATCAGCAGATTGCTGGATGCTGGGACAGCACTGAAAAACCGGAAGGAAAGACAAAGGGTAGTGCCAGACAGGAAGGAGGTGACAAAAATCACGGGATCTGCATGGCCACAGAGGCAAAGAGGATGTGTCCACACATGCTTCCCATCCACAAGTGAATCCTGCTGAGAGCAGGGCTGGGGATCCCCTTCTGCACACGACTGTGAGCAGAGGGACATCCAGAACTCTGCTTCCTGAGAAAGATCCAACCCTCTCATGGGAGCACCCAGGAATTCCCAGCTCTCATCCTTTGATCACAAGTCCCAAACTGCCCCTACAAAAATTCTGATTTACTCAGACCTCCCATTTCCAAATCACTTGCTCTCAGAGCACAGGCAAAGATGCTGTGCAAAAACAGTTCCCTGCATGGAGACAGCATTCCTGAGCTAGGACTAAGCCTCCAAGATAATGCAGAATGTGCTTCTTATCAGTGGGAAACACCATAGAATGTTTCCATCAATGCCAACAGCAGAACTCCCAATAATCCCATGATAGGAGAAGTGGGACTGTGCTTGTTGTTTGCAAGAAGCTCTTTCCCCTTCTCAAAGCTTTCCTGACAGAGAACAGCAGGAAGGCCACAAGCCCCTCCAGGCATTACCTTCAGGTGTTTTTTGTAGTTGTTGTAGACCACAGCCAGGAAGAGAGACATGAAGATGTAAGTGTTGACGATGACGAAGGCGATGAAGAACAGGGCGTACCAGGAGCTGAAGTCAAATGCTGGCATCCTAGGGAAGGGGAGAGGGATTGCTGCTTGCCAGACTGACAAAAGTGAGCCCATGAGAAAACAGGCTACCACGTGGATTTCCAAGTGCTGTTTTGGACTGCCAGATCAAACTCATCAGACAAAAGCTAAAATCTGCATTAGTTCAGTTAGAGAACACTTTTCTTCTGCTGGATTTTCATCCTGGTTTGTCAGGCCCTGACTGAAGGGGTGCAGAAGACAGCACAGAGATGAAATCTCTGCCAGTGCAGCCAAGTTTAAGAGCAGACATGAGGCAATGCCTCAGCCAGATGCTATTTTTTGGCCTCAGACCCTTGCTGCACTCACATCTGCTTTTCCACTTGCTCTAGGATGAGCAGCATTTCATTTCTCAGTTTAACTTCCCAGGGTCACTGTACCATTGCAGTTGTGCTGAAGACATTTCCAGCACATGGATGACTGAGCCCTTCCTCCCTGTCCTACTCCTGACAGCAATTCCCAACACAAACTACAATGGGAACCCAGAAGAAACAGGGATGAAGAGCCCAACACCCACAGAATTTTAACTCTGCTGTGCAAATCAGAGGCTGCACAGAGCACCCTGAGAGCACAGTGAGAGAAAGATCTGATCATTCACATGTGACATCCATACATGACATCCGGGCTGTTTGCTGTGGTCACCAGCACGTAGAGGTCAAACACAATCTCCAGGTAGTTTCTGAAGTAGGGGAGGCCTTCTGCTGTCTGGAGATTCCTGGGAGGAAGAGGAGAGCCTGGAGTCAAGCACTGGGATCACATGTCCCTTGCATTCCCTAGGAATTGCTTGGAGTGAGCCCAGAGTACCCCAGGAGCAAAGGAAGTACCCACACCTCTCTCCAAACAGCTTCAGGGCCATGAGGGAGAACATGAGGAGGCTGAACATGAAGAGCAGGAAGACGTAGGTGATCTCGGGCAGCGTGTTGCGGATGCTGCGCAGCGCCCTCCGGATCTGCCGGGACAAGGGAATGTTCAGAGACAACGTGGCACCCCTTTTCCCCCATCCCACCTGGATCCAACCCCTGAAATGGGGTGCAAGAGACCCAGGCCTTTCCTCCTTGTTCCTCAGGGGGATCCTAGAAGGAAAGGCCTCAGCTACAAATCACAGTGAGCTCAGGAGCCAAGGGACATAGGGCCCCAGGGCACTGCCAAGATGCTCTTGCTGCAAGGAACCACTCAGGGACAGAAATCCATCACTCCAGGCCACGAAACACAGGCTCTGAGTCCAAATGCTGAGCTGCTCCCTCCCCCAGGCCTCCACATCACAGTGTATTCATTTGTAAGTCAGGCCCAGGCCAGTCTTGGGCAGCAGGACAAAGATCTCTCCGTGCTGAGGGGAATCAGAGTCCAAACCCAGACTACAGCACTTGTTTACCCAGGAGACTTCCAGCAATCAGTAACTTGGTCCCTGACTCAGGGAGAAACACAGGGGTTTTTCCTGTGATACTACGTGAACCCACCCTTTTGCCCACCTGAAATTATTGCTTCAGGCCACTTCTGAAACAAACCTTCTCTCACAGAACTCTAAATTCTGCCTGAGGGTTTCTCCTCCCCAGCAGCACATCCAGAGCTCACCTGTACCAGGGCTCATAAAACCTTTCTGCTAAATCTCCTGGATTGTGGAAAGCAGCAGGCTGTCTGAAAAACCAGGACCCTGGATATGCCACCAGACCTTTTCTTTACCTGGCGGCTCTCTGCGAAGTTGATGAGGAAGATGGGCCTCATAAACCTTGACCACCGGATGCTCCTCACACCATACAGCCTGAGGACCCCATATATGCCCAGGTCTGTCAGGGATAGCTGTGGGAGAAAGAAGGAAAGCTCCCAGAATTAATGCTGGAATGTGTCTAGACAGTGAAGTGGTTGTTGATAGAGGAGAGGTGACACATGAGAGGTTTGTGAGATCTGGTTGGCTTGGCAATGGCTCGTGTATGCCAGGTCTGGGATCCCAGGAAAGCAACATGAGAGGGGAAAAACCCACCTCCCCTGGGCCCAACTCACCAGGATTGCCCCCATGATGCAGATGTTCTTGGCGTCCTTCCAGAACACGTTGTGCAGGGTGACTTTGGCAAAGTGAGTCAGGCGGCCGAGGAACACCAGCAGGCACAACACCTCCAGCACTGACGTGGCCTGCAGAGAGAGCAGGGCTCAGCCAGCACAACCAGGAGCTGCAATATTCCTTTTTGCACAATAAAAAACAGGCAGAGCAGTATTTTCAGCCTTTCTTTTGCAGAATTCCCTGCCACAGGCAGGTTAAAGCCAGCAAGTCTGTGTTTGCTTGGGATTTAAGGAGTGCATCTTTCACAATCACACTGGTGCAGCACAAATAAAGGCTGCAGAAAAGTCTGGCCTAAAGTAAAATTTGGCTTCTATTTTCATGCATGAGGACTGGACTTGAGACCCAAAGAAGGCTGGAATTGGTCTCTGGGATGGAGAACAGCAACATGACTTTGACCACAGTCACATGGGCCATTGCTGGTGGCCACAATGGCTCCCACAGTGCCTGGCCAGCTCCGGTGCCTTTTTTATCCCCATTTCAGACAGATCACAGAATTATAAAGTCACAGAATCACTTGGGTTGGAAGGGGACCATAAAGATAATCCCATTCCACCCCCTGCCATGGACAGGGACACCTTCCACTACCCCAGGCTGCTCCAAGCCCTGTCCAGCCTGGCCTGGAACACTTCCAGGGATGGGGCAGCCACAGCTTCTCTGGAAACCTGTGCCAGGGCCTCACCACCATCACAGGGGACAATTTCTTTCCAATATCCCATCTAATCCTGCCCTCTTGCAGTGGGAAGCCATTCCCCCTTGTCCCACCAAGGCCCTTGGAGTCTTTATCCATCTTTCTCATTGGCCATTTCAAGTACTGGAAGAGCCAATTAGGTCACTCTGAAGCTTCTCCAGGCTGAACAACCCCAATTCTCTCAGCTTTTCCTCACAGCAGAGCTGTTCCACCCCTCTGACCAACTTGGTGACCTCCTCTGGACTCGCTCCAACTTTCCATGTCCTTCCTGTGCTGGTCCTGACCTAGAGCTGGATGCAGGACTCCAGGTGAGGTCTCACCAGAGCAGAGGATCAAAGATACCACAAAACCATCTCCATCCACTGTCTCTTGGCACCTCTGACAACCACTTTGAAGCAAGAAGCCCTTGCTGGCTCCAGCAGCTGCATTGGCTGCTCCTACACCACAAACTCACCAGGAAGGGGAGTGGATACACAGCAGGTTCCTCAAACAGGGCAAGGGACAGGTTGAGGAAGATGAAGAAGTAGGTGGCTGTTCGCATCATCCAGTGGTTGTAGAGGTGATAGAGCCTGGAGGAAGAAGGCACAGGCACCATAAATAAAGGCTCCAGGGCACATCCCCAGGATATCACCAAATGTGTCCTGGAAGAACAGCACTTGCTGTCCCAAACAAACATTACTGCCAGCAAGGAATTTGGCAATTTGTTTCTAAATCAGTCTCAGAGCTGATGGATATGGTACTGCCTTCCAGAGCAAGGTTAAATAACAGAATATTTATTATAGCAAACAAAAAATATTTAACTTGATTCTGCCACTCCTTCCACACAGCTGAGAGCTGACCAAGCCTCCCACACCCTTCATTGCCCCAGAGGCTTGGAAGACTTGACGTTAGTTTTATTTTCTCCCCTCCAGCAAACCACAACTTTTTAATGTCAATTCCCATCCTCAACATATAGATGTGCTGAGCCCCGTTTTAAGCATTTCAGCTTAAGCCCAGATTTTAGCACCCCACCCATTCACCCCTCTCAGCACCCCTGCTTTTCCCGGCTGTTGCTGTTTGCCCACGGATGCCGCTGGCTCTCCGCAGGTGCGGTCGGGCCGGGGGCGCATCCCTGCTTACCTGACAGCCTCCGGAGAGGTCCTGAAAGGAATATTCCTGTTGTACTGCGCGTCGGACACGAACGCCGCTGCCAGCAGCAGATCCTGCGGGAAACACAGGACAGCGTGTGAAGAGCTGCGGGGAACTCCGCGGGGTTATCGAGGGGAAGGAGGAGAGGGAGAAAGGAGGGAGAGTGCCTGGGGGCTCGGCGCTACCTGCGCTGCCGCCTCGGCCATGGCGCGGGCGGACGCGGCGCCTCCCCGGGCCCGCCGCCTTTAACGGGGCCGGTCCCGCCCCCGCGGCGGCGGAAGCGGGAGGCGGCGCCGGGCCCGGCGGAGCGGGAGCGGGAGCGGGCCCGGGATGGTGCTGGAGGCGCTGCGGCCGCGGGTGGTGCGCTGGGCGCTGCTGGCCGCCTTCGCCGCCGGGGTGGCCGTGGGCTGGCAGGCGGGCCGGGCGCGCCGCCGCTTCCTGCGCTGGCGGCAGCGTTACCTCCAGCGCCGCCTCGCCGCAGCACAGGAGAAGCTGGAAGCGGCCTGAGCCCGGCATGGCCTGGCAGCGGGCTCCGAGCGGATCCTCCGGTGGGTTCGGCTCCTCCGGAGCTCCGGTGGGCGCTGCCTGAGCCGCTGGGAACGGGGGAAGCGCTGCTGGGGAAGGACAGCATCCGTGGGATGGCAGGGCTGCCGGCTGGACAGCATCCGTGGAATAGCAGGGCTCCTGGAGAAGGACATCATCCGTGGAATAGCAGTGCTGCCAGAGAGAACAGCATCCATAGAATACCAGGACTTCTCTTCCTCCCTTCGCAAAGCAAGATCCCCAACTGTGTCAGACTAACCTAAGAACTGAGGATATGCAAGCAGCGATGCCAAGCCTGGAATGGACTGTTCAGGGAGGTTTGGAGTCCCTATCCCTGCAGGTGTCCAAGGAACAACTGGACGTGGCACTCGGTGCTCTGGGCTGGGTGACAAGGTGGGGATCGCTCACGGGTTGCACTCGGTGATCTCGGAGGTCATTTCTAAGCTCGGCGATTCCATGATTCTCGGATTTCCATATTCCACAGAAGGGTTGTCTGCACGTGTCCAGCTCTAAGCCTGCTGCTCTGCCCTTGCCAGGAAGCGCTGCCAACACAATAAACTAGCAAAAGTCATTGCATGGTGCTCCTAGGTGTTTATTTCTGGAATAAATGTGAAAACGTGCCTTATGGGCACATGTAACAAGTCCCATTATGGGTGTGCATGGGGACAATTAAGTGGTGTAAGAGTTCATGCTTTGGCTGGGAATGAACAAGTGAAATAATAAAGGAGGAAGAATTCCTTCTGGCACTTTGGATAAGGAATTGTGAAGGTAGCTGTAGCAAATTCCTTCTTATTGCTAGAGAATGCCAGGAGACAGGAGTGCTGGGGGATTCATTGCAGGCTGCTGGTTTTCAGAGGTATTATGGAGTTCTCAAATCTATTGGGGGGGGGCGGAGGAAACACTGCCCCTTAAGGCTTTGTCTTGATCTTGGACCTCCTTCCCAAACGTAGCGATCCTGCCATCAGACCGGGTGTTCTGCAGAGGTGCCTTCCAGCTCCTCCTATTCCGTGGTTCCGTGGCTGGGATCACAAAACGCCACCTCGTTTGTCCCCAGATGAGCCCCGCCGGGGCTGCTGGGGGTGCGAGGGACCTTCCCGAGCTCGGGGCTGCGGGGGCCGGGCCGTGGAGCGCTCCGGCCCCGCCCCGGGCCCGTCATCCGGCGGCGCCAGGGCTGCCCCGTTGCCCGGCGACGATGTCGGAGCGGCGGGCGCGGGGGCCGCTGCAGCGGGTGCAGCGCCGGAGCCGAGAGCTGCGGGCACAGGTACCGGGGCCGTACCGGGTTTGTACCGGGGCTGCACCGGGGATGTACCAGGGTTGTGCCGGGGCCGGTGCCATACCGGGTGTCTGGCCCCACACCGGGCGTCTCGTCCCCCCTGGCCCTGACCGCCCCGTCCCCTGTTGCAGGTGGAGGCGCTGCGGGCGGAGAGCGCGGCCGCAGCCCCCGGGCAGCGGGAGCCCCTTCGGCTGAGGTGAGGGGATCCCGACCCCCCATTCCGAACCCCCATCCCAATCCCCATCCCGACCCCCATTCCAAACCCCATCTCGGACCCCCATCCCGACCCTCCATCCCAATCCCCATCCCGCCCCCCATCCCTCGATCCCAGCGCCCCGGCATTGCCCTCACCGTCCCCTCAGGTACCCTCAGCAGTGTTCGCTCCCTCCACGCCTTTTCTCTCCTAATCGTACAGTTTTCTCCTTGCCCCTCCCGCTCCTGTTGTCCAGGCTGGTTCTTTCCCAGCCCTCTGGGGCTGAGGACGGTCTGGAGAAGGGAAGGCTGAGATGGGACCTCACCAATCCATATAAATATTTCCAAGGTGTTGGTGCCAGGCTCTTTCCGGTGTTCCCAGCAACACGATGAGGAGCAATGACCATAAATTTAAACACAAATCCAACACGAGGGTGGCAGAGAATTCCAAGAGCTGCCCAGGGAGGGTGTGGAGTCTCCCTCCCCTCTCTGGAGAGATCCCAAACCCAGCTGGATGCATCCCTGTGTCACCTGCTCTGGGTGATCCTGCCCCCTGAGCAGTGGGGTTGGGCTGGATGAGCTCCAGAGGTCCATCCCAGTCCCGGCTATTCTGGGATTCTGGCAAATGCTGCTGTTTGGGCTTGGATTTCTCAGCCTGAAGGGACACACAGCACCTAAAATGACACCTTTCAGTCAGCAGGTGTGGTTTGGGTCAGAATTTTAAGAAAATACCATCTGCCTGTCTTGCTCTCAATGCAGATGTACAGAGCTGAAGGAATTGGTGGAGGAGAATACAAAGGCTCTCCATGCTTTGAAAAAAGTAAGTATGGAGATTAATTTGTGGTTTCCTCCAAAATTCACCATGGAAAGCATTTTAAAAAAATCAGTGTTCCATTTTAGATCCCTCACAAGAGCAGT
The DNA here is from genome assembly GCF_028769735.1 of Zonotrichia leucophrys gambelii. Classification (NCBI taxonomy): domain Eukaryota; kingdom Metazoa; phylum Chordata; class Aves; order Passeriformes; family Passerellidae; genus Zonotrichia; species Zonotrichia leucophrys. Next base: position 101,725,237 of record NC_088172.1, read on the forward strand.
GCCCAGCACTGCACAATCCCTGCCTGTCATCTCTCCAATTTATATTTTTATATCCATTTATATAATTTAAAAACTCACTTTAGTGCTTTATTTTGTCCAAGTCCCAGGTGAAAACTTAACAGAGAATTTCACCTTGGCAGAGTGAAAGTCTAAGAAAATTGTCACTAAAGAGGGTGTGACAGCAGCCCAGGAAGGGGAAAACTTGTAATGCATGTCTGCAAAACTTAATTTATAGAGGGACTTTGATTCTTTGAGCAATTTATTGGGGAACTTTGATTGTTTGGGGCATTTGTTGGGTTCTCCGCCAGGCTGACGAGCCTGCGCCGGTGGGGAATTACAGCCAGAGGAAGGAAGAGGAAGAAAAGCTGTTGCTGAGACTCTCCCAGCAGCTGCAGAAACTCCTTCTTGTCTTGGATCAGGATAACGTGACAAGAAATTATCCAGGGTGAGTAGCTTAAACATACAAATGCAACTGGTTTTTTAAATTATGGCTGGAATGGACCTTGAAAAAACATTATATCACCCCTTTAATTAGCTGAAAAATAACAGAAAGATAAAAGTAGAAGTGCTCAGGAGAGAAGTCATTTATGGCTTGCTAGGATTTTCTCAGGGTGCTGGATATTCCATGGCTGGAATATAAGGTTTGGAGGAGTTTCTTCAGGACAGAGAGCAAAACAGAGAAATGAAGATGCTGTGTCTGAATAATGTCCTTGCAGAGGCTTGACAACATTTCAGAAAGTTTGGTGGGAATGATACTAAAAAAATAGTTTGATTTGTTTTGGGTAGGGGTAAGGAACACCAGAAAGGCTCTCATGCAGAAGAGGGAAATGAAGAAGAGGAGGAGAGTGAAGATGAAGAAAGTGAGGAGGAAGACACTGAAGAAGAAGATGATGAGGAGAAGTTGTTGGATGATCCAAATGTTAGAGAATGTGTTGCTGTTGGGAACTTTGATGCCCAGCAGGAAGGGGATCTCACATTTGTGGTAAATATCTCTCTGCAAAGGGTTTTTACACTGCAGATCACTCTGAGTTAAGCAGTAACCATAATGAAATCCTGTGCTTTTGGGATTCAGCCACTTGTGGGATTTGGGGGAAAACTGGAGTTAGGTCCTTTTTCATTTAAATATTTGCCTGTTTTTTTTGTCTTTGTCTCTTTTTCCAATGCCAAAGAAAGGTGAAACCCTGCTCATACATGACAAGAAGGAGGATGGCTGGTGGGTAGCTGAAAATTCCAAGGGGGAGAGAGGCCTCGTTCCCAGGACCTACCTTGCGGTGGGTGTGCTGCAACCTCTGCCCTCATCTCTGCTCTTTTATATAGATTAATGATCTATAATCAATGATCTGGTCACAGTGCCATGTGTTGTTTGGAAATAAAGCCAGGTATTTGGAAATAGCTCCATGGTTTTGTCCATGGGGCTGGAGATATCAAAAGCAGCATTTCTGTGCCTTGGGAAGTTGTGGCAGAGAAGTTTCTTGAATATCAAAGTCAGAATCTTTGGCACTTAAAGGTCAAATCTGAAGACTCCAAGCTGCTGTGGCTTGATTTGGGGTTTTAATAATTTATCTGAAATGGGAGTCCATGTAAATGTGGGAAAATTTTCTTCATCACAGGGCGAAAATCTCCTTTTCTAAACTTACTTAATTCATTCTAAACTGACATTAATACGGGCTGTGGTTGGAGAAGGCATTTTTAAGAACAGAACTCAAGCCTTTTGCCATTTAAATGTGAATTCCAGGTTCCTAAGGAAGAGGAAGAAAGCCAGGAGGAGTCAGAAGAACACATAGAAGTGGTGGATGAAACAGCAGATGGAGCTGAAATTAAAAAAAGGTAAATGGAATGCCTCAGATACGGTTTTGAAGCTGCTGCTGTTTGGAAACACAGCAATATTAAGTGGCTAAAGTTTTGTTCATGTGAGGATTTACTATAAATCCCTCTGTTTTCTTCCAGAACAGATTCCCACTGGAGTGCTGTCCGAGCCATTGTAGAGGTGGGTGCCCCTCTTACAGGGCAGCTTCACCTGCCATAATCTTCATTATTTTGTAGAAAAGCTGTGCCTTTCCCAAACACTGTGCCTCATATCAAAGACCATTGTTCCTAATTAACATCTGTGTTTTGGGAGTTTTTGGTAGCAAGAAATGCCACAGAAATGCTTCAGAAGAGGTGACTGATACCCCAAGTTTCTGGTTCTAAACAGAGCTGTAATTTAGGATGAATTTTGCTGGTAAATATCAGGACCGGTAATTTCTTTTTTGCTTTGTTTTTGCTAGAATGACACAGTGGAGGTGCTGACCACCACAGGGGCAGTTCCTGCAGGGTTTCGCCCATCCATGCTGTTCCAGCTCCTGGAGGAAGGTCGGGATCTCACCTGGCAGGATTCTCAGGGCTCTGTGGTGGCTTTCTCACCCTGTCACCAGCCATTGGACCCCAATCCATACTGCTCAATTTTAATTAATTGGCTAACTGGCTATGTTTGACCCATTAAAAAAAATGTATAAAAGATTTTTTTTCCCTTAAATTTCAATTTATCAATGTGAAATCCTGACAAATTTCCTCATGATTTCAAAGAGTTTCCTCTTTGGAAGTTTGTTCCTGTTGACTTTGCAGGAAATGATGATTTTTTTGATTTTATTTTAATCTTCCCTTTTTCTCAAAGGTCTTTTCTAGTCTCTTCACCAAATGCATTAAGATATCTCATGTTTTGTTAGTCTTTCTGTCTAAAGCTGTTTAATCTCTTTATAAAATGAAATTATTGTGCTTTTGAGATTAAATACTTCAGAACACCCACAAATAGCAGACAGTGCTCATGGCAGATAATTCCATAGTTTTGTTTAATCAAACACTTACCTGGACATGAGTTTTGGGTGTTGTCCTTTTGGGCACAATAAAGATAATTTGAAAAATGAAGAGTTTTTAAATATACTCTTGTTGTAGGTGAAGAATTTCGAGCAAGTTACTACTTGCAACCCAAGCTTACTCCATCCCAGCTGGCTTTCAAAGACCTGGTGTGGAACTCTGAGAGAAATACTGTGAGCATTGCTGCTAAGGGGGACACAAACTGTATTTGCCTTCTTTCCTTTTGGCTGGTGATTATGTCTTAATTTGCACCATTCCTGGTGCAAATATTTCTTCTGCTGGGACCTTCTGTCTGTCTCTAAAAGATCCCTGGGGCAGAGCTAAAGGCTTGTGAAGAAATCCTGCTGCTGCCTCTCACTGGGTTGGTGCTTGGGAGAATAACCTCAGTCCATAAACACAAGATGAGACCACATGCAGAAGGGACTGTAGGCTTAATCCTCCTTCTGCTGTGTTTCAGATCCATCCTAGAGCCACCAGAGTGTCCCTGATTGTCACTTTGTGCAGCTGCAAGATGATCCCTCCCCCTGGGAGCGGCGTGCGCGTCCTCAGCCGGCACGTCCGGCTCTGCCTCTTCGATGGCAGCCGGGTAAGGAACGTGTCTGCTTCCCAAAAATGGACTGCAGGAGGTTTGGAGCTTCCAGCATCCTTCAGGGTCTGCTTCCTCTCTGTCTCAGAGACACACACACCTCCCAAGCTGCTTAATTTATGCTCAGATGAGTCTGGTTTGAGCCCACTCGCCCAGAAGAAGGGAATGGAATGATAAAACAGGCCAGACTGCATTGATGGGCATTGGGCATGGCCAGGCAAGCCAAGCTTCCCACCCAAGGTGCTGCACAAGGCACTTGGACCCCTCCCTTTTTCTGCCTTTGGTTTCTCCCCTCTGCTTTCCTCTCGTGGTAAATCAGGTGCAGCCCCAGGATGCCCAGAGCAGAGTGAGGTGAGGCAGGGAGCTGCTCCTGGCTCAGGGTGACAGTCACACCCTGCCCCTGGGGCTGTGCTGGGTGCCTGGGAGGGGCAGGGTGGGAGCTCCAGTTCTCTGAGTCCCTAATTTTGGGTCCCCCACCTGCCATTGTGCCTCCTGGCTCCTTTGTGTTCCTGGCAATGATGTTTCCTGGGCTGATCTGTCTCCTGGGATGGGCCTGGAGCAGCTGGGTCAGGGGCAGGTTCCTCCATGTGCCCTTGATCCTCTGTTCCTTTGGGTGTGTGCAGAGCAGCTTTTTGTAAAAACATAACCCTGATTATTCAGCAGTTTTCTTCCAGTTGTCTTGATTGTGTGCAGTGTTGGATCCATCTGGGATAACCCTGCACTTTTTGAAAGGGCTTTCCAGAAAAACTGACCTTTGCTTTTTTCCCCACTTTAGGTGCTGAGTAACATTCACACAGTGAGAGCCACGTGGCTGCCTAAAAATCCTCAAACTTGGACCTTTTCTCCAAGGGTAGGTGACACAGCCCCTGGCTGTTTACAGCTTCTTCCTTGAGTGTCACTAAAGTGTTCCTTGGTGGCACAGCTGTGCTCCATGGAAAGACAATAAGGGGAGCAAGGTTTTGACTGGAATTGGTTCTCTCCTCATTTTTATATGGATTGGGTCTAAGATCTTGTGTTGAGTGAGGGATGTGCTTGATGGCCTTTAAAAATCAAAATTTTTTTTTTATAAGTATATAAACTTTTTTTTTTTTCTCCTCCCTCTCTCTGTATCAGGTGATGGGCATCTTACCCAGCTTGCTTGATGGTGACTGTTTTGTCAGGTCCAACTCCCTGTCTGCAGACATTGGGATCTTGTTTGAGCTTGGCATCACGTACAAGTGCAATGTGAGTGTGGGGAGGTGCAGTGGAAATCCCTCCAAGGGCAGGTTTATGAAGGGAAGCAGCTGGTCCCAGTCAGAGAATATCCCTCATTAGAGAACAGGATTGGAGAATAGGATTGCCTGGAAGGAGCCTACAGGAAAGATGGACAGAGACTTTTCACAAGCTCATGGTGTGATAGGACAAGGGGGATGATTTCCCACTATCAGAAGGCAGGGATAGATGGGATATTGGGAAGGAATTCTTCCCTGTGAGGGTGGGCAGGCCCTGGCACAGTTGCCCACAGAAGCTGTGGCTGCCCCTGGATCCCTGGCAGTGTCCAAGGCCAGGCTGGACAGGGCTTGGAGCAACCTGGGATGGTGGAAGATGCCCCTGTCCATGGCAGGGGGTGGAACAAGATGATCCTTAAAATCCCTTCCAACCCAAAGTATTCTGGGATTCTCTGATGGGAGAATATCCCTAAGTAGAGAATAAAAATCCCTCTGGCTCATGGACATGAGTGTCCCTGTACCAACACTGAAATAATTTATGCCAAAGATCCCATGCCATGGGATCACAATGGATGAGTTCTCCCTTCACTCCCGCAGTTTTCCATCTCTGTGATTTATTTCAGACTAATGTCTTGTACAGTTGGAAAACCAAAGTTTTAACTGTTTCAGCAGCATGGACAGTGGTCTCCAGCTCCAGTTTACACAGATAGAGCCTGTCCATCTGGGATATGCTGCTGGAAAGCACAACAGGTAGTAAGATAATAGATGGTAAAGCCAGAAAAACAACCTCAGAGAAGGCAGATTGTGATTTTTGAACACACAAGGGTGAAAGAGGAAAAGGGGATAACTACAACAATTTTCATGTAGTTACTGTAATTAATTGTGGTTCAGTCACTCATTCTGGGTCAGCTGCTCAAATAATTTACATTTCTCTTTTTTTTTCTAGTCAACAGGTGAAAGAGGAGAGCTGAGCTGTGGCTGGGCCTTTCTGAAGCTTTTCACTTCCAGTGGGATTCCTATTCCTTCCAAGTGAGTTTGTTGCCTTTTCCTGCTCTCCCTGTATTTACACACAGATGTAATTTATACATCTGGTTTAGACTGAGAGTAAAGCCCATCTTTCATACTTACACACTGCTGGGGCAGGGGGCATCCAGCCCAGTCCTTTGGGATTCTGGCTCTTCTTTGCTGTATTATCCCTTTCCCAGGTGGAAATTGGGAGACTGGTTCCCAAGACCTGGAAGTTATTGTGAATGAATCTCTCACTGCTCTTGGAATTATGATTTATGATTAGTGGGTCCAGTCATCTGAAAGAATAATGAAGTGTGTATATTTTTATTTTATTAAATATAGGAAAACTTTCTGTTTATTGACAGAAATAATTCATTGTAGCTCAGACTTTCAAGACTTTTTTTTTTGCCAAATATTGGTAGACACACACACATATATATATATATAATATATATAGTGTATATTTATTCTGAATTTATCTGGGTTACAGCTCAAAAAAAATACCCACGGGACACCTCTACTGTTCTAGAACTCTCTAAATCTCTTCTAAGTCTCATATTTTAAATATTGTTCTATTATTTCATTAAGTAAGACGGTATTACAGATTCAGTTTCATGCTTGTTTCAGCAGTGACTTACTCTTGGCAGAACTGGGGTTACATTATTCTTTAACAAATTTCAAATCTGAAAGATTTTAATTGTTGAAGTGGTGATTCCTCAAAACCATTGTAGTGAAACAATTGCTAAATTCCATGCAAGAAAAATATTTGGGCTGTGGAAAAGAAACAATGTTGTTAATGGCTTTTAAAATAATTGACCTCCCAGTACAATTAAATTCCAAAAATAGTTGAATTCCCAATATCATACAGGCTTCAAATGAATCTTTATTGGCAGGATGCATGAGCTGGTCCTGAGTGGTGGAACTCCCTATGAGAGAGGTGTTGAGGTTGACCCATCAATATCGAGGAGAGGTCTGGTTTCTTTTCAATATAATATAAACATAATAATGTGATTGTTGCTGCATCTCCTTCACAACAGTCCCCACAGCCTGGTTTGGGTTTGTGTCTTCTGTTTTTGCATGCATTTCATTATTTATCTGCTTTTGCCTTGGCTGTGGGAGCTGAGTGCTACCAGGCTGACTAAACTCGAAAGAGTTCTCAACCCACAGAAATGCCCATGTTTGTAATATAATTGTTTCAAACTGACTGTGTGAACCTGGGCTGTCTCTTCCTGCAGCAGGCTCCGGGGTTTTTCAGCAGTTCATGAGCCTCAGGAAGCAGCCTGTGCTTCTGGTGAAGGTGAAGTCACCGAGTGTGCACTCGAAAGACATCCTGAAGTGAGTCCTCGTGCTTCCATAAAATGAAAAAGTATTCCAGACAGCCCAGAGAAATCTGCAGTGTTTGCAGTGAACACCTCAGCTGCTGTCCCTTATTTTCCCAACAGTTTTCTCCCTGAAACATTAGTTGGGGGCATGTGCTACATCCACCTCCTGGTGTTTTATCGGCAAATCCTTGGAGATGCCCTCCTGAAGGACAGGACGAGCATGCAGAGCACAGGTGAGCACTGCAGGAAGATCAGGTTCATCCAGGGAATGGCTCTTGCCACGTCTCCCTTTGGTGAGAGATGTTTTTGGCACTCAGGCTGTTATCCTCTTTATTTTTAGTTTTTAATTATTATTTACTTACTGACAGTAGGGAGAGAGAGAAGTTGGAGAATTCTGGATTTAGAATTCAGTGTCTTGCCCTGATTATTCAGCAGAACTAATGATAGTTTATAGCCTTCTCCATTTTAAAACCAACTTGAAATAAGGAAAAATTATATTTCTTAACTGTACTACATATGAATTTATATAGGTGAGAACTGCCACACTTACCTGATTTGATCTGAATAATTTAGGACAGTAGATCAGGCTGATGACCTCTCCTGGAGTTAAACTGGATCCCTTTGGATTCAGACTCCATGTGAAGCCATTGCAAGGCTTTATCCCAGGAGTTGTTCTGGTAGCTGTGCAACTAAAGAAGATTTCTATTATTTCAAAATCCACCATCACTTTAGGAATAGACAACTGAAAATGTCTGTTCTCCTTCCCAGAAGTCATCAGTCCTGGCTCTCTTCCCCGAAATGTTTGTGCATTAGTAAATGCTTCATGTTTACCAAACTTACCATCAGCTTCAAGGTGAAGGGACAAGAGTACATTCAATATTTGAAATCACATGATAAAGAATACACTTCAGCCAAAATCCTGCTCTCCGTCACTTGGAATCTTATCCACAGTCTCATTAATTAAAATAATCACAGGAGCAAAGTGATTTCTCATGGAAGTGACCCAAAAAGCACCTGGACACCTGTGCAGTGGAATTGTGCTCCATTGGGAAAATTCACTGTGCACTTGGTCCTTGGTTCTCCTAAAATGCCACACCAGGCTGAGGTAGAACCCAAGTGTGTTTATCCATAACATCCAAACTAAGCAGCACAACTGCAGCTGTGTGTAAAAAAGGCAGGTGCAGAAATGAGGGAAAACACCTCTGGCAGGTGAATCAGGAAGGGCTCGTGTTTGCTGGTGTTCCCAATAACCAGCACTGGGGCTTGTGTGTCCCCTCTCCTGGTTTAACTGTCTCTCAGCCTCTGAGAATTGGCTGCAGTCAGAACAGTTTTTAGGGAGTTCTACCTTCCCTGCCCTGGAGTACTGTCACAGCTCATTTTCCCTTTGGAATAACCTGACAGGAGGGGATGTGCTGAATACCTGCATGTGCCAATACTTTGCAAACTGATTCTTCCTTAGCCTTGAATGTGTTTGTTTTCTGTTTCAGACTTAATCTGTAATCCTGTGCTAGCAACTTTCCCTCAACTCCTGGATCAGCCAGACCTGATGGATGCACTTCGGGTATGTTACCTTGTCAGCATTTCCAGGCTAAATTTGAGCCTTTTTTTTGTCCTGGGAGAAGACAAAGTTCTCCAGCCTTGCTCTGATTTTTCATTTCATTTTAGAGTGCCTGGGCTGAGAAAGAAAGAACATTGAAGAGAATTGAGAAGGTAACAAACCACAGGTTTTTCTTTCCATATATTCAGGGTAATTTCACCTAGCTGCTCCCTGCCAGTGCAATTGCTGCTTAGCTTTTCCTCTCACCATACAGCTATTTAGAAAACAGATTTATGTAAATGCAGTTCTTAACATTTCTCACCCAGATTTATAACAGTAAACCAGGAGCAGGAGGAAAATTAAATTAACTTGTAACTTTATTTCAGTGTTGTTAGGGGTTACCTGTTAGAGCTTGGTACCCAGAGTGGCTCCCTGTCAAGATGTGCTTCTAACAGTCATGGACACAAAAAGGGGCTGTGTATGCCCACAAAATCATCTTCCCTCCTCCAAACTCTGAGCTTCAGTCCTCCCACAATCTGCCTGGGAAAAGGCCCCCTAAACTCCTCAGATCTCCCTACCTCATAGAGTTGTAATCCATGTTTTGGCACAAAGACAGCTGGAGAATTTACCTGGTTGTCCCCAGGCTCACCCAGACCTTGTCCTACATCCTGTCCCCTGGACAGAGAGCAGCTGCAGGAACTGAATGAGAAAGCCATTGGCTCTCAGTGCTGGATTTCCTGGAAGCAGCAGTGGGATATTTCATTCCTGTGCATGCTCCTGAACTGATGCACAAGGATGGCTCCCCGTTTACACAGAACAAACACCCGCTGAGTCAGAGCAGCTTTGTCAGGGCCATTCATCCAAGAGGAGAGCAGATCTGCTCACGGAATTGGCAACTCCCAGAAGCATCCAGTTCTACCTGACTGGCATGTGCCACTCCCAGGGGAGGATTGCTGAGTGCTCACCCCTGGTGTGGCTCCGTGGGGCTGAGCTGTGAAACGCTCCCTGCCAGGCACAGCGCTCCTGGGGCTGGGACACTCTGGACTTGGATCTTTCCCATGGGTTTGATAATTGACCAGGCTGATCCTTCGTCTCTGGGTTTTCCAAGCTGATCTTCACAGGAGAGCACACAGGTCACACCGTGCACAAAGAGTGGGACAGCAGTGCCCAGGGGCAGCATCGGCTCTGGCTCCAAGGAGCGGGATCAGAGCCATGCTCCACCTAGGACAGCAGGGAAATGAGAGGAGTTTGGGTTTCCAGAGCAGGGAGGATGTGGCACTGCTTTTAAGGAATATAAATACCCCACAGCAAGGGGCTCTCAGTGCCTGTAGTTTGTGGGAAGGCTGGCAGAGTTCAGGTTTGTGGATATGCTGGAGGCTTATCCAGGAAAACGGACGCATGTTTAGGAAGGTCAGATCTCTTCCCATTGTTTTCCTAGGAACTGGGAATGAGTTGTTTGGGGTTTTTTCCCATGTACAATACTTTGGAAAGTGCTTGACAACACCACATGTTGGCACTGAGGTATTTTCACCACTCTTGTCTGCAGAGAGATCAAGAATTCCTGAAGGCTGCGTTTGTCCTGGTGTACCACGACTCTGTGTTCCCTCTGCTCTGCTCCACGTCCCTCCCCAGCTACAGATGGGCTGAGGAGGAGGTGGAATTGTCTCGCTGGAAGGTCATCCATGACTTCCTGAAGAGGAGCCAGGAGAGAGATGGTGCCCTGGAGTACCTGCTGTCATCAGAAAATACCCACAGAGCCTTTGACATCTCAGAGCTGGCCTATGATTTCTTAGGAGAAGTGAGGGAAAACAATCCTGGAGAATGAAAAAATCAAGCTCTCTAAGGACATGGTAAAAATAAAATTAAGTTCTTACCAAAGAGATTGTGCAGGAGCTGAATTGTAATGGATATTTTAGTGCAATTAGGATTTTGAGAGAGATTAAAAATATTTTATCTGTTTATCTACTGGAAATTGTATTTTAAGTTTTTAACTTTGCAGCATTAAACAAGGCTCTGGTTGCCCTACCTGATGTAGCCATGTCAGGTGTCATACTTTGCCAAAGCTGAGGTAACCCTTTCCTCCTCTCATGCAGCTTCCAATTATTTTCCAGTGTTGTTTTAATCAGGGTGAACAAAAGACTCTTTGTCCCAGTCCCCCAGCAGCCTGGGAGCAGGGAAAGGAAAGAGCAGAGATCTCTAAGAATGCTGCTGAGCAAGGACAGCCAGCTTAGGGGAAGAATCCTCTCTTGCCCAACCAGTGACCAGCAGGTTGCCCCGTTTTTAGGCTGTTTGCCTGTTCCTCTCCCCCACTCAGGAGAAGGCTGGGTTCCTCCCAGGAATGTGCCTGACCCAACACAAATAGCAGCAGGTGGGAGTCCTGGGAATGCTCTGTTTCCCCAGGATTGTTTCCTCTGCTGACCCCTGAGCACCTTGTGACCACAGGCTCTGTGTGCTGCCCATTCCCAGGGGGAAGTGATTAATCCACTTTCTCTTCAGTGCTGGAGCATCTGGATGCTTCCTGCAGGGTGATGGGGACATTGCCACCGAGTCACACCTGGATTTAAGCCCAGGCCAGGCTCAGTTTTGTCTGGCAAGATATGAAACAAGATTTTTGAAAATGTCCACTGCATGGAGCCAAAAACCAGCTCCCACTGGAGTATCTATAAACTGGAGCCTCCAGAAATACCACAGGACACTTCCCCCAGCCTAGGAAGCGCTCAGAGACATGGATTTGATCTTTGCTCTGTGTTGTGCAAGAGCTTGGCACAGAAGCCAAGTTCCTGGGGCATCACCTGTCTCGCCTAGCAGAGCTGGGATAACTCACTGGGACAGTGTCTTCCTCCTGCTGTAGCCCATTGCCCTGGTTAATGGGGTCAGTCTGTCCTCTCTGGGCCACCAGGCAGAAGTGCCACCCCCAGCCTTTCATCCCACCCCTTATCTGGGAGTTCTGGGGCCAGGCAGAGTGCACTGATGAGACAGCAAGCGCTTCCCAAATCCAAACTGCATTTGCCAGGAGGCAGAAATTCCTGTCGCTCCCCTTCACACCTTACTGGGCACTCGGGGGCACATTGCCAAGCCCTCCTGGCGTGTTTGTAAAATTTACCTGCCAGTTTCTGAAGGCTGGATGTGCCTGGAGGGTGTGGAGGTGTCTGACGTGACCGCGGAGCAGAAACCTGAACAGAAAGGGGAGGAGGCTACAACACTGGAAGCTAAAATATTTCAGGATTGGAAGCGTGCCAAGAGAACTGTTCGCGGGAAACATTTCTGTGCCGGCAAGGTGTAGGAAGTTTTTTCCTTCCCTCTCCAGCTGATGACCTTGCCCTGGTGCCCGGCGGGGTGGGGTCCCGTGTGTCCCATCGCGGCTGCCCGGGGGATGCACCGAGCGGCGCAGCCTCGGGCGGTGCCAGGGCTCGGCGGGCCGGGCCCGGGGCAGCGGCGCGGTGCCAGCCCGGGCCGGTTCCTGCGCTTACGTCCCGCGGGCGTGTCCCTTAAATCCCGCACGGGAGCGGCGCGGGGCAGGCGAGCGCCAGCGGAGCCGAGCGGAGCGGAGCGCTGTCGGCGGGGCAGAGATGGCCTCGGTGGGTCCCTCCGCAGCCTCCGCGCAGCCCGCCCTGCCCTCCGGACCCGCCGTCTTCAAAACCATCCCCTACGCCTTCATCCTGCCCGAGATCGTGAGTATGCCTCGCCGCGCTGCCTCACGGAGCCCGCTCCTGGCTAAAATCCCCCGAAGCCGTCCCGAAGGCATCCTGACTGGGGAGTGACAGCTTGTCTTTGAGCTTACGCTGAATGCACAAAGTATTCCTGAAGGGGATTTTAGGAGCAGCTTGAGGACAAGGCACGCTGGGCTCCATCACAGCCTGTGTGAGGGTCACCGGCTGCCGTGGGGCTGGGAGAGGCCGAAGAGCCGCTGGCTCATCCAGGGCAGACTGGCAGCTCTCGTTATCGTGAAGCAGCTCTGTAGAAACGGCTGGAAAATCAAGGCAATTTTGCTCTCTCTATCAAGTCCTTCCAGGGGTTGAAGGCAATTGGGCGTCTGGTAATGTGCGATGACATTCCATGATTCTTTCAATTGCTTCTGGGTCCAGAGGGCATCCAGTGGGACCGGCCAAGATAGCACCTGATGTACTTTGTCATGGTGCACGGGGCTGGCAACTCACACACCCTGTGCCCCACAGGCACGATCCCTGCCCGTGGTGGCGGGCTCAGCTCCCTGCTGCAACTCCAGGGGTCTCACCCACCGCAGCTGGGATGGCACAGGGCGGCACGGGCTCATCCCGATGACCTTGTGGGCTTTTTGTGCTCAGTAAATATTTTGGGTGGATCCAGAGCGAGCAACTCGCTCCAGGCTGGTGCGTGGAGCTGAGAGGAGACTTCCTTGTGCTGTGATTCCAAGCCCTGGAGATTAACGAGCGGGCAGGGCTGGGTTGAGGCAGCCGCTCACTTTTCCCAGATAAAAGCACATTTTCTGGCTTCTCCATCAAATCCCTCGGGGTGAGACATTTCCTTGTGTGCAAGGCGGCAGCAAACCCTTCCCTTTCGTGTGAACACTCATTTCCCCTGAGCTTTCAGGGGAACCGGTGCCAACTTGCTTCCTTGCTTCCCTTAGCACTGGGATGCTCTGGGAAAGATGCAGGGGTTCCGCTGGCTGCTGCAGCTGGCCCAGGAGGGAACTGGGGAGGAAAAGAGCTTTTCCTCATCCCAAACTCATCAGCGGCGCCTGTTTGTCCCCGGCAGGTCTGCGGGACCTGGGTGTGGATCCTCGTCGCTGCTACCTCCGTCTCCTTGCCGCTGCTGCAGGGATGGGTGATGTACGTGTCCCTCACCTCCTGCCTCATCTCCCTGCTGCTCCTCTTAAGCTACCTCCTCGGCTTCCACAGGAACAGCGAGAACTGGAAAGTGCTGGTAAGGAGGGGATGGAACACGGGCAGATGTTGGCAGCAGCAACGTGGGCGCAGGATCACCATGGCTGGTGACCCACCCACCCTTTCTTCCTTTTGCCTTGACTGGAAAGTCCAGGGGAGCTGTGCTGTGAAACCACTGCTTGGTTCAATCCCAGGCCTCTCCAGAGAGGCACCTGTCCCCCTTTGGGGCACTCACAGGTGCCTTGTTTTGCAGGACAGTTTGTACCATGGCACCACGGCCATTCTGTACATGAGCGCCGCGGTCCTGCAGGCCAACGCCACCATCAACTCTGAGTTCGGCGACAACGCGCCCCTCAACTACCAACTCAACAGCGCTGCATCGGTGAGTCCAGAGCACCTGCCGGCCTGCAGGACACACACTCACCCTGCAAGGGCAGCAGCACCTGCTAAAGCCACAGCACAGCCACCCCAAGTGCCAACAGGGCAGAGTTTCAGCTCCTCAGCTCTGTGGGTCGTGCAGCTGGCATTGTCTTCTTAGGGTCCACCAGTTCATGGACAGCCTGACATGGCTGGATGCTGGGAAAAGCTGAGGCTTTGCCTCTCCTTTGAGGCTGGAGGGAGCTCTGTGCTGGGAGGCTTCCCCACCTGAGAGCTGAGAGCACTGGGAAGAGATGGGGTTTGACTCTGCCAGCTGACCCTTCCTCTTCTTCCTCTCGTGCAGTTCTTTGCCTTCCTCACGACCTTCCTGTACATCCTCCACGCCTTCAGCATCTACTACCAGTGATCCTGGCAGCACCAGATTGACGGGACGAGGGCTTTCCCAGTGTGAGAGACCTTGCTGTCATCCCAAGGTGTCCCTGCTCCAGCCCTGTCACCAGGCCTCAGGAACAGCAAGTCCTTTTGCACTTCATCACAGGAGGGATTTTGCTGGCACACCTTGGTGTGCCTGTGGGACATTTCCTGCCTTGCCTGGGGGAGGGACTTGTGAGGGGAGGGACTGGGTGCAAGGCCCCAAGCCTCCAGTACCGACATTCTGCCAAATATTGACAACCATGGGAAGAGGAAAAAAAAAAATCACTGTTCCTTCAGCAAACAACCTCCTTTCTTCTGTAATTTGCCTTTCTCCAGTTCAGCTCCATCCCTCCCCAACACAAGTTCATAACAATAATACAAGATTGTGTTCCTTGACTTTCAGATGGTTTCATTTGGTAAATGCTGTATTTGGAATAAAGTGTCAATGGGCAGATTTTGACTACTCTGTAAGCTGTGTTCACTGAAAAAGCTCATTTTACTTCCCAAGAGTTAGAAAAGAAACAGAAAATGTTCACTTACAAAGCTACAACAGATTGTAAACGAGCAAATCATAGAACCCATAGGAAATTTCTAGATGTAGTACAAAACTACAGCGTGAAAAGAATGATTACACAGGAGGAGAAGAGACATTTACAGCAGCTCTCCTCCCGTGTCTCCTGATTCCCATTACAAAACCTGTGGAGTCCAGGCACCGGCACCGCCGTCACGGAGCGCTGGTGTTACTGCTGTCCCTCCTCCGTGTCCTTTGCCTCGGAGGGACTGCAAGGAGCTCCCTCCTGGCCCTGCTCCAGGCAGCCCTGCAGCTCTGGGACGCGGTGGGCTCGCAGCACATCCAGGTAGAGCAGGTAGTCCTGCAGGCAGGCGGGCAGCGGCAGCTCCCGGATCACGCGCTCCGAGCGCAGGCGCTCGCTGCCCAGCAGGGACCGGATCTCCAGGCGGCACAGGTGGGACAGGGGAGGAAGGAAGGCTGGAAAATGGAATCCCCAGTCAAACACACAGCAGCTCTTACTACACCAATATATTTACTAATATAAAAGGAAATAAAGAGAGAATTTAACCTGCATTTCCCCAAATAACTCCCATTTTTTGACTCCAAAAACATCCTCATTAGCATCAAGCATTCTAAAGGAAATATTATTAAATGACATTATTACTTGGACAACTTAAACATTATTAAAGACCCTTTTAAAGAATAATTTCCTTTGAAAGGAATCATTAACAAAGACACCTAAGTGCAGTTTCTCAGTCACATAACACAAGACCTGCTTTTCTGAAGGCTGAACTATGAAAAATTCCTGCACAACCAATTGAATCTTTTTGGCTGGTCACATTTTGATTATGTTTGATTTTTATGGTTTGTATTTAATTACTGTCCAATGCTTACAAAACAGGACAGATGCTTCATTGTAAACACAAATCAAATTAGAAAAATAAAACATAACTAAGTCCTATTGTCATCTTCTCCTAAAGGTCCCCATCTGCAGCCTGGAAGCTGGACACACGGAGACATTATTTTCCTGCCTGTATTCCTTACCAAAATGGCTCTTGGAAGTCCAAGTGAACTTCTCCTTGTATTGGGAAAGGTGTTGCTCCACAATTGGAGGAAGTCTGCTCCAATTCGTGAACTCCAGGACAAAATTAAGGACATCCTCACTCATGGAGAAAATCCTGTGTAACAAAGACTTCTTTACTTTTAAATACCTTTTAAAAGTATTTGTAGATTACAGAATAAAAGGCCAAAAAGCATCAGATGTAATACACAAGGACAGTGACATTCATTCAGTCACTCAGTAGCAAGCTTGTAATGTGTTTACCACAGCCTGCAGAAAATACAAATATTTCATAACTCTAAGTTAATCCTGTAGTGCCCAATTAAATATAAAACATCACCAAGCTGAGGTCTATATGTGGAAAAACTTCAATAATAATAATAATAAAAAAATCTGACTGGAATTTTTGCCACATTGTGTTAAACAAAACAGTCTCAAACTGCATCCGTTTCCTCTCCTCCCAGCCTTGGCCCAGCTTCATTTCCCATTTGTTTCCCATCCCTCCTGACCTATTTCTCCCATTGAAATTTCTTCTTGCCATGGCTGTATTAAAGTCTCACACAATTTGCAGCTAAATTTGGGGGTTAAGTAGAGATGTTAGATATAAACTTGGGAAGTGATGCTTTATTGCTATTCTAGAGAAAGGCAATTTCCAGTCTGGCTTTCTTCCTAAAGAAAATTGTTTTACTGCCTCCAGACGTGACGTGTGAATGATTTATTTCAGACTTTCCACAACCACTCCCGTTCCTGATGGTGGCAACAGATTATCAAGGGCCATCCTGTAGCAGCTTTGCACATTAGCATGGGATGTTTGAGTTAAGAAGGACCAAGCTCCCTGCTCTACCAGAACCTGCACATGAAATTCACGGGGTTGAAGCCAGCCAGGAGCAGGCAGGGCAGCCATTCCTTGTATTCCTTCTGCACCGTGCTGCTGTAGAGGATGAAGTCTGTTAACTCCTCCTCCGAGGGCAGGGAACAGCCAGACCTCAGGAAACGCCGGAACAGAGCAAATTCCCTATGGCACAGGCAGTGAGCCAAGTTGATGCCACGCAGGGTGATGCCATATTTCAGCAGGACATCAACGAACAGATAATACCTGTGAGCAGGAAAAGGAACAGGGCATCCCGTGAGCTCTGCCTCAGAAAGCACCCACCACTTGTTACATCTGTCTGCAATGAAACAGTTCAAAATGTTTTTATTAAAATCCTTTTATCATCATCCCCAATAGGATAAGGACTGAGACTGTGACTGGTGTTGCCTTTTAGGGATTAGAGGGCACATTGCCCCACAGAAGTGGTGACATGTGTCACCTGCCCTGTTCACAGAGCAATCACCTGCTCTGCATCCCTTCCTGAATTATTTATTATAAAGCAACATCAGGACAGAAAGGGAAAAATGGTGTCCAAGGATTTTTAAAGGCAGCTTCCTAGGAGCAGGCCACAAACTAAATTCATTAGTAACAAACCTCGTTAATTTAAATGGCAGCCATAAATAAATTATAAACAATATAAATATTTTATATAATTATATATAACTATAAAAATATATTTATTTATTTATTATAAATATTATAATAAATATTTATTTACTATAAATAAATAAAATCCATGTACAAAGAAATAATCTGTTAAAATCTGAGAGGATTCAAAAGCCGTTTTTGAAGATGTTTTCCTTAGAGCAGCAAGTAAGTCACACTTCAGGCCTTCACATTAATATTCCCAAGGAAATGGGAATAATGAGGAGTGTCTGCAAAGGGGGAACACACTGGAATTCTGGAAAAATACTAGATGCTAGACAGCAGTTGGGAGAAGAAAGTGGGAAACGACACGTTTAAAATCAGTTAATGAAAGCAAATATGATTACGAATAACTCCAAAACAGAAGAGGTTTGCTTACTGCTTTTGGAAGACCATGCACATGGGGGACCTGCAGCCGAAGTCTGGGCACTCCTGAGCATCTGGGCTGAAGCCCTGCCTGAGCAGCATCTCCAGGCACTCGCCGTCCCCGCCGTACAGCGCCGAGTACACCGGGCTCACTTTGCCCTCGCCCTTGTCACACACCCGGTCCGTGACCGGAATCAGCAGCTCCAGTATCCTGCAGGTGTTTAGAACCACTGCTTGCTGATCTCATTGCAATGATTAATCTTAAACACACAGCTATTTTTTCACAGGGTCATTGCAGCTTTGGAAGAAAATCGTGCGTTTTCACTCTTGACATACACAGATCCCTGCATATGTTGTGCTTTGGGATGGATTTGGACTGGAAAGAAGTATTTTAAACCAAACCAGGGACAGCTACTTCCTATTACCCAGCAACTATTTTACAGCAACAGAACACCATTGCACACTAAATCCCAACTCCAAGGAAGTTTGGAAGCAAACTGTAAATCTGAGTTGCAAATTAAATGAATTCTTAGTTCTATGAAACAGAAAAATCATTCAGTTTACAGCTCACACCCCAGGCCACATCACATTAGTGACAAACACCAGTTCCTGTGCTGCTGGCACCTACTGGTGCTGCATAAGAGTTGCCAGTGATGTATCATCATTTATGTACTTAAGTGCTGTCCATGTGTGAATCATGGAGTTCCTGAGAGATCCTTCTCCCCAATGGTCTACTCCCAAAACTTCCTTCCACTCTTGGCTCGCTGCTGTGGAGCTGACTTGTATATCTGAAACTGGGCAAAGCTGCAAATGCATCTCTGGAAAGATTAAAGAAACTGTTTTTGTGGCTTTGATTTTTCTGGCTGGTCCAGCTAATTCAATATTTGCATATAATTACTTCTGCTACTTAATATAGAATTCTAATTAGCAGCTGTTCAAGTCATGTATAATGTATAACATGGTTATTTGCATTTTTAAATGGAAAGTAAAACGGTCATGGAGTGAATTGGTATCTGGTTCAACACTGTAGAAAACCCTCTAAATTCATCAGGCTATGGATCAAATCCAGGTTAGATGCTGAATTAAAAATCATAAATCATAGAATGGTTGGGGTAGGAAGGGATCTTCAAGGTGATCCAGTTCTACCCCCTACCTGGACACTTCCACTATCCCAGGTTGCTCCAAGCCCCATGCATCCTGGCCTGGAACACTTCCAGGGATGCCACAGCCACAGCTTCTCTGGCAAACCTGTGCCAGGGTCTCACCACCCTCACAGGGAAGCATTTTTCCTTAATATTTCATCTAAACCTACTCCCTGTCAGTGTGGAAGAAACTAAGAGACATTTAAAATACAAAAATAATCAGAACTTCTAAGTTACTGTTTGAACACCCAATTTTCCTCCCTTTTAGGGCTGAACTTCCTCCTTTGGGGATCAGATTTGTGTGACCGGGACCTTCTGTCTGAATGCCTCTGCAACCACCTACTTTGCATGGCCCATCTCAGCTGCTGCATGGATGGGTAGCTGCCAGTTGTCACTGTTGCAGTAGAGGTTTGGGTCTGCCCCTGCAGCCAGCAGCAGCTTCACACAGTCCAGGTGTCCCTCCTGGGCAGCAATCAGCAGGGGAGTGGCCCTGTCCTTGGCCTGGCAGTTGACGTCCGCACCTGAGACGAGACAAAACCAAAGTCACCTCCATCAGTCATTATCCTTCACAGGGTGGCTTCCAACTCAGCAATAAGGAAATGAAACCTCTGGCATTTGAGATGATGATGTGCAGGAGCAGAGCTCCAGCTGCACTCAGTGGGAGGTGCTGGGAGCGTGGCCAGGGAAATGGAGGACGTGGTTACCGTGGGACAGCAGCAGGCGCAGACTCTGCAGCTGCCCATACTGAGCAGCCACAAACAGAGGGGTGATTCCAAAGTCATCGCGACACTCCGTCCTGGCCCCTTTCTCCAGCAGCATTTCCATTATCTCGGTGGAACCCTGGAATCAAGGTTTTTATTCTCAACCAGCAGGAAAAGGAGGAAATCACACAACCCGTTTTTCCCCACGTGATCCAGATAGAAATAATAAAACCCACAACATATTCAATATCCTAAAGATACACTTAAGAATTAAGGGTAAAATAAATTAGGCAAGTTCAAATTGATCACTTTTGCTTATTTACATGATAAAGTTATTTGTATGTGTTAGAACTATTAAGCCAATATATTTTTAAGTACAAGTGCTAGGGTAGGTTAGGAAAAATTACCTGACAAAAATCCAATAATTATTAAATAAGTATTTATCCCCCAGAACATACCAGTTACACCAAAATTACATGATGTGCTCACAGGTTACCTGAAAGGAAGCTTGGTGCAAAGAGTTCCATCCAGACCAAGAATGAGACCCTTCAATATTTGCTCCGTGTTGGAGTAGGAACTTGACAACCTCTGTATGTTTATTTTCAACAGCTTCCATAGAACAGTAATAAAAAGAAAAAAATCTTATTGAAAAATTTGAAAAAGAAATAATTTAAGTATTTGGGTTTAAAAGCTCAAAAGGTCTCACTGCCAACTTCCTGAAACAACAACCATAATTCCTTTAAACTTGTCCATTATATACTGGCTTGCCTTTTATATTTAGATCCCCAAAACTGTGTTGGGGAATGGAAATGATGCCAAAATTCCCCCAAACTTGGAAAAGACTTGGAATCAAAGGTAACATGGCATACATGATGTCTGGGTAGAGAGGCAAGTAAACCAATAAATGTATTTAATCAGATGATTTAGAAGCATTCAATTAAGTCAAACATAAGTCATAGAAAAAAATGCTCAAAAAATGGACCTTAAGTGCCAAACTAGAAATGTCAATAATAATAATAAAATAATAATTCGTATTTTTTACGTAAGAATTAGGAAGGAATTATAAAAATCAAAAAGGCTTTGAAACAGCCTCATACAGATGTAATCCTGAACCTCCTAAAGTTTTTCTGCGCTTGATGCAGAAAATATATTTGCTTTTATAATTTATAATTTGCTTTTATAATTTGTTTTAAAACACTGTCTGAAGCAGATTTACCCATAAACAAAAGGTTATTTCCACACCTCTGAGTCTAAAGCCTGGTTATTTAGGGCTACAAAAAGATGCAACATGGCAGGCAAGTAAGAAACTCCAGTGAGTTTAAACTCAGAGAAATTTGAGTTTTAACTGGTGAGTTCAAGCTCTGAGGCTTGAGGAAAGCTTGTGTCACCTAGGAAGAGTGGGGTGGTGGCAGATTCGGTGGTGACATTGTCCAGGTCAGCCCCAGCTTCCAGGAGAATCCGGAGACATTCCAGAGAGCCGTGACGGGCCGAGAGGTGCAGAGCACACATCCCTTCAAACGTCCTCGAGTGGATGTAGTCATCAGCTGGAGCTGCAGAGGAGCATAATGAGGGGAAAAAGGGATATTTGGCAGTGAATTACAAAATACAATCATTTTAAGAAAATAACAAAGTTATTTGAGATATGTGATCCATGAATATGCTGTTATCACCTCAAGTATCACCCATGAACTGCAATATGTCAATTTCTACTTGGCACAATTGGGAAACTACACAGAAAAATCCCCAAACAAAATAGGATAAATCTATGGAACTTGTATTTTCTGTGACAGGATAATTTAGCACAAAACCACAGCGTTTCCCATTAGGTTTTCCTTACCTTTATCAATGAGGAGCTTCAGGCACTCACTGGAATTGTGTGCTGCCGCTTCGTGGATGGGCAGCCACCTCCTGTTATCCGGGACATCGACGCTGTATCCCCGATTTATCAATTCCCTCAGAATCTCAACGTTTCCTTCTCTGGCTGCAAGGCCCACAGCCGAGCACCTGTCTGAATAGGCTTCTGTGAAATCCATCCCTGGCATGGAACTCTGCAGCAGGAGGAAAAGAGGGAAAAAAAGAAAAATAAAGAGAGATGTGTGTTGGTACAATATAGATCTGAGGGTTTTTTTGTTTGTTAGTTTTACAGAGGATTTGGTTTGGTTTGTAGGGAGATGGTGGTTTGGGGGGCTTAGGGAGAGGTAATTGCCTGGTGTGAAAAATGCCAATCCCTTGTTTTTAAATTTTTTTAATAAGTTTAATAGTAATAAAATGGTTATGAAAATAGTAATACAATTAGAGTAATAATAATTTGGACAACTTGGATTAGGACAATATGAGACAATAGAAACAAAGAGTTATGGATGTCCAGGTATCATTTTCTGGGCAGCATAAGCCTGGAAAAGGACACACGTTAACAGAGGATTAACCCTTAATAACCTGTTGCATATTCATACATCCCATACATGATGCATAAATTCCATTCCATAAATCCCACACAAGATTCTGTCTGGTCATCCTCAACTTTTTCCTCTGAATCCTCAACGGCGCCTTCAAGCCTGAGCAAGGCAGGAAGAAGTTCGTTTCTCCTGATAATGGAGCAATAAATTCTCTTTCTCTGAAAGGTTTAGGTGTCCTGTGGCTGCTACCTCAGGGCGAGTCCTTTCTTTAAAAAAAAAAGTATCCTACATAGCATAGCTTCTATTTTAACATTTTATTATAACCTAAAATTAGATTTAACACACTACCTCATAGAATTAGCACAGCATTACTTTCTAACACAACATATATAATATTAATATTTGCGAAAAGCCAATCATAAAATACGCACTTTTCACACTAGGGGTTGTGAGAAATGAAACCAAATTTATCACAGGGTGGGCTGGGGAAGGTAGTTTGTGGGTTTTGAGGGGAGATGGTTGAGGTTTGAGGGGAGGTGGTTGTTTGGAAGGTGTTTGGGGATTTAAGGGGAGGTTGAGTTGGAGGAGAGATGGTTTTTTAGGGGGTTAAGGAGTGGTTCTTTGTGGGGTTTGAAGGCAGAGGTGGTCGGGGCTTTGGGGCGAGGTGACTGTTTGGGGGGATGTGGTTGCTGGCAGGACGGGGGTGCGAGGCAGGTGCTTGGGGGAGGTCGTTTGTGGGTTTGGGACGTGGTCGCTGGGGGGTTTCGGGGGACACGATCGTCTGTGGCCTTGGAGGAGGCTGTCCGGGCCGAGGAACGGCTCCCTCAGAGCCGCCAGAGCCCCGGCCCCGCCAGGCTCCGCCACCGCACCGGGGCCGCCCCGCCGGCGCTCGGGGCCGCCGCCTCCGGCCGGGGCCGCCCCGCGGCTCTGCGCAGGCCCCGCCGGGCCGGGCCGCCATGTGGGTGTTCGGCTACGGCTCCCTCATCTGGAAGGTGGATTTCCCCTACCAGGAGAAGCTGGTGGGGCGCATCCGCGGCTACAGCCGGCGCTTCTGGCAGGGCAGCACCGACCACCGCGGGGTGCCGGGCAAGGTGAGCCGGGGCCGGGGGGAGCGCGTCGGGCCCGGCTTCGGGCCCTGCCCCGCGGCCGGAGCCGCCCGCAAGGGCTGCACAGCAAACACGCCAACAACAAACACACCAACAACAAACACAACCCGCTTTAAACAGGGCTCCGAAATGCCGCATTTGTCATTCAGGGTGTTAAATGCCCTCGGTGAGGGGCGGGTGTCAGGCTGTGCACAGGGAATAGGACAAGCCAGAATTATTGATCCAAGTAACCCCCGGCTGTGTTTTGATTTATTTTACTCTCATGGATTAGGAAATATTTGGAGTTCTAAAATTCTTCACAGTTTGGAAAAGGAGGAAAAAAAAAACAGCGAGAAAAGGAAACTAAAATTCCCAATGTCATGTTTTTTTAAACCACGGGGGTAAGGTATAACCTTGCACCCAGGTAACTCCACTGTAAACCTGAGGCGGCTTTAAGAGAGAAAAAACATCAGGATTATTTTAAAAAACACATCTTGTTTCTTGGAAGGTTCCAGATGAAACAACACTCATTAGAATATCAAACACCATAAAATAACTTGCACAGAGCTCAAAGAACACAGCTTGAGCCACCACTGACACACAGTAAAGAACAGCGACGAGGAAAAAACAGTTCTTACAAATACACGGCAAATTTCTTGTCAGCTGCGTTTTAAAAATATTTTCAGAGGATTTTTCCGAGTAGTACAAACAGTACTTAATTCCTCTGATCAATAAGTATTCAGTAATTTGTTTCTTTATGTTTGTTTTGGGTAGTTCCAGGCAAGACAAGGATTCTGCAAGCAATTAAGTAAATATGCTGCCCTTCCTGAGGCAAACAGATCCTTCTTCCTTCACACAGCCCACCTGAACATGAAGTTCTCCTCAGTACTGCCCTTCATATTAAATCAAATCAGATTTGAATGAAATTTAATTAATTTAGGCTACAGTTACAGACATTCCTAGCAAGGACAAGAAAGTTGATTTCCATCCACCACAGAATGTCTCTTT
This sequence comes from Zonotrichia leucophrys gambelii, assembly GCF_028769735.1. Lineage (NCBI taxonomy): Eukaryota > Metazoa > Chordata > Aves > Passeriformes > Passerellidae > Zonotrichia > Zonotrichia leucophrys. The sequence goes on from NC_088172.1 coordinate 101,749,190, forward strand.
AATCCATAATTCACAAAAATCTTCGTGACCCATTGTGAGTGCACAAGTCAGAGAACTATCAAAGACTATGGAAAAAATATTCCAAAAGGAACACTGAAGTTATCTTTGGTGTTTCATGGGAACAGACTCATTTCTGCTCAGGAAATAGGAGTCATTTAGTGTTCATGTAGCTTTATTGCCTTATTTTATCAGTCAGGTCAGGAATAAATTGCTCATGCTGGGAGAGAACTAATTTGATGCCAAAAGCAGCAATTTTAAACTGCAGATGTAGTTCAACACAGAGTTTTATGTTTTAAAGTTTTATACAACAAACTTCAACTATTTTATTTCCAGTATTTACAAACTGGCTTCTTACTTTTTCCTACAGGAATTAATTTCCTGGGGAAAACAAGCCATTTGCAAGGTATCCTCCCTCCATCCAGTGAGGCTCCAAGGGCTCCTTGAGGATAGTTTTACATTAGTGAAACTCTTAATTAGCACTGTTATTGTATTGCTAATTAATTGTCACTTTTAAGTTGCAGTGGAATTGAGTCTGGACTGCACATGTAAAGCAAGGACATTGAAACCCTCCCAATTTCTGACTGCCTTTATTTTTGTGTTAACCCAGAATTTAACATGTTTATTTTATTTAATACACATCCAAAGCTACTCCCCAAAAATACTTACACTGGATCTGGACCTTACTGGAATTGTGCTGGATTAATTCTCTGAGCATTTCATTCCTGTTCCTTGGTTTTTTCTCGTTTTGGTTTGATTTTGCTCATGATTTAAGGCAAAAGCCTCTGACTGATTGATGATTTCGTCTTTTAAATTTTAGCCTGGAAGAGTCGTGACCCTGGTTGAAGATGCTGAGGTACAGTACTGTTGCACAGAAAGTCCTGTTGCATTTCCACTCATTAATTTTTGCTTTTCTACGAGCAGATAACTGTCTTATCTTAAGGGAGAAGTTCTCTCAGTGTTTCCCAGAGTTAGACCAACGGCTCTTGATTATTTCAAATAATATAAACTGGAAGTAGTTTGTGTCTGTTATTACCACAGGTATATTCTGGAATTGTCACTTTGGCTATCCAGTTGTGAGATGTAGAATTTGGTAGAAAGATATATCAAACATACATGATTTGATATCAGCATTGAATGATAAATGTAATTGCTTTAATTTCAGCTTCACAAGGTGTGACCAGATTGTGAAGGTATCTCAGCACACCACACCAGTTCAGGTGTGTAACAGGTGCATTCAGGTCCTTGCCAAACTGTCACTAAACACAAGGGACCTGATCAAAATTCCTTCAAATTCTGCATTATTTAAATTTGTCATTTTCAGGAGGTCAGGGAGAAATTCCGTGTCCTTTTTGCCAGCTCCTTAGTGGCCTCTACTGAAGCTATCTACTACTCCAGATATTAACAAAACAAGATGTTGCTCTGTTAGGAAAACCTTAAATGCAGAGGATAAACCATTTTATTGTAAAGGAAATCATTCCTTCCCTTGGCTGCTGATGTCAGGCCCTGAAAACCAAAGCTCTGGGCACTCTGACTCAAAAAGCCATAACCTGTCAGTGCCTCGTTTTAATTTTTAATCCTAAGACAAAGAACAACCCCAAAATAGCAGAAAGAGGATGATCACTGATAATTGCCTAAATAAAGCAGGACTGAATACTTTGGGACTCTTACAAACAGTGCAAAAAGCAGCAGAAGGGCAGGTGTGACTGTGTTTGCAGGGGTGTCAGGTTGAGGGAAGAGATGAGGATGTGATTCTATGTTTCAGAAGGCTTGATTTATTATTTTATGATATAGATTACATTAAAACTACACTAAAAGAATAGAAGAAAAGATTTCTTCAGAAAGCTAGCTAAGAACAGAATAAAAAAGAATGATAACAAAAGTTTGTGGCTCGGACTCTCTGTCCGAGCTAGCTAAGCTGTGATTGGCTATTAATTACAAACAACTAACATAGGCCAATCAAAAATCTACTTGTTGCATTCTACAGCAGCAGATAATCAATGTTTGCATTTTGTTCCTGAAGCCTCTCAGCTTCTCAAGAGGAAAAATCCTAAAGAAAGGATGTGTCCTTTTTGCCAGCTCCTTAGTGGCCTCTACCGAAGCTATCTACTGCTCCAGATACTAACAAAACAAGGAATTGCTCTCTTAAATGCAGAGGATAAACCATTGCAGAGGATAAACCTAAAGAAAGGATTTTTCATAAAAGATGTCAGCGACAGGCAGGAAATGGGTTTCCTGAAAGCTTTGCCTAAACGCGGCGATTCCCGAGTATCCCTCTGACCGCGTTTCCTCGCGCAGGGCTGCGTGTGGGGCGTCGCCTACCGGCTGCCAGCCGGGAAGGAAGGAGAGGTGAAGGCCTACCTGGATTTCCGGGAGAAGGGCGGCTACAGGACCACCACGGTGATCTTCTACCCCAAGGACGCGTCGGTGCAGCCCTTCGACGTGCTGCTCTACATCGGCACGCGCGACAACCCCAACTACCTGGGCCCCGCGCCGCTCGAGGACATCGCGCGCCAGATCCTCGGCGCCGCCGGGCCCAGCGGCCGCAACACCGAGTACCTGTTCGAGCTGGCCAACTCCATCAGGAACCTCGTGCCCGAGGACGTGGACGAGCACCTTTTCTCCTTAGAGACACTGGTCAAGGAGCTCTTGAGCAAGCACCAAAATCTCAACTGTCTGTGAAGTGACCTCGAAACAGGCCTGGTGTTCTGACCCCCGGGAGGAATGCTCCTCTGCATTGTGCTGTCCTAATTAGTGCTGCATATCTTAATTAATGCTGCGTTCAGAGTAGGAGTTGATTACTTAAAACTGCCAAAATCATTCTCCCATTCTTTCTCAAGAAAGGAGAGCAACAAAAATCTTCTAAGTTCAAATTGGTATCTCAGCTTTTCATCCAAAACTACACCTCAAGACAACCACCCAAACTTCTCTTTATGTTTCATTATTATTTCAGGTTTAAAATAGATCTTTAGAATATTTTTGAGGTCAAAATCAGCATGCAGAGACAAGTTCCTTAGATTTAAGTGATAGTTTGTTCTGATCCCACACCACAGTGCAGGAATTTTAAGTGGTTGGCCTAAATTGTGTAGTAGAACTTTTATATCAACATTCAACTCCTCTGAAATAAAGTTATGCTACTGAATTAGTCATCTCACCCTTTAGATGTTAATTTATCCTTAAATGCAGAGGATAAACCATTTTATTGTAAAGGAGATCATTCCTTCCCTTGGCTGCTGATGTCAAGCCCTGAAAACCAAAGCTCTGGGCGCTCTGACTCAAACAAGCCATAACCTGTCAGTGCCTCATTTTAATTTTTAATCCTAATATAAATAACCCCAAAACATTAAAATTAACTAAGAGCATGACTTGAAGTCACAACACAGCAAGAAGAGAAACTTTCATCTCTTGTTACTTCAGGTGTGCTGTTGTGGCCCCCATCTCTTCAAAGATCCCAGCTGCAAGGACAGGCTTTAGTTTCAAGGATTCACCAACAGAAGGAACCCTCTGGGAGGTTCCCAGAGACAAAATTAAGGAAGGAACCCTCTCTCCAGCAACCTTAGGGGTGTGTTTGGACATCCCAAGAGGGTTGGGAAGCCCCCAGTTTAGGCTGGTAGGCTTCCTGATGCAATCCGTCCCAACATGGACTTGTCTTGCTCCTCAAAACTTTATTTTTATTAACTTCTAACCGAGTATATTTTTATATATTAATATAAAAGGTCCTGTTTCAAACACCACGTAACATCCTGTTTTCCCATCCAGGGAATGTGTAAGTGTTTAGTAGCAGCCTGGAAGCCTGGATTCTGCATCAGTAATTGCAAAAAAAGTGTGGTTTTCCCCTAAAAAGGTTGACCTTTTCTGTTCTTTACATCTTCCTGGTTTATATTTGCGAAGGTAAAAGTGTGCAATGGCATTCTCTGCTTTCTTGAAAATTCATTTTAGATTTAAAAATTCTTTCCTCAAAGACTTATCCTTGTTCCTTAAAAGAGGGCAGGGGATTCAGAACCATCAGGGCTGATTCTCCCTTTAAAATGCTAATTATTTAAGTACTGTGATTCTGTGTAGCTCCACATTCTCTGTCTTTGCCTCCAAGATTTTGTTGGTACTTTGCTTCTTAAGTGCATAAACCATTGCAATAATACACGTTCCTGTGTATGACTTCAGTGCAATAAAAAAGCATTACAATGAATAACGGGGCTGGAAATTTCCAGAAATGTTATGTCTGAAGTGTGTCTGTGTGAGGGTGGACATCAAGGGGTGTGTTCGTTGTGCCTCGCTATAAAATTGCTGTTGAGATTGAGAGTGACAACACACATACAAACTGTGGCACATTAGGAATTAATTAAAGCATGGGAAATATAGATGCATTTGTTTTTGCTGTGTGGGATTAAAGCCACTGCTCTGCCCCCAGCTTTGGTCCCTACCAAAAGCCTCCCAGATCTGCTACCTTTAAAATTTTAGGCCATTTAGGCTTAATTTTTCTCCTGACTGGTTAAACTCAGTGTCTATTTATGCAAATACAGATTCATATCTGTAGGCTTCACTACACAACCACGCACACAAAGACACTGCTAAACCTGTTCTCAAACAGTGTCTGGGGAAACAACAGGCACATCCATTACTATTTACAGGAGATAATGCAGAGAGGAGGGAGAGGGAAATCCAGACGTAAGGGTTGGACTCCATCATCTCCAAGGTATTTTCCAACCAGAATAACTCCAAGGCTCTGTAATAAGGTCATTCTCTGTAGCATGGCCTATTAATTTCTCACTCTCACATCCTTCAATTATTTATCTGCTCCATGTTTCCCATGGGTCAGATGGGACTTGTCTAACCTGCCCTGATGTGAGGACTGTTTGGGTTCTCAGGTGTACAGATACCCACACACATATATATACACACACGGGTGTACAGAGAAACAAACAGAGGAGCCCTTGAAGTGCTCTTTTACACTCACAACCTCGTACCTGTTGTTTATATTTAACCCTCAGCGCTGCCACTGATGACCAAAGTTAATTACATCCCATTCCCCCCCTACTCTCTACTCTTACTCGCTCCCATTTTACCCCTCGCTCGCTCATTCCCTCATTCACACTCCTGCCTCCCTCACACTCCTCCCTCACACTCATTCCCTCACTTACACTCTTCATTCAAATTCCTCACTCCCTCACACTTCTACTCACTGCCATCACTCACTCACTCACTGACTTACTTCCATCACTCACTTCCATCACTCCCCCACCCCTCACCCCGGTCCTGGGCTCTCTCCGTGCCCGCCCGGCCCCTCACCTGCGGCGCGAGCGCTGCCCCGGATGCCGCTGCTGGCGCCGGGCGCTGCCCCGGTTGTTGATCGCGGCTGCCGGAAGCCGACGTGGCGGCGGCGCGGCGCGGCCTCGGCGGAGCCGCCGGCCGGCATGAGGGGCTGCGGGCTGCGGCTGCCGAGCCCGGCCCCGGCCCCGCGGAGGGGCTGCGAGCTGCGGCCGCCCTGCCCGGCCCCGGCGCTGCTCTGCGGGCTCCTGGCGGCCGTGGCCGCCGTGGCCGAGGGCGGCCGGGCGCTGCCGCAACTCAGCGACGACATCCCGTTCAGGGTGAACTGGCCCGGCACCGAGCTCAGCCTGGTGAGCTCCCCCCTCACCGCAGAGGGGCTCGGAGCCGCCTCGGCGCTCAGGGGGGCTCGGGTGGGGCTGGCCCGCCGGCGGAGGGAGCCTGGCAGCTGGGAGAGAGAGAATCCCGGGGGATTCTGTGCCGACAGCGGCCGGGGGAGAGCTGGGGGTGAAGGGCGGATGGCTGGGGCTGGGGGCTGTAATGAAGGTCTGAAATGGGAGAGCTGGAGTGAGGGGGCATGGAGGGATTTAGGGATCTGGAGGGAATCGGGCATCTGGAAGGGGTTGGGGATCTGGATGGGATCAGAGATCTGGAAGGAATCGGGCATCTGGAGAGGATCAGGGATCTGGAGGGGATCAGAGATCTGGAAGGGATTGGGGATCTGGAGGGGATATGGTTGGAAGTAGAAGGTCCAAAGCGAAGGCAGCAGCAAGCAGCTCCCAGCCAGCTAAACCACCAAACTCGAGCCTTGTGGTGTAATTAAATCCCAGGAAATACTCTGAAGCACCGCTCAGGAATTCAGGGGTGTTTCTGGTGAGTAGCATTAAAAAGCCTCTGCCTGGCTGATCCATGGGTTGGTTGTTTTCTCAGCCGACCACCGGTGTCTTGTACAAGGAGGACAATTATATCATTATGACCACTGTGGATAAAGAGAAGTACAAGTGTCTCCTGCCATTGATAGCCAGTGGCAATGAGGTGAGTTCGGGAGTTATTCTGTAAATATAAACTGTAGCTGAGTCTTTACACTGACAGTTTCAATATAATGAGATATCCTTTTGTTGCAGGAAGAAGAAAAGGACTATAAAGGTCCTACTCCGGGGGAATTGCTGGAGCCTCTCTTTAAGCAAAGCAGCTGTTCCTATAGAGTATGTTACTTTTGTCCTGTTCATTAAATGCCAGTTAAAAGGTTACAGGCCAGTGCATGTCAAGGTTTTAGGGTAGTAAATTAAATACTAATACAGTCTGAAACACGGTCTTTACAACTTTATGCCTTAATATTGCTGACAAAATTCTGTGTGATTGAAGATGTCAGAATTCAGATAAATGGGTTGCTATGGTAGCAGTTAAAAATATGGATTTTTTTATAAAAAATTAATTTTTTCCTTTGTTTTATTTGTGTGAAAGTCAAGGAAGTCTTCTCTGGTGTGCTTGTTTGGGCAACACTGAGACCACTCGCTGTGCTCTTGTTTTTGAGGGTGCTCCAGCATTTTGCTGCAAAAGCCAACATTTGGTGGTTTTGTGGTGTGTAAATACATCTAAAGATAATTTTTTAAATGTATTTTATTTCTCAGATTGAATCCTACTGGACTTACGAGGTGTGCCATGGGAAGCACATCCGTCAGTATCACGAGGAAAAGGAAACGGGGCAGGTAGGCTGCTCACTACCCCCTTCCCACTGGCACTGCTGAACTCCTCCAGCAGACTTGAGTTTCTGTAATAATTTAGCCATGATTCCATTTTCCTCATGCAGAAAAACTGCATCTTTATTGTACAGGATGTATTTTTATAGGATTATCAGAAGGCACTGTGTCAGATCTTACTGGTTGGCAATACACTCTTAGTTCATTGCTCAGTACGTGGTATTTTGCATGTCTGTTAAACTTCTGTGTTTTTAGTTAGTTTACATACTTTTTTACTGATTCTTATGAGACAGATCTCTTGTTATTACAGATTCCATTTGTTCTTCATCCTAGAAGTAGATTGTTGTGTTAATGAACTCTCGTTCCCAAAATTATTTTGTATGAGAACTTGCAGGCTGTCTGCACTTAGAAGTGACAGACTAGCTTTGGCACTTTAGCAGAGCAAGGCCTGATTTCATAAGACCTTTCTTTTATAATTTCTTTTATCTATTTGCAACATTGAATTCCTTGAAATAACTTAGAAAGTGGTAACTGATGTTTGTTTTGATTGTAGAAAATAAACATCCAAGAGTACTACCTGGGGAATATGATAATGAAGAACCCGTTGTCAGAACCAGGTGTGTTTCCAAAGCACCTGCCTGTTTCCTGTCCAATTCCCACCCTTCCCAAACAGCTGCAGTGACGTGTTCTGCAGCCCTGCCTTGGTGTCAGGGCTGGATTTGGCCTGTCCTGCCAGCTCCAGGTGGTTTTGTGATGAACTGAGGTGCATTTTGCTCTGTTTGCTGTGGGCCTCAGATCGCTGGTTATTTCCTTTCTTTCCTCTTTTGCACCTGCAAGTGTGCAGTGTATAAAGCACCAGCAAATACACAAACCAGAAAAGCTTCTCTCTGAAATTCCTTTTTTTTTCCAAATGCACAAACTTACCTCGTTCTTAATTATTCCCTAGATCAAGAAGAGAAGGAAAATTCCAAAGACGGTGCAAAAGAGGCAAGTGAAAAACATCTACTTTAACTTCTGCCATCAATAGTGGAGGCAATTTATGTATATATATATATATATATATATATATATATATATAAAATCATAGAATCCCAGAATGGTTTTTGTTGGAGGGGACCTCTAAGATATCCAGTGCCACCTGCCATGGGCAGGGACACTTTCCACTATCCCTCATCCAGCCTGGCTTTGGACACTTCCAGGGATGGGGCAGCCACAGCTTCTCTGGGAAACCTGTGCCAGAGCCTCCCCACCCTCACAGGGAGGAATTTCTTCCTAATAGTCAATCTAATGATAAGATGATGTAATTATTTCCCTAACAAAATGAATATCAAGAAGTGAAACTGTTCCTGAGCTGCACTTCTCTCTTGTTTTTAATTTTCAGTCCCAGCTCAGAAAATTTATTTCGTCTTGCTGCTCAAATTACTTACACTTATCAAAGCTCTACAGCACAGAATCCCTAAGAGATGGAGCTGACTTGCTGACCCATCCCATAATATTCTGTGTTTCCCTTTCCCTTTTGAGGACTTCTCCACTTGTTCAGGCCCCAAAACTCAACTCTTGAGCAGCTGGTTCTATAGCAGAGCAATGGGAGTACCTGAAGCACGCTGGAGTTTGGAATTAGTGAGGGCAGGTTGGACCTTGCTGCCAGTTCCCCTTGATTTTCATGCTGAAGTGAAGTTTTTGTGTCTGTGGCCTTTGGAATAGCGCAGGGTGGTGGCTGTGTAGGGTTCTCAGCAGTACCCAGGCCTGAGGAGCATTTTGAAGGTCATGTGGGGGCAGAACCGGGCCTGTTCTGGTGGCAGTGGCAGCTGTGCCTCCTGGAAAGCCAAGCAAACCAAGTGTTTTGCAGTGCAGCTTTTTTCCTTCAGCTTCAGAGGAAATGAAGTCTTTTATTGCCTTTTTCTTGGGCAGTATTTATGATGCACTTGCCATGTCAGGATTTCCTGGAATCTCTTATCAGGGAAGGGCACGTTGGTTCCTTAATCTCGTGAATGTCTTCACTGGTGGTGCAGCAGTTTGTGGGAGGAGTCAGTGGCCTGGGACAGGGTGACGTGGCTTGGAAGCCAGAGCAGGTGAGGGACAGAGAGGTCCTGGATCCCTGGAGTGTCCTGATCCCAGAAAACACCTCTGTCTTTTAGCACAGACCCCTGCCTGTTCAGCACTGAAAACCTTCAGCCGCTCAACAACCTGGGTGGAAAAGAGTCAGTTTGTGGGTTTGGGCACTTTGGGAAGGCAGGAACTCCAGCTAATTCCAGGATAGAGATTTACCACTTTAGGGAATTAATGTCTTAAAGAGGGAGCTGGATGAAACATGAAAGAACAAACCTGAAGGGAGCAGACTGGAAGGTGTGACAAAATGGGATTTACATTGTATACACCATTAACTCTGTTAGCCACAAGTGCTTGTGGGATCTTCTGGATAAGGAGCAGCCTGGGCTGGGAATGCTGAGAGGTGTAGTGCAGGTGCCAGGGTGACTTTGCAGAAGTTTTTTGGGTTCTTCAGGGCCTGGTGCTGCAGGTGATGAGCCTGGCAGACCCAGTTTGGGGGTGAACACCAGGACATTTGGATGTTGCAGAAACACTGAGCAGCCACACAGGGTCTGATTTTAACCTGGTAATGCTGGCTCTGCACACAGGAATGACATTTTTTGTTTCAGAGGGGTCTCAGGAGCTCTGCTGTGGTTATGACCTGTTCTTTTCCCTCACCCAGATCCCCACAAAGAACATTGAGGGGCAGATGACGCCCTACTACCCCGTGGAGCTGGGCAATGGCACTCCCTGCAGCCTGAGGCAGAACCGGCCCAGGTCCAGCACGGTGATGTACATCTGCCACCCCGAGGCCAAGCACGAGATCCTGTCCGTGGCTGAGGTCACCACCTGCGAGTACGAGGTGGTGATCCTGACCCCGCTGCTCTGCAGCCACCCCAAGTACAGGTACAGAGCACCTCTGTCTCCTCCTAGCTTGGGATTTCTTGAGGGATCATCGTTGTGGTATTTGAAGACTGTAGATGCCATGTGTGTACGCTTTAAAAGTCTATAAAACCAAAAAGTATCTTCTCCAACCATAACCTGGACCTTGACTTTAGCTCCTCCCAACATGAGGAGCTCTCTAGAAGCCGTTTCCTTATGGAGAATTCACAATTTCAGTGTTATTTTCCAAAAATGAAGTGTAGGCTTCTTGTTTCCTCCCCTTCCCTGAACTGTACCACGTATCTGAGGGTCTTTAGACCTTCCAAGGGATGTAAAGAGAACTGCAAAGGGAATGTGCTATGCAGACAAGGGGGGATAATGGACAGGATTCCTGGATTTACACAGATGTTGGGACAAGTGAGTATTTAATCAGGGATCTGAAACAGGCCACAAGGTCTGAAGGCAAAATCCTGCGTTTTGTAAACACGTGGCAGTTGGAGTTACTAAGTGCTGCTATTTTTAATGTTTGGTATCCACTGTAAATTTTCTCCTGTGGATGGCTTTCGTCATACTCTGTTATCTGCTGCACTTATCTGGGGCACTGTTATCTGTTTGATGTGTGAGTCTTTTAAGCCTCTCTAGCAGTGGGAAAAAAGCATAGAAAGTGCACAGGGAAATTGTTCTGTTGCTTGATAAGGATAAAATCTGGAGCTGCTGCCTCCTTCCAAAGGGTTCGTGGCCACCAGCAGGAAACACTGAAAATAAACACTCAGGATCATCATCATCCCCCTTACGTCACCTTGGTAAAAAAGGAAAGGTGGAGGTGGCAGCCTGGGAATGCTGCCCAGTGACATCACAGGGATCACAACCCAAACTCCAAGTTCAGTGCACCTTTTTTCCTGTTGTGTGTTCCCAAAGCAGCCCTGAGTGCCTCAGCCTCTGGGGCTTTCCCTGTACACCTGGCATCTCACCCAGGGATGCAGCTGCACCACCTGGGCAGCAGCAGAGCCAGAATCTCCGAGCGCTGATTCCTGTACTGGAAGGAGTGACAGTGACATGTTCTTACCTTGCTGGGCAGGTTCAGGGCTTCCCCTGTGAATGACATCTTCTGCCAGTCCCTGCCAGGATCCCCACTTAAACCCCACAACCTGGAGCAGCTGGAGAAACAGCAGGAAATGCTGAAGATGCCTTTTAGGAGGGTTAAGGAGGTAGGATTTGTTTCATTTACTTGCCATCTTTAAGACATTTTGTAAGATGATGTCAGTCTTTCATTGGTCTTTAAGCTTGTTGAAACCATCTGTAACTTACCCTATTTGGAAGGAAAACAAAGCAAGTGTGGGCTACTGATTTAAATTTTTGTAGACTTTGTAGCATACAGTTCACAAATGTGTGAAGATTTTGAGTGGAATTTTCTTTCTTTCAGCTAAAATTGCCCAGAACAGCCAACCTGATACAGTGTTCAGTAACTTCATAAAACTTGTAAGACTTTGTAAGGGACTTAATTGTATCTTTTAATTGCAGGAAGAAATGCCTTCAACGAAGGAAGAGAAATTCTCTTCCATCCACAAGCCTGTGGCTGTTGGGAGCCACCAGCTGCTAACGGTGGGGACAACCCACATCTCCAAACTGACTGATGAGCAGCTCATCAAGGAATTCCTCAGTGGCTCCTACTGCTTCCATGGGGTGAGCAGCAAAGCCATGTGGAATACATCCTAATTTGTGCACTTGTTTAGTTTTTATCTTTAACTTTTCTGTTGAAATTCAGTTTATTTGAGCAGACAGTGAAATGAAAGTAGGTAACAGCATTAGCCATGAAGGATTTTTGTTAACTAACAAATACAGAGTTTTACAGCTGAAACAGCAGGTTTAGGGTCTGGGGGGAAAAAGGATGGGTTTGTTTTGGGGTGTTCTGTTTGCTTTAGGGGTTCTGTTTGGTTCTTTCTAACACTGAGGTTGTTCGTCTCCCCAGGGCGTTGGCTGGTGGAAATACGAATTCTGCTACGGCAAATACGTCCACCAGTACCACGAGGTGTGTTCTGAGAGTTCTGTTCGTTCCTTCAAGTTCCTGTTAAGAAAATACAATCCTCTGGATAGGGTGTAGTGCTCAGCTTTTCCTGTTTTAGGATAAGGAAAGCGGCAAGACCTCCGTGGTGGTGGGCACGTGGAGCAAGGAGGAGCACATCGAGTGGTCGAGGAAGAACGCGGCCAGGACCTTCTACCTGCGAGAGGATGGCACCCAGACAGTCAGGTACCAACCAGGCTCTCACACCTGGCACACAGGGCCCAGCCCTGTGAAATTTGGGGTATCAGCAGGTGAAATAAACTGCCAAGAGCAGCATGTTCAGATTTACCCCCCAGTCAGCATCACAAATAGGGAATTCAGCCCTTCGGATGTGGCACAGAGGAAAATCTTTCAGCACTGAACAACTCTTTCCCTCTGCAGTAACTGCAATACAACCTATTGCTATATAATAATATGATAGCTGTATAGAACAGTAGGATAATATACAGTATAACAATACATAGTATAGTATATTATACTTGTTGCTTTTTATTAGTATATTAACCAATGACAAGGTGCTGGATCGCACCACTGAACTGACTGCTTTAAAATTGTGCTTGATACTTCCCAAACTCTTCCATTCTGATCTTTTGTGGCAGGATGGTGTCTCATTTCTATGGAAATGGAGATGTTTGTGACTTGACAGACAAGCCAAGGCAGGTGACTGTGAAATTGAAGTAAGTGAACTTTTATTACAAGGTGATGTTTTGTCTGTTTCCTGGGTCAGGGGGGAAAGCTGCTGCTGTTGTCACAAGGCTGAGATGGCCTTAGCTGTCAACTTAATAAAATGTTGCAGACAGCAGTGAAATACATGTTACTGTGTGCTTGTTGCCTGCCAACCCCCCAATTTCCCCTCCATTTTCAGATGTAAAGAATCAGACTCCCCTCACGCTGTGACCATTTACATGCTGGAGCCTCACTCTTGCCAATACATCCTTGGGGTAGGTACAGACCCACCCTGAGGTCAGGGCTGGCACTAGAGCACATCTCCAGGGTTATGTTTAAGGTGGCCCCTTTCTCCCAGTGACTGATCCCAAGATTCCTGCAGGGCTGAGTTCATGGTTTGGTCTCTCTGTTCCAGGTGGAATCTCCAGTCATCTGTAAAATCCTGGACACAGCAGATGAATACGGGCTCCTCTCAGTGCCCAGCTGAGGACAGCAGAGCCCCCAGGGCCAAATCCTGGCATTCCCATGGGAACAGTGTCTGTGAGCTGACAAAGGCCTCACCAGCACAGCTCTCCAAGCTGAGGGACTCGTGAACCACTTTGTGTATAACTATGTGTATATAAGAGCTTATTGATAAACTTTTAATGATTAAAACCTTGTCTTGCACTTCCTGCCTGGCTCGTGTGTGGCACGTTCCCCCCTCGCTGACGCCATTGTTAAGGTGTAAACTCAACTCAGAAAAGGCACAAAAATTACTGAAGCTTCAAGGGAGGAGCTCAGCTGCCAACAGAAGGAAAAAGTGAAGCCAACACTTCCTGCTCAGGAGCCGCAGCACCACTCATGGTTTTCCTACTGTTCCTGCTGTCTCCCAACACCAATGTTACCTCACTGTAACTGCTGGGAATTGTATTCTCCTGTCACTGTACCTCACCCCTCTTCAGCTGCTCTTTCTGGGGTGCTTCCCACGGCATTCAGTTTATTTATTTATATTTAACGCTGTAGGGACTGTTATTGTGCTGAACATCATTCCTGCCACCAGGTCCAGTTCCCTGTAGTGTGTCCACCTCGCCAAGAATATTTGGGAAGTTTTAATTTGCTGGCACCAGACGTTCCTAGAATTAAATGGTGAGGGATCAGATAAGTTGAAATACTGCTGACAGGAGGATCTGAAGTAGATTTACATTATATTTTTGAACAAGTTTGTAATGGCCAACACCCAGCAGAGCCTGGAACGTCTGGGGCTGTAGCAACAGTGTCCGGTCGGTGCATGTTGGTCACTTCCTTGTGCCCACCACACTTCTCCTTTCTGCAGCCCTTGTGCAAGGCACAGGAATTTCTGATGGCTGCAGGGCAGGAACCTGCCAGCCTCGTGGCAGATGAGTGGGCAAATAATGCCCAAAATACTCCCCTGGGCTGCTGGGCTGTCCTGGTGAGACATTATAGTGTGTCACCAAGCAGAAAACCCAAACAGCAGCAGCAGCATGATTTGGCATTTAAATTGACACTGCTCTTGCTCATACCCCAATTTCTGAGGCTCAGTGAGGTGGCAGAGGGAGCTGGAAAGGGGGAAAAATCTTTTACATAGATAATTTCCCCATGGAACAGTCTTGTACCCAGATTCCCCCATTCCCAGCCTTCCTGCCAGCACAGTGCAGGAAAAGATGGAATCATTTCACCTGCTGCTGCCTGCACAAGGGGCTGGCTGGATCCCCTCGTTGTGGCTCCGAGCTGCACAATCCCTTGGGATGGTTTTAGTTTGGATCAAAGCTGCCCTGATGGAAGGCTGGAACCCCCCAGCTCTGGGCAGCCTCAGCATCCCTCAGGCTGTGCCAGGGGAGGGAACACAGCACAGTGACTCTTCCTGTTCATCCCTCCTTGTGCTGATTAGATCAGAGGACAAGCCAAGAATAGTTATTTTGTGGAATGTCCGAATTCCCCTCCTGGGGGGGAAACTCCCTGGAGGGAGGGGGAAGCACATCCCTGACTCAGAAGTCACAGCACCTGGTGCCTCCCAACAGCAGCTTTTGCCACGGTGTGAGCAATCAGGCTCTTGGCAAACCATTGACTCCAGGCTTTCCTCGAGGTGTTCCTCAGCCCTGACTTCACCTTGCCCAGGAGGCTCCACACTCACAGCTATTCCTGCCTGGAATCTGGGCTGTCCCAGCACCCACATCCACCTTCAAAAGAAACATAATTTGCTCTCCCATCCCCTCCTGACCAACAACTGGCTTAGATTTGCTCCTACACCTTCAGGAAGCACAGCTGTTTCACACAGACAAGTGCATTTCCATTTATCCAGCACCTAAATCCAAGCCCACCTTAATAAGAAGAGCTCCTGGGTGGTCTGGCCTCCTCAAAGCTGGTGCTGATCCTGTTTGGATTTGAGCAGCTCCTGTGCAGGTTCAGCTCTCCTCCATTAAGCAATATTTCCAGTGCACAAAAAGCCTTTTCCTGCAGAGAGAGACAGAACAAGTGGCACATGACCCGTTTAGGGAATTAATGCATTGGTCCTGCTCGTGGCCACATGGTGTGGACCTTCCTTGCTCACTCAGACCTTTCTTGTGTCCTGCTCTTACCTCAGTTCCCAAAATAAGACATTGCTTAAAAAAATGTGCAGAGAATGTATTGGTTTAAATAAATGATAGAATAATTGCAGCACAGGGAGTTGGTGGAATAACTCTGCTCGTAACAAAAAGCTGCCTTTTTAACTTTGTCCCTTCCAACCATGATTTTGCTGGCCCCTGTGCTAGGATGCAGCTGTCCCATCTTCCCAAAGCAAAGCACAGCCCAAGGCTCATGAGCAGGCCTGCTGTACTCCGGTGGAGAATTGTCCAGCTACAGGGCACCACCCCACACTGACAGCAGGAGCAAAACTCTTCCCTGACATCCCAACTTATCAATTTCCCTTTTATGAAAGCAGGTTGGGATCTGTCTGAAGAAGGGATGACTGTGGGGCAATTCCCAGAACCTGCCGCAGCAGGGAAGGGCACGGTCAGACCAGACAGACAAACAGCACAAACCTTGGGTTTTCCAGCCCCCAGGGCTGGACAGAGCGGCACCTGCACTGCTGTGAGAGATTCCAGTCACTGCTGGTTGCAAAAGAGTGGAAAAAACCACAATTGGAAGTGAGATAAAGGCAAGCTCTGGCCCCAGTGAAAGCTCCAGGTAATAATTGAGGGTAAGGTTCTTATCCAGGTGTCCCTGTGGGGCATCAGCTGACCCCAGGATGTGTGATGGCCTCTCCTCTGAGCTCCCTCCCCACTCAAACTGTTTTTACATTATTTTCTTTGAGGGAGAGGCAAAGCTGAAGTTACATTTGATGTCATTTCATGGTTATGAGGAGTTTGAGTGCCTTTGGTCACCAGCATGGGCTAACAGCACAAGTAACCTGAATTTCTGGGTTAATGAAGGCGGAGTCAGCTTTGGCTGGATCACTCCTTTGGCTCTGTTCCCCTTAGCAGTGTTGTTTTTGACAGAGCATGACCACAGCACCGGGGTGTTGCTCCATTCTTTGCTCTGTGTTCTCCTGGAAGGATCACTCCGAGCTCCCTCAGCATTCCTGCAGTCTGTCCCTGCTGGATTCTGGCCAGCCCGTGTCCTCCTCGCTGAGCTCGATTTCTCACTTTTTCCCCCCACCTATGATGCCGAGGCCGAGGCAAACCTCGGGACCACGCTGTGATGCATTCATTAAACGAGCAACTTCCACCTTTTATTTCCCCCTCGGGCACGGGTTGGGCAACGCCCGAGAGCGGCGCGAAGGGGAAAACTTGGCGGATTTCCTCGGGGAGCATCATCTCCGGCACCTCCTCCTCCTCCTCCTCCGGCGGGCACAGGGCCGGGGGCGAGGCTGGGCGGGCCCGGGGTGTCCCCTCCGCTCCAGCCCCACAAAAGGCACCGGAGGCAGCGGAAAGGGTGGAAGGAGCATCCAGGAGAGCAGGTACAGGGGGCAGAGGGTGGCTGGAAGCGAGGAGAGAGCTGTGCGATAAATGAAAATGCTTATCAGACCCCGCGGGCTCCTGTGGGCTGGGCTGGGGGTGCTGCTGGCAGTGGGGACAGAGCTGGGAGGTCACTGATGTCCTGGGCAGCAAAGGGCACTGTGGTGACACAGGTTACTCACATGGAGCTCTGCACCTGCCTTTGCAGGGAAAGGCTGGGCTGATCCCGTGTCCTGCTCCCAGGAAAACTTTGACAAGAAAGGCCAAACAAATGGGCACTGGTAAATCCAGGGCAGGGCAAAGCTCCAGGGCTGGGCTCGGGGGAAGATCCGGGGTCACACAGTTACGTGGAGCTCCCTGGGGTGACACTGGAGTGGCTGAGCAGGTTTTTTTTGTTTGGTTGCCGTGCACTGGGATGGGAGACATAAAACCTGAGTCCCACGGAGCCATGAAGGACATTTCTAATTGTCTTGGTTTGAAAAGACAGGCGTCTGCTAAGGAAGGCAGGAGCCTCTTTTAAAATGGAAATGCAAACCCTCTTCCTCCAAATTATTATAATTTGATATGGACTTCAACCAAATTTGGATTATTTTAAAGGGCATTCATTAACATATTATAATGATGGATTTAACATTTATTTTCTCCAGGATGAAGATCCTTCCTGGCTGCCTTCATTTCTACTTCATTCCCTTCTTACTCAGTGGGGCACATGGATTCCTAACGTGGAGAACACCTCCAGCCTTCCTGGTTTACAACTACTCCTATTCAAATCTCTCCTCTGTCTCAGAAGCACAGGCTCCAAAAACAGCAAGAGCTCTCAATTTCTCACACAATGCCATTGAAAAAATTACCAAGGGAGACTTGGAAGGATTTGACTGGCTGGAAGTTCTGGACTTTTCCTACAATCGGATCAGGGCTGTTGAGCCTGGAGCATTCCAGAGTCTGCTCAGCCTGGCTTCTGTGGATTTATCATTTAATGATGAGAAGCTGCTTCTGTCAGATCTCCCACCCCACCTGAAGCTCTCACCTGCTGGCAAAGCTCCGAGGTCTTTGCAGCTTTCCAGGAATCCTGGTAGATCCTTAGGGGCTGCTCTGGAGCCTTCTGCTCCTACAGCGGAGCTGTCACGTTCTGGAGTTCGGTCTCTCCTGCAAATCCTTAGCCCCAGGCTCAGGAGAAGCCCAGGGAATTTTCTTAGGAAGGGAGAGAGGAACTCAACAGCCCTTCCCACAGCCACACCTGAGCCCACCCTCTGTGGAACTCCCATCAATGGGACACTCAACCTGTCCCACAGCAACCTCACCCAGGACGAGCTGATGTTAAAACTGGATGAGGATCTCTGCAAAGCCCACCTGGACAGGATTTTGGAGCTTGACATCAGTCACAACAACGTGGAAATGGATCTTCTGTATCTGTTTACCCTGTTCTTCCACATGGAAAACACGCTGTCCATCGATGCCAGCTTCAACAAGTTAACCATTAACATCCTGGATCCTTCGTCCTTCTGTGAGTTCCCATCCCACCAGCTTTTGTTCCTAAACATCAGCAACAACCCCATCAACAGCCTGGATACGCTGTGCCTCCCTTCCAGCATCAAGGAAATTGATCTGTCCTTCACCAACATCAGCCAAATACCCCCGAATTTTGCTAAAAAATTGGTTAACTTGGAAAAAATGCATGTTCAAGGCAACCACTTCATCTACAGAGCGTTCTCAGAAAGCGAGAACGCACTTCCAATGTGTGTCCCTCCCCCTGGAACTGTGCACATCAACGCCATCTCCTTTGTCAGGAAGGAGGTTGGGACACCCATTGAAAGCCTTCCAGACAAAGTGAAACACCTGGGAATGTCCAACTGCTCCATTGTGGAGCTGCCAGAGTGGTTTGCTGACACAGTGGAAGAACTGCTATTTCTGGACCTCAGCAGCAACTTCATTTCTGTACTTCCCAATTTCCCCCCCTCCCTGCAGCATCTCGACATCAGCAACAACGACATCAAAGTCATCTCCCCCAGCCTGAAATCCCTCTCCAACCTAACAATATTTAGGATTCAAAGTAACAAAATTACGGGTGTACACACAGAGCTTTTTCCAGCAGCCTTAAAAAAATGTGATCTTAGCAAAAACAAGGTGAAGGTGTTGTCCTTAACTTCTGCCCTGGAGAAGCTGGAACACCTCAATGTTTCTGGGAACCTGATCACACGTCTGGAGGCTGCTGGCCACCTTCCTGCACTGACCAGCCTGGACAGCAGCCACAACCTGATCCCAGAGCTGCCCGATGGCTTCGGGGCAGCCCTCCCAGGGCTGAAGTACTTCAACCTGTCAGGGAATAAGATCTCCTTTCTGCAGCGTGGCTCTCTCCCAGCCTCTCTGGTCGAGCTGGACATCAGCGACAACGCCATCACCACCATTGTGGAGGCCACGTTCGGCCCGCTGACGAGCCTCAGGCTTCTGGCTGTGCAAGGGCACCACTATTTCTGTACCTGTGACCTGTACTGGCTGGTGAACGTCTACCTCCACGATCCCCAGCTGGAGATCAGGGGCAGAGGGGCCATGAGGTGCAGCTTCCCCCCGCAGCGCCGGGGCTCCCTGGTGGGCAGCAGCCGCCTGACGCTGCTGCGCTGCTCCCTGGGTGTGCAGCTGGCCGTGACCGCCGCCGCCGCCAGCCTGGCCGTGCTGGCCCTCACCCTGCTCTGCTGGAGGCTGGACGGGCCCTGGTACGTCCGGATGGGCTGGTACTGGTGCATGGCCAAGAGGAGGCAGTATGAGAAGAGGCCAGAGAACAAACTCTTCGATGCCTTCATCTCGTACAGTGAGCACGATGCCGAATGGACCAAAGAGAACCTGCTGAAAAAGCTGGAAAATGACGGCTTCAGGATATGCTACCATGAGAGGGATTTCAAGCCAGGGCATCCTGTGCTTGGGAACATTTTTTACTGCATAGAGAACAGCCATAAGGTGCTTTTTGTTCTCTCTCCCAGCTTTGTGAACAGCTGCTGGTGCCAGTACGAGCTGTATTTTGCCGAACACCGGGTCCTGAACGAAAACCTGGATTCCCTCATCATGATCGTGCTGGAAGATCTCCCACCCCACAGCGTCCCACAGAAATTCAGCAAACTCAGGAAACTGCTGAGAAGGAAAACTTACTTGAAGTGGAGCCCTGAGGAACACAAGCAGAAAATGTTCTGGCATCAGCTAAAAGCTGTCCTAAAAACAACCAACGAGCCGCTCGTGAGAGCCGAGAACGGATCTGCTCTGGAGATGCAGGAGCTGGAATGAGACCCACGGAACTCTGAGGGCTGTGCCTGGAAAGCCTGTGGTCAGATAAAAGCATTTACCTCCTGCAAAGGCTGCTGTGATGCCCAGGGGTTTGTCTGGGGGACTGCAGCACACTCGTTATTCCCTCTGATAAAGAATCCAGACCCGAGCACTGATAAAAAGTGATAAAAAAGATTTTCCTCCTGGATGCTTCAATTTGTCCAGCTATTCCCAGCATTTCTTTAAGTGCTGTGGATGTCACCTGAAAGGAAGAACTGCTCAGGTCATGCTGCATGTCCTTGCTGCCTTCCTGAGGTGGTGGCAGTGAGGAGTGGTGTCTTAGGACTGATTCCCAGTTCTGGGACACTTAAGGTGGGAACACGCCCTGTGTGCAGGTAGGAGAGCCACAAACCATGCTGGTGCACAGGGAGCAGCTCCTTCCTTTGCTTTGGCAAGGGAAGAGTAAAGATTGACTTAATTTAGCCCTCTGAGAGAGGCTAAACCCACTCTGCTACAGACTGTGGGTTCAGTGACTGCTGGAAGAGATGAGACTTGAAAATCTTTTGTAAATTCAGAATAAAATATACAACCAGACAGTACAAAAAGGACCAGCTGAGTGTTGTGGTCTTTGCTGTTAAATGACTGGGGTGAGCCTTGTTTAATCACAAATCTCTGGGGAATAAGCAAGTTGTGTACATTATTGTTTAGATTTAGGAAAGTTCCACCTCACACAGTCACCCTGACCCACTTCCAGTGGATTCTGTACTACCTCTGCATGGGCCTTGCCCTCACCTAGTGCCACTTGATAATTTTATTTATTGTGCTTGGGAAAAAACAAAAGAAATTCAGCTGATCCAACTCTCACATTCAAGGGAAATCAACAGACTGTGACAGAAAATAAACACCAGGTGAGGACAAACTATTTGGTTTAGCATGACTTGGACTTGCTCCTGTAATGAGCAAACACAAACAACTTCCCAGCAGAAAATCCCCAGTCCAGAAATGCAGCATGTTTGGAACACAGACTGTGAAAAATTCCTTTTCCAATTCCAATTCCTGGCTCTGCTGTGACAAAACCAGACCAACACCAACCTGTTTGCTGCCAAAAGGGAGAACATGCAAAAAACATCTCCACTGACCGAGATCCCTTGGAACTCAGTACAAACCCACCTTTCCTCAGCAAAACTATTTGGCATCATCAGCTTTGAGGTTTTGTATATGAGGATAAAACCCACAATCCTGCAGGCCAGCAGCTGAAAAAGCCAACTCTTCACCACAGAGATCTAGGGCTTAAAAAGACTGTGAATTATAGAAATATTAAATATTTTTGTTCATTTAAGTAACCAGAAGTCGCTTGTTAATGAGATTAATGAGCCACAAGTAATTAATCAGTTGTTTTTCTAATAACCTTTATGCTTTCCTCTTTCTAAAGCACTCAGTGGTCACATTTCTCACTTCCTCTCTTCCCACAGACAGAGAAGTTGCACATACAGCAAACCCCCAAAACTGCCTCATGTATATTTTTCCCTCCAGTACGATTTGTACTGAAGAGAAATTCAAATACAGAACAGCCAAACAAGATCTTTTCATTATCTTTTGTAACTAGTTTAGAAAAAACCACATTATTCATTTAGAGAAAAAAAAAAATCTGGGCAGAGAGAAAAGATTTATGGAAATAATTTCCATTTTACATTTGTATTAGAAAGTTGTTCACACTGATTTTATTGCGAGAAAGCTGGTTTGAATTATTCAGAATTAATTAATATTCAGTGTTAAACAAAAAACAGTGTTCCAGGAGAATCTTGAGAACAGTTTAGTTAACAAAAAGCCTGAACCAACAACTCACAGACAGCAATGATGTGGACATTTTTTGTCTCTAAAGTAACAAATCACATTCCCATCACTGTCATTTTCCTGGAGATGTGGCACTTTCCCATAGCAAGGCATCAAAAGCCTGTGGCACAATTATTTTGGAGACACTGCTGAAGTCCACAGAAGCTGAAAGGTGATTGCTTATTTGGAAGAGATCTGGCCACTTAGAGCAAGAAATGTCTAATTTAAATTAGACAGGGGGCAATTCAGGGGAATTTAAATGACCCTGAATTGTTCTGCCTCCCATGGAATTCCCACAATAAGATACAACACAAATGGGTAAATTTATTAAAAAATACTTGACTTCTGTTATTTGCTCACTGTGTAGACCAACAGACAAAGTTTCTAAGCAGACAGATGAACTCAAACTGATGTTAAGACTTAACAAAACTTCAAAAACTTGTCATTCTGGTTTTAGAAATGTTAGCAGCTGTCAGTTCTGACCGTCAGGAATGGCCAAATCCCAATTTATACAAAGTCATGGGCAAAAGAGCAAGCAGCAACACGACTCTGTGCCTGACAGCTGACCAGTTAGGGAATTCCAGAGGTGACTGTGCTCCTCCTGGTGTATCAGTCACATAATATTGCAAAACTCATCTTTATCCTCAAGTAAATGCATATAATTAGGTAGTGCACGGTTATTTCTATCAGATGTAAAACACTTCTCCAAATTATTTTGGGATACAGAACGCCACCATCATTAAAGTCAATGCCCAGCAGGTATTTATATATGTACTGCAGAGGTTTGTCCCAGGGCCACACTTCTCAAATGTCCCTCCCCAGAGGAAATAGAACACTGACCAAACAAAGAAGCCAAAACTGAAATCCTGAACTTCAGCTGAGTTCATAGAAATTTTGCCATTTACCTCCACAGAAGCAGGGTTTCACCCTGTGAAGATAAAGGACTTTTGTTAATACTGAAAAACATTGATTCTTCCAACCTCCTGCAATGGGAAGAGTTTAAACTCAAATACTACCAAGCATCTCCCCAGTTCTTCCTTCCTGAAAAGACAAGGTATTTATAAAACTTGGTGTTGTCATAGGATGGTTTGGGTTGGAAGGGACCTTAAAGATGATCCAGTTCCAGGCATCACCTTCCCCTGCCCCAGGTTACCTCGAGCCCGGTCCAACCTGGCACAATGACATAATGAACCACACAATCATGGCATCTAGGGTTTTTTTACTCGCCCAGCAGTAAAACTTAGTAACAAACCCAAAATATCCCCCTTGCTGGCTCTCCACGGCAACTCCAGAGCGCGTCAAGGAGGCGACAGCCCCGCGTTCGCTTCCAACGCCAACGGGAGCGGTGTTTCTATTCACCGGCAGCAGCAGCATCACGGAGTTGGGAGCAGTTCCTGTCCAGAGCGGAGCTGGAGGCCCTTTGGAAGGGCCGGGAGGTGCCAAGGCTACGCGGAGGGCAGCGGTACGAGCCTGGCAGCGCTGCACTCCCGCCCTGCCGAGCTGCCCGAGGGATGGAGCGCGAAGGCGAAGGCGGAGCCCGCGGGCTGCAGGCTGTGCGGGGTGCTGGCCTCGGCCGAGGGGCTGCTGTTGTACACGCTGTAGTAGGGCTCGATCCGCGTGTTCATGGGCGTGGAGCTGCTCTGCCCGTAGTGCTGCTGCTGCTGCTGCCCCGCGGACGCCTTGGGGCTCAGCACGCTGTCCTTGGAGCGGCTGCCACCGCACGCCTGCTCCAAACCCTTCTTCTGGGCCTTCGGGGACAACATGTAGGCCGAGTTGGTCTCGTGGTGCGACGACTTGTTCCTGTTGACCTCCAGGCTGCCTTTGCCCATGGCTCGAAGCCTCGTCTTGTGCTTGCAGCAGAAAAAGACCAGGGCCACGTACTGCAGGCACCAGAGCATGCGTCTCCGCAGCCCCGCGCTGTTGCGGGAATATATAAAGGGATTTAATCCCGATTTGAAGAAAATGAGGGTAAACCCGCACAGCTCGAACTGGTAGAGCACAAAGCCACCGCTGCCGGACAGCATGTCCTGCACCAGGGAGATGGCCAGGGGCAGGCAGCACACCAGCACGGAGAGCACGATGACCACGCACGTCACCACCGCCTTGGAGTCTTTGGCCGTGGCCAGGTTGACGGCCGAGGCCAGCGGGAGCCGGCCGGGGAGCTTGGCATGGCCGTGGGGCGGCTTGCCGCAGCTCTGGGTCCTGTAGAGAGCGGGCACGGCCCCGGGCCCCGCGAAGGGCTGAGCCCTGGCGCTGCCCACGGCCACGGCGGCAGGAGGGCACCGCCTGGCCCGCGCGTTCCTGCGCAGGGCCTGGGCGATCATCGCGTACGACACGGACACCACGGCCACGCAGCAGATGAAGTCGGTGACATAGAGGTAGAGGATGAGCCTGCCCTGCCCGCGGGGCAGGCTGGCCATGGGCAGGCAGAGGCGGGAGCCGCGGGTGCGCAGCGTGGCCAGCGTGGCCAGGGTGAAGCTGGCGGCCCAGAGCAGCAGCGTGAGCAGCAGCGAGCAGGGCGCGGAGGCGGCGCGGTGCGGCTGCTTGCCCAGCACCATGCGCAGCCGGTGCAGAGCGATCACCGCCACCGTCTTGAGGGACATGATGATGAAGCCGGAGCTGGTGAGGTGGAAGGTGAAGCAGAAGGTCCCGGGCACGCCGCGGGCCGGGCCGAAGAACAGGACGAAGGCGAACATGGGGGCGGCCACGCCGCAGATGAAGAGGTCGCAGAAGGAGAGGTTGAGGATCATGAAGTCGAAGTCGGTGCGGAATTTCCGGAGGGCCGGGTCGAAGAAGGAGAGCAGCACGATGAGGTTGCCGTAGGAGCCGAGGCAGAAGACGAGGGCCAGCAGGGAGGCGCAGGCGGCCAGCGTGGCGGCGTGGGTGCCCTCCCGCAGCTCCGCGGGGCCGCTGCCGTTCGCGCCCAGCTGCTCCGCGGGCCCGGCCGGCAGCCGCCCCGACCCGTTCATCGCCGCCCGGCCCCTTCACAGCGCGCTCATCGCTGCTCGGCCCCTTCACAGCGCGCTCATCGCTGCTCGACCCCTTCACAGCCCGCTCATCGCCGCCCGGCCCCTTCACAGCCCGCTCATCGCCGCTCGACCCCTTCACAGCGCGCTCATCGCCGCTCGGCCCCTTCACAGCGCGCTCATCGCTGCTCGGCCCCTTCACAGCGCGCTCATCGCCGCCGCCGGGCTCCCACCTTGCCTCCTCACTGCACCCTCACCGCCGCCTCAGGGCTCCCGCCCGGCCCCCTCACCGCCCGCTCGCCGCCGCCTCAGCGCTCCCGCCCCGCCATGGCGCCCGGCCCGGCCCCTCCCCGCTCCGTTCCGCTCCCTCCGCCGCGGCGGGGCTGAGCCGGGGCCGAGCCGCGGGGGCAGAGCCGCGGCCTCCCCGCACCGCCGGGCACGGGCGGCCCGCGGGAGGCGGCGCCGAGCTGGCTCCAAAGCCGCGCTGGCGCTGCATGCCCGCCGCTGCAGCTCCGGGAGCAGCGGTGATGCGAGCGGGTGGAGCAGCACAGAGAATCACAGGAGCGTTCGGGTGGGAAGGGGACCGCAAGAGCATCTCGCTCCTCTCCCTGCCATGGGCAGGGACATCCTTCACTAGCCCAGGTTTCTCCAAGCCTGGCCATGGACACTCCAGGGATGGGACAGCCACAGCTTCCCTTGCCAGGGCCTCACCAACCTCATAGGGAAGAATTTCTTCCTAATATCCAATATGAACCTGTCTTTCAATTTGAACCCTTTCTCCCTTGTCCTGTCACATGCCCTTGTAAATAGTGTTGCTGCATCTTTCCTCTAAGTTTCCTTCAGGTTGCAATTAGGTCAGCCTGAAGCTTCTCTTTTCCAGGCTGAACAATCTCAATTCTCTCAGCCTTTCCTCACAGCAGAGCTGCTCCATCCCTCTGAGCAACTTGGTCCCTCCTTTGGCCTTGCTCCAACAGCTCTTTCCTGTACCAGGACCCAGAGCTGGACACAGTGCTCCACCCAGAGCAGAGGATCTGTGCTGGCTGTGCTCCAACACAACACCTGCCCCAACCCAAAACCTGCTCAGCATCAACATCAAAGCTCTGCATGCTGCTCCTGCCCTGCTTGCACTTCTGCATCCCTTTCCTGAGCCAGCTCAGTGGGGCCTGGGTGCTCTTTGTGTTTGCTCAGAAGCAAAGGCAAAGAACCTTCTGTGTTCCCGTGGGGAGGGAAAACATTGAGCATCATTTCTTTAACTGCCAATTGCTATCACAAATATAGTAGTGATGGATAACTGAGCATTAAAGGGATGGTTTTGAAGTACTTTCAGGGATGTGAGGGTAAGGAAACAACTCCATGCATGTTCTCTGAGGCAGACACAGCTGAAGGGCCTCCATGGCACTGGAAATCCAGGTGGAAGAGACCAAAATCCAGCCAGGAAAGGCACAAAAGCATTATGAAAATACAGTAGAGCCAGTATTTCTGACTTGTGCATGCACTTGTCCTACAATCATTATATACACATTAATCTATTGTTTTAATAACCATCCCCTACCCCAGTGCTTGGTGCTTTGTAGAACCATCCAGACAGCCACAAATGTGCAAGTTTGATACCTGAAAGCTTCCCAGTGCCACCTGCCTGTTTCTTTTTCAAACCTTCATTTCTAAACCCCAGAGCAATGTTATAAAACCTTTGGCTGGTGACAGCAGCCTGGCCTGTGAGCCTTGCCCTGCTAAACACGCTCCCAGTGGTAATGGGAGTGGATTTGTGCTTGGGGGAAATGCCAGCAGCTGGCTGCAGCAGTGCCCTGCAGCCTGAGCAGGTGCCTTTTGGCTTGATTTTGTCCTTAAGCTGGTTGTATACAAGAGGGAGAAGGTTGAAAACCCAAAACGTGGTTTCCTGTGGCTTCAAATTATCTCCTCTCTCAGCTTGGCTGTCTCTTTGTTTTCCCTTACTTGTATTTTTGTTTGTCATTCACAGTTAATTTGAAATCTGTGGGTGAATCTTGGCCCTCATGAGTAAGAGTTGCTTTTTCACAGACAAACTGCATCTCCCTCCTTGAATTTTCTTATTTATAAACATTATAGGACACTTCATTAAGGGATTAAACAGGAGTGACAAAATGTTACCCTAATGCAAGAGTGGGGTTTGGTTGTTTTAGCCCTCTACAGTTATTAACTGTGATTTGAAAAGGAAGGGAAATTGTAGCTTGTTCAAGGCTGCAAGCCTCAGACATTCCAGCAGAAAATGAGAAGGGATTGTTCTCAGGGAGCAAGGGAATGAGCTGAGGCAAAAAGGATCTCCATGGGAGCACAAAGCCATGCTCAGCCCCTGTGGTGCAGCAAAGTGTCTCACCAGTCTAAAAAGTGACTTTTTAAAAAGGACTTTTTAAAAAAAGACTTTTAAAAAGGACTTTTTAGCTTTTAACAGAATTACCAAAGTTTGGGTGGGGGAGAAAAGTAGTGGGGGAAAGTGTGTTTTGCAAGGTAGGAATCACAAAACTTACCTTGCACAAGGTACAAGGGTATTTACTCTTTGCAGCAGCCAAGCCTTTCCTTAAACTTTAATTCCTTAAATTACTTAAAATGCACTTAAAAATCCAGTGCTCTCTAGAACTATCAAGATTCTCATTGTCTTGAAGTTTCTACTGCATAAGGAGAAATAATGTTCCCAAGGCATTTTTGACAACGGAGTTCTGAAGATATTTGCTGGAAATTACTTTTAATTGTTGAAATCTGTCCTCATCTCAGCCAAAGATTTGTGTCTTATGCTTTTAACAAAAGAGTTCTAGGGGAAAGCAGATGGAATAATAAAAGAGGGAATTAACGGAGAAAAAAAAATAGAAATAAAAGCCAGGAGAGAATAAATAAGAGTAGCAGTGAAAAGCTTTTAACAGAATTCTTTCAGGGTGAACTCAGCTGGGCTTCTACATGGATTTATTATAATATGACTGCACGTATTGCTAGAACAGATTTATTTGGTTTATTGCTGGTTTTCCTAAGAAGCCAACCAGAAATGATGGCATCTCACATTCCCCAAGGGAAATGTGTGTCCAGCTCCCTCTGCAGCACCAAAACTGCTCAGCAACATCCTGCATCTTGCACAGAGTTTGTCTTTGACATTCACCAGGCTGTAACTACCTCTGCACCTGAGGGCCTTGCCTTGGATGAACCACCTGGAACACCTTCCTTGGAGCAGGGATTCCTCTGCCTGCTGGCACCTGGGAAATCTAGAGCAGGCTGAGGTTAAATCCCCCTCCTTTTATTAGAAATAGAATTATTAGGCAATTAGAAGTTGCCTTTCAGGTACTGCAGGATGGTATGAGGATGCAGAACACATCAGCTGGTAACTCACAGCTGTTAGAGTTAAAATCTGCCCAGGACAGTGGCCAGCAAACCCTTCTGCTGCCACAGGGCTTGATTTTCCCCTTGTATCTTACCAGATTATTGTGTTTTCCACAGCCCTGGGGAAAAGGGAGCTGGAGGCTCTGCTGCAGGATTCCAGGAAGCCTGAAGCTGTGGAAGGAAGTGTGAGACTGAGCAGGGTGTGGGATGCTGGGGATGCCTAACTGTGAAAAACTGACAGGAGACATCATCACATCATCCAGAGCACCCAGCACAGCAGCCTGGGAGAGAAGTGAGAAGGGAGAAAGGGAGATACCTGGACATAACAGGAATAAAGTCATAATATACCAGAAATAAAGAACTTCATCCCTTTGCCTCTTTGATTAAAACCCAAATCCATTCATGAACTTGTTATCAACACAATCCACCAACGTTGAAACTGTGGTACCACCTAAAAGCACAGGTTAAAAATCTAATTTGCCTACTTGTAATTTTCTTATATATCAAAATAAACATCAAATATACCCACCTGATTATCGAAATATGGGAGATCACACCATTTAATGGTCTAGCAAGAGTCACTGAGCAGTACATCACTGGCATCTTGAGTGTTTAAAAACCAAACCCCCAAAAAATCCAACAAACCCGCCCCCAAACTCAACAAACCAAAACACCTCCCAAATTCTGCCTTACATCTTTGCCTTTCTTTGGTGCTTCCCCATGATGGTCACAGGTTATCTGTGCAGTCTAACAGGTGGTCATTAAGGATGTTGAGGCTATCAAACTATGCTCAAGATATTTTTCCATCTCCTTTCCTGTTCCAAGGGGAAAAATTCTCTCTTCTGCTGCTAGAAATCTCTCCCTCTCCAGACTGAGGTACTGCAGTTGGTTTATCTTGACAGCTTCAGGGAAGAGACAGTAAAAGACATCAGTGGTGAAAGTTCAGAATTCAGGATGTGGGTGTTGCTTGGGGAAAGTTAGGGAATAAATCCAGTAATGCAGTTGTGGTCTTTGGTGAAGATTTGGTGGTAAAAAATTGTTCCTGCATTTTCAGGACAAGAGACTAACAACCTTTCCTTCACTAAAACTCAACCAGCACAAGTTTGCTCACGCTACCACAGATGTATTTTATCCTATAGAAATGTATTTTGGATATTTTGCTGTATTTACTGGGGGATCTCTTTGGATAAAGCAATTTACTGTTGATTTATGAGGTGTTGGGAATTAATATCACTCCTGACCAGAGCATGATTCCCTACAGTGCACTGAAACCTCAACCAATTCCAGCTACACTCTGACTAAGGAAAGAGATTCCCAAGTACAGCACAAAGCAGCAGAGCTGCAGAACAGCACATGCAATATCTGCTCCAACACTTTATCAGCCAAGGATCCTTTAAAGATGATCCTCTGCAGCAAAGGCTTTCCATCACCTGAAAAGATTTAATTTCATCACTTGTAAAGAAAGATTTAATTCCATCAGCAAAACCCTCTCCAACAAATACCAGTTTCTCCAGTCCTCAGAAGTTAACAGGTGTTTTCCTGGCACAAGGTATTTTTCCATAAATGTAAAAGCTGATTTCCTAGACATCAGAACAAGATCTTAAATTAGTCCTTAATGATACTTTAACTCATTAGCAAATCCCAGGACAAACCCAGGCCTCATCCAAGCTCAAAAGCACTGTAAAAACCTGAAGTTACCAGTCTCAAACCAACACATTTCCTCTTTAGAAATACAGGAAGATGCAGTAGTTACAAACAGTCCATTTATTGGGTCTTAAACTACGTACACAATTGAAATCATAATTTTGGCACTACGCTATACAGTGGTTACATCCGTGTGCTGACACTCCTTAAATACTGCCCCAGGAGCACTGCTGTGCTTGGAAATCTGGGATGAGCCACACAAAGGTCTCAGTGCTCCTGGGGGATTTTGCATGAAAAGATGAAACACACAGCAGTTTATGAGTTATTTCCATGTACCTCACGTTCTATGAATGGATCACACCAGAGTATGTGATGTCAGCATTGAGAAATGGCCACACGTGTTGCAGTAAAATCTGAATGAGACACAGACATGAGATACAGGAAAAGCAAAACAAACCCTCTCAGACACAAAGAGATATTCTGTTAAAGAAAATAATTTAAAAAACTAAGAATGGCATTTGTTTTGATACAAAAGCCAGAACCACTACTGTATTAACATCTAAGTATGAATCTTTACAAATTAATCTCACAATGGTGTTATGTAAAAGGTTGCAAACTGTACAATGTTTTGTCAATGCAATGCCTCTACAATTTATACAGTCTTTTACAACTATGTAACACATATTAAACAGCTTGTTAAACAGCCAATTGATACCAGTCTCTTAACAAAGCTGCAGGCAAGAAAACACAGAGCTTCCACAATCTTCAAACAAGATATGCTTGCTCAATCTTTAGGAGAATACACTGTTAAAAACTGCCTTTCCACACTGTGCATACATTTCATTCCGTGAATTCAACCACCACTAACAGTCCATCATTTCCTATCTGTGGGTTCTAATTACATGGAAACACCCATTTCCCCCTTAAAAATATGCAGAGAATCATAGATTTTTTTATTCCACACGTGCTCAAGACACCCCTGAAGGCCTGGCCAGGCAGCAGGAGCTGCCCATGCTGCCTCCTGCCACCCCTGCACTGCACAGAGCTCGGCTATTTACATTTGCACAGGGGAGAGAATACAAAAAGGCAATGCTGCCCTGAGGTGGACTGGATGGTGCTCAAATCCCAGCAGTGAAAAATAAAACTCTGAGGAAGGAAGGAAGGCTCCCAGGGCTGTGTATGGGCTGGGGGAGGAGTTGCATCGGCAGAACTGGAGAGCTCCACTGGGAAATTCCTGTTTGCAGCACTCTCTGGTTCTGCACATCCTTAATGTGGGAGCAGGGGGCAGGAGGAGGGAGTGAGGGATGTGCAGTGTAGGTCACTGTGTGCAAGGAAGCAGAAACAAGACTGATGTGTGGTGCAAGCCAAGGAGAAGGGTCTTGCCATGGACTCACGATGAGGCCCTGCAGGTGCAGCCTTGGGGCTCCCCCAGCTGCTCCCTGGGGAGGTGAAATTCCTTTTGAGTAGAACCAGGTCTCTATGTTTGTATTTAACAGTAGTTTTGATTAGGCATCAGGATTTCCAGCACAAAGTTCTCTACATGATCAATTTCTTTTGAGTTTCCTTTATTTCGCAGAAAAATTCCTACATCCTCGTTTTCCCCAGGAGAAGCCTGAAAAGAAAGAAGAAAAAGAGTTCAAAACACAAATATTGCCTCATGCTCTTGTTCATATGAAAAGATAAATTAAAGCTTCTCTTGGAATGCTGTCACGAAACACCACAATACAAGAGATGGGAATCTTGTAGTGTAACAAAGAGAAACTCCAGGAACGGATTCACTCTTTGGGGACATGCCTGTGTGAAGAGCCCTGGCAGCAAAGCCAGAGTGTGGAAGAGGAAACCCAGTGGTAGCAGCCATTGCCCATCCTGAGGTGTAGGTGATAGCCTGGACTGGGTGGTGTAAAGTCCTCAGAGGCATCAGAAGGACAAAGCAGCACTTTAGGGGCACTGCCAGGCATTTAAAAGGCAGCCAACTGGCAGAAAATGGAGAAATAAATAAAATAAAGGAACATCAATATTCAAGAAAAGAAGTGTAAATGTCTTAGCAAAGCACAGGGATGCACAGAAAGGTGGGAAATATTTTAAATATTTAACCAAAATAAATCTGACCAAAACCACTGGAAGATGCAAAGGGCCAGAAATTTTGGCTGCAGCATTTTCCCTGTGGTTAAGGATTCTCCCTGACTCTGGAGCAGAATTCCTAAGAGTGAAGTTTATGGCAAAAGCCATCAGCTGACCCACCTATGCATAATAGCAGGGTGAAACCAGGAGGTCAGTGAGCACCAGGAGTTGGTCATCTGTGAACTGCTGCTTGTGCTCCTGCCAGTTGTCGTGGTGGGTCCTCCGGAAATTGGACAGCGTCTTCTTCACCGTCATCTGCCAGCACAAGGGGGATGGAGCTGTCAGCCAGGGACACAGCTCCACACCAAAACCAGCACAGGACACAGCAAACACAACTGCTCAGTGCCACCAAGGCTTGCAGCAGACCCAGAGGACAGCAGGGCTCTGGGGAATTCAGCCCACGGTTTCAATTTTCACAGTTCTGGTTAGTCCTTTGACCAGGGTCGTGACTCCAATATTCTTACAAAAAGGATTCCTGGGTCTACAATTTTGAGCTAGGAAACATTCACAGATTCTTAAAAAATAAAAGCCAAGTGCTTTTCCCCCACTGCCTTTTTCAAAAGGGTGGTTTTGGTCTGAAAACATCAAAGGAATTCTTCATCTCACTACTCTGGCTCACAGTCAACAAAACCCAACAGACAGGGCAAAACAGTAAGAGTTAAAGGCAATGATTTCTTTAAAAACTTATTTCTAGGGCACCTCATAACACTTCATTTTAAAAATTCCAGACTGATGTTTTGGTTCAGGTTGATGCTTCTTAGAATGGCATGCACAAAAGGGACATCTTTAATGAAAAAAAAACCACTTCCTCCATATAAATACAGCTCTTGAAGCTTTCAGTTTAATGCTTTAAATTTGAAAGCAAGGACAGATCTACTACAGAAAATACTTAAAAGCAGGTCATGCTTTAAAACTATTAGGAGTCATTTAGTAAAAAGCAGCAGAAATTAAATTTCTTAATAGGTTCCTATGTTTTTCCAGGAAAAGAGAACTAAGAATGAGTCACAGGTATTCAGCTGTGTTCTGTTGAGTTGAGAGCTGCTGTATTTTTACCTCAATAGGCTGGGGATCATTGAGGTGGGCACTGAGATCCATGAGGAGCTGTGGCATCCAGGTGGGCACATCGTAGGGGCTGGACAGGATGCAGGCACTGAGCCCCAGGACGCCGGCGTGGCGCTTCACCAGGTCTGCAAAACCCAGCTCAGTTACAGAACATCAGCAACAAACCCCTGGCACTGCAGAGACCTCCAGCTCTGCAGGAACCCAGAGAGTTCTACAGACATCAACTCATGGATCTCCAGAATGGCTCTGATTCCTTACTCAGAATCCCAGATTCGTTCTTGTCTCTCTAATTTTTTACATCTTCTTCCAACAGGAATCAATCTGCAACTGCTGGACACTTTATAAACATTTCAAATGAGCTTCCCTCTCTCAAAGAAACTAATGAATAACTCATGAGTGACATCTCCACATTCCCTCTTTCTGCATTCAGAGTGTTTTCCCAAATCCCAGAACTGGACAATATGGAAAGCAAACTTCTGGGTCAAATGACTGTGACTCGGATGCATTTAATGCCCAGGCAGAGCCAAAGTTCCAAATCAGGGTTAACTAAGGCGGTTTTTGTTCCAGTTTATTTTTTGGTTGGTTGCTTTGAGTTTGTTGCTTTGTTTTTTTAGAATAAAAAACCCCACTGCTAACAAATAAAAGGTAAGGTGGGGCAAGAAGTGAAACTATGTTGTGACTTTATTTATTGAGGAACTTGCTATCCCTCATCTGTGAACTGGAAACTGGAAAAACTTCTTTAATGTTAATTCTAAAAGAGTAAGAAATTAATTTAACATATGAATACATAATAAAAATATTTGCCTTTGCTGTGTATTCTTACCATCAACGTTGCAAATCAAATTCTGTGGCAGTCTATGTTACCCAAACCACTGATTTTCCTCCTGAGCTGCTTCCTTACCCCCTGAAGGAATTGTGTCCCCCACTGAGGCCAGGTCCCTCTTCCTTTTCTTGGGGAGCCTCATCTTGCAGAGCTGCTCGAAGTGAGTCTGCATGGGCGCGTCCATGGTGAGGAAGTTGCACTGCAGGAGCCCGCTGAGCGTGGTGGCCGCCATCTCCCTCACCTGGCCACGCGTGGGACACAACACAACTCATTTATTTATACTTATTTATATTTATTTATTTGTGCCATACTGCCCTTTCAAGCACACCCCACTAACCCAAGCCTTGCTCAGCAAAAGCCTTTAAAGTATTGTCCTGCTATTAGTAGTTTATTAGGTGGCTCTTTAAAATTAATCAACATGCTTGGCTGTAATACAGAACTACTGTCACAGAATCTGCTATAAAGTGAGCTGCTACTCAAGGAAATAATGTAATTTAACTCCATTGTCAATAGAAGAGCTTTAGAAAGTTTAAAAACAAACATTGACCGAGACCAAATAATCAACTTGCTTCACAAAATTCCTAACAGGCTCTGCATTGACATCAGTTTTAAAGTGGGCTTTATTCAAAAGCATTTAGTTCTTCACAAAAGCAGAAGAGCTTTTCCAAGAAAAAGCAGGAGGAATGTTCCAGAGATTCAGCTGAATCTGTTCTACCCATAGCACAAGTATTCTTTGAAAGGCACAACAGATGCTGGATTAATAAGCAACAGAACAAACTTTACTATCAACAACTCAGTTCTGTAATGCTCCAGCATGAGACTTCCTTGTCTCATGTACCAGACCCCTGTACTACATGAATAAAACCAGAAACCCAGGCTGGAAAAACATTCTTAAGGGTAACACAGGAGCACCAAAGAACAAGACTAAACTTAGCTTTCATCTAATTGCCAAGCCATTCAAAACACAGATCTCCTCTTCCATTCTTTTTAAACAAACCACAGCACCTTGTTAGTGAATTCCAAGTAGAGACAACTCATCCTCGCCTTTAAAAACAAGTGACTAACCCATCAGTATTACTAATTTCTCTCATCTCCTCAAATCTTCCAAAGCCAGGAAGTTATAGATGTGTAAAATTGTATTTAAATTGGGAGTCCCTCCAAAACTCACTCCCACTTTCCATAATTACATTCTGACAAAAGCCTCCCAACGTTTACAAACCTGCAAACCAAATCAACTGGTTGAGATGCTGCCACCAGATTTTGTGATAGGTACATTCTGTCACAGGTAACTGCAAACAGAACACTTGTCTCTGTGGAGCACAAACACCTGCTCTGAATCCAATGCAGCAGATTATAATAATAAATTACATCCTTGAACATGATGTTCTGAGCCTCACAAAGCCATAAGTACAGCTGCAAGAGCTGCCATAATTAAACAGAGGAAGTTGAAATCAGCTCTTGAGACTCTGACCCATTCCATTTAAATTTCTACAAGGTACTATTCTAACGTGATCTACTTTGCTGCCAGCGAAGGAGGAAGGATGAGGTGAGAGGCTGGCAGTGCTGTTTATCAGCAGATTGTGAGTCCCTGAAGAGCTGAGCTATTAAATGAGACAAGATGTGCTAATACAAGAGCCAGACACAAAGCAGCTCGGCTGGGAAGTGAGCGAGCTCTCAGGAGAGCTGGGCTCATTTACATCCCTGCTCCCTGTACTACAACCACTTTTATTTCTAAATTAATCACCCAGCCAGAAGGAACACTTTGCTGTGAGGAGCACCTGGAAGCAAAGCCTTTAAAATCACTCACCAAGCAGCTGATCACTCACCACCTCTGGCACTAAATAATTTATAAATTATCACACTCGTGATGGAATACAGAATATAAAAACAAGAGGAATCTCTCCATCACCTATGGGTTTTTTTTGGTAAGAAGGGACTGATCATTGTCTAAAAGTGCAGCCATATCACAACAAAACCACTCAACAGCATGAGCCAAACCAACTGTAGAAGTTGCAAGGAGAGAGAAAATACAGAGAGAAACAGAGAGAAAATACTCTCATTCCTGTGAAACTGCAGTGCAATATGAAAAATGCTTATCAAGACATTGAGTGCTGTGCATACTAAAACAATCATCATCAGGTCTGGCCCTTGCTATCAAAATATGCAAAAAAAGTATCTTAAAATCCAAGAACCAAAACCTCAATTCTACATTGCAAAGACATCAAATCCTAGTCAAAGCTAACGATTTTCATCTTAAAAATCCAGCATCCAAAAACTACACAGGAATTACTCAGCAGGATACTGCATCTTGTCAGTTATTACCAAGAAAGAACAAGATTACTTTTCAGAGAAAAGTGAAAGCTTCCATGGCAACAGCATGATCCAGAGTGGTTATGAACACAGGTAGGCTTTTTGGATTTGCACCTCTGCTGTGCAGAGAGATAATTTGGTACATTTAAAGTAACTCAATAAATTGCATTCAAGTGAATAAAAGGTATTTTTCAAAATGGTGTGAGATTATGAGGTAAGTATTCTGACAAACAACTTCTGTAGGATTGTAAGGTGATGAAGAATCTTTCTTCTAGAAGGAAAAAAGCATCCAAAAGTAGGATTTCATTGATATTTGGCAACTGCAGAAACACCAGGGAAAATGATGGTGCAGGGGAGATAGGCCAGGCAGGAGGTTAACACTAAAGATTCTCCACTTTGCTTAAACATGACTTAAATTCACATAATTTAACGCAAGCCCCTCAGTTCTAAGTAGTTCTTGATGGAAATATAAAGAGTATTTTTGTCATTAATATGATATGATTACATGTGAGGCAGATCTACAGAGAAATAAATAGTGATTTTACACACTTTTCACACAGGAAGGGATTTGACCTTGGATGTTGAATTTTCTACCAACACACCTTTATAGTGGAATTAATAATATCCCTATTTCATGCACTGAAACCAAGCTCCAAGCAATGCACCATTCTGTGAAAAAGTGAAAGCAGTGAACTTTTAAAAAATCACTAATGGAATATTTTATTATCAATTGTTTCCCTGGAATGAATATGAAAGAAACAAATCCTATAAAGCTCATTTTCAAAGCAGGAAGAATGCTGAGCTAGAAATACCTCCTGAATTAATTCACATGTCAGCTTTTCAATAAAAAAAACTTTGACAAAGGCAAGAAACAGTGGTGTGAAAGCAGTGCACAGAAAGGACCACTTGCCTCGAGCTGTTCATCTTCCAGGAGTTTTATCACCAGCCACCTGATGTCATTGACTGCCTCGCTGTTGTTGAGGAAGATGAAGAGATTGTAGAACACCATGGTCTGGAGGTAGGTTAGGATGGTGTATCTGGCATGCCAAGAATTGCTTTCTGCTGTCTGCAGTGAATAAATCAGGGTGAGAAGGCAAAAATGTCAAAGAAAGCAGGCCCCTGAGGGAAAGTGAACAATATTTAAGAAAAAAGCTTCTGGGGGAAGTTGCAAAGAATTTCCTTTATTCAGGTAATTTTGTTTCATTGACCTTTTATCTCTAAAGTAGGCAGTTATTATTTAGGGAATAATTTTCACAGGCTTCACTTCCAAAGCAGATTGTTAAACAGAAATATATTGTAAAACCCTAAAGAAATCAGATTCCAGAGCAGTTCTTTAGCTGAAGACTCATTCTGAAGCTGGATTCTGAATTGTTATGCTCATGAGGAGATTTAAAGTGATCCACTACTGAACCAAATGTTAATATATCAAAATTCTGTTCCATTTGTTATCAAAGTAAGTGACTTAAATGTTAAACAAGACACACTTACTGAGTGTTTTAAAACACTTTAAATAAAATCTTTCAGATCTAAATCACTATTTGACTTGCTTAAATCAGTATTTGATTTAAGAGTATTGTATACTCTTAATTAAAAGCAGAGGATGCACGAGATGAGAAGGAGCTTTAAGCTGTTTAGACCACACTCACTTGTTTTAGCACCTGAAGCACCAAAGGCACTTGCTGAGGATACAGCAAACCCTGAGACATCAAGGACAAACACATCTTAGCATCTCTTTTGAGCTCATCGTAGCTGTTGTCGTTCTCCACAGGTGCAATCTAAATCAGAGCAGGGAGGGAATAAAGCCCTGTTAGTAAACAGGCACTGGAGACAGCAAAATCCCCAAAACAAGGGTAATCTCATGAAAGGACAGCTGTCTAGGAAAAATACATTCAATATAATGCTGAAAGATTAGGTTAGCTGGGAAAAGCAATCAATATGACATTAAATATTCTCAGTAAATGATCAAGATATCCTGGTGAGATGTTGGTTCCCCACTGCTGTTCTCTTGGTATCAAACCAAATTAATTTCAGATTTTAGATCCAGGTCCAAAACTGAGACAAAGCTTTACCAAGGTCACTTCTACTTCAATAGACCTTTATTTTATGGTCACATAGAATACTGTGGGGTAATTTATTGATGTTTGTGCACTTTGGGCACACAAGCATGGATTATTTCAGAGAGATAGGACTGGATGACACAGATTCAAAGAATACAAGAATCAGAGGAACAACAGGAGCTGCTTAGAAAGAATTGTGTAGTCAGGAAACAAAAGAAAATAGCTCAAGGTCCCTTAGAGAATCATGGAATGGTTTGGGTTGGAAGAGTGGTCCAGTTTCACCCTCCTGCCATGGGCAGGGGCACCTTCCACTAGAGCTGGTTGTTCAATGCCACATGTAACCTGGCCTTGGAATATTATAAATATATATAAATAAAATAACTTCAGTTTATTTATACAATCCTTCTTTAATCAAACATAACCAAGAAAGGAGAAATTAAAGGATGTACCTTGAAAAACAAAGGTAACAGCTGGAGTTGCTCCGTGACGGCCGTAGAGAAAGAACGTCCCGCACTCGCCATCAACCACTTCAGAACTGTTTGAATAAAGAGAAACTATCACTGATCAAGAAGAAAAATATCAACAACTCTGCTACACAATTTTCAGACCTCAATCATCATGTGCTAAAACACCCCCCATTCCCTGAGCTCCCTAACTCACTGGTTTTCAAGAGTTTAATGCCCTGAGTTCGCTCGTCTTGTTCGCCGACTCCATTCTCTTCCATAACATGATTCTGGATTTCTTCATCTGCTTCCATGAGGGGTCTGAGGTTTTCAAGTATCCGGGTAGTAAATTCATGGACACGAGGAGATTTAGTTGCAGCAGTGTTTGGCAAGGAAACATCTATCATGAATATGTAGGTCAACACACTAAAAAAACAAACAAAGCCAGCAGGAACACACAGTGAGCACGACTCTTGTCCAGAGAAGAGTGATCTGTGAACTCCAAATGATCCAAGATCAATTGGGTGACCTTTGAGGTTAATACTTAGAGAAAATTTCCTCTCATCTTCAATTCAAAGTTATTTACAACCAAATGTCTCTTCTAAGAGCTTTAGAGATGTCAAACATAAACATAGACAAGAAAATAGTGAAGCCCTGGTACAGCTTGCCCAGAGAAGCTGTGGCTGTCCCTGGATCCCTGGAAGTGTCCAAGGCCAGGCTGGACAGGGCTTGGAGCAACCTGGGATAGTGGAAAATGTCCCTGCCCATGGCCAGGGGTGGGACTGGAGGAGCTTTAAGGTGCCTCTCAATCCAAAGCATTCTATGAATCGACAAATGAAAAGAAGAACATTCTATGAAAAGACAAATATAGAGAAGTCATCTGGAATTTCTGAAGCAAGTCTCTTAAATTATCGATCTGATTTTTATTACAGCAGCATTAATGCTTTTCAGGTTAATTATTTAGCTACCTGACTACCCAAATAAAAATGCAGATTTAAAACCCAACAAGAACTGCAGCAGACAGCACTGACCTTCCTATTCTCTCTCGGACGTTCTTGTAGACCTGGGTGAGTTTGGGCTCCAGGTACTTGAGCAGCCTGTGCAGCAGCTCTGGCACTCTCCACTCCTGCTGGGCAAGGCCCCCTTGCAGCACATAAAGGCGGCTGGGAATCAGAACAGAAAAATAAAAAAATCATTTTTAATCACACAGAACATTCCTCCTTCCCCAGTCCCCTCCAGGCTTTGTTTGGGAATGTGCACAAGTCTGTCAGTGCACCACAGTGTCCTTCAATGAGCAAAACTTGCCCTCTGAAACAACAGAACTGCTGCTCTGCCACCCCCAAACCTTCCCATCCTCTTAACTTAGTTATATTAAAAATACTACCATGAAGAACCTGCCATTGTGTGGGGAAAACTGACTGGAAAGCATTGCCTTTGTTCCCCTCCCCTACAAGGCAGCTGGCACAGCATCCTCTCAATCCAGCTTATCCAGGCTGCATTTCCTACTCTATTCAACCACAATAAAACAGTTCAAATCCATTTTACCAGGCATCTACAAATGATCCTCCTTCACCACTCAGTGGAGATTCCAACAGCAATTCAAACAACCAGTGCAGTTTCCTAGGATCTCTGCTCTCCTGGAAAAGAACAGGGAGCAGAGATGTAAGTAAATGAGGGGGGTTGAAAATGCAAATAATGTATAAAATAAGGTATAAACAAGGAAAGTGTTGACAAATATTTTTTGATCTCCTGGATTTATTTATTAAACAAGGGCAATATTCAGGATGTTTTCACAATGAACCTCAACAGAAAAAAAACCCAATAAAACTATACACAGTTTTAATTAATTGGTAAATGCAATCAGAATAGAAGGAATTTTAGCTTCATTTTTGAGATATCTGAATAACCATGCCTGAATTTTGCTAATTAGGGTTCTGGCTGACAACACTACACTGAGTTCTGCTGAGTGATGTGAAAGAATTATTGGCCCAAGATATTTGTGACCTATCACTGACCCTGCTGTCCAGCACCACAGCTCCCAGCTCACTGCAGGAATGTTAATCCACAGTGGATCCAGCTTTAGAAGACAAAAAATGGGGTACTTACACAGGAGGTGGCAATGCAGGTGCCCCAGTCATTGTAGGTTTCCACTGTGATGTTGGATAAAGCTGTTCGAAGCAATGGACACAGAAGGTTCCAAAGTTTTTCCACCTGCCCAGCAAAAACACAAGAGAAAAGATTTTACTATTTGTACTATTTTTTACTATTTTTCCTATTTTACTTTTATAAGATTTTACCCAGTCCAGACATTAAAATGTCTTCTTTATTTTTGTACTGATTCTCCCAGGATTATTTTTTGGCACAGACAACTAGGCCTGAATTAAATAAATATTTAGCAGTCCAAGGAGGACATAATCACTTATTCCTATTGGAAATTACAAACCACATAGCCTTGCCATCTCCTTAACACCAAACTGCTCCTAGTTTTAGTACTGAAGCATTTTCCCAACACCTGGCAAGAACAAGCACCAAACCAAGCAATGAATTATGCTCCGAGTTTAGCAATCAAGACTTCAACTTCTAATTGAGCTAATTATTCAAAATCACTCTTTAACTTCCAAGAATGACTCAAAAATACTGCTTCAGCACCTTCTCAAAGGTCCAGTGTTTAGAACCTCTAATGAGGCCAGCTATGATTTCAGCCAGACATCTCTGGGTGCTTTCATGGGAGTCTGCGACCAGTTGCTCCAAGTGGGGCTGAAGAACTGGCAAAAAGGCATCATCAAAGTTTCTGAAAAGGCCCTGGAAAACAAGAGGGGTGTCATGGTTTGAGCCTGGCACAGAGCCAGTGCCTCTATGAAAATGCTTCACCCTGGTGTCTGCTGTGAGATGTGACCAGGAATAAGCAAAACAGGCTCCAACTTAAACATAAATAACACTTTATTACCTAAAACTACAGGAAAATAGGGAGAGACTATAAAGAAAAAAAAAAAAAATTGAAAACTTTACAAAACCACTTTTCTTCCTCCCCACTCTCTGACTTTCTCAAT
Organism: Zonotrichia leucophrys gambelii; assembly: GCF_028769735.1. Taxonomy (NCBI): domain Eukaryota; kingdom Metazoa; phylum Chordata; class Aves; order Passeriformes; family Passerellidae; genus Zonotrichia; species Zonotrichia leucophrys. The sequence goes on from NC_088172.1 coordinate 101,790,625, forward strand.
CTAATACATTCTCTCAAAAATACCAACTGCCCAGCCCGGCACGACACTTTAGTATACTCAAACTGCAGTTCATGAAGAGGAAAAGGAGTCTTTCTTGTTCCATAGGCTTCTGGAAACCTCGGATGCTTCCTTGTCACTTCGGCACCGCCCGGAAAGTCTATTTGCTGCTTGTGACATGTTCTTTCCATGCTCAGTGCTCTCACCACTGAGACATGGCCAGAGCTGCTTTTAGGGTGGTCTTTCAAGGATGCTTTGTCTCACTCCAAAAAGGCACAGTCTCTGCTTTTGGGACAACTGTCCCTCCTATATATTTCCAACCTCCTGGGGCTGGGGGGTCTTCACAAATGAACCTTCCTGGTTTTGAGGCACTGCTTTTCCTTAAATGCAGTCTGTGTCACAGGAACAACTGAGTCTATGGCTACAAGAAAAGTCTAGCTAAAAGGCTACTCCAAATTATCTCTCTCTATCTAATCATCTCTACATCTCATTTCTTATCTTCTTTCTTATTCAGCTTCGAGGAGGATTAGCATTTTTGCAAGGCCCCAATCATGCAAGAAAGGGTTAAAAGTTTTCAGTCTCTGTCTGTCGGTCTCGGAACGGCTCTCACGCATGCTGCCCACACGCTGCCGCTGCGGCCGGGCAGTCTTCCTCTCCCTTCTCGCTGGCTGCTCTCCTGGGGGGGGGGAAGGGGGGGCTGGCTGCTCGAGGGCTCGATGTCTCTTGGGGCTCCCCCACCCTTCTATCTTTGAAAGCCCCTCAACTAGGCCCCAGGCCTCACCGCATGGCTGGCCCCTCCCCCGCCCAGCAGCAGCGGGCCGGGCGGGAGAGAGATCTGAACTCCTCGCCCGACGATATCCAAAGAGGAAGTGCCAGGGCAGTGCCCTGCTTTTAACCCCTGTGTATTCTCGGAGGTGTGTCCAAACCCCACTGGCTACACCAGGTGTCAGTATGAAACTCAAAACCTTCATTGGTTTGACCACAGCTTCTCAGAATTCCCAACTTCTTCCTGGTCAAACCATGACACTCCACCCTTCACTTCTGAGAATACACTTTCTAAAATTATTAACAGAACTACAAAACACTTCTACACAATAATACCTCAGATTCACTAAGACTATCTATCTACTTTAACTTAGTACATGCTTTCTTTATTCTTCTTGGTCTCATCTCACAGCTTTACTTCATCATTCTCTCGTGATTCGATTCCCGGTCAGGGAACCAAAAAATGTCATGGTTTGAGCCTGGCACAGAGCCAGTGCCCCCATGAAAATGCCTCACCCTGGTGTCTGCTGTGAGATGTGACCAGGAATAAGCAAAACAGGCTCCAACTTAAACATAAATAACACTTTATTACCTAAAACTACAGGAAAATAGGGAGAGACTATAAGGAAAAGGAAAAAAAAATGAAAACCTTACAAAACCACTTTTCCTCCTCCCCACTCTCTGACTTTCTCAATCCAATACATTCTCTCAAAAATACCAACTGCCCAGCCCGGCACGACACTTTAGTATACTCAAACATCAGTTCATGAAGAGGAACAGGAGTCTTTCTTGTTCCATAGGCTTCTGGAAACCTCGGATGCTTCCTTGTCACTTCGGCACCGCCCGGAAAGTCTATTTGCCGCTTGTGACGTGTTCCTTCCATGCCCAGTGCTCTCACCACTGAGACATGGCCAGAGCTGCTTTTAGGGTGGTCTTTCAAGGATGCTTTGTCTCACTCTAAAAAGGCACAGTCTCTGCTTTTAAGACAACTGTCCCCCCCATATCTTTCCAACCTCCTGGGGCTGGGGGGTCCTCACAAATGAACCCTCCTGGTTTTGAGGCACTGCCTCCCCCTAAATACAGTCTGTGTTACAGGAACAACTGAGTCTATGGCTACAAGAAAAGTCTAGCTAAAAGGCCACTCTAAATCATCTCTCTCCATCTAATCATCTCTACATCTCATCTCTTATCTCCCTTCTTATTCAGCTTTAAAGAAGATTAGCATTTTTGCAAGGCCCCAATCATGCAAGAAAGAGTTAAAAGTTTTCAGTCTCTGTCTGTCAGTCTCGGAACAGCTCCCACGCATGCTGCCCACACGCTGCCGCTGCGGCCGGGCAGTCTTCCTCCCCCTTCTCGCTAGCTGCTCTCCTGGGGGGGGGGGAGGGGGGGGCTGGCTGCTCGAGGGCTCGATGTCTCTTGGGGCTCCCCACCCTTCTATCTTTGAAAGCCCCTCAACTAAGCCCCAGGCCTTACCGCATGGCTGGCCCCTCCCCCGCCCAGCAGCAGCGAGCCGGACGGAAGAGAGATCTGAACTCCTCGCCCGACGAAGTCCAAAGAAGAAGTGCCAGGGCAGTGCCCTGCTTTTAACCCCTGTGTATTCTCAGAAGTGTGTCCAAACCCCACTGGCTACACCAGGTGTCAGTATGAAACTCAAAACCTTCATTGGTTTGACCACAGCTTCTCAGAATTCCCAACTTCTTCCTGGTCAAACCATGACAAGGGGAAAGGGTCTTTAGGAGCTATCTAAAACACTGTCTTCCCAAGAACATCATAGAATTGTCAAACATTTGAGTTTGAATGTGCAGAAAGTGAAATTACTTTGCTTTTTTTAAGAGCATTATACACCAGTGTCCTTCAGACCATTACAATACTCTAAATATGTTTCCCTAAGTAGTTAATCAGAAGAGAGGATTAATAGAATTACCCAGAGCAGCTTTAAAAATCAATGTTTTGCAACAGTATGAGCCCAGAAGTCTTTGGCTTTTCCATGCTCTGGGAATTGTCTACAAAATGAGAGCAATTTAGTGATTGAACTCTCCTTACCTTGAAGAGGCAAAATCTGCGAGGATTAAATTTGTCCTTTCCCTTTCTGTCTTCTAAAGACAAAAATTTTATTAACTGCTCAACAAACTTGGGATCAGAAAAGTGATCATATATAATTTGTTCCTCCTGTAATAGGAAGAAAAGAAAAGGATTAGCTTTGAGGTGTTTGCTTGCCACAGTGATACCCCAGTCTTTGCAAGTCCCATGTTTCATTTGCATTCTCAAGGAAAGAAATGTCTTGCTTATCCACTTCCCCTTTCATTTTATAGGGAATTACCACAACCCCTAAAAATTAGTCCTTCCCACTGTCATTAATGACTTTGTTCTCAAGTCTGATCATGATTTGAAAGTGCTCATTAATACAATTATTTCATGATCTTTGAGAGAAAAACTGCAATACATTAAAGCAACAACTCCTTCCGGTATGCTGATACAATAAGAACTAGAAAAATACAATTAAAAGCATCTTGTGGGGGTCTCCACATTAATCTTAAGAGAAGAAAGGAGGAGTAATATTAAAAAAACCCCACAAATTTGCAACTTTTACCTCTGTCAGCTCATCTCTCGTTCGCCCAAGCTTTGGCTGCTGCTCAGCTGGAGCATAAACTGTCATAGTTCTGAATATTAAAAACAAAAGATAATTAATAAAATGCTAAAATAAAAAATAAAAATACACTAGCACATGTTGCTTTCTCTGTTCTCAATATTAAATAGAACTTATCCACAACTCCAAAAGATTGAAATTTAAAGAAGAAAACTTACAACAGAATGAAGTTCGTTATTAAAGGTTTTGCTATACAAGTAACTCAGAATTATTAGGGATAGAATACTCTACATATATCTAATTCCCAATATGAATATTTCGTTTTAACAGCAGCAGTTTAACAGCCATGTGGAATTTGTGCCTATAGCCCATACAGAGAGAAAAGGGTAGAAAAGAAATAATAAACAAAAATCCCCAAACCAACCAACACAAAACCCACCCAGAAATGCTACAACAAGCAAGGAGCACAAAGGAAAAAACAAACCATATTTTTTTTTTGTGGTTCAATTAAGTTAAATATAATTATATTTAATTATAATCATATTTAACTTAATTGAACCACAAAAAAAAGATTAATATTTAATATAAGATAATTATTATAATAATAATAAAATAATAAGATATAATAATAATAGATTAATATATATTAAAGATATATATTAAGATATATAAAAATGTCTATATATAAAATATATAAAAGATCTATATATAAAAGATCTATATATATCTATATCTATATATAAAAGATATATATAAGATATATATATATAAAGATATAATAATAATAATATAATAAAATAAGATAATTATTTAATATAATTAAAAGATTTAATTATAATATCTATATATAATATATATAGATATAGATTTCTTCTACATCTATAAGAAAAAATAAAAATCATCATAAACCAGGATTTTATTTCCCACAGAATTTTCCCTGCTGACTCTGCCAGCTGCACCTCAATGCTAATGCCACTCACTGGGGCCAGGTGTAATATCCCCAGTGTGTTTTCTCCACAAAACAGCAGGATTCCCACGCTTCCTTGCTCTTTGGTAGGCTCTGGCTGTCGTAGTGCAGCCACTGGTTGTCAGCTCTGTCACCAGCTTGGATGCTGGAAGGCTTCAGGGTCCCACCTGATCCAAGAGGAAAATCAAAATGAACATGCATAAAAATCAAAAAGTAGACGTAGAAATCGTTCTCACAAATCACAAGGTTTTTGGAGAGGAAATAACTCCCAAAAGCAAAAAAAAAAAAAAACCAAACTGAAAAATTACCAATTATACTGCTTATGTATCATATTTACCTATTTGCTTAGAACATTAACAACCAGGGAGAAAAAAAAAAAGATTGTGATTCTATGTTTAAATTAACCAGAAAAGCTTTGAAAAACATTTTAGGATAAATGTAAGATATGTCTTATATTAAATAAAACATACTTATTTCGTAGGGGCAGATGGGCACTTTCTTGTGTGGTCTCTTAAGCTGCTTAAGAATCCCAGCCACAGCTGAGATGGCCACCTAAAGAAAAGTAAAAAATGGGCATTAATGGGCATTCATCCCATACATTTCCCTCAGAAGGATGTGGCTCATCATCCCTAAAAAACCATTGAACTGTGCAGTGAACCCATAAGGAAAGAATCCTGGTTATTTCAAGGGATAAAGGATGTTAATTACTTTTCAGGCCAGAAAATTCTCAGTAATAATTTTGGTTTAATAATTTGAATTTAATATTGTTTTAATAATTTTTTTTGGGGGAAAAGAAGGTTTGTTTTGAGCCTCACTGAGGCAGCAACAGAACAAAAAACATACATTGATGACTCCCTTCAAATAACAAACTGCAGGTGGGAAAAGCAGCCATCTGCAAAAGAAATTCTGCAAAAGAACTCTGAAATAAATAAGGACTCAGCCCATCCCACATCTTCACAGTTTACAGATTTACACATGTCATGCTACAGCACTGCCAAGATTGCCATTTCTTGGACTGGGAATTTTGTACACGTGCATGGCTGGAAGGGGGAGGAGGGAGTTCCACCTCAGTTTTTGTGTTTTATCCCAGCAAAACTCCACGAGCAGCTGATGCAGAGTCCAAAGAGGTGCAGACCCAGAGGAAATCCTTCTCCAGGGCTCACCTTGCGAACCACGATGGCGTCGTGGTTGAGACACTGCACGAAGAATTTGATGGCACGGGGGGGCAGGATCCTGTCATCCCTCAGCAGCAGGGACAGGAAGCCAATGCTTATGTGTTCAAACTTCCAGGGCCTGAAAAAACCCCAAATATTCAAAACAGAGTGTAAATAACAAAGTTTATGTACTGGTTTTACTCAGAAATTATTACATGCGTTAAGATTATGGAAATACATAAATTAATGGCACTGTTGTAATCAATGAGCTTAACTCATTTTGGGAAACCTCCAGTGTTCTGGGAACACACAGCTGGAGAAATATAAAATACCTACAGGGATATTATTTTACAAGTTTTTTAACACAAATACTATGGGAACATTTAGAATCTATTCTGATGTCAGTGTTACAGACAGAATCAGAGCTTTTTAAATTAAAAAAAATATTAAAAACCTCATTAAGAGGCTGGACTAATTAAGGAAAAAGCTGAACTCTAAGATGTGATGATGTTTTATTTTAATAAATCAAACTCCCAGTGCAAATAAGTCCAAGACCATGGTAACTGTCCTCCTGGATATTGATCCATGCAATCACCTCCAATCCACACTGAAAAAACAATTTCATGCACAAAAAAGGGGGACTTACAGATTTCTCTGTTCCACACAGTCCAGCAGCATGTTGACCAAATTTTCATAGTTCCTGAGAGAAAGAGAGGGAGTTATCAACCACATGGTACTGAGAGATCCATTGAAAAGTAGAGGAAGAGTTGCTCAACAAAAGTCGTGTGAAGGTGAAAAGGAAGAGGCAAAGAGGAAATAGAAGTGTAGAGAGAAGATCCACAATGTCCAAGGATTGTTGGGCTGCATTTTTCAGTTTAGCCACTTTGGATGATGACATTTAATGTGCAGTTCAAGGAAGCTGAACTCACCTCAGAGCCTCAGCGCTCTTCTCCTTCTGTCGCTCAATTCCCAACTGAATTTCCTCTGATCCCAGAGCTGGGAACTCTGAATTTGGCTCTCCTGACTTCTGCAGCAGAACAGCCACCTCCATGCACTTCTCTGGAACCTGTTGATGGACAGTGCAAAGATTTAGGATTTGAACTTCAAACTTTTTAATGTCTCTGCTTTGGAATCAGCAGAGAATTTCCTTGTCCATACAGACAAGCCTGAACACCAAGGAACTGATCACTCACTGCAAAATCCAGCCCGATGGTTTCATACTGCCGATGGATTTTCTCTGCCAGGTCATCAAAGAGTCTGACAATGGATGGTTTTTCCAAGGACATGGCTTTGCTAAGCCCAGAAGAGACAATTGCAGGCCATGTCTGTGCTATGCAGTCCCAGTCGTGCAGATTGGCCAAGCAGACCCCGCTGTGGTTCCCAAGCAGACAATATAAGGCACCCTGTGGGATAGGAAATGGGGTTTGGCAAGGTTAAACTCAGCTCATCTGTGAGACTGACACATGCACCCACACAGAATAAAAACACAGCTACCAAATCATGAAAACGTCCATAAACATTCAGCCTCACAGCGCAAAATCTTCAGTAATTTGACAGAGTCCTCTTCATTTAATGAGATTGGAAGCCCTGCCAATTAATTTATCCACAGATTGGCTGCCTGATTTCTCAATTATGTTAGAGGAGATGATTCACAACTGCTTCACCTTGACTACAGCTTCTCAATTTCCATTCCATAACTTAAAAATAGGTGCTAAGTCACATTTTGGTAATACCTGAGCACACAGGGAACATATTTAAACACAGCATTTCTCTTGAAAATAGATCTAATGCAAATAATTCCTTCCACCAGTCATGCCTATTAGCCATGAAAATACCAGCCATGCTGATAAACAAGCAAATCCCACTTTCCCCATTAAAAATTCTCATCCAAACACTTTCAAAAGACAGCTCAAAACCAAGTTAATGAGGCAGTACTTTAAATTGCTTCTGAGTGACATCTTGCCGGTCAGGACGCAGGAATTCCAGAACTAAGGGAATGATATCTCTGCAACAGAAATTGTAGGTTCCCAGAGCTGTGAAGAATGCTTGCTGAGCTTTACTTCTGACCTGAAACAAAAAATTTACTAGATAAAAATAACATCCTCATCCATTTCAGTTATTTATGCATAAATTTTTTATCATGTATTTGTGCACAGAAACAAAATTATTTGTGGAAGGTTGTAAACACCTCACCCTGTTTATTAAGTCCTACTTCTTGTTTCTGGCATTTACATGAGAACAGCTACAAAGTTACAGAAGATTCTCTCTGTTGCCAGAAACGAGGTGTTTTTAAGCACATTTGAAAAGCAAACAGCCGGAACAACAGATTTAGGATGCAGAATCACTTAAAGAGACCAACAAAATACTCCATAAATTTAAAAGGGGCTCAGTTGACTCAGTTTAAAAGGGGCTGCTCCTCACCTGCCCATAAGAACTCGTGGACAAACACAGAAGGTCCCTGATCATCTCCTGGTGGGAAGTTTTGTATTCGCAGCCTTCCATCGTCAGAGTTCTCAGCTGAATCCATGGGAAGCACAAAGAAAGGACAGATTGTTTCTACATTTCACACATATGAAAACACCAGTGCAGGAATATTGTGATGATGACATTTAGCTAACTATGCAAAGCAGCTTTTCAAGCAAATTAGTGGGGATTGAAGGGGAAGAATTACCTCATGCTGCAGCATAACCCTGTCGATCAGCAAGGCTCTGATGTGCTGTTTCTTTCCTTGAAGCTGTAAGAAAAGACATCCTTTGGGTTAGATTTCAGTACCAGATCTGCAAACCAGCAACCAAAGCTTCACAAAGCCAAGTCACTGACCCTGTTCTCCATTGATTTTTTCACTAGATTGAAGCTTTTCCATCGTGAATCAAACTCATGCTTGTGAGACCCTTGGAACTGCAAAACATCACTGATAATCTGTGGAAAGAAAGAGAGGATAAGAGTGATTGTTTGGCAAAACAAGTCATCTGGCTTTATTTTTACAAATGTAAAGCATACCTTTATTATTAGAAACAACGACTTGGTATCATCTTCTGAATTATCAAGAATGTAACCTACAATTGAGAGAAATGAAAAGTATAATCAGACAGGAAAAGAGCTTTAAAAATTAACAATGATTTTGTTTCTGCAAAGCTTAACTTTCAGAATTACAGGCAAAGTAAACAAATACGATTTCCTCATCTATAAAATCATACTGAAGTATGACAGAGCTGGTTTTAGTTACAGGAGTGGTCAAACTTACGCAGCAATTTCCTTGTAACCCTTGCAATTGCTTCTCTGTAATTCTCCCTGGATAAATCTAAAAGAAAACAAAACATTTTCTGTTAATCATACAACAGCATAAAAATAAATTTATTGTGGAAAGCCAGAGCAGACTATCCAGAATCAGCAGTATGAACTATTATAAAAATAACCATTTGTTACATCTAAGGACATGGCTCTCATCAGTTTATCACCTCAGCTGCTTGGGTTTTATAGGCACATAACCTTCTTTATGTGCCTTGGCAGTCAGTTTTATTTCTAAAGTTCAGGCAGTTCCTTTAGCCTATGGGAACTGAGGAACACACAGAGCTCCCCTCCCCAGCCAGATCTGTATCTCGTGTATCACTGCTGAAAATTGTGTGTACACAGAACTCTGGTGGTGGTCATAAAAACCAATTTCTAGGAAGAGAAGAATCAAAATTACGGTCTCCAAAAGAACCCATTGTTTTTACAAAAAAAAAAAAAAAGCAACAACAACAATCCAACCCAAAACAAAAACAAAAAACCCTAAAAAAAACCCCACAAACCAAACCAAACCAAAAAAAGCAACACTTACAGCCTACCTGAACAGACAGGGATTTACTCACCATATTCAACACCAGTGTACAGCTTTGTCTCTTCTAAAGACACCAGACTTGGGACCCTGCATGAAAATGAATTAATTATTACTACACATAACACAAATAATGAGGTATGTGCATTTCACTGGCATTTAATTAATTTTAACAAGTTAAATTTCATGGCTGCAGCACATAGACTTCTGGATTTAGTAATAGTGTGTCTTAGTCCTCACATTTATAAATTAACCATTCCATGGTTAATTTAATGGATTAATTTAATTAAACTAACCATTTAATGGTCTGACCCTTTGGGTCAGACTTTGTCAGAGGCAGGGACACCATAAAGATAACTGGAAAATAAAAACTCTAGGTTCAAGGTAACAGAACCTCATCAGTTCTATTAATCAGGCAGGAATTTGGTCTCTGCCAAACCAGAACACACTCACTGAAACACACCTGGCTCCCTGTTGCAGGGAAGGACAGGAGAGTTGGGAGTCCTTTCCTGACAACTGAATTTTCTGTGTCTTGGTATTTACTATGAGTCTTTCCCAAAAGCAAGCTCCTAGCAGCACTTGTGTGACAACAGCAGTAAGAAAGCACTAAAACCCAGTATGAATGAACATAATCACTGAAATTGTTTGGAATACAAAATAAATGTTACTTACAGATGAGCCACCTTTTCTCCTGTGAGAGGAGGCAGAATGTTCCCAGAGCCAATCAGGCAGTTGTGCACAATGGCAAGACACTGCTGCACATCATCTCTTAAACAAAGAGGAAAACCTGGTTACTTATCTCTTAATTGCTTGAAAATACACAAATGACAAACCACATATTTTTGGTGAAGTTTTATGGAAGGTTTTTCTTTAGTTGCATCAGTTCTAAACACAGGAGGAAGCACTACAGAAATCAAACTGGGCTTTTTGAAGACAACCTAATTTATTTACAAACCCCAATATTTAACTTCATTTTCTGGAAAATATGGGAGATTTTATATTTCAAAACTCTGCAGGTAAGATAAACTAATGTTTTCACTGCTTTGAAGAATTCTATTTAAATCTCAGCTAAAACCTATGAAATAACTCCTTACCCCAAGGCCAAGACAATTCCTTCAGTCCATGGGGAGGATGAGGGAATGCTTTAGGAGTGAATATTTTACAGTCTGAAGATAAATTAAAATGCAAAATGTGAACAACTTCTTTCCTGTGTTATTTTAAGGAAATTTTGATGCTATCTCAGCTGAAGTAGGAGCTTTGGAAATCTTAAAATAACATCAAAGTGCAACATTATAGTATTTTCCTCTCGGTTTTTGTACTGCCTGTGTGAGTGGCAGGAACTACCAGGAATGGATACATGCACCTTTCTCCATCCTACCTGGACATTTCCAGCTCTCCAAGTGCATAGAGCTCCAGCCTGGCGAGCTCAGGCTGCAGGAATGTATCCAGCAAATAAAAAGCAAAGTTTATTTCCTCAGATGAAGGAACGTGCCACTGGATGTCCAGGTTCCGCAGGTCACCTGGCTTACCCCAGTCCTGCAGCAAATAAAGATTCTTCTTATTAATCAAGCTATTGGAATTGTGTTTTTTAAAAAAAACAGCATTTAATATTATTTAAAAAAAACCCAAACACATGGGAACTGACTGCTGCTATAAAGTAAGGTGGTTATTCTGACAAGTCTAGGAAAAACACCATTACCATAAAATCAAACAGAAATCCCAATCCTATGTATGTCTACACATAGCTAGAAAATAACACATCTCTGAAAGCACTAAAAGTAAAAGGACTGCACTGGTCTAAATGAAATAGAACTTAATTATTCCTTTGACTGGATATAAATTCAGACACATTCTTAAGTACAACTTAGACTTTTCATACTCCCATAGAGAACAACAAAGTCATTGTGAGCTTTTTCAGTTTCAGAGGAAGAATTTAAAATGATGGTGTGATTGTCAGTTTTTTGGGGCTTTGTTGATTTGTTTATTTTGTTGGGGTTTTTGGGGCTTGGCATTTAGGACATTTTTGCTTATTTTTAAATGATTAACTGGCCCAAATGGACGTCCCCATCAGTTACAAAACTGGACTAGCTTTCAGTAACAAGAGATTATTTGCAATTGGGAATTATGTAAAAACACTTTTCAGCAAAATGCAGTATATTGAAACAAGTCAGTGGAAAATTGCTGCCTTTAAACTGGAATATTGATGAATTGACCTCAAAGTCTTAACAGCAGAGCAGCACATGACTTCTGACAGTTTCAGTAACTTTTAATATTGACACCTTTGCTTTCATTTTATCTCAAGCTCATGGTAGAATCATTATTTGTCATTCTGCTGACCTGTAAAACACCACATCTCCTTGCTGTGTATTAACTTACAGTAATCATGCAATCATGGTAAAAAACACACATCACAAACCACCAGTAAGTCATATAAACTACTCAAAACTATAAAACTACTCAAACAACAGTCAGTATTCATTTTTGCTACCAATATACTTTAAATCAATTGTCATTTGCTCTCTATTTCAAAGCCCAAAGCATCACTTCCCATTGCTGCTACCATCATCCAGAAATCTCCAAATAAAACCATAGAGCGTACGACCGCTTTTAAAATAAAACAAACCAACAAAAAGTCAAATCCTCTAATCCTAAATAAATGAAAATCCTTGCCTTGATAGGAAAGTATTCAGAAAGAGGCTTGTCAAAGCCACCTGGCACACTGCAGTACTCTGTGGGGTAGATAAGTGTAGCAGAACGAAGAAGATGGTGCAGTAGGTTACAAGACAGAATGTAACCCTGCTTACAGGTTAAGTGTAGGGTGCGCTGCAGTATCTTCCCAAACTGCTCCCTGTACAGTAGCAGCTTCTTGCCATCCACTCGAGTGATCTGGGGGCACAGAGAGACATTGCAAACATCAGGGTCACCCTGCTCAGCCCAGCTGCGCCAGCGTTGGGGAAGGTGAAACAGGAAAGCCTTATAAATATGATTGTCTGGCACAAGATTTTGAGAATATAAAAACTACAAGCGAGATTGAAATAAAAGCAAGCTTTGAGATCCCTTAGTTACTGAACAACTGGAAAACAATGGTGTGGCTGGCTGAAAATTATCCCCTTTTGATGAAACAACACCCTCTGCCTGCAGGCAGCTCCAAGGGTCAGAGCAGACCCTACAGCTTGGCAGAAGGGGTCCCAAACAGGAGTTTTTAGGGTTTAAAATGTAACACAGTATGGTAATGTAAAGATTCTTATAGGCTGTATGTAAATACTATAGGATTTGTATATTGGACTAGATTGGTTAATGAGAATCAGAATATTCAACACAGAAGATTTATTGTATTGTAACAGGAACCTCACTCTCTTACCTTTTTATGCTCTTACCTTTTTTACTCCCTTATGCCCTTACCCTGTTACTCTCTTATCCCTTTTACTCTCTTACCCTCTCATGCTCTCTCCCCCTCTCTTCTCTCAGGCTGCTCTGAGCTGTGGCTGCAGCTCCCAGCAGGGCCCTGCACCCAGGCCCTTTGCAATAATCCCCAAATCCCAGCAGGGCCCTGCACCCAGGCCCTTTGCAATAATCCCCAAGTTCCAGGACCTGGCCTCAGAGATCTCTCATCTCCATCCATCCTGACCGTCCTACTCCCCTGGTGCTCCTACAGGCCAGGCTCCATTCTCCAGCTCCCACTGAACTGATGCTTCCACAGCTGCTGGAAAAGTTTCAGTGATGCCATCTGCTCGACCCCATGCTGAATTTTCTAGCAATACTTCTGTATTTTCTTAAATTAACTTTAAAATATTTCTGTTTACCAAAATGATTCTTCTGTTTCTCCCTGCATTGATCCCTGTTCTTTCACTCCCCCTCAATAATTGCTTTAATTTCATCCCACATACAACACTGTGTTTATTTGCTTCAAACAACAGCTACTCATGTTGCATTCAAAGTTAGGTAAAAACCAGAAGCTCTCCAGTGCCATTCACACAACATTTACATTGTTTTAACAGAAGTTTATATTTTTCTCCTTTCAGGGGCAGGATTAAGCAGGATGCAGTGACACACAAGCAGGGGGAGGAACATTTTTGGGAATACCTCTGATAAAAGCTGAAGATTCCAGAGCAGCTCCTTATCTAGTTCTTCATCATGTAACACATCATCATCTAGAGGAACAAGGGATAAGCACTGCTGTCACCACACTGCAGCCAGGTTTTCCAAGCAAGCTGCATCAGAATCCAGATGCTTCCATCCCAAAATCTGATTCCCAACCCTCCAACTCACACTGCACCCATGTCCAGCTGGAAGTCACTTTAGCTGATGTACCATCCTGAAATTGAGGAATGTCTGGAGACATTTCAAACTGCCACGTTTTTAAGGAATCATGGTCTTGTAGCCAAACAGATTTTAGCCTTGAAATTACACAATTGTCACTTTGGGATTTTTAGAGAGAACAATGGATTTGTCCATTGCTGAAATGAACTTGTGGAAAACATGCAGAAGTTTTAGATATTCTTTTCATGCTTAACCAAAAATCAACCCAAAAGCAAGCCAGTAACACAGGAAATGTTAGAAACTTACTGCCTGTGAGGTGAGTTATGACATTGCAGCAATGTGGTACAAAAAGCTTCAAGGACTCCTCAGGGCGGCACTGCAAACAGCATCACAAAAAATCCTTTTTAAAACAAAATATCTGAGGCAACTCAGCACACACACTGATAAACATCTAAGACTAGATTGCATCCCAACTCCAACCTACAGACAGCCTGACTTCATGATACTCAGTCAATAAAAGCTAAATTTAACATAAATGCAGATAAAACCTGTGTGAATTAACCTCCTGAAATACTGCTATATGCAACAAGCCAATTTTACCAGACATAATATTAAGAGTCCCCTGTATTGACATGAAAAAGATACAGATATTACACAGGAAAAATCAGCAGCATTAGCTATTTTCTTTTTTAAAGAGGGAGTGAAGAGGATTTTCTCTCACTTTTACTGCAGCTCGGCACATATCGGCAACCATCCGACCAGCAACTCTTGTCTCAAATATATTTGAAACAGCAAAGTTAAAAACCTTCTCCAAGGCAACCTAAAAATGAGGACAAAAAGATGGAGGTTGCTTTAAAAAAAAAAAACCAAAACAAATTAGGTATCCCAAAATGTTTGATGTTACAAAGAAGGCACTATCTCCATACAACACTGTGTTTTTTTAAACCAAAAACCCACAATCCACACAGAAAAAAAAATCAGAATAGAGAGCCAGAGAAAGCAGCTCTGTGGAAAGCCTGAAATGTTCTCTTTGGGAAGAGAGGAGGTGGATAACTCTTGATGACTAATGTAAGCTCAGGGTAATTCTGGAAAACTACACAGAAAATGTTTTCCAGGAATAAGCCACAGGCTGATGACAGGAAAACTTATTGCACATGTCACAGTGAAGGAAAGCCAAGACATCCCTCAGTTAAAAAGTAAACAGGGAATTAAATAGCAACTATTTAAGTAGTTTTAAAGCAGATTATTTCCATCCTACACCTTGCAAGGCAAGCTCAACTATGTACAATGTAGGTCCCATGGATACTTTAATAATGGGCAAACAGGAAAATACAAATTAAATACTTAATGACAATGAAGAATTAACTTAAGACTTGCATTTACCAAAAGGTTCTAAACACAAATCATACCCAAGTGCCAATGTTCAAAATGTACAAAACTTGGCATGTCCAAGTATGTATTTATTGAAAAGAAATATGGGAAAGAAGCTGTCCATGTAATAACCTGGATTCTCCACCCTCTCCCTCTGAGTTATTTTAATCCAGGTAATTTTTCTGATCCCATTAACCACACAGCTCCTTGAACAGCTTCTTTGGCCCAGCTGCAGAAGTGGCAGGGAAGGGGAGAGAAAAGGAAAGCAGGGGCTTGGGTGGGTCAGCATTATCAAGACAGGGAAATGTACAACCTAAACTGTTAGAGATAAAATAAAATTATTGGAATGATTTCTTTTTGTGTTTATCATCAGTTTGCAAGAGAGCTCTGTAGGGATGTAGATAAAATCATGAACCAAAGTGACCCAAATTCAAGCTGCCCCCTCAGCACTTTCCTTGGTTAAATGTGGAAGTTCACATTCACAAAGGAAGGAAGGATTTGAATGCACCAGTTGCTGTCAACCCAGAATTAAGTTTCCTAAAAGAGATGAAAAGCCCATGTTCTGCATACCTTAAAGATATCCTTTGAACACTGGGTAAGGATTGTACTGAAAGTAGAAGAGAGACCCAGTTCCACCAGACTCTCCAAATGGGTCATTTTCTCTGTTTCAGTCTCCTCTCTGGTTTGTTCTAATGTGCTGCTCTCTATAAGTCCAAAACATCTACACAAATAAACCAAATAAGTGCAGGGTTAGTAAGTGAAACGGGAAAGTTTTATAGAGTTCTTCATGCAAAGCTTTCCCCTAGCCTTAGCTCACTCACCTATCCATAAACTGCAGCACAAAATCCTCAAATTCAGCAGATGCAGAGCACAGTTCTCTCTCCACCTACAGTTTTCCAACACAAAGGAAACACACGAGGTTGGCTTTGAGGAAGAAAACAAAGTTTATTTTCTATATTAACTACTCCAGTGTCCAAGTGCTCCGTGAAACAGCGATCACAGGTTCCTGACACTGTCCTGCCCCAATTTCCTGGCCTGGATGTGTATCCAAATAACCTCTCTGTGAAATCAGGTCTGCCTCCATGGATACAACCTTTGGCCTCACCACTGATCCTCCTTTGCAGCAGGAGGTCAGCGAGTGCCAGGGTGCTGCCAGACCTGCTCTCCTGGCAGAGATTTACATGAAATATTCACCGAGCAAACTCCTCTTCGTTTTTGAGTGCTGCAGCTCTGCAGCAATGAAATCCACCTTTTAAATTGGGCAACCTGCAGCTCTCTGAGCTGCAAAGTGTCCCAGCAGCAAACAGGTGTGGTGATAAGGGGGATAAAACTCCCTGTCTAATGCTGTTACTATCTCCTGACTGGAAGAGATTAACAAATATCTGGAGGCAGAGCAATAGAATCTCAATCAGGGAAGGGAAACAGGACTTTAAAGAAGAGCAGGGGTTTCTTTAGGAAGAAAACAGCCCTGGAAAATGAAGGAAAAAACCCATCTAATGCACTATTTAAAATAACTACAGAGTCCAACATCCTCCTCAAGGCAGGGAAAGCTCCAGGTTAAATGACACCACACAGGGCTGTGAGCAATTTAGTTTTGACATAAAAACATTAAATTGCCTGAATTTAACATTCTCTACAACAAGCTGTGACTAAGAACCATTGCTAAAGCCTATTTACAGACTGGTATCAGCTCCACTGATAGAAACAAACAGGATTCATATCTTTGCATACACTTTGCATACAAAAATTAAATTGAAAACTAAACTACAGCTTTGTTTTATACCAGCCCAGCAGTCTTACCTCTGAAAGATCATCTCTTTCTTGCAATACAGATGAACAATCTACTAAAGGCACCAGAGTAGAAAATGTTGCAATGAACTGGAATGTAATCTGTTGAGAGGTACAAGCAGCTCTTTAATAAGTGTTATTTTATCTATAATCTACAGTAAAGGTATAGAATCATTCTTTAGGATCTAAAGAAAATTATACTAAAAAAAACAAATAAATCCAGAACTCAGTTCTTCCACCCTAAAACTTCAACAGCTATTTCAGATTTCATATATTAAACTGAACAGGCAGCACTGCAAAAACAGTCACAATTTTTTAAGAAACATAGTCATTATCCTGTGTTGAAGCTGAAAGCTACAAAACCCCAATATTTACATTGTTTTAAGTCAACCAATAAGAATTTCTGAAAACATGGAGTTTTATAACTTAATATAATGAAAACCTAGTGATAAATGGCTTCCTTTTGATCTTAAAAGACTAAGAATATTTGCTAGGAGCTGTGGAGCAGTTATTTAATCCTGTTTTCCAGAACAGCCCAAAAAGTCAGTACAATGTTTATCACAACTACTTTGCCCTGTTAATAATATTAAACTGCATTTGCCCTGTTGTTATATTAAATTTTTAGGTATAAAATTGTGCAGAAAAAAAAAAAAAGGCTGATAAATTCTGGACATGGGAGTTACCTGCTTTCAGAAAAATATATTTCTATATAAAATATTAGTTGTCTGTAAAAAGGCAGTATTTGTACACTCACCATGCACTTGCTGAAGTCATTTGGGTCCACCCCAGGCAAGGCTCTCATCAGCAGAGGTAGCATGTGTGTGGGACCCTCAGGGAACCACTTCCCCCCGGACACCAGGCTCCGAGCCACCCCAATGACACAGCTCAGGGTGGCTGTGAGCTGATGGGGCTCTGTCAGGGTCTCAAGTGCAGGATATGTTCTGCAAAACACAAAGATATGTTCTGTAAAACGGGAGGCAGGCAGGTTGGCAACGGTAATGCTTCTAAAGCCTTTAAAGGAAATAGAAGTGCACTGCACGTGGCGTTTTCTGCATTAAAGACAAAAAAATTTCATGTTTGCAAAATTGTTTTTCTTATCATGTTCTGAAAGATTTAATATTGTTTTGTTACAATGCTCCTTGCATTGGATCAGTGCTATCCACCACTGGTTCAGGATTAAAGACCATCTGAGCAGCTGCAGCACAGGAATTAAGAAGTGCAGCCAAAGCTACCACGATTTCCCTGTTTGGACTTGGCAGCAATGCCAGCTCTGAGGTCCTTGTGACAAACATGAAAACATGCTTTGGCTGCCTCTAAACAGAGAGGGGACCTCTTATTTCACGTTACATCAAAGCCCAGACCTCTTCATCAAAACCTGGGAAGTTACTGGGATTTTTAAACCTTTTTTTTTTTCCAACACTTAAAACTTTTTAAGTAAACTGCATAACAACATTTCCTGCTGCTACCAACAGCCTCGAGCTCAGACAGGAGTCACAGTGCTCTGCCCTACGTCACCCAGAGCACAGCTCACCCAAACCATCTGCAACTGCAGCCAAGGCAAACATTCCAGGGATAGTTTGAACTACAGAGGAGAAGTTGAGTCTGCTCTCAAAACAGAAAGGGCAGCCCTGCCCAGCACTGCTGCTCTGCTTTCAACTGCTGGGCTTGGGATGTTTTGCACAAGAGTGGATTTATCATGTTTTTACAAACAGTTGAGTCAGGGAGCTGTGGAACACGGGAAGGGCTCTTCAGTCAAACTCATTTGGCTGAAGTACAAAAGGCTGCACAGGGAACACAGACAGGGGGTAGGAGGAAAGCTTTCAGAGGAGCAGGAAGGAGCACTGTTTTTCTTTGGGAATTTCAGGCCTCAAGGCATTAGAAATAGTACAAACCAAGTGTTTCACCAGGGCACATGGTCTGGCAATTACAAAGTCATCAATGGCAGTGATTTTAAACCTGTAACATGCTCTGAACCAAACAGAAATATAAAATGTATCTGTATTGCTACACAATAGCAGTGTTTAGCAATATCTGGAACCCACCAGGTGGCTTCTGAATAAAGCACGCAAAGTTGCTTTTTCAACTGATCCACCCACTATCTGATACAAAATGCTCCCAGAAATGCAAGCCACCTGAGGACTGCCTACCCTAAATCACACGAGCTGTCAACAGCTCCAAGAACTATGCCACTTGCCAGGTGTTTAACAAAAAACCAACCAAACAAACAACAAAACAAATCAAATTAATTAAAAACTCGAGTTCTCTCTTACTCCCACATTCTGACTGAGGTGTTTGCTCAGGAGGGTGTATCAGCAGCTTCCCTCACTGCAGGCACTCATTCACAGCAAGCAATTCATTTATTATTTACTATGACTGCTTTTCCTATTTACACCTTGGGAAAGGCACACGGATGTGGCAACGCTCCTCCAGAACTTACTTCTCAAGTACAGGTGGAATTACTAACTCGGGACGCATCAGTGCAAGGTTCTGCAGGGCTTGGGCAGCCTCCAGGCTTCCAGTTTTGCTGAACATGGCCAGGAGAACAGGCTGGATGATGCACTGCACGAAGTCTGTCACGTCCTGGTCCGTGAGCTTGTGGCTCTCGGGGACAGGAGTTAACCAGGTCACCTTCTTGTAGCGCTCGCGGTGCAGCCGCCTCACCACGCCGCTGGGCAGCCTCTGCAGCAGCTTCATCAGCTTGTTCTGGGGGCAGAGCACAAACGCTGGTCAGGGCCTTGGCAGCAGCACGGCCTCAGCTGCTCAGGGCACAACAGAACATGAGTCAGTCTGGGAATTACACAAGCACGATGAGGGAACGCTCAGAGGGGCTCTGAAATAGGATGTTCACAATTTGTCGCTAAACTTCATTTCCCCAGCACTGTGCCTCGTGATTTAAAAAGTAATGAAAATCACATAGTTATATACTCAAGAATTAAGATTATTTATATTATTTATTATTATATCTCTGGGAGCATTCTCTGCACATTCACACATAAGCAAATATCCTGTTCAAGAACAAGCCACCTCCCCTGGCACTGCCGTGACCAGCCTTGCTGTTTTCGTCTCTGTTTTCCACCAGCTATCACAGGGAGATTCTTGCATTCTTTAACAGAAGATTCCTCTAGTTACCCCATCAAAAATTACATTTCGAACTAGAAATGCATTAAAAATCCTTTTTGCTTTGTTTAATAGAATCACAGAATGGTTTGGGTTGGAAGGGAGCTCAAAGCTCACCCAGTTCCAACCCCTTGCCATGGGCAGGGACACCTCCACTAGACCAAGTTGCCCCAAGGCCCACCCCAGATTTTCATAACTTGAAGGCAGTAAGTCAGGACGAAAAAAGTGACATCATACAGGTAATACTGATGTTGTGTATGAGCCTTATTTCAAGTGTCAAAAAACTTATTTTTCCTGGCTATATCCAAATTAGATGTCTTGTTCTGGACCTCTGCACTGACATGAGGAGTATGGTTTGAATGACAGTGAAGTTGTGGATCTTGATAATCCAAGGCTCCAAGCACCACACATCAACAGACAATCTGGAGCACACAGAGCTGACAGGTTGAAATCCCAGCCAAAGTTCTCATCTTGACACCCAAAGCCCTTCACTCACCAGCCAGCGCCCGTTATTTGAGGGATGGTAGAAAGAGGCAATGCTGTTGAACAAGCCAGACAAGTGCTTCTGCACCAGCTTACTTGGTCCACCCTGAAACAGATAAACCACAGAATTTTATCACACAGACCAAGATCCAATGAACAGGTAACAGCAGCACGAGGCACAGGAGTGTTCTCCCCACAGCAAGACTTCAAGGCAGCAAATCACATCCCACCCTCAGCTCAGCACTAAGAGCAAATTCTCTCCATCCCATCTGCTGAGGTTCACACTAAAACAGGTGCCTGTTCCCTTCCCAAATGCCACAGGCAGCAGCTGTGACACAAACCTTTCCAGTCCCATTCCACACTGACAGTGCAACAATGGAACTCACAATATAATTTGGGAAAAAAAGCCCAAAACCACACTTCTGCAGTGAGCTCAGCAGAACAAATATTCATCTTAATTATGTATTTAAGTATTTGCATTAATTTTTGTTTCGTTTTATGAAGTAGTTACTCACCATCATGGCTGTGATCCACATGACTGCATGTCCTACATCATAAGCATTTGTTAAGAATCTTGGAACCACAACTTGATTGCTTCCCACTGGCAGATTTAAACTCCTTAAAATCCTAGTAAAAATCTGACAGGAAGAAAAACACACATTGGCATAAATTAATTTTCTAATCCAAAGGTGTTTTAAAAAACCAAACCCACCAAGGAAGATAAGTGAGGCATGTCATGAAAGAACACTGTTACCTTTGGTACATATGGATCCCAGTCTATGTACCCAATGTTGTCAGTGGCCAAGCGAGCAAAAAGATTGACTAGATGCTGAAAATAACCAGAAAAAAAGGAATATTCATTAGAATATATTGAGAATGAAAGATGCAAAGCCCTCCAGCTACTTCACATACACAAGATAAAAGTTACCCATGGCACCAAAAGCACTTGGGAAGGGACATCTCACTCCATCAGAACCACCAAGATGTGTTTCACTGGCCTAAAATAGCATTTATACAGAGACATGGAAGAAAATTCCACCAACTCATCCATCTAGCTTTTCCCAATATTTAGCTGTTTAGGACAATTAGTTCCTGCAGGATCCATCCTACTCCGTGTGTGCTGCTGGCTGCCACGTTTGTGTGCTTTGGTTTAAACCCATCAGTGGCTTGTAAAGGTCACAGGCATCAGCTGTCAGCTGGGAGAGCAGCCTGTGACTGCCCATGAAGAATTAGACACTCCATCACCAGAGGACAGCCCCAGGAGTCAAAAAGGGAACTGGAAGATGTCCTCAGGAAAGACAGATATCAGGACTGAACAAAAAAATAGGAGATGAAGTCTCACTCTTGTATCCTGATGATGATAAGCACATCACCCACCAACTCTGCTTTTCAGAGCTTCTCCAAATCAGGAAAGACCCACCAGGCTCTCGATGCTTCTATCAGTATTTTGAAGCTATGACAAAGCCAAAAGGAAGGGCCTTAAATAATCCTGCCTAATTCTGAGGCAGAGAGCCCAGAGGAACAGGTCACCTCTCAGGCTGAAGGACATGAGAGCTTTGGAAAACCCCCAAGTTCAATCCAGGACATCAGACACAGCCTGAAGACAAGGGTTACATTTTCTTCAGTGATTTTTCATTTGGTATGAGGAAATGCACAATGAAAAAAATCCTCACTATGCACACAAGGAATTGATTCCACAGCTCCCCTTCAAACAGCAAGTCTAATTCCTGCCAAAGCAAGCTGAGGAAAAGCTTGCAGCATACAGAGGCTTAAACTGGATTGCAGAGTCAGAACCCATGTGTCTAATTATCTGCATCCCAACCTGATGGAATGAACCTGACTTTAGGAAATGGACACGACAGAAAAGCAAACAAGAAGTGAAAGATTTGGGGAAAAAAAGTAAGCAAACTGTCAGAATACAGTGGAAGAGGGAAAAAATATCAGAGATAACTTGTGAAAGGGTGCTGATGATTATTTGTTACACAGTTTGACAGAAACAAACTAAATTATGATGTTCAAGTGAGGCTGCCACAGTTCTGTCAGAAGGAATAGACAGAATTATGGGATTTTGGGGGGGAGAAAGCCATCAGAAAAGGGAAAAAGTGGACACAGAATCTCAAAAGCAGCTTTGGCATCACCAGTGTTTGAATCTGGACAAGAGCCAAGTGCTGAGCCCAGGGCTGCCTCCCTGCATTTGTGATGGAAGGCAGGAGGACCCATGGAATGTGGGACCACAAACGGTGGTTTGGAAATCAGCTTTCTCCTCAGACAGGGGAAGTTCTCTCTGTGTATCCAGGCAGGAGATTAGTAAAAGGAGACAGATGGCCAATGAGCTTATGCTCATACTGAGCAGGGAAAGAAACTGGGGATAGGCCAAGTTTCACTGCAGCACAGCCAAGGCACAGCTCAGCTGACACCAACAGCACCTGAGCTGCTGCTGGGGCTGCCTCCAGACAGAGTTTTTCATTTCCCAGCTCTGGATCTCCTCACATGAGGCACACAGATACATGGCAGACTATTTGCCTTGAAAGACACAGCCCAAAGGAATTTTTGGCCAAGGAGAGTGCAGGTTCTTTATTGTATCTCAAAGATGACAGCAGCTCATTGCAGTGAAGGCAAAATATCACCACTCAAAATTAGGGAACACCCAGGATGTATTAAAAGACAGAACAGAAGTGGAATTTCTAGCAATCACAGCTACTCTTTGCATAATCCTAAGTCTTAGCAGGCAGTCTGGAAAATGCCAGCATTCCCAAGGCTGGAATGAAAAGCTGCCTGAGCTGGCCATTAGACAATGCTCACCAAGCACAACTGCAGTCTCATTTATTTAGACAGTAATTGCTTACTAACAATAATGAAAGTATTGTCTCTGCTTTCTTGTACTAGTTAAAGCAGAAGGGAGAAAATCCATTAAATCACTGTTTGGCTTCAATTCCTTGCAAGCACATTGTAGGAATATTTAAATGAGGATTTCTTCCTGTGTAGATGAAAAGCAAATACTTACCCCTTCCCACTGGGGAAGGTTTTGAACCGACACCCAAAGGCCTATAAATTCATCAAACCAAAGCCTGAAAGAAAACAGAAGCAAAATAATTTTAACACTGAGAAAGCAGTTCCCTCACTGAATATTTATCCCTCACTTTGCCAGGTGGTTGCAGGAATTCACCTGTCCCTCAATTCATTCTGCAAGAACAGAGATCAACATGGACACGTTTTTATCAATTTGCAGCTCACAGAGTATTCCCAAATCTGACTTTTAGTCCTTGTTTTTCTTCTTTATGTCTCCTCTGAGTCTTTTTTGATCCCCGTTTCACACAACTGTCTCTCCAGGACTTTCCTTATTTACCTCAGCTCTACCATTCCAAATGACACCTCATCTCCCTCTGCCTTGCACTGTGGAATTTGTCCCTTTTGATCACAAGTGTCATTAGCTCCTTCTCTGAATTCACCTGAGGCCAAGGATGCAAACCCTCCACACCAGTCTCTGACTTAAATTCACCTTTACAAACTCCACTTAATTCAATTCAGTTTGATTTGCTGTGTGCTTTATTCAGTAGGGAAGAGGGCCTAAGATACCAAAGAAGCAGGTTGACAGCGTTCCTGTCTTGAACTCCTGCCAAAAATGCTGCTGAAAGCCACCAGTGACTTCCAATCACCCAGTAAAAGATGATTCCTTGCATTTGCTTCAGTGACACCTACTTGAAACCCTTGTGGTGAAGTTCAGGGGGAAGGGTGGTGGGCAGGAAGAGCTCGAAGTAGGTGATGGCCTTCTGCATGGTCACATCAAAGGGACACATCAAAGGCCTCCACTCATCCAGCATTTCTGCAGTGGCACCTTCGGGGAAATACCTGAGAACAAGGAAACCACTCAGTGTACACAGACCTGGCTTCAAACTTTGGCTCTTTTTAAGCATATTGAAAACCAGCTATTAATTTGTCATCAACGCTCACTTTAGAGTAAAACCATGTGCCCAGGGGCCATAGGCAGGCAGCCCTCATTTCCAAAAACCCTCACAAAATACAGATAAATCAAAGACATTGTGGTGCATCATTAAGACACCAATTAAAAAGATTCTTGTCTTGTTGAACCAGAGAAAAATCTGTACAATGCAAAACCATTTCACTGTGAAGGCTGGTCCAAATCAAACAACTATTACTCATTTTTGATGCAGCATAAAAAAAAAATATCACTTCAGGCACAAGGATCATTTATAGAAACATTACAGGAACGCTGGTGATTTAATTTCTTTTAAACACACTAAGTATGCATGCAATGCAGTATTTTAAATGCATATTAGATAGATTTTTTTATACAACAGAATTATTGCAACCAAGGCTGCTAAAAAGGAAAAATAAACCCCAGAAAAGTCTCTACCCTCCATCCTAAATTTTTAAACAGCAGGCAAGCAATGACAGGTAGCGTGGGGGTCTTTTTTAATCCTTCCAAAATTAATATAAAAGATTAAAAAAAAAAAAAAGAAAAAAAGAAAAATCAAGAAACAAACACTTACGGTCTGCAGCTCTTCACGAGTGTTTTCAGAACACTTTCTACAGAGCTGAAATGAGAAAAGGAAATGTTAGGAATAATAGATTACTACATTTCAGAGACAGCATAAAACAACCAACCATTTGCTGACCTTTCCCTCCAGAGCTTAAGATGCAATTAGATGTCTTCTTTGAACATGCATTAGCTACCTGCCTTCTCCACAGACCTAACTACAACAATTAAAATTGTTCTGCTCTCTCTGCTACTTCTGGTCCTATTTTTTATATTCTACTCTGGCATTTCCTGCATTTAAGTGAAGAATTAGTAGCACTTCATGGAAGTGGCATCCTGCATTTTGTCCTTGAACAACCAGCAAAGTGACTTCTGGGGGAGATGAAAACACAGAAAAATGGGTTTGTGGAATTCATGAATATTTGTAAGATAAATAAAGGCAACTTGTTGGTTTTATGCTCCAAACACCATATTTGTCCTTTTCAATGTGGTTTTGGGCTTTGTCCAGTGGTTGTAAGAAGGAAGGAATTATCTGCAAATCAAGGGTTATTTCACTGGAGTCCTTCCCAAATAACAGCTCATTTTAAAAGTGCTTTTATCCACAGCAAGAACACTTCTTTGAGAAATCATTTCAACTCCTATTGTCACCTATTGTCACAGGATGCCATCAAACCTTTAAAAAGACTGAATCTGAGAATAAACTCAAAGAATAAAAGGGAGGGGGAGCAGAGAGTGATCAATCAACGCAAGCACCAAGGTAGTAAATTGTCACGTTCTTCAAACCTTCCATTGATTACACAACCACCTCAAGACTAACTTGCACTTTTACTCAAAAACATTCCCTGAATGGAAAAAAAAAGTTCTAGCAGAAGAAGTTCTTAAATTTTTTAGACATGCTTTCTCCAGAAACGGAAATATTGCACTCTCTCATTCATCATCCCAAACAATTGTTAAAAATGCTTTTCTACTCAACAAAAGATGATGCAAATATATAATCTTTAGAATTTCACCAAGATCAATTAATTTTGAGACACACAAATATTCAACATGTACTATTGTCTCTCCAGTCCTACATGAAGTAAACTGACCCCATACATCCAGGAGAACTAAAAAATGAATAAATCACCAATTCCCTTCAACACTCAATACAAGTCAGCAATAGCCCACCCAGCCCTCAGAGCACTGCTTCAGTCAAACAGTGCTCTAGAAGATGCAAAATTATGTATATTTTATGCAACAGTGACAAAGGCAACTCAGGACCTCTCCCAGAAAGAAAATTTCAAATGTGGAGAAGAAAGGCCAACCAGTCATTGAACAAAAAATAAACCCAAACTTTGCAGAAAGCTCAGGAAGATCCTGGGTTCAAGTGAATATTGTCCTTGAAGGAGTTAGAAAAAAAGGTAACAGTTGTTCCAAGAGCAGATAAATAAAGCATGAACCAGCACATTCCTTAAGAGCATTAAAAATTCACATGATAAATGTTTGGGTGACACAAACAAACAAGCTCTCCCCAGACTATCATTCCACTCAAGTCAGCTCTCACTAAGGAAAACCTGAAGGACGGGAATTTTAACAAACACTGAGGCCAGAGATCAACAAATTTTTAAAATTAATGAATTTTAAGTCAGATCTCAGCATTTGTTAGTGTGAGAGAGCAAAGGAGAAAGATTGGGATGTTCTCTCCTCTATTGTGGTTACAAATTTAGGAAGGCAGAAAACAAAAAGCAACAGCAAGACAATTTTGTGCCCAAGAAAAATTCCATTTTCCATTCAAGAGTGTTCAAGTTACAGGAGACATCCTGGAATATTCCCATTAGGGGACTGAGCAAAGGACAGGACAATGCAGCTGGGTAGGTTCATTAAAGAACACCCAACACCATTTTTAACACCTATCACTGCTCTCTTTTTTGGCACTACAGGATTATTTTCTCCTTTTGGAAAGGGTGTGATGATACTGATTTGCAAATTGTTTTTTTTCCCCTGCACTTACACAGAGAAACATGTTTCAGTTAAAATGATTAACATGTAAACTAAGAGAGGTGACAATTACATTGTCTAAAAGCAGTAAGACATATTTCAGTTTTTCAGGAGAAGGTCTGAAGGTAAAGTTTAGTCCTGAAGTGGACACAGAGCTTAAATTAAGACAATGGAAAGAGCAACCAGCTACAGTTTCACAAATTATTTTAGTGATATCCTAACTAGAGTGAGCCATCTCTCACTGGATTAGTACAACTAAGCCCTTGTTTCTAAAAAAAACCCAAACAAAGCAAACCCCACTGCAATCCCACTGTGCCACTTCCAGCAGTTTTCTGCATTTATCATACACCAGAACTCCTGATTCCTGTTTCCCTACAGAAATTCCCAGTGAAATCTGGACACAGCAGCTCTTCACAGCCCCTGGGTTGTTGCTGGGTGGATTTTCCAGAAGCCATTACCTCACTGCTAAAGCACTTTCCATGATTTCACTGGATTTAAGAGGAAGGTCCCTTCACTCCTGCACCAATGGTGCTTTTATCCAAAACCACACACAACAATTGCTCCAATGGGAAACTCAGCTCTCATTTAAACCCCTGAAATACATTTGCTGGTTAAGTTAGTTAGAACAGAGCCCTGGAGAGCCACTCCACACACACTGCCTGGGTCCCCAATTAGCAAGGTTGACATCCAGTGCGACATTCTCATAACCAGTGGTGTCAGGTTAACATTGGCCTTCCAAATACAATTATTTATGCAGAGACTTCCACCTGTGTGCCAGTGTTACAGTCCAACAGAACATGCAGAAGGGACATTGGCCAGAGCTCAACAGAAAAAAAAAATAAGAATCATTCTTACCACCTATGTAATACATTAAGCACAAATGTTTTAGGTGAAGACCAGCCTGGTCGATATGAACTGAATGTAAACAAAAATAAAATTCAATTAAAACAGGAGATAAATTAAACAGCTACAAATCAGCTTTTAAAACCCTGACTTCCACCAAAAAGGTACCCCTTGAAAAAGGATGAGCACTGTATGAGAAGGAATCGCACTGCATGGAGTGGCTGACATGGAATAAAGTTAATAAAATTGAATGCTTCAGTCAGATCATCACAACAGAAATCTTCCTTCCTGCTTAAACTCCTTTATCCTCCTGGAAAAGTTCCCTCCCTCCTACACAGTTACTCAACACCATCCCCCCAGAGCAAGGTGTGCAGGTACAAAACTAAAAAATAAAATAAATCAAGGAAGGCTCTGCTCTTTCACATTTTACCTACAATTACCAAAATAATTCAATTTAGCAAACTGATTTTTTTTCAGCTACACAGCCACAAGAGAAATTCAGCCTGAAATGCTCCATATATTTCCTGCTCATGTTTCCTTATCAGCAATAGGATCTTCCCCTCAGGAATCAGTGGCAGCACTTCAATCTCATTCAGAAAATTATTTTTAAAAGCAAATTAAGCACTTTTACCTGCATTTCTTGACATAAAGTTTCAATTCAACCAAAGATAATGCATTATCCATGTGCTATCTTTCATAATTTGTAATTTATAGAGCAGGACCTTCTCTGACTGGAATAATTATGAAAATTTTAAGTCTGAAAATCTGACAGATGGAGAGGGATTGACAGTGCAGAGAAAGCAAAGAAAACAAGTTTTCATTTTTAAAATCAGCAGAACATGTCTAAAATTCTTAACTGGAGAAAATAAATTATTTCTCCCTATCATGGCATCACTCTGAGTAAATACCTGTATATCCTACAGAAAATATTTCACTTTTCTTGGAGAGCAGATTTATACCTGGATTCCAGATCCTGGGAATGATTACAGGACAAATACTGAAGGACAGTACCATTTGTATCTTTTTCCCCACAACCTTACTGTGTTACAGAATAGAACAGCACACATTTAACTTGGTGCCTGTGCTGATTTTGGCTGGGGTAAGTTAATTTCCTTCACATTATTACCCATCTTTAGCTCAACCCACAAGTTTTCTCACTTTTACCCTTCCAGTTCTCTCCCCAGTCCCACCAGGAAGGGCATTAGCTGGCAGCTGGGGTTAAACCACAACAATACTGTTAAATTTTTCATACTGAATTTATTAAACTGTAGGTTATCACCCTAAAATAAGTTGAGTGAGACCTCTGTTGCAGTGTATTTAAAAATTAATCACATTCATAAAGAAAGAAACAGCATGACAAACACAAGCCACAGGCAGAAGGAGATACATGATTCAGTGCAGCCCTGCATGCAATTATTGAAAGGTGCCTCATGAAAATAGAAACAGAATATTTCCCATGTATCAAATTCCAGATATTAAAAGCACATTACAAAGTACTTTAAAGCAGGTACTAATGGCCTATAAAATGTTTGAAAATGTGAACTTACTTGGGAAACCAATTTAATCCCAGATGTTCTGTTTTGGAGTATAATATCCTTTCCAACATTTCATAGAGTGGTCGCCATGGTAACTCTAAATCATCCCTGGAAAGCAGTTCCTTTTTCCTAATAGGAAACAAAACACCAAGCAGTTCAGGATCCAGCACTGGCATGGACATGCTGCCCATGGGAATACCCCCATCCCTGCCCCCAGTTTGGCACAAACTGCAGCAAGGCCAGGCAGGACCAGGCTGGTCACTGGCAGCCTTCAGCACAAGTGACACTGTCAAGATTTTTCCCTGACTAAGTGAAATAAACATTATGGAGTCGTGAGCCAATTTTCATCTTCTCCCTAGATGAAATTCAGCCTTAATTCCTGGCTCTCTGAGCTGTTTGGCTTTCCTGATATGGGGAAAACTGGCATTCTTCCACTTCCAGCCCACTCCTAAAGCTTTAAAGGCGTTTGCACAAGAGAACCCTTTACCCAGAGCACTGTGTAGGGCAGATAAGTGAAGTAACCTGTAAGAACTCTGCTACATGAAAGGCACAACATTGAGCAAGAGATCAACTGTTGTGAGACAGAAGTTTGCACAGTCAGCAGAAATCTTTACTCACTTTAACAGGTTGATTAGCAAGCGTGCAAATCCTTGCATCATGCTGATCTCCAGCTTTGGAATTGTCACCAACTCGTACAACAGTTTGATAAAGAGCACGTGATCTTCCTTGCTGAATTTTCTGCCATACAGTCGGATGTATCTGCAAACCAAACACAGGGGGAGTCAGCAATATTTTAAAACATCCCATTTATCCAAGACCTGAGCCAGAATCCCTCTGATTTGCTGTTTAGTGAAACAAAACTAAAACCTGGTTCTCAACCCCAACAAGTAACAACCTGAAGACACACACAAAAGGAAGATTCACAACTGCAATTACAGGAAGAAAAAGAATGACCAAATAAAGTTTACAGCCCTCTAAGAGCCTACAAATACTGTAACCTCATGGACAGGAGACAACCCAGAAGCTAAAAAAACAACCCAAAAAGTATCAAGACAAGCCCAAATCCAGCAGCTTCCAGCTAGGATGAACAATTGATTTAGACACTGAGCTTTTCTAGTGGTGTGTCCCACTGCCTTCAGCAAGGGGAGATCTATCAGACTCACTCCAGAAAAAGTGTTTGCTGGTTTTAAGTTGAGATTGAAAAAAAGAAAAATGTTTTTAAGTCTTGAAAGATACTCTGCACCAGAAAAACCCATATAAGGTGCTATATCAGAGCATTTTAGGTGTGGCACAACTGTAAATTACTGCTCACTGGGAGGCAACTTCCCTTTTTATTACTGCTCTGACACTATTCTTAAAGATGCATAAGAAAGCTGCTTTCCACTTCCCTTTTCCTGTCAAATTCAAGGGGGGATGTTTATATTTGATGGGCAGTGTTTTCACTAATGTTCATTTCAACATGTCGTACTTGTTTTAAACACAGAAGGAAACAAACAAAGTAGAGGATAACCCACTTTTCCACCACAGGAACCTAAATAATCTGGATTGGCCAGAGACACTACCTACCTACAGAATTACACCACCAAGAGCTGAACACCTACACTTTTCACATGCCTAAAAAAGACAGGAAAAAGAATCCTCAGGGAAAGAAAAATGGGTGAAACTTGTATGATTAAAACAATAAAAGCAGAAGAAACTGCAGGAGCCTGGAAAATAAGTTTTAGCTACAAAGAAACACAGAGATCCAATTTATCTGCCAGTATTGCTATATATAACTGAAAATAAAATGTTTGGCTGGTTCTCCTTCGTGACATTTGCTAACAACAGCTCTGCTACCCAAAATGCTGTTTAATTAAGAAAGGAGTAAAGTACACAGAAACATGCTGAACACAAAGATGTCACTATGCCCAAGCAGCAGGACTTGATGCCAAATTGCTCCCATATTTTACAGCTTCTTTATGTAGGAGGGAGGCAGAGCTGAAAGGGGTCAATTATTTGTATTAATCCAGCTGAGCATTAAGGCAGTGTCAGAAAATAAATCCTTCTAGAAAGGGGTGTTCAGACTTTTCCTCAAGATTAAACAAGAAAAATCTGTCAGAGGGGAACTGCAATATTTTCAGACTATCCCTTCAGAAGGGATGAAATATCACCATTACTAAATAAAAGAATATAGGCAGAACTTCATGAACCCTGAAGGGTGTCCAGGGGCTAATCAGACAGATAATTTTCATCACAGAAATGGTGTCTCTTCAGGATAATTGGGTTACTGGGGAAAAAAATAATTGCAGAACTAAATTATTGTAACATAAAAGATAAGACTTGTGAAAGCAGATAATGCTACATTGAGATGATAGCTGAAATCTTAAATGCACTGCCTTTTTGATTCCTTTGAGGTTTTATGAGTTCTCATCCTGCAAAAAGGACAAAATTATTGCCCTTCACTGTTCAGCTCCATGGAAAAAAAAAACCCCAAAACCCAACAAATAAAACACACCCACACAACATGAAAAACATGACTAAAAAGTGAAAATTCTGTTTCCAACTCCAGCCTTTCTGTACAGAGTACAGGGTCCCTAGAGATTACAAAAAAAAAAAAAAAGTAGAAAGAAAGCCATAAAGCCAATTCCCCAGTCTCAGAGCGCTGGGTATCCAATCTCTCCCTCCAAAAGTACAATAGGCCTATTTTTAGGAAGTGTACTATCATATCATGTGGCCACCCTAAACTGCCCTAGAAAGTTGGCTGCTCTGCCACAGTTAAAAATTACCTCTCCTCCAGAAGCTGAACAGCACACCCCCCCAAATTCCTGGCTCTCCATCTGCATTTCCCAACACACAGAACAGGATCACGACTGGTTTAAAGCTCAGTTTTTGACAAATGATGTGAAAAGCAATGAATCACGCTCAGCAGGACTGCTTAAATCACATGTACATGTACACAGCACACACATCCCTCACACAGCCAAAGAAAGCTTCTGTTTCCCTGATAAAGATGAGAGAAAGATGTCAAACAAGACTTTTAGGCAATAGTGATTAAAATACTTGGCAAAGTCCCACGGAGACATTTCCATGCTCACTGTAACTTTGTGTCCTGTCATTCTCCTTCCAAACAGCTGAGCTGCCTTTTTTCCACACCTTACAGCAAGACACTTGAATGCCATTTTATAAGTCTACACCTGACAAGCACAGGAAATAACATTGTAAGGGACAGCAATTGAGTCCTTCATCTTCCCACACCCTTGACTGCTGGAGCAGGAAGCACAGAAAGGCATTTGTGTGTTTGCCTGGCTGCAGAGTTAATTTCATGTACAGTAACCATGAAATGTCCGTATCATATTAATATGTTCATTGACTATGTTTAGTGTTTTTTCGTTTTTAGAACAATCTATGAATCCTGAAAGAGGGGGAAGTTGAGACAATGTATACTGCTGACCTGAAGACCATAAAAAATTATGGAGCAAGAGCAGTTAAGCAAATTATTTCAATGTAACCTGCTTTTCCCACACACGCTGCGGCAAGCTGAGATTCACCCTTCTGCTTTCACAACAGGTTAGTATTTTACAAGCTTTTACCAGACAGAGCTGGAGGAATCTTTGGAGCAATTATTACAGATTTAACTGCCAGTCTTTGGGGCAAATTTTACTTGCTTCAGAAACCTCATCAAATCAAAAGTTACTTTCCTCATAGGAGTGAAAGTTCACTACAGTCCACACACACATCCCAGAAGAACCAGGTGCCACCAATGAAAATGTCCCATAAAAGAATTATTCAAATCAGCTTACGGACATTTTGTCTGATAAACTCCTATTCTGCCTCCTTTCCGTCCCCCCTCCCTCCTCAGTTTGTGACATCAGGCAGCTGAAACAGCTGGTCTGAGATAAATATGTGCAAGTCATGGTTCCAGCTGCAGGGGGTATAAAAACTACACAATTCAGCTGTCACCGTGAAAGGGTACTCAAATTTTTAATTCAAAAAAAGATCTGAGTTTCACTTTCATTCTCTCCTGTGGCAGAGTTGTAAAAAGCTGAGGAGGTGGAACTAGGCAGGTGTATCATCTGCATGCCACTGTTTGCTTTGCTCATTTGTACATACACATATCTGTATTAACAGTTGTATCTCTACAATAAATGTAGAGATGCAAATTAAAGATGTAAATTATTTCACAGAATACTGCAAGAATTCCAGCCTTTGCAACTCAGACATTGGCAACAACTATAAGCAGCCATTGTGCTTTTATGAGGATTCTGAGCATTTTCTTTTTATTAATTATAGCTTTTCTCAGGAGGAGAAAAAAGGGAGCCAGTAAGTTTGGAGATGAGTCCTGACTACGACAGTAGAAATTGGATTCTATAGTCATGAACACCACAGGGCTGGAAGTGTTTTATCTACACCTGAACTCCTGCTACTGTATTTCACAGAATGATAGAATGGTTTGCGTGGGAAGGGACCTTAAAGCCCATCCAGTGCCACGCCCTGCCATGGGGAAGGACAATTTTCACTGTCCCAAGGTGCTCCAAGCCCCATCCAGCCTGGCCTTGGACACTTCCAGGGATCCAGGGGCAGCCCCAGCTTCTCTGCACTCTCACAGGGAAGAATTCCTTGCCAATATCCCATCTAACTCTGCCCTCTGGCTGTTTGTAGCCATTCCCCCTTATCCTGGCACTCCAAGCACTCCAGCTATTTGTATTTTGTTAATACAGATAGTCTCTCTCCATCTTTTTGTCGGCTCCCTTCAGGTACTGGAAGGCCACAATTAGATTGCCCCAGGCCTTCTCTTTTGCAGGCTGAACAACCTGGATTCTCTCAGCCTTTTATCCCTAGAAGTACTTTGTCAAGTCAAACAGAGCAGCAGCACATCTCTCATCACATTAACTACACCAGCTTATTTTTTTTACACCAAGCCCACTGTTTCCTTCCCTGCCCACACCAAACACACTCAGAGCCTCCCTGTATCTAAAATGCCACAAAGAAAATCTGGGTACTAACAGGCATCAGACAAGCTGCAAAACACTCACAATGAATTCAAACTTCAAAGTGTAGGTGGGAAACCACAAATTGGAGCCTGCTGACCTTTCTGTGATTCATAAAGCAGCACAGCAGTGCTTCCCAACAGGCCAAATTCACTGCCCTGGAGCCTGAAGTGGTAACAGCAATTGCCATTTACAGAGTGAGTAACAGGGTGATTCTAAGGCACGCTTAGAATGAATTTCTGTGCCTATTGAGCCTGTTTAGCTAAACTCATCTTTCTCACAGTAGGGACTCCTAAGTTTATTTCAACTCCACGGGAAAAGGAAGTTCTACCACAGGTATGGGCAACAGGTACCACCGAAACCAGTATGAGTTGGCAGATGGCTGGGAAGGGAAGCAGTGCTGAACTGGCTCCAAGCAGGTTCAAACTGTCACATAACACAAACACGTGAGTCATTTTGCAACCACCACTGTAATTCTATCTAAGACTGCCTCTTGGGAAACAGAATTACACTTACATTCCAATACAGTCGAATCTAACAGGCTTTGACTGACAAATGTATATTAATTTCTCAACAGATATTATAAAAAAAGGATTTATGCAATGAGAGGAGTTTTAAGCAAGTGAGTGTTTCAAACCAGTTCAAACACACGGACTTTGTTGTTTCTGGCACACAGGAAACGCAGTGTGTGAAGGCACACACAACATTCAGCAACAAACATGATAAACATCCACAGAATTTACTGATTGCAGCTACAGGACTCACTGTCATATGATGCCATACCCAGTGCCAGAGTCTCCCGAATAAAACAGGGTCAAGTGTAAAATTCACGAGAAGTAACCTATGTCGTACTCGGTGCTATCTATGAAACCACCGCGGGTTCATCTGTACAAAAACCACCCTGCCAGCACACGAGCACGGCCAACATCAGCACAAACTACCCCGCGCCAGAGTTCAGCCAAGATATCAAGGGCACCAGCGGTGTTTACACAGCATTAAGCCAGAGTTTAATCCTGCCAGCCCTGACCCAACAAACGGCCCGTCTTGAGAAAGACTTCGTGTCCCTATAGCAGAAGTTACACGGAGATTGTATCAACCACAACTTGCTTTAGAAGGGGAGAGGTAAACAGGTGGCCACGCAGGCATTAAAAAAATATACACATATTAAAAACAAAAGCACGAGTTAATCGCACAAGCGCTTAAGTCGTAGAATTCGGAAGTTTCAGAGGCGGCAGGCGAGCTCTCGCGGCCGGAGCCACCTTTGTCCCGGTTTCCGACGTGGAAGCGCCGGCCTTGCGCAGGGCAGGGACGGGACAGCGGCCGGGAGCGGGGCCCGGCCGGGTGCCAGCGGTTCCGTTATGCGGGAGGCGCTCCCGGCGGGCAGGGCACGGCTCCGCTCGCCACAGCTCGGCAAGGCAAGGCAAGGGACGGGACCGACGCGCCGCTCGCAGCCCGAGGCCCCGCTCCCCGTCCCGCCCCGGCACTCACGTCGAGAGCTTCCTGGTCCAGAAGAGCCCGCCGGGCCAGAGCTCCTGCAGCTGCACGGCGCGGGCCAGGTTGCCCTTGATGTGCTCCAGGAAGCGGGCGGCCTCCTCCTCCAGGCGCTCGCCGTAGGGCAGCAGCTTGTTGTAGACGATCTCCTTCTGCGGCGGCCGGGCCATGTCGGCGCTGCCCGGGAGGGCCGGTGACCGCGGCCGCCGCGCCCCGCCCGCCCCGCTCGGCTCTGCGCCGCTCACTTCCGGCGGAAGGCGGGCCCGGGGCGGCTCCGGGCGCTCCGCGGGCACGGGGCCGGGCCGGGGGCGCGGGGCCGGGGCCGGGCCGGGGCGGCGCTCTGGGCCCCGCCGCGGGGAGGGGCGGAAAGGCCACGGCGCCCGCCCGAGCTCGGGGTTCGCGCTCTGCGGCTTTGCGGCTGGGGGAAAAGCCCTGCTGGTAAAGCTGCCGCCGCCCGGACGCGGAATTGGGAGCGAAAACATTCACCCGCCGGCTGCGCTCATCGGGAGGGAACCGAGCATTGGTTCTCGCCCCAAAACACTCGGGGTGAGGTGGGGACGGAGGTGACGGGGCAGTGCCCGTCCCTGGAGAGGTGCGGGGACAGAGCGACACTCAGTGCCGCGGTCTGTCGGACTCGGCGATGGCGAGGTGTCCCATCTCCGAGGTCCTTGCCAGCCCAATTGATTCGGTGGTGCTGTAATTAGCCCCGGAGTTTGATAGCAGATTGCACGGCTGCCTAAGAGGCTTATTTGAAATAATAACGCTAGTCAGGAGCGCAGAGCTCGCCCGCGGGCCGTGGGTGTGGGATAAACTGCCGAGGGATATGTGATAACAGCACTGATAGCTGTTATCTCCAGCTGTCCTCATATAATTGAATTTCCCCTCAAGAGTTACATCGTGGCCATACAACAGCTGCAAACTGATTAGATTTAGAGCTACTGACAAGGGCAAATCCTGTTTTCTGATCTTTATGCTCAAACTAGCTCTGCTTAAAATTAAAAAAAAAAAAAAAAAAAAAAAAAAAAAAAAAGACGGCTAACTAAATTCTGGAACACGACAGGGAGAGGAGAAACTCCACGGAAAACTTAAGTACGACAGGCAAAGGCATCATGGCATCTTCCTGAGGAGTGCATCGTCTACTTTCCTCACCCTCCTAGACCTTTATTTTTAATAAAGCAAGCGCCAGGATTTTGTGTAGTGTCCCATCCTTCTGAAATGCCCTTCCATTCCTAGAAGATTTTGTATCACATGATCTCATGTGGGTCACATCTATCAACTTTTACACGATTACAAAATAGCTGGACTTCACTCAATTTGTTGCCATCTTTCACAGGGACTTTACGCTTGTGTTGCCTCATAACTG
Source organism: Zonotrichia leucophrys gambelii (assembly GCF_028769735.1). Classification (NCBI taxonomy): domain Eukaryota; kingdom Metazoa; phylum Chordata; class Aves; order Passeriformes; family Passerellidae; genus Zonotrichia; species Zonotrichia leucophrys. The sequence continues at coordinate 101,827,605 of NC_088172.1, forward strand.
CAGGAGGCAAAACAATCATAGATGGATCTCTGCCCTTTCTGGCTGGAATTAAAAATGAAAACTTGGTCATGGTCAGCTTTCGGTGGGGGTAAAGTACGTCTTGGTTTAGCATTTTTTTGGTGAAAACAGAAATAGACAATATGAAATGAATAGTTTTATCACCAATTCAGTCAAGGATAAATTGGCCCAAAGGCTGTAATAAAAAAACAATATATATTGTCAGTGAAAATATGCATGCATTGAAATTGAAAAGTCTAAAATTACCTATTTTCTGTCACTTAGAAGCAATTCCTGATAATCACAATGTGATTTGTTCAGACATTTCCAATGTGGGAAGGTGTTTGTCAAATTTGAAGCATGCAGTTTGTTTGGACTTGGAGAGGGGAAAAAAAAAATCAAAATTCTAGCCCAATTTTCTGAAATTGAAGTTGGCAGATACCTCAGGATCTTCCCAGCTGCGTTCTGTTGCTTTGTAGCCATGTTATAAAAAATTACTCCTGCCCTTTCTAACCCAAGTTAAAACTAAGCCTTGATTTTTCAGGCATTTTGCAGTGTTTGGCATGTGAATGAACACCTCTGACAGGGAGCCTGTTCTGTCTGAGCCTTCTCAGCTGTGGCCTCAGACACGTGAATGCCTTCCAGCAGGATTAAGCACTCACCTTTTGGGGAAAAACACGCCAAATTATGCCATCAACACCTCTGACAGCCATCCCACTAACTCACCTGATCTCTTCCATTCTTGTTTTCAGAGTCTGAAACAAGGGGAGAGGAGATTCCTGCTCCATTCATAATTACAGTAGTAAGCATACTTGTAGTACTTGCTTTGTGAATGTATTTTCTGTTCATTTACTAATTACATTTAGTAATAATTTAAAAACCTAATCCTTTCCCCTCCCTGCTATGCCGCCATTCTGCTCTTTAAAAAGAGAGAGAGAGAAAAAAAAAGAGAGATACATTTTGCCAAGTGAGTCAAAAATAAATGTGTTGTTCAAGTTTGCAATATGTTTTGGCTGCAGGAGTGTGTGAGAGCACATTTGGTTCCCGAGTCAGATGATGATGAGGGACGGGGCTTTCATAACACAGGACCCGTCTGTGCCACCTCACATCAACAGCTTCTTCCTCTCCCATTAAGTAGGAGGAATATGAATTGCCAGCAACCCAAATATGGCAGCCACCTGTTGGTTTTGGCATTGCCTCCTGAGAGCTGATGAATCCGAGTGGAGTAGTGGTGAGAAAAACACAATCTTCCCATTCATGAGGAACTTTGAGTGCTGCCAGTGGTGTGGGTCACGCTGGGGGCTGTCCGTGTGTTCCCTCCTTGGGCGATGCCTGAGGGCAGCCAGCACTGGCACTTGGGATTTGGGAATCTTGTCACCCAGCCTTGCTTCCTGCTGCCTCAGCTCTCCAGGGACTACTTAGCACAGATGTTTTCCTCAGTGACCCATCTGTCCTTTTCCACCCAAGTTGAGTAATTTTTGAGTGACAGATTTCCATCCATTTTTCAATACCTGAGGCCCTTCCAGCACCTGAAGGGAACATACAAGAAAAATGAAGAGGGACATTTCACAAGGATCTGGAGTGACAGGACAAGGGGGGATGGCTTCAAACTGAAAGATAATAGGTTTAGTTGAGATATACACAAGAAATTCTTCTCTGTGAATAGGGAAGCTGTGGCTGCTCCATCCCTAGAAGTGTCCAAGTTCAGGCTGGACAGGGCTTGGAGCAACCTGGTATGGTGGAATGTGTCCCTACCCATGGCAGGGGGTGGAACTGGATGGGCTTTAAGCTCCTTTCCAACCTAAACCACTCTATGATTTTCCTGTTTGGAACAGAATAGCCAATCCAACAGGAGCTTCATATTACCTGTATCATACCTGTCCTAGTCTATGACCCCCATATCTCACAAAGCACCACTACAGGAATAAAGAGGAATAACTGATTTTAGATGAGGATCCTCAGACTTTCCCTCAGCCACGTGTTTCTAAACTGGTCAGTTGCTGAAAGGTGCCAAAGAGGCAACTCAGAAACATCCCTGTTACATAAACTTCTATTTTACAGAGAATTTGTCTATTCGGGGGATGAGGGCAAGAGTAATTACAGCATCTGAATGAGGAACTTAAAGTTTCCTGTGTAGTATGGGACAAAAATAGGTTCTTCTAAAGTGTGATTCAGAGGAACTAATTTTAGGTCCCTAAAATAAGGCTGTCTAAATACTCCATGACATGTTTCAAGTTGGATGGGGAGGCGGGTTCCGTGTCACCTACAGCACACATGCTGAATATTGTTCTTTTTCTGCAATGCCTGTTTGGATCTGTGTGTTCTAATGTGAGTGGAACAGTTCTGTTGAGCAGAAATAAGAGGCTCTTGTGAAGAGGATAAAGTGTTATTATGGGCACCTGTATAATTTTTAAAACTCTATTACACAGACAAGCCTGACCAAATAGGTGCAGCATTGTTATCCTTCTCTTTACATTCCCAGTGGTTCTGTTTATGAGTTAAATCCATCCTCAACTATATCCAATAATATAATTATTGTTAAATCCATCCTCAGTTATTATCCAATAATATTATATATTGTTTGGCCTCTGCTCTATTCCAGCTGAACTTAGTGGGTCACTGTGCTTACAATGGACAGTCTTTGTACAAGAACAGGACCTCAATTCTCCTTGGTGAAATAAATTAATTAATAGCAAAAGTGTTTATTCCTCTCCACTCCCTGGATTTGTTCTCTTTTGGTGCCTTATTGCCTAAGATTTGGAAAGCATAATTGTCCCAAATCCACAGCAGAGATTCTGCCTGTGACAGGCTGTTTCCTCTACATGTCTGAAACTCCCAAAGATATCCCTGGAAACTATTGTGCCTGTGGGGAGAAAAAGCAATAGACTTGAGCCTCTTTGTAAGGGGTTCTTTCCAGATTACTCACAGCTATTTGAAATAAATAATAATTCCTTGGACATGACAGAAACGCAGCCAACTTTGGGGAAAGAGACATTAGGGTTACTTTTCGGTTCCTCTTGAGCCATTGAAATGGATTTTTCTGTCTCACTCTTGCCAAACAGAAACCAGCCCCAGAGGAGCATGTGATGACAGTGAACTCACAGAGGTCATTCCTGGGGATTCTGCTGTTCTAGGAAATCAAGGCAGCACAGCCCCTTGGCAGCCTGCAGGAAGTCACACAGAAACTGCTCATTATGGACTTGGGAGTCTCTTGCAGCTGCCCTGTTTGCCAGAGAGGATTGTGACACACCTTACCCCAGGTGCCTGCGTGGATGATCATATTTATTGGTTTTAAGTGGCAAATGCATCTGTCACAGCTTCATCTGCAGTTCTCCGGTTTGTCTGCTCCTTGTCAAGATGAAATACTGGCAATATCTATTAGAAATAAAATTAATAAAAATATATAAGGTCTGCTTTCCCAACTCAGGATAAATCAAATAACAACCAAAAATCTTTGCTCAGGTTTTCAGTCTTATTTCAAGCAGCATTCAGCACAAATAATTGTGTTTATCATGGCCATGGCTCAAGTAGTTGCTCTGGCTTTAGTTCTGTGGGTGGATTGTGTGTGCACTGTTTGGACATGTGGATCAGAAGTATTTAAATATTTATGAATGCTGGAGGAGAAGCAATCTCACTTGAATATTCCCCTAAGCAACCAATCCTTTCTCTCCTGCTGAAGAATTATCTATCCTTTCCTTTCTGGCTGAGTGGTTTTGTGCATGAAATCTGCATGGGAGACTTTTTGGCACGTTTCTAAAGCAGCAGCTTCTCTCATGGAGTGTTAGGGAGACACCCAGCAGATTAAGAAACCTTTGGGAGGATCACACAGCACAAACTCAGAGCTCTCTGGGGTTCATTTGGTCTAACCTGGCATGTTGTTTATGTCTATGCCTTGGTAATAAGTGGGGATAATAAGTGTAATTATGTCAGGGGCATGATTATGGTAGTGCCGGGCCTGCTGACTAACACCAGGATTCAAGGAATTGTAAATGGTAAATTTATTATTGTCCCTGGGAGGTGAAACAATGACTGTAAATTAACACTTCCTTACAACCTTGGAAATATAACTGTCAGAAAGGCCATTTAGGATAGAAGGAATGTTCCAATTAAGGAGCACAGGAGGCCTGTATATTCAGGGATATCCCAGGGAGAGGAAAAAGTTGCTTTTGCCACATTTGTGTGTTGTTACTTCGAGGCCAAGCCCAATGGAAAACTGAGCCTTGCTTAGTACAAAGGCAGCAGCTGCCCTTCTGCTGGGCAGAGCACTGAGAACTGGGTGAAAGCACTCAGGGGGTTTAGAAAATTCAAGTGAGAAACAGAACAAAAAGAGCAGGAAAAAGACAGCTTGTAATCTCCAGAGAGGGCTCTGCAGGACAATCCAGTGGGCGTTCACTGTGCCTGTGATACCACTATCTACAGCCCCCGTGTGTTTTCTTTTTCAGTAGCGTTGCAATGGATGGATACAGAACCTGATTCATGCTTTCTTGGCTTTGCCAAATGCCTGCTCAAATCCTGTAGCCATGCTCTGAATTAATCTGCTTACCCAAAGACATTGCTGCAAAAATGGTTGTCCTTGGAGATTCCAGCCCCCTTTGCCTGGGAAAGATAGAGCCATCAGCACCTGGAGTAGTATGAGCTGGAGGCTTGACAGGCTCTGAAATGAGAAGAAACTGGGCCAGAATCACTCTGCTTACCCCTAAATATCCCCAGCAAATTAGCACCTCTGAAAAGCAGGGAGTTTTGAGATGGGAAGTCAGGAACAAAGAGAATTTGGGGTGGTGCCAGAGATGTTACCAAGTTCAGAGCACCCAAGAGCTGCACAGCCCTGGCTGACCTGATCCTGCACTGCACAGAGCAAGGGATGGCATCCACCAGCTCTCCAGGGGCTTTTCAGGGAGCAGCTGGTACCATCAGAGTTACCTCGGAGAGTATCTCCTTCAGGTGCCCTCACTGTGATTTTTAAGTTTGATATTCACTTAGGCAGTCTTATCTTCTCACTAGATTCCCAGACTCCGTGCCTTTTTCTCTCTGCAAAGCTTTCAGTTTCTTTCAGGCTGGCCTCAGTCTTTGCTGCGGAAATGGTGCAAGAACATTTTCTTGTGACAAGACTAAAACTCAGAACCAAAGACTAAGAACTGGGCATGCATACAATCTAACTTCCCCCCCTGCATACTTTTCATTTTCTTAGTTCACAGACATCCTGAGTCACAGGCTATTTTGTCCTGTTTAATAGTACTAAATGGGTTTTTCATCCCCTCATTCATCTGCTATTTAAGCTCATTATGTTCTGGCCTCATGTTCTGCAGCGGTAATTTCTGATTCATGCACAGTGTGAAAAGTTGTTCCCTTTTGATTGTTGTTAACTTCTTATCTGGGAATTATTTTAGTGCCCTGAGTTCTTCCATATGAGAAATAAGAAGGCCTCTTTGCCATCTATGATTATACAGAATCATACAAAAATCATGCTGATTCTTCCTGTTTTATCAGAACCGTGAAAGTTTCTGCTAGGTTGGATGGGGAAAGTACCATCAAGTTATAAAGATGGATGAAAGTTTGGGACTGACAGCATCCCTCCTTTTGAATGTAAGAGGGCATTTTTCTTCACCCAGATGCTGACTTTCACCAAATTTGTCACAAGTAAATGTCTTTGAATCATACTTTTGATGAGAGCTGGCCACATGTTCAAATTTGGAGAATGAAATCCAGAAGTTTTCCAATAACAAGTAGTGAAGCAGTAATCAGTTCAGTGAGACTTCCTCTGATGGCACAGGCTGCACTAATACAGGGCAATATTCTGAAATACTCACTATTTTCTCTTTGTTGTTTTGAGAAGGAATAAAGGTCTAATGCAATTAAGGAGAATGAATCAAGTAGTTTCACAGAGCTGCAAAATGTAATGCTGCCAACCCACCTCCCTGAGAAACCATTCCTTTAGCAACCCACGCTCTTTTGTGTGCTCTTAAATCTTCTGTGGAGCCCTGAATCCTCCCTAAATTTGACAGCATTGTTCTGGCAGCTGTGGGAGGGGTGATGCTTAAAATTTCCTGTATTTCAATGGGAATAAAAACTTACTGCCTTAAATGACCACATCTCCTCCTCCTCCTCAGCATGTGCAAGAGGAGAAAACATAACAGCAGAATCTCAATGTTTTCCTCAAATGTTAATGAGTTTGCTGTGAATGGTTATTTCATAAATCAAATGTTGGATCAATCTGCTTTCCTATCAAAACAATTTAAATGTGGGTGTTATAGTAGGTGGGTTTGTGTTTGGATTTAGTCATCAAGCCAAGCCTGACCTGACCTTTCATGCCAGCAGACAAGTGACAGACTTAACCCCAAATTCCACCTGATTCCTGGGCTTTGGTACTGAATAGTTTAACTCTATCCATCACATTTTTGTTTGAGATGGGTTTTTCTTTGCCATAGGACACATCAGTTCATATGCTCATGTTTTAATTCCCAATATTTTGTAGTTTAAAGAACTTTGCAGTGGTGATGCAAGTTTCCCAGGCTGATTTCCTCATAGCAAGTATTTATATTTATCCAGTGGCTCAGTTCCTTATTATCATCTCAGATTAAAACTTCATAACTACCAGCTAGGAATGATTTACCTGAAAATTCTTTCTTTTTATTTATATATCAGTGAAAATACTTTTAAAAGCTTAATGCAGACTGAAAAACTTTGAACTTTGTTTTCATGTGGTTTTATTGGCGGAGGTTTAGAGGTTTATTGCCCAACTTTAAAAAATAAAAGCTCCTTTCAGGGAAACAGTTGGTAGGTCTTCATGCCCTAAAGAATCAGGCTATGACACAAAAGTAAAACAAAAAATAGCATGAAATCTAAACAATATAGTCTAGCCAGAGGAAAATAACAGGCTCACAATTTTGTATGTGTCACTCGTGTCACTTTATGTAAGCAGTCCGGAATTTTGGAGCACGAGGGACAAATTTAGCTCCTGTGCACACAAAGTTTGGCTGCGCTCCTGAAATCAGATCTGTGTGGGTGTGACTCATACCCTGCAAGACTCTCCCCTTGCTCAGGGGCTGCTGCACAGGTGGGGTGCTCTTCCCACACGGATCACATCCCTGGATTTGGATCCTGGAGTATAAATGGATCAGGAGACAAGTGCTGTAACCAGGTCACCTCCCTGGGCTATTGTCACGCTGGGTTTTCAGCTATAAAGTCATTAATCACTCAACCACCTGAATAAAGCTCTCCAAGAATCCCTCTTTGTGCCTGTCTTGCCCTTTAGACTTCCAAATATAATCTGAAGTGCTAAAAAAAAGAAAGTTCCTGATAGCCAGTAAAGAGGAAAACCTGGGAGATTAAGCCCTCCAAAAGGTTTCAGTATATTTAGATATTATGTAAATAAGGACTGCAAAAAAGTCCTTATTTCTTGAAGTAGAGGGATTGCTACCTCTACTTCAAAACTGTAAGATTCTTAAGAATCTCATACAGTTTTGAAGTAGAGGTAGCAACCCCCTTAATTTTCATTCAGAAATGAGGAGTAAATGCAATTTAGGAATGAGGAAAAGAGGAAGACTAGTGAAAAAGGTTAGCAGTTTATAATTTTGCCTGAAGAAGAAAACATAAAGGAACAGTAGTGCGTTACCTTAAAGGACAGAAAAATAAAATCTGATGTGCATTACCATTTACAGAAAATAAGGGAAAAAATGCTGGAAAGGTCAAATTAAGCTTACATGGCTTCCCTGATATTCCATGCTCCCTAGGTAGCAGCAATAACCTGGCAACAGAAGCAGTATCTTTATTATTTATTTATCTGGAGGCTTTGGTGCCCTTTGGGAAACACTCATCAAAATCATCTGGGGACAGTTTCCAAGTGAATCAGGTCTAGAGTTTGGTTCAGATAAACAGAGCTGCACAGCTAAGGATACATCAAGAAACTTTTATGATCAGAAGTAGCAGGGGACAGACATGCAATAACAACAGGTTTGGGGAGGAGCCAGGTTACCTAAAAATGGTGCAGAAAAACAGTGCAGTTACAAGGTGAAGGATGAATCAAGACAGCAAGGTGGGAGGTTATGTGCCTGGGTGATGGGGTATCCATGTGAATGCCAAAGTCATTTGGGAAGTGGGAAACAGCGGGTGTGTGTGGGGGTGTGAGGTGACAGCCACACACACAGAGAGCAGCAGTAGTGGCTAGTGAAAGAACCAGAAAGCTGATTTCCCACCTAGTCTGTGCCAGACATGAACAAACAGCATAAATGAGGAAGCTACAACTTTCCAATGACCAACCCAAAAGCTTAATAACTGAGATGCTTTAATCAAATTGCTTTTTATTGGTACTGGCCAGAACCAAGGGCACCAACAGCTCTGCCCCTCCCAACCAGCCTCACCTGGGGCCCACCCACGCCCCTCTGCTCTTTGGTGCAGGAGCTCTGCTTAAGTGAGGGCTGAGCAGAGCTCTTGCCTTTAAACCGTGGGTGTGCTCAGTCATGGTTTTGCCTCTGTTGTAGCTGTGGTTTCCTGCTCCAGGAAGGGCTCTGCTGCCCAGGTACTGTGGGGCTGCTGTCACTGATGGTGTGCCAAGGTTGCTCCTTGCAAAGCCTTGTTTGTGCTGGTCCCTGGTGTTTGGCAGCAAGGACACCACTGTTGTGTTTTGCTGTTTTCCAGTAAGAATATAATTTTTATTATACCCTTTTTCATGTCATAGCTAAAAAACAGTGTTGTGGGAAAGCTTTACTGTTCTTGGAGTGAATATTGGGAGGTTTTTAAAGGCTTTGTGCCCAGAGGAGAGGCAGAGGCCCTGGTGTTATTGTTATTTTTACAACTGGCTGTAGCTTTGGGATGTGCAGCCAACAGGTTCTCCTCCGGCCAATGCCACCACCCCGGAATAACCAGCTGGAAGTGGGAGGGAAATTCAGAACTCAGTGCAGGCTGCCTGCATTTCTTGGTAGTGTATGCTAAAGCTCTCGTGCTAATTAGTGTGTTTGAATAACCTTTGGTTTCTATATTGATTACTTAGGCAGCAAAATATTAAATGTTTCACAGTATCACCTTCAGAAGTTTTCTGCTACTTGCTAGGAAGGAAAGAGAAAGTTGGACTTGTCTAAGGAAAGAGGGACAAGATGTTATGACAAATAAATGAAATATCAAAGACTGTAGTGATAAAAATGTTGCTGCCAGAGCAGGAATCTGCAGGTAGCAAAGTGTCATCAGCACCAGGATAAGATCTGCTTGTGAGGCTTGTGTGGCTTTCTAGTGCAATAAACTCTACTATAAATCTACATTTTTACTGGTCTTGCTCTTCACTGCTGCCAGATGGCAGCAAATTACAAAAGATTTTCTGTGTTTTGCTCCTCCTTCTGTGGAATCCTCCTCTTCCATAACAAAATGGTGCTGATTCCACATTAGAAAAATGTATGATCTCTGTGAAGGGCAAAGATTTGATTTAATGTGCTATATAATGAAGTTTTGTCCATTGTGTTCCTATTCCCTGTCATACTGGAAGCTTTTTGTTTCTATGTGAATATTTGTGATCTGTGCTGAATTGAGTGGTTGTTTCTCTAACTAACTTGTGTGTCTGGAAAACATAATTTTGTTACTTTTCTATGACTTTATTTTGAACCACCCTGTAGTCTTAAGGTCCAAACCTGTGAACAACTCAGGTTATCTGTATTACTGTACAATTCAAGGTGCATGTGGATGGAGATTACTTAATGGAGACAGCAAATAAAATTATTTTGATTTTTATTGTAAATTTGCTGTTAACTTCCCTTTATCTGTTGATGAGTGAGAGCAGAGCTCATCTTCTAAGGCTGCATAAATGCTGTTTCTAATGTAGAATTTCACCTGAAAAGTTTAGCTTTTTTTTTGTTTAGCTTTTTTTTGTTTAGCTTTTTTTTGTTTAGCTTTTTTTTGTTTAGCTTTTTTTTGTTTAGCTTTTTTTTGTTTAGCTTTTTTTTTGTTTAGCTTTTTTTTGTTTTTTTTTGTTTAGCTTTTTTTTTTGTTTAGCTTTTTTTTTGTTTAGCTTTTTTTTGTTTAGCTTTTTTTTTGTTTAGCTTTTTTTTTGTTTAGCTTTTTTTTTGTTTAGCTTTTTTTTTGTTTAGCTTTTTTTTTGTTTAGCTTTTTTTTTGTTTAGCTTTTTTTTTGTTTAGCTTTTTTTTTGTTTAGCTTTTTTTTTGGTTTAGCCTTTTTTTTGGTTTAGCTTTTTTTTGGTTTAGCTTTTTTTTGGTTTAGTTTTTTTTTTAGTGTTTTATGTTTGTTTTTTGGTTTTTTTTTTTGTTTGGGTTTTTTGGTTTTTTTTTTTTTTTGTTGGTTTTTTGTTTAGGTTTTTTTTTGTTTAGCTTTTTTGTTTAGTTTTTTTTGTTTAGGTGCTTTTTTGGTTTTTGTTTAGGTTTTTCTTAGTTTTTTGTTTAGTTTTTTTGGGGGGGGTGTTTGGTGTTTTGTTTAGTTTTTGTTTCGTTTTTTTGGGTGTTTTGTTTAGTTTTTTGTTTTGGTTTTTTTGGGGGTTTTTGGGTATTTGTTTTTTGTTTTTTTGGTGTTGGGGTATTTTGGTGTTTAAAGTAAATATGGTGGGGAGAAAGTTAAACTTCAAGCAGATGTAGAACACACCAGAGAAAAACCTTTGTGGTGTGTTGCTGGAGACTCAGCCTACTAAATAATCAATTGTTTACTTTTTTTTTATTTGTAGCATATAGACAAAAGAAATGTCACAATGACAGTTTTAGAAAGGTGTTCTAATGAGAACATAAGCACTACTGGATAGCACTGAAAGCTGGGTGAAAGCTTGCATGGAATGAGCTTTCTTTCTCTGGGGTCTGCTGCTCCAGCTGAGGAGTCTGGCATTTGCCCCAGCACAGTGGGGGAGAAATGGGCTGGTCAAACTGTATCAAGTTTGCATTTAATTTTTGAAAGAGTTTGTTAATATCCAGATCTCTCCATGCTTTGTAAATTTCAGCGCTGGTGCCACATTTTTATTTAACTTGGAATATGAAACTGACCATGTAAGAAACCAGGGTTTGTTTACTATTTGTTGTCCTACTTTTTCATTTAAAAACACAGATCCAGAAGAAATAAGTTGTTTTCAGTTGCTGCTCCTTTTATTTCATGTTGGAAATCAATCTGTTCCTCTGATGTGGGAATAATGTGGCAATGTGAAGTCAAAGTGTGGTTTTTGATGGGCTGTTCAAACTCCAGGTGAAGATTAAGTCATGTAGAGATTGGAGATGTAAATTGATTACTCAGCCTCATTCAGGGAGGGGAGCCCAAGGCAAATTTGAGCGTTTTTTCTCATGCTTTGTTTTCAATGATTTCCTAGGAAAGACTAATGCTGCTCACCTGTGCCATGGGTGCTGGCAACTCCAGGTGTGTGTGGCAACACCAGTCCTGGAGGAGGAGATGGTGCCCTTCGCACACTGCTCCTGAACATAATTCTGATCTGAAACAGAGATGGGAATCACCTTTATGAGGGATCTGGAGGAGCCGCCCCTTAGGGACGTGGGGCCGCGTCCCTCACGGCGGGAGCGTTTTCCCGCTCTCGAGGTCGGGCGCTCTCCCCTCACAGGAGGAGCAGTTTTCCCTCACAGGCAGAGCTGTCACCCCTTGCTGTCAGGTGTTTTCCCTCACAGGGAGAGCTGTGTCACCCCTTGCTATCAGGTGTTTCCCTCCCAGGAGGAACGATGTTTCCCCTCACAGGGAGAGCTGTGCCACCATTCGTTGTCAGGTATTTCCCCTCACAGGCAGAGTTGTGTCACCCCTCGCTGACAAGTGTTTTCCCTCACAGGGAGAGCTGTGCCACCCCTGGCTGTCAGGTGCTTCCCCTCACAGGAGTAGCAATATTTCCCCTTGCAGGGAGAGCTGTGCAACCCCTCGCTGTCAGGTATTTTCCCTCACAGGCAGCGCTGTGTCACCCCTCGCCGTCAGGTGTTTTCCTTGCAGGGAAAGCTGTGTCACTCCTGGCTATCAGGTGTTTCCCCTCACAGGAGGAGCTGTGTCACCCCTCGCCGTCAGGTGTTTTCCCCCACAGGGAGGAGCTGTGTCACCCCTCGCTGTTAGGTATTTCCCCTCACAGGCAGAGCTGTGTCACCCCTGGCTGTCAGGTGTTTCCCCTCCCAGGAGGAGCGATGTTTCCCTCTGCCGCTGTCGGCCGTTCGCTCCTCACACTCGGGGCTCTCTTCGGGGTGCCGTGGCCCGCCCCATTTTCACGTGAGGCGGCCGCTTGGGCGGTAAGCTTGAGCCTCTCGCGCTCCCGTCCGGGCGCCGCTTGTCCGCGAAGCACCGGCGGCTGCCGCAGCGGCTCTTCCTTCGCTGCTGCCATGTCCGCCCCGGCCAAAGTCTCCGGCGCACTCAAATCCGTGGATTACGAAGTGTTCGGGCGGGTGCAAGGTAATGGCGGGCTGAGGGGCTGCCGGGCGAGGGGCGCCGCGCTGAGGCGGCGGCACCGCGCGTGCGCGGGGTGGGAGCGGCCTGAGGGGAGGCGGGAGCCCGCGCCGCGTACCCGGGGGGACGCGAAAGTTTTTTGGTTGAGTGTTTGGTTTGTTTGCCTGTTTTTAAATTTTAAATCGTTGTAAATATTCCCCCGCCCTAAGGCTCGTCTCCCCCTGGAGCACAAGCTGCTCTGTCCAAAGTAGTTCCCATTCCGCTCGTGGCTTCTGTCAGCGCGGGTGTGTGGAAATGCCCCTCCCGTCCTTCCCATTCACACACCGCGGCGTTTTCACTGAAATGCATGTATTATTTCACTTAAATACATTAATGTGTGAATATAATAATCGTGTGACGAAGGGAAGGCTTAAACACAAGTCCTGATCAGTTTCCCTGATATTAACGCCCCTGAAATTTACATAGTAAAGCACCACGGGGTGACTTGCATGCACATCATTGCTCCTTTATATAAACTGAAATTCCTGCAGGTGATATACTTTGACAGGACTCTAATTTCTTTTTCTTTTTTCTTTTTTTTTCTTTTTTAGGTGTTTGTTTCAGGATGGTAAGGCAATGCTGGATTTGCTGGCTACTTTATGGTATAATGTTTCCAGTGCTAAAAATAAGGCAGCAGGTCTGTGGAGTGTAAATATATCCAGCCTGAACTTTGGTTGGATGGTTAAGTACTCTGAGTAGACTTAAAATGGTTTTACATTAAAATGGATTTTTAGAAGCTTAATAATGTGTTGCTTGTATAGATTGTGGTTTGGATTACTTGTGATGTAACAGCCACAAGAATGTTGTAACACCTTAATCTTTAGAAAGGTTAAATAGGAAATAAAGTGTTTAATTTTTCAAGTGACAACTCAGTGCCTGTACTTAAGGAAGGTTACTGGGGAAAGATTTGCTGCAAATAAGCACTTTGTGGCTCATTCCCTGAGCAAGTGACTCCAGCAGCTCTGAAGTGCAGCAGCTGGTTTTGCATTTCACAGAAACCCATGAAACAAGAGGACACAATTAAAGTAAGAATAGTGGTTTTGTCTCAAAATAGTGCCCCATGCTTAATATTAAACCTGAGAGATTTTATGTATAGTTTATACTGTGAAATAGTGCCAAATGGAAATGATCAGAGAACTGCAGTGGGGTTTGCCTTGAATTTAGTTATTCTATCAAGATTAAAGAGTGAGTCCAAGCTTGCTGTGCCTTGTTTTGAGCTGACCCAAAGCTGTGTGAGCACACAGCTCAGTGCTAGTACTGAGGAGAAGGTTTGCAGCTGCATTCCTGTGCTTTTGGGCAAATTAGTTTGGAGAAGCTGCTCATGATCACCTTGGAAAACACTCTTCATAGTTAGCACCACTTTTTCATTGGCTACATCACCCCAAAGCACATTTTGTCTTTTGGAATTGGTCATACAGACCTGAAGTTTGGCTCTTGCTATTTGTGAATTTCATCACAACTGGGTGGCTGGGAAAGCATAATTTTTAGGTATTGCAGAAATATGCTTCTTTTTTTTTCCTAACAGATTATGACCTTTGCTGCTGTTTGTCAGTAGAAATGCAGCAGCTAGGGGTAGGATTTAAAGGGTGAAAGTCAGGTGGAAAGGATTTGAAAGGGAACTGGGAAGTTTGTACATGTAGCAGATTTAATGAGTTTAAAAACTGTGTGGTGATTGAAGGGTCAAATGAGCAGTGATAGGAGCTATGGAAAGGAATCAAGTAGGTACAAGGGAATGGTGTGGGATTAGTGGAGTCCTTTGTGATCAAAACTTTGTTCTTTTTGGGAAATGAGCTGTGCCCACTGCAACTCCAGAGCTGCCAGGAACATCTGAATGCCTGAGGATGAGCATCACTCAGGGATTTTTATTTTTTAAGTGTAGCTCTTAGAGCTGGGCAAATGCAAGGGGAGGGTGAAGTGTTCTGTCTGTGCTGGCACTGACTGTCCTCTTTCATTATTTCCCAAACCAGTACACAGAACAGGAAGCCAAGAAATTAGGAGTGGTTGGCTGGGTGAAAAATACCAGCCAAGGAACTGTGACAGGCCAAGTTCAGGGCCCAGAAGAGAGAGTGAATGAAATGTAAGTATTTCTGTGTCAGGTTTTTTTTTTTTTCTTACTCTCATTAAAGTCATTTACAAAAGTGGTTTTAATACAAAGTGACAAGTAGATCCATGTGTCAGTAATATAAGTGTTTTCATTCAGCTTTGCAGGTAAGGAGGTGCTTTTTTTTAAGCTGTGAACGATCTTTAGCTTGAAAAATACTGTGTTTTCATTTCTAGTGTCACACAGTTTGTTCATGTATTTCCTTAACATCCTCATTTCTTCTGAAATGAAAAGAAAGTCTGTTCATGTGACTAAAGATCTGGTTTTTAATTCATCAAAACCTCTCTTGTTAAGAAAAAAAATTTGAGGAATATCTTTAAATGTTTTCTTAGTCTGTGCTTAAAAAACAGTTTAAAGGATACTGGGTTTAAATATGACTTTTTTTTTCTGATTTAAAAAACCCTCCTAATACATCAATACACATTTTGGCCAAGGCCTGCAGTCTCTGCCATTTGGAAATGAGTTTTGAGGTATTTTGGTGTCTTTTAAAGAATGGGTAATAATTTTCATTATGAGATTGCCAGTTTCCAGGAGCTTGAAGCTATCACTGAGGAAATGATGCCTGGAAAAACACAAAGCCTCACTGAGTTATTTCCAACTATCATTTTCTGCAAGTGTGTACAGGGAGGTTGTTGGGAACTTTAAAAAAATCCTTCAGGGGTTTGTTCTCTCACCAAAGAATGAGTGAGGGCAGAACTTCCCTTTCCTAGATAAATTAGCAGTGCACGTTCTGCCAACACTTTCCCATACAGGAATTGCTTCAAAACTAAACTTGGATGAAGAGAAGTTGGCTTTGTGCACACAAAAGTGTTGCATGTTCTAGTCAGGAGATTTAAATGATTTCCAGTCATTTTCCTTAGTTTTGTGCTTAACATGAGGTTGCTTAGCTTGGGCTGCAAAGTATTTACAAAGCCAGAGAAATATCAGTTTGTTTTTTTTAAATCAAGTTTGCATTTAATTTTTGAAAGAGTTTGTTAATATCCAGATCTCTTCATGCTTTGTAAATTTCAGTGTTGGTGCCACATTTTTATTTAACTTGGAACATAAAACTGACCACGTAAGAAACCAGGGTTTGTTTGCTATTTGTTATCCTACTTTTTCATTTAAAAACACATATCCAGAAGAAAAGTTGGTTTCAGTTGCTGCTCCTTTATTTAATGTTGGAAATCAATGTGTTCCTCTGATGTGGGAATAATGTGGCAATGTGAAGGCAAAGTGTGGTTTTTGATGCATGGATTATTAAATTTGGGATCCTGGAGTAAAATTGTGAAATAGGAAGTGTTTTCCTTGTGCCCTCTGTGCTCTCCAGTGTATTTTTGCAGTTAACTTGGTGAGGTTGCATGTGAAAAGGGAATTCTTGTATGTATACTGTTCCTTTGAAAGACCCTTATTTGTCTCTGCTGGTACTAGTGAATAATGGACCAAAATGGCTTTGAGGTTGTGAAAGGTATTTTCAGCATTTTTTAATAATGATATGAATTAATAATACTGTGTTCTCAGATTTAAATGTTATTTAAAATGCCATTTTCAAAAACCAAAACAACAAAATGAGGATGGCTTCTGCTGTAGGAAATGGATAACAAACCATTTTTAACAATAGCATTATTTAATAATAGCATTTTTAATAGTAATTTTTAATAGGAAATGGATACAAACCATTTTTAATAACCCTAAACATGTATTTGTATTCCAAATGTGATAAATCACCAGGAAAAAATTCCATTATCAACTGCCTGTGCATGTTCTGGTTTGTCTTTTAGCTTTTCAGGACTTTAAGATGCTGTGATGACACTTGCTAAAAATTTGTAGCTCCTGCATGGTCAAGGAAACCAACTTTGCAGAGGAAGAAGTGCATGAATCAACAATCAAATATTTCAGGGAAATTTCCTGGTGGTGTTTGTTACCCTGTGGGAATCTTTCCAGAGCAGTTTGTGCAGTGTCATTTAGACCAGCGTTTTCACACTTGCCCCAGCTTTTCAATTAAACATGAAGCACAGAACAGATTAAAAATCACATGGTGATGGTAATAAAATGTCAGTTGTTTTGCTTGTTCTGGATTTTTAACGCTAATGTACTTTACGGGGAAGTAGTAAAGGTGTTTTGGTCTATATTAAACAATATTTGTCCCTTTATGATGCTAAATAGAGTCAAGAACATGGGGCTAAAAGGAGTAGGGATGCCATTGGGAAGTACAGGTGTCCTACAGGTGAATGGGCAAAGCAATATAAGAGGGAGAAAGAGGAAGAAGGGATTGAGATGATGATAAAGAGAGGGAAAGTGTAAAAAATGTGGGAAAAAGCCCATGAGGCTCTCTGGTGTTGCCAGAAGCATGGGGTGACTGACTAACAAAGCCTGCCTTTGTTCTGGGGCAGGAATGCAGCAGACCTCCAACCCAATGGTTTCTCAGCAGCTCCCTGTTTTCTGCCCCTTTTTATTCTATTCTTGTATCATAATTATATTGGGAGGCACAGCCACAATGTATCCAGTGCATGCTCAACCTCAAGAAGCATTGGCTTTATATAATTTATTATTTTTGTGCAGGTTGCAAGGTAAGATTTAACTTTGGAGGAACAAGAGGATGAGCAGACCTCAAATGTAGTCATGCTGAGTTACTTTGGGAGGAGCCATGCAAAACAGTGTTCTCTGCAGAAAGCAGTATTAATTTTAAATAAGTGTGAACAGCTGGGGCCTGGAAGTGCTGCATGTACAGGAAGTCATATCCCTGATTGGGCTGTTCATTTAGTGTTGAACATGGGTATGAATTTCTTTGGAAGTGCTGGGAGGCTGATTCCTTGATATTCTGTGCTGCTAAAATCTTATCCCACTGAAAATGTACCAACCTCCCCAAGCCTCACATTGCAGTGGGAATGTCACTGAGCTGCAGGAAGCCCAAGGGATAGATGAGAGCTCTTAGATATTTCAATTTTTGAATTGTTTGGTTTTAATGAAAAAACCAAACAATTTAGGTTCTCAGGGATTAGGTGACTTCTGTGTAGAGTATTTTAAAGCAAAATTTTAAATTGGGAGAGCTTTTGGAGGATGTTTTAGAGGGTGTTTTTAAGAAGTCTTGAGAAGCTTTTACCTGTCAGCTTGTCTTGGTATCCCTTGGTTTTTAACTCTAGATGGAGCTGTTAGTTCTGAAGATCCTCAACCATTCATCATTCATGCTCTGTTTGCAGGGAATCTATTTTTAGGCTGTTATGCTAGAATCCATCTTTTTCCTCACTGTATTTTATAGGCCTGTTCCCTTTGCTGCTTCTGCTCCACACAGATACACCCCTTATCCTTAGATTAAAAAAAGCTCATTTTCAGAGAGTTTTACCTGTCAAGTCCCAAGAGAAGCAGAGCTGCACAATTTCTGTAACATAATAAGGTTTTATGGTAAAGTGAGGCCTTTTTTGCCAGCCAAGGTATGAAGTGCCGACAAAAAATGGGGTAGAGGAGTGTAGTCCTTTGTTTTATTTAATTTTTTCCAGCAATACTCACACCACAAGATATTTCATTATATTATCTTGTGCTGTTTTTCCACTTTAGCCATTAAATAAGGTTGGGCTCTGTGTAGTCATGGTGGTTGTTGCCATAGCAACCTGCACTGACAGGCTGGAAGTTGCTTTCCTGGGAGAATTTTTTAAACTTCAATGACAAATTGCTTAGTTAGCCATTAAAAAGGGAAGATAAGAGTCTGTACAGTGCCAAATTCAGAATTTACTCCAAAAATCCAAGATTTCAAATCAGGGTGACACTTGAAAATGTGAAATCTCAGGGTATTTTTTAAGCACAAGCACATAACAGCCCAGTGAGTGTTCTTCCTGTCTCTAGGGAAAGGCAGGGTTCTAAATATAGATGACATGTCTTGTAAATGGGTTTTAATTAGGAAACTAATGCTAATTTCATTTTAATATTGTATTTTTATTGCCAATGTCAGTTAAGAAGAATTAATATTAAGATTTAACTGACACAGGACTTTAATTTCTCTGGTGTATAAATGCATAGAAAAATCTAGATTTTTACCATGTAGAAGAGAATGAAACTCTGTATTGTTATTATCATATTTGTCATTGTTTCCCTAATCAGGTGTAGCCAATGTTTTAGTCTGTACCAAGTGACATTGAATAAATACCTTTTTTCCCCAATATAATTTTTAATTGGTTGTAGAGAATAACCCCTAAATGGAATTAAATGCTACTAAAAATACCTGTGGGGAAAAAAATTCTGGATCTTAATACCCAGTTGATGTTTGTTTAGTTATAAAATGAACAGATTTTAGTCAGAGATTTTTGAGGGTTTTGTCCTTTTTAAAAGTATTTTGGTCAAACTAGGAGTGTTGTTTAGGAGAAGAATCCTCAACACTGATTTGCACACAGATTTGTTGGTGAGGCAGAGATGTGCCCCAGCAGGATGGCTGAAATATTCCTGGGATAGCTGAAATATTCTCAGGAAGCTGACAGGGACAGATTTTGGAGAAAGGGCAGAAGGAAATGAAAAATCACATTTGAAAATATTTTTTAACTTTGTTAAAATGCAAACCAGTGAGAGGTGTTAAATTTGTTCTCATTTATGATGGTAATGAAGAACAGTTTTTACATTAATCACAGCTGAAGGTGATTCACAGTGTTTCAATAAATCAATAGCAAATGACAGGAAAATGTGATGGGAATGTTATAATTCAGTGTATCTCCAAATGTAACAATATTAGGTTTTTAATGCTTGATTATATTTTTTGTTTAAGGGTAAGACTAATGTATACTGAAACATAAATTAGGCTATAACTTTTGTGGGTAATTAAATGGTAAATGTGATTCTTTCTCTTTTCATATTGAATGTTTGAGGTATTAATTTCTTCTCTATAATTATTTATTGTTTAAAATTGACAGGCCAAATTGTGAATTATTGTAGTTACTGGTCCTGTAAATGAAATTTACTGAACTGTTACTGATGATAGCCTGAAAAAAAGAGGAGTAAACCTTGTTCTTTGGGTTTTTTAGTCATATAAAATTAGCTGCATTACCTAATTTGTTGTAGCAGCTGAACTCTGTTTAAAAGCTGAGGAATGCTTCAGGTAAGTCAGAACTTGGAGCTTTTGCTTACTGAGAATAAAGTGAGTGAGCTGTTCAGCAGAAGGGGAGCTGCCTGTGCTTCCAGCACAAACCCAGAGGCCCAGTGGCCCATCCTGTGCAGTGTCCTGAGGGAATTCCCCTGTCCTGTGTCCCCGTGGGGGCCCGGGGCCAAACGGGCTGCTTTTCCCCCCGTGGGGGTCCGGGGTCAAGGGCCGGTTTCCCCCCCGTGGGGGTCCGGGGCCAAGGGCCAGTTTCCCCCCCGTGGGGCTGAGGGCCAAGGGCCGCTTTTCCCTGCGTGGGGCCCGGGGCCAAGGGCTGTTTTCCCCTGTGTGCCCCCAGGGGCTGAGGGAGGAGGTGTCCCTGTGCCCTGAAGGTCACCCAGCCCACCAGTGACAGTCAGAAATAGCAGTGGCCTCCTGGCACGGCTCCTCTGCTTTCCACTGCACTGGATGTGCCTGTTCCCTGCAATGCCTTCAACCACAAAAGCTTTTAGCCATGCTTGGGTCTTTCTGGATATAGAATAGTGCCAAAAAAAAAAAAGTTTTCCACAGCCCTGTTTCTTCTGCTGGAGTATAAAAATAGCTGCCTTGCATGACCTTGTAGATTCTTTTTTACAGTAGCTCTGTAAAATTGGAATTCTTTATCAAGTATCTGCTTCCAGTTCTTCTTATCACTGAAGTGTGTTTGTTTATAGAACATTTACTAGATGTTTCTGCATGTAAACAGATTTGAATTTCTAGGATTTTGGCTCTGGAATAAGCAGTGTTAGTGTTTGCATTGTCTTGGAAAATTCAGAATGGGATGTTGGGCAAGATAGTTCACTTTTCTCCTGTCTCTGGTGGATGCTTCACTAATGCTCCCAAGTCCTTTAGCAGTGTTAGGAACCAAGGCTGAGTTTCCTGTGGAATTCCAGACTTTTATTGGTTTTGCTGATGGGTATCTCTGGGAACACTCAATTCCAGCATCCTGGCTGCACAGTTAGAAGCAGAAAGGATTTCAAGGCTGTATTGGATTGTACTGTAAACACAGGCAAGTTGAGCTGTTGTTTGAACACTCAATTTGGGCATTTTACTGCATAATTAGGACTCATATGCCTTTCTTCCACACTGGGAAGTCAATCCTCTTTCTGCTCAAAATTAATCTTAACTAATGTTCTATGAAGGAAAGGTTGAGCTTTGTGGGAGACTGATTTTAAAATAAAATTTCCAATGTAATTATTTTTACTGGAAGCTTTTTGTTCATTTCAGCATTTATGCATTCTTTAATGCTGATAATTTTTAGTATTTAGCCACATGTAATGCTTAGTGAAGGTGTTCTGTTATTGCTGATGCAGTAGGATGTGGTGCAGTTTGGTGCCATTCATTTGGCTTTTTGTGCTGAATAAAGTGTTTAATGTGTCTTTAGTGCTCCACCACAACACTTAGAGAGACATTAATGAGTAAAAGTCAGCTTAAACTAGGATTTTTAATGGCTTTTGTTATTTAGTTTAGCAGGGTGGCTAACTGTGCACAAAGTCAAAAATAGATCTTTGGTAACAAACTGGTAATTATCAATAAAAACATGTACTTAGTGTTGGTTTCCTGGAAACCTATTCTGGATGTGATGCTTCAAACAAGTCCTGAAAATACAAACCAGCTCATGTGACTCTTAAAGAACAACTTCAGAAATGCAATTTTTTTTGCTTTCCTTTTGATGTGCTGATGTTTGAAAATTACTGAGCAGGGAACAAGCCTGTTCTGGCCATTTTTCTGTCTGAAGGGTGTTATTCTGGGTCTGGAGGTTTGTGTTTGTAATCCACAGGAGAAAGCAACATTAAACTAATATTAGACTTGCATAATGTGAGGGTGACAAGAGCTCTGTGGGGATGCTGCTGCTGTCCCCAAAAGGGGTGCCACAAGTGGGCAGACATTCAGGTGAAGCTGCTCCTGGTGGGAAATCAGGAGGGAATTAAATCTCCAGGTATGTTAAATCTTGTGTGTGGTACAGCAGGAGCTCTCCCATGGGAATGCCAAGATGTATCCCAAATGGAAAATGTTTGGCAGACTTAACCAGGAGCTGAAGAGATGGATTCAGTTCTGAATTTGCTGCTGTAATTATGCACAAATCACGATTCTTGCTGCTGCTGATCTTATCAATATTGTGGTTGTGAAAAGCATCTTCTGTGAGATTTCAGCATTTCCTTAGCCAGGTGAATGTAGGACTGGAAGCAAAATCTCTATTCCTTATGCCATGTTAACCAGAGAGGGAGAGGAAGCCACTTCAGCTTTTATGGGGAAAGAGCTCAGAAGCCTGTTGATGTTTTGTTTTATTCCTTAATTACTGTTGCTTTGCTTTGGTTCATTGGCAAGCTGTGTTCAGTTGATTTACCATGTTTTTATCAAAAATGAGTATGTTTCACACTTGTGTACTTGAGATACACCATTTGCCAACAGCAGAAAAATCAAAATTGCTTCTGGTGCTGCTCTTCCTTCAGCCACTATTGCAGCAGTAGAAAAACAAGTCTCTCTGGGTAACTTCATTATATAACTCAATTTTACCTTGTTCTTTTTCCCCAGTTCCTCCCTCCCTCTACTCCCTGGTCTGACTCTCAGAAATACAATGTTTATTTGTTTAAGATGGTGCCCTGAGATGTTTTCATTGAGCTGTGCTGGATGTCACCAGCTGTCCTGCAGAGTTAATATTAGCTTTGGTGTCTTTGTCTTTATGTGGCCCCTCTGAAGGGGGATCCTGAGGTCTCTCTAGAGAGAATCACTTGGAGAAGTCCCTGGGTTTGGTCTGTCAGCCTTTTGCTCTCCAGCTGATTTACTGTAGTCACTCTGTGACTGGATGAGCAGCTTTCTTTTCAAAGCTGGTTTTCTTGGAGATGTTTTTTCCTTAGCTGGGGTGAAGCAGCTGCCTGGGCTCCTCTGTAATGAATGCTCTGCTTGTGTACCTTCACTGCTTTCCACTGGTGTTCACATTTGTGCTCTGGGCTCTTCCTGCTGCTGAAGGAGCAAAGGAGATCAGTCTGCCAAGTGTCCAGAACTTCATGGGGGGGTAAGGGGGAAAGCAGAGTTTTTAATTTAGGAAAAAAGAAATCAGCCATTAAATTTAATTAATGCCCAATGTAAAACTGGGCAGCTGATACTCAGTTTAAGCAGTTTCCTTGAACTCCCAATGGACATTTTGCTGGGAGAGGATCCTGGACAAGGAGTTTTCCTTCCCTTTTTTACTGTCTAGAGCTGTAGAATTTTAATATGTACTAAAAACCAAACCCATTTGGAACAAAATCCCGATCCATTCCTGTTTGCAGATCTCCCAGCAATTGTTTAATGATGTTTTATTCATCAGACTTCTGGATCTGAGCTGGCTTGGTGTGCCATAGAGGGGCTCACCTGAAACCATCACACTCCATAAATGCTGATCCTGAGCCTCTGTCCCTGCTCACTATATAATAAAAACCCTTCCTTGAGATTAGATTTTAATATCAGTGCTAAGAACTTTTCAGGCAGCACAGTTCTACCCCCCTGTTGATCTGGATATGGTTAAAATCTTTAATTTTAGATGGTTGGTAATTTGCAGGGTAAATTTCAAGAGTTTAGGAAAATGCTTGGTTGGGTGTTCTAGGAGGGGTGGAGAAAAGCAGCTGCCAGTCTCAGATCTCCCTGATCTGGCCTGCTTTTCCAGGCTGTGGATCCAGGAGCTGGAGCCTGGAAACAGAGGTTTTCCTTGGCAGTCAGAGGGCTGCAGGGCTCCTTTGTTGGGGTGAAGACTCCCAGCAAACTGCAAATTCAGTTCCTTTTGGAGGTGAATCTGTTCAACCTACAGCAAGTCAGTTTTCCAGGGAGTAACACCTGTAACCTGTCTCTGGTTGGGAGCACACACAAAGATGGAATTTGGCTGCTGCTGCAGATTTCTGTTGCCTGTGCTGCTCCCTGCTTTGCTGGAAAAGTGCTTGAGCAATTCACTCCACCTTAGGGATGGGAAAACTCCTTTGCTGTTCATCACAAAATCACTCCTTGTGTCTACCTGTGTTTTTAAGTCTTGGTTGGGATGTGATCAAGATCTAATGGATTTCTGTGTTTTCCACACTTCTGTCTTGTCCAGCTCACACAACACCTCAGTGGTTTTGTGTCAAGCAGGACCTGCTGTTACCCAGCCTGAGGGAGTTGTGCTCTTACTGCAGTCTGTGATGTCCTAAATACCAAATTGGCAGCAATGCAGTGCAACTTCCAAAACCACAGTTCATATTTCCTTTTTGGCATTGTAATGGAGCTGAAATTGAGAGCCATGAAGGGACTACCTAAATTTGGAATGAGGGCTCAGACAAAATTTGGTAAACACTTGTTTTTTTAAATTCTTAGTGCAAATGTGAATTAAAATTGAAGATAATTTTGGTGAGTAGTTACACATGGATTATTCCCATGCTGTATGTGGAGGAACTAGGGCACAGAGCAGCATCAGTACCTCAGTGTCTCATGGCAAATTTGTGATGGAGCTGAGAAGCAGTGTGGGAGTGTTGATATCCAGTCCTATGCTAATCCTTGGAACAGAGTTTCTTCCTGTAAATTGTTGAGGCTCTGTGCATTGGTTAACTAATGTCAGTGAAGCACTGCCCAGAATTTCAGGGTGTGTTTTGTGCTTATTTAATTTCCAGTAACTGCTTTTGGCCTGCTGCAAGCCCTGCAGCTGCATTATTGTATCAGCTGATTGCCCTGGCCCAGATGGAGCTGTTGCTTTCTGCCAGGTCCAGAAGAAATCCATCTTTCTAATCTCAAAATTGTCTGGAGTACAACGAAAAAACCACATAGGCTGGAGTCAGTCAGGACCTCATTCTGCTTTATCAACATGAAATTCCTACTACAAAGAAGCAGATAGTAAAATTAAGGAATAGAGCCAAAGAATGAGAATGTGCTATAGGTTTCCATTTGTAAATTAGTACTGAGGGGAGCTGGTTGGCTCAGTTGCACAGAAATTCTGGTGCTGGCTCTGGATTCAAGTTGTTCCCTGTTGCCTTCACCTCTCTGCTCTTTGCTCTTCTGGTCCTGTAGTTTAAAACAAAACAAAACTGTTCAACTTTCTTTGTCAGTAGCTATAAATACAAACATGTCCTTTGTAGTTCTCACACTAGAAGTGAAGCAATTGTTATATGCCAGCTGGCTTTTTTTTGTTGTTGTTGTTAAATGCTAGCATTAATAATAATTAATTGGATAATTACATAGAAATTTTTGTTCTGGCTCATGTCCATATGGACAGTATGGGCAGAAAATGCAGTGTGGAGTGGAACATACAAGCAATTAATCGTTTCAGTGAGTACTTGTAAACAAGGTCAGCTCAGCAGGCCTCCAGGAAATCTCTTCTGAAATGTGATGCTGTCTTCATTATCCTTTTAGAGGGTGTTGGTGTAGGACCAGAACAGCAGCAGGGTTTCTCTGACTGCACACAGTGAATTTTGGAGCACTGCTAGACCCAGAGATGAACATTAAAAAACCTTAGACCTGCAGTATTGTATTAGAGCTGTGTATTATTCTCATTTGAAAGCTGCTGTTCTGCCTGAATTTAGTCACAGTTATGCAGGTTAGCAAAAATCTGTTCAACTTGGTCTCTGGTTTAATATTTTAGCTAATATCAAATGGGATGTTTCTGGTTTGGAATAATAAGTGTGTGGAAGGCTGGCAACCTTGGTATTTGAGTCACATGTTCTGAGAAATGCTAAATATTTTGCTTGGTGTTGTTCAATAGAATTAAAAATTATGAATTTTGTAGTTGTCAGACATGCAAGCCGTGCCTGCTGGAGACCTGGGAATTGCCAAGTCTGGAGCACATGGGGCTCAGGCATGAAGCAGTGTGGGGGTGGCAGAAGTGCCTGGGGCTTAAAATGTCCCCTGGCCATGTGGGGTTGATGTGGGAGAGGGTGCTGGGACCTGTGCTGAAAATCCTTCCTGCTGGAGACCTGCCCAATGCCTTTGCCCTGAGGAAACCACTCTGTTATTAGCTCTCCTCTTCCTAATTATCCTCCCAAATGGAGACAAAAAATGAACTTAATGGCCTTAGCTGGAGTCCTGCATGGAAATTTGTCTTCTCCCAAGGGGATCAAGTCACTGGGAATGTGACTCCTATAGAAAGGCCTAAAAGAGGTCTGTGTTACCATGGGGTTTGAAAATAGAACTTCCTGAAATTCTCTAAGTGTTTTTCCAGCTGATGTGGCTTTCCAGAAGGATGACCTTCACCTTGAGATGGATGGCTGAGTGCAGAGTCCAGGTGCCTTCAATGGGATTGTGCCTGTGCATGTCTCCCTGGCTTGTTATGGGAAACACTTCCCTCACTCCTTTGGCCTGTTTAAATCACAGTGTGTGCTTTGAGACATGGGGCACTGGACAAAAATAGAATATTCTTTGTTCTGGGCCAGGTGATCTGTGCTGCCTATCCCAGTGTTTCCAGTGAACAGCAGGAATGGATGTGCCAGAGCACTGAAGGCAGGGACTGTGCAGCCTCTTGGGTTATGTGGGGCACTGTCCAGGGCAGCCAAGTGTTTGTTTGCAGGGTGGTTTTCCTAGCAGGCACCTGTTTATTGTGGCTGTTGTTAGAGAGGACCTCAGAGGACAAAGTGGGAAAGGACAGAGGGTTTGTTGTCCATGATGTATTGATGCCAATGAAGTTATACCTGGTATGCAGCAAGTGTTAATTTTGAGCAGCTGTCTTTAGGTGGGAATCAGTTCTCTGATCCACACTCTCAAAATACAGAATGGGCATGTTGTGCTGGTCACAAGGTTGGGCAAACCCTCCAGTGGAAGCTGGTGTAGGGAGGGACACAGGTGCCACGGGCTGCCCGAGGGTGGAACACACAGTCCATTTCCAGGGAGTGTTGGTGCCGCTTGTTTGGAGCTCTGTGGTTGGTAACCCTGCTCTCAGCCTGCCCCCTGCTCTCAGTGGATCAGCAGGGAACGTGTGAGTGGCTTTTGGAATTCAACTCAAGGTCACATCTAAACACAGGAGAGCAAAAGGGAAGGACTGGGGTACATTTACCCCTAGTCTAGGCAAGAGCAGAGTATCCTCTGCATGGCTTTTATACAGCGCTCCTGGGATTTGCTGAACAGGAAGGAATTAGGTAAAGTGCTCTAAATACTGGATAAAAGAAAATATTAGTTCTGGTTCTGTAACCAGCTCAAAAAAGCAGAGAATGAGATGGGCAGGACGACCAGGTACTTCTATTTTTGTTGGTGATTCTGTCCCTCTGCAAGAGAGGAAAGAGCAGCTGCTTTGACACCAGCAGTCACTGAAATCCAGGAGCACTTTTGTGTCCTGGCTCCATTCCAGCTTGACAGGAAGCAAGATCCTCTGGTGGCAGTTCAACTTAAACTTTTGGTTATTTTATACCACTGTAATGTGGCAGAGTGACTGGATGACAAAGAAATTCTGTCTTGATGACACTTAAGCTGTCTAGTGATGAATAAAAAATAAAGCCTCGGGAAAAGGGTTTTCTAATCTTATGGGTCTTGATGAAAAGATTTTTTAAGAAAGGTTAACCATTAAATTCCTCTGGGAGAAAGGTTTATAACTTAAGAAATTATGCCAAGAGGGCTGTTGTTCTACCAAGTAACTTCTGGTGTGTTTTAGTTGCTGAATTAATAAAAAGTCTAAAAAGGGAAGTTAGTTTTCGCTAATTATTGGAAACATGGTTTTTAAATCTGTTTTCAGGCACACTGATAATATTTAATTCACTAATGACTCAGTGATAGCATCTTGATTGGCTGCATTGCTAATTAAACATTTGTGACAATACTTGACTTTGTTTTTTTGCTCAAGGCCCAAGCCCTCAGTACAAAACTACTGTATAGGAATTGAAATTGTGTTCTAAATAAAGGTTTGTAGCCTTCCATATTGCATTGTTGAGATAATGCCAAAACACAAAGGCAGGCAAACATCTGCATTTTGGTTTGATGATCTCAGATTTCAGCTGGTCTCATGATTTTTTGGCAGTTGATTAATAAATCTGAACATGAGGGATTATTACTAATCCTTAGTGAAAAGGAGATAATAAGACTATTATGAATAATTTCCAGGTATTTCTTACTCTGTTCAAGTTCATTGCACACTTTGCTGCTTTGGTGTCTAGCTCTCCTAATTAAAAACATGCTAAAAATAAAATAATTATATTCAAGTAAGTCCATGGTATATTTAAGTCTTACCTTTTTTTTTATCCCACTCAGTGTGATACTGATGACAAATGAGAAAAAGCAGATCCTGAATTGGTGATGGATCATGTCCTGCAGTCTGTCTGTGGAGGTTTTGTATCCTAGCAGGTAGGGATGTAAAATGGAATTCAAACACTCAAGGAAAACAGAACAAGGGTTTTGTTCCAAAACCATGTAACCTGCCCTTGTTTTCAGTGTATTCCTGCAGTAGTTACTTGGGGGTAGTCACAGAGCTGTATTGGGCATTTCTGCAGCTAATTTATTTTGTGTTGTTTGGTTTCAAGCCCAAAACAAAAAATGGACTGCATTTGAATTTTTTTTCCTTGGGTTCTGATTGTTTGTAGCTGCTGAA
This sequence comes from Zonotrichia leucophrys gambelii, assembly GCF_028769735.1. Classification (NCBI taxonomy): domain Eukaryota; kingdom Metazoa; phylum Chordata; class Aves; order Passeriformes; family Passerellidae; genus Zonotrichia; species Zonotrichia leucophrys. Next base: position 101,855,667 of record NC_088172.1, read on the forward strand.
AATCCTTAGCTTGAGGAGCAAAACTGGATGCACTTGAGATTGGCAGGGTCTTTGGGACTGAGCAAATTCTCCTTAGCTTTCCCTTCAGAGCTCTGTAGGGTTTAGGAGGTGCCAAGGAACCATTTTCCAGCTGACCTGGCGTGTACAGTGTCATTACTGTCAGGAAAGTTTGGTTCAGAGTGGAGCTCACTCCTGTGCCCTTGCAGAAATGTGCTGGGAGCAGCCCTGGTTTCATTTCTCCAGCTGCATTTGCCATTTCCAGAGCTGATCTCCAAGTCATGGCTCACCTCTGACTCATTGTGCAGAGGTTCCCTGGAGCCCTGAGTTTTCCTGAGTCAAAACAACCCTGGGGTCCCATCCACAACAGCACAAACTGTCACTTGTGGAATGATAAACACATTGGGTCTGTGGCAAGCTGAGGAATTATATATTAAAAAAAAATCACCTTCATCATCACTGAGGGCAATAGGGTATCAGGACACAATGAATCATTGGGTTTGAGACAGATGTCCTCATATTATTATGGAAAATGAGTTGTGAATGAGTCAGGAGTTGTTTGGATGCTTGTCTCTCAGCTTTTAGGATACTATTTTTTAGATATTGCTTTTGTGGAATTCTTACAGGCAGGAACCAGAAAACAGGGCTGGAACAGCCAGGAAAATGTGATGAGGTCCAAAATCTCTGCCAATGCCACCAACACTGGGCAGAGTAGAAAAGTGACAAACTCTTGAGATTTCTTGGAAATGTATTCCTTTGAAAGGAATGAAAACATCTTTGCCCAAAGATATTTAATACATAAAATTCTAGGATCATGATGCTGATACAAGGGATCAATCTTCAGTGGAATGACTTTGAAAAGCCTTTTATTTATCTTTTCTGCAACATATGAACTTCCTTTCCCTATTCATTGTGGTAAAGAACACAGTTGATTAGAGACTATTTGCACCTCTTCTCATCAGTCTCTGGGCCTGCAGTACAGAAATGGGAGTATCCAAGATATCTTTGTCATAAATTCTAAAATTAAACCATGCAAACATTCTGCCTTTGTCTCCAGCTCTTCTCTTCACCTTATCTAGAGGTGGAAAAAGCTTCTCCTTGACCAGCTGGCCTGTGTTCCTCTTCCTTGTTCTCCCTGGCGCACTTAATTTCTGATTTTTCTCATTTGCTGTTCTGATTCACTGCTGACCTCTCATTTCTCCTCTGCTGGAAGCTGCATTTCCTCAGTCACTGGTACAATATCTTTGGCTCTGTGTAGCTATTAAATATATATATATATAGTGCTTGTATTTGGAGGATTTTATTATTTTGTCTTTTAAAAAAGATTTTAAATTAATCCTTGTTGATATGGCTTTGTAGTTCAGTGTTTTTACACTAGATGTCAATCTACTTGCATGTGTGGAAGTTACTATTTTGTGCCTTCTAGATATTTCTCTCAGCAACTCCCCTACGAAAATGCTGCTTTCCATCTGCTTTGCAGGGGAATCAATGTCAGGAGAAAAGGGATGAGTTGAAATATTGATTTCCTTTTGGTAGCTAATGTTGAACAGGACTTTTGTAAATAAGACAGCAGTTTTGGGGTTGTCAAGTGTAATTAAAATCACTTCTTTCAGTGAAGCTGGTTGACAGCTTTAATGGAAAATGAAATTTCAGCCAATGTAGTGAAACTTGATCCAGGTCTTGTTTCTTAATCTTTGCCCCTCTTTTCAAAGACCATTCAGGGTTTGATTGAAATGAGATTTCTGAGCTTAAAAAGCATTTCCCACCTTGCCATTGCAGACCCAGTGTTCCAGTGAATTGTTTAGGAATAAATGGAACTAATTCCTACTAGGAATGCAGAATTCAGTGAGTGATGTGGAAGTTTGTCACAGAGCAATTAATAATTGTTATTAGCTGCTTTTTAATATATAACTCCTCATTAAATTACCCTCTTCCCTTGTGTCACCTTCAGTTCTGTGATGTCTTCTGCTTCTTCTGAGAGGCCCCAGAATATATAAGTTTTTCTTTTCCTAGTCAAGCAGTGTTTAAAACTTGTTTTAATTTGTATTTGTGGAAGATGAATCAAGATGTCTTATGTTATGCTGTAATTCTATACTTCATTATTTTTTTAATTTTTGGAGTGCATATCAGTGCCTTATTGATACAGTTTTCTAGGATTTTCTTTAATAAATTAAAAATTCCAAACATCATTGAAGAACCAAGCTGACTGGAACTCATTTGTCATTTGGAGAACTATATTATTTAGAAATCAGTTTAAAAAGGGAAAGAATATATTTAACATGGCAGTAAAGCAGAGAAGCCATCATGTCTTAAAAGAAAGTTGCATAAGAATTTTAAATATGCGGAGACTTGAAGAGTTTGTGCTTCTTCATCATGAAATTGATTTCTGATGAAGGGTGAGACAGGCCTGAATTTCTTTAACTCAATAACTTCAACTTTTTAGTTATTAGGAGGTTTTTTAATTCTGAAATATTAAAAGGCTTTTTGGTGCCCAGTCCCCCTTGGTAGCTCAAAATGCTTTGAACTCCTGGAAAATATAAATTTCTAATTTAGGATTTTTGAAGGGTTTACTGAAGTCCTGGGTTTTTGACTGGAGGTTCCTGAAAAGTATATGGGAGAAGGTGACCTTTACAGTTATACATCATTTATTTTGTGCTATTTGCTAGGACTGAATATCAGCTCAAGAGACATAAATTTGTGTGAAACAGCTGCTAAAAGTGGTGAATGCATATAAAGTAATAATTAATGAAGAATAATTTGCTTTACAAAAAATCCTTTTGATGAGCTGGGATGACTTGTATTCTCTAGCCAGCAGCAGTGTCTTTGTCTGAAAAAATTTTGCCATAAGGGAAGTGTTTTGCATTCCTTAGCAAACAATCTCTCCCAGGATTCACTAAGTGCCCTGAAGAACTGTAAGTAATAAGGAATTGCTTGGTACCTGGAGTTTTCTTTGAAACTGGATTTATTTTAAAAACATATCAGGAAAGAATACAGTTTGAATGTTGCATAGTAACATCATAGAACAGATTTAGGTCCTCTTTATCACATTTTACATAAAAATCCCCAGCTTTGAGCTCTGTTGCTTTGGAGCAGCCTACAAAGTGATTTTTATAGAAGCACAGGAGTGGAAAGTGTACTCGGTTCCTTGATTCTCTTCCATGTGTGAGGATGGGGATCGAAAGTAAAGCTTGGTCCTTGTCACCTGTCACTTGGTGTCCCCTCACACACTGGAGCTGTTCTGTCTCTCCCTCCTACAGACTCCTCAGGAACCAAGGCACCTCCTCAGGAGGTTTGGGGTGGTGCCCTCGTTCTCCTGCCAGCCTGCTGGGTATCAGCTCTGCAGAGAAGGATCCTGGTGGGCACCAAGGTGTCCCTGCCCAGCGGTGCTGTGGGGCCAGGAAGGCTCAAGGGACCTGGGATGCATTGGAAGAGCATTCCTAAAAGGCCCTGGGAGGCACATCTGGAGTGCTGTGTCCAGTTGTGGGATCATCAGGACAGGAGGCACAGGGAGCTCCTGGAGCAGGGCCAGCGATGGCTGTGGAGATGAGGAAGGGCCTGGAGCATCTCTGTGCCCAGGAGAGGCTGAGGGAGCTGGGGCTGCTCAGCCTCCAGTCCTGGGTGTCCCTGGCTCTGCTCCAGGGGGCCCAGCCATGGCACAGGAGGAACAGGCAGGAACTGATTCCACCTGGACAGGAGGAAGAACTCCTTGGAACAGTTTGTCCAGAGAGGCTGTGGAATTTCCCTCTCTGGAGATGTTCCAGGATCAGCTGGATGCAATTCTGTGTTGTGTGTTCTGGGATGACTGGACTGAGGCACTGTGGTCCCTTTTCATCTGACCCATCCTGGGATTCCAATTCTGCCAATGCTGATGCACATTTGGAGCATAAAACCAGTGGATTTGCAGCTCAGGTGTTGTGGAGAGCTGTTGCTCTGCCTTCATCTGTGCAGATTTAGGCACGCTGGTCTTGTTCATAATCACTCTTTGCCATGTTTAACTCTGCTCTAAACCACTTTAAGTAGGTTTCAGTTGTCCTTTTTGCTGAGTTCCTAAGTCAACATTGTGCCACCAAGCAGCAGAGTGCTGGGAATTTACAGCTGCCACTTAAGGTGTGCAGTGGACTCTAGAAATGGCAAGGTAGCCTTGATTTGTAAGGGTGGTGAAGAGAGACAAAAATTTATTCCATTTATCCATAGAACTGAATGGGAAAGCTACTCCTTAATCTGAATTAAGTGTTCCCTGCACCCTCTTTAGTGTTTCTGTTTGGGCCTGGTGTTCAGCCAGGTTTCCGTCAGAGTTGTGTGGCTGCTCTGTTTAAATGTGGCAGCTTTGAGCTGCTCATGGTTCACGTTAAAGCTGCAGCCACACAACCATTTTTGTCCCATGTGCTCGTGGTAAATGTAATTGTGTTAAAATTATACATGCAGATAAAGGCCTGAATTGTTTATGCATAGTTTTCTGTTCTGGTAATTGGTTCTCCTTAGGGTTCTCCCTGTTTGTTCTCTAATTAGTCTTGTAAGGGTTGTAAATGTGTTTAGGTGGAATAACAAGGTTTTATTTTCTGCCCTGTTGCTTCAGGGTTTGGTCAGTTGCTGTTTTCTGGTCACCCCAGCCGTGTATCAGTTGTATACCTGGGAACAATGTGTGTCATTTCCTAATAAAATCAGTGGTTTGTGTTTTGTGAAGGGTGGGGAGTTGTCATCCTGTTACCAGTTCTTGGGAGCCATCCAGCACTTTGGATCTGTGAGTGCTGTGGGCTTTGGAGAGAATCTCGTTCTCTGTCTCTAAATACAGGGACAGGAGTCAAAGTTTCACTTAACCAGCACCCACAACTTGATTAGCTGGGCAGGTTTTTCTCTGTGTTTTTATCCTTTTGCTGCTGCTGCAGGAGCAAGGCAAAGCAGGAGATATTAATATTTAATGAAATTTTCTGGATGTCAACTGTAATCGTGTTGCTTTTTAGCTGGAGGTGTCGCTCCTTGAAGTTCCTGCTGGATTTCTTTGCCTGAGCAGCTCAGCCCAGATTTCTCAAGCTGGTAGACTCAATCCTTGAGTTAGTTATATTGCCAGTTGTATGGGTGTATTTGTAGGGGATCAGACTCTCGGCTTAAAAATATTTTTAAATTAATATACAGAGTATAAAATTATTGCAGAGGTTAGGTTTTCTAGATGGTCACTGAGCTGCTTCTTAACATACACCTTGAAGATTAAGGACCCTTAAGAAATGGATCCATCAATACTTAGGAATTTTGGGACTTTGTCTTCCAGTATTGGGAAAGGTAAGTCTTTAAAAATGTCCAACAGTTAAAACTGGGGTGAAAATAATGATTTAAAGCTAAAGTTCAGAGCTAAATGTAAAGCTAAAATTTTAAAGTGCCGTTTTTATATGAGAGGGTTAAAAATTAAAGAAATGTCAGTGTTTTTCTACATACTGGATCAATATATGGATAAATGAGCAAAATTGCATAAAGAAGAGAAGGTTGTTTCTATTGTGAAGTCAAAGGAGAATGAAGGAACAGAAGGATTTACATCACAATAGTAGATCATCTGTCAGTAATTGAATCATGAACTTGTTTCCATTGTTTTAGTAAACAAATAAATATGTAGGCAAGCCTGTGTTGTCCTCTACTAAATTTGAAGCCAAAATGGGTGTTTTAATGAAATAAAAATCCTTTTTGCTGCTTTATGTTAGGGGGAAAGTTCTCTGGTAGAGATGCATTTCTTTACTTGCAGGCACCTTCCTGATAACCCTTGTGCTCTTGGTCCTGTAGGAATGGAGCTGGAGAGCCAAGTTCTGTGTGGGAATTCTGAGCTTGTAATGCAAAGTTCTGACTTTATTTGGTCCCCACAGTCCACACACAGAATTTCATACAAGGACAGGGAAGTAGTTGATGTAAATTGAATTATTTGTTTAATAATTTGTCAGGTTCTGTGGCCAAATGCCCTTGATTGCAAAGAAAACTGATGCAGCAGCTCTGAATTAGGTTGGTTATGGCATTGTGTGTTTAATGCTTGGAACCAGCATTACAGGTGTTCAGTGTCTAATGAATTCCTAGAGGTCCTTGTTGACTGGGTTCTGACATCTGTTGACTTCTCAGTGCCAGGATTTCCAGTCTCCAGGAGGAGTTTGGTTTGCCTAAATAGAGTGTGTCTGTCCAAGAGGAAATGTCCTCTGGTGATTGGTATCCAACAGTTTGAGGGATGGCTTGTTTGAAAACTGAATGTCTTTGGAATTGGAAGCCTATATGTGCTTGAGAGTATATTCTGTGTGGACTTGTCACAGTCAGGATTAGCTTTTTATATATATTTTACTCTAGGTATAAATGCAAATTTGCCCTCAGTAGGATCTATTCACACAGTAGCAGCAGTTGTGCTGCTTCAGATGTCTTTGCATGTGTGTTTGCTGATGAAAATTCCAGCAGAATAAGCAACCACTCATTTCTCCAAACACAGGATGATGTAAGAAATGGGACTGACTTTGCACTCCTGTCTCAGTGCTGTGCTGAATGAAATGGTAATTACTCCTGCTTGTTGATGTTGTAAAGGATGAAATGATGTTTCTGTGCCTTTGGAAAGAGTTCTAGTGATTCTTCCTTTTACTGGTACCCAGTCTGAGAGCCTGGAATGTGACTCACAGAGGTGATGTGCTCTTGAGCTCCTTCCTGATCCCAGTTTGGTGGTAAAATCTGTCATATCATCATAAATATTCATCAAACTGGGTCCTTATCTCAGAGTGGGAATTCCTGGAGGCTTTTAGTGCCTTTATCTGGAGGCAGATCTATGGTCAAGCCACTCTCTTCATCCCACACATGCTCTGTCCTGAATGTCAGTGCAGCTGCTGTGAAGTTCATCTTTAACTGATATGATTTATATAGTGTTTGGACTGTTTTTTCTAGACAGCCAGGCAGCTTGTTTTTATAAAAAGCATGATGACATGAACTGTTCTGACATGAATTTTGTGAAATTATTTTTTCACAGCAGCTCCCCAAGTCATACAGAGCTAATGTTTTGCATAATTCCTCCTATAAATTATTGCTTTTGTTGTTTTGCTTCAAAGGGCTTGGTGTTGCCAAAAACTGAAAACATCTTTTATTCTCTGTGCACATAGAAATGGTCAAATAAACTCTGAGCAAAAACCAAGAGCCTGAGCTTGCCTTTTGAGAGGTTTTATTCTAGGAATGCCTCTGTGTCTTCTGTGCAAGGGCTTCAGCTCCCTGCCTTTGGAAATCTGTCAGTGAAAGCACCAAGGAGCTCCAAGTTGACTGTGAAATGAGTTGAGGGCTTTTCTGAAATACTTGTATATAAATTTTAGTAAAAGGAGCCACTAGTTAGATTTGTGGCTTTCAAGGATTTTTTTTGTAGTTCTCAATTCACATCCCAACCCATGTAGCTCCTGCAGCAGCCAGACTCCATGGGAAAGCCATAGCAAAAAGGGGGAAGGGAAAAAAAGAAAATGGCATAAATTACAGAAAATAAATGGAATGTTTGATACTTCTTGACAGACTCTGAAGCTTGAAAGCAAAATGGAAAAAATCCAGGAAGATGGAGTTTAGGAACATATTTGTGCTTTGCCAATAATTTTCTTGTTACCAAGCATCTCACAAAATATCAAAACCTCCTGTATATTAAGGAATTATGAAGCATAAACAGCAAAATAAAAAAATTCTGCAAGACAAGGTACTTATAAATAGTTATTAACAAGACCTATTTGGGAATACTTAGACAGTATGAAATAGTCTTCCAAAGATGGTTTCTTTTGATTTTGATATTTCTTTCTTCTGTAGTCATAGTTCTTTAAATTTTGCAAAAGCAGACATCAAGTCCATCTCCCTGTCCCTAGTAAGTGTTGACTTTAGTAGATAGAAGATGCTGCTGACTTCAGTAGAAATAAGATGCTGCCTTTAGTAGAGTACTGCTTTTATTCTGATTTTTTGGAGTCTGAAGCTCTCACTACTGAACTCTTGTACTGTTAATGGGCATGTTTGGAATGAGCAGAAAAATGTCCAAACCCTTGGGAAATGTAGGTGGAAAGATGAACCAGTTACCCTCAATTATAATAAAATCAGTCTGGTTTTCAGTACATGGTAACTTCAAGTAGGAAGTTCCAGACCTGCCTTGGGAAGGTGAGATTTTGGTACTTATAGTATGGGTTCATTTTGTAGGAAAAAAGATTCAAAGAAATCTATTTCTTGATTCATTCATTTTATCACTGTTGCAGATAAACAGGAGAATGTTTTTAGGTAAATACTCTGAAAATGAGTATTTTAATAAAAGCATGATGTAGTACAACACTGAACAGCATGAACACATATCAGATCTAATTTCAGTACGCATTAAAAGCCTTGTTTAACAATTTTTTTACACAAAGAAACATTGAACTGGGATACTTCTTCATGCTCTGATGGCTTCCTTAAATAGCTGGGAGCTTTAAGTGTGATTTTTTTTTTTTTTCCCTCAGTGAGTATATCCATAGTGACAGATCATGGACCCCAGGATGGGCTTTGCCCTTGGCATGCTGTGGTGAAAAAGTCTTTTCTATCTAATTTTTTAATATTAATAGAAAGTATAAAGCCCAACAATTAGAGACGTTGCAATGTAGACTTTGAGGAAATCAGGAAGCCTTGGCTTAATTCTATTTGGGTTTTATTTGATATCTCAGCTGATTTATCCAGCATCCCTCCTGTTGGAGTGGTTGGGATCAGGGCTTGAATGGCTTCATTAGGGTGATGTGTTTCATACCTGCCTGCAGAGAGTGAAAGGAAAACTTCATGGAACTTGGAAAGCCAGGGAGAAATGAAATTGAGATTAGATCTGCCAGAAATGGTATTTTGAATACAGGTGAAGTCATAAGAAAAACATGATAAAGAAGTGATATGTTGAAGAATGAAAGTTATTTTATGACTGTAAGTGGAACACAATTCCTTGGGATGGGAGTGTGCAAAGGGGTGTTTGCTTCCGTGGGGTCCCTGAGGGACAGCCTGGCACATCCCACCCTGGAGCCCCTCCTGCCTCAGGCTGTTGTGTCTGGAGCTTTACCTCAAGGCAGAGCAGACACAGGGTCTTGGGGATATATGATGGAAACAATAAATAATACATATCCTGGTCCTTTCTCTGCTTTCCAGGGAATATTGTGTGTGCATCCTGTGCATGACAGGTGCAGTGTTCCCTGCCTTGTAAACACACCCTGCTGGATGCACCTCTGTGCTCTGGTGTGCTGGAAATCACAAGGAGCACTTGTCAAATCAAGAGCAGAATCCCTGCAACATCCTTATGTTAATTTTTTGCTTTCTGCTTGTTGGAGCTATATCTGTAGTACCAAAAAAATTAGAGCATTACAAAAGTAAGTCTTGATAAAGCTCAAATTTTCTCAGCTTATAAATTTTAAGCAGACTATTAGCTAGTGGAATCTACTTAGTGTTTTCCTGAACACTTTGCTCTCTAATATTATGTATTTAAAACATTTTCTTGTTGCTCTTATGTTCTGAAAAGTCTACTATGTTACATCACAGTTGCTTTAAAAAAAGCAGTTGGAGATGGGAGGTTAAAAGGTGGGGGTGTAACTGCTTCCCTGGAAAGTGTGCAATTTGAATTAACAAATTAGATCACATAGTGTAAAATTGGGGAAAAAATAGAGCTGAGCTGGTGGAATGCTTGAAAAAAATATTCAAAACTCTTTTGCAAACTGAGGATAAAAAGAAACCAAAGTTCTTCGTTGTAGGCCAACCTTGTTAGCTTGTGAAATGTTCCAGCAGAGGCATTCTAGGAAAAGATAAATTTATGTGCAGTCACTGCAACACTGAGCATGTTAAATATTGGCCCTCAGACTTGCTCAGAGCTCTACAGGAGGATGCTTTAAAAGTGTTGGTGCCTTCCTTTAAGACATTTATAATTGGAAATGGCAACTTCTCAGTGAGCCTTCTAACTCTTTTATTTTTTCAGTCCCTTAACTATGCAAAGAGATTTGTAGAGTAAGGGGGAATTTTGAGGAAAATAGAATCCCAGAACTTGAAGGAATTCACTCCAACTTGGCCTGGCATTATTTTTAGTTCTTGCATAATAATAAATTATTCTTTAGTGTGAGTGTCTCCTGTGAGGAGCTGCAGCAAGAGTGGAACTGTGGGTGTTTTTCCTCGTGGCTTTTGTGTGGGGCTGAGCCTTGGGACTGCACAACAGGGAAATGTCTTTCAGGTTCCTGACTGTGTTGGTCAGCTGGAACTCTTGGATTTCTGCCAGCCTGTGTAAGGACATGGGTTTGAAGTAAAGCTGAGCTGGTCAAGTGTGGTGATTCATTCTGGCTCTGAAATGGCCACTGTAAGGGTTTAATTAACATTGTGATGGGTAAAATTGGTCAGAGGCTGAAGTCCTTTAGTCCTTGTTCAGTCTTTCGTGGGTGATGGGTGCTGAGCATTAGAAAGAGCTTTTCTTTTGCTGGTGCCCTAACAGCAACAGTTGCTCCTCATTTAAGCTTCCTGTGGCCTTGGCTTTAAAAGCTGTGGAGTGGCAGAGAACCTTGAGTGGGTTCTGTGCACTGGGTGGGGTTAGCCAAGATTCCCAGTCTGCCTGGGGAGCCAAGGTCCCTGTAGGGGCAGACAGATTCCAGGGAGAAAACACAATGGGCCTTTTGGCTGCTGCTGGCTTCCGGGGATGTTTACTGCTCTGGGAGACAGGACACAAGCTTAACTGGAAATTCCCTTTGTCTCCTGCTTTTCTGTAGGTCAGTGTGGACATAAAAGCTTTGTTTGAGTTACTGGAATGGCTGAATTTGGGTTTACTTTTCACTCACTTCTTTACTTTGGAACAAATAACTGCAGTGTTGCTGAGATTTTTCTGATAAGATCTCTGAAAGATGCCAAAAGTGACTTGCCTAACATGGCCTAAACAAAGAGGTATGCTGATAAGTTTTAATAAAAATATACTTATGATCTCATGTTGAAATGATTAAATTCTCCTTGAAGGTTACCAAGATGATTAACAGGAAAATGCACAACAGATCTTGGCATTGTATATGACAAAACCAGACCAACTCCAGGCTTGGTTTCTATCATTGTGGGATAATTCCTCCTCTTCAAAGTAATAGGTGAGGACATTTAACATAGATCAGATACAATATCAGAGTGGATTTGTGGTACATAGAGCCAAATTCTCCCCTGATGCAAACTGGCCATGATCACTTCTACATTAAAAAAGCCTTGCCAATACCATACAGAATGTGATGATTAATGCATAAGTCACTCTTCTCAAGTTTATAAATAGAAATTCACCACCAAAATGTGTATTTGAGGCTTACTCAGGACTGTGTCCCACAATATCTGTAAAATCTCAGATCCTGCTAATCTGCCCTTGCTGTTGACATCCTTTCCAATATACCTCGAGGAAAAGCTCATTGTGCATTCCCAAGGGAAACGCTGCCCCTGAGTGCAGCAAGGAAGGAAGAAATATAAACAAATTAACAACATTCATCTGACAGCTGTGTTTAAAAACAGAGTCAAACACCAGTTTTGATTAACTACCTTTCTCTCCTTCCTCAAACACTTCCAGACCTTATGTTGAATCCCCGATGGGCCATTCCTGCAGTTGGGATGCACGGAGCAGCCAGGCTCCCACACAGCTCCAGGCTGCTGCTCTATTCTGGGCCTCCATGCCCACGCCTCAGCAGGTCCCTTCATTTCCAGCCACCCACTGCTTGGTCTGCATCCTTCAATCCTGCTGCTTCTGCTTCCTTTCATCCTCTGGAGTAACCAGAGGATGGCTTGGATATGCTGGGCTCTGGTGGGGCCCTCCTAATAATGGGGTTAAAATTCCCCTCCCTTGCATTTAGCCTGGTTCTCAAATCCCAGTATTCCCAACACACTTCTTTCCAGGGTTTTTATTCTTCCTGCCACTTTTTCACAACAAGAAACCCTGTCAATTTTCTTTACAGTTACCTATTTTCCTGGCAGGAGGAGCAGAGGTGTATGGACAATAGAAATGACTCTGCAGTAAGCTGAGGAGGGAAAGGTGGGAGGTGTCTTTATGCAGAGGAATTTTGGATTTATAAAAACAAATGTTCCTGGCCCTAAGGATTGCAGAGCAAAGCTTGAAAACCGTGGCTGAAGTTCTTTCCAAAATCTCAGAAACCAGACAGTCATGAGAGAGAGAATTCCACTTTTTTTTCTGCAAATACTGAAATATCAGGATTTATGAAAATTGAACAGTGCTGTTGCAGAAGGCAAAAAGAAATTGGAGGGATTTCATAAATATTTGCAAGCCTGGTATGTGCTGTCATATGATCTTCAAAAAGTAACATTCTCTGCAGTATTTATCCTAAACAAAGGGAAATAAAGTGTAAACAAGCCAGTGCCATTATTTTCCTCTTCCTTTAAATAAAAACACAGGTTTCTTCTGTTTCACTTAAGTGACACTGGGCTTGAGGTGAAGAGAGAGGAATATATTCTTCACCTGTGCCTAGTTCCTTGTGTATTAATGCTGGAGGGCATTTCCAGGTCCTCTCCTAACACCACAGACTGTAAATTTCTCAAGTATCAGGATAAAAGTTTGTCTTTTTGCTTAAAAGAAAGGAACTATTGCAGGAGTAGTTTTCATATCATAAAGAAATACTTCAGAGAATAATGCCAAGCAAACTGTTTATTTTGGAGGGTTCTGTTTTGTAGCTGAGATTGGAGTTAAAAGATAAATATTGTTCAGGAAATCAGAAAGTTACTCTGTTATTGTAGTATTTCAAGCACAGTGCATTTTAGGGCTGTGCCATTGTTAGTAATTATTATTATTAATGATGGTGCTTAGTGCTGTGCTTTAGTTGACAAGATGGTGTTTGGTCAAAGGTTGGAATCTGTCTGAGAGGTCTTTTCCAACATTGGGTTCTGTGATTATCCTGAGTTACAGAGATGTAACTCCTTGAACAACCTTTCCAGGGATCTCTCCAGATACCTGGCCAGGCTCCATTCTGCCAAGTTAACAGGTAGGAGTCTTTTCCTGCTTGGAATGCTGTGCCAGCTAGGCTGTTTCCACAAGGATATGAACTGAGATGGTGAAGATCCAGCTCTTTGGATATGAACTGAGGATATCCCTCAAGGATATGACCTGAGATGGTGAAAATCCAGCTCTTTGGATGTTTTTCCCAAGACCATGTGGAGTGGGAAGGGCTCTGTTGCCTGGGTGTCAAGGCAGTGTCTGTTAGCAAGGTTTGTTTTAGTTAAAGAAAGGAGAGAAGGGAAGGAGTGATAGATCAAATGGTTCTAAGCTCCTAGGAGTATCCCCCATGAACATTGGGAAGCTGTGTGGTTTGGTTAGGAAGCTGTTTCAGGAGCACTGGCTTCTGCCCTGGACACAGAGGTTGTGTAACTCAGAAATCCATGGTGAACTCAGTGCGATCAGAGCATGGCCAAGAGTGACTTCATGGCCAGGCAGTGCTTGGGCTGGGGAGGAGCTGTGTGCAAGGGAATGCAGAGACAGGACGAGGGGAAATGGCTTCAAACTGGCAGAGGGCAGGGTTGGGTGGGATATTGGGAAGAAATCCTTCTCTGTGAGGGTGGGGAGGTCCTGGCACTGGTTGCCCAGAGAAGCTGTGGCAGCCCCATCCCTGGCAGTGTGCAAGGCCAGGTTGGATGGGGCTTGGAGCAACCTGGGATTATGGAAGGTGTCCCTGCCCATGGCAGGGGCTGGCACTGGGTGGGTTTTAAGGTCCCTCCCAACCCAAACCATTTCATGGAGTTAAACATGGTCAGAAATGGCTATTTAGAGGTTAGCTCTTGTTCTGGATTCATTGGAGCAGTCCCTTTGGGAGTGAATCCTTTAAAACAAGAGTAACCTGTGTGGTGTCTTCTCAGCAATGTCCTCGTTTGCTTCAGATGAGTGAGGGGGAGGGAGTCTTTGCACTCCTGAGAAGTGGGAAGGAGCAGTGAATTTTAACATGGATGCTATAAATGACAAGCTAAGATTCCAAATGCAAGTAATTGTAGCTCATGTCTACACACATGAAGAGATCTGTGGTGAATGGGAATTGAACAGGCTGAGGAGGAGAGTTCAGAACCTTTTCTTCACTGTTGAAAGAAATAAATACCCTGGTAGTGATGAGATTGGAGATGACATTTAACTTCTAGGAAATACTGATTTTCTGCTTTCTTAGCTTGTGAAAAATGTGCTTCTTCACAGTGCTGGTGACTGGGCTGTCACTTGAGCAGAGAGAGGGAGATGGCTGAGAAAAGTCCCCTCAATGCAGAGCTGAGCCCCAAAGTCATGCAATTCCCAGATATTGCCTCCTCCCCTCCCTGCTGCATTAAATAAGAAATAGCACACACATCCTGTAAAGAGTTTCCATGGAGCTGGGTTGCTCTAACTGGATTTTCGTAATTTGTGCTTCATCCTTATTCATGTGAAGGAGGATTTGTGGAGCTGAGAGTGGATTGTTTACTCTGGTCAGAGCTTGTAGGTATTTCTTCACCCAGCAGAACTTGGGAGTTGGAAGCATGCAGGGATGAATTTTTATTGTGAAGGCTGGCCAAGGAATATGTTCCTTTTGGATTTTTCCAGGATAAGCTCACCTTCAAAATGGAAAGACAAAAGGAAATAGTGAACAAATTATCACGTTACTTAAAAAGCAATTTCTACTATTTTCAGGAGATGAATTCATACATGTTCTTGTCACTCAAGGGCATCCAACTGTTAGAGACTTTCCTGGTAAATAAACAAGAACCATTTTCAGTTTTTTTTCTTAATGGTTTGTCCTTAGGCTTGTTTCCCTCTGTTGAAATATCCCCTCTGTCTTGAGGCTTCCAGCAGAACTGAGAAGTTGTGTTCTCCTGTTTTACTCCTGGACTCTTTATTCCTATGATATATTCCTTACTGGAAAGGCTTCATCTAAGACAGGAAGGGAGGTTGTTCATAACATGCAGCAAAGAACAAGAGGTGTGAGGAAGTGGAAGCATCTGACAGGTATTTTAATTTCTGTATGCTAAAATAAAGCAAGTCACACGTGGAACATGAGATTCCTGGTAGCTGTTTTGTAGGAAGTTTTTCCATACAGAGGCTCTGTTTTGTTGTTCAAGTCACATTGAGTGCAAGTTTAGAACTGTCTGTGCCAGTGATGAGACCCATCTGTGAGAGACTGACATGATTCATGGGAAAATTGTCTCTGGTAACTGGTGAAGCCCCTTGAGATGTTTTGCAGTGTCTTCTGGTGTCAAGAGCTGCTTTTTAAAAAATCTTGCATGTAAGGTCTCTAGCAAAGTGTTTTTGTATCTCAGATGTGATATACTGATTTCCTGGCTCAAGGTAAGTAAATTTCTGTCCATGATTCTCATGATAAAGACATCAAAATTAGGTCTCAGTGCTAGAATATTGCAGTTTACAATGCTTAGTGGGATTCTGCAATGGATTAATTCGCGTAACTCTTAATAAGGGAACTATTGTTTTCAAATTAGAGTAAGGTGAATATTTCTTTTTATTAGCAATCAGTTAAGTATCTATACTAACTTCTAAAAAATCATTTGTGTGCAAGTATATTTCTCCTTCAATATGGTACAATAAAATACTTTTCTCTCTTCTACTTTTGGGAGTTTAGCACAACCAAAAATATTGACCAAGTAAGTGTTTTTTGTAAATGAACCTCTGTGTAAGCACTCACCTGCTGCATTTCCAGGGTTTGGGTATCCAGTTATCCAGTATAACATTCAGTTCAGTATTTATTACAAATCAGTATTGCTCTGATATAATTGATGCCTTTTTGCTGGTTTTGTACTCATTCCTTTCCAGTTCCCTTGTTTTTAGTTACCAGCAAGGAGCAAAGTGAGTGTTGGGATTCAGTTATCTTTTCAGTTATCAGTAGTTTGTAGGTCCTTGCTAAAAGCACAGTATTGACTCTGCAAAGGTAATTATAGGAATACTATTAATAGTGTTTAGAAGGGATCATTGCTGTAAATCTGTTTTAGCCTTTTTATCAGCTGTGGTTTTATGTAATATTCTGTAAATCCCCTGGAAACACTGATACCTTTAAAGAGTTTGGTTTGCTTTTAAAGGGAAAGGGAGGGGAAACAGAGAAGAACAGATTTGGGATAATTTCCTTATTGAAAGATGCTTTTTATTGCACTTAAAAAAGCAAAAGTGAGTGAGGGCATGACAGAGAATAACCCTCACATGTGCAGTTCCTTATCTGCCAACTCTCTCTTATTTTTCCTGCAGGAAATCCTGGCTGAGCAAAGTTGGAAGCCCAAGTTCCCGCATCGATAAAACAAATTTTTCCAATGAAAAGGAGATCTCCAAGCTTGACTTCTCGGATTTCAACACTAGATACTAACAGGAGGGCACCTCACTAAGCACAAAACTGACATTTCTGCTGCATGATATTTTCTGTGCCTCCATCAAATGTTACAAGAGCATTGGGATGCTTTTCTGTACTAGGGATAAACATAAATGCTCCCTGTTCCCACCAAGTAAGAATTCCTGTTGCTGTGTTAGACATCTTGCACCATGAATGTCAACATTTAGTGTCTAAAATGCCAATATCTAATTTATTGCAGCTTTGAAAGACAGATAAAAGCTTAGAAGTGCTGGTGATTATTTGTGCACAATGAGACTTGTTACATACAACCAGATGGCACCTAATCTTTACACTGTGAGTCATATTTAGATGAAAAATAATAAATTTATGTTCTACTGTTTGTAATCTCACCAAAAATACATACTTACAGAACTGGAACACTTAAGAGTTCTCTGAAATAAGCCTGTTATAGACCAGGCTCTATGTGACAATAAGGTTATAGTGGTAAATTAAAATAAATATGTTGTTTCAAACTAGGATTATCTAACCAGCCCTGGTTTAAAATTCTCCATAATAATTCAGATAAATCTTGTTCCAAGGTGATGAAATGTGTGTTTTTTTCCTTGTCTATCTGTAGCTTGCATCCATGCTGATTATAAAGGATGTTTTAATCTCTTTGCTTTTTTAATGTTCTTACTAAAATTGAAGATTTAAGTGATTTTCCATATGGCTGTGTGTTTGCTCCTGAGTTAAGACTGTGTGGTGGAACCTGAAGCCACATCCATCATCTGAAGTCCATGGAAGTTCTAATAAATCCTGGATAAGTCTGATCCATTGTGGGTCCAGTTCCTGTATCCAGCACTGTCTCCACAGGCACCCTGGAGTTAGCCAGGACTGGATCAGACCTGGATCCTCACTCCTGCAGTGTTTGTGGGTCAGGATTAGAACCTTCAGGGAGATTTCATGAGGATCCTGAAGCTGGTGTTCCACTGGCTGCCCTGTCCCCCTTCCTGGGGCAGGTGGTATCAGTTTGGGCAGCTGCACCAAATCTGCAGCTCATGGATTGAATTTCAGGAAGGACATTTCCTAACTTAAGCACTGCACTTCTCCATCAGTGCATGTGGACTTAGAAAGGTATTTCTGCTTGCCACTAGGTTGATTTTTCTTTGGACCTTTGTGTTCAGCAGTAAAATCTCCTTTCTAGAATTTGCAGGAGCTGCTTATGAATTGTTCTGTGATTATACACAGGCCCCCATTGTTGAAGTGGTGGTCAATGGCCCTTGTTCAGCTGATGGTAAATGGCAGAGTTCAAGTGTAGCAGGAGCTCAATAACTGTTCCATCCTCGTGGAAAACTGCATCCTGCCTAACAAAGTCGTTTACATTTTCCTTGGAGCTACCTGGCAGAAAATGCCCCCTTAGTCAAAGATGTTCCTGCCAAGTGCTTTGCTCATCTTTTGAGGAACAAGGAGAGAGGAAGGCAAAAACAAAGGGGTCATTGGATACAGAGGAAGAGCAGCCAAAACTTGTTTTAATGTGTTCCAGGGGTGGAGCTGGGTGCTCACAAGCACCTGGGGATGTTACCCCAACTCCCCTAGAAAGGCAAGGCTTGAGGAAGGGAAGCAGCCATTTAAAGTGCTCATTTAACTTTTTTGGGAGGAACCGTGTAGAGAGAGCATTTCTCTGTGCTGTGTTCCTGAAACTAATGGAGCCTTGGCTGGCACTGTGGGCATTAATCTTCTCGTTTTATTTAATCCTCAGATTCTGGTAAGGTATCCTGAGTCCAAAGCCATCCCATTTGTGGAAGTGCAGTGTGTGCAGAACAGCAGAGCAGTGTCTCTAGATTTAATGAGAACATCATTGGTTTTGAGGAGCCAAAGAATCCCAATGGTAAGATAGAAAAAACAAAGCAAGAACAGTTGGATAACTAGACATCAAAACTGAGCTGAGGCATACTTCCTTTTCTACTCCATACTAATATCACTCAGTTATAACCATAGATACCCCTGAATTTTATTTTTTCAAAATGCAATGCAGCAAGACTGTATGATGTGTAGGCCAGCTTCATTCTTGCTGTAAGTGGAAATACTTTCCACTAAATAGTTTCTATTTAAATAGAAGCAATTTCTGTCTATAGTTTCTATTCTGTTCTCCTGATAGCTTCTATCTAAAAAGGGTTAAGACTTGGAAATAAATAGTGGGAACAGACTTCCACAAGTTGTTTGGGTGTTTTGGACTATGCTGACTTTCTTGAGGGGAGAATGTTTTGCCTGACTTGTGTTCTACTAGAATTTAGGAAAATTCACCTCATTAAGCTTAAAGGCCAGACATGTTAATTAAAATCAGAGTTTAACTCCTAAATGACAGGCATTTCAGAAATGTATGGGTTTGTTTTTATTCAATTAAAGAATAAAAAATAGAACCTTGCCAAGACCATGAGCAGGAGAGCTTTGTGCCTCATCAGGAGTGATGTAACCTTGCAGGACAGGGTTGTTCTGCTGGACCTCCTCGTTCTTGGTTTCTGAGTGGAGAAAAGCGTGGTGGCATCTCCTGCCATACTTTCTCTTAGGTGACACCAATCTGTCACTTCTTATTTGCTTGATGTCCTCTGGAGCTGCCTTGCTTGGCTTGCTTTCTTCTTAGAAAACTGGGCATGTTTGCTGCTGGAATCCTCTTACTAGACAGAGTGAACTGGATTAGTCACTGGAGCTTCCTGATTAATGCATGGCTCTGTGCTGCTGCAAGCACTCTGCTCTGGAGGGAATGCTGCAGTGAGGGATGAGGGCAAACACTGCTCTCTGCCATCATTTATTTTTTAGAGTCTGTTTATACAAAAGCAATCCTGTAAATTGAGATTTCTGTAGTACTGTTCTTTCTTAAAGGCTCCTCACAGTCTGTTGTCTAGAGGGTAGAAGTATTAGGATTAAAGTGAGGTTATTTTTGCCTCAAAAAACACTACAGGGACTTAATATAACTAAACTTGCCCCAACTCATTTGATATTAATACTGGCATAATTGAATAAATAATCCTGACATGGAAGATCAAAGGAGGAACAACCTCACTTTTGGTTAAGAGGGCTGCAGGAGTGGGTTGGAAGGTTTTACCAATCAAAATTCCTGAATGGTTTGAGTAATGAGGAGGAGACCAGTTGTCTTCCATAGTTAGATGATGTTACTATAGAACTTAATATACATAAGTGCAAATCTAAATATTTAAAAGTAGTTTCTGATGAATAACACTGTAAATCAGTTGTGAAATTGTCTTTAACCCTGAAGTGAAGAATTATACTTTGAACAGCATTAATGGGGGAGTAGGTGAAGTTTTTGGCTCAAAATCCAACAAGCATCTCTGTCTCTGATGAAAGGCACTGTGGGCTCTCCAATAATAATAATAATAATAATAAATATTTCATTGGTGTTAGGAGTTAACACCTATGATTCCTGCAGTTTGGAAATGGGAAGGTTTTATAACTTTTTTAAAATTTCTTCCTCTTCCTGCATTTGTGTTGTTCTAAAAGTGAGCAATGAGCTCTAAGCCATGTTTTTGTTTCATAGACAATTGATCAGCACCAAGAAACAAATTTTGTCTATTGCAACCATGGTGTGTGTTCCATAAAAAATGGGGCAGTGCCCTTGTGGATTTTTGGGAGCAATTCTTTTCTGGGTCTGACAGGCTGAATTAGAGGAATACCCAGCATCCCAGGGTTTCTACAGTAGCTGGAAGGTGACCTGGCATTCCCTTGGATTTGGCAGGGAGGTAACAGTTCTGTGCTGCAGGCACTGACTTAGGTTCTGCTGGAATGCTGCCATGGACTTGAGTGGGAACAGTAATTGGTCATGCAACCAAGGAAATGCATTATTAATGGGACAGTGTTTGAGCAGGGGCATAAGATAAAGACTAAGCTACTTTTTGGTGCTGGTTTTATTTTTTCCTAGTTACAGAGGAATCACTGTGGCTTCAGGGACATTAGAAAAGCCAGAACTTTCTTGCATGGAGTTCAGCACTAAAAACAATGCCACATACTCGCTATCTCAAGCAGGCCAGTAATTCCCAATTTGTAGTTAGAGTTGTTCTGCAAAGGATGGGAGCAGAGTGTGGATACATGCAACTCTTCAAAACCTTATATAATAATAAAATTTAAAATAAAATTCAAATGCTGGCATAGAGGTGGTAAACAGAACAGGAAGAGAGCAGGGACAGGAGTTTTAAGAGGATCAATATGGAGAAATTTACCTGCAGTTTTTTATTGGGAGCTGCAGCCAGTGGCGCCACTGGAAATGAGTTCTGTGTGAGCAGCATAGAGAAAAGGGGTGGCTGGGGAAGAGGGGCTTGGCAGAATGGGGTCTGAAAAAGTGTTTAAAAGCAAAAGCTCAGGAGATGTTTGGAGCATGAGAAGAGAGGCCAATGTTTCATCAGCTGATAAGGGAATGCTCAGTTTAGATGGCAACACCTGGGTGCTCTGGGCAGGTCACAGCAGGGATTCGAGACTCACTGTGAGTCTTGTTCAGCTGTTGGTGATGTTTTGTGTTTTCTCCCTGTTTAAAACCAGCCAGCCTCAAACCTTTCTTAAACATCCACTCCTGAACTCTACAACTGTTGTACTGCTGTGAGTAGTTCAGCTCACTTGGGAGAGAAATCTCAGTACCAGGTAGGAAAACAACCCTGAATTGTGTGAGGGGCTCTAACAGTAACAACTCTTCCCAGAGAGATGTTACTGCCTGCTGTCAGGAAACAGGCAGACAAAAAAATTTGCAGACCAAGTTAAAACTCATTAGTGACCCACAATATAACTCGGGGAGAAAAAAAAAAACCTGTGCAGTTATCTAAGTTTGCTGACACTTTGGAAACAAAATGATGACTAAATAGTAATGTGTGCTCCAAAGAATGAGTGATATACCAAGATGAATAGGATTTAGGCACTATTTATCACAGTTAAGCCATAGCCTGAATACCATAATGCTGATTCCTTAAATTCATTATGCAGCCAGTATAATCTAGCAGGCTGCAATGTGTCTGTGAGAAGGAAGAAACTATTTCCATTGTTTTAAAGTGAACTGTAGGCACAGAGTGATTGACAAGATTGTGCTTTATTTCTAAGATACCACACCAATGTTTGCAACAACACTTGTGTGAAGCAAAGTGTTAAACCCACTGAATTCTTACATTTTGCTGTTCAAAGTAGGAATCATGGTGTATTTATCTGATGGATACAGGGGGATGGCATTCCATACATGTAAGAAGTTTTGGTTGGACATCATCCCTGTTTAGAGCTGGCAGTGTGTGGGTGCTTCCAGCTTCTATTTATGTGACTGAGATTTGTCTTGTGGAATAAATAATGATTAATTTTTCTGGTGTTCGTACCCCTGAGGGTCTCAAGAGCAGCCTCACAGCTCTGCATGCATTTATTTGTAGAAATTATCATGTGAAATAACAGCTTTGTTCTGATCCAGCCATAAAATTTACTCTTTGGGTGGTAGGAAATGTGGCATTCCTGAGCTACCTTCCAGTGGGAATTCTGTAATATTTTGGGAAGAAAGGAAGAGGAAGGGACAGAAATAGCCACAACTTCTGAAATTTTTGGCTTAGTCAAGGTATGTTTAAAACTCCCCCAATGTTCTGAATGAAATAAGTGAATTGTTCTGGAGGTACTGAGATAACAGTTGCTGGTTGCTTTTTTTGAATTTTCAGATAGCATTCAGGAA
Organism: Zonotrichia leucophrys gambelii; assembly: GCF_028769735.1. Taxonomy (NCBI): domain Eukaryota; kingdom Metazoa; phylum Chordata; class Aves; order Passeriformes; family Passerellidae; genus Zonotrichia; species Zonotrichia leucophrys. The sequence goes on from NC_088172.1 coordinate 101,877,618, forward strand.
GTGTAAGAAATGAAAGCACACAGGAAAGCTGAGAGATTTATTTTGTTTAATGTCCTTTTTTTTTTCCCTCTTTTTTTAAAGCCACAGCCAGGACTTATTTGCATTTTTTAAAACCTGTCTGTGGGGGAATGGAGCCACTAAAAGCTGGAGTGGCTGTGATGAGGCTGTGGTAATTAACATGGTTTGATGTGCTCGATGCCTTGAAGCAAATCACTACAGAATTCCTGGTGCTGGGTCCTGGGGGAAAGGCTGGGATACATTAAATTGCTTTATAGGAAAGCCCCTTGGGTTTTTCAGATGGTGTAAAGAAGAGAGTTTGCAGCCATCCAGCTGAAAATGCCACAGAATTATCAATTCTGAAGAACCTTAGCAACAACGTGATAGCTTTGCTGCCCTCACTACAAAGCAAAAGAGAAAAAATGGATTCTCCTCTGTGCTGCTGCAAGCCAGGAGGAATTAACTTCTTCAGGGCAGCAGGAGGAGGCAGGTTTCACCTTAGATGCTTGTATTCCCTGAAATAAAAGATGAGATGACAGCTCTACATTATTTAGTATCAAACAACTGATGCATCAAGTAAGACAAGCAAGGGAAAATACTCTGAATTTTAAATATCTAATTGAGGTAGCAAACCAAATAACCACAAATCAAAGGCTTGCAGGCATGAGAAAAATACTTGAGAGGACAACCTATCCACAGTGACCCAAAGCAACCACTGAACTAATGCACTTGAAACAAGGATTCAGGAAAGAAAATAAATCTGTTACCTAGAAAATTAAGGGGAATTAGGGATCTTTACCTCTTTGGTCCTGTGTTTTTTTGGCAGGATTAGTACCTGTCATACCTGCTGCTCAGTATGTGAGGACTGGTTCTGCTTCTGTATATCACAACTGGTGACACAAAATATTCTTTTTGGTGAGATAAATCCTACTAATTCCCTGCTTTACACTTCTCCACTAATTTATTTTTCCTCAAACATCTTTTCTCATGTTTTGCACAGCTGAGCTGCTATCCATCTGTCTGTGACAGAGATGTTTATTCTTAGTCCAAGATGGAATCTCAGACTCTTGTTTCCTGGTTACCATTTTCCTTTACCCAAGAGCTGCAGATTTGGATGTAGGATATTGACAACCTCAAATTTCAAGTGGAGCAGCCTGAAAAATTGAAGCACTTTAAAGAGCTCTCAATGCCCTCTGAAAGCTGCAGTGTGGAGTGTAGGGACCATCCACAGGCTCTTCCACTCTGAGCTGCTTCCATTTTATTTTCCAGTCCTTTGCTTCAGATCAGAGTTGTCATATCCCACTGGCCACTTCCAAGGCACCTCCTTCTCTCCAGTCTTTTTTAGTCCCCTTGAGTCTGAGGTCAGCTGGAGTTTTACAGCCTAGGAACTCCCAGAAACCTCTGTCCCTTTGGGATTTTGCCTTTCCATTTTATTTCAGGCTTTTGCCACTGATCCATCTCCCTGCATGAAGCTAAACTTGGAACAACCTTATATTCCCCCTGCTCACTGCTCTGCCCCAGCTATTCCATTTCAGCTGATAGTGATCACTAATGGCTCCTCTTTGTGCTGGGCTCAGTCTCCCTCACAAGTCTGGCCTCTCCAGCCACACTCCATTGGATCTTTGGGGGTGATCCTTCCTGACAGCACAGCCCCACTGGGGATTGCATTAGCCAGGCATGCAGAAAAGAGAAAGTGCCTGTCTAGTGTAATAAAATAAACACACAAGGGGGAAAATTGCCAGCCAGGGCTAGGGCTGGGCTTTCCAGTGTTCTTCAAAAAAACTCTCCCTTGCATAGGTATAGTAATACACCCTCTGATTCCCTCAAATCTTGAGGCTTTTCCATAAATTTGTGGGGATTTTTTACAATAGGTGTTCAGTGAGTTTTCTTTCATCTGTTCAAATTTCATCTGCTCTCCTTTCATTATGAAGAAAATATTAAAAAATGAAGTCATGCATGTGTAGGCTTAGGGAAGTTCAATCACTGAGCCATCAGTTTAGCCTTGAGTCAAGTAAGTTTAATCCAAGAAAACAAAATTACATGAACCAATCTTATTTCTTCTTCATCCTGCTTTACAGTAAACACTGTTATTAGAATCCTGAAACTTGGTTTATCCTTCCCTCACCACCTCCAGCTCCTTCCCTGGAGCCCCCACTAAATCCCTCGGTGACTGCATCCCACAATCCTTTCAGAGGCAATTGGCTTATGGCAAACAAGTGGAAGCCCAGTTTGGCACCTTGTTGGCCTCCTTAGGAATCCAGGATGCCTAAATCCTTCTGCAAGGTACCAAACTTAGCAGGTTCCTTTATTTTTAACTCTTGCTATCAGTACAAGTTTTCTCTGTGCCTTCCTCAGTCTCTGCAGTGCACCCTCTTACATTTACAGACATGTTTCACTTGGGGTTCTGCATGAGGGGAACAAATCTGTCATTGAGGGAACTTAAATCCACCTGTGATCAGGTTAAGTGGCTTCAGTGACACATTAATGGACATTTCCTTCAGGTGCTGGCTGTAAATGTAAACCCCAAACCCTCCTCCTTTCAGGTAAGTTATTTCTTAGGACTAAATGAGGTTTCTGAAAGAAGCAGGGACTAAAAAGTCCAGTCCCAAGAGAAGGAGGCTCTAAAAGGGTAGTTTAAACTGGATGTGATGGGTGTCATAGTTCCTGCCACAGTGAAATGTCTCCCCAGGCTCTGGGAGCTGGGGCTGGCTGCAGAAACATCACCCTGAAGGTTGCGTTCTTCCTTTGCACCTCATTTCTCCTTGGAGCTGAAACAGTAGCAAAGATTTTTGGTGTAAACTGGAATTATAGAAAAATTACTCTGGTGTGTTGTTTTTCCAAGGCTGTGAGCACCCACAGGTTGCTTGAGGTGTGTGTGGTGATGGAGACACTGAGCAGGGTGCAGGAAGGTAAAACTTCCCTGCACTGCCTTCCTTATGGAGTAATAATGCAGATGACCAGCTGGAAACTGGGAATGGAGAGCTCTAACAACCCGAGGGGGATAATCCCAGGCTCCATCCCAAACTGCACAAGAGGGAGACACAGCCTCTCTCCAGGCCATTTATCTGCATCAACCCCTGTTCCTCCTCTCTGCCTGCAGAAACTGCCCCTTCCAGGAGCTGTCTCCTCACAGCCAAGGGGCCAAATTCCAGCTCTGTGCAATTCCAGGTGTTTCAGGCCTGGGAAGGAGCAGGGATGTCTCCAACCTATGTACAGATACCTTTCTTGAAGAGACTTCCTCTATCAAACTGTTTGGTACTTCTTTTTTTCTCTTTTCTCCCTTATTTTTTTTCAATTTAGTCACTCACATGCTGGATAAACAGAGTTTCAAAGAGCTTTCCAAATCCAAAAGATGGGGATGTTATACAAATTAATCTTATGAGGCAAGGTATTTCCTGGGAAAGCCTTCTGTAGGAATTTTTTTCATTAGTGAGTCCCTCATTACAGGATTAAAAGCTAAGCTCCTTCTTCTCTCATTTCTTCCACAAATTAGGTTTTCATAAGACCTTTTATGTATTTTTCTAAGTATTTCAGGTCTTGCCTCTTCTGGCAGAAGTATAAATGTTAATAACATTAATTACTTCATGCTAATAACCTACTTTTGGGAGCCTTGGCTAGGAAAAATATAGGAATCCCTCTTTTTGCAGTTTTTTGCTGCTGTATTTTAAGTGCATTTGGAAATATCCAGGGCAACATAATAGATGGATGTCATCAACTTTGATGCAGTCTAGATTTTGCAAAATAACGCTGTTTTGGCTTTCTGAAGCCATGCCTACTTCTAATACTGGTATTTTAGATGGGATTTAGCTTTGTCAGGGAAACTCAGGCCTGTTAAATCCCCAAATCTGGCAAGTGGTGTCCACAGGCGAACCCTGGATCCTCTGGAGATGCTCTTAAGGGTTTTCTGTGTGGGGCCAAGGAAGGATCCTGGAAAGCAGCAAGCATCCAGTAACTCCATGCAGAGAAAAGCTTCCCTTTCCTGAGCTCTCAAAGTTGTGGCCACCATTGTGGAAGTGTTTGTTCTTCTGTGCACATCCAGAATTTATGGGGAAGTGCAGAACAATGGATAGCAATTAACTGCCAGCCAAAAGAAAGGTGTATAAAAGATGGAATACAGAAGATTTAACAGCCTGAGAAAGGTGCAGGAATTAGCATTTGGCATCCAAAGGCTCACCCTCAGCAGTGACAAAACAAGCACAGGTAAAGAAAAAAGGGTTGTGCCTCAACTGGAGGTGTAAAATTTCTGATATAAAAGTGTCTGAACTCCAGTGGGAAAAGACTGTTTGTCTTGCAGTCCCTACCTTAAAGAATGCTGGGCAGTGTCTAATGTTCCTAGAAGTGTCTCATTTAATGAGATTTGACCCAGTGACAAGATTTCATTGTGACTTCATTTAGAACCTTTGGACCAATGGAAAGGAGAGTAACAGTTAACCTGAACTCTCTAAAGATTTTCTCAATGTACCTGATTTCCTAGACAGGAAAAACATCTTTGCCAAGTCTAAGAAAATCTCTTAATAAAAAGCATTTACTTGTAAACGGAATTGGAATGTAGAATAAAACCAACTGGAAATTTTCAGAGATGTGATTCCTCCTCTTCCCAGAGGCAATGAGAGAACTCTCCACCTCGAGAAAATGATCAGAAAACAGCCTTTGGCCCTGATGGAGAGCATTTCTTTTTTAAACATTAACTGTAGATCACAGTATCAGTCTGGTTTACCACTGTGATAAAGGTTCAGTTCACCTTGTCTTAAAATGACTGAACTGGCTGGTGAATGTTTTGTAACTGAGAACCATTTCCTTTTGTAACTTAAGCTCTTAATTGCTTCTAATTGGTTTCTGTTGCAAAGGAGGCTCGGATCCACATGACAGAGCAGAGAGGATGGGGAGCCCATGGTAACTGCACATTATTAAGGTGTCAGTGGTGTGAGCAGAGGTGTCATTGTGGGACAGGACAAAGGAAAAAGAGGAGGAGACTGCGGAACATCTGGGAATGCTCACAGAGAGGCCACTGGGGATTCTGGGAGAGATCACTGAAGATTAGTCCTGGCAAGTAAATCAGGAAAGCAGTATTTGATGAGGCATAGAGTCCTCAGCTAATCAGTGTCCATAGCAGCTGATAAGAGCCGTCAAAACCATTGAAATCAGCAAGGCAGTAGCACTTGGGAAAGTGCTGATGGTCTGATCAGGGAAAGAAATCACAGAACTAAATCGGAATTAAACACCAAACAAACTCTCAAAATGGGCAGCCCGGACCAGGAATCCATTTTGTGCCTTCCAGATCCAGTGGTAGGTGTGGTTGAGCCAGAATCTTAGTTTAGGAGAGCCAAGGAGTCATTGCCACTGCAGCTTTCTGTACAACCTGACCTCATTGCCTTCATATGAACCAGGAGTAAGTAGAAGAAAATTAATGTGAATGAGAAAAAAAAAATAATTTATGGCATTTGCAGAAACTTAAAGCCAAATTATACCTTATTCTGGTTTTAGAGCAATCAATAGTATCATCTGGGGCATGCTGATTTCTGAACCAGTATGCAGTGGTATAAGCATATTTAAATATTATCAGTGAGTAGGGTTCATGTATTGGTGTAAAAATTCCTTCCTTGTCATCTTTTGTCTTTTAGCCTGAATAGTGATGGAATGCCTAATTTTGGCACAAGATTTGCCAACAGAGACTTTATATCTCCCAAATAAATGCTGCTCCTATCCACCAGTGGCACAATAATCCAAGTTACATTGTGCAGGATTTATTAGCTCCAGTGTAAGGCTGCTAAATGAGCAGTTATACTATTGGGGAGAAAAAGACACCAAAACAAAATAGGTATGAACAACTTGCACATCCTCTTGCAGTATTACAAGAAGGAATTGCTTCAACTGACAGAACAAAATAGTTCCCTGTGAGGGTGGTGAGGCCCTGGCACAGGTTGCCCAGAGAAGCTGTGGCTGCTCCCATCCCATCCAAGGCCAGGCTGGATAGGGGGAGGTGTCCCTGATGTGGCAGGGGCTGGGACTGGATGGGCTCTAAGGTGCCAGGTGTGTCATTAAACTTCACTGAATTGCAGAGCCCCGAAGAGCTGATCAGGCACCAGCCTGAGGTGGCTTTGCTGGCTGAGTTCAGTCAGCAGCAGCTGAAAACCCTCAAACTTTTCTCCAGTACTGGATGTCACCAGACTGGATTGCACTGTGGACACTGTCAAGCAATTGCTCTCTGCCAATAGGTTTAGCAGTTGTGTTGTTCATTTTTGCCTATATCCAGAAATGGAAAAAACCCATTTTTTCAAACATACTTTATGGGGAGCATCTGTGCAGAGATGATTTTTGTTTCCGTATAGCAATGCATGTTAAAAATTACCCTGCTGATGTCACTTGAGATGTTTCCTCCTGGCTCTCTTCCCCATCCTGAGTAAACAGCTATAAAAACTGAAAGTTCACCTGCTGTATAACCCTGTATCAGTAACAACCCTTCACTGGCATGGATAAAGCAGACCTTTGGCAGTTACCGTATGAGGAAGTATTTCTATTTAAAAGCTCCACATCTGGAGGCTGTGAGGTTGGAAGGACCTTCAGTTCTTTGAAGGCAGAGTTACTGGTTTTGAGAGTTTGACTGAATTGGGCCTCGGGAGGCCAAGTGTTTGCAGTGTCCCCTGGCTGAGCAGCACAGGTAGCACAGAGCCACAGGGACTGTCTCAGGGCAGATAAATTCAGTCTCCTGTCCTTTCTCCCAGCTGTCTCTAAAGCAAATTAATGAGAGCAAGTCTAGACCAATTTTTAACCAACTGCTCAGACAGGCTCTCTCCCTCTTGCTGGTGTTTTGTCAGCATAAAGGCTGACTGGCCTTTTATTCCCTACAAGTAGAGCTTTTGGGAAACTAAATGCTCCACAAAATTAGACTTAGGTGAGCAGGAAAGCTCCATCTAAAATCCTGTCAGCAGCAGGTGAGCTGCCTGGCTGGCAGAGCAGGAGTCCCTTGGGGGGCCTGGGAGCACTGTCTGAGCAGCCACTCACCCTCAGCTGCTGCTGCTGTGACTTTCATCACAGCTTGTTTCTGCAAGAAGTTGCTAGAGAGAGCTGCAATCTTGCATTTCTTCACTCCATGTGTATTTATTCTGGGGCAACTGGTTTGGGAGCCAACACCCTTGCTGACTGTGCCAAGAGGATCAGCTGAGCCTGCTGCTGTCACCAAAGGGTGTTCCAGGAGAGCAGCGTGGCAGCAGCAGCCTTGGAGACCAGAGTGTTATGGCTGAACTATATTCTCTTCAACTAAAAATCTCTGTCCTATGGATCCCTTGTTTAATGCCAAAAAACACCTGGAAACACAGCAGATTGTACTCCAGCAACCCAATGTGTTTTCCCAAGTACCAGAGCCTGATACATTTGAAATAAACATAATTCTCTAATGCTCTGTTTCTGTGGGTCAATAGGAGGGATTTTCAAGTTGGGAGAGAGGGGCTCCCTACTTGGCAACTTCTGAGCAATCTGAGATGTGGAGGGAAGAGCCTTTGAGGTAATTGAGAGAGAGAGGAGGAGGAAGGGGAGAGGTTTCCTTGAAGAGAGGGACAGTTCATTGTCTGCCTGGTTTAAGGAGGGGAAGGGCTGCTTGCTCAGGACTCTTTCTCTTGAGTAATTGATGAAGCAGATCCATTCTGCAAGACACAGAAGCCAAGGTGATGCTGACTGGGCAGATCTTGGAGCTCTCCAGGTCTCTGGCAGCAAAGGGAGGAAACAGCATCAGAAGAAAATCATTTGTGTTGCAGCAAGAACTATCATGTGATGGCTTTCTTTCCTCCAGGGTGGGAGGGGAAAGAGAATAGCAGTTGTTGGCTCTTTTTCCCTGCTAGTGAAGGAGAGGAGCATGGACAGGAATGTCATGATACAGGCAGGCACAAATCTCTAAATCAGAGCTCTTGGCTCATCAGGGGATCCCTGCCAAGTGTTAGCAGAAAGGAGTGACAATCAGAGGCAATCTTAACTCAGAGGTGTGTGCTCTCTCCAGTGTCACCTGGTGCTCAGGGGTCAGGTGGCTGCTGTGACAGCCCAACTGCTGCAAGGTTTTTAATTGTGCAGACCCTCTTGCAGTGAATTCACAGCCAAATGGGAGTTATGAAACCATGTTTTAGGATTCAGTCTGCATAGTCAAGCTTGTGTAGTAGAAAATAAAAGGCCACATTTAGAACCATGACAGATTTTGCCAAAAGCTGAGAAGGGTGAGAGAAATAATCAGGGAATTATTTTAATTTTTCTGATTCTTTCTGCAGCAAAAGTCATTGCAGAGGTAATAGTGAAATTTGGAGTGTGGGGATTGTGTTTACCTCTACCTGGAGGATCCTGAAGCCTGTGACTCTTCCATGGATGCTGTTGCCAAACTTGGTGACCTAAACATGTGCTGAGCACAAAATCTATGTTCCCTTGTGACAAATCTCTTGTTTGCTTGCGGGAAATCTTTTGGGCTCTTCTAGGAAAGATCTTGGCTCTGCTCTCCTGGCTGTTTGGTGTTGGCCTTGTGTCAAGGCAGATGGAAGCGGCCTGTAACAGAATGCTGGATCATCTGTCCATGTCCAAGGAAGGAGAATGCTCTGAAGGGCCAACCCTTCCCCTTGGCAATACCAATTTGGTGTTCCTAATATGGCTGTGGTTATTGCCCTGTGCTTTGATCAGTGATTTTTGGCCTTGTGGAACTTTGTAGCCCTGGAGACTGCAGCACTGCCAGTTTAGTCCAGTCTGGAGCCCCACATGGGAGACTTGGGAAAACTTCTATGGAGGTACGCATGGGGAATACTGGGGGAACCTGTTCCAGTGATGTCACCAAGCTGTGGAGCAAGGATCAGCATCAGGGTGGCTTATCCAAGGCTGATTTCCTGTTTAGAAAGTTAAGATAAGCATCTTTAATTATTGAAAAATCAGAATGATCAGCTGAAAGCACCAGCATTTAGGGAGTTAATGGCTGCCTCCAGGTCTGTGCTCCTGTGAAGCATCTGGAGCAGTCCCAGGTTCAGTAGGTGCTCCCTTGTGGCTCCATCCCCCAGCAGTCACTGTGGGGGAGAGGGGCTGTGATGGATCCTGGTGATTCACAACCACCGTGACAGCAAAAGACTCAGTGTTCAGTGTTCCCTAAATTGCTGCTGGAGTGCCAGGACTGGGAGCAAGCACAGGGCACCCCTGTGCCCTTTACCCCCCCAGCTCCAGTTGAGCAATGCCCCCTGAGCTGAGTGTCTGGTCCTCGCAGACAGACACAGTAACTCCTCTATGGGAACGCTCATACCAATTAAATCTTATCATCAAATCGTTCTGTTCCATCACTCCACTTAATTAGCCATGGTCTTTGGTATTTCAGCAATGCTGCACCGTGCCAAAAAATGAAAGTATTCTTTGTGTGGTACACACCCAACAACTGCCTGTCTGCCAGCCAGGGGCAGACCGGCAAATATTTCTCCTGCACCAGAGCAGTATCTGCTGGAAATGTAATTGCCCATTTCTGTTTTTTTCAAACTGAAATGAGTTAGAGGCTGTGGTCTTTTCATCTGGGCACTCTGCTTTCCTTGCAGCAAAACCAAGCTGATTTCTCCTCAGCTGTTTGGTGAACGTAAACTGGGATGAGTCACACAGAACCCACAACTGAAGGGGTTCCTCGAGTGTTAGTGTGGTCTTTCTGTTTACAAATGATAAACACAAGAAAGGAACACCAATTAACTGCTCGTTAGCAGCAGATCACAGCTATTACCTAAATCCTTGTCTGCAGCAGGGCCCTTGACTTTAGGAATGTGTATCAGGTCTGACCTAATTTTATTTTATGTTTGGAAACATCCAAAGCCAGGCAGATCATCACATCCCACTTTCTGCAAGAAGGTGCCTGATTTGGCAGCCTCTGTTGTAAATGGCTGCAATTTTTTTTCCCTAAAATCTGAGCAGCTCCTGTGAGTAAGTGAGGATAAAAAGCTCTGTGATCTGCAGAATCCAGCCTAGAATTGCTCATCAACAAATGACAGTGAGGTAAACATTAGGGATGAGGAAATAATAATGGTTAGTTCCCTGCTGATGCTGAGACCCATTTACATTGCCATTGGGAAGGGGACCACCAACTTACCTGTGACAAGGAGTCGGTTGATCCATGGAAACAGGAACTCTTTTAATAGCCCCCCAAAGCTGTTCCCTGCCATCTGAGGCATTTGTCAGATGTGACAAGGCACTTGGCCTATTTTTGTCACACAGCAAATCCTTTTTCCTACCTTACTTGGGGCTCAGTCCCACCCTTGGATATGAGCTCACTGCTCTTTCACTTGCATGGAAATGTTCTGTGCCCGAAGGCAGAATTTGGCTGGATCTGAATAATGACATCTGTAATGTTCCCTCAGACAGGACCCAAAGGAAACCAACAGGTGCTGATAAGCATCCAGCCTGCAGAGAGGTGTTTGTAAATCCTCCACAGTGCTTGTCTGCATCTTCACATGCTGTTTTGGAAAATCTGCCTTGGGGAGGCTTGGAGAAAAACTGCAGGAACAGAGGTGGAGTTCAGTCTGTTTGTCTTGTTGGCCTAGACAAGACCTTAACCATCACAACAGCCCCACTCGTGCCAAAAGCCCAGGTGATGGTTTATTCCTGTACTGTACAGCCAGGTATGCTTCTGCCTCTTGTCTTCCATGTGAAAACATTGCTTTTCCTATAATCCACAGAAGAGCTAATTCCAGAGGTTCCATTAGCATGAGATAATTAATCACATCACCCAGAGAATTCCAACATTGCTGTGAACCCCTGGCTCTGGTGAAAGCAAGAGAAAAATGTATGTTCACCTCTCCTGAGCCACAGTTTCAGTGTCCTGGGATGCCTAAGGAGTGGCTCCAAAAGTGCCACCATCACTGATATTTACTGATTTAAAACACAGACCCCTGCTGGCTTTTCACTTGTCCCAGCAGTTCTTTAGAAAGTTTCCTGTTTCCCTTCACCATCCTTTGCTTTAAGAGCCCAGAAAACTCCTTGGATAAAGGCTTTCCTTGCATTCTCACCAGGAATTTGCCTTCCTGATCTCCAGATCATTCAGGTTTTGGTTTTTCCCTTGTGTTGCAGGCCCATGGCAGCTTCACTAAGACAGAGAGGTTGTCACTGGTGTCAAAGCATGAAACCTATGGGCAGATATTCACCTTTAAACCCCTCCCCTCATTTCTCTCGCTGAGGCTGCCAAGGTGTGGGGGTTTTCTGGAGTCCTGGGGGTGGTTTTTGGCTTCTGTAGGCTTTTCTTATTTAGAGTAGCTGAGATTTTTTTCTAAAGATTTTTTTTCATGAACTTTTTGTGTCACAGTACCTTTAAATGACAAGTGTGCTCTATTTCAAGGGAAGGGGGAAAACAAAAGACAAGAAGAGGTCTAACTTCAAGATTTGGCTGCTTTTATATGAAACTGGAGCAAGATCTGTGCTGGTGTGTGAAACACAGCCTTGTCCAGAGAGGCTCAGACCGGGGCAGCAGCTCTTTTGCTTTCTGCTCTGTGTAAATACCTTTGCTGCCCTTCCCACCAGGCCCTGGGGATCTCCACTGGATAATAAGTTAAATCCAAATCCTGACCCATTTGGGGTGATTGATGGGGGGTGTTGTGCACACACCCAGGGTATGTCATTTCCAATCTGAAGGGAAGCAATTGTTTCCATATGTTGGCACGTTGGGGCTCTTGGTGCCGGGCCAGTTGTCTGGCTGCGATCAGGCAGCAGCATCTCTCACTGATGGAAGATTATACCTTGGAAGAGGGGTGCTAACTTTATGCTGTATTCCTTAAAAGGATACAAACTCTGAGCACTTCTGCAGGATGTAATTTATGGTTCCAGTGTGTTTTGACTTTACATAGATGAAAAAACAGGCCTTTTCTGTATGCATATATGCATAAAAATTCCTTCCTGCTCTGCGGCCCCCTCTCCCCCCCCAAAGGAATCCAATAAAACAATAGCTGGAGCTGGGTTATGTTGCTAACTTGGCTGCATGGGCTGCTGCCTGCTGAGGCTCAGAAGGATTCCCTCTCTTATTAATCCAGTTCCTTACAGGTATTTTAACAGCTACATCTAGTTTTGTTAACTAAATCTAGCTTTTGTTGCTCAGGTGGAATTCAGGCTCTTTAAACAGATTTTAGAGATGCCCTGCCTCTACCAAACTCATCATGTTGGGATTTTGGGGTGATTTGGGGTTTTTTTGTAACGTGTCAGACTGGTTGCATGTTGCTGCACAAATAATTTAATTTTTGAAGTTCATCAGTAGATTCCTCCACGCCAAGGCCCTGCATCAAGCAGGGAGGGGGCAAGTTAAAGGCTGCTGGATGTGTTAAAACATAGTGAGAAGCCACCAATTTAAAATATTCTGTGAGTTCCTGAGCTGTCCACAATTCCCTGAATCACCATCACTGGAGCAAAGCTGGCGATGCAGCCAGTGAGGGATCACCACATCCTTCCTGAAGTGTCTGTGCTGCCAACAAAACCTGCAGTAGATGTTGTGTGTGTGTGACCCCATTTGAAAAACACAGGCAGATCATCAGAGACTTCATCCTGTGTCATATCCAGGCCAGTTCTTTTGGATAAAGTCAGCCTGAAATTGTCAAAAATGCATTACCTCCCTCCCTAAATGGTGAGCAATCATCAGGCTTTTAATTCTGCAGCCAAAAGCCTTTGCAACTGTGAGACACAGTGGGCAGAACAACTCAAATCACTGCAGCAATGCTCCTCCCTCCAGCTGGGAGTAAAGAACACATCAAATCACTGCCACACACACACTTCATTTAGGGAAACAGGCTAGATTGGTGTTTTAACTCTGGAAATGTTTGCAGTGATATTGTTTGAGCATCTTGGGGTTGTGTATTGACCACAGGATGATCTTTGTGCAAGACTTGGACAGATATGGAGGGAGATGTTGGAATGCTAAAAGCCAAGGATGCAAGTTTCCTCCCAGGAAGACTTGCAATGTTGTGAAAGAAAAGCAGAGACACAAATTTTGGGTTTTTTTCAGTCTTGTGCATGAGTCTTTTTTTATTTATTGGAAATATTAAGATCCTCTGCTGGAATATTTGCATAATATATATTACATGATCTGAAGAGATTTTTGATGCCTAAAATTCCACTCAGAGGAATGAACTAATGTCTTTTAATAGGAGATTCATTTGCAAAACTGAAATGTATGAGGATACATAATGTATTGAATTTTTAAAAGTAATTTATTAAGAAAAGAGTTTTGATCTTCTGAGCAGGTATTTGGATATTGAGGAAAAAATGTTCAGCACTTTTATGGGAGCTACATGCCCACTCAAAATGTCAACACTGGCATTATTTACATGGTTTTGAACAATGTGGATTCTGCCTTGTCTCTAAATAATGCTCTTGGTGCCTGAAAAATATCAGAGTTCAATTGATAACAATGCTGTTCATGCAGCTACTGCCATGGTTGGTGTGAATATATATAAATGTATACTCCTGTGTTCCAGCATGAAAATTGGGAGCTAGAATTTCCATCTAAATTTGTTTTTTACTTTTAAGGTCTCCTACAATTGCATGTTTGGTTATTAAACATCAAGAATCAGGCAATTTATAGTTCTACCAAACCAAACAATTCTCTGTATAAAAGAAAATTACTCATTTTAGACATGTCTCATTCCTGCTTGGAAAGTTGTAGCTCCAGGCATGCCTCAAGCTTGTAGGGCTCCCTGAACAGCTACAAATCCATGTGTGTGCACTTTTGTAGGAACTCCAGAGCTGTGTTTGCATTCCTGAGCTGCAGGGATTGCCATTCCCCTCCTGCAACTGGTGAAAGTCAGGAGTAAGCCCAGGATTGCTCTGCCTGGTTGACCTAAAACTGCTGCGTTCTCCTACAAAACTGCTCCTGGAATGTGGCTCTGCCCCATCCTCAGAGCCACGTTAGCACTAATTAACCACTTCCAGCCTATTAACAGCTGTGGCCCTACGTGTCAATACCAGATGGAAGCTGATCTAACGAACTGCTCCGTGTTAATTACGACCTCATTGAGCCAACCAGTTTGGGAAGGGTGGGAGATCCATTGGTGTTCTGCGGGTCCTTCCCTCCCGGCCTCTCTGCCTGGTGGCCATGGTGACCTTGGATTCCTGATCCCATAGCCCATTTCCCTGGCTGTTGCTCTAACAAAGGACTCCAGGTTGTCACACTCAGACTCCTGTACCTGATCTGGCCTTTGCTGCTATTTGGGGCCCATGGACCACTATTTCTGTGTGATGGTGCATGTTCCCAAAATAAATGTCCTTAAATTAGCAGGTTCAGTTGCAGGGAGCAGTCTGGCTGTAGCAGCTGGGAGCTTGATTTAGGGTGATTTAGGGCCAATTTGGATTATTATTTTTTTTTTTAATGAGAAAATGTGCTCTTTTGAGGTTAATAATTATCAAATTACTTAGTTAATAATAGATGCCTCTTAACATATTAATGGGATATCATATATTTTTTAAAAGGACTGGATCCTTTAGCAGATGCAAGCCTTGGTCCAGCAACCTTGTAGCAATAAATCAGCATCTGTTCAAGGGCTGCTGGATGTATCACAGGGATGCCAACGACAGATTTACTCTATTTCAGCTCTGCTTCCACATGCAGGGTTTATTTGAGGGGTTTGTGTCCCAGTGACTCTGACAACTCTGCTGAGCTGATGCTGTGCAAATGGGAGTGCAGTGGCCTACATTTCCCTGGTGATCAGAGAGACAGCCTGACCCACTTGAAACACGTTAACCAGCCCTGCTTGCAGACAGCTGGGAGCACTTGTCCACCACTGGGCCTGGGCTGATGCCATGCCTCAAGCTGAAAATTCAGAATTTATGGCCGTTTTGGAGAATTTGATACAGATAATTTAAGTTGTGCTTGGCGCTTGTTTTCTTCCCCTTGTGCCTGGATGTGTCATGGTTCAGTGTAATGGGTCAGTCTGTGTTTCATTAAATATTAACAGGGGAAATGATTTGTGCTCGTTTAGAGGGTAATACTGCTGTGCTAATGGATGGAAAATTGCCTGGAAGGCTGCTGGTAGAGGTGTAGTGGCAACTGGTGCTGAACCCTTGTTCTGAGCTGCCCTGCCAGGGGGATGGGAAACAGGAAGAGGTAAAAAATCTACAGGAAAACAAGAAGGAGGATACTGTAAGGAATATTCAGGCACGTGCTGAGTGATCTGACTGATTCTGCTCTGCACTGTAAAAATGATCCCTCTGACATGGTTTTCATCCAGAGCCCAGCCAAAGCTCTGCCCTGAAGCCACCTCAGAGCTGTCCCTCAGCAAACCCTTGCGTTGCTGTGACACATGTGAGCCCAGCCCAGAATCCCACTCCTGGCACCCACTTTCCCTTGTGGGAAGCGTTGTGGTCTCCCTGTCTGGCAAAGGAACTCGAGCAGCTCAAGAGAAGCAGCTGCCACTTGTGTTTGTGCCCCGTGGGCTTCCTTGGCCGTGTCCCACGAGTGCTCCCTGACAATATGATAACAATATATCCTTCAGTTCCACTTGTGGCTCCCAGAGCATCCAAAGGTCTCCTGGAGCTGTTCCAGGAACAGAGCTCCTTAAGCCATTGGTGCAATGCCAGGGAGCCTGGTAATGAGCCCATCTGAGGGGAGGTGGGACAATGTGCATCCTGTGTGATTAATGGCATCCAGGAAGGTGGAGGAGAACGTTTATCCGGGAGCTTCCGACTGTCTGGGCAGCAGGAAGATTTGTTGTCAGATGCTTTAGGTTGGCTAACAATTAATATTAACGATGCACTCCTTTGTGCTGCTGGGACATGCTCCCCTTTGTATTTGTGTGTGCTGTAGCACCCAGGCTTCCTGTGGGCTTGATAAACAATAACCTAATCATAAATCACATGATTTGGATTTCTGAAGAGGGTGTTTATGCTGTGACTTCACCGAATCCCACTGTCTCTGCCTGCGAAAAAGCTGGAATGAGTAAGATAAGAACAAGGCTAGTGCAGAAGGGTCTGTTTTGATACAGGCACTTAACTCTTGCCAGGCCTTGGCTCTCAGGAGCTTGTACATGTGATTATACATTCCTTATAAATCAGTAACTTAGCATAAATATGCTGTAATATATATAAACAGACTCTGATAGGCTTCAAGAAATCCAAAATACAGGGCTTGACTGTGAAAAATATTTTGAGAAATGCAGGGCCTGCTTCTTTCCCCTTCTGTTTATGTAAAAAACATAATACTGAAGAGAATCCTGTGTGGCTCTGATGAGCAGGCTGGTTGGGGATGCAGTCATAAATCTCCTGGCCTACAAAAGCAGCGGTTCAGCATCGTCTCCATGGCAACCCACGGAGCAAGAAATGAAATCTGATATGAAGAGTCTCACCGAGGAGAGCCGAATGCGAGTCACACACTCACCCAGGCAGAGTGCTGGTGAAGCAGGGAAAATAAGATGCATTTTCTTTTACTTGTTGCTTCATTCTGAGTATTCCTGCCGTGGATAAAAGGGACTGACAAACCAGCCATTATTCCATGGCCTTCAACCACTCGGAGCCAGGCCAGGGGCCGGCGGAGCGGCCGAGCAACAAGCACAGGCTCTGCCAGCACTTGAGCTCATAAATGAACTCAGCTCACAGCTGCATCTCTGAGCTGCTTGTGTTCCCCTGCTTAATGTCAACCTTGTTTCCCCTTCCAGTGACATGGAACTTTTGTGTGTGCACAGATAAAACCAACGAGTGGTCGATCGCTCCTGAAGGAACAGAAATATTCCCCAGTGCTGGAGGGTCATGTTCAGCAGAATGGCCAAAAGCAGGGAAAGGAAACTCAGTCAAAAGCTGAATGACCTCACCCACTTTCTTCCTGCAGAATTCCTAGGAGACCCTAGGCTCTGAAAATCACTTATCAAAACCAGACGTCAGAGGAATAGCCAAGGCATACCCCAGAATTCCTGCGGGAGGACGCAAAAGTTCAGGCATTTCTCAGACAGCTGAGGTGGATGTTGGCTGCCCTGCTGGGGAGGAGCCCTTCATGCCCTGCAGTGAAACACCTTCCACTAGTACAGGAGGGGGCTTTTACCTCCTGCACAGGAAAACATGGAGACACTGATCCTGCCAGCAGCAAGTGACAGAAGAAAAGAGCCTGGAGTCGCTCTCTTTGCTGATTCCAATGTGTCGGTGACGCCAACCACGAGCTGACACCAGGGAGTTGTTGGAGACAGCACAATCCTCCTTTGACGTACCAGCAGCTGCACCATGCTTTGATGTTTCCACAAAACTCTGTGTTTATCAGAACCTTCTCTAATGGTGAAATTTCATTGCCTTCCTGGTGCCCTCAGCCCCTTGATTCCTTCCCTGCACCCCGTGAGATGATTTTTAAGTTCGTCAACGTTTTCGGAGCTGTTGCTTAGAAGTGGAAGCCACTGTGATTCATGAAAAGGTGCTTCATTTTCTGAAGCAGTTGTACTTTTCCTTTCATGTTTTTGCTGGTTGCTAGGTGTTCTGGGGGCTTTATTTACCGCATCCTTTTGGGTGCTGCAGTGTGAACAGTAATTCCGTACGCCGGGTGGTGTCAGCTCGTGATAAATGGGAGCCATTGTTGCTTCCGTAGGAAACAATGACAGCCAAGAGGGACAATTTGCTGCAGTCCACAGGAATGCAAAAATAATATGTCACTGCTCTCCACAGCTAATGAAG
This sequence comes from Zonotrichia leucophrys gambelii, assembly GCF_028769735.1. NCBI lineage: Eukaryota > Metazoa > Chordata > Aves > Passeriformes > Passerellidae > Zonotrichia > Zonotrichia leucophrys. The sequence continues at coordinate 101,895,225 of NC_088172.1, forward strand.
ACAAAACCTTGGAGCAAGCCCTTTTGGGGGAGAAGTGAGTGTTCTTGCCTAAGATTTAAATCTACTTTTTTTTTTTTCTCATATTGGGCTACATTAAGCAGAAAACAGTAAATTTACTCAGGGTTTTCCCCCCAGATTAAGAGAAAACAATTGTTCAAGAAGCTGAAGGACAAGTTTTATTAATATATCTCCAGTATATTTCCCCATGCTGTTCACTGATCTTCCCAATAGATTTTCTCCTGTATTCTTGTTTAACTCAAAAACACCCCCCTATACAACATGCTGTGATAATTTTTCATTTCTTCTTGCACACTTTCACTGGGTAGGTTTTTTAGCATGAAGTGGCAGCAGCTCAGCATTATATTTAATCAGATATTTACATAACACACACAGATCCCCAAACTGTGTTAATTTACTATGACGTTTTGCAAAGTCCGCTTTTAGAAAAGATGCCTCAAAAGAACAAAATGCCTGAATTAAAATCTATGGGAGACCAAGTTCACATGGTGGAGAGGGTGTTGCCATCACATTTGGGGCCTTTTCAGTCTTGTGAGTGCCTGCAACATCTTCACCAACCAGCTCTGAGGCACCACAGCAGGGTTCCCTGTTCTTGGAGCTGTTTGAGGACTTCTGTCTGTCAGATCTTTTTATTTCCATTGAGCATCAATAAAATCAATTCATTAGTTACTGTACATAGTGAGACATCAGTGTCATTTCATATGAACTTGTTAGGAAATACATTTCTGCATCCTGAAGAGTTTTAGGAAATAAGTGCGATATAGAAGAGATGGATCTTGTTTTGCAACTCTTATTTAATCAGAGATTTTGTGAGCCCAAGACTAAAAATCACGTGGTAAAATCTTTGAAATGTGCCAACATTTTAGGATTCTTGATAGTGGATACTAAGCTCAGAAGTTCCCAGTGTGTACAGTTGAGTTTTCAGAGTGTTCGCTGACTTTTTGTGACATTTGGATGCATTGTTGGGTTCTTGGGCACCAGGAATTTCCTCAGGAGCTGTGCTACCCAGTGTCTGGCTCATTTATCTGCCACTACAAAATCCTGTGAGGCAGCAAGAGGAGGGTGAGAGCACTGGTTACGCTGTCACTGGTGACCAGCCCAGCCTGCAGCCACCCAAACAGGCTCCGTGGGGAGGTGCCAACCAGACAGACCCTGCTGCCCTTGGCTGCTGATGGATCAGAGCAGAGCAGCTGCCCAGAGCAGGCTGTGCCTCAGGTTTCAGCTCTGAGAGGGTGTTTCACTGGAGCAGACTCCACAGTCCTGCCCTGGAAGCATCCTTGCACCAGCTAGGAAGCCCTGTCCTGGTTTAGGTGATGGGAAACAACAGAATCACAGAATGGGTTGGGTTGGAAGGGACCAACCCCTTGCCATGGGCACCTTCCCCTATCCCAGGTTGCTCCAAACCCCGTCCAACCTGGCCTTGCACACTTCCAGGGATGGGGCAGCCACAGCTTCTCTGGGCAAACTCACCACCCTCACAGGGAAGGATCTGGCACTGAACTCAGTTTGCTGCTGCTTCAGCTGATCATAAAATGGCAAAACTTGTGCCTGAGGCTTCTGGCAGCTCCTGGCTGCATTGTTTGCTCTGTAACACACTCATCCTTCCCAGGCAGCTCTTGCCAATGGGATATCCATGGTTTTTGGATATGAATATCGGGGAAGCTTCAGGGAACATCGATTTATTTCTTTTTCTCTCCTTGGTGAGGTGATTCAGGATGGTGGGTGGGGATCAGCTGGACAGACTCATGTGTTGTCCGGAGCTCAGTCACCAGGAATTCCTTTGGGATCTGTGCTGCTCATTGTGTCTGGGCTGTGTGCCTGTCGCTCTGTGATGTGAGTTACCAATCTGTTTGCACGCCCCAGGCAGGCAGAATTGTGTGAAAAGAAACCTGGGAGAAGACTCCACAGTGTGCAGGAAACCCCAGTCTAGACAAGCTGAAGGTGGTTCATTATTCAGGGCTGCTGCATTTCTGCTGTGGAAGGAAGACAGCGAGTGATTATCCTTGTTATTGTCTCCATAGCACTGGTTTAACAGAACCTGTGAGGTTTAATCTATCTGGGAGAGCAGGTGAAGTTTTGGAGCCCCTCACAATTAATCAGCAGCTGTAATTGCAATGCACAGCCTGAAATGTTGTGTTGCTCTCAGCTGACTGAGACACGAGGACGTGTCTGCTTCCAGTCCAGTGGCAAGTTCATAAATTCCATCTTTCCAAAATGCAGGAATTCAGCCAAAATAGCTGCAATATGGGATATTATGGCTTATCACCAGCTTCCAGAGCCAGTCCCAGGCTGGGAATTGTGTCCTGCCCAGGCTTTGAGTCACTAAAGTGCAGTGCTGAGGCTACATTTGCAAAGTGTGGGGGCTGTTCCTTGTATCTCAGGGAGGAATTTCGCCTCTCCTCTCTCAAGGCTGCTTGTGAAGGGCAGTGAAGCAGCCTGAGATGGCCTCACTAGAGCATCACACCATGCTGTCATTTTCCATGGCAACTGGAGCAGGAATAGCCTCACATTCCCGTGGCATGTGCCATTATCCGTGTGCATCCTGGCAGCTGATGCTCAGCGTTACCTTCAGTAAAGCAGCAGCCACTGAGGGGAACAGAACACACTTGAAAATCAGAATAACTTGTAAGGTACTAGGAAGTCTTTTCCTATCAGTCTTTAGTTCCAGGGTGGGGCTGCAGTGAATGAAAACGCTGCCAGCAGCAGTTGGATCCGGCACTTTGTGTTCCAATTGTCTCCGAGGGCCGCGGCTTTCGGCGAGCCCCAGGTTAATGAAACTGCAGCGTCAGTGGCTCCGGCCTAACAAAAGGAGCGGAGCCCCAGTTGAACGCACATTTCCCCTCTGCAGTAAGTAATGGGGGCAGGACAAAAGTGCAGCCTTTGGAAAAGGCCCCAGCTCTGCCGTTGCGTTTCTTTGGCGCAGATCAGCAGGGATTAAGCTGTGACCCATGGAAGTTCCTACTAGAACTCCTCTGTGAATACAACTGCTGTCACTGCACATGGCAGGGGAAGTGGTTTGTGCAACCACAGAGTGAAACACTGTGGTCAGACCAGGGCTGAAAGTGAGGAACATCTGATATGAAGTGAGTAAACCCCAAACACAGTGACCAAAATATTTGAAATTTGCTCTAGGAAATAATTCTGTAGGGTTAGTGTGGGTGTCCTGATCACTGTCCTGACCAAGATTTTATTAAATTTACTAAGCTAAACAGAGATTTACTGGGAGTTGTACAGGTGGTCTAGAACCCCTTCGTAGCACAGGTCAATGCAATTGTGCCTATAGTCTTCTCTCTGCCTCAAATCTCCCTCCAGCTCTCCTCAAAAAGAACATTTTTCAATGTGAAACCTGTTTGCCAGTACTTGAGAGGAGATGTGAGAGCAATGGGATCATTAAAAAGTCCTAATCTGAATTTGTAGATGCCAAGAAACAGTTAAGGAGGTGTGTGGGGAAGGTGAGCATTGCACAACACAGGTTTAGCACTGATCTCCCCATCCCCTTCCCTGCTCCTTCCCCCCTGGACCAGATTGCCTGGAAGCAGCTCTGGACAGTGGAGTGTGTCTGAAGGTGGGGTGTGCAGCACAGACACTGGGCTCAGCTGCTCCAGAGTTATTCTGGCGAGAGAACAATACAGAGAAAACGCTAAATCATTTATTCACTGCAAATGTCAATTAAACATTAATCAAATGCCGAGGTAGAATGGGCAATCCGAGCAGTGTTTATTCTGCTGCTGAGTATCCAAATCAATTAAAAAGAGGAACCTTCTCCTACATTGTTTTATTGGAAACTTATGGACTTGCTCATTTTTAAACCTAAGAATCAGAGTAACCCCAGCCATGTAAAATTACAGAAAAATAACTACATCTAAATAATTAATAGTGAATGATTTTCTAATGCTTTTTGCATACTTGTGGTGCTCTGCTGAGCTGTGAACCATTTTCATGGAGCAATTGCTACTCCTGTCACTGAAATGGGTCAATCCACTGTGGATTTACATTATTTTATAGTAACCTTTCATATAAGCACTGCAAAGGCAACACATCCTGGCGGTGTCACCATGACCTGTGTCTCTAGGCAGAGGGATTTCAAGCTTTAGTTCTCCTTATCAGAAATAGAGGAAGGAGTCTGCTGGAGCAGAATGATGAGTTTTAGGCATTCAGGTGGGACCAGGGAGATCTCTGATCCCTGGACCTCATCTCCCAGCCACAGGATCACAGCGAGCCAGACAATCTGTAGGAGCATCAGCACTTCCTCTGTAAGGATGCTGCTTTCCCCCTTTGTAGGAATCCCTAAAGCTTCTCATGCATTTAAGGCACCTCGATAACTGTGGCAATGCAATGGCCAGCCATAACTTTTAGTTAGCTCTCCTGGGAGTCTGCCGATGTGGTAAAATGTCATGCAGAGCCCAGATCCAATCTCGGGGAGAGTCTCTGAAGATGGGAATGCTGAGACACTGCCTCCCCATCTCCTAGGTGACAGGAGCTTGTGTCACTAATTGGTCCCCGAGCCTGCGGCACCGGTGACGCGATGGGGCTGAAAGGCAGCAATTACAGCTGAAGGGATTCGGTAAAGAATTCGGTGAGAACGAAAGTTGGGCGTGCACACAGGGGATTTAATCTGTGTTTGTTCACACAGACCTGTTGTCTAGCGAGTTACTCTGAAGAGGAGCCTCGGGCTGCAGGATTAATGTAAGAACCATACTGAGTAAATGATGTCTTTTCTGTGACCAAATCACAGGTACAAAACAAATCTTTTGGCGAAGCCAATACCTTTTGGTTTGTGTACAGCTCTCTCACACATTCGTGCAACTTGACATGGTGAAGAATTCATCCTTTTGAGAAAGTCTTTGCCATCTACCCCACGAATTGCTTTGCTGCTGTCTTGGTACCAAGTTAAAATTGTGAGTCAGCTAATTGAGCTTGAAAAACAATTTAATCCTATTACAGCACATAAGACACTGTCTTTTTTGTTTTTCTTTCAGTAATGCTGGTTCATGCACTACTCCCAGATATTAAGAAACACATTGTAAGAAGTCTGTCTCCTCGAAATAAGGTGTGGACGCACAGCAGGTAAATTCTGCACTCCTTGTCACTGGGACTCTCAGTTCACTTCACCTGTGCCTTGGCTCATCACCATTTTCACAGACCATCATGCAGATAGTTTGTTAAAATATTTGGGTGTGTATTTTCCCTCATACACTTAACGTGTAGCAAACACCTGGATTAGAAGCAGCAGGTAGCAATAAACCAGTGCATTGTGTTTTCCATGTGAGGCAGTGTGTTCAGAAGGAGAGTAGCAGCCTTCATTTGGTTAATGAGGCAGAACCATTATTATAGTAATATTAGTAGTAGTTGTATTACTATATTAACATAATAATAGTAGTAGTAATAATAATAATGGAATAGCTGGCCTTTCAAGAGATGTCTGGGCATGGAGAATTTTTGGAGTGAGAAGCCCTCTGCCTTTAGGGTCGTGGCACAGGGCTCTGCTGTGACTGACCTTGCAGCCCTGCTCGTTGGCTCTGGAGGAGCAAGTCTGTGAGCTCATTATTCCGTAGCAAAACTCTCCTTAGTACCTGTGACTGTTTTCTGCTTGCAGAGGCTGGCTGCTCTCCAGTGCTGCTGCTCTCCTGCTCTGGGTGACCTTCAAAGAGCAGCAGTCCAAGTTGGATTGTTCTGGGACAAAGGCTTGTTCCCATGGCCTGGGACTCAGTGTCCATGGGACACTCAGCCACTCACTGACCTCACTTCCTCCACCTTCCCAAGGGCTTTATAAGCATAAGCCAGCAGCAGGGACAATCTGTGACAGGGCAGCCAAATCTGCTGTTGTAACCAGCACCACATTCCGTAGTCCTGTGCTGAAACAGGGCCATGCAGGTAATGGATATTTTATCCCAGTCCTTTGTGCGTATGGAGCAATATATTTCCCTACGTATGTGTCAGAGCTTGAAAGGAGGATCCATTTTTAATGAGCTATACCATGCATAGCTAATGCAGAAGCCTAATCTTAGACACAGATTTTGGGTTTATCCATCAGGGAACCCTGTAAACCCCTGTGGTGAGTTAGGATGGCACAAGGAGGGTGCTGTTCCGTGGTGCCTTGGAACACCAGGTGAGAGGCACAGGTGAAGGTGGTTCTGCAGGTGCCTCAGTCCCAGCCTGTGGATATTGCCAAGCACAGCTGCTACATACATAATGTAACAGCCTGTTCCAGCTGACCCATTCCAGAGCCTCTTAAAGCCTCGGTTCCCTGCAGGCAAGGACTAAAAATAAGTCATCTGAGAGGGGTACTAGCTCAGCTAATTAACCAAGGAGCAGAGTACTGACTGCTGCACTGATAACAGTGTCTGGCTGCCTTGTTCCAGTGCCTGGCACTGCCCACGAGGATCAGGAAGATCCTGCCCAGAGGTGAACTCCACAGTGCTGTGCTGAAATGAGAAGCTCTCCAGCTCAGGATCCAACCCCTTTGGCCAAATCCTCAATCCTTTATGTTCCGGTGGTACAAAGCTTGCACGAAGCTGACCTGGGGTCCTGAGGAGTGTTTCCATCTCACTGAAGATCCATGATTGAAGTCCTGACCTGCCTGTGTGATAATTTAAGTCTGTCATGACCACATTGGTGTCAGTGCACCCCACAATGTTCTGGGCTACAAACAGAAGAGGTCAAACTCTCAGTCAGACCAGACACAGAGGCACAAATGCAAGAAGAGGAATTTTTCCCAGCTTAATTTCTGTTTCATTCCACTTTACCTGTTCTGCTCACTTCAAAGTGGCAGTTCTCCTTCCATGCTCTGGACTGCAAATTTGGGGTGTAACATAAACTTCTCTTTCTCCTAGTTATGTTTTGGGTTTAATATTTTTATTATTATTTTTCAGCAGTCAAGGAGAATTGTCAAGTACCTCATTTATGCTGATTGGAAGTGGCAGAGCAGTCCCACCAAGGCCTTTGTGCCCCAGGAAATCACTGAGGTCCTTTATGGCTGCTGAGCATATCCATCTAGAAGTACCTTTTTGCAATGTTCTCCCTCCCCTGCCAGTTGTTTATTCATGCATCAACAATGAGGAGCAGTTGAAGGTGAGCTTACTCTTGCACTTGTAGTATATTAAAATTAAAGAGCTGTGCTTCCAAGAATTGCACTCTCCTTTCCCAAATACAAAAAGAAAAGCCAGACCTGAGCAAAGTGCACCAGGAGATAGGATATGAACCTCGTTCAGCTCCCATAATTAAATACAGAGATCCACAAGATCAAAGGGCACCTGGGTAAATTAAAAGAAAAGCCGGTATGGAATGGATCCATCTTTGGAGCAGCTTCTTATGGATTAGAATGATGTGAAGCCTTATCAGTCGAGGCAAAGGTGAATGTGGCTGGGATTTAACTGTTTGGGCAGAGTGCACTTCTGGTTTGAATTCAACATAAAAGCTGAACCAGACTGACACCAGTGAAAGGGAGAGATAGCTGTCCTGGACCTGAAAGGAAGGAACTGTCAGAGTCAATGAGAGTCTTTTTGTTCACAGCAAGTGACACTGGGGTGGAATGCTGTCCCCAGGATGTGAGTCTGAGCCAGGCAGGAGAACCTCTGGATGCTCTGGCACAGTGCAGCAGGGAGGCAGGCTGGGCAGGTGAACACTGGGGGGACAGGGGCAGGCACAGCCAGTGGTGAATGGGGAATTCTGGGCAGCAGTGGAGCCAATCCGAGTGGGAGTGACACCTGCAGGGGAGGACAGCACATTCCTGGGAGCGCTGGGGCAGAGACACAGAGAAAAGCCAAACCTGCAACAGGTGGGAGTGACCCCCATGGAATTCGGTGGGAGTGAAGCTGCTTGGACTCATGCAGTGTTGGTCCAATTTAGCATGAGCATTGTCCAGGACACCAGTGAGAGCAGCTCTCCTTGCCCAAGGAGTGCTTTCCATTGCAGAAAGGCTCTTGTTCCCACAGCTGAGATTCCCACAGTGCCACCTGAGTTCGAGGCACTCCAGCACCCAGGAGGGTAAGGCAGGGCTCTTTAGCATCCAGGACAGCAGGACCTGAGGCCAATGAGCAGAGATTAGAGGAACAACACACACTTGACTTCTTTATTGTAAATTATCCCACATCCTTCCTACCACACCAGTTGGAGTCATCCCAATACATCTGCAAGGTAAACACAAATCCATAAGGATCGAGTGCTTCTGCCCTGCCCTTTGTTAGGGCCTCCACTGGTTCAGAAGTCACTGGGGGTAAGAAATAGCTCCTGGAGCCAGGAGAGAGGATTGTATCCTCATTTCCATTTCAATGTGTGCATTGCTCTTCCAGTTCACAGCTCTTTCATGGCAGTGTTGATGATATCTGGGGACAGGGAACAAAGCAGAGATCTGAAGGCATATGTCTGTGCACTGAGCTCTTTCTGCAGCAATTAAAAAATCACATCACTTTGAATTATGCGGGACCCTTGAAAACCTTCCCTTCAGAGCTGTGAAACTTCAGAGTTTCAGTGAAACTTCAGTGCTGCTGGCCTTGCTCCTTTGCCCTGCTCTCCAATTTCCATGTACACTTTTTTCCTTGGAGTAAAATGGGTGTGTGCAGTGTCTCAGTGGTCCAGCCTCTGGTGCCACCCCAAAGGAGCATCTGACTTGACCAGAGTGTGAGTAGCCTGGTAGGTTTGTGCTGAATCTCAGTCTTAATAATATCAGGTTATAGATATAGATATATAATATCAGTTAGTAATGTGCAGATATTCCCATGCAAGGAGTGGCAAAACTTTATAGAACTGAGATGATGGATTGATCGCTAGGGCTGGCTGCTAGCTTAAAGCAAATTATTTTCAACACTTGGCTAGGCCTTTGCTAGGCTTAAAAGAGCTGCCTGTCCATGCCAACATCCACAACCCTCAAAGCCTATGGATCTGTGGTGGTGTCTCTGATGAGTGAGGGCTCACTTCATCCCTGGAAGTGCTGCAGAGCCATGGGACTCCCCCTGGAACGTGGAGCAGAAATCCTGCAGATGCTTAACCCACATATTTCTCTGTGATGACAGGACATCTTATTGCAATTAGTCTGAGGGACTAAAAGGGACTTGGGAGGCTCTAGCCAGGAAAAAGAGAGAAAACAGGGTGTGGAGACCTCTTAACCATTTCCTCAGTGTTTGGTGCGTGACTGTGAGTGATTTATTGTGCCTGAACTGAAGTGGAAGATAGAGGATCTCAGAGCTTTGCATGCCAGGTCAGTGTCAGACACATCCAGACCCACAGAGGACACCCACACTGTGTGAGCCTATGTATTGTTCCAGCATTAATTTGGGATCATGAGGCCTGTTTTCAATGGCTAGACTATTCTTCCCCCAACTTTGCTGTTACCTACCATAGCCTGAGTTGTATTTTGCTCAGCAGGCTGCTTGGGGGTTAAATATCATTTACACTTGCATCTTTCTCTTTTGACTGTAAGAATAACTCAGTCTGCTCCCTTAGACAATTCCTGGGTATTAATTGCAGGTTTATTAGCTTGCTCAGAAGTGTTTCTTCTTTACAGGTGAGCTGTGATCTCAGCAGATGAATAAATGTTCCCATCCTAGGAAACATCACTGATGATGGACTTTTAGGCTTATTTATATTTGTTCTCTCCAGAAGAGGAAAGGAGGGAGATTCAGTTTTGGTTAAGGAAAATCCTTTCTTGTATCACTGGAGGTGGGCAGAAGAGCAGGTTGGTGTGAGAGCCACAGGGCCTGGCTCTGAGCAGTGAAAATACACCAAAAGAGCTTGACATGGCTGAGTGTTTCCTAAACAGAGCTGCAGGAGAGGGAAGCATCTGGTGGAATTAATTGCCTGTAATTTTCTGGAGGTGATAGCTGAATGGGATTGGCTGCAGCAGAGCAGAGATCAGAAGGGTGGGGACAGGTTTTATTTTTTTTCAACAAAAATTGTATCTGAAAGAACATCTCAAAAGGAAAAGCTGCATGCAGAGACTGTCTTAAGACATTGACATGTCCCAAAAGCTTCAGCTGCTGAAAAAACATATTGTAGAAAATTTAGGTGCTTGTGCCAATAAATGGCACAGACACATTGGCTGAGGGTTCCAAGTCCCCTTTTCCAGTAGCTTGAAAATGTCACATTTGAACTTTTCAGACTGAAGCATCCTGCCCTCAGTGCCAGGCTCAGGTTGAATTTGCTTTTGCTGTGGATTTTTAACTTTCAACAAAAGCACTTCAGCTTTTCCTCATAACCAGGTATGTCCCACATACATGATTTGTTTTTTTTATAGATTGGTTAAACCTCATTGACTTGCTCTTTTGGGAGGTGGTTACCACAGGTGTGATTGGCCTCATCTGTGAAAGTAACCCCAATTTAGACCTTATAAAACCTCAGTAACACCACCTTCTACCAGGAGGAGCTTTGTTGGAGTTTGTCAGGGAAGAGTCTGTGTGGTGAAACAGATCTTGGGTGAGTCTCTGATAAAACTGGACTGAACACAGAGCAAGGAATGGCATGGTCCAGGGGTGACAGATGTCCCTGAAGGGCAGCCCCTGAGAGAGGAGGGAGAGACAGCACTTTCAGGGATGTATGGGTGCAAGGGTGAGGTCTGGTGGAGTGGAATTTAGTAGATCAGCATGAATGAAACAGGTTTCCTGGAGCCTGAATCTGACTAGATAAACAGAGGTAACGATTGGAAGCCAAATAATGAGGATTGACAGGCAGGGCTAGGAAGCAGCAGGGCGTTAGTCATGAGCACCAGGAAAAACAAAACCAACCCAAAAACCAGCACAGAGATGAGAAATCAGAGTTAAGAGCAGAAAGCCAGGCATCAAGTAACATGTAGAAAAATGAGGAGAAAACAGAGTGTCTGCTCGTTGCTATTAGGGATCATTTTTCCTGGAGACAGAAAGAGGGCTGGGGCCCAGTGGGATAAATAGTGTGTAATAGTTCATAGCACAGGGAGGGCTGAATTAAAGTTGCACAAGCAGCTCTTCATCTGCGGAGGTGGGAGAGCACTGGAAAGTTGCATTAGTCAGAGGAGTGGTTTGGTATTTTTTATTTGTTCTCAGGGGTTTTTTGTTTTCACCAAGGAGGGTAAGTAATCACTTCAAAAATGTTATAGGCTGCATAATGAATGAGTAATGAATTTTCTTCCCCTTGGAACCTCCACATCTCTAAGGAACACAAACCTAACCAAGATGTAATCCAGTTTGCCCAGGATTTATGGCTGGGGAAGGAAATGATGATGGGGAATGTTGTGGCCTATGGAAGAGGGACATTCAGGCAAATATTCCTAATTGTGAAGTCCCTGTTCCTTCAGTGCTGACATTTCTACATTTGCTTTGCTTGACCACCACTTGAATGCTGCTTCTTGGAGTTGCTCAGCTTTCCATGAGCATGGGAAAGTGCAGGAAGGAGCAGGAAGTCTTTCCCTGACTTGTGGGCAGCCCAGATCAGTTCCATTGGCTCCTCTCTGCTGCACAAGCCTGGCCTGGCAGTATGAGCATCGTTGGAAAAGCTGGAGGAGGGATCATCTTTAGGGGCCCCAAATCTCTCCTGGAGTTCTGTGGTCATCAGGGACCAGATGATTCTAGAAGGTGCTTTTGACTCTCTGCTGCTTTCTCCCATCTCCAGCCTTCCCTGTGGGAATAGGCTGCTGAGAGGAAGCTGATCCTGACCTTCAGGCCTCTGCTGGGGACAAGGGATTTGTCCTGCAGCCTGGACAGGCAGCAATGATGTAACACAGGAAGGGAGGCAGGGGGAAGGGAAGGAAATCTCATTTTCCCTCCAAACATGAGAATTATATCAATGCCTTGAAATATGCCAGAATCAATGAAATAATTTGGGAAACCACTGGAAAATCTGCTGTGGAGGCAGTGCTGTCCTGTGGGCTCTGAGTAGTGTCCGAGATGAAACAAGGATATTTTCTGGGGCTTCTCTATAAACCCCAGAGCCTGCTGGCCTTTTGTAAAGGGTGGGAAGTCCCAGGCTGTGTCCTGGGTGGAGTCCTGTTGGCTCTGAGGAGTGGGAAGGAGGCCATGGGCTGGGGCAGCCCCGTGGCCTCTGCTATCTCCTGGCACGGAGGGCTCTGCTCCTCCCAGCCCTGAACACGCTGCTCCCTCGCTGCTCCCTCAGTGTTTGCCTGCAAAATCCACTCAAATCTTGCCTGGATTTTGGGAGATCCCTGATGAACTTGTAGGAAAAGGTGTCCTGATTTCTGCCAAGACTGGGGGGAAATTCTGCTTGCCCATGGCTGAGCCCCTCAGCTGGTGCAAAACCACTCCAAAGTAACTCTAGTAAAAATCTGGGGGATGCCAATCCAATATGAAAATCCCACTGTCCTGGTTTGGGGCGTGCCAGCATTTGGACTGGATTTTAGGGCAAACTTTTAGAATTGGAAAAGCTGAAGAGGTGCACAGAGAAGGGAGGGAGCACTGGGGAGGCTGTGACTGAAGGCCTGTCAAAAGAAGGATGTCAAACACAGATCTGGGTGTGCCCTAGGAGCAGCAGTCCTCTGCAATCCCTTCCACTCCCATTTTCCTCTGGTTCAAGGCACTGGAAAGGTTTTTGTCAGTGGCAGTTTTCTGCATTTTCACTCAGTGAAATGCAGCTGAGATAAGGCAGGCTGTCACCTGGGTGCATCTTTCTCCCTTTCAGCACTCCTGCTTCCAGATAATTCCATTATGTGCACACATGAAAAGGGCCCTGTCCTGAGATGAGGTTACCAACTCCTGCCAGGGCTCTGCAGGAATATTTGCAGCTCTTGGAGTGTTCTTCCCATGGCAGTGCATTCAAAGCCAACCCAGCACACAACTGCTTTGCAGAACATATAAAAACTGTCTTAAAATCACTTCTTCACATGCTCCACGATAATTTTATTCCTTTTAGATTTGGGCAAGGTGTTAATATTCTTGGCTGGCTGGAAACCTAACAAATACCTTTGACTTCTCCCTTGGCTGTGCTTCTTGCTGGATCTGCCAAGCATTCTTTAGATGTCAAGGTCTGGGATTTATATGCTGGTAAGTGCATGATATTTTTGAGGGCACAGAGTTAACCAACTTTGCACAGAATGTACTGATTATGTAAAAGTCATATTTTAGAATGAAAGGGATGCCTTATGGAAAGTCCTAAGTATGGAAGCAAAGTGAAGCTCTGTGTTTCTGCACAGTGCAGATACAACCCCAGGCCTGGCTTTGCAGGATTCTCCACCCTGCTGTGTTGCTGTGTTCCAATCACGACCTGAAGGGTTCATCCCAGAGGTGAAGAGCTCCATTTCCATGTCCCCTCTCCTAACAGGAGTTTCCTCTTTGGCACGTTGTTTTGTTTTCCACTTTGTGTGAAGATCTGAATTCCAAAAGCCTAAATAGCCAGATAACAGCAGGCATTTTGCAACACAGACTAGTGGATTTCTCCATGGATTCCTGAAGTGCTGTTGATTTGTGGAATTAGGGGGGAAGGTGAACATCCTTCTCTTGTCTCACACTACTGCCTCATTGCACTTCTAGCCCGTCCCAAACCAGATCCTCCTGCAGAGGAGGTAGATTAAAATCTCATGAGATTGAAGCAAAAAGGAAACTGGGTGAATTTTTATATTTGCCTTTCAGAGGTCTCAGACGCATTTTAAAACATTGTTGAATGGCTAAAAAGGAAAATAAACTTACTTTTTCCTTTTTGTCATCATGTGAACAACTAAACTACATTAGTCATGCCTTTATTTTAGTTTAATTAATGGAGAGATAATAAGATATTTCCAAACAACAGCCCTGGAATGGAAACTGAGATTATCCTTTGCTTTTCTGGGCTGTAGTAAAGATCTGATTGGGAGCTTTGATGAACTTTAGTGCAAAAATACATTGAGTGAATATGGCTTTACTGTGAAAAGCAGATATGGATTATTGCTAGGTACATTCCATAATGGAAAGTCTCCCATTTGAGGTGGATGTGGATCCACCCTGAACGTGTCTTTGTTTATTTGTGAGGTTGTTTCCTGCTTTTCCTTATCACAAACTTCCAGCTGGGAGTTAAAGAGGCAGTGCTGACGTTTCGGGCTCTGGGCTGGGGGATGCAGAGAGGCCTTTCCTTCCAGGGAAGGACCTGGACAGCTGTCCAGGGGTACATGGAGGCAGGGAGGGCTTCTCCAGCTTCCTTCCCTCAGCTCTTACTTCGGCTCCACTGAAACTGAGGGAACAAGAGCAATAACAAACCTGGACTATTTTGCAGTGATTTTTAGCCTGGTTTCACATAGGATTACACATCTGTCCCTTCTTCTTTCCCAATATCTCTTGGAGCTGCTGAACACAACACTTGAATTTTTAGCAATAGTTAACTTTTTACATGTTTCCTAAAAGGAAACTTCCTTTATTCTTCTGTCTGATCCTTTCTCTGCACTAAACTTCTTTTTTTCCAAGAGTAGCCCTCAACAGCAGGTGCAGCATTCCAGCAGCATTCCCAGTAACAACAGAAGTAATGCCATCCTATTCTCCTGGAAAACAATGTGGGGTGGGATCAGGAGCTGACCCAGATTCTCCCCTTGTCACAATGTCAAAGTCAGTTATGAAGATATCTGAATGTGTAAAATTTTAAATTACTCTTCTAAAATCTATAACGAAACCCCTGATAAAACACATTTCAGTGATCTTTATGCTAGTAGTGAGTTGGGCCTCCTGTGATAAAATATTTTAGTCAGTCCTAGGACAGAAATGATTTGTGGAAAAGCCTTCTGAGTGACAACACAAAGCAAATTCCACACTTTTCAGTGTGCTGTTTTGGAATAGGAAAAAACCTCAGGCATCATTCTCTGCTCCCCTGACCTGACACTTATCAGTCACAATAATAGTAGAAATGTAAAATAAACAAATAATGACAAATCCCAGTCCTTGTGCTCTCCCTGCTGCAGGCGGTGCGGGGTGTCCTCAGCACGTCCTGAGCTTTCCCCTCAGCCAGCACAGCCTGGTTTGGAGTGGGCCCCTTGAAACCCCACTGAAACCCTTCTCCCAAAGAGCTGGCAGTGCCTGCAGTGTGGATTTGGACAGGGCTGGCAGTGCCTTGTGGTGAGCTGTGGAGCAACGTGGGGACGGCAGCTCTGGGAGCTCGGGCTCATGGAGTGACCCTTCCCTCGCACAGCTGCAGCCTTGGCACCCTGCAGGCTGCCCTCCCTGGGCACCCCCTGCTCCACGGGAACACTCTGCCCATATGGCTTCATCTGGACAAAGGAATTTAGGGAAAAATTGCTGCTCTTTCAAGCATGGATCTGAATCTGGATCTCGTTTCCATCCTGGCCTCTTTGGGAACAACTGTTCCCACCAGGGAAAGCTCCAGGCTGGTTCCCTGTGCCCTGCAGCTCAGGCTTCTAAGGATTCAATATCAGCCACTGTGGAAGTGGCAAAACTGGAGAAAAATGGGTGAGATGAGACCAGAACTCCAAGGGCAAACAGGGATATCCAAAGTTACCCCTAGCACCATTTAGTGTTTCTTAATTATTATTTTTCCCTGTAGCTCCCTGTGAATCTCTCATTCTAAAATGAAACAAAAACACTTGAAGGTCACAAAAACCCCCTGTGTTTTCATGCTGTATTGCTTTTACTTATTTTCCTTCCCTGTTTTGCATTATAAACACAGAACTTTTATTCCAAGTGATATGTGCACGCTGAATTCTTCCACCTTAATTGGAAAGATGTCGATGACTTTCCCTGTTTTCAGCATGGACCTGATCCAAAGCTCAGGGAAGGAAACTTCCAGCAGGCGTTGGCCTGTGTGTCACAGACACTTGAATGACTTTCTGTGCACAGTGGGAAAATAGAATTTTCCATTCTATTATTTTCCTTTTTAAAAGGACATGCAGTATGTACTGGGTTATTTTTTAAATTATTTATACAACTGTATCCTGACAAGCTACAACTTCCTCCTGGGTAAACACAGCTCCAGTTTGTTTCTGTAGTGTGGAGCTGTGTTTATAAGGTTGGGGACGGACCACAACTAGTGTGGGGTGTGCTGTCCCAAAAATCCCTCCCTTTATTTTCTTTATAAACTTTGGGGACATTCTTCTTGTGTGGGTTTCACAAGTTCTGGTTCTTTGTACCACAAAACCTGTTTTATGTAACCCACATTTGTTTTTATTCAACATTGTACATATGGATTTTAAATAACTATATGCATAAAACAGTGAGTTCCAGGCACTTGAGGAGAAAGTTGCATCACAAATCTTTAGCATTCCATATGTATTCATCTTGAAATTTCAGCATCAGACTCTCTTGTCATATATCAAAGGCCATTTTTCCATTCTAGGCTTCCATTGGATAGACAAGATCAAAGCATTGAGTTGGAAAGTGCTTTGTGGTACCTTGAACTGGGATGCAGGGGAAAAAATCAAATTCTGGTCTGTCAGGTGCTTAAAAAGTTCATCTCTTGGCTGAGAGAGTCATTGTGCTGTGCCCTGGGTTTGTGCCATTTTCCATGGGTAGCACAGAGGCTCTAAAAGCACTTGAGGATTGGGAAAAGCAGCAAAGACACTGATTTTCACAGCCTCTTCTCCCATCAGCTTCCCACTTATCAGACTTTCCTAACAGCCATTTTGGTTTTGAGGTTTTTTTCCCCCCAATAACAGCCCTTTATACAAAGCTGGGTTGCCTGCAAATGCAGAAACCTCTGGATATTTTTTTTTTCATGAAACCCAAACCCCAGTTTTGGTGCCAAAGGGTCCCATGTGGGATTGGAACTGCAGCTTCCCCAGGAGCAGAGCATGATATTTACCTGATATTTTTCAGGTAGGAATGAATGTGCTGGCTTCATCCCCATGGCTCACAGGGAAATATCAGTTTGTTTGGCTCTGTACAGCTTACATTTTTCCTCATGAAAATACCCTGGATAAAAAGTCATAACCCCAGAAGATGAGGTGACCACTCAGTTAACTGGAAACAAAGCTGCCTCCAGGAGACAGGGTTCCTGGAGAGGAAGGATGCAAGGAGCATCACCTGCTGTGTGAGTTTTGCTCTGTTTTTTCTCACTTTGTTTTTGTTCCTAGAGGGAGAGTGTGTTAAACAATAGTCTTCTAACTTGTTCTATGCTCTGGCAGTTTTGGGAATAACATACACACTGAAAGACAGGAATTTAGACATTGTGACCTCTGGCTAACTATAATAAAGATAAAAGTTGAGAGTTTTCCAAGGAAACTAGCCCACAATTAAGATTTAATTCTGCAATTCACCATTCCCCCCTCAGCCATCCTGCTTTGTGATGAAATTTCCAACAGATGGCTGGGATCCTCAGGCGTGGAGAAATTGTTATTATCTGAATATTAGCAAGCTTTAAAAGCTTCCTCCTACCTTAGCTGCTGTGCTAATGAGGCTCCCATCTCCCCTCCAGGGTTTGCCTCAGGGTTTTCTCCTGCAAAAAGGACTTTTCAAGGAAGTAGTGAAAATGTTGAAGGAAATGTTGTAGGTAGGGCCTTGGAAGAAGATTTCCCTTCATATCCTTCCTGCAAAGGGCTCTTGGTGTTCTTGATTTTTTTCCCCTTGTGGAATAAAGATGTTTGGACCTTGAATTGAAGTGTGTAGGAGTAAACTTCACATAGCTTTAAAATAGAAGCACAGCAAGAGAGGAAAAGCAGCATTCTGCAGAAACCTGCTGCTCTAGAACAAGGAGCTGGAGTGTGTGAAATACCAGATCCTCTGCCTTGGATTTCAGGCAAGCCACTATTTATAGGGTGATCACTGAAGCTGACTCCAGACTTCACTTATAAATAGCTGAGCCTACATTTCCCTTCTCTGCCAGAATTTTCCCAAGTGCTGTTTCATGCTTCCCTTGTCATGCTGAAGGCTGCTGTGGTTTGTGGACAGGGAGGCTGGGCAGTGGTGGGGGCTGATAAAATTGGATTCACCAAGATATGCCCCTTCCTTGTTAGCAAATCCTGCATGGATCCAATCCCACTTTGGGATGGTGTGGCAATGTGGGTGCTATTGCCTGGACACGGACAAGACTCTGCTGACACTTGGGCCTTCAAAGTCACTGCAGAACTTGTGATTGCAGTTTGAAAGTCAGATTTTGTGAAAAGGGTCCTACTGTGCGAGATTCTGAGGAAATCCTGCAGGTCATGTCATAAGCCCTTAAAATCTGCTATGCTTGGCTGCTTTGGACTTTTTAAAATTTGGCCATATCCTTTGTTGGATCCTTTGATCCATGACACTGAGGGCTCCTTGCCCACCAGAACATGGCAGAGTCACACTCAAATTCCTCATTCCTGGGGTTCATGTGGAGAGTTGCTCACTAAGGCAGTGACTGCTACAGGCCAGGACATTTTTAGAATAAGCAGTCCTGCATGGAGGCAGGTGAGAGATCTCAGCTAAATGAGGAAAGGGGAATCTTCTTAAAGCTTCCCACAGAATTAAAAGTTACCAGCTTTTGCTTCCACACCTGCACCTGAGGAACCGCCCTGGTGTGGAATGTGTCCAGGATCCAACATGGAAGTTGTGAGCATGGGAGGGAGGGACCAGCTCCAGCCTGGAGCTTTGAATGACAGAGCAGCCTCCTGGTAAATAATTCCTGTTAATGTGCCTCTCTGGGGATCATTTCATCCATCTGTGTGGCAGCATTGAGGCAGAGAGAGCAGATGACTGCACCTGGATGAGGCTGCAGTGATGTCAGACACATCCCTGCACGTGGTCCAGCTGCATGGAGCCAAACAAGGAATCACAGCCCCAGCAGTTAAAGCCCAGCATCACCAGAGCAAGGTAATCACCACAGAAAACATTTAAAAATTTGATTATGCTGATGGGTTCTTGGAGTATGTGCTGATGTCTTAACCTGACCTGAAATCTTCAGTTTCTGTAGGAAAAGTAAGCAGGTTGTCAGAAAATGAATAAAATCTGGAAGAGGGTTGAGAATTTAACTTTTTTTCCTGTAGTAGTTAATGGACCAGCTGCACCTCACAACTTTGTTTTGTCAAATTACACAGGCTGATGTCTATTTTTCATAGAATCATGGAATGGTTTGGGTTGGAAAGGACCTTAAAACCCATCCAGTTCCACCCTCTGCCATGGCAGGGACACCTTTCCCTATCCCAGGTTGCTCCAAGCCCCGTCCAACCTGGCCTTGGACACTGCCAGGGATGGGGCAGCCACAGCTGCTCTGGGCAACCTGTGCCAGGGCCTCACCACCATCACAGAATTTCTCCCTAATATCTAATCTTAAACTATTCTCTTTTGTATTTAAACTATTCAATTTCTAATTAGGTGCATTTCTGATGCATCTAGAGGAAATGGAGGAGTAAAACTGTGGTAAAACACAAGGAAAGAGAATAATGTTTGGCAACAAGGGGGGAAGTTTTTACAGAGTTTTGTGCAGCTTTTTGTGGGGCAGATAAATGCTGAGGATTTGGTCAAATTTCCTCCCCGTTTCTCTTTGAGTGAGGAAACCTTGCTGCATCAACACCTTTGAGGCATTGAGCCCCAAACTGCTGCACCACAAAAGGGGCTTTGAAGGGCCAAGAAACTTCCTGTGCAGTTGTAGCCATCCTCTGTGATTGGATTTCTTCCGTGGGGAGCCCACAGGACACAAGAGCAGGTCCCAAGACATTTCTTTCATTTTTTAATGTACTGCCTTGAACACAATGGGAAGGGCTGCAGGGGATGTTGTGATACACTGGCCCCCAGCCCCTGCCAGCTCTCACTAATGCTTCCTGTCCTTCCACAGGGATTCCTGCCAGGACTCCTCCTGGCCACTGGAGATTGCTGGGATGCTGGCAGGGAGAGCAGGAAAGCCATCTTGTCTTCACACTGTCAGCATTTCCACTGCTGACTCCGGTGGCGTGGGAAGGAGACAGCAGCTGGCTGAGGCCAAGGCCAAACTTTTGTAAGTGCCCTGTGCTTGAGTCATTTTCCAGGGCTGGGGATGTTGGGCACATGAAGAAATAGGCCTGGAGCTCACAGAGCAGCTGGTGGAGAGAAAACAGCTGAGAATGGATGCTCTGGGAACAGGGTAGGCACAGGGACTTGGGGAGTGCTTAGAAAAATAAGATTTTCTCAACAAAAGAGTATTGCCAGACCTCTGATGTGCAACCTGAGAGTAGAGTTACAAATGGTCTGCATGTCCCTGCTCTTTTTTTCTCCCAGTAGAGCCCTTTCCTGTGTCACACACACCTTTCCCTGTGGCTACTGCATGGGGGCACCTGGATGAGTGTTTATTCCCTGATGCAGAATTTTGGGCAGGTCAGTCTCCTGAGAAAAGTCAAACTAAGGACTGAGCATCTGACACATTTATGTTTTTTATCAGACACATTATCCCAGTAAATCCATTCTGGGAATTCATTGCTACAGCATGTTCCTGAAGGTAAGGGTGTAACCCTGGGCTGGGTGTAACCAAGGTGCTGAGGAGAAATAGGGTTCTGTGAGGAAATGTTTGTGAAGAGGAGCCATCCTGCTTCCAGACACACTGTGAGGGAGCTGAGGTTTTCCTCTGGGCATATTCTTGCTCATCTTTGATTTTCCTCTCAAGAGCTTGGCCAAGTCTGCCACGAGACAGAGCTCCAGTCTGGATTTGTGCCTTGGAGCCCCGCTGTGTGTCTGCAACCAGGAGTTACAGGTGGAGGAGAGGTGTGTCTGGTGGGGGGAATGGATCTCAGTCATGCTGGGAACCTGTGGAACTGGAACCGTCTGATAGCAGGAGACTGTTCCAGACTAATGGAACAGCGAGGGAGTTTTTTATTACAGTGTGAACTTCTTGGTGTGCATTTTTATTGTGTTCTTGGAAATTGACACCATCCTTCAGCAGATTTTTTTGAGTTTTAGTATTGCCTTAACAATTGTGGCTCTTAATATCTCATCTAGATGTGCTGCTTTTGTATCTGTTTGGAAGTACCCTTTTACAAATTCAAATGTAAGCCTTGGGGACATGGTTTAGTGGTGGCCTTGGCAGCGCTGGGTTAATGTTTGGACTCAAGGATCTTAGAGGATTTTTCCAACCTAAACCATTGTATTATTCCAATTTTGATTAATTTTATTTTGAATGATGCATTAGGTTATTTAAACTAGGATTTATTTTTAAATTATCTTTCGGAGAGGTTGGAATATGATTACCTGTATACACCTGTGCAGTGTTTTCCCTTGGTGAAGGTGTCATGCACATGGATCTATTTCTGTGGGATGAGCATCAAACAATAATATTGAGTGTGGTGCCTTGGTAGATTTTCAAAAGGAAAGAAAAAACCAAGCTTAAATATTGCTTCAGCTATGAAGAAATCTATGTTTGCCTGGACAAAATGTGTGAGGGAAAAAACCTTGAGCTTCCGAGCTAAACTAACTACAAAGTAACAGGGCTGAAGGGGAGTGACTTTGCCCAACATTGTTGCTGCCCCTTTCCACTTCGTTTAACAACAGTTTCTGTCATGGCCATTCATTCCAGGCCTTTCAGTGTGATTACAGGATG
Organism: Zonotrichia leucophrys gambelii; assembly: GCF_028769735.1. Lineage (NCBI taxonomy): Eukaryota > Metazoa > Chordata > Aves > Passeriformes > Passerellidae > Zonotrichia > Zonotrichia leucophrys. The sequence goes on from NC_088172.1 coordinate 101,916,603, forward strand.
GGAATGTGAACGTCAGTGGGAACAACCTGTTTGTCTGACTGCCTTCACTCACTGACATTAGGAAGTGCTGCCAGTTTCCCTTGTGGGTATTCTTGCTGAATTGTCACCAGGCTGTAGGCTTTGGCTTTCTAACTCTGCAAGTGGAAGGTTCATGCTGAAAATGCAAACAAATTGGCGCAGCAGTTTTTAAAATTAAATGAACATCCTCCCTGTCAAACCTGGGAATGCTGCTGTGAACTATCAGCAGCAAAACACTTGTACCTGCCCTGTTCTTCACCAAATGCCAGCTCTTTAAAAAGGAGAAAATGTCTGTCAGTAACTGAGATAGCTGGTTGGAGCCCACAGTGCCCCCTGCTATTCTGGTTCTTGCTTCTCCAGGCATTCATTCCTACCCAGTTATTTCCATGGGAATCCATGGCCCACCCATCTTTGAGCTATGGGGGCTAAAAAATCCTAAAATACACTGCATGCTCTTGCTCACTCCCAGACATTGCAGGCTTTTGTCCCTTCCAACTTGCTTGATGGATATTAATAATTGAGTGAAGGATGATATTTTAAGATATTTCTTAACATCCTAGCATTTGAATATATTTTAAAAAATTTGTATCTATACACACACATTTTTACTGCATCCCAAGGTCTGGATATGAACCAGCACAAGTGACAAGTATGAAAGTATGTTCTTAGATCTTATAAGGAATCTTGTAGGCTTCGTGGTGACAGAACATTTAAAATAGACTTCCTGAATGCCAGGAGCCCAAGTTTAAGGGACTTAGTCCCTTTGGGGTCTTGGGAATTGGGAATCTGGGAATTGGGAATCTGGGAATTGGGAGGAGGATGCACTGCAGGAGCTGCAGGGAGGTGGCTCTGTCAGGGCAGGCTTGGAAACCAAAGAGAACAAAATATCCAAAAGAGCCAGGCTGATAATTTTGACAGGCTGGAAATGAAGCAATATTCCAGAGATTATGTCAGGAAGTGGATATTGAAAATTTTGGCAAAGCAGCTGAGTGTGAAGGGGCAGGAGCCAGATAAGAGGGAGTTTAAGATATGCAGAGGAGAGGAGCTCCAGACAGCAGTTAAATAGCAGTGAGTGCGGGGATGAAGAGCAGGAGAAAAGAGAGTGGTAACCAAGCAGCCAAATTAATCCAAGAGTGGTTTGTTGGTACTTTGATAAAAGACAGCACTGATCCATAGCTGTACTGCAAGTGAGAGGGGAGGGAGAGTGGACAGGAGGGAAGGAGCATGGACATGAAGACAGGGAGGGAAGCAGGGAGGGCAGGATTAGCAAAGGAAACCTGAAGCAGCAGTGTCTGCCTCTGACCTTGGCTGTGGAAGAGGGGAAAGGAGGAAAGGCGCACTGGCTGTGGGACACCAGTTTTCTCTGGAAAAACAAGCAAAAATCCTGCCCAGGAAAGGAGGAAAAGGGAAAGTGTGGCATAAAGGCAGCTGGACCTGGGCTCCAGGAGTTGGGTTGCACTGGCAAAGGGAGGCTGTTTACGCGGGAAGGTGGCAGGACTGGAGCAGCAGGAGAGGATGACTGCAGTGGAGGAAGTCAAAGCCGGGATGGGGTTTCCACTAGGAATGACAGAGCAGCGGGAGGGAGAGCAGCACTAGAGGAAATGGATGCTGGGGGCGAGCCAATATTGTCTTTGCGATAGGAGAGAGTGTCAGAGGAGGAGGAGCAAGGAGGCTGGAGAGACCCAATAACCAAATAAATGTAAGAGAAGGGAAGGGGAGCCGGGAGTGGCTGGATAACACCCACGGAGGGCTGCGAGCGAGGGCCGGCGGAGGGGGAAGACCTGGCGTGAGCACAGGGCAGGCCCGAGCAGCAGCAGCAGCAGCGGCAGGAGCAGCAGCAGGTGAGGATGCGCTGCGGGCCGTGCCGTGCCGAGCCCCCCGCGCTGCAGGGCCGCCGCAGGGCCGGGGCGCGGGGCGGGGGCTCCTCCCGCGCTGTCCCCGCCCCCCGCGCTGTCCCCGCTCCGCTCCGCGCCGGGCGGGGCTCGGGGCTCACGCAGCGGGGCTGCGGGTGCCGCTCTCCCTCCGCACAGCGCGGGCAGCGCCGAGGTACGGCCGGGATTGGGGATTGGGGAGCGGGGATGGGGGCGGCCCCTCTTCCCGGGTGCGTGTGCGCAGCGCGGGCGGCGCCCGCAGCCTCTCCGCAGCCCCGATCGGCGCGGAGCGGGCTCGGCGCTGTCAGAGCCGCCCCGCCCCGCCCTACCCTGCCCTGCCCTGCGGCGGCCCCGGCCCGTCCCCGGGGGCAGCGGCGGCCGCCGCCCCTTTCCCTCCCTCCCCTTCCCTCCCTCCCCGCCCGCGGTGCCGCCTCCGCCGCGCAGCCGCACGCCCCGCGCGGTGCGGTGCGGAGAGCCCGGCTCGGCTGCTGCTCCTGCGGTATTCCTCGCTAGACGGATGTAATTCCTCCTTTATTTTTCTTGGCCGGGGCGGGGCGCGGGGGGCGGCGCGGGGGTCGCGGCGCGCTGTCAGCCGGGCCCGCTGCGGGGCTTTGTGCGCGGGAGCGCCGCGCTGACCCCGCGGGCTCCGGCTGCGGGGCTGCGGTCCGGGCGCGGCCATCGCCGGGTGCCGCGGTGCCCGCAGTCAGCGGCACAACGCGTGGGCTTGGCTCGGTTGTCTCGGGGCTGGCTCTGGCTGTTAGGTGGGTACAGGCCTGATTTAACAAAAAAAATATGGCAGACTTGTGCTAGAGACTGTGAGACTGCAGCAGCTCTGAAAAACCCTTGTTCATGGCAACCGGGGCTGACGTTTCATTCAGTAGCTGATGTTTTTCCTTTTGGAGTGATGATACAGAGCTAGAGTGAGCGTTGAATTTGTGATGTTGATGTCTTAATCGTGAATGAAATTGCATTCTCGTTTAAAGGTGAGTAGTGATCTGTGTTTCTACGTTGTGCTTCGCATTGTCCATAGGTATAAATGCTAAATGTTCCAGATCAGGATTGCAGGGAGAGGGAATAAACAGAAACTGTCAAGATCCAGAGCGTTCGGCTCATCCTTCGACCTTTATTGACAGGATACCAGCATTATGAAACCTGATTATTGAACAGTTCGGGAAAAGGGCTGGAATTCCCGCAGCCCGGCATCGTGCTGACAGGCATCTTGGGGAACAATGCTCCCCGGAGCCGGGGCTGGAGAGGCAGGGCAGGGAGAGGAATTTATTCCGAGAGATAGCAGCCGTGTGGAAATGTCAGGGGAGGCTCCGACTCCTCAGGCCATTGCAGGAAAGCTCCGCTGGAGGAAGGACTTGCATATGCTCAGAAGGCTCTGGAGAGAGAGACAGGAGTGAAAATGGAATGGGATAAAGGGCTGGGAAGGTGGGTGATGGCAGCGGGATGTGATTTTAAAAAATTTGTTCTTATCCTTTAGCGGTTTTTTCGGGGTTTTGTTCCCCTCTGTGAAGAGAACAGAAATGGCTGTAGTGATGCCTCCATGACTTAGCAGTGGTTGTAGGGCTGCAAGGAGGGATGAGGGGCTGGCTCATGTGTCACAACTAGTGCTGAAGAGGCAAGAAAATGGGGAATATTTTGTTACTTCATGTATATTTTGTTACTTCAGGAACATAAGCGTGGAATTATGAATGTGGAATCAGGAGGTCAGGTTCTGGAACAGAACCTGCTTTGGGTTTTTCTGTAATGCAGGTTAGGTGCAGCAAATGACACTCACTAAAGCAGGATGCAGCATTTTGGGATAAATAGGAGCTTGCAGCAGCCATGTGGCAAAAAGCGTTAGAGATGCTGTTTCATCTCGGTGGTGGCACGGATCCTGCAGCTTCTGGAGCTGCTGTGTGTCACTGAGCCCTGCCTGCACACAGGAGTGGGGCAGAGAAGGGCAAAACCCTCCTGCTGTATGTATGGAGCCCAGGATACTGCTGTGTGCTGCTCCAGGAGCCCCTGGGGAGTGGGAGTACAAACCATTTTATGAAAGATGTTTTCTTTTTCCTTCATCATCTGTAAAATGGAATCAGCTCAGCCCCCTTTATTGGATGGGCCTGGATTGCTCGTTTGCATTACGTCACCTGACTAAGGATTTATTTTTCATGTGGGTCAGTTATGGGATGAAATATTTGTAGTTGTATTGCCTGCAAAATAATTGTATTTCATTCGCAAGGAGTGCATGAACATCTTTCATGGAACACAGAGGAGAAAGTCTGTTTATGCAGATGTTTAAGGGTCAGACTGCAAAAGTTATTTAGACTGTTAATCTCTATAGGCACCTAAATTCCTTAGTCATCTGATCTGGGCACAAGTGAACAACCAGTACAACAGTTTATCATTGCCCATTAGCCATGAGTCAGCTACTAAATCCTGCCCAGGCTGGTGTCTGTGGCCACAGGCTTCCTGATTGCCCTTTCCCTAGGGTCTGGGAATACTTCTGGAAGTGTGGGAGCCCCAGGGGCCAGACAGGTGACCTGTCAGGGCAAGGAGCCACTGGCTGCCCTTGGATGTCTCTGGCTCAGCTGAGCTTGTGCGGGAGAGCAGTGCAGGCTCTTCCCTGTGCTGCCTGGAAACTCCTGATGAGAGCAGGCCTGTGCTCCATGGTAGGAGCCCTGTGGAGCCATAAGGGCTTTCCTGGCATATCAGCTCCTGCTGTGGGCTGCTCCTGTTCCCAGCTGATGGAGCTGGGGAGGTTGCCAGCACGTTGGACCCTTACCTCTGCCGAGGCTCGTGGCAATTTTCCCAAGTGAAACCAGCAGGCATCTGGCCTAGAGGTGTGAAATGTGAAAATCCAGTTGCCTTCTCTTGCTTTAAACCCGAGAAACCATCTCGTGTTGGATTGTTCTGAGCAGATACCGCTTGTGTGGAGAAACAAGGGTTGGAGCTGCAGCTCCACACCGAGGGGAGTGTGATCCATTGGGATCCCTGTCCTGCAGAGCCTGGCTTGGAGCCTGCTTCCCCCACTGCTGGGTTCTTTCCCCCCCACCCACATGTGGTTTTCGTTTGTCAGCCTTTTATTATTACTCTTAAAATGATCTGCTGTGAATTTGTTTTTCTAATGAACATGAATACAATGTTGCAGCAGTTACAGCTGGACCTTTGGAAGCTTTTTCTGTAATGAAAAAAGGGTTTCAGAGAGATTACATGGTTTTTTTAAAAAAAGAAAGACATAAGAAAAATTCTTCTTATGCCCAGTAGACCCCAATTTATTCAACAGCTTGATCAGAGTGACATAGATCAATTCTATATATATTTAAACAGGCAGGTTTTTTTCTCTTTTGTCCAACTTTATTTCTTTTTCATGTATTGTTAATCCCAGACACATTTTTTACTGTCCATTCCTCATTAAAAAAGGCCAGTTTTGCATGGAAAAAAGCTTTGATGTGTGTTGTTAGGTGAGGGTTGAGTTCATAACAGATTTTATGGCTGGGGGGGCTGTGTCTGGAAGTGTTATTTCTGCTTGCAGTGAAATGTATGTGATTATTGAAAGGTATGCACCAATGTATAAATGTTGTGCTTGGGGATTGTGTACATCTCCCTATGCCCAAGGACAGATTAAGGTTGAGGATTACATTGAGCTATTGTTTTTCATCTCTGTTAACATTTTTCTCATCATCCTCTCTTCTCTGTGAGGTTTTTTCTCGTTGAACGGTGATAATTTCAGGATATCCTTACTTTTTCACGTCTTTTCACTTTTCTGCTATTCTCTTAATATATTATTTGATTGTTTAATATATTTACTCTCCTATTACATTGCACAAACTTGTATTTGTTTTTAAGCTGCATGTGTTATAGCCTACCAGAAACCCCTTTGGTGTGTCACCACTGCCACCAGAGGAACACATTTACGCTGGTGTGCGGCCGCTGTTATTCCACAAAGTGCTGAGTGTTAGAACTTTAAAAAGAAATGGTGAGTTGGTTTGATTTGTTCAGCAGCCCCTGATGTCGAGAGGGCAGTGGGGACTGAACAGAAGAGGCACTGCATGTGGAGCCCTGGTGGCAGCAGATGCTGACCCACACCTGTTGGATACTGGGAATAGCCTCTCTGGTCATAGCCGTGCCCTTGGAACAGGAGAGGTGTGCCATTAACACTCTGTCCTGAGAGCTAAAAATACTCTGCCACCAAACTGTTCACAGGTAAATGTTCCAGATTTAGCGGTTTTTCTGTTGACTGGTTTTCCAAACATAGGGTGTTCCCTTTTTGGGAGAGGTAGCCAGACCTGCTGAGCAATTTGCCTGTGATCTGTGAAATGTTCAGGAATGATGTTCCTGGATTTCATCTCGGGTTTTGTTCACTCGTCCAGAGCTGTGCACCAGAGGAAACAGTTTCTCCTTCTCTCTGAGAATAGGAAACACAGATGCAAATCATCAGAGAAGCTTGCCTTGAAAAACAAAGTGTTTGTATTTTATTTTTTAGACAGGAATAGGGATTGACTGACAGCTCAGTTTGATTGCTCTGACCACTGGGTTTGGTTTTGTTAATCATGTCTCAATACAGCGTGGAATGATCCCTGGAATGGGCAGCTGCTACTCTGCATGAAATGTGGGGTCTGGGAAGAGATGTAGCTGCAGACCCAGATTTAGGATGTGACCAGAGAGGAAGAGATGCAGACCTGGAGCCACCCAGCCGTGCTCCACTACCCACATGAGAGACTGCCACGGGCTTAATGGGTTTGAAGTAGCCAACTTAATGAATAAAGCATTTATGCTTCATGTGCTCAGTCTCCCTGTAGGAAGTGCGGGAGTGGCTGTTGTGACCCTTCCTTCAGACACCTTTAGTTCTGGCTTTTGTTTTTTCAGCTTGCCTCGAGGTTTTGGAAAGCAGCATCACATTGAGGTCATGCCTGTGCTAAAATCTCCTGGCCAGGGCTGCAGTGGTGCCTGCAGAGATCAGGGAGGATCATGCCCCACCCCAAAAGTGTGGAGCTGGATTTTCCATTTTCCCCCTTCCTTGGAGGCGTCAGTGGCTGCCCTGGGTGGGAGGTGCTCCGAGGTGACGCAGAGGTTCCTCTCCACGCCAGGCTCTGACATTTTAAGGTTATACTGATTACCCACTTTATCCCTGGCAGACATTTTTCCCAAGCCAGACCTACAGTCTTCATTGGGAAGTCTTTAGTTTTTGCTGTGGGATTCAGACCCTTGACCAAGAACGTGGTCAAGGTCTTCTACAAGGAGTTGTGGGGATTTCCTGCCATCCAGCAGTAATCCAGATCTGCAGCTTTTGGTTTTGTAAGTTCCTGCCTTTTGTTCTGAATTAATCCTATTGCTCTATGGATTGATTTATTACAGAATGACATGGGTAGCTGCTTTTGGTTCTTGCATGATAAAAGGGAGCCTTGTGTTTGCAAGGGCATGGAAACTGTGCCTGGTGAGCTCTGGCAGTGTGGGCAGAGCCCGGGATACAGTGGAGCTGATCACTCTGGGGTTGTGCACCAGGACCAAAAGCTGATTTTTCCCACTCATTAAATCAATTTTGCTTAGTGCCTAGACACCACAAATGCTCCAGCTAATTATAGCAAGCAGCTCCTCTGTTTTTTTGGCTTGGAAGGGAAAAGTTGCTGCCTGCTGTATGTGAACTAATTTAACGTAGACACATTTATTTGAACATTCACAGGTTTTGGATTTGTACATTCCAGGTGTTGGCTTTTGTCAGTGGCTAAACCAATGGTGAGATTTTTCTTGTCAAGGGCTTTCACTGACTTTTCTCTTAGTGAACAAATATTTAATGAAAATGTTTCAGGGTCATCTGCACCACTCCCTGCAGATGGGGTGGATGGCTTGTGGCTCTGGGGTGCCAGTGGCACACACATTTATAGCAACTCTGGAATGCAGCTTGGAGATGATTTTTGGAAAGGGCCTTTGGGCCTAGATCTGCCTTTTAGAAATCTGGATGTTTGATACAGGAGGATCATCCAGTAGATCACCCTTTGCTAGAGCCTGGATCATGCAGTGAAGGAGTCAGGAGAGTTCTCTATAAGTTAACAGGAATTCTCTGTCATGTAGGATCCATATGGGATAAAGATAACCTGGTTAATTTATCAGCTGTTTCTTTTTTTGTAATGTAAAATATTGTGACCTTTTTTGGACCATAATGCCATGAATAACTCTCTGCAGTTTCATCATAGTAAAAGAAGAATCGATTAATTGCTACCTTTTTATTTTTAACCGTTATTTGGAGTAATGTATTCTTAGAGCAATTTTAGATGCTTTTAGGAGGCTGGGTCCTAAGCCTGAAAGAAATCTGGCTGACTTTGGTGGGGCTACACTGATTATCACAAGTCAAAAAATCTGCCTTGCACTTTTCGAGTTTTCATAGAACAAACACTGGAGCCTGTTGTGTTTTATTCTGTTGGTGTTTTTGGCATCAGAGAAGCTTTTCCTGATTGTTTTCCTCATTTGAAGGCTGATTGTACTGAGTGACCTCTTGCTACTAAAGGGTGGGTCAGTTTATGTGGGAAAGTCTTAGTCAATGTGTCTGGGAGATAAGTGGGACTGCATCCCAACGAGCCTTGTGCGTTAAATACTGGAATGTGCTGGGGAGCTGCCAGGAGATTGGAAGCAGGACTCTGCGACAAGCCCAATGCAGTCACACTCTCCCTAAAATAGCACTGTGGATAACAGGAGATCTGCAAAGTTATCACTTACCTCATTTTCGCACAAATTCTTTCCTAAAAATGGATTACTGACTGAGGATTCGGGCGGGTTTTTCTGGTAATATATTCCATTTACATTTTGAGAGCAGTCATGTCCCTCTTAAGTCTTTGGCTGCAGGAAAGAGGGAAAAAGCTGTGGTGAAAGCCCCCAAATCCCAGCCCAGGAAAAGCCATTGGTATCATCCTCATCATCACCTGAATGAGAAATGAGATGGGTTTTACCTCAGTGTAGGTCAGTAGGAGCCTCTTCAAATTCTCCTTGAACAGTCTGGAAGTATCAGGGCAGAGATGAGTAAGTTCAGCGGCCTCAGACGTGCTTGGGCTGGCTGTGGGTGACAGCTTTTGGCACCAGCCCCTGGATGCAAACAGCCAGTGTTTGGATATTCAAATGAGCAGTGGTTTACCACTGCAGACCGTAGATGGTTTTGTTTAAGGGGGAAAAGAAGCAAATTTGATTTTCGGCCCCGTGTCAAATTTGTCGAGGGAAGAATCTGATTGTGCAGCTTTAGTGGTTAGCATAAGCCAGTTAAACATTAAACCTGGGGTGCCTGAATTAGTTTCTTTCAGAAAGAGGATGAGTTGGCTGCTAAATGGGATAGTGTGAGGAAAGTGCGGGGGCAGCTGGGCTGGGAGCAAGGTTGGGTGATCCTGAGTCAGCAGGTGGTTGTTTAGCCCTGCTGAGAGCTGCCTGAGGAAAGTACGGATCCAAACAACCATGGAACTGTGTCTGCCCTGCTGCAGGGACCTGCACAAGGAGCTCTGTGAAAGGGAAAATAAAAGTGGGATTGTCAGGGAATCATAAAAGTCTGGAGTGCTGTAAGTCGTGACCTCTTGGTGCCTGCAGATTTGAGGATGAGCTGCACTCTTGGAAAGGCAAATGGATTAGAGGTCGTTTGTGGAAAATATCCCCCAGCTTCTGGTGTGCACAGCCAGCCTGGTGTCACTGCAGCTCCCAAACCCCTCGAGGTGTGACTCCCAACAGGCCTGGAGCAGGACTGCCATCCCTGGCCCCGGGAATCAGATGCACAGGGATTGTGCTGGGAGCAGAGCGGGGTCACATCCCCTGTGCCACCGAGGTTCTCCATGGAGAGGACACTCACTCGGCCACAGCTGCCAGGCTCTGCTCCCTGCGCCTCAAAAAGGGGAAGCTGTGGCCCTCAGGATGCAGTGGGGTGCTGTGGTTGTGCTCTGAGGTTGGCTGGGAAGAGGATGTGGCACAGCAGCCCCACCCTGTGCCCCCGGGGGATTCCCTGACCCCAGGTGCCCCCCTGATCCAGCTTTGCAGCTTCCCAGCGCCCTGGTGTGTAAAGGAGCTTTATTGCTGCTCCAGGGAGGGACAGGATGACATCAAACCCAGGTAAGAGGGAAGGAGAGGTAAAACCTGCAATGCAATGGAGTTTCAGTGAGCTCTGCCTTCTCCAGCCTTGCGCACTTTCAGGTTTTGTACCAGGAGGCATAAAAATTTCCAGAAATTGCAGTTTATGTAAGAGATGTGAATAATGGCTAATAATAAGTGAAACTGCCATGAGGAGCTGGAAGAGGGGGGAAGTAGGTTATTTTTAGAGATCTATTCTCATTGTATGCTAGACAAACAAGAATAAGGTGACTTTGCATTAAACATATACCACAAAGAAGTACAGATATTTTCCCCAGACGAGTCTCCATGGTGCAGTAATGGTCTGTGCTATCTGCCAGCTTAGGAATGAGGCTCAAAACTGCTTCTTCACTGTTTAGTAAGAAAAAAAGGACCTTCCATGCTCATTTTCTTTGCAGTACTGTTATTCTTCTTGCTCTGTGAAGCTTGAGAATGAAGTATCTGAATCCCCACTTGTGCCAAGTTACACAACTGCACCACTGATGTGTCCATTTACACCATCACAGTCTGGGACTTGAGGTTTTAAATCCTTTTCATAGAGAAACATGTACAAGAGCATCTCAGAATCACAAAATTAAGTAGGTTGGAAAAGATCTTTGAGATCCTTGAGCCCAGCCTATATCTGAGATAATTTTGTGTTGCTCAGTCATGTTTCACAACCATTTTAGAAATGTGAAGATTGTAAAACAAGTGACAAGGTCCTAAAATGTCGGAGTCAGGGCGGTGCTCCCTCTCCGTGGGCAGGTGACAGGGAGCACACAGCTCTTATCTAGCTGTGTTTTTAGTCTGAGTAATCCTAATCAGGTAGTAAATCCTGAGTGAGATTACGCTGCTGCAGCAAGTGCAGCAAAGATCAGCTGCAGGGCTGGAGTGGGATCTGGAGATGCCTGCTTGCATATTCACTGAGACAAAGCAGGACTTTGGAGGCTTTGTAGGATTTTCCTCTGAAGGAGTGGGGAAGCAGCCCAGTGAAGACAAATGGTGTGTTGGCTGCAGCAGGGCTGACAGGTGAGGAGCACATGGGCATTCCAGGCCGAGGCGGAGCAGTGAGGGATGTTTCTACAGCTGCTGCTGACCAGCAGAAAATAACATGAATCACTGGGGGTTGCAGTGGCACAGCAGAGCTGCTGCAGAGTTCAGAGAGTCCCAGAGTTCCTCGGATTCCTGGCACGGGGCGATGAACCCCCGCGTCACCTTTAGGGCAGCTTTCCGAGCACAGCATCCATGTTATTCCAGAGTGCCTCTAACAGGAGGACAGCTGTTTGCAGTTTTAACTTCTGGTTGTCATAAGCTGTGGCAGGAATCCAGGGAGCCATGGAAGAACCCTGGGCCTGAAATTAATTTTCAGCCAACTCGATTAGATCGGTGCCCGTGGCAGACTTAGCACTAGAATTTTATGTGTATTTTGGGATAAATGCAGCCCTTGCTGGTGTTTAGTAGCTTGGCCATCATACCTAGAGGAGAGCTAGGAGGGCATGCAGATACATAAAACGAGGCACAAAATTATCCTTGTATGCATTCTTAATGCTTTGTGGATTGATCAAACCAGTGCAGTTTGATGGGGATGAGCATTGAGAAATGGTCACTATGCAGCAGCACAGCTGCTCCATCAGAGGGGAATGAATTCCCAAATTGCATCCCAAGCATGTTATTAGAGGATTAAAGAGCAGGGCAACTCACCTTGCCTAACTGTCCTGAAACTGTGCTCCACGCATCATACATATAAATAACTATTATGCAAATATTACCAGAGCAACAAAGCAGGTTTTGAATTTGCTTTGTGCCTTGCAAATGACCAAGTCTCTTGTCTCAGTGTTCCAAATGATAATCTTGTTTTCCCCAAACACAAAGCACTGAAATTACCTGTGCAATTAGAATATACCACTCCATTCCTCTTTCTCTGAATTGGTCTCAGTGTTCAGTAGCAGACTGGAATGTTTGGTACATAATTTCCTTCCTTGATTAAGTTAAAATTTAAGGAGATTTCCCATTTGGGCTGTCATCAGGAGAAATAAATCTTTGTTCCTTTTAAAAACTTGCCCATTTGACTGACGTCACCTGCTGCCTGCACATGTCTCTGCAGAGGGAAAACCACCTCAGTTTGTACCAGGAGAGGTTTAGGTTGGATATTAGAGAAAAATTCTCCATGGGAAGAGTTGTCCAGCCCTGGCACAGCTGCCCTGGAGGGATTTAAAAGCTCTGTGGCACTTGGGGACATGGTCAGTGGTGGGTTAATAGTTGGACCTCAGGGTGTGTCAGGAATCAGGGGCTGGATGGATGCTGCGTTCTGCCTCTAGGTGCTCGTGGGTTTTGTGCTGATACTTGGTCCTTGAATATTGCACCTCAGGGATCTGTTCCCCAAGAATCACCTGGAAAACCCTTTGCTACTCCTCAGAGAAGTCTTGGATATAACTTGCCATAGAGAACTGCCTGTTCCCTGGGGTGGTGGTTTGGGAATCAGGGTGTTATGATGGGAGGCTCCAAATTAACTGCAGAAAATAATAATAATAATAATAAACAATAACAATAATAATAATAATGATGATGATGTTGTGAAGTACTGTTAACCGCTCCTCTGTCAGTGGAATGACCATGCCAGCCTTGCCTGGGGTTTGGGATTCTCCTATAGGCACTGATGAGGAAGTTCCCAGGAGTGACTTCTTTGGGGAAATGGTGTCCCTGTGTGTGGTGACTGGCACTTGGCCCATTTTCCTAGATTTATTGCTAGAGAACCCAGGTCTCCTCAGGGACAAGGAGGAATTTTCCTGGCTCTGTTGGTATGGAATTATTTTGTTCTACCTGTTCCTGATGTTGGCAGGTGGTGGCCATGGGAGCCAGGGGATCCTCCACGGGGTTGGAGGGGATGGATTGGAATGGGATTAGCATTGTGTTTGGAAGTGTGTTGTTTAAAAGTTGCATTTTGTGGTGGGGGGAATCCAAACAACCCTTGTTGGGTTGTTCCTGAGTTGCTGGGTTTAGAAGGAAGGCCAGGGGCTGTGTTGTGGTGTCAACAACAAGGGGGAGGAGGCTTTGTAATTTGAGTGTTGCAGCAAACAGAAACCCAGCAAAGGCCAGAAGAAATGCAGCTGAGGGAATTTTTGTACAAGCCTATGGTTAATTTTAGCTGGGAGTTTGGGATGTAGGTTTTTTTAATGGCTTTTAATTTCAAGGGCTGCTGAGGGATGGGGAAGAAAGGATGTTGTGTGTGTGTGTGTGCTGACCCCCCAGCTCTGGTTTTAGCTGTGACACCGGGCTGGGTTTAGCAGCTGGATGCTGGAAAGCTTTCATAATTAGGAATTTTGTGCTTTGTGCATGGTGGTTTCTGCTGGAGACTATGGTAAGTGTCCCCAGCTCTGTTTCCATGCAGAACTCAAAATGGCATGGGAAGAACAAGCCTTTGCACAGAGCCGTGTCACAGCCTCCTCTTTGGTGGCATCTCCCTGTTACAGTGCTGTGATTGTGAGGCATCCATAAAGCCAGTGCTTTGCTAAAAATAGGCCATTCCTCTTGCAAATGCTATTACAATTCTGATATTCAAATATTAAACCTTCTCTGCAGTGTTAAAAATAGCTGTGAACAGAGAAATCCTCTCCTTATTCTCAGCTGAGGAGTTGAATATTGAACGAGTCAAAGGCTCAGTCCCGAGGCTGGAGCTGTGTGGGAGTTGAGCTGAGGCTTCTTCACCCCTGTTTCTTCACCCCTCATCTGCTGTTGTTGTTGAACACACAGGACAAGTGGGTGGGAGAGAGAAACTAGCAGGAAGTGGATCAAAAGAAAGTGAGGAGTGGCCAAAATGAAATGGAGAAAATAAGAGAGGAAGCAAAGCAAGAGGAAAAACCAGGATTTAAGTAGCAAACTGCATTGAGAGTGTTTCATCACAACAAGGCTCTGGTCCTGATGGCTGCCAGACAGGGATTTGGGGAGCAGCTGGCAGAGGGTGTGAGGCAGCCCTGCCTCTCTCCCAGGGCTGTGGGTACAGCCTGTGGGCTCCGTGCCTGTGGCAGGAGCCCTGCAAATTGCAGCAAGCCACTAATTGCCTTTGGGAGGCCACTTACAAGGGTGGGAGCATCCTGAGGATTGAACTCAGTGGGAAGATCAAGGGCTTGGCAACTTGGGGTGTGTGCTCCAAGTGCTGATATCCTCAGCCTACACGCTTCAAGAATGCACAAATTGAAAGGCAGGTGGTTTTTTTTTCTCCTCCCTCCAATGCTCTTGTGCATTAACTAATGCAAAATTTAATAATAAAATACCATTTCAGCAAAATAATTTCCTTCCATTTGCCATCAACAAAAGGCATATTGGAAAAGACAATTTCCTCTAGGGCGAAATAAAGGACAAGCAAACAGAAATGACCATTGTAGATTTAATGGGGAAAAATGGATTTATCATGTGGCTTGATTGCCATCTTAATGATATTATAAGGCAAGGAGGGAACCAAACAATGCCCATCTTTTATCATGGAAATGAAGGCCAGGAAGGCTTTCAGCAAACACTGTTTAGCCAAAAATAAGGGTGAAGGAAAATATAATTTGACCATATAATCCTGAGGGTCCAGGTGAGTGGTGGCAGGGCTGCTCTCTTTGCCTTATTAGTTCCAAGGGGAAGGAGATCCATTTTCCCTTTCTGTAGGGAGGAGACCAGCACTAACATTTATCAGCTTAAGCTGGGTTCAGCCAGTTGTGTTCAGCTGGAAACCCCTCTGATGATCATCCATCACAGCTGGAGCCTTCTTGGGAGAGAATCCTGGAGCAGGTGGATCCCACAAGGCAAAACCAGAACGCTTTGTGTCTCTGACAGCATTACCCATAGCCTAACAGGCTTGTCCTGGATTTCCCCCAGCAGGAATGCCATTTTGGCTGTGGGGACAGAAGGCTGGCAGTGAGGGAAGAGCTTGATAAATCTCCGTGTCGTCGCTGTGTCTGGAATCACTTTGGGATCGCAGCGTTTCAGCGCCCTAACGCTGCCCCTTGTGCCCCAGCAGCTGCCTCTGGAGCTCTGCCCTCCTTTAGGAGCTGCTCCAGGAAAGGGAAGGTCCCTGTGTGCTCTCCTGCCTCTCCTGGCACCCAGCCACCCTGTTCTGGTCACAGAGCCCACATCTTGGAAACCCAAAAGGGCACAAATTTCAGTCACAGATGAAACACCTCCCAAAAATCCCCCATGCTGTGGAGAGGGCATGGCATGCCTGGTCACACACCAGGATCCAGCCCTGGTTTGCAGTGGCCTTTGGTGTCACCCTGATATTTTCTGAAAAATCCCTTTGTCGGGATTTTTCTCCTGAGAAGCTGAGAAGCCTCAGAAAAGAAATGTAAACTATAATTATCTGATTGCTTGGAATGTGATCAGGAGGTTGTTTACCAGCAGGTGCATCTTTGATTGGTTCCATGTGAGTTGTTTTTACTTAATGACCAATCCCAGTCCAGCTGTGTTGGACTCTCTGGTCTGTCACAGGTTTTTATTATTCATTCTTGTTAAGCCTTCTGATGTCTCCTTTCTCTTTCTTTAGAGTAGTTTTAGTATATAATCTCTTTTAATATAATTCTATAATAGAATCAATCAGGCTTCTGAGAGCTTGGAGTCAATTCTCATCTCTCACCTCGTCCTGCAGTCAGGGTCTCTCAATTAGCCAGTGGTTTTTCCCTTGTCCAGGTCACCTGTTGCTGTAAGTGGAGCCAGGATTCCTGAGCGTTGATGTGTATCAGGTCCCTCAGGTGTGGCTCTTGTGCCTGTTGTCAGCCCAAAGGCAGCTGTCTTGGCTCAGATCTGCACAGAAATGAGTTTTAGTTGCCCCTGCTTTAGCAATCCAGGGAGAACTGAGTGGCTTGTCTTTGGAAGGCCATGCTGAGGTGGTGAAATGTCCATGTGTGCTAATGCCTTTACCTGTGTCCCATTAACCACTTTACATGCAGAGATGTTGATGCACATCTCACACCATAATGGTGCTGGGGTGAGCAGTCAGTGCATTATTTTAATTCAGTAACATCCTGCAGGGATGAAATTCTGCACACTGGCATTGTTTCCTGGGCAGAGCACACTCACAGGAGATAACAGATGTTACCAGGCCTCCCAAATAAGTTAATTTTTATTCTCCTCTGTTACATTTGAGTTATGGATGAAGAAGGGTGAGCTGTATCAGCTCTGGATGGTCTGGATAGTCCAGGTATGCATTTCCATGGCTGTGATGGCACTGCCTGCTGGTGGCAGTGATCCTGATGCTTCCTCCCAGGTATCACCTTCACCTTTCTGTCTGGCATCCCCACATCTTTTGTCTCCTTCAGTTTTATTCAGTTATTTTCATTTTCAAATCAGAGTTTCCTATGAACCTGCCAGCCTGTGCCCAGCTGTCGGGTTTTCTCAGATAAGTTTTGGAGGCTATGAAAGTAAAAGTATCTGGAATATCTTAAGGGACCTTGGCTTCAGTGCTCATTTTTCATTGACAAAATCCAGACCAGCTTTGGAAAGGTGAGCAAAATTTAAAGTTATGTCAAGAGGAATGCTGAGCATTGCTCTGGAAGGGAATGAAAAAGAAGGTGTTCTGACTTAGGGCTGGCAGTTCTCAGCAGGGCTGAATTGCAGATCCCTTGTCATCAACTTGCTCACAAACCATCCTTGATTAATTTAGTAGCAGGTCCAAGTGGGAGGAAGGAGAGGGAGCTGTGCTGGTCTTGATGAAAGAAAATCTGCCCGAGGAGCAGGCAAATCCAAGCTGTAATTCCTGCAGAGCTTCAAACATGGCCCTAATTTTGCTGATTCAGAACCTCTTTTCTCCAAATCTTGGCATGGATTCCTGCAGGCAAATGTGTCCATGTCTTCATTTGTCAGAGTAAAGCAGTGAGGGCTGAGGTAGGGACCAGAATTCCCAGGACACAGACTGGGAGAGCCTTCCTGGGAGCAGGATGTGGGCTTATGTGCCCTGTGATCTGGGGAAAAAGCCCAAAATGGGGAAAAATAAAGGCCAAACAAAGCCCTATAGCAGCATTCTGGGGCTAGAGAATTCCTGCAGAGCCCTGTGACCACCTGCTGCCCCTAGGGCTCCTCCCAGGATGTTTTGTGCTGTGTCCACTTTCCTGTTTCACTTGCACTGAAATAAATGTAGTGATGGGTGTGATTTTTTTTCTTGGTTGAAATTTTTGTGAGTATTCCCTGGACTTGCAGAGCAGATGGTGACTCTGTTTTCCCTGCTCTGACCTTGTGAGCCTTCCCAAAGCTTGGGCAGGGTGAGGTATCCCAAAATCCCTGCTGGAGACACAGCTGCTCTAGGCTGACTGTTTGGGATAATGAAAAGAGGGAGATCAGAGTTTTGCCTCAGGCTTGGAGCATTGGAGACCCAATTAATTTCGATGGGAGTTGTTGGTGTCCAACACCTGTGAAAATGAAACTTCCAGCATTTTGCTGCAGGTAAGGAATTGGCTCTGGGTTGGGATCTCAGTGCTGTATTGTCCCAAATTATAGAGTTACAGAAGTAATTACTTTGGGGATAAAATGTTGCTTTTGATATTTTTCTGCCAGTTTTGTTGCTAAAAGAGTGATGGTGAGGCTAAATTTGTACCCCTCAGTAGAACTGGTTAATTAATGTGTTATTTGTGCTCACTCAGAGTCCCAAATCAGTAGGGGAAGGTTTAACACCAGCGAGGTAAAGTGAAAATGTGAGTATCCATTTCCCCAAACCCACAGCCTGTCCCCTTGCTGGGTTATTTATTCCCCTGCACTCTCACACGGACACTTGAGAGTGGCAGTTCTATTTTAGCTGATAATTTGTCTGTGGTTGGGTTTCTCCTGACTGACACCTCCCCACAGCAGCCCAGAGCCTCCCCTTGTGCCGGTGGGAGATGAGGTCATGGATGCCTGCTCTGGCCTGGAGGAGGCTGTGAGTAAGGAGTCATTTTTGTCCTGTGAAATGCCAGCCCTGGTGCCTGGCTGGCTCTGTGTCGGAGGGGAGGTGGGAGCTGGCAGCCCTTGCTCTGCACAGAATGTCTGAGGCTCTCTGTCATTTCCTGCTCTCCAGATCCCCCTCCTGCCTGGAACCCACACCCCGCTTTGTTCTGCCTTTGGCCAGCTTGGAGAGGTGCCTTGCTGTGCTGCAGCTCTCAGGACAACAAACCCACCCCATCTCAGCGTGCTCCAGACTGTGGAATTCCAGTGCTGGATGGGGCTGGGGTGGTGTCACTCAGTGCCAGAAATGCTGATCCCGAAGGATAAGAAGCTCTAGGGAAAATGGCCTGGTTAAAATCAGTGTTCAGTGTTGCTGTTGCTGCCATATGGGTGGGCTCCTGGCATTAACTGGGGCTCGAATGTTTTGATTTTCACCCCCCTCTGTATTCCCTGCAACAACTTCTTTAAATCTTGTGCTTCACCAGGATCCTGGAAGAATCCAATAGGAGCCACTGGGGAAGGGAGCAGAGGAATACAGAGGAGGGTGCCTTCCTTGTGATATTTGAGATTTTCAGCAGCCTTCAGGAATTCTGAGGTTTTATCTTTAATCAGAGTTTCTATTCATCTTTCAGCCAATTTCCCCAAATTCACAGGTAGCTCAAAGCTTCTGTAATAGCATAGCATTGATAATTTTGCTGCTTATACCCAAGGTGTGCAGCAGAACTGAGCTGCCAAACAACCCCTCTGTTGTTGTACACAACCTATGGCAACTTTGAATGGTATGAAGTTTTAAAAGGCATTAAATCTTGGTAAAATACCCAGTACAACTCTTGTGTATCTGCAATTAATAAGTAATTCAGCCATGCCAAAGTCAAGCAAGCCCAAATCCCCTTTATACCACACTGCACCATCTGTCTAATCTATCTGTGTCAAATATGGCTTGTTTGGGTCTGTCCTTCCACAGGCTGTGCTGGGTAGATGAAACTGAAATTTCTGGTCAGGGGAATACTTTTCTCTTCATGTTTCTAGCTCAGGTAACTAACATATGTTTGATGCTAGTTTTTGTCATGTGTTTGGTAAATAAGTATGTGGTGGTCAGCACAAATATCTTTTTGTCGTGGTTGACCAGAGGGATTTTACAGCTCCAGCACCTTCCCAGCAGTTCCTGTGGAAGAGCTGAGGGAAGGGATTGTCCTTCAGGCACTTGCAGGTGGACAAGCACCAAAGTGGGTCCTGTAGGTTGATCTATTGCCCAGAGCTTGTTTTCTATTTGTTTTCTGCTACTCTGGAAAGGCTCTGTTTGCCTGGAATTTGCATTAGGATGGTGGAATGTCATAAAGGAATATTGAAATGGACTTGGTTTCCTTTCTGCTCCGTTGTGCCAGTCTGTTTGAGCTGGAAGTGCTGGGGGAGTGCAAGGAACAGCACTGCAGTGGGGCAAAAATAAACTCTGGGATTTGCAGGTAACCTTTTCTTTTGATGTTTTTCCAAAGCTGCTGCAGTGCCCTGTGTCCTTGTGGGTTACAGAGCCTGCTGTGCTGGGAGCTGCTGTTGGAGAGGAGGAAATTCCTTTTGGAGCAGAGCTGGGGGCTGTGGCCATGGATGTATGGCTGGGGTTGTGGTGATTTGGATTTTACTCCCTCTTCTGCACAGGGGATGCCTAGTTTTGGAGAATAAGGACATTTGCAGGGTCCAGAGATCCCAGAGGGGCTCCAGGGCAGGTGGGCCTGCAGGAGGAATGCCTGGGGGGAGCAGGACTTGTGTGTCCAGGTGGTTCCCAGGCTCTGATGGAAAAGGCTCAGCTCTGCTGCTCCTGCCCTGCACACCAGGCTCCAGTGGCCACTCCTGTGGCTTGGGAATGGGAGATTTCTCTCTGGGGCTGCTGTTAAAGCAGCACAGACACAGCCTGCATTCATCATCACCCTCTGGAGTGAACCAGAGCACGGAGCTTTTCCTGAGATGCCTGTTTGGAACAAGAGCAATCTAAAAATTCTGCATTTTTACTTATTCAGTCACATTACCTCGCTCTGCTGCTCACCACCTCCCCTCAGCCTCACTCAGGTTTTTTTTGTCTCCATCTTTCATTTGCATGTGCTTTACAGGGAGAGATCCCTGGTCTCCAGACAGCTGAGCCTGCTGTGCAGTGCCACGTGAAGGGAAAGCAAACTCCAGCCATACAGGAACTAAAATGGCTGAGTTGGGGTGTGGTGAGTGTTAAGATGGAGCCAACCAAGCAGATCATTCTAGAAATTACACAGGCTGATTCTGCTGTCCCTGGTGAAGTTATGATGCTTCCCCTTGTGTGTTGTGTTGGCATTGATGGCATCACTAATAGAGATGTTTTATTTCAAATCCCACCTTCAGTGCTTCTGTTCAGCTGGTGCAGGAATAGGAACCAGCAGTGGGATCCTCTGGAACAGAAAGGGCAGAGCCAGGCTCCAAGGTCTGCTTTAACCTCTTGCTGCCAGTGCCTGGCTTTTCATGGAGACTGTAATAATTGAAAAGCTGGCATAGTGTAATCCTGAGGTTTATATTAAAGCCTCTTATGAGTGCATCATGCATTTCCAAACACTCCCATTAATATATTCTCTTTGAGAAATGCTCTGATCCAGGAGCTCTCTGGGTTTGCCATTCCAAATAAGGATGCTTTAATTACTGGTGACCTGATTTGAATATGGGCTGGACTGATTTCATTTAAAATATTAATTGTAGCTCATTGGATTGGTTATGCTTTTGCTTTATTCCTGGAGCAGCCACGATCCTCACTCAAATCTGTGTGTTGAGGTCCTGTCTTACCCCAATTTCCATCAAAAAGGGACACAGCTCTGACCTGATCCTTTCAGCTAAAAATCCCACTGTGCTTTTCCATCTCATTCCTCACTTTCACCGGGGCTTCTGGAGTCTGGTGTGTGGGTGGAAGCCACGGTCAGGATGGTGGTCAGGGCTCCAGGAGACATCTGGTCCCATCCCAGGCCTGTGTGAGGTCTGGGAGCTGCAGTGGGGCTGCACTTTCCCCAAGGATCTGTTATGCTGCATTTTTGGGAAGGAAGGGAGCTTGGCTGCCTCCAGATCCATGGGAGCCACGAGGAGGAGATCAAAGCACAGCTGCTCAGGAGCAGGGAGAGCATCTGACCACAAATAATTGTTCCAGCTTGGAATGCCAAGTGACAGTGAATGGCATTTGAAACAAGTGCTGGGGTGGGTCTGCTCAAAGCTGCGCCTGCTAGGGGTCAGAGAATTACAGAAGTGGTCCCACTTCATTTAAAACCAGTGTTGGTTTTGAAATCCTTGGAAAAAACCCAAGTTTTCTGGTTGGTTTTAATTTTCCTGCTCCATGCTCTCATTTGGTGAGGCTTTGAAAGCTCAGAGATTTCAGTTTTGCTTTGAAAGTGAAAGAGGCTCAGGATTTCCCCGGGGAGTGGAGCTTTGAGAGGCTGAGAAGGCAGCAGAAAGCTTTCTCCTCCGGAGGCTTGTCCTCACCCAAGATGGCTGGCAGGAAGGACAGGACGTGTGGGAGAAAGGAAAAGCAGGAAGATCTGGGCAGCTGCCAAACATTTAAAAGGACTGTGTAGTAAACAGTCATTAGGTGGAAAATGATCAGGATTAGCGCTTTCTAAATGGCTCCGGGGCTGTTCTGGGTTTTGTTGTTTTGTTTTGTTTTTTGATTTTTTTTAACTGTAACTCTGCAGGTGTAAATCTGAAATTTGTGAGAATCCGAGCTCTTTAAAAAGTAGAAGCTAAAGAAGGTTCTACCACTTGTTTGCAAGCATTCCTTCATAACCATATCACCCCTGCTGTGCTTGTTCTCCCTAGGTAATGTTTTAATTCTTATTAAATTAAAGAATCATTTGGGTACATGAAATAAGATAACACTGACATAAGGCCCAATCTGTTCAGGATCCAAGGCAAGCGATCATGGCAAGTGAAGGATGTCTCTTTCTTCCTGTATGGGAATTACTTCATGTGTTTCCATAACCCAAGATAATTCCAGGCTTTACTCTTCTGTAACTCAGGGAAAGGGGGAGGCTTTCCATAGAAAGCCCTGAGTGCAGGGAGTGTGACTCAAGAAACCAGAGAGAAGATGCAGTTGCTTTGTTGCTTTTTGAGGCAGATATTGGCCTGATGGCCAGGACAGAACATGGTGAGAAATGGAGCTTTTCTCTGCTTTCCTCTACTTCTCTACTTGCAATTTCCTCATGATGCTTTTTGCCATCTGAATTCCCTTCAGAAAGGGAAGGTGGACACACCCCACTGTGTGCTCTCTTCAGTGTCTCCCACATTCAGTGTAGAGGCTGTAGTCATCTTGTATGAACTCATATAAACAGGAATAGTAAAACATTTTAAACCTTTTTTGAGCCTAAAGTACAATTGTGACTGATAAGGTCGATTTCAGAGTTGTGGGAAAAACATAATCTCCACAGATTTGTTTCCAACCCTTTAAATTTATCAGATTAACTGTTTTTTGGGTGGGAACTGAGTGTCTAAATGTGTAACGAGGTCCTGACCTTTATAGGTCTGTGCTGTGTAAGCCACGTTGTCGGGAAGGATGAAATCATTTTTCAGGAAGAATTTATCAGCAGCTGTGACATGTGGGAAAGGTGAAGGGCAATGTCAGGTTATCCAGCCAAATTGAGGTGTGCCTTGGGTGAGGAGGGAGGGAGCCTGGGTGCTCCTTGATGGGTGTCAGAGCAGAAATTCAGTGGTCCCACATGCTGGTTTGCAGAGATACAACCTTTTTTGGGATTTATCCTCCTTTGTAAATGCTTGGAAAAACAATTTCTGAGTGAAATGCACCTTGTTTTGCCATTTTGTGCTGGTGGAAAGAAATCATTCCTGATGTAATTTGAAATGGCAAAACCATTACAGGTCAGTTATGAAAAATGCCAGTGATTTCCTTGTGTTTTCACTTTCATGGTGTTTGCTGTCAGCTGCAGAGCTTTGCACATTTCAAATATTTTGCAGAATTAATTTAATGGACCAAGATTCAGAAATCTGGATGGGAGCTGAGGTACTTTTGCAGGCAGCTTAAGCTGAGCGAGGTCAGTGCACTGGGCAAGCAGCAGTCCCCAAAAATGCTGAGCACATGTTGTTTGCCAGAAAATAGGAAAAAAGGTGAAGATTATCACGTATTTTGGATACTGAGAGACTTAATCATGGATTCTAACTGCTGGGGACTTGGCATGATGTGTGAGGTTTATTTTCCGGGCCATGAAGTAAGAATGAAATTGTCTGATTGCATTTGAAAGTTGCTGGGTAATGAAAACAACAGCCAAGATCGTATTTAAATATGAAATGAATATCAAGAGGCATTTATGGAACTCTGAGGAGAGATTGTTACTGAGAGGAGACAAGTGGAGATCAAAAGTTATTGGTTTTTGAAGGAGGAATTCTGGAATATTCTTCCAGGATAGCACACATAGTTATCTTATTAAAAACTCCAAAAGCAAACAGGTGATAGAAACAATCTGTAAGATCCTGTCCAGTGGGGACAGCTCCATAAATCTTCAACATCTGTGCCCAATTACTGAGCTTCTCGGGGCTCTTTTTTTTCCTGTAGTGCACATTTCTCACTATGAACTAATAGTACATAATAATAAAGTGCTGGCTGTGTGCCAGCACAAACAGGGCTTTGGCGAACTTTCCGGGTGTTTGTGGAGGTAGAAAAGCAATGCAGCTGTTGGGCTGGGGCTGTGCCAGCTGGGGATCCATTTCCCAGACAAGAAGCTCAGCTCAGAGTGAAACAAGAATCAGATATTTTACATATCACTGTCCCATGCAGGTTCTCCCTGGGTGCTGTGGCAGTGGGGTCTGTGGGCAGCTTGGGGCTGTGCACATGGAGGGATCCCACAGCTCCAGCATGTTTCCTTCTGCTTCCTCCCGTTCCAGGAGCTGGGTTGGAGCCCTTGTTGTGACAGTGCTTGGTACAACTCCCCTGGGAAGTCAATGCAAAGGACCATAAAGCTTTTGGACCCTTTTTGCTCCCCTTGCCGGGGTCCTGTGCAAGGCAGGCTGTGTTTAGGTGTGGCCAGAACTGTTTGGATCCAAGTGCCAATAACAACAGTTGGGTGCTCTGGAGGAGCCAAAGTCATTGGTGTGTTTATTTGCCTGTTTTACTTAGAGAATCCACAACTGTGAATAACATCTGAGCTCCTCTCCTGGCTCCAGGGAATTGAGGAACCCTTTCCTGGCCCTGGCTCCTGGTAAAGGCCTTTGGCTTGCTGTGTAGCCAAGGTCCAAGCTGGAGGGATCAGGGCTGGCCAGGGTTTGTGTCCTGGCTGGACTCACAGGGAGTAACGTCTTGGGGATGGTGGACACAACAACACTCCAAGGATTTAGCAAACTGACATGGAAAACCTGGAAAGAGTCATCACTCCATCATATATAAAATGATAAATATCTCTTATCTCACATAAATCAGCACACGAGGATGTGCACTAAAATATTTATTAAGGCAAAAAAAAAGGACTCAACCGTAGTGGAAACATCAAAGAACCAAAATACTGACCCGAGTTATTTAAGACATAGCTTTTTTTGGGTTTTTTCTTCCCATCTATCATCTTATTTCCCAGGGTTTTACATTCTGGCCCATGTGCTTTCTCCTCCCAGGATGCAAATTGTTTGCTCACAAATGTTCTGAATAACAAATTGACTTAATTTAGATGGCATTGAGGCTCTTTAACCCATCTCAAAGGGCAGGGATGCACTGAGGACCTACAGGCATGCATTTCAATGAAGGCAATAATGAGATAGATTTCTTTTTCTTGCCTGACTATTTTATCTATGCATCAGATGAAAGTTGGAGGGGAAAGGTTTCTGTTAGTCTTGTCGGGGAGTTGGCCAAAAAAAATGTGAAGAATGTAGAAAGGAATTAACAGCTGGTGTCCATTTAAAACTTCCATGTGGGCAAATGCAGGCAGGCTGCTCAGTTTTACCTGTTGTTCCTCTGGTCAGTGCCCACTACCCCATGAAACGTTTCGTTTGGAGGACACCAGTTTGGATGTGGTGCTCTTGCCAAGAAGTGGATGATGTGTGTTGTGTGTCCTCTGGGGAGGATGAGACACATTTCCTCCTCCTTGGGAAGCAGTGGCTCAAGCTGGGCTTGGTTACTTGAACCGGGAATGTTGGCCTGATGGAATCGTACCTTAGACTATCTGACTTGGTGATTTACTCATGTGACATTTCGGTCTTCCTGGGGAGGGATCCTTTTCCAGACTGCTTTCGGCCACATTTCTCGTTTGGGCCTAGCTGAAGATGTGCATATGCAATGCTGCTGCTGCAGGCTGTGCTGATTTGCAGGACAATTCTTAACACCTCTGTGGTCAAGTGGGTGCTGAGTATCAAACAGCTCCATTTCTCAATTCACTTTCCAACCAGCTCTAATCCAGACTGTGGGCATTCCCTCACCCACAGTAAAGTACTGTCTTCATCTCCCCAAAGCAAAAGTTGGTTATTCTGGGTTTATTCTCATTCAAGAGAGAACAGTTAGAATCCATGTAGTCCCTATATCATATTCCAGTGCACGAGCCAAGCTTTGCATGATCCAGCATCTGCAGGAGGTTCTTGTTCTGGAGCAGGCTTTGATGTGCCTCCTCTGGGACCACCACTCTCTCCAAATCTGAGTTCTTTTCTAAATTCTTCTTTACCAGGCCAGCTCTTTGTCCAGATCTCAGGAGCTGATTGAGCAGCTCTGGCTACAGCAGAGCTCTGTCAGCGAGGGAGGTCTCAGGAATCTCTGGTACCTGTGTGGGAGCAGGTGGATCATTGCTGTGGGGTAATTAGTGCTGCCTTGTGTCTCCTCTTAATGAGAGTCTCTGCGTGTCTGGACTTGGCGCTGCTCCTTCCTGCTTTGGCGCTGGAGCTGCTGAAACCAGCTGTTGCTTCAGCCCTGCTGCCGTATGGAGGGTGTCAGCAAATCCTTCCCCATTCCTGCCCCCAGAATTTGGGTTTTGTTGTTTGTTTGTTTGTTTGTTTGCTGATTGCAAACCTGCCGATGGCGTAGCAGGTTATTTACTCTGGGCTGGCCCTTTAAATTGCTTCCCTGCACTGCCTGCCTGGCTGTGAAGTCTCGCTAATAAACAGAGTCCAGAACAAAAGCCTCCACAACAAAACATCCTTTTCTCCCTGGGCGTCTCCCTGGGTGCGGTTTCCCACCGCTGCTCTGCAGTTTGGGGGCAGAGCCAAAGCAGCTCCGTCTCTTTTTTCTTCCCTGGAAGTTGTCACCAGGCAGCCTCCCCCGGCCAGCAGCTCCGAGCAGGGAGGAGGTGCCTGTGCACAGCCTGTCCTCAATTTCTCCTCCTTGGCTGGGAGTGATGGAGCCTTTCCCTGCCCTTACATAAAACACGGAGGAGGTTTGCTTAGGCGTAGATCAGGGTGGTTTGACATGACTCCCTGCTTTTGTGCCCTCCCTCAGGGACACTCCGGGATTGCCAAGCCGTGAGCGTGCTCAGCCTCCCACGGCTGCAGCTCGTTCTGCCTGTGCCTGGGCTCGGGCTCAGCACTGCGGCGTGACCCGGGCGGGCACCGCAGCCTCCTCCCTGCGGGAAGGAAACCGGAGCTCGCAGGGATGGCGGGAAGGGAGATGGGCAGCGGCTCCCGCTCACTCCCGCTCACCCACAGGTTGGATTGGGCTGGGACCTTTCAGAAGGGTGAGTGTGGAAGTGGAGAGGGAAAATAGAAGGGCAGGGGAGACAGCAGTTGGCTGGCTGGTGAGCCAGGGCTGTTTACTTGGCAGCCCTCCTCCTGTAAGGAGGTCAGAGCTATCGCATCTCAGGAGAGGACGGCAGGAGCAGGAATGTGCTCCGGATGGAAGTGTGTCAGGGCCTGCAGGCAGCTCTGTAGCAAGGGCGGGCTCAGGGGTGCCCTCCTTCCAAAAGTAATCCAGGGCCATCGTTTCTGTGTGAGAAATCATTTCTTCCCTTGCTAGGAGTGCAAAGTGGGACAGAAACTCCAGTCCCAGAGCCTCCGGTCCCTTTCCCACCCCCCAAAACTTAGCTGTAGCTCTTCATTTGAATTAATACAACAGATGTAAACTGATATTGATAAACTGTGTGGCCACACAGAGGCAATCACAGCATTTCTTGAATGACCCAGTGATGTCTGAGTTGTCCATTTTTTCCTGAGGAAAGTTTCCTTGTGGGTTGCAAACTAAGGCGCTGTCTCCATGATGCCCCCCAGCCGGGTGCCACCTGGCACTGCCAGTTTGCTGCCCAAGCAAACAGTGATGTCACTGAGGGCATTCAGGTTGCCTGGGACTTCCTGCCAAGCGAGGGTCATGGCCAGGGTCAAGATGTGAAGCTTTTCCTGCACTGACAGCAGTGCCCTCATCCAAAGCAGAGCCAAGTGTCTGGCAGGCCGGAGGCAGCGGGAACGTCTCCGCTTTCAGCCCTTCCCTGACACACAGCAGGTTCCCAAAGCTCAGCTCTGTTTCTCATAAGCTGGGTCATGAGAGAGTGAGGACCAGAAAATGGGGATCTCCTTTCCGAGGGCACCTGGTTTTTATTGGAACTCTGCTCTGCGTGAGTGCATGAAAAATACTAAAAAAGACTTTTTTGTTTTGTTCTGCTGAAGAAAAAGGTAAATACCACTGTAGACAATTGCCCTGAATTTTCACATTCTTTTGGTGAAGGTCAGCCCACAGATAGCTTCCAGAACAGGGTGATACTAAATATTGTCCTTTAAATGCTCAGTGGCTGTGGAAGGAATTTTTTGGGTAGTTTCTTTGAAAATGTGTTGATAAGTGATAGAATACATCACTTTTCCTTCCTGCCAGACAAGTTGTCCCTGGTGTTGTTCATCAGTCCATCCACAGGTACTTAAATTTGTTTGGAAAGTGGATCTTTGCCTTGCTCTGTGATCAGGATGGCAAAGGGTGAAATGCAGAGGCTTTGTGAAACAAGGTCCTGGTCTCCTCCGTGTGAAGTGGCTGAGATGGGCTGAAGATGAGGGGTGGATCAGAGTAAAGGTTATCTTCAGTGAGAGCCTACGTCAGAAAAGTCCTTCCTGTACTTCTGGAAGGGACTCAGCTGACCTGGAGTCTTTTTGATTCCCCCTCCAGTTCATTTCCTCTTGTGGATTTCATTTGGGTTCAACCCACAGCACCCTTTGTGGTGTATACAGATAATATGTTGTTAATTCTACTCAGATTTTTAATCACTTTATATTAATTTACCACCATCAGAATGTTTTTGCTATTACCTTCTTTTATTTATCAAAAAGTTCAGGTAATTCTGCAGTCAAAATTTCCTGTCTAAGAATTCATAGTGAAATAAGAGCATGGGCTGTAAGAGCTGAAGGGCTCTTGGCCTGCTGGCAGTCATATTCCCCAGAAAAAGGAGTGGCATGCCAGCTGCTGACCCCACAGATCAGAGCACACAGGTGCACCAGCACATATTGGCTGTCTTGTAAAGCCCTCACAACATTCAGGATGCTATTCCAGTCCTGAGCAGAACATAATCCCTGGTTTGCTGCTCATTCCTCACTTTTCAAAGTGACCAGCTGCGATTGCACCAGAACAAGCCAGCAAAGTCTGAAGAGCAGATCCAATTAAAACTCACGAACTCTGGAATTTTCTTCCATCCTCCCTCGGCCCAGGCTTTGGAAAAGGCACCTTCTAGATGGCTTACCCTACTCAAAAATGCAGCTCTTTCTGAAAATGGATGGGAAACCTAATAATTGGAATGTAGAAGTCATAAATAATGCAGGAATGGAGGTAGAGAGAGGAACTGCTGTGCTGAGCTGGTCCCCCAGGTTTTTTCCAGCCAAGCCATATGCATGGTGGGACATTCCCACATATCCTAAAAATTTCAGGGTCTGTCTTTCACTGACACAGGAAAGCCTAAGAGGATGATGAAAGTGTTTTTTAAAAGCAAAAGATCAAGAGCTGCATGAATTTAAATATATGGGAATTTCTTTATTGACTTAGAAGTAGAATACAGGATGGCAGGTTTAGAAAATGCCTGGGCTGATGGTTCATAAGATTTTCTGGATCCTGAGTTACATTTATTTTGGCTGTGTTGGATACAGAGGTGGTGTGTGAGCTGGAGTGAAGCTGTGTTTAATTGATGGATCTCACTGGAGCAGCCATGGACTATCTCATGATGTCCTTCTTGGAGCTGAACCAAGCTCTTACTGCTTTAATGCTACCTTGCCCAGCAGTGCTTGTTTAGGGAAAACCACAAACACCTGCTGAAATAGGTTGAGTACTCTGGGTTTTGCTTAAAAACAAAATAAGGAGTTTAGATCCTTGAGCATTCATTGAGCTGGGCCCAGTATGTGGAATTTTATTCTTACAGCCCTCGTGGATGTTCCTGCTCTGTGTGTCACTCCAGGCCCTTCTGGATCCCTGTAGACTTCCCCTTTGAGTAGGGATGGAGTAATGCTACTCCCTAGGAGCTGCTCATGGCTGAGACAGAGCCTTCTCCTCAGCAGCTTGGCAAAATGTGTTTCACATTCTTCAAGAGATGAGGGGAAAATGAAGGGCAGCCCAGAAGGAATTTGGTGCCTTCTCCACCCTGAAGTGTTGTGTGTGATAAGATCAGTCCTTCTTCAGTTCTACTCCTCTTTATTAACTTCTTTCCAAAACCAGCCACTTTCTACCTAAAATGTCCAGATTTTTTCTGGGTTAGTCTGTTCATGGTTTGTATATAGTTGGTCATGGCCTTCTTTAGAAGATGGTTCAGAGGCAATATCTGTTCTAGAATGTTCCGCAGGGAAATACTGAGCCCTAGAGAATCTCACCCCACAATTATTTTGTGTCTGACCGTGGATGAAATCCATATGAAGCCTCCTTCTACCCTCTTGGTGTTTTAAGAAGGCTCTTCAAATAATGTTGGCACACCTTGTGTTGTATCCCCAGCTGGATGGAGCTACCTCAGGTTACAGAGGGAAAATTTGGACCACATATATCAATTAAATTATTCTGGAGTCTCCAGGATAAAATGTTGGAGTCCAGATCTACTGGGTGATGTATGAAAAATTGGGTGAAACTTTATTGCTCCAAGTGTAGTGAGTATCAGACCAGAATGTTTTAATGGTCTGTGCTGGAACTGAAAAGTTTGAAATAGAGATTTGTGTTTTTAAATAACCTATTTTCAGCTATTTTGAGTTTCTCTGTGCCCTTGGTGCCCTTGGTTGTTGGAATCCTTGTCCTGTGTGGGGCATGTGGTGCTGGGTGTGCCCTGCTCACCCCTGCTGGCTGCACTGAACTCCAGTTCGGCGAGGCTGTGTCTTTTCAGGCAGCAGCACAAACACTTTCTGAAGCTGTTTCAGTGCTTATTTAATTATGTACCCATCTCCCAGCTAGAGCATGATATCCTGGGGAGCTCAGAAGGAAAACAAGAGCCTGGAATTCCCTCTTAACTGCCTGGTCTTTGGAGTGATGGGTTATCTGAGCTGTGGGAAGCAGACCTCCCTGGTGAAGGACGGGCTGCCTGATTTTAGTGACCTTCACATGCTTTTCCAGCCTGTATTGAGAATAAAGAGGCTTCAGTCTTGCCTTGTTTGTGCATTCCTGAAGTGCCCCACGGGCTGATTGTGGCATTTGGTAGCACAGCCTGTCCCCCCTTTGCTGTGACCTTTCAGGGTGCTTTGGGCTATTGGGCTCCACGTCCTGGAGCATGGAGAGCCAGAGGAGTCAGCACCACAAAGTGGTGAAGGGAAGCAAAGACAAAGACACAGAGCATTCTTGGGCTGGAAAATGCAGAAACAGTGTGGTTCTGTTGGTGGAAGGAAAGATGGGACTGGGAGAGGGGATATTGGAGATCAAGGGAGTTACAGCCTTGCTGAGTTACTGCCTTTATTATTTTGGCATTGGTTCAGCAGCTGAAACAAAAAGCCAGGACATGAGTGAGTGTGCTGCCCCTTCAGGACAGGGGAGCTCCTATCCTTGGAAATGTGCTGCAGTTCAGCACCACAGGGGCTGAGCAGGGAGGGAGCCTGGAAACACCTCCTGGGGCTTCAGGCTGAGAAATGGCTGGAACTGGGACATGCATCACCCAGTCTTTCTAAGCTTTATGCTCAGAATTCAATTTCTCAGAATGGGGGTTCTGTACAACTCTTGAGTTTCTACAGTATTTTGTAAATACTTGCAGAGTTTGGCCTGTGGGGGTGTTTGATGTGTATGTTCATTTGGCATCCAGCCCTGAGCCTCTCCAAGGTGCCCCTATTGGCTCTGACCAGGCCACTTTCCCTGTGGGGAAGCTTAGGGTGAAAATCTGACCCTGTTGGGGTGACAAGATGTGGGTGGGCCCTGAGAGTTCAGAGGAACTTCCATCCTCCAGTTTAAATACTGGCTTAAAATGACATTTAAGACTTATTAAATGTTGGTTGTGCTGTTGCTAGGAGGGAGCTGAATGTTACTCAGAATAAATGCAAAGTTTGGTTACATATTATCTAAATTTCCCTCTTTTTAGTAATAATCATTGCACTAAAGTAAAGAGCTGGACTGGTGAGGTGATCTGAGGCATCAGGAGGGGAGAAGGACTGACTGGGAGGGAAAGTATCCTGCAAAGAGGGTAATGCAATTCTCTCTGTGCTCATCCAGCCTTGGTTTCAGAGGGCTACCAGAAAGAAGACAGTGTGTAATTTTGGTTTCTTAGAGGCACATATCTGATCTGTGGGGTCAGGACACCATTCTCTTTGTCACAGTGGCTGTGTTCCTGCTTGTCACCAGACCCATGTGCTCTGGTGACCTGGAGATGGGAGTGTCTGTGTCCCCTTTTCAATCCTGTCACACCATCAGTGGGAGCTGGAGATGAATTTACAATTTATCTTTAATGCCAGGAAAGCTGCAATAGGTTGGGCTGTGTGTTAGCCAGGGAACAGTATTTACATAAACCATGAGACCATTTGGGGATTGCTGTTCAAACTATATTTTTTCAATCACAGCACCATAAAAACCTCTTGACAATCCTTAGTTAGAGTAACATGAATCTAACTACAGCTTAGCATGTTTCCTGGAAGAATAGTAACTCTTGAAAAAACAATGTTTGCTTTAAAGATAAATGTAACTATTAGGAAGTAATTCCAGATGTGTGGTTATGGCAAAATTTCAGGGATCATAGTCATAGCTGTTTAGTGAATTACATGATTGCATTTAAGAGTAGCCAATGAATTTTTTTAAAATTAATTCATTCTTCAGATGGGCTGAATAAAACTGTTTGTTTTCTATTATCTAAGAAACAAACAGAGCAAAATCTGGTCTATTTATGAAAGTAAACACAAAAGGTCTGACCCCTGGATGTGGCCTTTGAAAACTGTCTGAGAAAATGCTCTTCCTGGTAGCTGATTTTTTTCTTCAAGCCATTTCTTCTTTTTGAAGACAATGCCAACCACCCCCCTCCCTCCCGCCCTCAGATTATGCAATAGGTTTTAAGGAATGCTTTGAAATGAAATGGTTTGATCTCTTTTGTCTCATGAGGTCGTTTAGCATGGTACCCATTGCAGAAGGCAACAGAGTTCTATTTTATCAATGAGGAAGAGGTTTGGGAATTTACAGATTTTTCTATAAATTTTTCAGATCCAGACCCATCGTGGTGGGCCTGTGGATTCAGGGCCTGGAGCAGTTCCATGCTGTTTATTAGCTCACCCTTGTGCCTGTTTATCCCTGGAATTGCCTGCTAACATCTCCGAGCCAGGTGCAGCAGCCCTGGCAGATGAGTTTAAGAGGGAGTGGATTAAGTGAGAAACCCCAGTGCCTGCTGTCCCTGGCTTTGAGTGCTAGATGTCATCCTGGTGTGAGGCTGAATTGTGCATATAAAGGAGCTGTGCCCTGCCATTTCTGCAATGCCTTGTTCAGTGTGTTTGCCCAGTCCTGAGAGTGGGCTGGCCTGCAGGATGCTGCTCGGGATGTCAGCAGCTGAAATTCTGGCTTTCTGCAGAAAATGTCATTCCTTTATTAGAGGGGTTTCTCAGCTTAAAGCCAGACCAGGATATTTAAGTGACAAAGGTTGTTCCTGCTGGAGAACGAGCTTCCCTCTGTCCCTGTGCTCCGTGGTGATCTCTCTGTGGGTGTTGGTGGGTGCTTCACGCAGAGGCTTAAACCAAATCTGTAAATATATGTGTGTAACATGTCTGTGTGTGCTGCACACACACACACAGAGGGTTTTCAGCTTGGTCCTTCAATGGCAGGGCTGATTTCACAGGTGGATTACATTCAAGGTCATTAACAGTGAACTCGGCTGCATTAAAGGCTCCAGGAAAATTCCAAACCGTTTTCTGTTGCTCCCTGGGCAGTTGCTGGTGTTGTTCATGTCAGATCGGGACACCCTTAAAGCAGACACAAGATGTGCTGCTGTAGCTCATCCCAGCTGCAGGACCTCCATCCCTGCAGTCAGGAGCCTGCAGGTCTCTGCCAGGACTCGTGTTTATCTTCCTTCCCTGTTCCCAGAGGCACCGGTGGGTTGTGCTGGATCAGAGCTGCAGCAGGACTCAAGGAAAGCTGTTTTCCAGCAGAGGCTGAGGGCGGTGGCTGCACTCTCTGGAGCTGGGTCTGTCTCTGGAATCAGGATTCCGTTGTGTTCTCCTCACCTTGCTTTGCTGCAAGGTGCTTATTTTTATCCCTGCAGCGTTTTCCTGCTCCGCCGTCCCTGTGGTGGGGAGCTGCATCCCAGAAAAGGGAGCCTGATGTCAAGGAGCGAGGAGCTGCTTTTATCAGAATCAGAACAAGGATGGAGGTTTTCTGGCCCTATAGGTGTGGGATAACAGGCCATTTCATGCTCAATTTAGCTTTATCTGGGATAGATTTTGCTCAGTATGGGAGAAGTGATGAAGCACAAGTTGGAGTTGAATTTATTCTGGATCAGGTTGTGTGTGTTTCTAAACAGCAGTGACATTGAAATAAATTAAATCCCATGGCTTGTTCCATCTATATTAAATTACATATCACTCCATCCCGATTTTGGGTTCACTGATTTTTATGGTTGGAACTGCAGCTTTTCCAGTGGCACATTTTCTCTTCCTTGAGCACTGGTGAATATAGAAAAGATGGAAAATTATGCTGTCAACCAGCCTGTTCCCACTCGTTGTTTATATCCTGGCTGCTCCGTGGATTTAATTGGAATTAACCCTGATTGCAGCCTGTGTAGAGGGATCAATGGGAGGTTTTTGTCTAGGCCTGATGCTCGGTGAGGATCAGCTGGTGAGTGCTGTGCAGAAACGCGGCGAGTGGGATTTAATCCTTCCCCCGTCTTTGCTCCACGCTTTTGTTCGCTCCTAGGGCAGGATCCGGCCGGAGCGGCTGATCCATGCCCGGCTCCTGCGGGATGCGCCGCAGGAGCATCGTCCCCACGACCTTCCCCAGGGCCAGTTCTCCTCCAGAGCGTTCCCTCGCTCTCTTGGCAGCTTCCCATGGCTGAAGCGATTCCTTTTTACCTTTCGTGAAGGTTGAGCACTCGCGCTCAGCTTTCGCTAACAGCTCCTTATGTAACAGCCGCCCCAGCGCGGCTCCGCTCCCGTTCCTGCGCCAGACACAGATTTCTCCGCGCGGCAGCACGGGCCGGACCCGCCGTGGGCTGGGGCCGGGGGCCGGCTCTGGTGTCCCGGGCTCGGACGGGGAATAAACGCCGCGGGTGAAGCAGGGCAGCCCCGCCGCCTGTCGCGGGCGAGGCGGATCGATGTCGCGACATGCGAGCGCCGGGAGCGGCCGGGCCGGCAGGTGGCGCCAGCGCGGCAGGCGGGGAGGGCCTGAGGGGCAGCGCCGGCCCCGCCGTGAGGGCGGGCTCGGCCTCACCCTCTGGGGCGGCCCCGGCCCCGCCCTGAGCTCCGGGCTGCTGGGCGGCTGGTCTTTCTTTTTTCTTTCTCATTTTTCTTATTTTAAATTTTATTTTAAAGTAAGAAAGTGAGATAAAAGAGAGGAAAGACAAGAGAAGCCCCGGGCGGGGCGTTGTGAGGGGAGCGCGCGGCCCCGCCCAGGTAAAAGGGCGGCCCCCCTGGCTCCCCCTTGCCCCTGTATTTAACTGCATTTCTGGTAACAATTGCGTTTTGCAAAGGTGAACTGTGAGTTTCTGTGCTCCTCAAGGTCTCACTGAGCACTGAAGGGTGAAGGGGATTCTCAGCACTGTTCCCGCTGGGCTCCCAGCTGTGTATAACCTCCCTCCTCCTCCTCCAGAGGTGTCTGCCTCTCTTCTATCTAGTACCCATAAATACATGGAAATCCTAGTCAGAAAACAGAATAAATATGCAAACAGCACCCTGAAAGAGGAGAACTTCACCCCAAGGGTTGCGTTGGTGGGTGCCATGTTGTTCCTGTGGAGAGTTCAAAGTAATGCATCATTTAGTTGGTTTTATCTGGATTAGTTCATAAATAAATTGCCAGGACCGGTCACAAAGTCAGTATTTGCATATGGAGATAGAAATATTAACACATGTTAAAAGGCTTTTGCTTGTCAAATGCTTATGTAGCTTTTTCAGAATCTGTATTTTTTTTTCCCAACAATTATTTGCACCATTTTGTAAAGATGTGGAGGTCATCTTTGTGCTTGAGGCCAAGTTATTCACAGTTCCATATGCTTTAACCAACACTCACAGATCTCTAACGCCAATGGTCTGCTTTTGAAAATAAAAGTTGTGGGGGTGTTTTGCTGCACTCTTCCATCCATGTTTTGCTTTGTGGAGCTGAACATGACAATCCTGGATGTGTGTATGCAGCAAGGCTTCTGTGCTTTGGTAAAGCACTTAATTTTTTGAGAATATTTGTTCTCTGAAAGAGTGTTTGGTATTTACTGTTCTTGATCTTGTCTTCAAGTAAAAGTCACTGATTTTTGAAACCAAGACTCCTGAGCTTGACCTTTACAATTTTCTTCCAGCATATGAGCACCCTCTAAATGCTTATATTTCTGTGTTTTTCTTTGACAGAGGGTTTTAGGAAGAATCTGATGGTGAGGAGAGGCTAAGGAGAAGACTCAGGATGACGACGACGGTAGCGACAGATTACGACAACATTGAGATCCAACAGCAGTACAGCGACGTCAACAACCGCTGGGATG
The DNA here is from genome assembly GCF_028769735.1 of Zonotrichia leucophrys gambelii. Lineage (NCBI taxonomy): Eukaryota > Metazoa > Chordata > Aves > Passeriformes > Passerellidae > Zonotrichia > Zonotrichia leucophrys. The sequence goes on from NC_088172.1 coordinate 101,952,424, forward strand.
TGGACGACTGGGACAATGAGAACAGCTCTGCTCGGCTGTTTGAGCGCTCCCGCATCAAGGCCCTGGCTGGTAAGCACTGACTTGGGGTTTAGGAAAATAAAAAGATGGGTAACAAAGCTCTCCTTCACAATACCTCCATCTGGAAGTGTGCAAAACAACTCACTAGTCCTGGAAAGAGGAATGTGGTAGGTGGAGGTAGTTGTCATGCAGTAATGAATGATGGGGCGATGCATTCTTTGTGAAATGCTTGCCGTCTTCTGCTGAATTCCACTGTCATCAGCAGAGAAATGAAACTGGATTGGATCTTTTCTCATTTGCAACAAGATTGTGTTTGATTATTGCGTATTAAAGGCTATACATTAACTGCATTTGTTTATAGAGCAAAGAGATTATGTCATGTCCTCTCAGCTCTGAGTCACTGCCCTGCAAAGCAATTTTTATGCATTCTGTAAATGATTTCCTGACTTTTATGGTAGCATGCCCACATTTCTGACCTCTGAACAAAATGTCTTGGCAGTGTGGGACAGGCACAGAAAACAGCTCAAAACTATGCTAAGCATTCTGCTGGTGAAATCTGAGCTGCAGGAATGGTTTTAAACCTGACACTTCATAAGGTGTTGAGACAGGTTTATTAAATCAGCTGCACTGAGACAAAGGTATCACCTGTTCCATTTGTGATTCCAATGGGGCTGGGGCTGGAGTGCAGCGTGCCCTTTCTGCTCTCCTCTCTGGCCATGGAGGTGCATCAGATGCCAAACAATTTACGTGTCAGGCACAGGCCAGGATCAGGTGTGGAGCTCAGCAACAGGGAAATGGAGTAGTTCATGCAGGTGGGCAGAGAGCAGATCACATAACTCTTCCTGGGGATTGTAATGCTATTGACTTAATGGAACTGCTCCCAGGGAGGGGACGTGTGTTAAATTTTGCTGCTTTTAATTACAGCAGTTCCCGTCACAGTGTGCATTGGGAATGATAGGGGAAATGCCTTCCGTGGGCAGGGCTGTGCTGAGTGGGGTCAGAAGGAGCTTGCTGGTACCTGTGGAGAGAGGAAAAATGAATCTCAGCTTGGGTTGCTTTATTTTAATAGTTTACTCTTGTTTGAGGAAGAAACAGTGTTTTACTCCTGCCATGTGAGTGGTTATAGGTTGTATCCTGTTCCTTGGGTGGGAAATGCTTTTAGTACAAAGCTCATGAGCTGTGTTTGGGTCCCAGATCTCACCTTACTGCACCTGCTTGTTCCACTTACTTTTATAGCAAGCAGAGCTCCCCACCTGAGTAATGAATAATAAACATGAAACTCTCATTTCAAGGAGAAGTAATGTAAGGAAAGTGCTTGAATTATTTAGCTAGCCTAAAACACATACCCATGGCAAAGCAAATAATTTTGCTGAAGATTCAATTCAGATATTTAAACGTTTTCCCCCACAGTATGGTGTATTTATTTTTCTTCTGAATAAGCATTACTCATGGTTATTTTAATTTGATACATTTCCATACCTGTAATTCTCTGTGGTTGGTGCTGAGAATGCTGTATGCTGCCAAAACTTGGCTTAGCATCCTGCATTGCTGCAGCACTGCTTGAAAGCTAAATCATGGTGCAGAGAGAGAGGAGTGAGGAGAGGTTTGTATTTCAAATCCAAGGTTATGGTTAAAGGCTGAGCTATGCTACTCCTGGCACTGCTCAACATTTGTTTTCAGATATGCTGTCTGGTGGGTAATGTCCCCTTGCATCTCCCCAGAAAGGCACTGGCAGGTCTTTACCAGCTGCAGCCTGGAGCTGGGCTGGCAATAATCTCTGTCATTGTCCTTTCTGTGGGGACAGGCCCTTTCTGGAAAGGTGCTCTCTGACTCAGCTGCTGTCACAGGACTGGGCACAGTGACCACGGGTGAAAGCCTGGTGCACACACAGTCAGCTGGGGCATGTCAGGAGGTGCTTCTGGGCTCTGCAGCCCCTGTGTGTGAGTGGCTGCCACCATCACTTCCCTCTGTGTGAGCCTCACTGCTCTCTGAAGCAGCTGTGTACCACCTTTGGGGTCTGGATTCACTGAATAACACTGCAGCTTGGCTTGGGTGAGCACTGGATCTTTGTGGGCATGAGCACCTCCCCACATCGCCAAGACTGGGCATCCTTCTGACAATAACATTTCTGTCTGCAGAGGTCATGGTGGGCTGTGTCTCAAGAGTGCCTGTGGCTGTCCCCTTGCAGTGTGTCAGTGACAAGATATAACAAAAGTCTGTCAACATCTTGCAGTCTGTGAAACGCTTGTGCATCATCATCCCCTTGAAATGATATGAAAGATTTCAAATGAACACACCAGGCACTGGTTCCTTGAATTTCATCACCCAGATGCAAACTGCTGTATTCCAAAGCAGAGCACCTGTGGGCATGTTACAGTGCCTGACTAATGGCTCTGTGTTCTCAGGCATCTTCTTTCCACACTCTTCCACAAGCTGTGAAGTGCCTTTGGCGGGGCTTCCATCTCATGTTCATTCTGCTTCACTGTAATCGAAGTGAAACTTACTTCCTTTGAGGTGAAGCAAGGCAAAGAGTGAGGAAATAAGAAGTGAGGTTTGTAGCCAGTGTCTGATACTCCACTGTAGGAAGAATCCTGATGGCCCCACATTCCATCGGGATGTTGAAATATTTAAACAATAAAGGCAGGAGGTGGTGGTCAGAATAATCTGTGATTGGAACAATGTCCTGAAGGAAAGCTCAGGTAAAGCAAGTATGATACAATAATAGGAGAAAACCAGTGTTGTTAGTACAGCATCTGATAATCAATGTTATTAAAGCAGTCTGTGTACCATGAAAACCAGAATGCAAAGGGTTCTTTTGGTTTAAAACCAAGAAATCATCTGGGAACTCAACTTTCAATCAGAATCCAGATTTGGAGGGATATGCAACCAGATTGGTTGCCATTCATGTTGAGGTAATTCACTCTGCAACTGATATGAGAAGAAGGTAACTGATCCCTTCTTCACCAAGTAAGGTATCCCACTGTAGGAAATCATCTTTCACCTGTCCTTGTTCTCCATGGTTCTTTGGAAGGTCTTGCTGGAAGACCAGGTAATTCTACCTGCTCTGTAGGAGCCAAAAAGATATCATGTTTGTGCAAGATTCCTCATTCACAAATCCTCAGGGGTTGGATTTCGTCTGTCTAGGACCATTAGCTAACAGGATTTGTTGTGCAGCTCCTTGATGCACGAAGCTCTTGCAAAAATCTTAAGAAACAGTTCAGTTGTTCAGCAGAATTTTTCCCACTCAGCCTTTGGGCTGAGGTTCAGGTGTGCCATGCTTGCCAGCTCAGGTGCTGTTTTCAGTAGTGTGAGAGTTGTCACCTCCAGAACTTTCCATTCCTTCAGTTAGCTAATTCAATATTAAACTTGGCTACAGTTACTCGCTTTTCTGCTCATTTATATTTTGCCCTTTTATCCTCTGGGTTCATCCAAGTGACCAGAAGGTCTGTGACTCAGCTCTCTGGCCCATGAATTAAAACCAATATCAAAGTTTATGAAGTGAGAGGACTTTCCTAGTCCTAGTGTGGGCAGGAGTGCTTTCCTTTTCCAGCCTCACCCGCGTGGCCGTGCGTAGGTCGGGGCACTCACTGGTGTTGCACGACGTGGTGTTCATGGGCCTTGCAGGGCAAGCCAGGAGGCTGCATTTGTTGTGCAGGTGCAGCTTTCCTTAGCTGCCCAAAATAGGCTTCTCATTCATGCCAGTCCCTTAAATTCTTCCAGCAGCAAGAGGGGAAAAAGCATTGAAATTGTTCCTGAAGTTACACTATTGAATTTCTTTTTTCTTTCTAATATAATGCAACAGCCATTTCATAAGGTTAAAAAAAAATTAGAGAAAACTTCCAGTGGGAAAGTTCTGGGTACCTTAAGTGGGGCTAATTAGCTCCTTGTGGCCCTGATATTTGAGCCATTCCCCCCACAGCTGCAGTGCAAAAACTCAGCAGTACAACCCCACAAAGAAGTGAAAAGGAAGATTCTGCTTCTAGTACTCTCCAGGTATCACACACCTGCCTGGCCCTGCTGTCAAGCATCTCTCTCATAGCAAAATTTCTGTTTCACTCTGAGCATACAGAATGAATTTCAGGTCTCAAACCAATAAAAAAGGGCAAAGTACAATGACTTAGAGCTCAAGAGAACAAACGTTGGATTTGTTCTTGGCTTTGAAAGAGCATACTGAGAATAAGCTCTTGCAGGGCGTTTCCTAAGTAACCTGTCCCTGAGCTGTCCAGGACTTAAAAATCAGTCACTAATTTTAATAGCAGCAAGTGATAAGAAAGGAGAGCTCAGCATTATAGTGATGCTAGTAAATCAACTTGAGAGGGCATGTGAAGGATTCAATTGAGACTAAACAGAAATAAAAGAGCAGTGAAATCTGCTCTGCATGGGTGTGGCAGAGCTGGTTGTCAGCCCATGGGTTTGTTTGGAGCTACAGGCCTAACACAGGCATACCCAGATGAGCATGAAAGGGCTTATTTTGAAAAATCTTGTTTTGCTCAGATAAAAGTTGATGGAATTATTTCAACAAAAGCTTTTCCAAATGTTGAGCTCACTCTATGCTTTCCTTCTGGATTTTGCTTCTGGAACAATTTCTTCTGTTGTTTCTAATCTTCCCAGAATACGCAGTTGTTAGAAGCAGCAGTGTCATTTGGTGTGCTTAGTGTCATGCAGGCACAAAGGGAAGGAACAGGGCAGCAGAGAGGCTGCTGTACTGCCACATGTCACCTGTGGTGCTGGCTGGGACTGCTGCTGCACACTGTGCTCTTATCAGAGAGCAAGGAAAAGCTCAGCCCATCTGCCACTGTGCATTAATGTGTTGGCTTTAAAGTTCCCTCAGAGAGCTGCTTCTAAAGCAGATAGCAAAACCCAGATGATAAATAATACTTTGTTCTTAGTGGGTTTATTTTTAAAGATTATCAGCGGACTGACCCAAAAAGAAGAGCCAGTATCTCTGTGAAATATAAAATAACTCACAAGTAGAAGCAAACAATGTATTCAATGATAGAAAATGTAGCTCAGTACCCAGGTCATTTGTATCTTGCTGCTGTAACAAGGTGATCTTTGGTTTCAGTTGGGCATGGCTGGGGGGTTTGCCCTCTCTCTCTTTAGAATCCAAGAAGTCATGTTGCAAACTACAAGGTGTAAGTCAGGTTCTTGGTAGTTTGATTAGATCCCTGGTCCTATGTAGCCTCTTGAGTGGAGAGCCAAGCTGCTGAGAAGTCCTGCTGAATGTACCTTAGGAATTGTCTGGAACTGCGTGTGCCTGTCTGCTCCATGGACAGGATTTATGAGTACTTAGTAACAGAGTGGTGCATGACAGTGGTTGCATCCTGGTGAATGACTGTAATCTGGCATGCATTGTTCAGGCAGGATGAGCTGGAGCTGGAAAAAGAGGATTATTGTTTCTTTGGGGACGGAGCAGGATAGGAGCAGCTCTGGCAGCCCCAGTCCGGAAAGTCTGAGCGCTGCCGTCATTTTGCGTCTCCACTGAAATCCTGTCAGCACTCAGCACTGCTGAGCTGGACACGTATACAGGAGAGCCCAGCATCTTGCCAGCCTGATTGATCCCTGGATCTTGGAATTCCTGTTCATTAAGCTCCTGGGCTGGAATACAGGTCCATATCTGCTTCTCCTAGTTCCTTGAGGAGAGCTCCAGGCATCAGCCAGTCCTTATGCACAGAGGACTCTGTACCTGGACAGCAATGCAGCAATTTAACAAAATAAGGCACAAGAGAATTCTGTGCTCTAGTTAAGCCTGAATATAAAAAGCCATCTGTACCCAGAGAAAGCTGATGCGTGTGCTGCCTCTGTGTGCATAGGTGTGTTTGCCTTTGGGATATTACCCGTGAGCTGTGCATGGAGATAATCCTGCAGCACGTCAGCCTGTGTGACCATACCCAGGCATTTCAATGCCATGGCACTGCCCTGACTTCCAGAGGGAGCTTCCTCAGATGGGAGCTGTGCCTTCATTCCCAGAGCAGCACTGCACATTGCTCTCCTGTCTACTCCAGTTTTCCTCATCCATTCATCCCCATGGCATCAGAGAAGAGTAAGAGCACCAAGGGACGTGCTTTTGGCTGCCCCAAAACACTGAGCTGAGTGGGAGGCAGTGTTCAGCATCAGCAGGGCAGGAGTTGTGAAGGGGGGGTAAAGAGCTCTGGCTGCAGCAGCTGCTCTGGGAAAGGAAAAATGCTCCCTGGGAGACACCCTCTGTGCAGTCAGTGAGAGCTGAGCCAGGCACTCTTAAGCTGGGATAATATGCTGAAGTTGACAATTTAGAGGAGACCTCCCAGCCAGATTGTTACCTGGTATAAACTGGGTTCTCCCCTGGTTTCTCTGAGGCCATGCTGTCTTACACCAGCTGGGAACCTGACCAGAGGTGGCCCTTCATGGGAAACCTGAAGACTGAGAAGGCTGCTAATGTTCTTTGCTGTTGGAGTCAATGTTTTAGGGATATTTAATACAGAGAAACCACGAGACCTTTCACTGTAATAATGAGATTGTTTTTAGATAATTGCTAAATAATCTTAATGCAAAGGATTTCTTCTGTGTAGAAACTACATGCCAATATTGGCAATATATATATTTTTTAAGGTTATGACTTCTCTCAGGGGTGAGCTTAGCTGTGGATGAATTTCAAAACCTGGTCATGAGTCTGTAATTCAAAAGAAGTCTTTCCACAAAAAATGCGTATGCAGAAGAGAATGTTCTCATCTCATGTCTTTAGCATCTAACTAGCAATGTTTCTGTATTTATGTTATTTATTCAGCCAAATCTGCAGTGTGCCTTGCATTTTTTCCTTCTATTTGTTGCTGGGATACTGCCTGAAAGCACTCCCTGAAGTATAAATAATGTCTAACAGAGCACACTGCAAAGTGAAATTCGTGCAGGATTCAAACATGTTTACTAATTTCTGTTAACCTTGGAGCTCTTCTAATGGGGAAAGATTGGTGATGAAATCATTCCCTGGGATCAGAGCTTTGATTCTTATCTTGAGGTAATATCCTGGAGAGATATAAACCCAGATTGCCTGGAGACGAATTTCCTTGATGGGGAAGAGGCAAAAAGAACAGGAATGGGGATGAGAACCAGCCATGTAGAGAGGGTGATGAAAATCCACTTGTAAGTTCCACTTCTTTAGTTTCCAGCATTCTCCCTGACAGTTTCCAGCTCTTTTAGCGAGCAAGGCAATCACTACTAATTTTTTGTCAACCACTTTGTATGTGTATGTTGTGTGAGGATTTTTTCAAGTTTTTCTTCCTTTATTAAGCCTTGAAGGCAGAGAGGTGTCAAGTGACAGTGTTTGCACATCCCTTTGTACAATGTATTATTTTTTCAATACATCATATAAAAATGAAGTTGGTTGCTCTGAATAATAACTTCATGAGCTGGACACAGTTAATACTTGTCAATTGATCACTGTGCTTTTTTGTGGAAAGTGGCAATTTCCAGATAGGAACATACTCTGGCTTGTGGAGATTTTTTAAAGATCACTGTATTCTGCTGCTTGTTTCCGCCCAATTTCCATTTTACTCAAGAGCAGCAAGACATTGAATTGTCGTGCCTGAGTGATTATGGTGTAGCAGCAGTGTGTCTGTGTTCCTGGTCAGACTGAAAAGAAGGAAAAACAAAATGGTGCAAAAGGGAGAAAAAGAGTTGTGGGCATTTCTGTGTCTCTCTCCCATACATATAAACATAGGTGCAATTCAGGTGGAAAACAAAGGAGACAGAGAAAATGACAATAATGCCAGCTTCTGAAAAAGCAAATCAAAACCCATCAAAAAGAATTTTCTGCATGAAAATGAACAAGTGTTTTCATGACAAAATTTCCCAGCCAGTAGTGTGTTAAGTTGTACCTGTGCAGTGTGCTTTGTTTGAACAGGCTTTGTAAGGGCTGTCCATCTATGTCAGGGAGCAAGCCAAGTGCATTCCATGGGCAGCAAACAGAACCTGGGAATGTAGTTACAGCTTTTCAGGGTGAGTTCATGGAGTATGGGAAGCAGTACAGGTTGGAATGCAAACCCACAGACACAGAAATTTCTTCTGAAATGTTCTGCAAGTGCCTCCTGTAGCTCTTCCCTGCTCTCCTTCCTGGCAGGTGTTTGACTCCTGCAGTTAGCAAGGACATGCTGTTACAAAAGTCATGTCAACTTCCCTGTTAATCTGGGACTTGTGTAAACTGAAACCTGAAACCAGGTGGAACTGACCCAGTTTCAGTAATAAATTGATATTCTGGCCTGGTTTGTGAGAAAATTCCCAAAGGTTTTGGTCTCAGATGTCACAGCCTAGAGATTCACCTGGAGCCCAAAGCTGGTTTGTGCCTGGGACTCGGAGCTGAGCTGCTGGAAGGCCAGCCCAGACCTGGCAAAAGGAAAGGATGTAAACAGACCCTTCTGTGATAAAAATCCTTGTCTCCTACTTTTTCATGGGCCTCTTTTCCCTGCCTCTGCATTGCACTGGCTCTCCAAAGCCCATGTGAGTCACAGAGAATGTATCTGGAAGGGACTGGGAGGAGCCAATGACAGGGTATTGCCACTGTCCTAAAATCCTCTTTAAACAGAAACATTGAGATACTTTCTGCAGTGGAAATATTACTGAAGAGGAGATCTCTTGGTTTGCTTGTGTTCATTTCATCATTTCAGCAGCATGTGAGAGAGTTAGCCAGTGTTGCAGGACACGGCAGGTTACAAACTGAAGGCTTCTGTTCCCTCCAATACCTGCAGCAGAGATAATGAGCTTGGCAGCTCATTTCTGCTTGGTGTGTGGGCTGCTGCTCCCTGCTTCCAGCATCTCAGATAAAAACTGGAGGGAAACCAGCTAACTCTTCAGGATTCATGTTATGCAAATTGTCAAATAGGGTAAAAATAACTATTTCCTATTATGTTCTAGAACAATCCCCAGCAAAACCTCTCTCTCCTTGCTCCAATGTGTAAGGAAAGGTTTTGTTTTTACTGTGAGGATGGAGGCAATGATAATGAGTTTTCAGTTCCTAATTGTAGCACTTAGGGGATGTGTAGGAACTTTACCCACCTTCAGGAAAGGAGCAAAACGTTACGTGATTTCTCTGGCATTTTAGTTTAATAAATCATCCTTTTTATCTTGGTGGTTTTTTCTTTTTTTTTTTTTCCCTAGTTAGCCACCAACTAGAGAATTTACAAGAGCAAGAAAGAGTAAAGAGAAAAGACAAGGGTGATGATTAACCAGACTCATAATTATTGTAAGCTCTGGCTTAGAAACATTGATAATTAGGAATTTGGAAGGCACTTTTGCTGGATCTAACACTAGTTTCTTCCTTAGAAACCCCAGTTTTTTCTCCTTTGTGTCAGAACCTGTTCACTTCAGCAGAATTTTTCAGAACCATGTAAAGACAGAGCCCAGGAGAGACCCTTTTGTGTTCTGGGGTAAGCAGCTGTTTCTAAATGTTGCTTGTACATTCACAATATTATTGTAATCAACCCTTGTTCTCCTTGAGGCTTTGCAAAGCTCTGATCATGTCAGCTAGGACACTCTGCATTATGGCTAAGTGGATAATCACTTGTGCTTTATTCACTCTGAACGAGTACACAAGCCATCATCACCTGGCAGGTGCTGTGAGACAGGGACAATTCAAACTGTGCCAGCAAAAGTTACTGCACAGAATTTAGAGAACAAAAAAACCCCAAAACCCAGCACACTCCTCCCTCCTCAACATGCTAAGATTAATATATGATCTGGTCCTACTTTTTCTCCTTCTCTTTTTCTCCACTGCTGTAATCACTAATGAATTACACCATGGACAATTTCCAGCTGTGTTGATGTGATAAGTTGCACTTGGCCCAGCACTCCAAAGCTATCTATGGCTTTAAAGCATTCAATCCCCTCCATAACATATTATCTAATTAGTGTTGTCAAGGGCTTAGTCAATTAAAGATAAACAGGGAAAATGAGTAGAACTGGGGTGTCACAAAGAGCTTTGTGCATGCAGAGCCTTGTGATCGATCCGGTGCATCATGGCCACACGGCAGCAGACAAGGGCTCAGGTTCACTCATTTGCAGGCAGCAGCAGCCCGATGGATTAGGCTTGGTGTGACTCACACCGATGGGGAGCTGGCACGGTGCCCGTTTGGAAGCAGCCTTGCTACATACGGTGTAGCATTTCACAAACACAGACATGTCCCCATTTTGCTTTGCTCTTTCCACTGAATTCCCACCAACCTGTTCAGCAGAGCCTTTAAGATGAACGGCAGTACCCAGCTGAGCCTGGCACCGGGGCCAGCCCCAGGAGCTGAACCATCAGCAGCAAAGTCTGTCACATCTGCTGCTGGGGGGCACATTGTTCTGCCCAAATGCCAACCTGGATGGCAGCTCAGATGAGGTCAGACACTCACAGCAAGTGCTGCTGACAACACATCAGGTGTCTCTGTTTGTCAAACCTTGAACAAAATAAGCTCAGTTCAAGCACAGGTTCTTCCCTTTTCCTTTAGCTATCCCCCCTATTTGCTGTATAGTCTCCAGTGCTCCATAGCTGCTGCAATTCCTTCCCTTTAAGGTAGTGTTTAGTGCTACTGGGCAGGCCAGAATTGGGAGGGACAGAGAGGAGACGGGGACAAAAAAATAAAAAAAAAAATCAAACCCCAAATTTTGTTCAGTATCCCCTGAAGCTTGCCAGCTTCAGTGGTCCCACAGGAGACAAGCTGAAACATAAATATGTGTGTGTGTGTTGTTAATGTTTCATGATGGGGTGGGTAAGGCCAGTCTGTGTTTTACATGGGCCTAAGCTAAATAATTATTTTAAGGTCTTAATATTTTCCTTTTGCAATGGTTTACTTCTTAAGATTTTTAATAATGACTACGTGCATTAGTGCATTGCCTGGCAAAGGTTTTGGGAAAGCTTTCAGCTGGGGAAAAGTTCCTGACTTACGGCCTTCATGGCATTAAAAACGCTCCAGTTTCCCCGTCAGTCACTTGGACTTTAGTTTTACCTTCTGAGCTCACATAGCAACACCTGTTTGCTCAAGGTGGGACAGAATGAGTTGATATGCCTGCAGGTAGAGCCTGGCTGCCTGCCTGCTCTTGAGGAGAAGGGTTTGCATTTAATTATAACCTAGGTCAGGCATGGCAGGCAAAAGCTGCTGTTGGTAGGAAGCTGCAGGAGAAATATCCGTGATGGAAATAAGCCTGTACTTGTGTGCTGGGCTAAACGTGCTCCTCCAGCTCGGCAGAGTTCACTTGCTGTGCTAAAGGCTCAGCTTACCCAGCTCTGCTCCTGGGAATTTGGGTGCCTTTGGTATTTTGTGCTGCCCTTCTTGCCTGGAAAGCGCATGGCCAGGGCTGGTGGGGGTGCCTGTGTGCTGCAGGGACAGCTGGCTGCACAGAGATTATCAGGGGAGGGTTTAGCAGGAGCCATATCAGCCCATTGTTGTCTGCAGAGCAGCATCCTGCCTGCTGGGGCTGCAGCTGCAGGTGCTTCCTCAGGTCCCCCTGACTCCTTCCAGATGTGTTTTTAGGGCATGAGCCTGCAGGGCCTGGTCCCCTACACAGCCACTTTGCTCCCTGGTACTGTAAAACCTGTCTGGGGCAGCTGAGGAGTCCTTTGTGACCAAGTGGGTAGTGCTGGAGAGGATGAAGGCCAGCTTTAAGAAATGTTTTAGGCTCTGCTTGAGGTGTGCTGTAGTACCAGGAGTCTTGTCTAAATACAGCTATACTGAAATAAAGGGATGCACTGAAATACCCCAGTAAAAGCCCTTCTGTAGCAATATAAGTAACTCTGGACTAGAGCTATGGTGGTACTTTAGTAAAACAGTATAGTTGAAAGCCATAAATATTTTAAATGCATTTATGACCTCAGGAGCAGTGTGCCAGACATTTTCAACAGTCCATGTGTTTTTGGAAACCCCAGCTTCAGCTGAGAAATGTCAGCTTCCATCACTTCTCACTAAATTGGCAGTGTTCATGGTTGGACTTTGTGCACATTTGTTCCCTGATGTGCTGGTAATGCTGTGGTTGAATTTCCACCTTGCACCAAGCAGGACCTTGGGCTGCAGTGAGGAGGGGAGTGGGTTGAGCCTCTCCCACAGAAATTGTCCTCACAGAAATTACTATATGGCTCAAACCTTGTGAAATGACAGTATCAAAACAAAGGCAACATTTTGAAATGTTTAATGAAGGGATGGAGTGGGAGGAGGACAGAGAACATGGATTCCAGTGGAAAGGAATTTGGAAATGCAAGAAGAAAAGAGAAAACATTTGTGTGAACATTATCAGCAGTTTTAAAAATGAGCAGGCAAATGTTATATACCGAGACTATGAATGTGGAATTGACCTTTTAATTTCACTTACAACTAAGTGAAGGCTGGGAGCTCAAGTCCCTGAGGGAAAACTGACATCCTGTATCTAATACCATCTGCAGGAACTGGCTTCCAGGGCCAAGCCCAGCTGCTGCTGCTGTGCACGTTTGTGTTTCGGCGGGGTATTGAGGTGCCAGTCAGAGCTCGGCGAGGCATCCTCATTTACGTTAGAGCCCTCCCCCTCCGCGCACAGCCCATTAATCTCGCAGTAATACCCAGCACACTGATAACTGGGCAGGGAGCCACATGCACAGGGCATGTCAAAATCCTCAATATCGTCAAGTAACATAAACCGAAGTGACAGGAATTGCCTGTTTAAAGAACCTTTCGACAAAGCTTTCGTTTGTTCCCGGTGTGCTGGAGCGTACATCTCCCCGCGTCCCCTCCTCGCCTGGTGCTAAATACTGAATGAGCGCTTCTGTGTGCGTGTGGTGCTTCTGCAAGCCGACAGCCCCGCAGATAAATAAAGAAAAGTGCCCTCCTTTTCAAGTGATAGTAATCTGAGACTTTTCCGTTACATGAGGCTCCTAACAAAAGGTTGTAATTCCAGCTGGGAAGGTACCACCGTGCGCGGCGGCGGGCCGGGACCCCGCGGCAGCCGCTCCCGGCGCGGCGGAAGGACTCGCTGGGGCGTTGCATGAGCCGGGCCGCTCTTCCCCTGCTCCGCCGCCCCTTCGCCCTTGGTACAGCCTTCCTTTGCTCCACCGTGCCGTATGGTAATCGAGTGACATCAGCCCGCGCCCGGGCGGCTGCTGTTTATATTACAAACCAGCAGAAAGGTCTGAGGTGTGCGCGGCTCCTGGGAGCGCCGGCCAGGGCGGCAGCGCGTGGCTCCATGCTGCCTTTGCCTCGGCCTGAATCGCACGCTTGATTTTATTTCACTTGCTTTCGCCAGAGCCAGACGAGCATTTGAACCACATTCAAGCACTTAAGAGGTGCCTGTTGTGGAACTGGGGAAAAAAAAAACCCAAAAACCACCCTCCTGGTGCTTTACGTTTGAATCCATTACAGAGAGCTTGCCGCCAAGCCGCACTGCTGGATTTTGAACCGAAGCTGTTATTTACTTAGGGCTCAGGGGGGAGCGTTTTCGCTAGGGACTGCCGCCAAACTACTGGAGGAAGCTGGGATTTACCTGGATGTGTGGTAAAGAAACTTGTGGTTCCTTTATGCTGCAGTTCATCGTATCCCTGCGCTACCTGTAAATGGAATTACAAAAATCAACCAGTATGCCCGGGCCGTTGTCCCCAGGATACGCAGCTCAGGTGCCGTATAACTATAACCAGTTAGAAGGACGATTCAAGCAGTTACAAGGTAAGCCTGTGTGGGTTTTTTGGAGGTGTTGCCATGCTGTGATCCTTGTAAACATATTAGTCCGGGCTTATTCTCTTTGCACCAAGGTGTTAGTGAGAGAGGATGAAATTCTGTGCTGTGGGAAAAAGCTCCGAGTTCTTTTAAGGGATACTGTGTGGCTTTTTTCACTCCGAAGGTGTCCCGAGCCTTACACGGGGTTCAGGTGTGTGTCCAGCCTCTGAGCCTTGCAAAGAGGGCTAAGCCACACCACGTCTCTTAGAACAATAAGGGGGAGAGTGAGGAAGCAGCCTGCTATTTATTTTATCCTTAAATAAAGTACAGTTAAAAGCGACCATCACTCAAATCCTGGCTGCGTTTGGGTGCAGTTTGCAGAGCAAGGGCCCTTTCCAACCCCTGTGTACCTCCTGCAGAGGCGGGTGGCTTCACTTCTTCAAACGAAAAGCAGTTGCATAATTCCCTAACGAATTCGTTTGCTCACATTATAGATATCTGAGAAAGCACTCGTGTACTTAAACATTCCCAGTTTTCTTTCCTTTTGGACAGGGAGAATGTCCTTTAATATTTTCCCCCAAACTCCCAGTCTGTGTAAGAACCAGAGGTTTATTTTGGGGGTGCCGTGTGCTCTCTGCAGGGAGGGTAGGCCTCGGCCCGGGCTGCAAACCCCCGGTGCAGGGGGAGGATGGTGCCCAGCAGCTCCGTGCCTCAGGCAGGGTAAAACCAGCCCTGCTGTTTCTCTGTGGAAGACACGTCCCAACAATGAATGAACTCTGGGGTTGCAGTTGCAAAATAAAAAAGAATTCTTCACTGAAACCAAACCTCCTCCTCGAGATCCATGTGACTCTGGAGATAGTCCCAGAGCAGCCTGAGTACAGTGAAGTGCTGCCCTTCTGTGCGTGTTTCTTAATTTACTCTGGTCTGTGGTTCCTGTCAGAGAGGGGGTAAGAGCTTGGTTAGTGCAAAGACTGTTCCTATTTGCTGGCATAAGGAGGGAGGGAAAAAAAAATCTTTCATTGATAGCACTTGGTTTATCTTGTAAACTGGCTCACAGCAATGGCTGCACACTGCATGTAACGAGGAAAATGACAGCATCCTAAACACTGGGAACATGGAAATTCCTGGGGACAAGGCATGGAAAATCCAGGCTGCAAACCTGCATACAAGGGAATGTGTTACAGGTTTTATCTTGGACATCTGTCAGGTCTTAGCCTGTGGTACTTGTGCTGGAAAGAACTAAGTTTGTGGCATGAAGAAAAACCTGGCTCATGCCTCTTTCTTTGCTGCTTTAGTTAGCAGTCTAAAGAAGGCAGATTTTATCATTTTCAGGGTCACTGCTTCAGGAATCCATTATCTGTGTGTTTACATCACACTGAAAGAGGAAAGCAGACTGCATTGTTGAAAGCACAGAAAGTGAGTTTTCCCTTCAGTGGAATGCACTGAGTTGACTTAAAAAGGTTAAAAAAAGATGCAGTGCTCTCCCTAAAGTACTGCAATTTCCTCCAGCAGAAGAGATAAAGTGCAGTAAATTCTGTGCAGTTTTGCAGCAGACCATCCTGTGGCTGTTTATTCACATCACAGGCTTCAAAAGGAGTGCTGCCAGTGCAGTGATCTTGTTCAGGGTGGAGCATAGGTGCAGGCAATGTTGTAAATTATGCACCAGATGCTCCATGAAATGCTAAATAGCCATACAAAATATCGTGTGTGATGGAAAGGGAGTGGCTTAGCTCTGCTGACACAAGAGGTCTTTCCTCGGATTAGTGGCTCTTTGCTTGAAGAATGTCTACAAAGCCATTGTTTTGGAGTTGTAAGATTTTCAGGGCATTCCTGCTGGAAGGCTCTGGTGGGAGCAGGGAGAGTTCTGTGGCACTGGGCAAGGCTCAAGCCCAGCACAGATGAGCTGAATATATGTCATTTTTTAAAATTAGAGATTTATCACCAGTTTTACCTCTTTCACAATAGAAGTGTACAAACAAGTAGAGCAGATGCATTTCAAATAATCACATACTCCTTGATAATTGTTTCACCCCTCCTGCTCTGGGTAGGAGGGTTCTCTGGAGCAGCACCAGCATCAGCACCACACAGATTTCTCTGGCTTCTGCTTATGTCCTTCACATACTGAATTCACCCCTCTTTTCTTCACAGTTCCTACAGTTACCATGTGAATCCCCAACTTTGCACTAGATTATAGCAAGGTACTGTTTAGACCTAGTGAATGATGAGATTTCCTCAAAAAAAAGCACTTGGGAGTATATTGTTTTATCCAAAATAACACAGAGCAAGTGCTCAGACCCTGTACAACGAGAAGTCTGAACCAGCAATGGGTAGAAAACTGTCTGATCTCCTCTTTCCTAAGACAGATAACACATGAGGTTTGACACTGCCAGCTTCACATGAGGAGAGGAGCCAGCCTAATTCTGCCCCAAAATGCTGTGGACAAAGCAAATTCACATCATACCTGATTCCCTTGGCACTCCTATGTTCCACCTCTTTTAAATGCCTTCAAGTGATGATTGTAAGGAAGCTTGATGATGGTTGTGGGGCGATTAAAGCAGATTTTCCAGCCGAGTCGTGAAAGCCAGTGCAGGTTGTGGGACTGCACTGAAGGGACCAGACCGGCTCCTGCTGTCCCTGGAAGGGTCACCTGGCAGGGGATCCCAGCTCCCATTTGCCTTGGTGGGCCTGAGAGAAGCAGGATGTGGCAGAAACCATTGCTAGGAGTGAATCAAGACTCTTTTTGTGTCAAAAGAAGCCCTGAAGGCCAGTGTCGATAATCCAGGAGTTTAGCATACTTGAGAGTGCCAGTGAGAATGCTGGCACAGGTGTGGGGAGAAAAATGCTTTAGCAAGTTGTGTTTCCTTTATTGAGTTTCAGTAAGTTCCTATTATGCTTAGTTCACCTGGTCCTGGAATGATAAGTGAGCGATACTATCAGTGGTTGCTATCATTTAAAGCTAGGCGTGGAGTTTTGGTTCTCATGGCCACTTGTGCAGTGCAGAGGGATCAGGTTGCACGGCTGCAGTTACTCCTGCAAGTAAAGACAGAACCCCAAAACTTGTTTGTGGGAAACACGTTGCCATAGAGCTTGTGCAGCTTCTGTCAGTGGAGAGTTTGTCCTGTTACATTTAAGAATTAAATGCAAATTAAGCCAGATATTTTGTTGTTGTTGTTATAAAACGAAGGCTGTCACCCGTGCTATGGTAATGTGGCAGGATAATGTGGATTGGTGTAGGAGCTGGCAGGAAGAGGTTAACACAAGTCAGGAATTTGGAAGGAGATCCCTGCAGCTGTATCACCTTGCAGCGGGAAGGCGCACGGGGAAGCACTTTCATCACTGCTCCAGGGCTCCTTCCCTCCCGGTTAGCAGGACAGGGGTATTTATTAACATCGCTGGCATGACTCTATCAGCTCCTGCCCTGTCATTGGAAAGCTGGGTCTCAGCTCCGGGGCTGTGCCCGAGGTGTGAGATTTCCAGTGGTAATTACAAATGTGAAATCTGGGGGGATGGGGGTGAGCTAGATCGGCACTCCTGATAAGTCCCGGAGGAAAGGCAGCTTTCAAAGGAGCTCTGCCGTGTGTCCTGCTGTGCGGGACATTTCAGGTTGGGGCATTTTTGTAATGCTGCCTTTCAGGGTGGACACCGGGTATTTATTGAGAGCCTGGTGTGTTTTGGTGCTCAGGCTGCACGAGACAAAGTGCCTTTATTTTGAGCCGTGTCAGAAATAGTATGTTTGAAAAACTGGACACTGGAATAAGCTGTAGGAAGGGTGAGCTGCCTTTCTCATCAGAGGTGTTTAAGATCCTGGTTCTAAATTCTGTTTATGGGGATACAAAGCTGAATGTGGCTGCACAGCACTACCTGCACCAGGAAAGGCAGTGCAACTGTATTTCAGGTGTTTGGGGCAAAGCCCTTCTCTCTGATAAAAGAGCCTTTCAGCAGAGGAGCTTCTTGACTTGGAATCCTTTGATCTGCAATGACCCAAGGAGGTTTGGCATTAAAAGAGACACACATCATTTCAATTTTTAAGTGGTCACTGGTAATCAGCTTGATCATGTATGAGTATATGTGTAGGTTGGTTCCCATCCATGCTGAAGAACAGCAGAAGATTTTCTTGGTTTTCTGTTCTCAAGCAGGGCTTTCCCACAACTTTTGCCACAAGAAAATCTTCCCCCAAATCCCTGTCTATGCTCAAGGTTAAACAGGGAGTTCCTGCTGCCAGCAGAGCAGTTTGCAGGAGTCTCAGTGCTGTCCTGCACTAAGGCAGAGACCCCTCTGTGACACCAGGATCCTTGGAGCTGCTCCCGTGGGTGCCCTTTGAGCAGCAGTTCCAGCAGTGCCTTCCTGATTTTCCTTGGGAAGGTTTGGGTCTCCTGGGAGCAGTGACCTGCATAGCTGCAGGCGCTGATTGCTGACCTGGGACACCCTGCTTTGGCTACCAAATGGGTCACTGGCATTTCTTGTCATGGTAATTTCTGTTCAAGCTGAAATGCAGGGAGGCTGAATTTCATTCTGCATCAAATGTGTCTGGGTTACACGGATTTTTGGCTTACCCCCTCCCCCCCATGTTCTCAGATCCAGCAAAAGTGGAAATTCCTGTTTGTGTGGCAAATTTTGTTTGATTTTCTGGTGTCTGCCACACTCCAAAGCCTGAATGTGTCACAGCTCACTTCAGTCTTCCAGTTTGGTGAACACCTGAGCACAAACTGCATGGCTGGAAATCCTCTCAGATTTGCAAGGAGTTTTAAAGGGATCCCAAACTGACTTAAATGTGCATTTCTGTGATAGCTGGGCCCTTATTCCTTCCTGCAAACATATCCAAATCCTGACTCAGTTTTTGGGCAGAAATATGCTTTTTCTGGTCATGGGTTTTGGTACTTGTGGAGATAGAGAAGGCAAATTAAAGGAGCTAAGAGTAAGGTATTTCTGCTCCTGTGGTCAGTGTTGATACAGGTCAAAAGTAAACATTTAAATTGGATTTGGCTTCTCACTGAAATAACTGTGAACATTTACAACTCCAAGCTGTTGGCTCAGGTTTTTTATAGTCTGTTCTCTTCAATTTTCATTTAAAGTATGCCTGTAACATGTAGTTTTTTAACTGTGTGTGTAAGGAACTTCAAAACAATCAGAAATCTCTAGGTGCTCTAGCCTAATTTTGTTTTAAAAAGGGCAGCTCTGGAGCACTTTTTGAGGCTCTGAAATGAAGTAAACAAAGCTTGTAAGCAGATATTTTCACATGGGACAGCAGGGTGTCCCATTGAATACCCTGCGGGAGAAATGTATCCAGAGCAAAATGATTTGTGTGGTGCTCAGCTGGTGTAAATCTCCTCAGCTCAGGGATCTGGGAATGCAGCACAGGAATCAGCCCTTGGGTGTTTCTGCATTCCATGTGTCCAAGGAGCTCCTGTCACAGACCATCCCAGTGTTCCATGGGCATGTTGTACACCACAGGCTCCTATCCCAAAGATTTTTCCTATCCAAAAGCCCTATTCAAAAGGATTGTGGCTTTTGCCATTAAGCTGTGTGGAAAGTGGGGCAATAAAACAAGCCTACGACAGAGATGAAAGTGGTGATAAAACAACAGAACAATGGTTGTGTTCCATTCCTGAGCTCTTTCCCAATTTGGGTTTTTGATTTCCTCTTTTTCCTCAGTTTCTTTCATCTCTCTGTTTTCTGTTGGGTGCATGCTTTGACTATTAAAGTGGATGAGCTGCTATCTAAGCTTAGCAGAAATGGTGAAGAAAATCTAATTATGTGATTCACAAAATCTCCTTTCTCTCTTCCCTCTGCTAAACTCCTCTTCTGTGAGAGCCCAGCACAGGGTGTGTGGTTTGGTAACTGCACCCCTTCTGCTCAGAGTCTGAATTTCATGAGTATTTTATTACTAACGGCTCTGAAGGTCTTTTTGTTCCTGTTTAAGTTGAATTGAGAAGTATTAAGTATCAGCTATTAAGTAGCAGAGTATGACAATGACATCTTTTCCTCATGTGAAAATGAATTATCTTCATTGAATAGCTAGGTTTGGGAAAACTCTTTCACCAAATATTGGAAATTAGTCTCTGTTGACTTTCAAAGCTGTGGTAAAGGAGGTAGAATATCATAAATAGGGTGGCTGAGAATCTGCTTTGCTTTTCCCAGAAGAAATCAAACCTGAAATTCCATTTGGATGTCTGTATCTGGGCCTGGCAGGGAATGGCCTTTATCCCAGTGTGATTGTCCAAGTGAAGTGACACTTCATCAAAGATTAAAGTTGTTTAATAAGTATCAGTAAACAACTCCCCTCCCACTCAAAACGAGTCCTTTTAAAGCAAAGGGTCATTTGTGGAGAGAGTTAGAGGCTGGTGGATTACTCAGCGTTTCAGCAGCTCTGAAATTCAGCACAGCAGGAACGAGCTGGTGGCTGCTGTAGGGCAGAAGCAGAGCAGAGCCTGGTGAGCACAGGGGTGCTGGGGCAGCAGGGCCTCACTCCCAGCTGTGCCACCAACGTGCCCTGTCCCTGCTGGGACCCAGAGTCACTGTGGCCCTCCTGTCCACACGGAGAACCCCGTGCAGTTAAGGAGAGCACGTGAGCCCAGAATTGCTCACTGCTCCTGAAAACGCATCGAGCTGAGTCCTCACATTTCTGTCGGAGGAGAAAGGCCCGGAGGGATGGGAAAGGCCCAGAGGAACGGGGAGCACTCGTGCTTGTGACTGGTGATGCAGAGCCCGAGGTGGCGCTGCCTGGGAGAGCCCACGCTCACACAAAAGCCCTTGTGCACTTGCTGCTGGAGCGAGGGTATCCCGGGCTGAGAGCCTCCTTTGTTGGGAGAGCACTGCTGTAGCCAAACTAATATTAACCAGGCTTGTAGCCCTGCTCAATGCCCCACTGTTCCCTGGAAAGGAGCTTACAGAGAAAGGCCCTTCAGTGTGCAGGGAACAGCACAGCCCGGCAGACACGCAGGCAGCCACTGGGACATGGTCTGGGGGCCACGCTCCTGCCTTTTCAAAGAGCTTGTGAAAGAGCTGGCATTACCAAGTGGCCTTTTCATGGGATAACTGGAAGTGCTGATAATTCTCTGTTCAGTCAAGTTTGGTTTGTTCATAAAAATGTAAGCTGGAACTTGAAAGGACAAGCCCAGTTACACATACGTGACAAAGTGACACTGGACAGGGTCAGTTTGCTCTTTGGTGGGAATCAGTAGCATGCACAATCCTGCACTGATTTTAACTGTTTGGGGAGGAGGTCACAATTATGATTCTTATATATTATTTATATTAACCTAAAAGAGCAGCATCATCCCAAATGGCTTTGTACAGAAGGCATATTTGGTGTCCTTGCAGAGACTTCAAACATCTCTGCCTACAGTATTGCCAAAATGGCAGAGCATGTGCTTCTTAGGATTGGTTTGGTTTTGAGATTAGTGGCTTTAAGTTCTCTTGCCTGTTTTAGTTCTGTTGGGGCTGTTTTCAGGTTGAGGAGCTGGAGAAATGCTCACCAAAGGGTCAGTGGAAAAAGTGCAGTGGCAAGGTACAAACATGATCTGTGTGACCACAATACTCTAATCACAAGCAAAGGGTGACCTTATGCCTTCAAAGATTAAACAAAACAACATGTGGTTACAAAGAGATTTAAGAGTTTATCTGAACAGAATAAACGCTGGCTGCCCAGATTTTTCTTGGAATGAAACCCCTGTGGTTTAATAAAGATACCTAAATTTCACTTAATGGCTTGGCAAACTGCAGAAAATCAGCCCATATGCAGCACCCACGTCTCAGATAGTAAAAACCAATGCAGCCCCATTAAAAGGAACTGCACAAACAACACAGTGCTGAGGGGTTTTGTCTCTCAAATCCACTCCTCTTCCTACATTTTTCTCAAATAACAGCTCCCCCTTGGTTTCAGCTCCTCCATGCTAATATACCATATATTGGGTTCTGCCTTCTCCTTTCAAAAAGCCTCCAAAGTCCAGTTCTTGATGTTCATTTTGTCCAAGCGTTTCCAGGTTTTGGGAATATGATCTGATCATGATTTGGTTCCAGGAAAAAAGAGAAGTGAAAACCTGACCATCCCATCTGTAGTCAGCTAACTACGGTTTGCTTTGGGTAATAATTAATTCTACATCTACTTTAGTATCTTTCCACAGTTATTTGGAGGGAAGCTAGACCTTGATAGTGCAACGGCTGCTTTTTTCAGGGTGTGTTCCTCTGCCAGCTCAGATTGCCTGGCAATATAATGGGAGAGATTGCTGTGAAATCACAGATGTGACTCTACTGTGATTGCAGGCTGATATGAGTAAGAGCCATTATGGAATGGCACTTAAGGCAGGCTCTGAATAAACAGGGGAGGTGTCTGGAAACATCAAATATTGGTGGTGTTCTGAACTTGTGACCTTTCTGTTATCCTCGTCACGGGAAGTTCAATAATTTGGGTTACCTTTACCTTTGGTGCTGAGTGTCTCGTGCTCTCCCTCCCTGTCTCTTTGTTCACCCTGTGGGGTCTGAGTTTCATCCTCCTGGCCTCCCCTGGGATCAGAACAGAGTGTGCCACCTCTAGCTCAAGGAAGTCTCTTCAGAAAACTGGCAGTGCCTGCAGAATGTCTCCTGACTGTTCCCTTGGTGACATCCTGGCCACTGTCACTTGTGCAGGTGCCCTGATAATCTGTCAGCCTTTAATAGCAGATTAAGTGCTGGTTCTATCTGGCTGGACCTGTTGCTCTTAGCTGTGGCCTGAGTCCTTATGAGAGGAACTCTCAGGGTGAGATGTGGAAGTTATGGAACATTTTTTCCATAGATCCCCTGCTGCAGATCTATTACTGAATGCTTCTCTCTCTGCCTCTCCTCCAAAATAAATATGTCTGATAGGTTATATAATACAATTCCCATGATATAAACCTTTTTTTACTGTAGCCATTGCTCCTAACAGTTGGCTTGCCCTGGTGTTTGCCAGCACAGTGATGCTAATGATGCTCTGTGCCACTTGAAAGATGTGGCACATCTCCTGTGTCCTCAGCGCCTGGCGCCAGCCGTGCTCCAGCTCATTCCTCACTGCACATACTTTTTCCTAAATAAAAGCAGTCACAAGTTGTCCTGGAGAGCAGACAACACTTAAGGACACCTAATATGTAAACCCTTTAACCATGCAGCAGGTCCTGGCAGTGCCATCCCCCTCAGGGATGGATTGGAGCTCTGCCCTGGCGCCAGCAGAGCTGCTCCCCACGCTGGCTATGGCAGGGCTGGGACGAGCAGGGAATAAAACAGCTCCAAGGGGACTTCCCCCTGTTTTTCCTGA
This sequence comes from Zonotrichia leucophrys gambelii, assembly GCF_028769735.1. Taxonomy (NCBI): domain Eukaryota; kingdom Metazoa; phylum Chordata; class Aves; order Passeriformes; family Passerellidae; genus Zonotrichia; species Zonotrichia leucophrys. The sequence goes on from NC_088172.1 coordinate 101,975,332, forward strand.
ATGAAATGGCTGGGCAGGGTGGTGTGATCTCTGCAGTGCCCATTTCAGGGTGCTGGGTTTGTGCCTGTCCTTTCCCTCTTCTCCAGCCTCATCCAGTTCCTGGCAGGTTTCAGGTGTCCCTGTGACAGCCACCTAATGCCAAAACACCTTTTGTTTTCTGTGCTCCACAACTCAGCTCTGCCTTCTGGTTTAGCTCCTGTTGCCAAGTTTAAAAACATTTCCTAGGCATCAGGTGCAGGTCAGCGTGGCTTTCACATTCAGGAGTGTATTCATGGGACTCTTTCTTTTGCATAAACATCTGATGTAGCTCAGTTGGGCTGAAATGTGTGTAAATTAGGAGAGCTTAAAATCAGTGAGTTGTGACTGAGGCTTCAGGAACATACAAATGAGTGTGAGGTGCCACAGTGCATCCTCATGCCTGTGCACCCCTGTGTCTGTGGGATTTGGAGGTGTAAGATGGGTGCAAACACAAACAGTCTGTGCAAATGTGCAATAGTTCTGTGCTTAGCCAGTACCTGAACTATGTTCTAATGACATTGCTGTCACACTAACAGAAAACTCTGAGCATTAATTAGACACTGAACTTCCAGAAGTTGCTTTTCCTTATTAATTGCCATTACCTCATAGTCTGTTTGGGGCTTTATTCTGTTTTTGGGGTTTTTAAAGAAAACACCACATCACTGATTCACATTTTGAGGGGAAAAGCTCAGAATATGGAGACAATGTGCAACATGGCTGAGGAGGCATCAGTGAAATGCCTGTGATCAGGAGTCTTTGAGTGCTTTTATTATTTTCTCACTGTGCTAAAAATGAAAGAAAGTGAAGGTAAATATCTGGGAGCTGTCCTGGACCCCTTCCACAGGAGCCACACCTTTGTCCCCATGTAGGGCCTTCCAATTGTTGCAGTCAAGGCCTTGAACAATCAGTACAACTCACCAGTCCACTTTTAAGACTAGAAAAACAAGAGACAAGTGATGTTTCTGGATGAAGATGCACATTTAAAGTACTAAAAGTATAATTTTACCCTAATTTCTTCAAATTTGCATCACCTTTTAAATCTCAGAGAGACTTTAGAGGGTTTCAAACAAATGTGTTTTTTTCTGGTACTGCTTTGAAAGTTATTACCTGGGCAGGAAATACTGTGCTGGAAAGGGATCTCTTTTCCCCACTCTTGCATAATTCCAAAGGCTAAAATGATTTTGCTTAAGCATGTCACATTGTCCCACACAAGCAGATCAGTAAATGACCTTTGGCTTGGAATCAAACAGGCAAGTAAGAAAATGTTGAGGCGAGGAACTAGAATGCATGTGCAACTTGTTTGTGCCTCAGAAGTCCCAATAACGTAGGTGTGGCATGAAAAGAAAGATTTCTTATTATTGTTATTTCTTTAATTGCCACATGGATTTCTTAAAGAACTTCTTTACTGTACAGAGGGATTAGCTGGAATGTGTGCTCAAGTTGAGATCATGGTTCAGTTTTCTGGAGCTTTCCTTAAGCAAGCAAACAGGTGAAGGTGTCAGTTCTGCCAATCTCAGAAGACTCAAACTCCAGGACTTTCTTGGGAGCTCTGCATGATGGGTTTGCAGATTAGAGCCAGAGGAGATTAGGGATTTTTCCTCTAATGCTTCTTATTAGCAGTTTGTATCAAATCTCATTAAAATACATGCATTTTTAAAACTCTCTGTTTAGAAATGATGGCATTTTATAAATACCGAGGTTCCTTCAGTTATACAAGTAGTTTTTATTGTAACCTACAATATTTTTGTTTCTGTTAGTCATTCAATTTCCACCTTTGGGATTTAGTTCGCTGAGCTATGGTCTGGCTTACCTGTGGTGCTGTTGCTTTTATTCAGCATCCTGTCAGCACAGTGTAGTGCATCTGACTCTACATGTGGCACACAGTTAACAGTAGTAAATTATTGTGTGGCCATGGAAACTGCAGGAACTAAACACATTGTTCAGCAAGGCTATGAATTCAGCTCTTATTAATCCCTGATCAACACAGTGGTTATTTAAATACATGTTCTTCCATTTAAAATATTTCTGTGATAATGAAAATTATAATTTAGCAGCAATTAATTATAATGATAACATCTCTTAGCACAGAGATTTAATATTTTGAAAGGATTAAATGCAGTCATTGTAGATTTCTTTATTTTCTATTCATGCTTCTCTGTCATTAAGGTGAAATTAGATTTAAACATGAAACCAACAAAAGTCTGGCTTTCTTTCATCTATTCTTCATTCTGATTGCAGTGAGCTTTTACAGTAGCATGGTCAAAATATTCTACAGCTTTGACTTTGCTCTCCATGTAATGTCTCAACTTGTGCCTCAGATGAAAGAAGAGATCCCACAGCCCTCTGAAATCCTCAGTGGGATTCCATGGCAATACTGGCAGTGCAGTCTTCTGGCCTATTCTTGTTTAAGCTGGCTAGAATTTATAAAATCACAGAATACTTCAGGTTGGAAGAGGAGTTTATCTGGTCCAGCACACCTGCCCAAGGCAGGGGCAGCTCCCATGCTTAGGGATTTGTTCTCCAGAGTCCCAGCCTTGCATCCTGCCAGGGCTCCTCCCTCCAGGGTGGCATGTGCCACTGGAATTGGTCACCCACAGTGCAGGGGATGCTCTGGAAAAGGTGGGATTCACCATGCACTTTGCTGTGCTAGGGAGTGCTGAGTGCTGATGCTCATCTCTCTGGGACTCATCTCTGCTTTATGTCATTTACAATTCTGTATTTCCAAACCCCTGGCTAGCGAGGCTCCCAGGCTGGGCACACAGGAGCAGTAGGAATTGCAGGGCCAGTAGTCCTGTGCTAGAGCAGCTGCATTTCCTGCAGTGCTGAGAAGAGGGAGGAATGCTGAAAGGAAAAGAGAACAACAGAAATAACAAAACCCTCCAGCTCCTTCTTCCTACCCTTGCTTTCCTTCCCACAGACAAGTGGGAATCCACTGTAAAAACTCTCATTCTGCTGAGCTTGCTGAACATGGAGAGAAATAAGTTGGATCTGATGTAGGGAAGGACCTGGCATGTTCCCTGCCCAGGCCAAGCCCTGCTCTCATACTCATTCAACACTGCCAGTCTGAGAGTGGTTTGGACATGTATAGAAAAATGTTTTTGTCCCCCTCAAAAATCCCCTGGCACTTCCCTGCATTATGCATATAATGTGTTTTAAAGGACACTGCCAAGACCCCCCAAGACTGTGTGTGCTGAAGCAGTGCAGTGACCTCAGGTTCTCATTGTTCTGCTGTGGGAATGCTGCAGTCAGTGTCCTGGGACAGGCAGATGCTTTTCCCATGCTCCTTTTGATGAAGGGATTTGTTTCTTACGCAAAAGGGAAAAGTGGCAACGAGCACTGACATCAAATCGGCCAGGAGGAGTTTGTGTCCTTTTGTGTAAAATGCCAACAGCACTGAGACATTTTCCATGCTGCTTTTTAAAGGAGCCCCATTTGAACACTGCACGTCATGAGGCCAAAAAGTTTCTCCTTTATTCATCTGTACTTCTGCTATTTTGCTGTAGATAGGGCTTTGTAGCATCTTTCTTCAGAAAGGAGCAGGAGAAGCCCAGAGGAGGCCACCAAGATGGTCAGAGAGATGGAGCACCTCTGCTTTGGGAGAGACTGAGAGAGTTGGGGCTGTTCAGCCTGAGGAAAAGAAGCTGCAGAGTGACCTGACTGTGGCCTGACAGTGCCTGAAGAAGGCACAAGAAAAAGAGAGAGACTATTTACCAGAGTCTGGAGTGACAGGATAAAGGGGAAATGGCTTCACACTGACAGAGAGAAGGGTTAGATGGGATATTGGGAGGAAATTCTTCCCTGTGAGAGTGGTGATGCCCAGAGCAGCTGTGGCTGCCCCATCCCTGGAAATGTTTAAGGCTGGGCTGGATGGAGCACTGAGCAACCTTGCCTTGTGGAAAATGTCCCATGGCAGAGGGGTGGGACTGGATTATATTTAAGGTCTTGTCCTACCCAGGTCTGTGATTCTGTGATACCAAGGGATTCAGGCCTTGTTCCTTGTGGGCATTTTGTTCAGTATTTGTGTGCAACCCAGGGTAGGTGGTGGTGGTTGAAGCTGAAGGGGTGTGTAGGCATTTCCAAGAGCAGCCCCCAGAAGTGTTAAATCATTTGAATTACCCACTAAAGGTGGTGTTTGTGCAGCTGCTTTGCATTTCATACAGAAGAGCCAGCAGTTGCTGGGGTTCCTGGAGAACCAGAAGAGCAGCTGAGTGGCTGCTGTTGCTGCAAAGGGCCCTGTGATGGGTGCTCTCCTCAGAGGAGCTGGGCATCTTGTGGGAGATGGTTACACTGGGTTGTATTCCAGGCCCCCAAAATTAAACCAGCAGTTCATCACCAATGCAGGGAGAGCTGGCACCTGCTCTAAATCTGCTTAAATATGTCATCTTATCTTCTGAACTGAAACAAAAACTATAAATCAAAAGCTGAGTCTTTCCACCAGTTTAATATGTTAAGCCCAGATGACTTTTATGTTTATTTCCTGTGGGAGGCTTTACAGCAACTTTTTGGAGATGAACATAATCATTCCTGTACACGAATCTGCATCTGGCTTGTGGAAGGTTCATTTTTGTGTTGCTGACACCAAAATGCCATAAACTCTGTGTAAAAATAAAGGGACCTGCCCTTCCACACCCTGCAATGCTTGGCTGGCTCCTGGACATTGTCCTGTGCATCATGTCATTGAGGGAGGTTCAGTGCCATCAAAGAGAGAAAGCAGCACAATTGTTTGTTCCACATGCTGCATTCTGGAGCTTTCCCTTTTTTCTTTTCCAGAGGATTGTCTGCAGTGAAAGTGGTCACATGCTGCAACGTTTATTAGGGAAGGGTAGATATTTAATAGGATTTAGCAGCTGGCTGGTGCTTCCTAGCAAAAGCAAAAGGATTGCTGAACACACCCCTGGTTTCTCCACAATTGTCTCCATGCAGCAGAGTCGGGAAAGCAGCAAAGATTTTGCTCCTAATGAAATCACCAGCTAAACACAGCACAAACAAAATCCCTTCATTGCTTTGTCATCTTTAACATTTGCATTCGAGTTCTTGTTTAAGTCATGCTGGAGCACGTAAAAGCTTTGGTGTGATCTCACCAGTTTGGATTGGAAATCACTCCACAGATTACTTTGTGCCATAAAATAACCATTAACAAATACATCTATTTGCATGAGAATGATCAGCTGCTCCCCTCCCATTCCTCCATGGTAAACTGTCAGCAAGATTAAAGTGAAGGAGATGCATTTTTCTAAGCATTGGACCCACGTGGATCATGTTCTCTGTGTGTCATGTGTAAATTTGGCTTCCTGCAGGTTTTGTTCTAGTTCTTTCCTTGTTCCTGCGTATGTGTACCCTGGACTTGTGTTTTCTACATTAAACTGTTTCTTCCATTTTTATCAATCCAAATTTTCAGTCTTAACCTGTAATCTGCAGCTGGAGAAAAGCAGCATCCACTGCTCAGTTTATTCCTATAGGACACCTGAATATTAAAAAAACTTGAATGTTCGGAGAAAATTTCCTTTTCTCTACTGATAGCTAATACTGACCTTTCCTCCTTCCTTCATTTTCTTCCCCATAGGTCAATTCCAATGTATTTCCATTTAGACTGTCTATGCCTGGCTGTGCTTGTGCATTGTTCTCTGGGCTTCCTGATGCCCAAGGATGAACACAGCATGTGTGGGACCATGTGGAAAGGCCATCATTTCAGGAGTGTTTACCCAAACCAGATGTTTCTCTCCTCAGCTGATCCTCAGTGGATACACTGAGGTGCATTTTACCCTCTGGGCTATATTTAGTGCTGCATGGCTTCAGTGCTTTGCATAGCTGCACACCCCACAGGCTGCAGTCCCACAGGGGTCTCAGCCCAGGGTGGGGTCCTGCAGGGCTGTGAGGAGCACACAGACCCAGCTCAGCCTCCTTGCCCAGCCTGAGGCACAGCCAGGGCAGCTGCAGCCCCCAGCTGAGCACACAGCCCTGCTTTAACAGCAGCAGGAGCCACCAGCTCTGTTTGTCACGGTGCTGCTGCAGTGGTGACCAAAGGAGCTGTGTCACAGCTGCTGAGGGCTCTGCCTGCCTCAGGCCAGGTTGTTCCACTCAAGCCTGCCTGGAATATCAGAGCTGGGCCATGTCACAGCCATTTCATATTCTCTATTGCTCTTCCCTTACTCCAGCAAACAGTGAGGGTTATCACAGCACATCTGTTCGTGTTGTTTACTGATAAAATCTTATTTGATCACCACATTCTGGTCCCAGTAGCTGATCTGCTCTTTCCTCACAAATCTTTCTCAACTGAAAAACCTCAGAGCACAGCTGGAATTTGTGAAGCTGTGACTGTTACTGGCTATTTCACTCCACATCCTTGGATCTGTGAGAAAGCATGGGGGGAATATCCTGCAGCCTGAACACCAACAGCAATGGGAATGTTGTCCTGTGAAAGGAAACTCTGTTTTCTCTGTGCTCTGTGAAATGAGAATATCATCTGGGAAATTCTGGGAAGCTGTGGATAGTGGATATCAGCAGAAATGGTGTGCTTAGAGCAGCACTCAGCTGATCTCTGAGTCAGTGGATGTTGCAGAGCTTCATGCAGGGCACACACTGAATGCTATAATAAAAAAATAATCATTTTAAGCTGGAGAAATTACTTCCAGCATGGAAGTATAAGATGAAAACCTGCAGGAGATGGAGCTTTTGGAGTTAGGGATTAAAAATAATCTGTAATTAGTCTTGCTTGAGGTATTGCAGGGATCCATGGACAGTGCCAGTGCCAAGAGCAGCTGCCCTTGGGCTGGGCTCAGGAAGGAGGCTGCAGGTGCCCCTGGTGGCTGGGCTGTCCCAGACTGCTCCTTTCAGCTCCTTTTTGTGCTCCAGTTTCACTGTTTGGGCTCCTTTGAGAGCACCCCCTTTGCTGTGTGGAGGCTGTTGCCCCTGTCCAGGGGCTGCTGGGAGCTGTCACCCACCCAAAATCATTTTAGCTGTGCAGGGCTGGCAGCAGCATGGCCTGGACAGATTTACCCCTCCATGTGAAAGGGATTGAAGGTCAGAGTGCTGGCAATGTGGTTTGACCGGTGTGGAAGTGATCAGGGTGTGTGGTTTGAGCAGGTAAGGGGTAACTCTGCCATGGCTGTGGGCAGAGCTGCTGCACACAGAGGCCCTGGGGCCCACAAGGGCTGCACTGCTGGCATGTGGGAGCACCCAGGGTCACGGGGCCCAGGCTGCTCCCAGCCAGCTCCTGCACCCTGCCTTTCCCAGGGCAGTTACTCAAACACATTCACCATTATTCTGGCGCAGCCCTATTGAGTGTGTGACAAGGGGGTGCTGTATGTGACCCCCCTGTCACTGTCCCACACTGGGGACTCAGTGACCGAGCTCTGGGCTTTCAGAATGTGGCTGCATTTTTGTCAGATTTTTTCTCATCAAATTAGTGGAGGAAGAATGGTCACCCCTCAAGCGAGGAAGGGGTGAGATGCCTGTTTGTGATCCTGCCCAGCTCAGTTTATGCTTTCAGTGTACCAGCTCTGGTTTATTTACTGAACTCCTAAACAAAGTCAGTCCTTGATGCATCACAATCCCAGTGCTGGGGTTTGCAAGCCCCTGTGTGGTGGTGGCATTGTCATGGGGCCTTCCGCAGAAAGGAAATTTCCTTCCCAGTGTTGCTCCAAGATAAGTTGGATTCTCTATTATTGATACTGCTCGGAGAGCGCCTTCCGTTTTCCTGCTCTGCATGTTTTGCATGTTGCTCATTTCTCTTTACCCTTGGGAAATAAATGTTTTCACAAGCTGTAGGACACTTGGAGCTCCACCCATATCCTCTCATTTTAATTAATCTTCAAAATCCATAACTTGTGTTTTTGAAAATATGAAGGACATTTGTCAAAACCATCACATGAGGTTTGTAAATAGCACTCAAGACCTGTGGCTGATGTTAAATCCCTGGAGTCACCGTTCATGGATGCACCTGGCCCTCACTGTGGAGGTTTTTGCACATTAAGAGAGTCACAGTTGTGTTGTTTGCTAAACCAAATTGTCAGGGCTCTAAGCACCACATTTCTGTACCTATCTTTTTTTATTTGAAACATACAATCAAAATTCCTTGGTTTTAATTCTGTGTGTGTTTGAACCTGAAACCCTAGAGCAGAAAAATAGTTTATCAGTTAGAAAGGGTTGATAAAAGCATTGCAAAAACCTGCTGTCATTGTGAAACACCATGTAGAAATAATCAGGAGAGGTTTTAACATGACCAACCCCAGTCACACCAATTTCCACATGGGCTTGGTTTGCTTTCCCACGTTGTGGGAGTGCAAGAGGTAAGAAGGGCTGTGCCTTCTCCCTCCAGGGGCTTCTCTGGCTGAGAGTGTCAGTGCAGAATTAGAGCTGTGCTCTGCCTGTGCCAAGAGCAGGATAAAGCCTGGCCTTCCTGGGTGACTGCCCCATTAGGAGCCTGAAAGAGCTGCTGTGTCTCTCCAGTGGCATTTTTCTGACATAAGTTGCTGGTTGTCCCCAAAAGTTGGCAGCGGCATGTGGGGCCTGGCCCTTGTGTGGTGCCTCAGCGTTTTCCCATGGGGCTGCACCCAGACAATCAGGGATGTCCCTGCTTGCTGTAAATCAGAGCAGAGATGGAAAGAAAGTGAAAAGCCATGAATGGCTCCAGCACTGAAGCTGACTGTAGGCTCAGCACGAGGAGTTAGCGCTGCTCCCAGCAGACTCTCACACTATTTTGCGGCGGTGGAGGCGGCAGGGAGGAGGCTCCACAGAGGATGGGTGGGGATCAGGTGAGAGCAGCTCGGGCAGGAGCTGGGGCGGGGGCGGGAGCCGGAGAAACCGAGCGGGCCCCGCAGCCGCTCGCTGTAAACAGGAAACCGGGGCCGCCCAGAGCACGGCTGAGGAAACGGGAAGGCAGAAGGGGAGAGGCAGCGACTGGCTTTGAACTCTAGAGTAAGGAAAACACTCCTAAAGACACCGCCATCAGCGCCTCCAACCAGGCTGGACTCCCATGCTCTCCCTCCCTGATAGTGCACTGTGCTTCAGGGTGCTGAGGCAGAACTCAAGACAAGAAGTCAGTCAAACTTTCTCAGGGTTTTTTCCCCGAGTCCCCACTGCCTGAAAAATGCACTTTGTCCTCCTTTGGGGCCACTGGAAGTGCTGGGGTGGGAAGGCAGCCTCAGAACCACATGGACACTGTGCCCAGGAGGGACCTGTCTCCCCTGGCCTGGAAGGGCTGCGTGCTCTGTTGCCTTCCTTGCTTTCAACACCAGGAGATCCCAGGCTGGTGTCAGTTGATACCATGGCTCCAAAGGTTTCACAACATGACTTGATGTGTCACTGCATTTCCCACAGCGTGTCTTTCATCTGTTCCAAATTAGGCCCTGACTCTTCATTTCCTCTTACTAAAGCCACATGGATGTTCTTTTCCCATTCTTTACTTTCACTGTGATCCCAAATTGGGAGAATTATTGACAACCATTTTTTACCAAATATTTTTTTAATGGTTGGCTTTAAGATGGTATTTGATAGCTCTTTTTGTTTTATATGATATTTGTACATCCAACTCTATTTTCTTGGTCCTGTACATTGGCATTTCTCTTTGGAATGAATGTAAGCACAGGGATCACTGAATGTTGTGCTTCTGTGTAGACACTACAGTGATTAAATAAACAAACTTGCTGAGCTGTTCTGGGGCTTGTATGAGCTGGTGAGAGGAGACAATTTCTGATGGAATTTTCTTTAAAAAGCACCAACTATTGCAAGGTTTCTCTTCTGTGACTCATTTCAAAAAAATACTTCAAGTAAAGGCATGGATTACTAGACAAGTAGACATGCAGATACAGCATTCCCAGGCACTTGCTATAAATAGTTCATAAAAAGTATATTTAAAGCTAAAGACACTGGCTGCAGTTCCTGCTGATCTCCTGTTCTCTTACTCCATCACAGGGATCCTCTGCTCCATACAGAGTAAGGGCAAACACAAAAATGCAAACTGTCAGTTCACCCAAAGCACGTTGTTTTGTCACTAACCCCAGCTTTGACGTTTTTCCAAGCCACATTTGTAATTTCACACCTTGACAGGTAGGTAAAAGCTGTTAAAAATTGGGGCAGTTTCAGGGCAGTAGATTACAGAAATAAGTGGGAGGAACTGAAATCTTAGGGTGGGGTTTGTGCAGTTGTGCAAACCACCACCCAGTGCAGGTCTGCTCTCTCTCCCACTCACCACCATTCTGTTATCAGATTTCTCTTCTTACTGTCCTTTCTTATTTCACTTGGTCCCCAGCTTTCTGTCCCCTTCACTCTCAGCATCTTTGTCATCCCACATCACCAGGATCAGAATTTTGCTGCTGTCCCCAAGGTCCTGGAGGCAGTGAGTGGTTATGAACGTGCTGGGACCATGCCAGGAAAGGAGCTCATCCTTCCTTTGGGAGAACAGCATCCACCAAAACCCTGGGCAGCCACATCTGGAATGTTCTCCGTGTTTTAAGCAACATTCTTGGAGCTTTCAGAGCTGGGGGTGCTGCAGTTTAGGATTAATCTGTCTTCATGTCCTGTTTCTGTACATGCCAACATCTTTACAGAGGAATCCTGTCTGCCTGGGAAAGCAGAGCCTCCATTCATCTGTGGCTTCCAGAGGCCGAGTCAGAGCACCTGTGTTTTGACAAATTTGGTCTGTAGTATTTCCCAGCTCACTGAAATGACTTTTGGCTAGCAAGGCTTCATCCAAAGCCCTTGGCAAGAGAATGTAACCACAGGGATGTATAATGTTTTCTGTCTGAGAGCTCTGGGCTTGGCAGATAGGAGCTGGGTAGGAGTTTGTGAATTAATGTGGACTGCAGTGAGCCTGTGCAGTGAGAGAGCTCTCACAGCCAATGTTTTCCTCTATAAACTGTTGTGAAAGACTCTGGGAAGGGAAGGTGGAAAGAATCTATTTTTCTATGGCTTGATATAAATGCTTGTCTACCTCAGGCATGCAGTTATGGAAAAATTTGTGTTGACATTGTGTAAATACAGTTACAAATGTTGAATCTGCAAATAAATATTGCCATGAGAAGGGAAAAAAGTCTGTGGGAAGCTTTGGTCTCTGCTCTCTATCATATTTGTCTTAATCCAAAAGGACTGGTGGTATTTTGGGGCATCTGTTACAGATTTGTGTGTGTTCCAGAGCAGGTGAACTCAGCAGGTGAAGAATGGTGGGTTTTCAATGAAAAGCCCTAATTTCATCAGTGGTTCTCCCAAAAACACAAGCCATACCTTTGATTTCATCTTAAAGGATTGAGCATCCCATTTTCACACAGAAACATGAGCTGTGATTTATTTTGAGTGACATTCTGTTGCTTTCCCCACAGATGAACGTGAGGCAGTTCAGAAGAAGACCTTCACCAAGTGGGTGAATTCCCACTTGGCGCGTGTGTCCTGCCGGATTACAGACCTGTACACCGACCTGCGAGATGGGAGGATGCTCATCAAGCTCCTGGAGGTGCTTTCAGGAGAGAGACTTGTAAGTGCTTACCAGTATCCATTGGGGGAGTTGGGTTGGGTTTGGGTGGGGTTTTGTGAATCCTTGTCTCAACTGCAGTGTAGGAAATCTGGGTGCTGAGGGTTCAGCACTGAAAATGTCTTTTTATACATTAAAGAAAAAAAAAACCGAGCTCTATTGCTTCAGCTGGATCCAGACACCACTAAAATGCCTTCCTAGTGGCTTCAGTGGGGATCAAAGGAAGTCTTCTTCAAAGGTTCCTTGCTGGTACCATGCTGAGTGCTTCCAGCAGCATGTTCCCTGCTCCCAAATCTGACAGGCACAGAGTACAAAATGTTCCTGAGCCCCTTGGATCCCTTGGTGGTGGTGAGTTAGATGTGCTGGGACACCTGGGCCCTGTGGGCAATGGCCCATTTCTGTGCTAACAAAGCCTGCAGTGATGCAGGTGTGCAGGCCTGGCACATCCCTGCTCCCTTCCCAGAGCACACCAGGGCTGTGCAGGACATGCAGGACAGCAGCTGGAGAGCAGCTGGAGGTGTGTTCATCACACCCCACTGCTGAGGAATGTCCCTGAGTGTGCTTGATTTTACTCAGATAAGGTTTGGGCTTTCTTTGGTAAGGGGAGTATCTAAAATCAATATAAATAAATGGGTCAAATTCTTTCTTTGGGTGTGCTGAGCACCCCCTTTGGTACCAGCACAAGGAGTGGTGAGTAAAAAGTCCTTGTAGTGGAAAATGCTGCTGCACAAGAGGAGAATTGGGTGCCAGGAAATGGCTGGGTATCAGCTTCTCCTTCAGTTCCTTAAATGATGGCGATGCTCTTAACTGCCTAATTTGGAGCAATCTTTTCAAAGAAATACCAGTCTTTAGCTAAGACCCAAGGCTGCAGGGGGCTGGGTAATCACTTGTCATCAAGCTCTCCTATTAGTGGAGCTCTGTGACTTAAGACTCTGGTTAATGAGTGGAACATATGGCCCAGTGTAGTGTGTGTAGTGTGTGTGTGGGGAGGCAGGAGAGGAGCTGCCTGAGTGCATCTGGGAGGGTGAGGGAGCTGGGATGTGCACACAAGTGCCTCTGTGGGTGGGGTAACAAATCCTGGTGTTCACCAGCTGCAGTTTGCTCTGAGCCCCTCTCTGACCCTGCCAGACCACTCACCTCAGCCTCAGCCACGTGTTGGGTTTGATGTGCTCACTGCAGGTGGCAGGTATTCCTCACACAGGGATAGCTGAGACCAACATGCCCCTTTGTTTGAGGGCTGAGACACCAACTGTGTCAGCTCTGGTTAATTCTGCCTGTCTGCCTGTCAAGATTTGACTTTCAGCAGCAAATAGGAAGCTCAGAGCAGTCCCATGACTGTGGTTGCACCGTTCATTTCCATATTTCACTCCAGGTTTTGGAAAATGCAAACAGGGCTGTGGCAGCTGTGGGGTGGGGAGAGGACAGGAGCCTCCTGGAGCTGCACTTGCATCATTGTGTCTGGCACTGGCAGCTGTCTGCACCACCACACATTCTTTTTGTAGCTTCCTTATCTGAGGCTGGAGGACAGCAGGCTCTGTTTGAACAGTGCATTCCACCACACCTTCTTCTGCAAACAAGAGTAAACGCAATGCACTAAACCTTGGGACAATTACACACACCAAAAGTATTCCAGGAGAATCTTACACACACTAAAAATATTCCAGGAGGACTGCCATGCTGATGTTCTTCAGGTTTTGGAATTTATTTTAGTCAGTATTAGGTAGGTTCTGACATCTCCATGGCACCCCAGAGAAATTTGAAGGCAGATCTTATGCAGAAGGCTTAAAATCGAGACAAGAAACATCAAATGGTAAGAAAGCAGAAGCTAGCATAGGTGAGTATCCCATAAACATGGTGTATTTAGTGGTGCAGTGGAACAAACAGAAGTTGTTTCCTCTCTTTTGAAACTGGGATTCAGATTCTGGAGCCTGTGGAGCAGAGTCCAGGATTTTGGATGCCAGTCAGGGAAGCAGGGCTGCTCTTTGCCCTCTCACTTTGATTGCACAAACCCTGCATTTTCCAAAACTTACTGTGATTTTTGTTGGTGAAAACCCACAGTCCTTGGAGGTGTGTTGGAGAAACTCAGAATGAGAACAACCAATAACAGCAACACCTCCATCTTCCTGACCTTGCCCAGTTTGATTCCTAATCCTGGTCTTTAGTCCAGGCCTTACAGCATAATGTCCTCTGCACAGCAGTGTTTGGAAGGAAACTGATAGCATGCAATGCTCTCACTGAGCACAGTGGGAAAGAATCCAGCCAGCATGAAAGGACAGTTGTAATTTGGTTTGCACACACTGTTAACCAGCTTCCCCCAAACAGAAAAATAAAGCTGGGAATTGTCTTTGTCCTAAGATTAAGCATTTAGGTCAGTTTCTTCCCTAACCAAATTAAGGATTAGTAAATTCCTTGCAGTTCCTGGATGCTCAAAGGTCAAACCACTTAAGCACATTCTCTGTGGTGAATTCTGTCATATTTTCACTTGGAAAAGAGGAAGGGTTTTCATGTAGAACCAGTTTTCCTGTAACCTGTATGTGTAGACTCTGGGTTTGGTACTTGCTTTCCCTCCACTCAGTGTCTGGATCTGTGTTAGCCCAATAAATGTGCAAGGTATGTCTCACTGTGCCTCATCCTGGGGCTATGCAGGGGAGTGTGGCAAGCACAGCCACACCTTGCACAAACCAGACTCAGACACCTCTTCCTCTACATAAAACATCTCTGGTGAATGCTTTTGGCTCTGTAACCATGGCACTGGAGCTGCTGAGAGCACAAAATGAGATGAGCTTTCTGAATCCTTTCCTGCTGAGTTTGAGGCAATAGGGGTGGTGCAGGTGCTGCTTCAGGCAGTGGGAAGGGCTGTGTTAAGGCAGAGGGGACAGGCTGGGGTCTGCCAGTGCTGCTGAGAAGTGGCCACAGTGACAGTGATTGCTGAGCCTTGGGAACATCCCTGTGCAGGTGAGCAGCCTGGGAAGCTGCTCCAGGTGTGGCCATGGGCTGAGAGGAGCCGTGGGCTGGAGCTGGGGGTGCAGCTGGGCCTCTGCCTTCCCTCCTGCCCCAGAGCTGCCTCCTCCCTGGCATTTGTTTTGCAAGGTTCAGCCAAGCCTTAGGTCCAGCTTTCTACATCCCTAATGATTGATGGTGCCAGCTAAAGGCTGATCCCAGATTGTCCCTGCTGGCTGAGGAATCTCTGGGAGGCTGCAGCCAGCCATGCAGCTCTCTTCTGCTTCTTCTGCTCCACTGTGGCTCTTTGCGCTGGCAGCGTTTGGGATGGATGGAGTGTGCACAGGCTGCAATTTGGGCCTCTTTGGAGGGCCTTTTATACTCCAAAGCAGAAGGAGTCTCCTGGAAATTCTCCTCCTTGCTGTGAGCTGTGGGTTGATCCTGCACCATTCCTCAGCCTCGGGAGGAGAACAGACCCAGGCTGGCTGAGGCTGAAGCCGGTGGCCTCAGGGTTTGTGTGTCCCAAAGGGCATCTTCCTGCATGGCTTCCCTCTCCTCCATCCCCTGTGGCACAGGCTGTGTCTCCAGGGACTGTACCATGGCACTGGCTGAAACTCTTCACCTTGAATGCAGGCTGGGGCAAGGATATTGCCTGAGCTATTTCCATGGCCACTTAATTACATTCACTGCAGAAAACAAGGAAATTATGGCAATTAGTTGTTTGGCTGAGTAGCTTTGGTGACATCCCAGTGCACACTGAATAGGCTATTCAGCTGTAATCCTCATCTGCACAACAAAGTTCCCTTAATTCTATTCAGTTTATAGCAGAATTCTGCATGCTGATAACACATTCATTGCATTTTTGCAGTTGTACTGGGCCTTCATATGACTGTGTTATGTTGGTGTAGCTGATTTTTTAATTAGTATTTTTTTCCTATGAAGAAAAATTTCTAATCAATCTCTGTTACTTTCTTACTCTTTATCCGATTTTCTGACCAAAGAAAAGCAATGCCACTTCCTTCTGGAGGAGATTTACTGACTAGCTCACAGCTCAAATCTGAGCTTGTGAGTGAATATCCTGGAGAAGGAAACATGAGGGAAGTAAGCAGGAAAAATCCTTTGAAAGGCAAATGAAACTGGGGCCATGTGTCCAGCTCAGGTCCAGGTTATTGGTTTTTCCACCATGGGTTTGGCACCTGCTTCCATTATCCTGGTGAAAATGGGCTGGAAGATGCAAGGAGTGGGTTTGTCCCTGGAATTTGAGGAACAATTGCAATGTTGCTGCCTGGGAGTGGCGATGCCCCAGCCAGGACTGAGGAGTTTACAAGCTCTGATTTCCCCCCTCCCATCTACAATAATAAATGTTTTTATTCTTCCTTTTACCTTCCAGCCTAAACCAACCAAAGGAAGGATGCGCATCCATTGCCTGGAGAACGTGGACAAAGCCCTGCAGTTCCTGAAGGAGCAGCGAGTGCACCTGGAGAACATGGGATCTCATGATATTGTGGATGGGAATCACAGGCTGACACTTGGCCTCATTTGGACCATTATCCTGAGATTCCAGGTACAGTTGTGTGCACACACAGATACATGGATGAGCTTCCCATGCCTGTTTGTCACAGGCTTCACTGTGCATTTTCGGAGCAGAGGGCTCCCAGGTGCTCCCATCTGATGGGAGGGAGAAGAGAACCTGTCAGGATAAATCAGTGTCTGTGGTGCTGCTGACCTGTGGTGGGAGTTTCCTGTGAGGAAATTCATATGGCTTTCTTTAAAAATCACTAATAAATGTGAAGCTCCAGTCTCCACACTAGATCCAGGAGAAAATGCTGCCCTGAGCTTCTGTCCTTCTCCATGCTGGTTATCTATAACCTTGGCACTGACATGGATTTAGTGTACCCACAGGAATTATTTTAGTGTCCCAGCTAAGGCTTGAGACTTCTTGTTTTCCAGCAAATTCCAGATTGGCCTTTGCCCTCAGGCTGGAAAGTACTTTTGCAGAAAGAATAATACATCCATATGATAAATATATAACTCATAACAAATAGTACAGTAATAAACATTTAATAGCATTAATTTTGGTGTTTCTCAGCATTCCTTTCACCTTTTCCAAAAAGGCAATGTGTTTTCTGAGAGAAATATTGAAATCTTTTATGTTACTTATAGATCCAAGATATCAGCGTTGAAACTGAGGACAACAAAGAGAAGAAATCTGCTAAAGATGCTCTGCTTTTGTGGTGCCAGATGAAAACAGCTGGGTCAGTGTGGAATAAGTCATTATCTCTAAAGCTCTTACAGCATTTTGAGTTTTTGTTGAAATAATTTTAAATGGGCAAACATATATCTTGTTAAGTGAATTTAGAGAGAGGGAATTCAAGACAAATGAGTTGATGTTTACAAGCCAGAAAAGTCTGAATTTATGATGTTAATTCTAGGTGCTAAACACACCAATCTGACAATCCGTGAATATATGTAGTAATATACTGACTCTTTTTCACCCTATTCTGAACAAATAATGACAATTTCAAGATTAACTTAATGTCTTCCTGCTCTGGCTTTTGGTGCCAGAGTGTGCAGAGCTGCACTGGGGGTGCTGTGCTGATTGCACTCTCCTTGTTTTTGTTCTGCAGGTACCCCAATGTCAACATCCACAACTTTACAACAAGCTGGAGGGATGGGATGGCGTTCAATGCACTGATCCATAAGCACAGGTACGTGTGGTTTAATCTCTGCCCTGGTTTGGAGCTACCTGGGAGTTTGATTTTAAAATTCTGTGAAGAGCAGGAAGTTGAGGAGTTGCTGAGAGTTTTAGAGCAACTTGCCTTGATTTGAGCTTTACAGCTCATTGTGAGCTTGGCTGGGCAGCAGCTTCTCACACCACAAGTCAAAACAGGCTGTGTTTGGTTTCAAGGGCATAAATTACACCTGTGATTATTTGGGTTTGGTTTGGCTCTTGTACCTCAGTGAGTAACCCATGCCCAGGTCTGGAATTGGGGGGCAGGAGTAGGGAAGCACACCCAGAGCAGCTGGAGGGAAAGGAAATCCCTGCCCAAGGGTGGCCAGATGTGGTGCCAGGCTGCCATGGCTGGGGATGCTGCTCAGGTGGAGTTAATCCAGATGGATTGCACGCTTCCATGGGCATGAGGAGAGACCCATGACCACAGCTTTGTTCTTCTCTTCTCCAGGGCCACCTTCCCTGCTGTCAGGCCCCTCCCTCTTTCTCCCATGGCCAGGTCCTGCTGTGCCATGTGCTGGGCATTGCTTCATTCCTTTAACACTGCTAGGAAATGCACAGGGCACGTGAAACCTGGGCTGGGTTTTCTAAGGGTTGGAGATTTTAGTTCATTTGAGGGTGGCTGCACTGTGCTTTGGGAAATCTAAAGAATTTTCCATCTTGTCTAGGCCTGATCTGATTGATTTTGACAAGCTGAAGAAATCAAATGCACACTACAATCTGCAGAATGCTTTTAACCTTGCAGAGCAGCACCTTGGTCTTACCAAGCTCCTGGACCCTGAGGGTAAGAATTCCAGCAGTTTCAGCACTTAAGGGCTCTTTTCTCCCACCCCTCCATGTCAGAGCACATCTCTGTGACAGCTTTTTGTGTCCAGGAGCAGCTGGATGCTGCTGACTCACCTGGTGATACAGGCAGAGAGGGAGGGAGAGAATGTGAAATTTCTCCAGCAGCAAACTGAGCAGCAGTAGCACAAGAGCCCTTAATCCTGTGTTTATTTGCTGCCATCTGACAAGCTTGTTGGCCTGGCCATGTGTCCATAAAGTCATTCCAGTCAGAGGCTTCCTTCTGAGAAGGAAGAGTAGCAGAGGAGCAGGGAAGCTTCAGCCTGTGCCTCTGTGGGAATGTGTGTGCTCCCAGTGCTGGGGCAAGAGCCTTTTGTGTCACAGGGCAGGAGTGATGTGTTTGGGCAAGTTTCTTCTTGCTTATGTTCCAGTGCCTCAGAATTGCTGAGAAATATTTTGTTTTCTACCTGTATCTCTCAGATTCACCTGGAGAGACATAAGTTTGAATTCCTCTCTCCAAATGCTGACACAACACTGGAGTTGTCAATTAACAGTAGTTCTGTCAACTCACACACACCTCACAGGAGTTATTTGGCTGTGCACAAGCTGTGGCAAAGTCTGCAACTTGACTGCAAAGCCCAAAGGCCCCAAGCTTTAGCCCCAGTCCACACTACTGCCAGAACCAGTGCAAAGCTGCTCAGTTCATTTTTTATAGGGATGCCAACCTTAGGGGCTGAACTGCACTGAGCCCATCTCTGCCTCCCAAATGTATCCTTGGTGCACTCTGAGCTCTGTTGGTGTAGCCCTGCAGCTTCAGCGTGCTGAGATAACTCTTGTTTGGTTTGCAGATATCAGTGTTGATCACCCTGATGAAAAGTCAATCATCACCTATGTGGTGACATATTACCACTACTTCTCCAAGATGAAAGCTTTGGCTGTCGAAGGAAAACGTATTGGAAAGGTCTGTCAGTTTAAATTAAAAAATTGTTACAAAGCAGGCAAAATATTTCTGATTTTCTTTTTCCTCTTGGGTGTTAATTTTTAAAGAGTCCACTCTCTGGTAGTTTTGATTTTTTTGCTTTTGAACATGTTTTGAATGTTAAATATTCCCATGTGACTATAAGGAGTAGTTAATTTCCAGCTGCCTCACATTAGAAAACACTTGGCTGGTGTTTTATTTTTGCTTGTTCATTTTGCATCATTGCTACTTTTCCTTTCTCATTAACTGCTCCTCACCCTCTGGGCCCTCTGTCTCCTCTGGAAAAGTCCCTAATTTAAAACATGTGCAGTCATTCTCTGTCCTTTGGCAACACTGCCCCGGTCCTTACAGCTGGCAGACTGAGCATGAATCCTTGTTGAGCCTCAGCTCTGCCCCCCTATTGCTGTGGGATTTGGGGAATTTAGTGCTGCAAAATGCCAAGCTCTCATTTCTCAGGGATCCCGGCAGTGAGTACTCTGATTCACAGCTCAAGTCTCCCAGCAGTTTCTTTTATGTGGCTTGTTGGATTTAAATGACTGAAGAGCACTGCCCTTGTGACTCATGTGTGTTGTGCTGCTGCAGGTGCTTGACAATGCCATTGAAACAGAGAAAATGATAGAAAAATACGAGTCCCTGGCTTCTGACCTGCTGGAGTGGATTGAGCAAACCATTATCATCCTCAACAATCGCAAATTCGCCAACTCCCTGGTTGGGGTGCAGCAGCAGCTGCAGGCGTTCAACACTTACCGCACAGTGGAGAAACCACCCAAGTGAGTTTAATCCCAGCTTAACACAACAGTCACTGGTCTTGTTGGCTTAGTCACTCATTGATTTCTTTAAAAAACAAACACATCCAAGTAATTTTAGTTGTGGCTTAATTTATTTTCCTGAGCGAGCCCAGCTCTCATATTCCTGGTTGGTGCTCATTGATGTTACTTGGGGCCCGTTTGCTTTGTGCTGTTCAGTGTGCAGATAACAACAACAGCAGAGAGAAAAGTGTGTCTCCCACAGGATCTGGGAGTCCTGGAAGCTGTCCCTGCCCTGGGATGCCTGTCTTATCATATGAGTGGTAATAGCATACTGTGGTAGTACAGTAATGTCACCACTCGTGCTTTTAATAGCACTGGATAATACCAAAATGCTGCTATTAAAAGATCCCTACTGCTTATCCAACATGAAGAGGAAACGTGTCTGGCTTTGTCAAACAGCTCTACTTGCTCAAACTGATACAAGCAAAATGGGGCAACTTATTTCTGGAAAGTCTCTTTTAGGATTGTGATATCAAATCTGTTTATTATTTTTGTCTAATTCGAGTTCTAATGAATAATAATCACGACCTGAAACATTACACAGGATCCAGACTTCTTCTAAAATTGCAGACTATTCCCTAATGCCCATGGAGTTTGTTTATTTCCCAGGCATACAGCACAGGGAAAACAGTGGGAAGAGTTTACTGACTGCAGAGGGCTTTAAATAAAACTTCCATTTCTTGTGCTGATGGAGTGAACGAGGACAGTGCACGTACTAGAATGAAAAAAAAGCCTTTTCCTGTCCCCCAGGGGTTTAAATCCAAACACTCAGACAGCTGACTTCTGTGAAGTTGCTTTTGCTGTCTGCCCCAACTGGCTCCAGGGGAAGTGTGGGCTATTTCCATTGCTCCCAGCTTCTACACAAGATGGAGGTGTTTATGTGAATGCACCATTCACCATGTCAACATTTTAAACAAGTGCTTTATTATAGTTTATTGTAGTGAACTATGCTCAGTGTTTTATAGAAGTGCCTCCCTGTGAGGGTGGTGAGGCCCTGGCACAGGTTACCCAGAGAAGCTGTGGCTGCCCCATCCCTGGAAGTGTTCCAGAGCGGGTGGGACAGGGTTGGGAGCAACCTGGGATAGTGGAAGGTGTCCCTGCCCTGACAGAGGGTGTAACTGGATGGGCTTTAAGGTCCTTTCCAACCCAAACCATTCTGTCAGTCCATGATTCTATGATTATACCTTAGCAATGTATACCTTAGTAATAAAAGTTTGATTGTAACTCAATTCTCTTGCAAAATTTTGTTTAGATTTACAGAAAAAGGCAACCTGGAAGTGCTGCTTTTTACCATCCAAAGCAAAATGAGAGCCAACAATCAGAAAGTGTACATGCCAAGGGAGGGCAAACTCATCTCTGACATTAACAAGGTAAACTGAGCAGCTCCTCCCCTGTGACTCAGGATATTGCTGCTGTTTTCTCTCAGCAACATTTGATCTCCAGCCTTGAAGTGGGGGCTGTAAGGGATGGGTGAGGTGGGGTGACCTTTTCCTGTCACCTAAGTAGCTCAGACTTACTACCCTGAGCCAGGCCTGGGGTGTCCTCAGCATCTGTAGGAGCTTCTGCTCCAGGGGCTGCCAGCTCTGCCCTGCCCCTCGTGGTCCTGGCTGTGGGACAGAAGTGACAGAAGGCAGCAGCAGTAGGTGCTGTGCCCTCCCCTTCACCTCCCAGTGCCCTGCCTGGCCATTGTGGATCCCTCTGGGGTCCTGCAGCCTGTTCTCTGCAGCTGCAGCTGCCAGGGCAGGGCTGGGCACAGCACTCAGGGATAGCAAACAGCTCCAGCCTGGCAGCTTTCTCCTTTGTGTTTGATCATGCTTGGCAGTCCCAGAGCAGCTGTTGTGGGTGTCTGTGGCCTCATCCCAGGGAGCAGCAAACTGCTCAGCTCTCCTGGTTGCAGGAGGAATGCCCAAAATAGTCGTGTTTCACATCTGTTTGGATTTAGATTGAGTTTGTGTTTAATTGAGGGGTTTTTGTTGTCTGTAAGATCTGAGAGGTGATTAGCTGACTTCCAACATGCTTCTAAGACTGCTGATTTTTGTAATATTATCAGCATGCATATGAATCACTTCTGGCTTGGGGAGAATAAAGGACTTATAAGCAGAAGTAGCCAAATTCTGCAGCTGTTTTCTTTTCCAAAGTGTGATAAAGAACAACAGTGTATGTTGATTTTGGAGGTGAGAGGCCATGAATCTCTAATTCCTATTTCCTAAAGGAGGAAGATAGAATCTGCATGTTTAGGAGTAGCACTCAGGAGATTTTATTTTTTTAAATAAACACTTTCTTACACATTCAAGCCAGGTGGTTTCCTTAGGCTTTATTGGGAAGAGGGGTAAGAAAGGACAAGAGAAAATGAATCTGGGATAAACAACTTGCTCAGAAAATGACTGATTAATTGAGAACAGATTTTAAGTCATGTGTTTATATTAGCAAACAAGGTGTAGGGCCAGCCAGTGCAAACTGGATTTATGGGCTTATAAATAATTGAACCAGTTTGGTGAAAGTTGCCTGTGGTGACTTCAGCCCTGATTTCATGCAAAGGAGATGGGATTTATCATAATCTTGTAAGAATGTGTTGTTTAGAAGCCATGTGTTTTTCCTCCACATCTTCAGGCCTGGGAAAGACTGGAAAAAGCTGAACATGAAAGAGAACTGGCACTGCGAAATGAGCTCATCAGACAAGAGAAACTGGAACAACTTGCACGGAGATTCGATCGCAAGGCAGCTATGAGAGAAACTTGGCTGAGTGAAAATCAACGTCTCGTTTCTCAGGTGCTGCTCTCAGAAATTGTCTGGGTGACTAAAATGGTTCCCATGAGTAATTACAGGATGCAGTTCTTGCAAGGGGAACGTTTTCTTCCCTGGGCCTCATATTTTACTACATTAATGTATGTGTGTATTTATTTATTGTATTTAGTTACTCTGTGTGTGTATGTACTGTACATTCTCTCTTTTATACATTTGGGATTCCCTTCCTTGAACTGACCAGCCTGTGGTCAGGAGAATTTGATGAGGAAATAATTACCCACAGTCAATATTTTCTTTATCTGAATATTTTGGTGAGTTCAGTGAAATTAGCCCAGGAGTTAATTTTATTGTTTAATATTAGAGATGATAATATTAGATCAGCCCCAGACTAATCCTGATGGCCATGTGATTCTTCCCCCAAAGGCAGTGAATAATATCTCTGATTTTATCAGTGGTTCTTTATTATCAGAGGCATCTCTTATTTTATTTAAAGAAGACTCTTGGGAGCATTTTGAGATCCCAGATTTGCTAACAAGCTTGTTTTGCCGAGTCAGAACTGACAGCAGAGATTGAGTAGCGAGACTTTTGTCCTCAGCAGCCATTCCTGAAGAAGTGCCTCTGTCTTTGCAGGACAATTTTGGCTTTGACCTCCCAGCAGTGGAGGCTGCCACCAAGAAGCACGAGGCCATCGAGACGGACATCGCGGCCTACGAGGAGCGCGTGCAGGCCGTGGTGGCCGTGGCGAAGGAGCTCGAGACCGAAAACTACCACGACATCAAACGCATCACTGCAAGGAAGGACAATGTCATCCGCCTGTGGG
Source organism: Zonotrichia leucophrys gambelii (assembly GCF_028769735.1). Lineage (NCBI taxonomy): Eukaryota > Metazoa > Chordata > Aves > Passeriformes > Passerellidae > Zonotrichia > Zonotrichia leucophrys. Next base: position 101,998,621 of record NC_088172.1, read on the forward strand.
AGTATCTCCTGGAGCTGCTCCGGGCACGCAGACAGCGCCTCGAGATGAACCTTGGGCTGCAGAAGATTTTCCAGGAAATGCTGTACATTATGGACTGGATGGACGAGATGAAGGTGGGTGGAAGTCCTTTGAGAATGTAGACAAATATTGCTCAGAGGTGTACGTGTCCCTTTCTCTCAAGATTCATTTTGCCCCTCTGGTTTAGTAGACAGACTCAGAAGATCCACATTCAAGAGCACTGAACAAATTCCTTATGATTTCTTAGCAATAAAGATTAAAACCACGTTAAGGAAAAAGAACAAATTCACTCCTATAAAAAGCTACTTTGCAGCTTCATGTTTGTCCCATAGAGCCCAGAAGTTTTGGTCACAGTGCTTGAGTAAAGATGACAGATTTGGTAAAAGGGAATTAAATAATCTCTCTCCATCATGACTTACATGGGGAGCAAGTCACCTCTTCACCTCTCTGCTTTAAAAAGCTTGAATTTCTTCCTGTCTGTTCTCCTGGGATCTGGGAAGGGAAAGGACCATGACTTGTCCATCAGCCAGCAGAACTTGGAAGCTGTTGGAGGAAAGAAACAGCTCAGCAGGAGCTCACAGCACCTGGGCTGAGTCCTGCTGAGCTAACTCAGCCTCTCAGCATCCCATACTGCAAGTTCATTAAAGAGCAGTCAAGTTCTTCATGGTTGCCAGTGATTTCTAAACTGCTGGCTCAAATTTGTATCAGCCATGTCTCTACATTTGAAATTTCTGTCCTTCTGGGCTTGGAGTTCCTCTGACCTAATGTACCAACAGAGAACAGTGCCTGGAGTCCCAAAGAAGCAAATGGCTTATGGCCTTCAGCTGAAGCCTGTTTTACTTGTCTTCCTCATTTTCTTCAGGTGCTTTTACTGTCCCAAGACTACGGCAAACATTTGTTGGGAGTTGAGGACCTGCTGCAGAAACACGCTCTGGTGGAAGCTGACATTGCTATTCAGGCTGAGAGAGTGAGAGGGGTCAATGCCTCTGCTCAGAAGTTTGCCACTGATGGAGAAGGTAACCAGCACCCAACATATCCCTTTAATTACCTATGAGGTTATCTGTGAGACTCATTAATTCTGCAAGATAGGTTAGCTAAACTCCCCACCAGAATGAGAGAATCCAGCTCCATTGTTCCTTCTGTACTCAGCCTTTCAATGATTCATTTGTCCAGGAGCCTGCTCAGGAATTGAGTGTGGCATTCTGCCTTGCATGGGATGTCACACTCCTCACCAGCAGCTGCTGTGACTTTGTAGAGGTCACCACAGTTCCCCATGCTGTGTTCCTAATGCAAACATTTTCACAGATTGTTGGACTCAGTCTGATGGTGTCCTGATTTGTCCTAAAAGGAAGCAATTCCCTAGAACCCAGCACTGCTAAGAGAGTAAATGGCGTCCATTTTGTGCTGTTGTGTATAAATCTAAATTCAGTGAATTTTGTCTCACTGGAAACAGTCATGAACATCTTTCCTTTTGGGGTTTTTTTTTGTCTTTTGGAAAGAATAGTATTTTCTGATCTGTGTTATTGTGTGGTGGAGCTTGAACACTTCCCACTCACTTTCCTTAGACTAACCATGGATTCTTTCACGTAAACCTTGTAGCTGGCACACGCAGGAATGCAGAGCTCTGTGAATTCAGAGGAATTCACGCAGGAATTCAGAGCTCTGTGAATTCAGAGGAATTCATGCAGGAATGCAGAGCTCTGTGAATTCAGAGGAATTCATGCAGGAATTCAGAGCTCTGTGAATTCAGAGGAATTCACAGCTCCCCCTGAGCTGTGGGGGTGGCAGTGAGCCAGCCCAGGTGTAACCCACACTCTCTGTCCCGGCAGGTTACAAGCCCTGTGACCCACAGGTGATCCGGGACCGCGTGGCTCACATGGAGTTCTGCTACCAGGAGCTCTGCCAGCTCGCGGCCGAGCGCCGCGCGCGCCTCGAGGAGTCCCGGCGCCTCTGGAAATTCTTCTGGGAAATGGCTGAAGAGGAGGGCTGGATCAGGGAGAAGGAGCAGATCCTGTCATCTGATGACTACGGGAAGGACCTCACCAGTGTCGTCCGACTCTTGAGTAAGCACAAGGCGTTTGAGGATGAGATGAGCGGCCGCAGCGGCCACTTTCAGCAGGCGATAAAAGAAGGTGAAGACATGATCGCGGAAGAGCATTTTGGGTCTGAGAAGATCAGAGAAAGAATTAAGGATATCCGGGAGCAGTGGGCTAACCTGGAGCAGTTATCTGCCATTAGGAAGAAGAGGCTGGAGGAAGCCTCTCTCCTTCACCAGTTCCAGGCTGATGCTGACGATATCGATGCGTGGATGTTGGACATCCTCAAGATTGTCTCCAGCAACGATGTTGGCCATGATGAATATTCCACTCAGTCCTTGGTCAAGAAGCACAAAGATGTGGCTGAGGAGATTGCCAGCTACCGGCCCACCATCGACTCCCTTCACGAGCAGGCCAAGGCCCTGCCGCAGGAGCACGCGGAGTCTCCGGATGTGCAAGGCAGGTTGTCCGGAATCGAGGAGAGGTACAAAGAGGTTGCTGAGCTGACCCGGCTGCGTAAACAGGCCCTGCAGGATACCCTGGCTCTCTATAAGATGTTCAGCGAGGCAGATGCTTGTGAGCTTTGGATCGACGAAAAGGAGAAGTGGCTGAATAACATGCAGATCCCAGAGAAGCTGGAGGACCTGGAAGTGATCCAGCACAGGTGAGAACGCCTTTACCAGGAAGTTTGGGGAATACTGGGTGGAAGTGTTTTAACCCAGCTACCTTTCTCAGCTTGCCTGTGGCTCAGATTCTCTAATGCCTAGGGGATCTTGTGTTTGTTTGTTTTCCCCCACTCCAGGTTTGAAAGCTTGGAGCCAGAAATGAACAACCAGGCATCCCGTGTGGCCGTGGTGAACCAGATTGCCAGGCAGCTGATGCACAGTGGCCACCCTGGGGAGAAGATCAAAGCACAGCAAGATAAACTCAACACAAGGTAAGTGAAAGCCTCGTGCTCAGGAACATCACACCAGCTGGAACAAGTGTGGTGGGGTCATTTGATCTTCTTAAGTAGGCTTTTTTAAGATATTCTGATGCTGTTACCTGAAGAATCTTTAAGGCTTCAAAAGGAAAGAGTTGTGCCTTTCAAATACTTGATTATCAGGTAGAGTTTTGCTCTTGACTTAAACGGGCCCTGAGTGTGTCAGCACCTTGATTTGAGTGCTGGAAATTGACTGTAATAATTACTACGATAAAAAAGAAATCAATATATTTTTGTGTAAACTCCCGCATTTTTTAGCTTCAGAATGAACCAAGGGAGTGTGAAAAGTTGGTGTAACTGCCAATTTTTCTCTTGAGGAAAAATTATACTCAGAGTGCTGGTACTTGTCACATTCTAATACACACCATATCTGGGTTAATGATTGCTTTGCTAGAAATACTGATGGTGTGGGAAGGACTGAGGAAACCCTGAGTAGCTGGGTTTACCAAGCTGCTGAGAGCAGCTGCTCACTCAGCAATGCTGCCACATCCTTTTCCCACAAATCTCAATTTCTCTGCTCTCCTCTCCTCGCACATTTCAGGTGGAGCCAGTTCAGAGAACTGGTAGATAGGAAGAAGGATGCTCTGCTCTCTGCTCTGAGTATCCAGAACTACCATCTTGAATGTAATGAAACCAAATCCTGGATCAGGGAAAAGACCAAAGTGATTGAGTCCACACAAGACCTGGGTAACGACCTGGCCGGAGTGATGGCCTTGCAGAGGAAGCTGACGGGCATGGAACGGGACCTGGTGGCCATCGAAGCCAAGCTCAGTGACCTGCAGAAGGAGGCAGAGAAGCTGGAATCAGAGCATCCTGACCAGGCACAAGCCATCCTCTCCCGGCTTGCAGAGATCAACGACGTGTGGGAAGAAATGAAGACCACCCTGAAGAACCGGGAAGAGTCCCTGGGAGAGGCCAGCAAGCTGCAGCAGTTCCTGAGAGATCTGGATGACTTCCAGTCCTGGCTCTCCAGAACACAGACTGCTATTGCCTCCGAAGACATGCCCAACACCCTGACAGAGGCTGAGAAGCTGCTCACTCAGCACGAGAATATCAAGAACGAAATCAACAACTACGAGGAAGATTATCAGAAGATGAGGGACATGGGTGAGATGGTGACACAAGGACAAACTGACGCTCAGTACATGTTCCTGCGCCAGCGCCTGCAGGCTTTGGACACCGGATGGAATGAGCTTCACAAAATGTGGGAGAACAGGCAAAATCTCCTTTCCCAGTCTCATGCCTACCAGCTGTTCCTCAGAGATACCAAGCAAGCAGAAGCTTTCCTTAATAACCAGGCAAGTGGTCAAGATATACCTGACTTCATTTCTGCAGGTTGGCACTGTGTGCTGCAAGCAATTAACAGACCAAGTCTATTGGCAGGAGAGCCACAAGCAGACAAATTGTCCTTTCCTAACTTTATTTTACTTCAAACTGTTCTTGGGAGGTGTCTGTTGTTGGAGCAGCAGCATAGCCTGAGTGTAACAGTTTTCTCTCTGATTTCTTTAATTCCAGGAGTATGTTCTGGCGCACACGGAGATGCCAACCACCTTGGAAGGAGCAGAAGCTGCTATTAAAAAGCAGGAGGATTTCATGACCACCATGGATGCCAATGAAGAAAAGATCAATGCAGTTGTGGAGACGGGCAGGAGGCTTGTTAGTGATGGGAACATTAACTCTGATAAAATCCAGGAGAAAGTGGACTCAATTGATGACAGGTAAGGGCAGAATGATGGTACAATGTAGCTGTTCCTCCTTTAATTCTGTTCTCTGAGAGATGCCCTTTTAGCAGGATTCAAAGGCAAAGTAACAGCTTAGGAAATGTCTGTTCCAGACTGTTTTCTTTGTCTCGTGGAAAAATAGGAACTGTCATGTTTCAAGAATGCACCAGGCTAGTCTTAGTTAAACAATACCTTTCCCACTTTCTAGAGGCTTGGTAGGTAATGAGCTCCCTACCCCGAATTTGGTTGTTTGAGCGTTGCCTTGTAATTCTTGGAGTTTGAGCAGACCTGATGCTCTGGTGGGAGCTGCAGCAGTTGGCTGTGTCTGGTTCCACAAGTCTCAGTTTCCTTGCTGCCCCCGAGCTGGTGTAATTACAATAACTTATTCCTGTCCTTCTCTGGAGAAGGAATGTGGCTCTTCAAGGGTGTAATTGGCATTACATGCACCCCACCCACTCGACTTTGATCACCTCTTCCAGCTTGTCTGGCCCCTCTGAGATCAGATTAGGCAGCGCTGGTACAAGTGTGTCTTTCATCCCAGAACAAGTCCTTTGCTTTCTCTCTCTGGCTGAGGCACGGATGCTGTAGAACATTAAAAGTTTCTTTTTCTTTGAAACCCAAATGTTCAGTTTTGATGGCTGTTGTTCTTTCTGCCTTTGGTTTGGATAACAGTGGAGTCTTTCAAGGCATTGTGAGTGTCAGAACACAGCAGTGAGCTGTGAAATGTCACTGATGACCCTCCCATCAGACTTCATTCTCCCACAGCTGGTAAACTCAGCTGTGCAATGCAAACCAGATCAGCTTCTCCTGGTGCCTTCATCTCCAAGGAGAAACTGAACTGAAGTAGTTCAGAAGATGTTGTACCTTTCCTGTTTGGGCAGAGGTGTCCCACTGTGTGTGCACCCATGCATCCTGGCTTCAGGAAAGGCAGCTCCTGTTCCCAGAGCTCGCTGAGGGCCTCTGACAGCTGAACCCCCAGGGTACCCCATGTTGCCATTTTCTCTCTCTCACCAGCTAGCTCTAGATCCCAGAGAGGATCTGCAAAGGCCAGGAAGAGGAGATTATATGAAAACAATCAAGAGGACAACTAGGACAGTGATTTTCCTTATTTACCCTCTCTAAGTGCCCTCTAATCTAAGTTTTCCCATCCACTTAGGAAAGCAGGAGAGTTTGATCCCAGCCTTCTGGTCAGGTGTCCTCTTTCTGCAGCTTTTGGTGTGAAAGGAAAGCATCCAAGGATATCATAGCAAATGGCCAGCTGGAGTGGGACACAGCTTCACCCATGTCCTGTGTGCTCTGCAGAGGCTCTGGTGGCTGTCACCCCAGTGCAGCTGCTCCTCTGTGCCCCGTTGTCCCTGCTGTCCTGCCTGGGGGACGTGTGCTGGAGCTCCTGCTGGAGCTGAGCATTTCCTCAATCCCAGAGCTATTTCTGCCGAGCGCTGCAAAACCCATCCGGAGCTGCTGTCCAGGAAATCCGTGTGGCTGCTCCCCGGGCCCGGGGCTGATAAGCCTCCAGAACAAAGCCCTGGGGCTGCCTGCGCTGGGAGGGGCAGCAAAGGAAGCCTCTTTGCTTGCACAAAACGTGGCTCTCCCAGCCGAGCTCCACCTGGATGTCTGACAAAGGACCAAAACAAACAAGCACAAATATGTGCAGTGGCTCCACACTTCCCATAGGGAGCTCTTTGTAGTTTCTGGTATTGTTCAGAGTGGGTTTTGCAGTGGTGCTTTTGAGCTGTTCCTAAGGAGACCCCACTGGCCCTGCCCTGGGATGGTTCCTGTCTCAACAGGGATGGCACAAGGGGGAGGAAAGTGCAGTAGGAAAGGAACACTTCAGCACAACCTTTCAGTGCAGTTCACAAGCAAGAATGAAGGAGCATAAGGACGTGGAGTAAGGGTAAGGGAAGGAGAAGATGGGTTTGCATCAAGCTGTCACCAGCTAACTTTTCCAGCTGGGAAAGAAGCTGCTCTCCCTGTGCAGCTCTCCCTGCTTGGGTGACTTCTGCTGCTCTGAAGCATTTTCTCCTCCATTTTCTCTTGGAAGAGTGTTGGGGTGCTGCCCCTCTCCATGTGCCTGCTCATGGCCTCTGATTCTGCAAGGGAGATTTAGTCTAAGGACAGTGGCAGATCTGGCACAAGTTGTGATCTGAGCCTGTTTTACATCAACTTTTGTATTTGTGCAACTTTCTGCTCAACAGAGAACAGAAGTAAGTTTTGTTCTTGCCCATTCAGAAGGGAGAGTGCCTTGTTTGCTGGAGCAATGAAAGAAGCTCAAACTGCCTTTCATATATCTCAGGATTCCTAGCAGTCAGCTGCATTCACACTGTGTGTAAGATTTATTATTTCTGCACAGGCTTGGAAACCCACAGGCTTACAGTTAAACCACAAGTGGTTTTGTCAGTTTTCAGCACTGTCAGCATTCTCAGGGGCCTCTGGGAGTCAACCTGAGGACACTGGGCAAATTCTGGATTAATTTGTGTCAGACACCTCCTTGTGCTGAACAGATCTTACACTTATAGTGTAATTCCTATGTGTGATACAGAACTCAATAATTGGAGTCTGCAGAGCAAACTATTCTTCCAAAAACTGTTCTAGCAAATTAGTAAGAAGCAGTCATTGACAACCTTAAGTGTGAATTCTTTAAAAGAATTTAGGGATATCTGAACCCCTTGGGTTATTGACATTTAGGTACAGCTAGTCTGGAGCAGGAGAACAGACTAAATAACTTCTTAGAATCCTTTATTCCCATTAAAAACTCAGTGATGAAAACACAGGAATTCCTGTCTGTTCCAGCAGTGCCCATCCTCAAAATGCTTCTACTTTGTTATGGTTCAGCCCTGTTCTTCAGGGAAAACTCATTGTCCAGTCTCACTCCAGGTCACCTTGAACAAAACAACCTTGTACAGTTACACAGCTCTAAGCACCAAAGATCATATTTGTTATGCTATGGCATCATCTGTTTGATATCCCTGCATGGTTTCCTGCAAAGTCCTTCTAGTCAGTATTTCCAACACTCCATGGGAAATATTTTTTATTAGTTTTTTAAAATTTGGATTTTTTCAACATAAGAACTTCTGTACTTATCTTAAATCTGTTCAAGCGCCCTGAAAATTCTCCTTTAAACTTCCTAACTCGTGTCCTCTCCAGAGTACATGAATCTGTAATGTAATCTAGCCTTAAATCTCTGAAATCAGCCTGATAAAATCACCCAAGCAGTTCTTTGCTTCATTTCAACAACCTGAGTAATGCAGAGTGTTTGCCCAGGCATATAAAAGCCAGCCAAGAAAGAGTGGAGTCAAACCCCGGGATGTTTGCCTCATTAGAGAGGTTTTTCCTAAGGCACAGTTTGTGTCTTTTCCTTTGTGTTCCTCTCAAAACTTCAGCCTCACCTGGGCTTGGACTCCAGGCTGTTGCTTTGATGGTTCCACGTGTCTTCCTTGCCATGCAATCCATAAATCTTTTTCCTGACTGCACCTATGGAGGTGCTGCTTGCCTGGTTGATTGAAGGCAGCTGTTAAAGCCAAAGAGAAGCAAATTGTAGTCCTCTAAAGGCTTTTCTCCTATTCCTCTGCCTACAGACCTTTTGCTTTTATAGAAAATGTGTCTCCAAGTATTCCCTGTGTTTCTGCAGTCACTAAAGTGGTGCCAGAGAGCTTGCTGTGGTAGCTCAGTGCAGACCAGGAAAAGTGGTGTCATAATCCAGTTGTCATCAACATGTGATTTATGGTCTTCTGCAGTATCATGGGTCCCTGGAGATCTCCACTAACATGGATTTATTTAGCTTTTGCCAGTATGTGCTGAGCTCATCTTATAAACTGCCACCCTATAAAATAATTTCTAACTCTCAATCCATATTTATCTTATTACAAATGGCAGCAATATTTCACTTTAAACCCCTGCACAGTGCAATAGGAATAAGCCTAGCACCAATAAGCAGTAAATAAAAATGGTCTCCTTTACTCTGGCTCTTCCTTATTAATTGCCTCATAAATAATGAAAGGATGGAAGGACAGGGATAACTACTCCACATTAAGCATTTTTAAAAACATGCCCAGAGGTACCTTGGGAATCAGCCCCATTCCATTTGAAGGACCCACCACAACCTTTGGGACTGCCAGCCTGACTCATCCTTCAAGGAGCAAACAGGGGTGAATTAAATTAGGGCTTCTGGATTAACCTTTCCTTCTCTTTGGCTGCTCTTAAACACTCTGAAAAATATGTTCCAAGTGCTTCCATAAAGCTTCTGTGTGCAGAACCACCCAGGGGTGCTGCACGTGGGTAAACACAGCCTTGGGAAGGTTCTGTGGCCCAGCTCAGCTTTGTGTGCTGAGGGTGTTTTACCAGGAGCATTCCAGCAGGTGCACCCTGCAAGGGCCACACAACGTCATCTCACTGTGCAATTTGCAGCTTTCTTGTGTGTTTTGGCAACAGCCTGAACTCTCCTGTGGGCTTGAAATGAGTGGGCCACATTCTGTCCATAGCATGTTGTGAAACCCTGCTGGCTTCAGAATGTTCTGTGTGTGTTTAACAGGTCACAAAAACAAGGAGATGTGGAACTTCAGTGAGCCCATTAAATAACACACTCCAAAATGTCCTTTGAAAGGCAGCAAAGGTCACACACCACAAACTTCCCAGCACCTGTAGTCCAAAGAGGCTCCAGAAACCACCAGTGACAGTTTCCATGAAATACCTATTTAATTTCCTTTCTCTGTTGTTTTTTTTTCTGACCAGACATAGGAAGAACCGTGAAGCAGCCAGTGAACTTTTGATGAGACTCAAAGATAACAGGGATCTCCAAAAGTTTCTTCAGGATTGCCAAGAGGTAAATCATGGCCTTTCACTTTTATTGCTGAAAGCTGCATCCTGCAGAGGAGCATTCTTACTCCATATTTTATGAGGGCTGGAATGCTCAGTCATCCAGCAGTATTTAGGAACATAAAAAAACCCTGACCATACCACTGCAAAAAAGAATGTTTGTTTTTTTCTTTTCTCATGAACCAGATTTTCTTTTGTCATCTAAGCTAAAGACATAGAAAACTGTCAAAAGCAGTGAAGATTTTCTGCTGTGATAGAAATTATAACCCTGTGGAATATAGTGGGATTAGCAGTGTACCTACTAAAAGTTTTGTCTGCAGCTGTACAGATGGATGTGGGATGTAGGGGATTTCAAGTGATTTCTAGCAAACATCAGTCAGAAGAATAGGAGGTTAAGAATAAAAAAGGAGAAAGATTAAGCTGTGTCATTTATGTGTGATTTACCTGATAGTTTACATGTGTTTAAAATTGTTAAGTATTATAACATTTGAAAAAAGAAATTCTTTCCAGATTTTCTAATCCCTTACATGGACTGTTTACACTGAAGACAGCATTTTAAAGTTTAGAATACTCTTGTTCCTAGCACAAGGAATTAATCAAGTAATTTTCAGGTTATTTCATGGAGTACTGGCAGATAATAAAGAGCTTTGCCTGTGAGGTTTTGATCAGAAACTGGGAAGTGATATTTGCTGCTTGGTTGCCTGGATTCAATCTGTTTCCCAGCATTGCATAAGCTGTCCATGAGCTTCAATTGCTTCTTCCTTGGTAGTTAAAACATGACAGATTAGCAAAAAATGTGCTGTTATTAGCAGCAGCTTCTTCCTTCCTCTGTGCCAGCTCTGGTTCAAAGATCCCCTGGCTCTCAGGGCTCTCCTGGCCCCAGTGGCAGTGTGGGTGTGTTCCCTAGGATCTGGTTTTTCCCCCTATATCACTGGAAGAAAAAGGAAAGCATAAAAGCTCCAGTGTTGGCTGCCTGAATGCCTTTCCTCTCCCTTGTTTCTCTGCAGCCACTAAAACATGGATGTCTCGACTGCACAGTTCAGACAAACTTACAATTACCCAAATGTCAGGGATTTCTCCAATTCTCTTTAAGATGAATCAACTTTGGTGATAATTGAAGAGCTGTTTCTTGAGAAAACTTAAAATTTACATCAGTGTGGGGCCTGCTGACACCTCTGTTGGGCTGGAGGGTTTGTGGTGAACAGCGCTGTCCTGTGGGGTGGAAGGGAGCCAGGGCAACACCTCCCCCTTGGCTTTTTCCTCAGCACTGCCTGTGGAGCTGGGAATTGTTAGGGAGCAGCTTTGAGCCAGTCCCTGCTTCACCCAGCAATGATCCCTTGGCCTTCCTGCCTGCTGCTGCCTTAGGGACAGCTTCCCATCTGTGTGCAACCTGAGGAAAGGCAGAGTGTTTTCTGCAGCCCCTCCCTTCCCAGGGCAGCCACATTGTCACTGTCACCCCTCATCAGGGGCGGCCTCCTGCCCCTCACCCTTTCCTGCAGAGCTGGGGAGGAGTGTGGCACTCCAGAGCAGTGGGACAGTGCTCCTCACAGCAGCCCAGCAGTGATAACCCCCCTCTGGGGTCACAGCTGAGGGAAAACAGCAGATTTTGTTGTGGTGAGGAGTCAGAAACACTGTCACAGGTTAGCCCTGAGTGCTGCTTTTCCAGCTGTTTCTTGCCCTCATCAATATGAATGTGTAAAATAAACTTGCCAAGTGAATGAAACAGTGACAGCAGAAAATTCCAAGTGGAGGAGATGTGATAAATGTTACCATTTAGTTTTCTTGGATTTCCTGCTCTTTCTCAGCTCACCTTCAAGGGAAGAGTTTGCAGCTGACCTTCCCTGTGAGTGCTTGGAAGCCCCAGCAGTGTCTGGGCTCATTTCTCCAGGGCCATGGTGAAAGCTCTTGGCAGACTCTGCACTCTGAAGTTTCTGTCCCAGAGTGTGCTGGCAGGATTTGCCATGTGAGCCTCCCTGCAGGAAGGGCTGGCAGCTTGGCTCCTGGCACAGTCTGGGAGTGCAGCAGCACTCGGAGCCTTTCCCCCTGCCTTGCTGCTGCCCCAGGCTCACAAGGATTTGTCTCCATTTCCCTTCCTTCCTGCAGGCTTGGCACTGCAGAGTGGCAGCCAAGAGCAGGAACAGGGTCAGGTGTACAGTTGCAAAGGATGGAGGAAGCCTCATTCTCTCCTGGTCTTAACAACTGCTGGAGAAATAAATACTCCAAGTGTGATTTTGAGGCAATTTAGGGAACTGTATTATTTTTTTTAAATCTACTTTCACACTCAAAAGTACTGATTTTTAGTGCCTGTAGTGGTTGCAAAACCCAGATTTTAGCAGTGAGCCCTTAAATACTTGATCTGCATTTCTGTGCTCGGAGGGGTTTATCCCAGCAGGCCCTGGCTGTGAACCACAGGCTGTCCCTGCCTTGCCTTCCCCCAGCTGGTCACAGGAATGAGCCAGCCTCTCCTTGGGAAGCACTTCTAAATCCCCAGAAGCCTTAATGCTGTGGCTGAGTAAAAGCAAACAGTGAAAGCCAAGCAGTGCAATTTGCAGAGCAGAGCAGCTGTCTCCTCCCCAGAAGGGCAAGAGTAAAACCACTAATTCTGGGTTATATCCTAATCTCCATGTAGACTTTGACTGTTCAGCAGCACAGAAGCCTGTTCCAATGCAACCTTGTACCTACAGAGCTCTTCACTGACATGAGCAATTTTCTGTTTAGATCCAATGAGGAGTTCCTTTGATTGCTCTGATAAGTTTTCCCTTTCTGGGGAGATTTGAGGAACAATTGAAATTTTAAGGGGCAGTTGAAAAGAGAGTCATGAGTGATGAATGGAATTTGTTGCCCTGTGTCCTGAATACATATCAAAAGCCTCTGTTCCTCTCCTTTTTGGGCTGCTTGCTCACCCAAGTGCTGTTCTGGAAACCAAGCTGAGATTTGTTTTGACATTTTCCGCTCTAAATATGCAGAAAATGGACCTTTTCAAATTCTGTAAACATTCCTGTGAATGTGGTTTTATCCACACCTCAGGGATAGATGAGGCAGTCAGACTCACCCTGGGAGGAAATGCAATGTTGGCTGCTAGGATCATTTTCACATTCCATTTGCACTTGGCAAATCAACTGTCTCTTAAAGTATTGCTTTTCTCTAGTGGTGATATGGAAATTGTCCCCAGTGCCTTTGTACTTGCTGAAAATCAGACAGAAAACAATCTTGGATTTTATATAATGGGAAAAGGAAAGTCTCCAGTACCAAAACACTCCTGGAGATTGGATAAATAAACAAATTACTTATGTAAACCTATACAGAGAAAAGACTGAGGGGAAAAGGTGCAAATGTGCTGTGAATTAATGGTACAAAACCATCTGTAAGAACCTCCACAAAACCATCTGACCAATAAGTAGTGCACATTTCCCTGTTTCTCTTGCTGTTGAACCTGATTCTGCTTATCATAGAGGTGATTCCTTTCTGCTTGAATCAAGGGTTATTTATGTGCTGGAGATGGATGTTAGAATTGAATTGTTAAAGAGGCAGATCCTTGGCTGAGCCCTGAGTAAATCCCTGAGTAAGAGCAGTCTCTGAATTCACACGACTCTTCTGTAGAGGCATCTCTTTATTCTTGATCTGGAGGCATTTTGCATTATTTCACACCAGGAATGTTTCCTCACACCCCCATGTATTTTCCTTTCCAGCTCTCCCTCTGGATCAATGAGAAGATGCTCACAGCCCAGGATATGTCCTATGATGAGGCGAGGAACCTGCACAGCAAGTGGCTGAAGCATCAGGCATTCATGGCAGAGCTTGCATCCAACAAAGAGTGGCTGGAGAAGATTGAAAAGGTAGGTAAAGAACATCCAAAAAATGCCCTTATCTTCGTCCAGGGTGCTTGTGCACAGAGATGGGATCTGTTCCTCTGCAGAACTGGTCCTTAAATCACCCCACAGCTGAGATTTCTGGTGGGTTGTGTCTCCATTCAACCCATTTTATTCTTCATTGATGTTAAAAGACTTTTATCCAAGACATTCACTCAGACATTGGCTAAGGTGCCAGTTTGGTTTTGTCTAGTCCTTCCTATCTGCCAGAAGGAAGGCAGAGCCTAAATTTCATACCCAAAGGGTAAGTGGGGCAAGTGTTGGGATTTGGGCCAATGAAGTAGAAGCACTTCCTGGGAAATAACAGAATATAGAGAATAACTGAGTTTATTCTTCTGTGCAGCTAAGCTGGCTTCCATTCATTCAGAACTATAGCCAAGCTGACTTTCCCCATGCAAAATTAGGCCATGAGGTAAAGAACATCCAGTTTTGTGATTAATTAAGATTCACAGCTCTGTATCAAGTTAGTTGAAGCTTTAATATGCTGTGATGAGCTGTACTTCCCCCCCCACCATTTCTCCTGTGCAGCTCTGGAGCACTGAGGAGTCTCCTCTTCAGCTCTGACAGTGGGTTTCTGTTCAGTGTAAGTTAGCTTAATTGCTCATTTCCTCTCCCACTTTGGCACTCCATATCCCATTAGAGGCTTTTCTGTGATCTACAAATAGCAGTACCCTTTAATGGTGTAATTAGAAGGCTGCTCTTGGTACTGGAAGTTCCTTTTTAGTGATGCTAATACATCCTTCTCCTTTGCCTCTGAAAAATCAGATTGCAGCAAAGCACCAGGGTTGTGTACAGAGTTGTGGCAGTCCCTGGATTAACATTCACATGGAATGTGCTGGGTTGGGGGCAGCATTCCCATCTGCACCCAGCTGAACAGATAGATAGGGATAATTAGAATGGAGACAATATTTCCCAAACTCTCCCAGCATTATGCTGGGTGTTCATGGTTCTCTGGTGATGTGGCCCCAGGGGCTGGGGCCTCAGGAAATGCAGTGTGGGCAGCTCTGGCTCCCTGCTCCATCCTGCCTGAGCCATGGCCCCAGGAGCTCCCTTCGGGGAACATGTGCAATGGAGAAGAGAAAGGAGGCATTGCTTGACCTTCCCAGTGCTAAAATCCCTCTTCCAGGCAGCAGAGGGACCTGGGAGCTGATGTTCTGGAAGGAGTCACTGGATAATTGGAGATAGAAAATGAGTGGTTGATGCTGCCAGCAGATGAGAAATCCTGAGTGCTTATTAATCAGGATAATTGCCCTAACGGGCTGTGAGTGCTCCCAAGGAGGTACCATTTGGTTGCTCTTTGCTTTGCAGGAGGGGATGCAGCTCATTGCAGAGAAACCAGAGACTGAGGCCGTGGTGAAGGAGAAGCTGACAGGTCTCCACCAAATGTGGGACGAGCTTGAATCCACCACCCAGACCAAGGCTCAGCGTCTCTTCGATGCCAACAAGGCAGAGCTTTTCACCCAGAGCTGTGCAGACCTGGATAAGTGGCTGAATGGTTTGGAGAGCCAAATCCAGTCGGATGACTACGGAAAAGACCTCACTAGTGTCAACATCCTGTTGAAGAAGCAGCAGGTAAACAGAGCGTGGGGTGCAGCAGGCAGGCAGCAAATACCTGCAATAAAAGGAATGGGTAGGGCAGGCTTTCAGTTTAGAAAAGAAAGAACTGCTTTTCTTTCTTCCTATTCTTTCATGTGTCTTTAAGAAGCACAAGAAATTCATCCAGCAACAAATAGTTATTAACAATAGTTATAGTTATGGACAATAGTTACTAACATGGTAAATCCTCACTGACCACCATCTGCTCTCCCTTCTGAGGAAGCTGTTGACATGCCCTAATTGTATGAACAGCTTTCACCCTGGTTTTCAGGACCCTTTTGCCATGTTTCTGTTTAGATGCTGGAGAATCAAATGGATGTCCGTAAGAAGGAGATAGAGGAGCTGCAAAGCCAGGCAAGGGCTTTGAGCCAAGAGGGCAAGAGCACAGATGAAGTCGATGGCAAACGCCTTACTGTAGAAAAGAAATTCTTGGAGCTGCTGGAGCCTTTGAATGAGAGGAAGGCCAACCTGCTGGCCTCCAAAGAGATCCACCAGTTCAACCGGGATGTGGAAGATGAAATTGTGAGTACCAAAGAAATCCCATTCCCCAGCCAGTAGGAAAATGTTGGAATATTGCTGCTTTCTGCAGCTTGTGCATGCCAGCCTCTCTCTGCTGTCCCAAGTGTATCTGGGGTTGCTTGAAATCCTGTGTACTCTCTCTTCCAGTTGTGGGTCGGAGAGAGGATGCCCATAGCTACATCCACTGATCATGGACACAACCTCCAGACTGTGCAGCTACTAATAAAGAAAAATCAGGTGAGTAGGTGCTGTTAGAGCTCTATACCTGCTACTTCTCCTTAGTGCTGACTCATTTGGGAAGGAAATGTTTGGGGTAAAACAATGGGTGCTGTGGCATGCCCACAGGGGGTGGCATGACCACAGGGGGTGGCATGACCACAGGGAATGGCACAGCCCCAAGTTGTCCACATGAGCTGATGGTGGGTGTTTTGCTGCCCCTCTGAAGTTAAGACCCCTGGCTTGTATTTTCTTTTCATTTGTGCATCATCTCATGAGTCAATTTTCTCCCATGTAGACCCTTCAGAAAGAAATCCAGGGTCACCAGCCTCGTATCGATGACATTTTTGAGAGGAGTCAGAACATCATCACAGAGAGCAGCCCCAATGCTGAAGTCATCCAGCAGAGGCTTGCAGACTTGAAGCAGCTGTGGAACCTCCTCATCGAGGAGACGGAGAAGCGCCACAAGCGCCTGGAGGAGTCTCACAGGGCTCAGCAGTATTACTTCGATGCAGCCGAGGCTGAGGCCTGGATGAGTGAGCAGGAGCTCTACATGATGTCAGAAGAGAAAGCCAAGGTGAGCAGCTCCACACTGACACTACTTTGGCTTTAATTGCTGTGCTGGGGTGAGGCAGGTGATGTAATTTGGTGTGGCACTGTGGAATGGTGACATAAACAAATGTAACTTCCTGGTGAAGGCTCAGGTGATGATGGCTTCTGCCTGTTCTGACATCTGTGATGGTGTGCAGGACAGGCTGTGCTGTATGGAACCAGGGAGCATCCTCACACTGCAGAGGGCAACTCTGTGCCTGCCTTCACTGCAAGGCCAGGATTTGCCAGTGTGGTCCAGTTAGGTCCAGTTTTTTGTTAGTTTTGGTTTGACTGCACAACACACCTGGCTGTGGAACAGAGCCTGGTGGTCAGTCAGCTACCACTGTCACCACCTTGACTCCCAGTGACCATCAGCTTTGACTCCCAGCTTCACACTATACCAAAGAGAATGTAAACTCCTCTTTTCCAAGGAGGTGTTAGTGCTGGAGCTTGTTTGTTATCAACATAAATGCACCATGTTTCCCGCCCTGGTAAAATAAAGCTCAGCTTTATATCAGAAGAACACATTCCACAGGTGTTCAGTCTCCCATTAAAAATGGCTTGTTTTCTTTTTATCTATTGCAAATAGCTCACAATGCAAAATATTGTGTTGTAAAGATTTATTGACAATATCAGTTAACACTGAGAGTAGGAGGCTGGTTTTCTTAGCTATAACAGTGCATAAAAAGTTTCAGTTGGAACTTCTCCAGACACTTTGCTGGAGAACCCATTGGCATGGACTGTGTAGAATTTCTTTTCTTTGCCCCATGCTGTTGTTGAGATGCCTGACAAGTGGTGTGTCTTAATCTGTTCCATGTTTCTGAGCCCTGCATCAGTGCTGTGGAAACACCTAAAAAGCTTCATAGAAAAGGAAGCTCTACATGCTCAGTGCCCAGCTGATGTAATTTTGTTCTGCACCCCAGAGGGATGAATGCATTATCTATTTCACTCATTATTTTGCTTTCTGGGGGTACTATTTGCTGTGACATCAACTATACCATTGGCAGGAGGACTTCTCTTCAAGCTGTACTTGGGAGCAGCTCCTTATAATTCTTGCTGTCATTTTCTGTCACCCTTTCAGGATGAACAGAGTGCAGTGTCCATGCTGAAGAAACACCAGATTTTGGAACAAGCAGTAGAAGATTATGCTGAAACTGTGCACCAGCTTTCAAAGACCAGCAGAACTTTGGTGGCAGATAATCACCCAGAAAGGTATTCACTGCCATTTTTAATTGGCTCATGAGTTATTTTAGGAGTTCAGTCCCTTTGGGTGGTTCTGGCACACAAAGACCACCACAGAGAGTAAGAAACTCAGAGGCTCGTACAGAGGAAGAGGAGTTTAGCCTCAGTCAATTCAAGGTGTCACCCTGATTTGGCCACAGACAGGGTCAGTATGTGCAGCTGCTGATTTCTGGTGGTTCTGGACACCTGGAGACCTGTCCCCTGTGCAGGCTGCAGTGTCAGGTCTTGGCAGCACTGCTGAACATCACAGAGGCAGAGCAGTCCTCAGGCCAAGGTCCAGATCTGCTCTTCCAATCAACTCTTCCAATTAACTTTAATGTCCAGCAGAGAAGGTCACTGTCATTAATCCTTCTGCAGTGCTCCCCAAGATCTGCCTCTTCTCTTTGAGATTGCAGCAGAATCAGCGCCTGGAATCAGATGCTTTAAACATGGGCACATTAGCATCTTACTTTTGGTAAATTTATCTCACTTTTCATAAATTGCTTTCCCTGAGGGAGAACTCAGGAAGCTTAAGAACCATTTTGCTGTAAGAGCTGCAGCTCAGCAGATTGAATTCTGCACTGGCTTCAGCTCCAAAGCTGATTCCACTCTGAGGCTGATGTATTTAACTGCTCAGGCTGGAAGGTGGCAGTGGCCTAGGCCAGACACACTCTGCCTCCGGTGGAAGGTTGTTATTTAACTCTAAAGCACTCTCTGGTGGTCATGAATGCTTCTGATGAGAGCACATTTCCTGGCTGAGCTGCCTGAGTACTGGAATAACATCATCAGCTCCACAAGGCAGATGGAAGGCACTTTGACAGCTCTGTATGGCTCAGACAAAATAGAGGCAAAAGATACAGCAAGTAGAAATATTCATCCCTTGTGCAAATGCTGAGCTTTAAGGGGTAAGAAACCCATGAGTGCTGCTGAACTCTGAAGCAGAGTTTAACTGAGAAGGAACTGCTCCCTGCCTCAGCAGCTCAGATCCTGCCTGTAGCTTTGGGAGAAGACACTGGTGTGATGGAGAGCTGGATTCCAGCTCCCCTCTCTAAAGCCAGGGGTTTACAGTGCAGGACAGACAAGGTTCCCAGCTAATGCTGTCACATCCAAGTCAGATTCCTGCCTGCAGCAGACGTGCATTCTGTGGATTAAATACCCCCAGGGACTTTTATTCCCTGCAGTTTTCCCCACTGGGTTTTGCTTGCAAGGGCAGCGCAGACTCAGCGCTGTTTGCTTTTCCAGCGAGCGCATCAGCATGCGCCAGTCCAAGGTGGACAAGCTCTACGCGGGCCTGAAGGACCTGGCCGAGGAGAGGAGGGGCAAGCTGGACGAGAGGCACCGGCTGTTCCAGCTCAACCGCGAGGTGGATGACCTGGAGCAGTGGATTGCCGAGAGGGAGGTGGTGGCAGGGTCCCACGAGCTGGGCCAGGACTACGAGCACGTCACGGTGAGTCCTCGGAGGGCCTCTCTGGTGCTGCTCACAGGGGTGCCTTGGCTCTCTCAGCTCTCCTGTGTCTACAGCGCTGCATGAGGCTCTTGCTGTGCCTTGCAGATGCTGCAGGAGCGGTTCCGGGAGTTCGCCCGGGACACCGGGAACATCGGGCAGGAGCGGGTGGACACCGTCAACCACATGGCCGACGAGCTCATCAACTCCGGCCACTCGGACGCCGCCACCATCGCCGAGTGGAAGGACGGACTCAACGAGGCCTGGGCGGATCTGCTGGAGCTCATCGACACGAGAACACAAATCCTCGCAGCCTCTTATGAACTGCACAAATTTTACCACGATGCCAAGGAGATCTTAGGGCGTATCCAAGACAAACACAAGAAACTGCCCGAGGAGCTCGGTAGAGACCAAAACACAGTGGAAACACTACAGAGAATGCACACGACGTTTGAGCACGATATCCAGGCCCTGGGCACCCAGGTGTGTGGCAGGTGAACTGTGGGTGTGGGAAGCTGAGCTGCAGAATTTGCTGCTGCCCTTGGTGCTTCCCACGTGTAGTGCTGTGGGAATAACCTCACCTGCCTCCTTTCCTTATCTGTCTGGCTGCTGCTCTGTCATTGCATTCAGTTATTATCTAAAGTAGCAATCTGTAAGTACACAGGCTCCTCAACATATTGGCAGTTGTTGGATGTTATTCTGTTTCCTGTCCTTCGTTGAAGAAGAAATGAGAAAGGCAGAGAGCTTCTGTATTGATTTAAAGTACAAAATATGAAGGAATGTATAAGCCTGGTTGGCTTTTTGAGGTTTGGTTTTATTTTGGTTGGTCAGTTTAGGGGTTTTTTTGTTTTTAAAAGAACCAAAAAGCCCCAATCAAACCCTTTGTGTCAGGTTTATTTTTCCTTTCTGAGAGGCAAAGATCTACACAGAGGCTTTCTGTCTTGGTTATCAACCTGGGCATTCTGAATTAAATATGGACTTTTTTGGTGTGTCCTGAGAGCAAAAGAGATTCAAAATCCACAGTTCAAGCTAAGATTTTTAAAAGCATCCAAACCTGATCTAATTCTGAATCTTTTGAAGCTAAGGTGTGCCAAGGAGAAAGTGGCAGCTGCTCATACAGCACAGGGGGGATTCCAAATCAAAATACAACATTCAGCTGCCACAAGGAGAATTTGGGAAGGGAACAAGTTGCTTAAGGAATGAAGGAATTACAACTGACTGTATTTATCCCAGTAGGTCAGGAAAGAGCTGCCAGCCAATTCTCTATTACGTTGCAATTTACACTAAAACAAAGGAGATAGAGCAGGCATTTGATTTTCCAGGTGTTTTACTTTCAGAAGCTGTAGATTTTATACTGAAAATGGGAGACATTCACAAAACATCAATCCCAGTCTCTCAAAAAGGTAATTATAATCAAGACCTAAGTGAAGGAATATGTAATCACAGCACAGAGCTGTGGAGAAGGCACTTAGGATAATTTCTGGGTGAAACAGCCAGAGCACCAAGGTGGATCATTTTGAGAGAGGTCTCTGTGCCTGTTGGTAGAAGGCTGTTGATTTGATGTTAAAAAAATTAATTATTAGATAAAAGCTAATGGAATGTTTTCTGGCTTGCAAAATATGGAAAACAGTCAGGAATTAGCATTTGCCATCCCAAGACAGTGTTTGAAAGGAAAAGATTTCTAATAGTAGAAGGTTCTTGACATTTCCACATTTTCTTCTCTTTGAAGTTATTATCTACATTTTTGAAAAATAACCTCTATCAGCTGCAGTAGTGGTTTGGACACTGAGTTCCCAGGTGCTTTTGTCCCTTGTGTGAGAGGAAGGGAATTTGATGATGAAAATGGTCCCCATTTGCCCTGACATGTAACAGACACTTGCTTTTGGCACTGTGTCTCACAGGGAGTTCAGGCAGGAGCAAATCTTTGCTATTTTGGGGGTCCCTTGGCCCTCCAGTGTTCTCTGAGGGATAATACTGGCTCACCAACAGCACAGCCCTTTCTAGTGTGAACAGACCAAATCCATTTGCAGTGACTTTAGGAGGCCCCTGAGGTGATGAATGAGCAGCTGAGTGTCCCTGTAGCTGTGACTCAGGAGTGGCTGTGTGTGTCCCTCCCTGCTGCAGGTGCGGCAGCTGCAGGAGGATGCAGCGCGCCTCCAGGCTGCCTACGCCGGGGACAAGGCTGATGACATCCAGAAGAGGGAGAACGAGGTCCTGGAGGCGTGGAAGGCACTGCTGGATGCCTGTGAGGGCCGCAGGGTGAGGCTGGTGGACACAGGAGACAAATTCCGCTTCTTCAGCATGGTTCGGGACCTCATGCTCTGGATGGAAGATGTTATCCGGCAGATAGAAGCCCAGGAAAAGCCAAGGTAAGGCAAGGCTTCCTTCTCCACCCAGAGATAAGGCTGCAGCTCACCTGAGGAACCTCTGTATCACTGAGGGTGGCTTTCAGAGCCTGCTGCTGCAGCATCTTGCTCCTGTGGGTGGCTGCTGGAATAACTGCCATGGAAAATTGTACCCAGAGAGACTTGGTCTCACACCGGGGTTATTTGATCTCTGATTCAGGCCAGAATGGTGCTGTTCCTTGGGACAAGCTTCCTGAACTACAAAGACAATGTAGCAATCAATTTTTTCCATATGGAGTTGTGGGTCAGTTTTAAAAATGTAGCAGCTGTTGAATCTGAAATCTGTGTTTCTGCTCATTTTAGGGATGTTTCATCTGTGGAACTGCTCATGAACAATCACCAGGGGATCAAAGCAGAAATTGATGCCCGAAATGACAGCTTCACTACGTGCATTGAGCTTGGCAAGTCTCTGCTGGCCAGGAAACACTATGCATCTGAGGAGGTACCGTGCTCCCTGCACACAGCCATGGGCTCCTGGGGGTTCTTCACAAGGCAGAAACCTGCCCTGTGTCACCCACAGAGTAATGACAAGTGTCACCTTAGGCACAATGCACTTAAGTGCTGTTGGGAAATCAGGGTATAACCTCACTCTGGCAATTCATGGTGGGTAACAGAGGTGACATCGAGATTTAAAGTGTCATTTTCAGCCCAGAAAATGCAAAGTTGCTGCATTCCATTCTGCAGAGAATGGCTCTGGGATGGAAAGGTGTCTTCCTTAAGCAAGGGCAGAGGCAGCTGTGAGACAGCCTGAACTTCCTGCAGGGGAAATGGAATGCTGTGGAGAGGCCTGCTAGGGGAATGAGCAGGAAAATGTTTGTTGTGTAGGGACTAAATTCAAGGAATATTAAGAGAACCATATCCAGCTGCTGAAAGCCTTGATTTATTTCTGAGGTGTCCAGGCCACAGGATAGAGGCTCAGCCCTTGCTTCTCCTGCCTCCCTTTGGGGAAGGGAAGGTAATCAAACATTGTGAGGCACTTCCCTCTCAGGAAGGGGAGAGCTTCTGCAGCAGTCCTGAACAGCATTATTATTATTATTATTTTGCATTATTCACTGGGAAAGGGCAGAAGATTCAGTGTCTGATTGCACTATTTACATTTGTTTGCCCATTACACCCTTTTATCAAATACTCTGTGTGCTGTAGCTTTTAACAGACACTGAATGCTTATGCAAATGTGATATTTTAATGGAAATGTCACATTTATTTATACTTGGAAGAGAAAAACAGCTGTTGTTTGCACAGTGAAGTCACTTCCTGAGGAATTTGTGCAGTGTCTGTCAGTGCAGGGTTGGGGGGAACTGCTGCCTGGTGCTTGTGTAACAGCCCTGCTCTCTGCTCTCTGCTCTCCATCCAGATCAAGGAAAAGCTCCTGCAGCTGACAGAAAAGAGAAAAGAAATGATTGACAAATGGGAAGACAGATGGGAGTGGCTCAGACTGAGTAAGGACACCCTTGGATTTCTTTTGGGATGGGCCATATTTAACTTTCTGCATTGTGCCTTTCTGAGCGTTGAAAAAAACCTGCAGCTCCTCACTTTTGTTACAGTGCTTGGAAGTGTGTTTGTGCTGGAATAGCTGCAAGGTTCACACCTGTTTGTTGTTAAATAATGAATTTGAAACCAAGAAACCCCCACCAAAGGTCTTGCTCTGTATGATCAAACTTGGAACTCGATGCAGTAGCTCTACTGTATTTGCAGGTGTCACATTCCAGTTTCTATGCTGAAAATAGTAGGTTACACCAGATTAGAACAAAAAAACACCCTAAATTTGCAAAATGCAAAGCCAATAGGAGAAATATCTGTCTTTTCAGTGACCAGTTTCACTGAACTTAGTTCAGGGGAATACTTAGCCAAGTGCATGTGCTTTGTTCCCTGAGCTGGGTTTAGATAAATCCCAAAGCTACCACAGTGCTCATCTTTGTGACATTAATGGCACTGCCCCCTGTGCCCTCTCTGCTCAGTTTTGGAGGTGCACCAGTTCTCCAGAGACGCAAGTGTGGCTGAGGCCTGGCTGCTGGGCCAGGAGCCCTACCTGTCGAGCCGTGAGATTGGGCAGAGCGTGGACGAGGTGGAGAAGCTGATCAAGCGGCACGAAGCGTTTGAGAAATCCGCGGCCACCTGGGACGAGAGGTTTGCAGCGCTGGAGAGACTGACCACGGTGAGTGTCTGAACCCCCTGGCCATTCCTGCTGCTTTGGAACAGCTCCCAGCATCACCAACTTGATCTTAATTTCTTGGTTTTTTGTTGATTGACCTCAGCCAGCCACACAGAGCCTGAAGTTTCCTATTTCTAGCTGTAATAAAAACCCTCTCTGGTTAATTGGAACTCAACAACCTCCAAGGAAAAAGCCTAAATGATAAATGACCTTAAGAGTCAACAGGAGCTGTCTCAGGCCTGGGAGTGATGACCCAGAAGGAAATTTCAGAGCTGAACAGTTGGCTCCAGCCCTCTGCTGTATTAGCTGGCCAGTTATTTTTGGTTAAAGACGACAGTGGTGGGAAAGGGGCAGTGACAGTGATGTTTGTTGTGTTGTGACTGCTCCAGTGCAAGGCTGTATTGTCCTCTAGGAAGACACAATGAGAAAAAAAAACCCAAACTCCAATTTGAACACAACTGCAGTGTCAGTCCTTAATGCTTGGAGAGCATTTTACCATATTTGGAGAACAATTTGGCTTTAGACACTACAGCTGAAGTGGCCTGGGTTTTCACACACACTGAGTGTCACAGCTGCAGACAAAAGGAACTGGAGTTTCTCAGCATCTTCACAAATCAGGCTGGTTTTATGGAGATGGGTGATTTCAGGGATTCAGACAGGAAACATTTTATTTCTGTGTTTGGCAAGCAGACAAGAAGATGTCACTTTTGGAGATTTTAATAACTTGGGCTGTTTTCTTATTTGTCTGGATGTTGTTCTAATAGGATGAGTAGGAAAATAGACATGGCCACTGGAGAGCTGCTGTCAGAGGTTCTGATGCTTGTGCCCTCCCTGACAAATTCAGTGCCACAAACTCTTTTAAGGCCTGATGCCTTCCAATTTGATCCCCATTTACTTCAATTTCAGTAATGTTCCAGAAAAACATACAGAGTTGTTGCTAGTTTCTAGAACACCCCACAAAAATGAGCAGTGTTTTTAAATAAGAAATGTTTCCTCTCGCAGCTGGAGCTGCTGGAGGTGCGTCGGCAGCAAGAGGAGGAGGAGCGGAAGAGGCAGCCGCCCACTCCGGAGCCCAAGGTTGCAGAGGATGGAGACTCCCAGCAGCAATGGTGAGCTGGACTCTGCACTTTCCCTGGGGAACCCTTGGGCTGAAAATGTGCTGTGAAAGGAGAGGAGCTTGTATGGGTTTGTAACACGACCCTTGTTAGGAGGCTTGGTGGTTTGTGGGGACAGGACATCTCCCAATCCCCTGAATTCTGTGCCAAGCTCCCATTTTCCAGTTGTCACTGCTGAGGCATCCCTGGCCCAAAAGTGGGAATGCTGCTTTTGTCCTCTGGGGCATGAACTGCAGTTCCTGAACCAACTTGGCTTTTTTCTTCGATGAGCATCATTTACAGATTTTAAGCCATTTAGAAACTGCTCATGTGATAGGAGGAGGTTTATTTGTAAGGTAATTGTCAATAAAGTCTGGTTAAATCTCACATCACACTGGATTTATTCAGTTGGGCCAGAGGATTTTAGGAACATGCTTAGATTTCTTAATTTAATATTCTGTAAGAAAATCTCATTTTGTTGAACGAGGTGAGTGACTTCCAAGAACCTTATACAATTTCTTTTATTTTTCCTCTCTCCAACAGGGATGGGACAAAAGGAGAACAAGTTTCCCAAAACGGTTTGCCCTCAGACCAGGAATCTCCACGGGTTAGTTACCGCTCCCAAACCTACCAAAACTACAAAAACTTTATTAGCAGACGGACAGCCAATGACCGCTCGTGGTCTGGACTGTGAGCCACAGAATCACTTGCAGCAACAGAAACCTTTTTTCAGTATGGTTTACTGGTACTGGTTTAATCTTTTGGCTTCAGATTTCCCTGCTGCTTTTCTCTTCCTTCCCATCAGTTGACTTTTATTTAATTAGCAGCCCCTTGGACATATATTTGCTTCACTTTAATCTTTGTTTATTTGAATCTCCTCACTGACACTCAGTTGCTTGAAGGTGACACATTTATTTCATGTTATTTACTGTGAGTTTTTCATGTCGCTAATAGCATTAAGATTTTCCAGCGAAAGCCTCCTTTAAATGAGTAATTGAGATGTAATGAGATTACATCCTAATGAAGAAGAGCACTAGGACCTGACAGGTATGACGCATCGAGTTATACTAACAGGTCTCAGCACGGCAACTTTATTAAATCAGCTGCATTAGCAAGAGTTATGTACCAGGCCAAAGATAATCCACACGAGTGAGCTGGGCAGGAAGGGCTGGGAGGGGGGGAGTGTGACTGTGGACAAATAAAAGCCTTAAGGTTAGTTTGTATAACATTCCATGCAGAATGGACTCATTGACTGCAGAGACAAATAAACGTGAAATAAACCATTCAAAACCAGTATCTAGATTTATCTGGGAGTTTAGTCCTCATGCAGGGTTGTGATCTTGCTGTGTTGGGGCCCCATTTGGCCTCAGTCCTGTCCAGGTGGCACTACAGCAATTCTATTTCTGGGCACCAGAGAGGCAGGGGTGTAAATGAGAGTAGGGTGTAACCCCTTGGGGAGAGGATGTGATGCTTCCTTTACAAACTAAATAAAATACACTGTCCAAGATCCCAGCTCTTGATTTTACATAGGTGCAGGCTGAATGCTCCATGCCTTACTTGCTCCTTCTTGACAGGGGTGTCCCAGTGGAGTCAGGATGCATGCCAAGAATCCTCACGTGCAGCCATGACAATGCCAGTAAATGTCCCTGGAGTTAAGGCAACACAGGAGCTGGCTCTGGCTCCCCTCCCTCCCCTTCCTGCAGAGCCTCCTTGTTTCAGTTGATGCTTTGAGTGAAAGGACACTTCTCTTTGTTGCTGAGCCTGGCTCTCTGGGGTCACATTCAGTGCAGGAAAGGCTCCTGGCAGGCTGGGATCTGTGCATAGCAGGCAGTGCTGCAGAGCAAACACGAGTCCCAGCCCAGGGCTCTGGCAGGAAATGCCTTTCAGCACAAGTTTGGCTTTAAGAAGCCCATCCTAGTTAGATCTGAGTCTGCACACAGACTCTGCCAATGCTCCCCAGTACACAGCAGTTCCACCTTTCTCTTTCTGGAAATAAAACCTTTTGGTTCTTCTTTAGCATTCAGTCCTGAAGTGAGCTGTTGTACATTCTAATGTTTATAAATTCTCTACAGTTGTGGCAGGGAATGTGAGATGATCTTCAAGCACATCCCAGATAATCATCTTGTTGGTTAGCACAGCCTTATACATCACCTGTTTGCTTCTTTTGAAATTTTATTTTATTGCTATGCTACATGATGCATTTCCATGTTCATCTTTGCCATCTGCACTTCAGTCTTCCATGAGAACTTCCAAGCTCAGTTTGTGGAGTCCTGTGTTGCAGTACCTTGGGTGTACAGAGCTGTGTCAGTGAGGCACAAGATGTGCTGCTGTTGGTCAGAATTTTGGTTTCTGACAACTGGCTGAGCAGTGCAGCTGGATTGTTCTGTGTGGGCTGAGCTTGTGAGCTGAGAGCTGTGATTGAAAGGGTGTGCCTCAGTAACTGTACTTTTGTCTTTCCACTTCATGATGCATGTTTTGTTTTTTTGTTTTTTTCTTTTGTCAGGATAACAACATATAGCTTCTTAATGCTTTTAAAAATTCCATGTGAATTTATGGGGATGCTCTGGTGGCTGCCCTGTGCCTCCAAAGTGTGTCAGTTCCCAGGGCAGGATAGCTGTAGCTTCAGACTCCACCATCTGCAGAGCCTTCACATGTATTTTGGTGAAAAAGTAGTCTGTAGAAGGAATTTATAGAGATAGATTTTTTTTAAATTTGCATTTGTACACTTACATAAAAACTCCACTTTTACGACTATGAAGAAAAAGTAAGCCATTGATTAAGGTCATCATTTCAGGCAGTAGAAGAGTAGGATTTCACCTATTTATTGCAGCCTGTGGGTCTGGCTGAAGGCATTAGGAAGGTCCTTTTGACAGAACAGCCTAGAGGTTGGCATCTCTTTGCCTTGTAAGCAGGCAAATCATCTGGTTCTTCAGCTGTGGGGCAGAGCCTTGAGTCCATGAACTGAGCAGATGTTGCTTCAAGCACTGCGAAATCCAAAGGGGCACCTGTGTCATTGTCACCACCTGTCTTGTTGCATGTCCCAGTCCTGCTTTAAAGAGTTCCAGAGTAGCCTGTAGCCACTAAAGCACTTCCAACTAACCCCTCAGGCCCCACTGAGAGAACTGTATCATGTACAGAGACCTATTGTGTTGTAACAGGAGTTTGCTGTTGCTGTTTGTCCTCCGTGGCGTTGTCTCCGCATGCCCCACGCATGTTTCCATTGAAGTGTGTTCAGCTCCTGTTTTCTCTCCGTTTTCATGACACATCCTTTGCAGAGCTGTTCATGATTTATTTTGCTTGTTTTCTGTTAATTGTAGATAACACGTGAAAGGAAATAAAACCTGAAAGAGCGTCAGAAAAGCTTTTCATAGCCCTTTTACAACTGGTAGAATTTGACGTAGAAGGTGCAGGTCTGATGATGTAATTAAAGTTGGCAGTTACTTCTCAAAGCCAGGGTTGCAGCACTGAATTCCATATTGTTTCCCATAAAATCTGTTGAGCAGCTGTGCAGTGGCTGCTGGTTTGAAACTGGTTTGGTTAACCTCAGATTAGGGGTTCTAGGTACCCCCAAAGCAGTTCTGTTTTCACATCTGGCTGGTACTGCTCCAGCAAATGCGCTGCTTTCTGTGCCAGTGCAGGGGCCAGGTACTTCTGGGGAGTTTATTTAAGCTGTGGAGATGAGTTCCTGTGGGCTGTGTGATTCCTCAGTGCTGGTAAGAGGTGTCAGGTCCCTCAGACAGGGCTCCAGCCAGCAGCAAAGCGGAGTTTGAGGTTCAGGAGCTGTCACTGGACAGAAAGGTGTGCAAACAGCTCTCCTTGTTCTTGAAGGGCTCTGTTGGCCATGGGTGGTTGACATGGGTGATGAATGGTGACTCAGGGGTTGTTCATTCCACTACCTGTGTTCTGGCTGTGTTTGGATAAACTTCAGCCTCATCTATTTACCCTCTCCCCCACTTTAATGCAACATTTTTGTTATACTTTGAGATTTAGGTACAAGCAGTGAGGGTTGATGGCTTAGATTGATCCTAATTGTGAAGGGGCAGTGTAAGGCTATGTGTGTTTAGGGACAGGGTAAACCAGATCTGACTGAAGTGCAATGTGAGCTGTGATTCTCTCCCTGTTTAAGGGTGTAGTAGTGTCTGTACTCTGGAGGTTTAGGTTGCTAAAGGCAGTTAACCAATCCTTCCCATGGTCAGAGCAAGCTGACACTCAGATCTTTATAGGCCAATGGTGAGGTACAAGGTGTGAGGCACAATAATGGATATTGGGCAGGTATAAGAAGTTCTAGCAAACAGTGGCAAAATTGAGTTTGTTGCATAATAATTTGGCTGCTTTTGATTTGTCCAGGCCATGTGCAGAAGTAGGAATGTCTAATTATTGTGCCATTCACAAAAACCTGCTTGTCTGCATAAAACCAGTCCAGAATGTTTGTAATCTACTAGAGCATTAGCAGCACTGAGCTTTAGTAACTTGCTAATAATAATACTACACACTGGTTGTGTAACTCCTGAGCTGCTACCAACGGCTCTACACGTCAAAGTAATGGTACAAGAAAACAAAAAAAAAAACTGGGACCAAGCTGCATTTCAAAAGCTTATAGCCATTAGGATTCCAATTTAAATGATTTTTGGATGAATGGCTCCTGAAGACGTCGCCAGCTTGACCAGTGAGAGCTGCTGGAAACACGGCTGCTCTCTAGGCTATCGATCCCAGTGCGCCAGGCAACGCGACCAACAAAGCAAGTGATGGGCAAGGCCTTGGTTCTGTCTTTGTTTGGGGGTAAATAGCTGTGTGATGCTGTGTGACTGTGGTGGTTTTCAGTTCCTTTAACCAAAATCCAATCCACCTAATAACGCCAGTCTGAACCAGACCTCGATCAATTGACACGTGACCTCATTCCCCTTGTCTTTACGATCCAATATCCTAACTGGGATGGTGGAGATGCATGGTGTAATCTTTCTAATTTCTGCATGTTTTGATTTTGTTGTGTCACTAGGGGAACGGGGAAAGCGGGAAAGGAGCTTTTACAGAAACAAATCAATTGCACACATTTTTGTAAATGCTCCTGGGCGATTGTGACATCTTTCTCTGCTGACTCATAGTTAATTCCTTTTATGGACCTTTAATGCCCCAGTAATGCCATAAATGTATTTAAGGTGGCTGATGTGTATAACTTCTACCGTTCCTCTAGGTTTGCAGAAAGTGTGATTGTTACTGTTCCAAACATTTGAGTACTTAGCAACAGAATTAAATGCTCTCATTCTAGGAATAACAATATATAAAAGAATTGACCAGCAGAGCAAAGCACAGTAAAATTCACACTGATGTTCAGCTGCTTTTATTTTCCCGTCTCTCCACCTATAAAATGGGTACTAATCCATTCCTACCTTCTAATTTCCTTGGCCTCCTGTGTCTCCATGGAGTGCGAGAAAGAACTTACTGGCCTGTGTCATTGTCCAGGCAAAGTTTATACACAGCCACGTTGTGCAGGGTTACAGATTAACTGCAGAATGCCTCAGTGCTGGGGGCTTCTGGCTGAACGTGTTCTCCACTGTTCCTAGGTGGCAGAAACTGCAGAAACCAACGAAATGGTGAATGGAGCTGCAGAACAGAGGACGAGTTCCAAAGAGTCCAGTCCCATTCCTTCCCCGACGTCCGACCGCAAAGCCAAGAGCGGCGTTCAGGCCCAGACTGCTGCAACCCTCCCGGCCAAAACGCAGGAGATCCCCTCGGCCCAGATGGAGGGCTTCCTACACCGCAAGCACGAGTGGGAGACACACAGCAAGAAGGCCTCCAGCAGGTACAGTGCCCCATGTGGAACACAGGCAGGGCAGCCAGGGCTCTGCCCAAGGTGGCACAGAACCATCTCCAGGCTCCTGTTGCTGTAGGGCTGAACACTGCCCATGGGGAGCTGCAGTCTGGAGATATTTGGTACAAAAGGCAGCCTTAGCCACATTTGTCAGGTGGAAAACTGAGGCAGAGAGATACCACGATTTGCCCACTCCACATGATGGATTTGTGGCAGTAGTGGGATTTGATTCCAGATCTCTCAAGTTGTATGTTACCACAAGAAAAGAAAACCACGTAGGTGTAAGTCTAGAAATGTTCATATTCTTCTGACATTTTCTATTTGCACATTACCACTTTCCACCTACTCTGTAATCTGTTCAGCATGAACAGAGGACTATTGGTGCACCGTAGTCAGTTCCACTCCCAAGGAATGTCCTGCAGGTCTCAAACAGGCACAACTTTGAGATTTGTCTGCGCTGAAAAAGCTGACTGGGGTCCTTTGTGACCTGAGAGAGCTTTTGAAACTAGATTTATGACTTGGCTGACAAGGAAAATGTTCACAGCAAGTGCTGAGCTGCAGCAACATCTGTGGGATTTGGTAGGAGCCAAAACACTTGGCAGAGCTGAGGTCTCAAGTGAGTGCAGCAGTACCAGGATTTTTGTGCCACTGGAGTTGTTCACACCAGACAACACCTTTGAGGCAGTGACAGCCACCAGTACCAGTGTCTGAGTATTCCTATTTCGAGTAATTGTTAATTTTCACAGTTCTATTAGAGAATGAGGTGGATGATGCCACTAAGAGTATTTGTGTCAATCAAGGATTTCACACACAGCCCGTTCCATTCCATTCATCATTTTGCAGCACAGTGAGAATTCCTTCTACAACAGAGCACTGCCATTAAAAGGTCAATCATTTTCTGTCTCAAGAATGCAAAGTACCCAGTCTGCCAAACAGTCCTCCCACTGTGAGGACAGGCTGATGCGCTGTCACAGGGAGCTCTGGGAATCTTGGTTCCCTTTGGCTTTTGTCTCAAAGCTGTGTTTCCATGAAAGAATTCCTTGTCTGCAGTTCATGGGACAGCATAGGCTGTATTCACATCCTCACCCAACCAATCTCCGTTAACTTACAGAAGTAATGACGTTTGGTTTCTCCAATTCTGCAGGTGAGGGCATTGGATTTATAACTGCTCTTGTTGTTTCCCATGTCTCAAAGGTCATGGCATAACGTGTACTGTGTCATAAACAACCAAGAGATGGGCTTCTACAAGGACTCAAAAGCTGCTGCTTCTGGCATTCCTTACCACAACGAGATCCCCGTCAGCTTGAAGGACGCAGTCTGCGAAGTCGCGGTCGATTACAAAAAGAAGAAGCATGTGTTCAAGCTCAGGTACACCTGGGGCAGTGCCCAGCCCTTGGGGAGCCATGGTGGGTGTGTTCAAGCTCAGGTACACCTGGGGCAGTGCCCTGCCCTTGGGGGAGCCATGGTGGGTGTGTTCACTGGGACACCCAGCCAGGAGCTGACCATGAATGCTAACTGCAGCCCTGCTTTTCTGAGCAAGCTCTCTCTGTCCCTGAGCTGTGTCTGTTCATCAGAGTGAGCAAGCACAGGACAGTGCTGCAGTAATCAGAGCACTTTCATCTGGGACAGGACCAGATGTGTGTGCCTGCATTTCACAGTGCTGGGTTTTTCAGCTGCTCCCTCTGGAACTAGTGGAGAGCAGTGATTGTGGTTCTGCTCTTTTCCAAATCAAACCTCTTGTTTAATTTTTTCTGTGTGAATTTAGGAGACTGCTGAACACATCTCACATATTCAGGTCTGGAACATACAGTTACAGAGCATTTCACTCAAATGTGTGAAGACTTGTTGCTCAAAAGTTTAAAAAAAGGCTTTTCCTTGGGAAGATCTTTGTTTTACTGAACATTATTCTAGTGCCAACAGTTAAAAAATATTTATCATTACACAGCTGTGATGTAATCCTGTCAAAGGCTTACTTTATAAACTAATTGGGTCACGTATTCCAACACAGCTGTTTTGGGGTTTTTTGGCAGAGCAGGGGTGGTGGTGGTGTAATTTTATATTGGTACAGGAATCCTCTAAAGATCAGAGAATCCCTATCTGGGGAAAATTTGCTTTACAGAAAATATATGTGGAAATATATAGCAAATATTTAGGGAAATGTACCTTTCTTGAAGACAGGCCTGCAGCTATGTGATTCATCCTTTAGACTATTTTAAACCTCTCTGAATTGCTAATGGAAGTATATGCTGTTCCAAATCCAAAGTTAGGCAGGGAAACCAACTGCCCTTTTTTCCCAGTGCTCCATCACCTGCATCAGGCCCCTTGGTTACTTGCATGTAGATATTTTACTGTTATTTTATTATTTAATCCTTAATTTCATTTCATAAAGAGTTGTTAAAATGCTTGATTTTTGTTGGGAAAGATGGGGAAACCTGCAAGAGAGCTCCTGCTGCCCCTGCCTCCTGTTCCTGCTTGTTCTGGTGATACTCAGTTGTTTTTTCATTTCTATGTATCATCACATACATTGTTAAATGTATCCCATTTACACCACCCGAGTAAAATCAGCACAGGAATCACACAGAAGGGAGACTCTGGGGTTTACTGTGAGGAGAGGCAGCTGCTCATCACTAAAAGTCAGAGCAGGACCTCGAGGCAGCACCACCACAGCTACCAGAGCAGAGCAGCTGCACAATTCTGCAGGATTTCACAGGAGCCATGAAAACTCTGGGTGCTGCCTGTGACATTTTTCTTTTGAAAGTATTGAGCCAACTTTGATAATGTGTTTTGCAAAGGAAAAAAGATGTACCTGAAAGAGCAAATACTGAGCCAGCAGCCACATGGGAACACCACCCTGAGCATGTCCAGAGCCCAGAGCTACTGCGTGCATGGCTGCAAGTTGTTGGGGGCATTTGTCAAGTGCAGTCCTGTGTGCCTTGGGCTGCTCATGTGCTGGAGCCAAACAAGCAGGAGCTGAAGCACTGTGACCACTCCTGGGCTAAATTTGTGATGGTGTTTTCTTTCCAGATTGACCGATGGCAACGAATACCTCTTCCAAGCCAAAGACGATGTAAGTGTGTTTTCCTTAGTTTGTTACTGTGCTCTCTGTGCTGCTGGGCCATGGGGAGAGGCAGCTGCTGAGAGCTGCTGTGCACTCTGTGTGTGTGACAGTGTTCACAGGGGTTTTAGGATGAGGGAAGAGACGAGAATGGTGACTCCATGTTTCAGAAGGCTGATTTATCATTTTATGATATATATTATATTAAAACTATACTAAAAGAATTGAAGAAAGGATTTTATCAGAAGGCTGGCTAAGAATCGAAAAGGAATGATAACAAAGGCTCGTGACTGACTGAGACAGTCTGGACAGCTGGACTGTGATTGGCCATTAATTAGAAACAACCACATGAGACCAATCACAGATGCACCTGTTGCATCCCACAGCAGCAGATAATTATCGTTTACATTTTGTTCCTGAGGCCTCTCAGCTTCTCAGGAGAAAAAATCCTAAGGAAAGGATTTTTCATAAAGCATGTCTGTGAGGTGTGCGTGGGTGATGCACAGGCCCAGGGCTGCTCAGGTACAGCCTCTGGGAGGTGTCTCTGGAGGGGCACAGCCAGGGGAATGAGCTGGGGCTGGTTTTCCTTGCATTTCCACCCATGTCCGTTCCCCATTGCACTGTTGTGGGAGTCAGAGGGGTGTGCTGGTTGTAACAGTTCTGTGCCTTTGGGGCTCTTGAAGGAGGAGATGAACACGTGGATTCAGGCCATCACATCAGCGATCTCTTCAGACAAAATCGAAGTGTCCCCGACCACCCAGAGCACTCCAGCCTCCAGCCGTGCCCAGACCCTGCCTGCCAGTGTCACAATAACCAGCGAGTCCAGCCCTGGCAAGCGGGAGAAAGACAAAGAGAAAGACAAAGAGAAAAGATTCAGCCTTTTTGGTAAAAAGAAGTGAATTCCATCTCCACACACTGCACTTCTCTGACCGTTCCAGTGGAATTCCAGCATGCGAGCTCAGAACCAATACGTTACTCTCTGTGCCTCATGTTCCTCAATGTGATTGACATTTTTTTATTTATAGAGCATTTTAAAATAAAAAAAAGCCAACAAAAAAAAAAGAATCTAAAGTTACAAACGTATGAGGTGCATTGGGCAGCTTCTGTAGGAGAGGGAGGACCAGGTTTTGGGGGTTTGTTTTTGTTTGGGTTTTTTTTTTGGTTTTGTTTTTTTTTTTTTAATGAAGTTAATGTAGATTAGATCTTACTATTTAAACTGTTCCTCAATTTTGTGAGGCTGTCTTGGAAAATAACCCACTCCTAGTGCTATTGGTATGCAAGGCAGCGGTGCTTTCGAATCTACTGTGCACACGAGAAACCAATGTACAAATTCTCAAAGGCATTCACTTCCAGTTAAGGTTGTTATGCTGAGTCCTGGCTAGTAGAGCCTTCCCCAGCAATTCTAACAGGAATTCAAATGGTAGTGTGTTCTCTTTGCTGTAACAGAGTGCAGGTTGACTCACAGCCCGAGGTTTGTTTAACACCACCCGAAGCGTCCCCGCATCGAGTACGACAGATAAGAATGTTGGTGTTCAAGATGGATTAACAGGCTGGTACAGTTTTAAATAAGCTGTAATTTCAAATTTCTTTTTTTTTTTTTTTTTTTTTGCCGAAATACATTATATTGTATGTTTCAGATAATTCTAGTACAAAGTATAATAAGACTAGATGTATAATAAACCCTTTAAAATCATCAATAAGTGTAAAAGTGGAACTGAAGCATTTACTGGAAAAGTAATGTTACTCAAATGGTTACTTGCTTGTCAGCTGCAGCACTGTGTGTTATAATTTTGCTACATTACCTTGCTCTTTGATACATAGTGTGCATTTCTGTCACTGTAACTATTGTAATGAAAAATTTTCATCTTACTGCACAATCAAAAATTACATTTAATAGGAATGAACTTTCAATGACTGGGCCTGTAGTCAAGAGTAGTACTGGAACTGGCTTTCAGTTGTATCGAACTGTACCTCTAGACTTTTACCCTATCTGTTAAATATATGCGATGTCATTAAATGCTTTTAAAACTAAATATGCTGGGTAAGTTTCTTATTTCATTTCTGACAATGTTAAATCATAATTTTGAAAGAGGATCAAAAATAAAGTTATTTTAAAATGTCATCTCTCCTGTGCACTGAAACTGATGTCTTCAAATGTAATTCCATTCTTTTGTGCGAAAGTTCATTCTGAAATAGTTGTTTTCTCTCTTCCCACTTTTCTTTCCCTTCACTTCCCACCTGCCCTCCCTTTTACCCTGCCTCCCAAATTAAGTGCCAAAAATAAAGAGAAAAGGAATTAAATTAATATTTTGGATAATATTCTGATATAGATACTTTTTGTGGGAAGTGAAACCGGCAGAGTGGATGGGAGTAAGCACATCAGAGGCTGAGCAATGGAGTTCCCTGAACATTTACCAGATGGAGGTAAAGCTCCATGTCCCAGCTGGCAGCAAAAGGACATCACTTTGAGTAAGCACCAGTCTCCAACTTCCTACCCACCTTTTGCTCAAGTGCTTACATCCCTTCCTTACCTTGGATGCCACCTAGGGATCCATCTAATAGGAATAGCTCTAAGAAGCTCCAATATGTTTTAAAGAAAATGAAATGTAAGGAGCCTGGGTTTTATGTATTGTGATTGTTAAAATCCACTCAAATATTACTTTTGGTAGAAAGCAGATAAACTGCAAACTCACAGGTTTCCAAGTGACAGTTTCCTGAACATGTGACCAAAACAATGTCTTAAAATATTTTCATGGAGTGTACAGTGTTCTCTGAGTTTTTCTTGTTTTCCAAAGTTTTTGGTTATTAAACAATGGAGTATTCATGTACACAAGTTTTTACTCTGTAATGTTATGTTTTTCAGTCAAGTTATTAGTAAAATGTAGGCTAATACTGCTAGTATTGTAAATGTAAAATCTAATACATTAGAAAAAGCTGAAGTTTAGCCTTATTAGAGACTATGAGACAATTTTCTGAGTTGATTAATGCACAGAGATGTTGATGCCTTGCATATGTGTCACTTCAGCTGAGCTGGTGCAGTGAGCAGTGAGGCAGATGGATCTCGACAGCCTGGGGTGTGTGGTTCTGTAGAGATTTTGTTGAACGTTGCTTTTAGAGTTGTTTTCTTGTTTGTCTCACTCCTTACTGGAAGTTGTTCCCAAGAATGACTTGAATAAAAATCCTTTCTGCTTAGGGACTGACTGGAAGTTGCTGAGGAGCAGGAGTGAATCCCAGTAAGCCTTGGAGCCTCAGGGAGCAGTTTCCTGCAGAGAGAGGTCAGGAGGAGCCTCCCCAGCCAGAGCCAAGTCAGAGAAGTCAGGCCAGTGCTCACACCCGTGTGCCAGGGCAGCAGGGACAGAAGTGAGGGAATCTCTTGGACATGTGAAGGGAGGGAAAATACCAGGGGGAGAGGAACTGCAAAGGTGGGTGATGGAAATGGGGCTGAAACTGGAGCAGGCTGTCACTCCCACTGGTGTCACCTGCTCAGAGGAGGCCGTGACACTTTCTGAATTGCACCCATGACCTTGGCTGGACTGCTGGCAGATGGAATGTTCTGTTCCTCTTGGAGACACACTGAAGGGTGAGGATTTCTAGTACAAGGTAACACATTACTGCATCTGTTTTGGACCCAAGATGTGATATTTCCTCTGGAGGTACTTTGCACAAGTCAATACAGAACCTGAGAATTTTCAAAGAAAATTAATTAAGTCAAACTGCTTCCCAGCCGTGTTGCTTGTCATTGATAAGAACAGGAATTGTCCTGCAGTCAGGTCAGTCTCCTTTTTTCCGTCTTGGAGGGACCCTCATATCACATTAAAAGCTGAGGGAAGCTCTCAGAGGGTCTTTCCCATATCCAGGCAAATTGAGCACAATGTGGGGAAAAAACCCAGAACTCTTTGGCCATCAGAATTTAGTATGTGTTGGTGGGAGGGTTTTCTTTTAGATTGATGCCAATAATCTGTCAATCCATCTGTTCTGCACAGGGAATATGCTCTGTGGTAGGGCTGTATTTTGTGTGAGGAAGATTAATGGTAATGGTAAAGGAAAATAAAGAAATTATCAATCTCTGTCCTGGTGAAATATTGATTTAGATGTTTTTTCCCTTCACCATAGTCTTCCTTCTTATGGTTGAGTTCTCAGACTTTAAATGGGTGCGGTCTTTCAGATTCTACCTTTGCAATAAATAACTTGCAGGTATAAGAGTTTTGCCACTTTCGGTGGCTGGTTTTTTGTTGTTGTTTGTTTATTCTTTGTTTTGTTTTGTTTTCCCTACCTTTGCTAATCACAGGCTGCTGAAGAAATACAGAAACTTAAATCCTAATGAGCTGAAACAAACATTAAAAAAAAATCAGGAAATCAGGCTGTGCTAAATCCCTGATTAACGTTAAGAATGAAATTAGTGGCAGCAGCGGACACCTCCTCCCTGTGCAGTGGAGGGCAGCCCCTGAGCGGGTGCTGTGGCTGTCGGGAGCCGCTGCGCTGCTGTGAAGGCTCTGCCGGGGGCCTCGCTCAGCGGCGGTGCCGGGCGCCGCCCGTGGGCGCACCCGCCATCCGCAGTGTGTCATAATGCAGCACGGCCCGGGGCAGCCCCGGGACACGCCGGCAGGGACGCGGAACGGGCCGCTCGGCATTCGAACACCTAATGGGATGAAAGGAAAGCGTTCTGCGCGTCCGTGCCTGCCGGATCCTCCCCTGCTCAGCACCACCCCGCAGCTGATCAGTGGTGGTGAGCACCACAGCTACAGTGCAGCGTGAGCACGCATTTTTCGGTGTCTGAAATATCATTTACTTTATATTCCACAGTAAAGAATGTCGCACAATACTCTTTCTCTGTTAGCTGAGACGCTGGGGTGGCTCATTGCGTTGTAACAGCAAAAATTATCTGGGCCTAACACGAATTTTGTTTCAAATCTGTTGTTGCTACCGCTGTTCCTCTCCTCCCACGGCCAGCTGAGCCAGAACTGTCCATGAGAGGTCACTGTACCCAGGGAGATGCCGGGCACCGCACACCGAGGGTGATGGGTGACAGAGAATGAAGAGCTCGGATCAAAGTTCTCGTCGCTCAGAAAGTCAGATTGCTAAGGAGTTATGTAAACTCGTGGCAAGAGTTAAACACGTCTCAGCTGAATCATCGTAGGAGGGAAGTTGAGTCAAGTATGGCAGCCAGGATACAGAAAGGTGAGGAGCTCCACCGTCCTTGCTGTGGCAGGAAAAAAAGAGATTCTGGGGGAAGATGAAGCTTTCTGCAGTGATTTGAAATCAGTCGCTGAGGCTCCATGAGGATGTGGCAGAAAGGCAGCCCCCAGGCTGGATGAAGGCAGGCAGTACCCTGTGAGAGAGGGGGTCTGGGAGACCTTGGGCCACTGTGTCAGAATGCAGAGGTTTTAAAACTTAATTTTAAAACCTCTGGGGTGGGTTTGGTCCATCTGCCATCCTTGCCGGTCCTGCTCAGCTCTGGGACAGCAGCAGCACCAATCTGTCACAGCTGGTCAGGACTTTCCCTCCAGGCTGGCTCTGGAAGGAGCCTGGACTGCCAGGTCTCTCCAAAACGAGTGTGAGGATAGAAAAGGCTCCATTTTTTCTTTTCTCCTTTTCTCCTAACGCTGTTTCTGGCCAGATCCAAGCATTGCATTAATGCAAATCAGTATTTCTGCCCACAAGGGATAAGAGCTTAGAGCCAATTCCCCTGTTATGATTTTGTAGTTAAATTGTAAAATCACCGAGAGGCATCAGTCAGGATTGGATTAATGTAATGCCAGGCAACAAATAAACAGAACTAGATCACAGCTCCTGCTTCTGATCCCTCCCCTGAGTTATTAGGGATTTTATATAATTTTAAAAAGTATTTGCAGCTCAGATAAGAGGTACCAATTTTGAAATACCAATTAATATGCCATCTCTGTGCATCTGCTGCACATTCATCCATAAAAATACGAGTTATAAAGGCTATTTTGTGGAGCTGAGATCTAGGACATAAGACAGATGTTTCTGGGAGGGAAAACCTCAGTGTTCATTGTTAATCACAGCTCTTGGATATGTACAGAGTGGGCAGGATGTATCACAGAGGATTGGAGTTCATTTGAGATGTGGTGCTTCCTGGCATCTTCTATAAAAGGCTTGCTTCAAAGAAGCAAACCAAACAGAGAACCAGCCAACCAAAGAAACAAAAAAAACCGAAAAAGCAACCCCAAAGCCCTCAAAAAATGCAACAGCAGCAGCAAATTGTCCCTTCAGCAGAGTGGTGAGTGTCACTCAGATACTACTCATCCAAGGCGCTACATTAGTTGGATTTTACATTTCAAATATAAAATAAAAAAGTAGTAAAGTCACAGGATATGTGTTCCCAGCCAGTGGGCTCCTTTCCACAATGAGGAGGAAAAATACTGCTGCTATTTTCAATTTTTATATCTCTTTTAATTAAGTTTTAAAGCATTCATTTTTACAGTTATGTGAAATTGGTAGTATATTCAGACAACACTTTTTTTTAAACAGAAATGCCCTCTTTTAACTTAGGTTCACACTTTATTTTGGTTTGCATTGCTACTTCCATTCTCTTTGTGATGCTGAGGGTTCCAGAACCTGGAATTAACACCCAAAAAACGGCCCATGAGAGCATCCAGGATATTTATGTTGTGCTGACAGTGAACAGCAGGCTGCAGCATTGAGGAACATTCTCAGCAACATGACAGCTCCTAATAGGAAAGTAATAATGCCATTTTTTAAATTGCAAAAAGTTACACAAAACATCATGCTTAAATTATTTAATTCAACCACCATCAAAAAATTACTAAATTCTTGAGAGTACAGATTATAGAAAAATGAATGAAACCGAACTTGTGTTGGTCCACATGTTTAAGGTTTTTCTTTGAGGTTTTTATGGGGTGTTTGTGCATGATTAGTGTACTTAATTGTTAAAATAACGATGATAATAATTTATAATTTTTTTCCAAAACACAGGATATAAATTTTCCTAAAGGGTTAAACACAAAGTTCAGCTTGACTGCCCTTGCTCACAGAGAAGTGACAGCCACAGCAGCAGAGGCTTGAAACTAGTTGGATAGGTGAAGAGCCTATCTGTCATATTGATTAATTTTATTATGTAAATGAGATAATTAACAAAAAAAAAAAAAAGAAAAAAAAAAGAAAAAGAAAACTGCGATCACATGGAAGTTATTCCATTGAATAATACCAGGGCGGGAAAATTGGCCGGCATCGATCTCCTCACTCCCGTGACCCGGGCAGGACCTGAGGGAACGGCGGGAGCCGTGTCAGAGCCTGGGGGGGATATCAGGGAAAGGCTCTTCCCTCATTCCCTCAGAGGGTGCCGGGCACTGCCCAGGCTCCCCAAGGAATGGC
Organism: Zonotrichia leucophrys gambelii; assembly: GCF_028769735.1. Taxonomy (NCBI): domain Eukaryota; kingdom Metazoa; phylum Chordata; class Aves; order Passeriformes; family Passerellidae; genus Zonotrichia; species Zonotrichia leucophrys. The sequence goes on from NC_088172.1 coordinate 102,039,517, forward strand.
CACGGTCCCGAGGCTGCCGGAGCTCCAGGACAGCGCTCTCCGGGACAGGGTGCGATTGCTGGGGTGTCCTGATCCTTGTGGGTCCCTTCCACTCAACCCATTCCGCCATTCTATGATACAACAAGGTGCATGCGGTGAGCGGCTGCTGGGAAGGAGTTAAAAAATGTGAGTGCGAATTTGGTTGTATTCTGTGAGATTTTTGAAGACTATTGCACACGGGGAAAGAAGAAAAATGGGGGGGTTTTGTCCCTAAATCTGCGTGGGGCAGGGCTGTGCCGGCCATCGCTGAAGGCTCCGCGGTGCCCTCAGGGCCGGGCCCCCTCATGAGGGAGGGCGGGAAGGGGCGCGCGCCCACAGCAGGGCGGGAGGGGCCTCGCGCCGCCGCCCGCGCGCGCCCCGAGAGGCGGGAAGGCGGCTTCGCCTCAGGGCCGGCGCCGTGAGGGCTCCGGCCGCGCCCCCGCCCGCCCGGGGCCGGGCTCCTGCCGGAGGCGGCTCCCGAAGCGCCGGGGCTTGCATTCCCTTGAGGGCGGGAGTCTCGCTGCCGTGTCCCGCAGTGCTGCCGGCGCTGTGACCCCGTGTGCGAGCGGTGGCGGCACGCCGCCCCTCGGCTCGGTCGGTGTGAGGCGTGTTGTGTGGGAAAAGGTACAGGGGTCGTCAGCCTTGGAATTCCCTCTTCCCCTCCGTCTGGCGCTGTGCACTGCAAATGGGTGTTTGGTTCTGCTCCTCTGCATCCTCTTCCCTGCGGTTGTGGCCTTGTGGAGTGAGTTTCTGGAGGGCTGGGTTTGGGCTCCTGTGCAGTGATACTATAAAGCAGTGGATAACACAATAACATGCAGCAAACAAGCTCGACTGATAATGGTAATATGAATTCTGCTTTAGAAAAAGCAGAAGGCAAGAGAGAAAATGTGTTCCTTATAGTATCATTCCAAAGGATAACATTGAAAAAAAATAGGGGGAAAAAAAGGAAATATCCCCCCCCCCCCCCCCCGAAAGAAAACCCAAACAAAACTGCAGTCCCCCCTATCTCGTGGTGACTTGGAGTGTTTTGTGACTGAAAACGGGAAAATGAGATTGTCTTAATTACATAGTTGCTACAGACTCCAAAAGGAGAAAGTTTTCTGTTGCTGGGAGTGAGGAAAGGTGGGGTAATATTCCCATATTAATGCTGGATGTTGTATGTGAGATGATATTGAAAGGGAGGGTTTGTGTGAGGACTCGAAGCACTGGATCCTGCTGAAAAGCCTCAGGAGCCCCCCAGACAGCCCAGAGTGGCCACAGCACCATCCAAGAGCAGCTCCCCCACCCACAGAGAACTCCCCTATCCAAACAGAGCTCCCCTCATCCAGGCAGAGCTTCCCCCATGCAAGCAGAGCTCCCCCATCCGAGGAGATCTCCCCTCACGGAACGAGAGCTCCCCATCCAAGCAGAGCTCCCCCGTCCATGCAGTCCCTTTGCATTTTAAACACAGGTGCACTCTGCGGCTCCAGCGCACGGGTGTTGCGTTTTCTTCTCTTCCAGCCCTGGCCCCGAGGGTAGATATGTTAGAAAGAAGAGCGCCCAGGAAGCTTTGTGCGGGAAGCCAAGAAGGTGCAACACGGGAGACGCAGCGGGGAGACTTTGGCAGGTGGTGCTGGTGACGCACAGAAGTTACTTTGCCTTCGGAAAGAAAAAAAAGCCGGGCGTGCTGCTTATGTAGGTGTGTTTTTGTGCCCCCGGGAAGTTGCCCGGGTCGCGCAGCGGCGGCGGAGCGGCGGCGGCTCGTCCTGGGCAGCGGCGGCAGCAGATGATGGTGGCGGCGCGGCGGTAGCGCGGCATCGGCGGCATCCCGCATCCGCGGATGCACGGCCCAGCCCCAGCCCCGTCCCCATCCTCATCCTCATCCCCGCGCGGAAGGGACACCTGAGGCTCCGGCAGGCGGGCGGGGATCGCCGCCGTTCGGAAGGGGAGAGCGTGCCGGGGGAAGGCGGGCCGGCGCTCGGCTGTGTGTGCCGGTGGGCAGGGGGCTGGTTATCATGGCGGATCGGACGGCTCCGCGCTGCCAGCTCCGGCTGGAGTGGGTGTACGGCTACCGGGGCCACCAGTGCCGCAACAACCTGTACTACACGGCAGGGAAAGAGGTGGTGTACTTCGTGGCTGGAGTCGGCGTGGTTTACAACACCAGGGAGCACAGCCAGAAATTCTTCCTCGGGCACAACGATGATATTATCAGGTAAGGGGGCTGACTTCTCTGCTGGTGGGGTGGGGTGGGGTTTAAAGGGAAGGGAGGAGAATGTAGTGCTGGCAGAATACCCCCTCCTCGCCTCTTACAGCTCGGCTTGTACCTGCCGTTTTAGAGCAGCTCAGATTTGTTAGCAGCAATCTCTGCGAGAGCTGAATCTCTAGATACTGTTGATTATCATTATTTTGTAGCAAAGCTTGAAAATATTGCCATAATAACGGAGGGAAGGTTCCGTTTTTCTATTGCACTGCACCAAAAGCAAAGCATTTCAGCGCTGGAAAGATCTCAGTGCAACAGTGCTGCAAAATCGTGGTTCCAGTGCCTTGATGTTTCCTGGGCTGGGACCCCAGCTCATCAATTCTGACCTCGTGCAGAAGGCAGGTGCAGCTCTCCTCGCCCTCAGCAAATCCCAGCATGAGAGTGCCATAAATCTGACACGTAGCTCAAACTAATCTGATTTTAATATCCAGAAAATGTAAATCAAAATCAAGTTCAGCTGTTTGCACTCCAGGCAAACAATCCCAAGCATGCTGGTGCAAGATGGCCAGGTCTTGCTCCTCATCTGTCCACTTCATTGTTCCTTTCTCTCTAATTCTGCCCGAGAAGTGGATTTAATTGATATTTTCATCCTACAGAAATGCTGATATTTTAACTGCACCTCCCAAAATAAAAATGCAGTTACAGTGTTCAAGGTAATCTTTAAAAAAATCTGTCCAGAATGCAGAAATTTACATCAGTAAAGCAGAAAATTAATGTAGCTACTACTTGATGAGAGAAATGTGAGCCTAGAATATCCTCCCGAAGGATGTTGCCTGGTGATGCCACTCCTCTGAGCACAGCGATGTGCTGCCCTCCCTGCTCACCCAGTTCAGCATGAATGAAGCGTTTCCTGGAGGATGTGAAGGCAGAACAGTCCCAGGTGACTCATGGTGTGGGAGGGCTGGGGAAGCATCTGCTGCAGCCAGAGTTTTGACACTCTGTAACCAAACCACACAATTGTCACACAATCCTTGTTTGCAGAAAGCCTTCCACTTTTCCCAGGAAGAGCTTTTGGCTGCTGTGGATCCTCGTAGCAGCCTTCTCCCCCTCTCTAGGATTTCATCGAGTACAGTGCATGTGCATCAAGGTTTATTTTGGTTCCAAAGGTATTATCAGCTCCAAAAGGCTGCTGAAAATAGATGCTGGGCTGCTCAGAGGAGATTCAGTGTTTTGGAGACATCTGCAGGATCATGAAATGAAAAGTTTTGCTTGTTGTGTGGACATAAAATTTGATACACTTTTGTGGAGAGCCTGGTTTAAGCATGGCTTAAAGAAAGAGGCCATGAAGGTATTCAGCTGAGGGAAATATAGAAGCCTGCAGTAAAGCAGCCTTTCCCAGGCTTGATCCTGTAAATAATTAAGGTTCTCAGCCACCTTTTATATAAACAACAAGATTCTCAGACCGTTCTGTCCTTGGCTACTACTGGGAACAGACGGCCAGTCTGGGAACAGATATGAAGGTTTTGAGAACCTTTCATATCATGGTGGGAACACTGATCTTGGTTTCAGTAAACTAACTTCAGGTATTGTAAACAAAAGGAGGAGCTGAAGTTTTCTCTACAGCCTATCGGGAGCTCAGATTTTGCAATATGCATGAAGTGAATTAACTGTTATAAAAGGTGGCTGAGAACCTAATTATTTACAGGATCAAGCCTGGGAAAGGCTGCTTTACAGCAGGCTTCTATATTTCCCTCAGCTGAATACCTTCATGGCCTCTTTCTTTAAGCCATGCTTAAACCAGGCTCTCCACACACTTTTTGATACACTTTGGTACAGGAAGTGTAATCCATGTAGAGAGTTGTGTACTTCTGTGCTTATGTTTGAATTGTTATTATAACACCTGACAGCACCTCCCTCCCCAAACCAAAGGCATTGTACAGCTTCTGTACCCCTTACATTAAAATCTGTCATATTAGGAGTCTGCTTTTGGCAGTGTCATGTTTAGAAAGCACAACTGGGATAGAAAGAATTGATGTCTCATATTTGTACTTTGACATTGCCTGTTGGGCTCTTTAAAGGGAACCAGAGCCATGTGTTCAAATTGTTGTGTCTTGAGGGATTTGCTGAGCGTCCAACTCCTGCTTTGGAAAGATGGGTTTGGTTTCTGCTCTGTCACACCATCAGAATTCTGGTGGAAAACTGTAGTTTCCACAGAGGATGAAACATTTGGGTGCAGAAGACATGAATGAGCAGAAAGCAAGAGCAGCTCATGTCAGCTCTGAGGGGCCAAGAGCTGTTGCTGTCACCATGAGGGGTTTAAGGAAGGACAGACTGCCCAGACTGCTGCTGGAATGTTCTGTTGTTGGCACCAGGGCATTGGTGGCTGCCTCCCTTCCACTGGTGCCCTGATGGAATTCCCATCACTGGGAGCACTTCCAAGCAGATGATGCCTTGTGTGGTCATTGCTGATATCACTAATAAGTGTGGGAATTTAAATTCTCACATTTTAAGCTTCACAGCTCTCATCCATTTGAGATGAATGGATGAATGTACTTATCCAATTTTTCTGCGTTTGTTGGGATTTACTTGCTTAAGACCAGCTTCTAAACAGCAGGGTGTGCATTGGCAGTCCAACAAGTTGTCATTTCTAAAGAGGTTTGAAACACTGTTTAAAAAAGAAAGCTTGGATTTTGGAAAATACCCTGAATCACTGAGATTGGGAGACCTTCAAGTGGGGAGATCTTCTGTTTCCAAGGACTGCTGTTATCTCCTTCTGTGAATTTTTTTGTGTTTTTCTGAATGCTGTTTTGTTGAAAAAAAAAGATGAGAACCCCACGATTCTCAGAAGTAATATTGTGTGTTACCTTGAAGTGTTTACTGAAGTCATGAGAGGGGATGTTTGTCCTTGGTGGAAAGGGCAGGTGTGTATGTTTAATATCTTCTCCAAGATTAATAGTTCTGTCTCTTGTTTTGCATCAAGATAATGCAGCTGGACATAATTTAGTTTGGGCTAAAGCAGAGCAGAAAGTATTGGATTAAATGTTATTGTATTGGAGAAATGCCTTTTTTTCCAAGATTCCCATTTGAAAGGCGAGTTCTGCTCAGGAACTGAATGTTCTGCACTCAGCTAATAAGGTCGATGTTCCAGCAGGAACAAGGGAGCTCGGAATTGTCCTGTTTTCTGTGCTGGCCTTCCAGTGCCTCCTCCTTTGACTGCAGGAGGAGAGGAGGCCCTGAACCACTGATTTAACCTTTGAGGGAGCCCTGCTTTGCAGAGGAGTTCATGAGAGCATTGGCTTTGACAATAATTGAAAACTTCCAGAAGGACAGGTTTCCTTACTTTAATATTGTGCATTACGTGAAGAACAGAAATGATCAATCCTTGTTTTTCTCTCAATTAAATCTTGGAGGCAGTTCTTTCCTATATTTTTTCTGCAATTTGTGCATGTAAAATCCACGGCAAACAGCAAAAATAAGAATATAACCCATTGAGATACTTCTCACTATGACTTAAAATGCAACTGATTTTATCTGTTTCTGCAGAAGTCATTTGTGAACAGAGATTCCTAACCCTGAGAAATATTCCTGTGGTGAAGTGATCAAGTTATTTCTCCCTGTTCTCTAGTCCCAAGAATTTCTGAGGAATTGAGCATTGCCCTGAATATGTTACATTGTTATACACCCTGTTTCTTGTGGAATCTGATATTTTCTATGTTGTGCACTTCCAGAAGCAGGTTTGCATCCTGGCTGTCGGTCTCTGTGAGGCACCAAGCCTGCTGCCCCTCCCAGGTGCCTGTAGTCCCTGCAAAGCCCTGCTGTTATCCATGGCTTGCAGGGCTGTTGTTTGTGCAGGGCTGCTCACAGCTGGGATTTATCAGAATATTGCTCTCAGGGTGTGACAGACTGGGATTAAAGCGCGGCCGTGCCAGGGGGATGGGATTTCCTGGGCTGCTCTCCACAAGGGTCGTTTCAGGAGACTGGATGTGTGTCAGGATGGGGATCTCTGCTCTTGTGCTCTGGGGACAAAAGGAGTGACATGCTTCAAGCAGTGTTGTGTATTGCTGACCACAATGTAATTCTGCAATTTCTGATTTGCAGAGCTATGCAAATCAAAGCCTCAGAGACAGAGGATCTGAATTGTACATTAATATTTTTATTTAAAATTAAGTGTTATAATATCTCTGTTTATGCTTATTAAGGGATCTAAAATACTTTAAATTTCTGTTCAGTTGCCACCATTTGGAAGGTGACAGCGGGTGTTGGTTGTAGAGTGGTGTTCAGGTTGCTGTGGGTATTGTTTATCATCAGTGCATGGGAGCTGCACTGCCTGCAGCTTGGGCTAACCCTGGACTTCAGACACCCCAGGGGACCCCACAGAACTGCTGAGATTCAGTGAATAAAAGAGAGATTTTGGGAGAGATTTTCAACAGCAGAAATTCCAGCCCTGTTTCATAGATGCTACACCATGCATCCACCATCCAGACATGGCACACTGGGGGTGAAGCAGGGTTTTGGGAGCTCTTCTGAGGCAGCAAGTTGTTAAATGAGTTTTGTATGAAAGGAATTAGTTCCCCATAGAAACACCTCTAATCAGCTTGTTGCCTCCTTGGCTTTCAATGCTGGAAAACCTTGGGAAAATGCTGTTTATTCCATGGAGTTCCAGTGGCCTCTTTTGCCTCTGCTTGAGTGCTGTGCTGTGCTTAGGTTTGAAGTCTTTATCAGAGCATGACCTGCTATAAATTGGTTTCTTAAATATCTGTATTAATGCATCAGATGTGTTTGAGTGTACAGTCACAGGATCTTATTGAAAGTGGTTTAGAAATACTTACATCAGTTAAAATTGGAGAGAAACTCAGCAGGCATTTGTCACTATATGTTGATGAGAATGGTCATCATTTATCCACAGCCTTTAACCAGAGCAGTCTAAACCTAATTTTTTCTACATTTTTTCATATTTCTTATGTGTTAAGACTCTGCATTTTTTAACTTATTTCAGCTTTATTTCAGATGGCCAGGAGTCATGATGGTCAGGTAGTTGTGTGTAATCACTCTTTACCAGGATGAAAACTCACAGAAAATGTTTTCATGTGACTTAATTTCAAATTAAAAAAAAAATATATATATCTACAGTTCCAAGCATTGGAATGCTTCTGTGTGAAAGTAGGAGGGGATTGGAGGTCTGTAAAAAGGTCTTTTGGTGATTTGCCAGCTGCTCAGGTTTTTGGGAATTTTAGTTGTTTTCATTACTTAAGGCAAAGGCTTGCTTGTGGTATTGGCCTGACTTTTCCTCTCCTTTCGTACTAGGAACTTTGGTAAAGAACAAAAATGCCTCCTTTTCTTCCCACCTAAAGACTGTTCTTTGGAACATCAGCTTGTTTTTCATGAGGTGCATTTCTACCCCGGGAACATTTAGCTGTGTGTGTTGGCTGTCCAAGAGACACCTTGAATTTAAATTCCCTTCAGGGTGGTATTTACACAGGCTGGGCACAGCCCCCTAAAGCTTTAGGGAGGCTGATCTCAGGGCTGAGTGTGTGTTTATGTCAAGCTTCTCTAAGTGTTCCAGCAGCACAATGAGCCTTGGTGTGCTCGGCGTTACTGCTGCAACTTCTGTGGGTGCTGGCGGTGAAGTTTGTTCTTTCTTCTCTGACAGATGGATGGAAATTCACTAAAATGATGGTAATTAAAACAGAACATAAAATAAAGGTTACTCTCAGAGTGACACAGCAACCCTGTTATTTTGGCTGCCTAACACTCCTTGGTACAAAAGATTTTACTGGATTTTTTATAGGGAATTTTGAGTGCCTCCATTATTGTAGCAGACTTGAATGTTCAAGGCATAACCCTACATGAAAATTACTGACTGGCACTGCAGTTTGTATGTAGTCATACCAATATTGATGCCTCCACATGAAAATTGGGCATCTGTTCATGGCAAATGCCTGCTTCCTCATCCTCAGAAACTGTTATCCTCTGCTATCCTGTTATCCTGTTAACCTATATGCAGAGATAAATACTGAAAGTATCACTTACTGTGGTAGTAACCTACTACCTGCAAATATTAATTGCAAAATAACAGTTTTGGGCAAGATGAGCTGTACTTTTGAAGAAGAATTTTCTGGGTTTTTTCAGAGATGTTGTTTATTTTAGAAATTGACTGTAAAAATTGTTGTTTATTTTATTTTGACTGTAGTACAAAGGACAAAACACACCCTCAGTTGTTTACAGCTCTACCTGCAGTTAAGGCTGAACCCTTTTGCAGAGCAGGCCTCCCTCTCTGGATGCTGGGAGCTCTGTAACTGCAGGTTAGTCACAGCCAGCTGCTGTCTGACCAGAAAAGGTGTTAAATGTAAATTTCTTTAACTTTTCCTTTCATCTCTCTAGTGTTTGAGCACTGTTTGTAAGGTCCTTAAAGGACCCTTTGGCTTCTCCCAGTGCTGGAATCTGTGATGAGGGAAAAGCTGAGCTTTCTGTGTGAGATCAGAGATGAGGCCACTGGGATCTGCTCTCAGGCCCTGGTCACACCGGTGCTGAGCATGTACAAGTGTGGCTGCACCTAAATGAGATTTCAGCAGGTTCCTGATCCCTCCAGGATTCCATGGGATTCTCATCTATTTAGAAATTATTTCTTTAAAAAAATATAAAAATTGAAATGCTGTTTGGTCAAACTGCTCTTTCTTAATGCTGTAAAACAAGTTTATCATATTCAGTTGTGTTCCTGATTCAAGGTCTCCTGCAGGTGCAGTGATTGTTGCATATGTGCTGGCCTTTTACTTCCATGGGGGATTTGTTTGAGTGTTTTAAAACATGTGGCATCTGGGAGTGGCCACAAGTGTCCAAAAGGATATTAAATGAGTCTTTATGAAAGCTGTCTTCAGTTGAGAGAGCCATTTGAAGCTTTTGCTTGTCAGACTGAAGAGGTTTGTGTGGTTCTGCCTGGGATCTCAGGCTGCTTTAGGAGGGGCATCTCTGTGCTGCACTCCTTGTAATGCAGCCCCTCCTTCCCAGGAGGGGAATAAATCATGGAACTGCCTTTCCCCAGGGAGCTCTCTGGGGCTGGGTTGGGTGTGTGGCTGTGGCCTGGCACTGAGCTGTCCCTCTGCTGTCACCTGCCCTGCCTGGGCTGGCTGTGAGGCTTGGCAGGGATGAGGGTCTAACCCAGAGCTGTTGTTTCCAGACAACACCCCAGGTTCTGCCTTGGGTGGCCCTTCTTACATTCTAACACCAGAACCAAGTTTTAAAGAATTGCACCTGGGCTGTGGGGCTGCAGAAAAGAGAATTTTGCAAAAGATACTTAGAACAAGTAACCCACATAAGGCCTAGACAGGAATAAGAACAAGTAGCCCACTCAAATCCCAGACAGGAATTCTGCTGTGTCTTAGCTGCACGTTGGGTAAAGTCACTCCTTGGTCTGGCAGCTCTCATTAATTGTGGCCATAAGGAATAATTCCTTGGGAATTTGCAGAAGATGCACAGCAGAGCACTGTGACCTTCCATATGCACTCCTCTTCTTCAAGACTTGATGAGATTCTGATTGTTTAATGTTGTTAAATATGGGTGTGTAAAAAAAATCTCCTTTCCCTTTCCCTTTCCCCTTCCCCTTCCCCTTCCCCTTCCCCTTCCCCTTCCCCTTCCCCTTCTGCATTTTCCTTTCCCACAAATAATCAGTTGGTTTCTGTATTACAGCTCATGTCACTCAGAATGCACTCAAAATTTTGGGCGCCTTCTTTTGGATATGAAACTCTTTGGAAAATAGAGTTTGTGATATAATTGTATCACAGGTCTCCAAATAAATATTTCAAATTAATTTCAAATGAAAATTTGCCATTTCCTATTGTGGCAGAAAATTTTGGCACAGAATAAATTGAGAGAGGTAATTCCCATTATTTCTCTTCCATTAACTGGAGGAAGAACACATTTTTTAAAGGAATCTACACATCTGTTTTAGGCTCATCTCTCTTCCATCTTATCTCCTCTGGCAAGGACAGTTCAGATTATTAAAAATTCTCCTTTTATCCTTTTAAGTTCTCCTTATATCCTTTTAAAAATCACCTTTCATAAATTCAAGTCCTCCCTGGCAGAACACTAATACTTTTGTAAAAAAAGCAATTTTATAAATAATTTCAATCTTAATAAAATAGATACAAAGTAATTTCTTCCTTTGAAATAGAATGTAGCCAAGAACATAGAGTTTTGAGGACTCTGTGGGTTTTGTTAGTTTTATTTTCATATTTAGTTTTCCCATGGCTTCTATCAGATTTTCAGATTTAATTTTTTTTCTCCTTTAAGAAGACTGATTTAATGGAGAGAGAAATAGAATACAGCATGAAAAATACCATTTTAGTTTTGTTTGCAGAATGAGCAGAGTGCAGACACATGAAGGAACCCTCACTGGCTCTTGGCTGCTCCCTTCCCAGAGGGAGCTTGTCCATTGTAATTCTTCCCTTAGGTTTGTACTGAAGAATTAGCTGGGATACATTTTTGTCTCATCTGGCAGGGGTGAAAGAATGAAGGGAAAAGGATATTTAGCTCAGGAAAAGTGTAAGAGAATAGAAAAGCAAGTAGATATATGAAGTGTTCTCAAGGACATGTGAAGCCTCCTTTAGTAGCTTGTGATTTTTACTGCTCTGAAAGCATTCAGGATCTGCAGGCAGCGATGCAGGGACCTGTTTCTGTGGCCCTGCACAGCACCAAGTGTGTTGCTATTTCCCACTCCTGGCTGGCTGCCATGGTGTGGTTAAACCTGGAATTCTGCCCAGCCCTGCTGAACGCACTCCATGAGCAGATTTGATTGGAATTAAATCTTACCCAGCGCTTGTGCTCCGAGATCCTGCTCAGCCTCAGCCTCCAGCGGCACGGGAGGCACCGGCAGGGACAGGGAGCCATCAGCAGGGCAGGGACAGGAGCCACCTACAGGGACAGAGCAGGGACAGGGAGGCACCAGCAGGGACAGGGCAGGGACAGGGAGCCACCAGCAGGGCAGGGACAGGGAGCCACCAGCGGGACAGGGACAGGGAGGCACCAGCAGGGCCCAGTCTGTGTGTGGCAGGGACAGGGACATGGAGGCACCAGCAGGGCAGGGACAGGAGCCACCAGCAGGGACAGGGCAGGGACAGGGAGCCACCAGCAGGGCAGGGACAGGAGCCACCTACAGGGACAGGGCAGGGACGGGGAGCCACCAGCAGGGCAGGGACAGGGAGGCACCAGCAGGGCAGGGACAGGGAGGCACCAGCAGGGACAGGGAGGCACCAGCAGGGCAGGGACAGGGAGCCACCAGCAGGGACAGGGGCAGGGAGCCACCAGCAGGGACAGGGTGCCACCAGCAGGGCAGGGACAGGAGCCACCCACAGGGACAGGGTGCCACCAGCAGAGCCCACCCTGAGTGTGGCAGGGCAGGGCCATGGAGCCACCAGCCGGGCCCAGGCTGTGTGTGACAGGGACAGGGAGCCACCAGCAGGGCCCAGGCTGTGTGTGGCAGGGCAGGGACAGGAGCCACCAGCAGGGCCCACCCTGTGTGTGGCAGGGCAGGGACAGGAGCCACCAGCAGGGCCCAGGCTGTGTGTGGCAGGGCAGGGACAGGAGCCACCAGCAGGGCCCACCCTGTGTGTGGCAGGGCAGGCACTGCTCTGGTGCTGCAGGAGGCTCAGGGCATGAGCAGGGAGATTTGCTGTGCTCTCCACACGAGCCTGGCAGCTGGGGCTGAACCTGCTCTCTGTCCTGCTCTCTCTCCCCCCCTGTAACATCCCTGAGAGCATAAGCTAGAGGAAAAAACCCCAAGTATTAGCAAATGACAAGCGGTAAACCAGATTATAACTGCCTGGAGCTACATGCTGCCAGGCAGTTACATAATGGCACAAAACTCTTCAGCCTCCCCTGCAGCACTGAGCCTAAAATACAGCAGAAAGGGCTCTGATGAACCCAGCTCTGTGAGGTTTCACTGAGAGCACAACTCCAGGTTCCCAGTCTCTGCTCTGAGGAGTTGGCTGAGAAACCAAGAGAAAAAGAGAAATAATAGTAATAGGCAAGAAAATGAATCACAGTGCTTACATAAAAACACAGAAATGCACAATTGCATGTTTGTTTATATAACTGCTGGTATTAGTCTCACAAAACAGAAGTTTAAAAGGCATTCTTTGGGTCATGGTAATCTCCCTTAAATACAGCATGTCATGGATTTTGGTGGTGTCATAATGTCACACCTGCTCTCTCCTGTTTGTGTCTGTGACTGGCTGCACATCCACTAAAAGACAGGTAAAATTAATAACTGGTTGCATAATTAATAATCTTAAATTGCATTAAAAGACATGTTTGAATATAGGGAGGGTCCTGTATTCTGAAGGTGCCTGGTGCAGCCGGTTCTGTGGAAGGACAGAGAGGCTGAAGTGGTTTGTGAGCATCTTTTCAAAGTGCCTGATGAGTCTTTCAGAGGAACAGGAAGGTTGGTGAGCATTTCCAGTGCCACTTTCCTTCTTCAGAAATGTAATACTGAAAGTTTTACCTATGGAAAATGTGAATTTAACAAGATAGCATCACTTTCTATTTGAAACATTGATAAGAGTTCATTTTGAAGTGACTGTAAGGCACTCCCATAAACATGACAAGTCACTGTTGAGTTGGGTTTGGATGTGGCCTGTGGGCTTTGAACAGTGTCAGGTGTTTGTGTGGTTTCTTTCCAATGTCTGGCTGTGGTGCTCCTTGAGACCTCAAGGTTCAGGCCCTGAGCTTATTCCATGTGCAAGGGCAGCTTTCCTCAAACCTCTGCCCATTGCTGCCTAAAACAGCACTGAACAGAGCTTCTGAACCTTTTCCCTCCATGTTTTCCCCCAGTTATCCATTTTGTAGCCAGCACAGAAGGGAAGTTATCTGATTCAGAGAACTTGCTAACTTCCCAGACTCTCTCCTCACTTTTTGCCATTTCTCTTCCCTTTGTGAGGAGTTAGCACAGACATGATTTTGCTTTCCAGCCGTGGTGTGACTCTGTGGGCACTGCCTTATGAGGGAACATATGAATTGCTCTGTTACACAGATGGATCACTCTAAAAGCTTGGAAGTAAACTAATCTTCCATTCTAAAATTTCTAGAAAATGAATTTCCAGGGCTTGAGTGCTTTGGTGGGAACCAGGGTGTGGATCTTTAACTTCCCAGATCCTGGTGGATGCACTGGTGTGACCAGGCATGTGAGGAAATCTCAGATCTGCATGGGAGATGGGTGACAGCTATTTATTTCTGCACAGGCCTATTTTAAGAATATTGTAAATCTGAACAGAGAGTCTTGTTCTCTGAGAGCTGGCCTTATGTGAGATAAAACATGATTTTCCTGTGAGGGAGCTGAGAAAGCAGCATGCATTTGTCTGAGCAAGGAATATTTTGGCACTTGTGTCTACATCAGTAGAACTTCACAATTGTGTTTTCATTGCCTGTTGGACCAGGTGAAGGGTCAGAAGAAAATTTAAATTAGGAATAACAATGTACTTTGTGTTTCAACTGAGGACAGATTTATCTAATTGCTGTTAAATAAGTCAGCTCTTCAGAATGCCCTGATTCTTGCTGTATTAAATATTACTTGAATGTGTCTTGCATTTCACGTGTTCCCTGTGGTATCTGTTCTTTTTCATTTCCAATCTGTGGGACTCCCCACTGCTTAGGGGTAAATGTTCTTTTACCTTGTCATTTAGTTTGGCAGCAGTTCCTTTATACAGCATGACAGCCACTGCACTGCACACATTTCTGTCCTGCTTGCTTCCTCCCTATAGATATGAGAATTTGATCAGCCTGAGCCCCTCAAAGCTGAACATCTGCTGCAGCTGTCACAGGCTGCTACCAACCCCAGGATTGTGTTCTGTGTTTATAAATTTATGTACACACATAAATACATATAAATAGTGTATATATATATAGATATAGATATAATTATGCAGTATTATATAATCCATAAATATAAAACATGGATATTTTTGGCTTTCAAATAAATTGTTGACTAAATGTCATCACAGAATTACCTCTGGAGGAAGCAGTGGAGACTGATGTCCTTTAATTTCATTTATGATGGACTGCTCTTAATCCTGGACTTGTTAAGCAGTTGGGACTACATAGAATTGTTCAATATTGGCACATCTGAGCTTTTTCTGGGTGCTGGCAGAAATTTAGGCTCCTAGGAAATGTTTCCAGTAAAAAAGAAAAATCTCTTGCATTTCTTGCATTGTGACAGGAGGGGTTTTTCCCTCTAGTATGTGACAGAAATTTAAAAAAGAACAAAAAGGTGAGATTGACCAAAAAAAGCAATTGCCACAACCATGGTTTGTTCTTTGGGGCCTGGGCTGTGGCTTTAGGACAACATGCCCAAAGATGTTAAAACAGAAGAGTTTCACTGCATGTCAGCATGAATTTAAGGCATCAGACCTTGCATTGTGCTCAGGAGGTCCTGGGGAGTTTTAGCTCTTCATTTCTCTCCTCTGAAGGCAGACTGTGGCATTTCAAATGTCATTTTCTGTTATGTCCTGCACTGCTTATTGCTGTGGGAATGTTAGCATACTGTTTCCAACATGCTGGATTGCAGCTTTTCTCCTGGCTCCCTCAGTCAGTGAGGTGGAACTGCTTTGCTGGTACCTCTGGCATCCACCCCAAAGGGCAGAGTTCCAAGGGAATGACAGCTCAGGAACAGGAATGAACAGGTTGGTCTCCTGTTTCATTCTTGGATTGCCCATGGATATGGGGCTCCCCACACTTGGTTGTTCCTGCTGCATGCAACACCTTCACCCATCTCACCTTGAAAATGTAAGCTGTGGTTTGGATCAGCTCTTCCAGAAACCAGCAAAAGCCCTGAGGAATTTGGTTCATAGAAAAATTTGGCAGCATTTCATACATTCTGAACATAAACTTTAGTTTTCTTAATTAGAATCCTCATTTATGTTTTAGATTATGCTTTGTTTGACTGAATATTTTTCCTTTTGTCTTAAATTAATTTTATTTCTGTTTCTTACGTTGTTGGAACAAGAAGGCCCAGCTGACAGAGTGAATAAAGGTGAGTGCTTCTCAGCAGCCTTCAGGGGTGACTGCAGAGTTATCAAACTCCCACTCAGCTGCTGGATCTGCTCTGCACTGTGACCCCACAGTCACCCCTAGAGGCTGCCCCAGCCTCCCTAACTCTGAGACATTCTGGCACTGACACGTGGGAACTTCCCTGGCTGTCTTAGTTCCCCTTATTCTGTTCTTGCATCCTTTTGTGTTTGTTTGCTTGTTCCATTCTCACCCTTCTGGGCAAAAATCCCTATTTCTGTTGTGGCTCCTCCCCTGAGTGCCTGAGGGCAGTTCAGTTCCTCACTGGAGGTGTTTGTTCTGAGGAGGGGCTGGGCTGTTCCCAAAACACTGCCCTGAAACCCAAACCCAGCTTGCTGTGGAACCTTTATGGCACAGGCTGTGTCCCTGCCTGGGGAGAGCTGGCACTCAAATGTGCTGTTACCTGGGAAGTATTAAATGCAAACCTACAAAGGCTCCTCCTCCTAAAGCTACATCTCAAAGGGAAGGTTTTAAAATGAGGAATTGTTGGAATATAGATGCCAATCTCCAAGTTTAGGGGGGGTTTTTTGGAACTGTAACTTCTGATTGTAAAGTACTGCTAAGGGGTGACATCCTGTTGGACCTGCTCTGGACAGCTTAGAAAAAGTTGAAAATCCCATTCAGTAAAAAAGCCCTGTTTTCAGCCAAATAAGATAACGTGAATGTTATTACACAGAAGTGCAATTATTTCACTAATTGTCTAAATAAATGAAGATGTTACTATTACCTAATACCATGTTACACTATTATCTAATACTATGTTGACAGTTAAGCATCCTAGAACTATTGTTTTACACATAAAAATAATCAATGAACCAAGAAACACAAAAACCAAAAAAATCAACCTTTTTCCTGATTATAATTTCTAGATGCAATTAACTTCAAACAAAACAATGTTTTTAAGGTGTGTTCCAGTCACGTTATGAATCTCATTTCAAGTAAAAGTGAAAACACTTCTAGATATGTTTGTGGCTTTGTTATAAGATCATGAAAGCCAAAGAATATAATTTTACTATTTTAATATTTAAATAATGAATAATTAATATTTAAATAATGAATATAGAATAAAGCTTTGGCTTTCAGGTTTTTTTTTCTAATTCTGACATGATTACAGATCTTTTTTTACTTATTCCAGCTGCCTGCAGAATACAAAAATAAAATTAACATGCATTAAAATTCTGGTTGTTTCTCAACTCGTCTGATATTTTTGCAAGAGAGCAGAATGTGGATAATGTGTCCCACACCACTCATCTCTATTAATCTTCTGCTTTCAGAAATCCAGATCTGATCAGCAAATACTGCCAGCTGTAATTTCAGCTGAGCTGCAAGTGTGTCAGTAATACAGATAATTGAAACCAGCAAACTTAGGTACTGCTGGCATGGAACTCTCAGTTTTAGAATTTTAGAATTCTTCCTTCTAGGGCAAATCTGGGAATTCCTCCAATGCCCCCTTACCTAAATTAATTCTGCTTCCTATTTGATCTGTTTGCCTGTATTGGAGCACAACAAAAGCTCTGAATGCCCAGATCAGCTCAAAGCTGGTTTGCAGTACAAAATTCTAACAGCACCACCCTGGGCTGTGTCCCACAGACCCTGAGGGGGCTGAACTGATTGTGTTCAAATCCTACATTTTAATGTGCACTTGAAATATTATCATTGTGGAAACAGCTCTGGGGAAAAGAGCATTTGATTTATTTCATTTCAGCAGTTGTAGCAGAGGCAGGGGATGTCTGATGCACTTGGCATGTTGGTATTAACTCTGCTCTTTGGGCTCTCCAGAGTAACATTTTCTATTGTACAAGTGTAAGAAGAAATTTGATTTCTAGTGCTGATGAATTACAGCTTCTCATCTGAAAGCACTGCTCATATCCACAAAGTCTGAAAAAATACAGATCTAGAGCTGGCACAGCCTTTGTGAGGGTCCAGAAGGCAAAGGAATATTTTACTCTGGCTTGTGAAATTATTATTAATGTTTACATTTGAAGCTGCTTCTTTTTTTAACTTCATTAGACAGTGGATTGATGGAATAATAAATTGATAAAAAAATAATAAAACTTTCTAACTGCTCAGGCAGCTGTTGTATGGCACTCCAGGCTGGGTGAACTTTATTTTCTAAGTAACTAATGCAGTCATTCCCTTCTTTTCTCCTTAGTTTAATATATTTTTAAAATAAAACCAGATAAATTACAAAACATGGCAGTACATGAATTAGAGGAAATATTTAACCAGGAATATACTAAGTGTTAAAAACAAATTGAAAGTGGTACAATTAAAACATTAAGTGTCTATATACAAAGCTGATTTGACAGTTAAGCATCCTAGAACTATTGTTTTACACATAAATATAATTAATGAACTAAGAAACACAAAAAAAATTAAAATAAACTTTTTTTCCTGATTATAATATCCATGTATAATTAACTTGTAAAAATGACCAGGATGAATTTCTGCCTTCCCCTTGATTCAGGTGCAGCTTCTTTAATGCACAGACTTTTGGGGTTTTACACAAAGATAACAATTTCCTGTTATTTCAGTCATTTCTGTAAAGATGAACTCAGCAATATTTGTGTGTGCTGAGTGAAGGAAGGTGTGTCTTGGTGGTGATTTTTCTAAGATGTCTGAGTTGAGAGCATTCAGGTGTATTTTCACAAGTTGGAAATCCTTCATCCTTCAGTGTGGGCAGCTGAGTTCTGGACACATTTCAAATCTCTGCAGGCCAAGCTCCCATTACAAGTGTGTCCTTTGCTTACTTGTGACTAATTAGGATTTTCTTTCAGTAAAAATCTTCAAAATGAGTTTCCTTTCTGTAGACATGTAGAAACCTGCACTCAGCCAAGCAAACACTCATCATGAGATGTTTAATGGGACATCCCTGCCTCAGACATCAGAGATCCCACTGGGAAAAGGCCTTGGCTGGAGAAAGAATGTTTGGTATCAAATTGATGTGGACTTGTCTTTGCTTTTGTTCTGCTAAAGCTGCTCTGTCCTGTGGAGTTTTGTGTTGTCTGCACCTGTTAAGCACAGATTGTTGTGAGAGTTTCACCTGAATTTAATCAGCAGAATTTGGGAGTGACAGAGCCAACCCAGGCAATGAGCAATGAAATTCCCTGCACCTGGGTTTGCCAGGCCCTCATTTGTGACAAACTGGAGTGGGGAGGGAGCAGAGGTTTTGTAAGGGTTCAGTTGTTAAACTGCCCTCTCCAAGCTGCTCTGGAGCCCTGAGTGCTTCTGTTACTTATTTAGTCTTGTGAAAAATGTGTCTTTTATGATTGGCTTTTTGCAAATATTCCAGTGAATATTGTATGTGTTGTGTTAGAAAATTATGCTGTATTCATTCTCTTAAGTAGTGTGTTAAATATAGATTTAGGTTATAACATAATGTTAAAGTAAAAACTATGCTATGAAAGATACTTTTTAATGAGCTCAAGAAAGAGATGAGATAATCAAGAAACTCTTTGCACAGAGATAACAGCAACAAGCCACTAAAATCCCAAAGAGGAAAAATTATTGCCTCCTTATTGTGAAGAACTCCTTGCAGACCCCACAGAGTCTGACCATGGTTTACAAGATGAAGGGGGAAATGCCAATCATAAAATACACATTTTATTGACCATAACCAGAAAACAGCATTTCTTTGAAAGGAGCTTTTGAATCATGTATGAATATGCAACAGGCTGTTGCTTTTAAGAGTTAATCCTTGGTTAGCAAGCTGTGCTTTCAAGAGGAAAGCATCTGAATGTCCCTTCATAATTCTAATTCTTTGCTTTTATTGTCCTAACTCTGATTGTCCAAATTCTTATTGCCCTAATTTCTATTACTATTCTTACAACCATTTTATTACTATTAAACTTTTGAAATTTTAAAACAAGTGATTAGCATTTTTCACAGGCTTTTTAAAACAACCAAAGAACCAAACTGACAAAGCCTGTGGTGGAAAGGAGAGGAGGCTAAAAGGGAAATTCTAATCAGCATTAAATTCTGAGTGTGTTGCTTTGGTGCTTTCCTGTTTATTTTTCTGGGTTTTATGTGCAGAGTATTGGTGACATTTGTTTGGTTTTGAACTTTAATTGTTCTGTGTGTTTGCTGTAAAAGCAATGGTGCTTAGCTGCTTTTTGTTTAATGATAGACTATAGCTGGCTAAGGTCTTGCAGCTAGAATAGGCTCTGGGAAACCAGGTAAATTCTGTTTTCTGAGTAGTTTAACAGAGGTTTAGTTTAATCTGTCTCACACAAAAGAGACACTTGATACTTAGAATCTTCAGGTTGTGTCATACAATGTAAAGCAAGGTAACAAAAGTCACTTATTTTAGTAAGTGCCCTTCTCAGAATAATAAAACTGTTTTGTGGAGAATTGTAGAGAAACCTTTCTTGTCTGAATTGGTAGAAAAAAGGAAAATGGATTTATAAGAAGTATTTGTTATAAACAGTGTTTGAATTTTTAGGAGTAGTGTTTGTATTTGTGTTCTGGTGAAGCAGAACTTCAGAAGCCTGGCAAGTGTTTATAGAACAGCTCCTGACTTTGCTGCTGATCCATTGTGATGGGAATTTAAGAGAGCAAACCCACTCTGGTGTTACAGATGGTTCCTGTTGGCTCTGCAGTGGTTTCTGCCCCACCTGATGTTTGTTATTCACTTCAGCATGGCCAGACAGGGAGCAGGATTTCCACATCATCATATAAGAACTTTCTATTTCTTTCCTGTTTCTGCTGATTTTCAACCTCTGAAATAGAAAGATATTTTCCCTGAGAACAGTCGTTGGTCTTGGGTTTGCACTCCTGTGAGATAACAAGAGAAAGCATTCTTAGTAGCACTGAAAACTCCCCCTATCCTGAGGGCTCTAAAAATGAACAATTTTTACCAGCCACATGTAATATTGCCACATTTATCATTCAGTACACCGGGAATGATCTGCTGCTGAGGTGTGAAATGCACCTCAGGGTGTGTTGGTTTGATACATAATGGAATCAAACCCTTCCTTTTCTCCTTGCCACTGCAGTGCCTAAACTTTAAATGTTGTAGGGCAGGATGGCCATGGGAAGAAGGCTCAAATAGGATACAGCTGTGGGTTTGCTGCCCTTGAAAAAGGAACACTTTCCCCAGGCTTAAAATCCTTATTTCTGATCGTCAGGTGAGGGCAAACCTGTGCAAAGTGTTATTATCCCACTGTGAATTCTTTAACCACAGCCTGGGAGTTTTGTTAGACCACACAATTTGTGCCAGATGTGAATATACCTGGGGATTTTCAAGAGGATGACATGAAATCCCTTAAACTAAAAATGAAAGTGGGAGTGATCCAGGCAAGTTGTGACAATGGCTGGGTTTTTTTCCTTATTCTCTGCAGTATTTCCTATTTCTCCTTGGCTGTTCTCTGGGCTTTTTGGTTATTTTTATCACATCTTCTATATTCATTTTGCAGCTCCCCCATGATTCCTCTTTTTGTCAGCTCTGTCTTTTGTCTGTCCTGTTTCCAAAATTTTCTTCCTCTTTTCCCTCTCTTCTTTTTTAGCTGCAAATATTTTGATTCAGCCTGTGATCTGCACAGTTATACCCATATTCAGGGCTGAGTGTTGGCTACACAAAAAGCAGAGGAGATGGAGGAAATGCCAGAGCAGTTGTGCCTGAGCCTGTGGAGGGAACAGGAGAATTCCCCACTGGGAGCAAGGGGGTCTCTGTGCCTATCACCGTGCTGGGGGCAGTTAATTAATTACTGCATGTGGGCAATTAATTAGTGCTCAGATTGGCAGCCCTTGAGTGGGATGGAATGGGAAATGAAGGCTTGGATTGCCAGCACTGTGCACAGGCTGTGACTGGTCTGGGTTGCATTTGGGTCTGGAATAAGGTGAACACAGGAAATGAAGGAGGCTCCAGAATGTGATTTCTTCACTGCCAGGCTTTATCTGATGTATGAATTTTATATTTCCAGTCACAGTGTTCAGACTGGCCTTCCAATTCCTTGTACTGGGTGAACACAGAAGTGTTGCTGGTTCCTGTTGAGCAGCACTGGATTTACAGCAGTGTTTCTTTAGCTTTCCATGTACTGAGAACTCACTGACAGCATTTCAGTTGCTGGTTTTATCTCAATATCATAGACCAATATCTACTTGCTGCTTTATTGTGTATTTTATTACAGGATGTGTTCCATGGTCCATAAAGCATAGAATGGGGTAGGGACCAATACAGTGCTGAGCTAAGCACACTTCTTGCTCTTTCCCAACCCTCTTTTTAGTCTCCAATTCTAGCAGATTTTTATTTACAAATGATGGTTTTGGGTCCATTTTACAGATTGCATCAAATCACAATGTGTATATTGAGAAGAGTGTCATGTACATCTGTTTTGGGTATTTGTTTATAAGTGTTGAAGTGTTTGGTTCATCATCATGAATGCAAATATCATTGGACTCAAATGGGAAAACTGGAATGTGGTGGTTGAATTTCAGAGTTACACAGCAGGGATCTATGGGGTAGTGTGGATCATGAGAAATACTGGGTGGTTTCCCCAAGCAGTTGTTACTGAAACCCACAATTCATGAGGACACCAACAGTTGTTGTTGCTTAGTTTTCAGTGTCATAATATGACACTGGATAAAATCTTCTAGGATTGCTTTTCACTGGGAGAAGCTCAAGTTGCAAAATATCCATGAGTTATCCATGGAAATAAATCATTAGAGAGCTTCAGCCATGTGTGGGGAGGAGCCTCAGTGCTTCAGGATTGTGCTGCTGTTTCCTTTTCATTTGGGAATCTGCCCAATATTTCTCTGTGTACAGATGCATGTGAGTGTAAATCAGAGCTGGTCTTAATTGAAGTGCAGAATGCTTTTGCTCAAAGCATTACATTTCTTTTGCATCTTTCACCTTCTGTTACTGGGGAAATTTTATTCATGCATTCAAAAGCCATTTACTTTTTAAATCTGGCCTGACTCTGATCCCTCTGTAGCTCCCTGGTGCCATAGGAAATTCCATGTTGTGCCATGCTCAGGCCTTTGGGACCTGATCTGTCAGGAGTTCTGATAAGCCTTGGGCAGCTGAGCAAACCTTATTGACATGTGGGGAGTAACTCCATGGGCTTGAGTAACAAACACTGGCACAAGGAGCAGGGCAGCAGGGCTGCTCCAAGGATAAATGCTTATAACTCTGTGTGCTTCTGTCACCATTGTACCTCAGGTGGGTTCTGGAAAACAGAAATAAACCCCTGTCAGGATGGCCCTGGCATTCCCAGGGCACTGTGAGTGTACTCCAACAGCAGCTGATCCTGTCTGTGCTTCCAGGACCTTCATTGGGGCTGAGCTGCACATCCACTGCAGAAATCATTCCCTTTGGGCTCGGTTGGTGGCCCAGCCACTCCAAGTCTGCTCTGGGGGTGTTTGCTGCCTCAGAGGAGCAGATGGGAGCTGCTGGGACAGCCATGGAATTGTGGCTCAGAGGCAGCCTGGCTTCAGTAGGAAGCTGCTGCAGGGTGCTGAGTAAATGCTGGAACCTGTGTCTGTATCACTGCTCTTCCCACACAGGGAGCATGGAGGGGAAACCAGCAGTGGAGCAGACAGTAAGAGCTTGCACCTAAAAAATGCCTAAATGATTTTTTTAAAGCCCATCATTCTGTACACATGTCCTGTTCTCTGTTATATATAAACAAGATACTGCCATGTAGCAATCAAGCCAGTAAATTAAAATGTTGCCATTGCAGTATTTTTATCAACATTTATGTTTTTATTTTGTCAGGATAAATATGCTCTGTACTTGAGTTGTTTGCAAGAAGCATGTGGCAATATTTAGCATATTTAAAAGTATCATTAGAGCTGTATGTTCAGATGTGTAAAAAAAGCAGTTCACTTGTACGAGTGTGTGTATCAGCCATGTTGTTCATGCAGATATGTGCCCACAGAGAGCCTCTGTGTCTCAGGGCTAACAGATCTGTTCTCTTTGTTCTCCCATTTGTTCCACATGCCTGCAGTGCCCTCCCAAAGCCTCCCTCACCTGCCCTATGGTGCTTGCCAAATAAAATGGCTTATTGTGGTGTGTGATCTGCCTGCCAGCTCTGGAGGAGCCAAAGGTTGGGAGCTGTGATTGTGCAGGAGCAAAAATCTCCTGTGTTAGTAAGAGCTGGATTTTCCTCACAGTGTGGTTGAGGTGTTGGTGTTTCAGAACTCATTTGGGGGCAGATTAGATGCTGGATTAGCCTGTCAGATTCCAGCAGTTTTCTACTCAATGTTCTCTCCATTTTTACAGATCTGGAGGGGTTTGTGCAGGTTGTTTTATTGTTGCCCTGTTCATCTTCCCTTTTTCTGGCTCTTTTCCTTTTCTGATATTCCCTTGCTGCTGAAGCCCCCTGCATTTGCTTCCATTTAACTGCTGGTCTTTGTTCATTATTCCTTTCAATGGGGCTTGATGATGTTTTGTGTTGTATTCAGAGGCTGGGATCAGGCTGCATCCTGCCTCATTTTGCTGCAAAAATAGCTCTGTCTGTACAGTGAGTTCCCTTTTGACCCCACAACTCATTTTGCTCTGTGAATGGGGAATTGCTGAGTGAGTGTTTGTGTTCTGTGCTGCCATGTGAGGACAGCTCTGTCCTTAGCACTGTGTGAGCAGGAAAATGCAGAAGCTCCCTGGGGCTCCAGGAGCCTGGGGTGTCCTGCCAGGGGCAGGAGGAGGCAACAAAGGAGAAAATACCTGCTGGCACATTGGGGCTGTTTTGGAGCTTCTTGCAAATATTGTTTCTTCTGAGATATTGCTACACAGAAAGAAAAATTGGTGTTGTCTAACATGTCCATTGTTCAAGTATAGCAGAGTCAGTGCCCTGAGGACTTCACAAGTTTGACCTAAATTCTGAAGAAAGGCCTGGTGTGTTCTCTGTTCTGCTAAACTGTGGGGTTTGTGGATGGTTTTTAACAAGAAACAACTCTTTCATTGTGAAAAGAGACTTCCTGAAGAGAGTTGATAGAATACAGACAGTATCTACATTAACATGATCTAGACTGTTACAGAGAACTGCAGAATTCTGTAAAGGTTTGTCTAAACAGGAAATGTTATCCCAAATTTAAAACTGGGTGGGTTTGAAGTAGAGATTAATTGATCAATGTTTAACTATCTGGAGTTATTTTAGATTAGCATAAAATTTGCACACTGCTTTAAATTGCAAACATCCCAGCACTGAGGATGAATTATTTTGTCAAGAGCTGGTGACATCCACCTGAGACAGTGATTTCATTCAGAACTGCAGGTGTTTGTTTCCTCTTCAAAGAGCAGTTTCTTTTTTGTCAGGTGGGATGTTCTGGAAGCCAGCTTTGGTTTGTATGAACAATGAATTGCTGATAGGATGATTATAGAAAGATTCAAATTAATGTGGCATTTGAAATAGAAAATATAAATTATGCACCAAAACTACAAAAGCAAATGTTCAGGTTTTCATTACTGCAGTGAAAAAGTGTTTTGCCTATATGATAAATGAGGTAGTGCTGTGATAGATTTAAAAGACCCAGAGCAGTGAGATTTAAACATCTCTCTCACATCTGATACACCCATTTCAAGGTCTGCCTCAATTCTGTAGGCCTGTATTAAGGATAACCCAAGTGTTTGCTTTTTGCAGCATCAGGGAGCAATTATCTAATGTACATTTACTGCTGTGAGCCAAAATGCATTTTTACTTTTATCACTTCAGACTTTCTTGATGTATTTCAGTATTTGGAGCCATAGAAAGCTCTGGTTTCGAAGGGGCCTCCAGAGTTACCCAATCCAACTTTCTCCAGAGAGCTCAGCCTTGGTTGTGGTTATTTGGGGTCCTGTCATGCCAATTAAATCCTGGACTGTTTCCAGTGAGGGGAATTCTGCCACTTCTCCAGGCAACTGTCCTGATCTTTAGTTTTTCTAGTGAGGAATGTTTTCCCTGTATCCAGACAATGTTTCCCACAAAGCAGCTCTGTGTCTCTGCCTTTGTCCTGTCCCTGTGCATCCATGTGAAAAAAGCCCCTCTGCCTTCTCTGTAGCTCCTTTTGAGCCACAGCTAAACTTTTCTGCTCAGTTCTGCTTGGAACTTCAGATCCCTACTCTGTTTACAGGTGTATGGAACCTGTTACAGAAAAGCAGTATAGACAAAATACAATGTAGACAAGAAACAAATACTTTTAGTCCATTGGATTTCTAATGTGTTATTAAAAAATAATCTTGGAGCAGGATGTTATTGCAACAGAAATTGTGGAGGTAGTATGAGTTTCCCATCTGGCAAGGCCCCCAGACCAGATGGATTCACTAATGACTTTTATAGAGCATTTCATCAGACCCTGCTGAAACACGTGTCTGGCATCTTTAATTATCCTAAATTAACACACTTCCAGCCTTGGATGCTTGTTGATTTTCAAAGGGAAGGAAAAGGAAATGTTCCCTGAAAGATCTTCCTAACAGAGCTTTTTATTAATGAGGTATAATGTTAAAATACTGCCTGAGCTTTACTGGTTCATCCTGAATGGATGGTTTGTGTAAAAGTGCCTTTGGACACTTGGATTAAAGAGCTGTTTTGCAGCTGCATCAGAGTATCAGAAAAGCAGGAACCCTGACATGCAGGAGGAATGATGCATCTAACTCCATGATATCAGAAGGCTAATTAATTACTTTATCATACTATATTATTCTATACTATATTACACTATATTACTCCACATCTAAACTTGTGATGCTGACCGACAGCCTGGACACACACATGGCCCTGGCAGGCCAAGGAAACAGAACACCATCACTGTGGGTAAACAAACAACTTTGCACTCTACTTTGGCACAGCACAGGAGCAGCAGGTGAGACAGGAATTGTTTGGATCATTCTTTTCTCTGCTTCTCTCAGGTTCAGGGAATGCGAATCCCACATCAGAGTGCTTTGGAACTGACACCAGTGCATTTAGCCAGGAATCCCATTGCTTTCCTTGCCTTCCCTGGAAGGAGGGGAATGGGCACTCCCAGAGCAGTTGATCTCTGCCCCTTTCCCTGCGTGTGCAGCTGCTCCCGTGCTGTTCCCACAGAGGGAAGTTCTTGTTGCAGGGGGCAGTGGCTGCCAGGGCCTTGGGCAGCACTGACAGCTCCTGCTGCTGCTCTGATCCCTTGTTTGCATCCCAGCTCCTTGGCAAGAGGGAGTTCCTGTCCTTTTCCCTCAAACCTGGAAAACAGAGAGAAATTTTCTTGGGAAGTTTCTTCTGCCCACCCTGCTTGTATCTTGTCCTCCCTGTAGGAGGAATAGGAATTAATCCTGTAATAATGTGTTTTATTTACCATAAATTGCTGTTGTTTGAATGCCTTGTCTCTTCCAATATTTCTGTGTAATATAACATAACAGCATTTCAGTGTTTTCCAGTGGTGCAGACATCAATGTGGTTTCATTGCAAAAGGTCCAGTTATGGGATGTTTGCTTAGAAAATGCACCTTCGCTATATTACACTATAACACAGCCAATCAAGTTGATTTCAAAACACAGCCAATCAAAACACAGCCAATCAAAACACAGCCAATCAAGTTGATTTCCAGTTAAGGGGGCAGGGAAGGGCATGGAAATCTGCATGCACCCTGAAGACAGCACATGACCTCTGTAACAGATTTTTTTAATAGTTGAACACACATCAAACATATAAGTCATATGCAGGTAATAAACAGTCACCAAGAGTTGTTCTTGAAATTTGGCTTCATTTCCTTCCTCTAACCCACTGCTCTGTCTGCCAAAAATAAATAAGCCCTTGGTTATCTAACAGCCAGACTGAACGTGGGCAGGGGAGTGCATTGGAAAAGCTGGTGGCAGGAGATGAATGTCCTCAGCAGGGCTGGGAAATCAGACTGCTAATTTAGGTGCCAAAAATTGATATTATTCCCTAATTTTAGTTCCCCCACTGGCTGACTGCATGCATCAGAAAGGATAAAACAAATAGCAGAGACATTCAGTACAGACATGTTGATGTTTGGAAATGTGTTCGGGCTCTTAAACCCAGAGGAGGCTCTGGTGTGTGGGAGCTGCTCTGTGCTGAATGGTGGCACGTGTAATTAAGCTCTGCCCTAGCAGTAAGGGACATTAGCACAATTAATATTTGCCTTCTGGTTCTTGAAGAAAAGTATTCTAATTTAATTACAGCTACCACACCTTTAATTTGTGGTGCCACCTTTTATTGCCTGTGGAGGTGTAGAACTGAGGGCAATTAGCTGACACACAATATAATGTACAACTCCAGCCTGGGGAGGAAAGGAGGAATGGGCAGGGGAGGTAAACCAGGTAAATTGTGCTACAATTGTTATTTTTCCATAAAATGCATGTATTTACAAAACTTTCTTAAGCTTTTTGATTAACTTTACATAATAATTAGTTTTATCTGTTCCTGGGATAGCAGAAGTATTCAGCTCCCCTCAGCCACCGGTGAGTGCCAGTTTATTAATAGGATGTTTTCTTTTTCCATGTGTAGCTCACATACTCAGCCATTGTTCAGATTTGTTTCCTGGGTAACTGTGTAAAACTGCCTTTGTATTCATATGACTTTGCAGAGAGGTTTTATTCTCATTTTCATATTTGAAGGGTTGTGAGCAGACATACATGGTTTAATTCTGGTGAAACAATTTACTTCAGTGTCTGTTCTGAGATTGCTGTGTTTGAACATTTGAAGATGAGAGGATTTCTTGTGTGTATTTGTCATAGTGAACAATATCATTATTCAGCCTCTGGTCCATATTTCAGAATGTTTGAGCTGATGTGCAAAAGAGGATAATTAGTAGAAAATCATCCATTACAAACCTGTGAAAGACTAAGATCTGAGTCTGTGTTCAATCAGCTTATCAATCAAAAGTATTTTAAAATTCTCTGATTATGCTTTTTCATTTTCTAGTTAAAATATTATTACATGATAAATTGTATTCTGCACTCACTTTGTCAGTCTCAGCAAAACATTTTAAGTAAATACCAGAATTGACTGAGTTGTGATCATTCCCAATGCCTGTTCTAACTGAAATGTGTTGTTTGCAGCCTTGCAGTTCACCCAGATAAAACCTTGGTAGCCACAGGGCAGGTTGGGAAGGATCCCTACATTTGCATCTGGGATTCCTACCGTGTGCAGACCGTGTCTGTCCTGAAGGATGCGCACACGCACGGCGTCGCCTGCCTGGCCTTCGACTCGGACGGCCAGGTCAGTACAGCTCCTCCCCTGGGCCCTGAGCTTGGCTCTAGCTCTGGGTCACTGACAGATACACCTTGAAAGGTTGGTGTTTCAGCAGCTCCAGGTCAGTACAGCTCCCCCTCTGGGTCAGCTCTAGCTCTGGGTCACTGACAGATGCACCTTGAATGGTTGGGTGTTTCAGCAGCTCCATATCAGTACAGCTCCTCCCCTGGGCCCTGTAGCTTGCTGTAGTTCTGCTTCACTGACAGATGCACCTTGAATGGTTGGGTGTTTCAGCAGCTCCATATCAGTACAGCTCCTCCCCTGGGCTCTGAGCTCAGCTCTGGGTCACTGACAGAGACACCTTAAACGTTTGGTGTTTCAGCAGCTCCAGGTCAGTACAGCTCCTCCCCTGGGCTCTGAGCTTGGCTCTAGCTCTGGGTCACTGACAGATACACCTTGAAAGGTTGGGTGTTTCAGCAGCTCCAGGTCAGTACAGCTCCTCCTCTGGGCCCTGAGCTCAGCTCTAGTTCTGCTTCACTGACAGATGCACCTCAAATGTTTGGTGTTTCAGCAGCTCCAGGGCTGCAGTGCTGGAGCTCCTGTTACAATTGTGATTGCTGTTCAAGGCCTTGGTTTGTATCACAGTTGTAATTGCAGTAGGACTGCAAACACAGCTCTTGCACAGGGGGTGTTTTTGGGATGCAGTCACAGCCTGGCATCCGAGTGGAGCGCAGGCATCGGGTGTTGGACAGGCATCCAGAGCAGAAATGCCCCTCTGTGGCTTAACTGCAGTGGCTTCACATGTACTTGTCACCTGCTGTCCACAGAAATCAGTTCCTGGCAAAGCCCTGAGAACCCTGCAGCTTTTCTGGCAGAGGAACTGCACTAATCTCACTGCTGGGAGAGTCTCCTTGGCTGGGGTGCACAGGCAATTTAATTGAATCATGGCATTAGGACACACAGTGTGGCTTTCTACAATGTGATTAGTTGAGATGATATCTTGAAACAAAATTTATAATATAACTAAATGGTGGGCTGTTCCCAGCTAAACACAATGATTTTTTTCTCTCTGGCAATGTTAAAAGCTTTAGGCAAGTAGACCTAAAATTCATTTATGCCTGAAAAATATTTCACAGAGCTTTATAAATAAATATCTGGCTGTGCAATTTGTCATTATTGATGACAGTTTTGTCCTGATGAGTTTCCTGATGTAATCCTTACTGAAGTATTTTTAGGAATGCTTAGATTAGCTGATACCAAAAACCTCAGACAAGAAAGCCCTCAGATCAACAGAACAAAATTTCTAATAGTGTAATATTTTTAAAGATATTGTTCATTCAGAAATAAATGCTTTTCATTTTTTTTCCCCTCATGTTTAACTTCATAAGACTGGTGGTTAAACTTTTTTTAAAGGTATTTCAGCACCTCATGGGAGTGAAGACTCATGAGCCTGGGGGTTGTTTGAGGTGGAGGCCTTCCTGAAGGCCCTGATGAGTGCTTGCTGTAATTAAAATGCAAACTCACTGCCAGGTTGACCTTGCAGAACAGTGACAATTCCCTTTCTGGAAGTGCTTGAAAAATTGCAGTTTATTCTGGAAATAAAAATTTGCATTGAACACTTTTCTATCTGGAGAACGACCACTGCTGGAGAACATGAATATGGATGATGCATCTTGGCTTTTTGCTGCTCTGCCTGGCTTTGCAGGAGAGGCTGAGCCAGAATGAAAGGGCAAGGGAGGAATTCTGTGAGTATTTGGAGCTGAGAGCTGCTGGCAGTTCTGCTTTGTTTAGTCAGCATTCCCAGGGGAGCTGGTGTCTGTCACAGGGCAGACAGACACTGCTTGCAGCTCCTTCTTTTCTATCCAGAGGCTGTTCAAAGCCAGGGAAGATCTGTGTTCCAGCCCCAAAACACAAATAAATGCAGCAATCAGGAGTGGTACAGATGCAATAAGAACTGTATTCCTTTCACTGCCAGTTCTGCCAGCTCTGCACTTCCTAAATAGAAGTGGGCAGGGGCAAAGCCCAGGTGACTCTGCTGCATTCCCAGAGTGGATCTCCATGGGTTCAGCTCAGCTCTGGGTGTGCTCCTGTGCAGGGATCTCAAACAGGGCCCCCTCACCTCTCCCTGAGCCCAGTTCATTCACTTCTGCTGACCCAGAAACTCTGGGATATCTGCTCCTTTTGGGTGAATGAGTGGGGAATTTTTCCTCCTGGCCAGGCTAGAGATGCCCCTGCACAGAGACAGCACAGTTGTTCTGCAGTGCCTCCCTGGCCTCCTGTTCCACAGGGTGGGGAATGTTATCTTTGTTATATATATATTTTCTTTTGTTATAGTTCCTAATAAATGGAGATCATCAATACACAGGGGAGAGCTTGAATGCTTCCTTTGTTTTGTACCTTCAATGCAGTTTGTGGAGACAAATAGAGTGAATTTCCTATTTTGTGTTACCTGTGTTTAATACAGTCCTGATGAGAGCTGAGTTTCTTGCAGAAGTGTTGCTGTTTAAAAATACATATTTTAGTTTGGGCTTTTTCTGTCTGAGCAGGAGCTGCCATTTGGCAGGAGGGAAACTGCCCTTGGTTCAAACATTTAATGAGGAGCTGTCATTTTGTCTGTAATTAAAAATGGCTTCTCTTCAATCAGGAGTTAACTACAGTTTCTCCTTAAACATCTCCTCTTCACAGAATTACCTACAAAGCAAATGCCTCCTCCTGAACTATTTTATCAATGCCCCACAGCTCATTTTCTGCTCTGAGTTATTTCAGATTAACCCTTTTTTATGTGCTTTCTAAAAATATTTTTTAATGTAGTGGGAATGGCACTGCCATAACGCATACACACCTAATGAAAAAATTCAAAATGCAGCGCTAGGCTTCTTTAGCCAGATCTTCCAAATCTGTGTAGGTTTAAAAATAATTGTTTAATTATGTGCCCAAACTACTTGGCAGGTATTTTCTACTGGTAGTTCTGGGAATTCTCTGAATAGAATTCTGTCATATTCCCTTCCAGAAGGAGAAATAAAAGTTTGTTTGAACCAAAAAGGAAATTCAGCATATCTCACTTTTCTGCTGGCAGGAGGTTTTCCTCAGCAGGCCAAGGTTAAAAGAAAATATAAAGTACTGCTTAGTTTCCCATAGTGCTTTCCCTGCTGATACCAAAGTCAGCTAAGGAATAAACTTTCTAACACAATTTGAATTTTTAGAAGGCAGCCATTCCTTACTCCAGCACTGGACACAGTTGGAGGAGTGATTTTTTTTTCTTTTCCCTAATCAGATGTGTGTTGTGAAATTTTACAACAGGACATTTATTCCCTCCTGAGCAGACATTTTACAATATACTTCCCAGCTAATACACAAACACCACTTTCCCTAGAACTAATTTCTATGAAATTTCTATAGAACTAATTTCTATGTCTCTGTCCCTTACTAGAACTCCTTTTGTGGTCCTGAAGGTTGTCTAGAGGGGTCTCTGGGGGTTGTTCTCACTGAGAGCCTGCAATATTGTGATGGCCTTGCCTTGAACTTCTCAGGGCCTGCATTGGTGTTTCTTGATACAGAACTGCCACAAGCTCCCCTCAGGTTCCTCATTATCTCTTTATCCACTGGTTCCAGCCACCTTTAATATCCTGTGTGTCTTTTATATTCTTTATCTAATTTGCTAGTTAGTGCTCTATTTTGCAGTCTCAAAATGAGACAGAACATTTCTATTCTCCATGTTGTCTGTCAGATCCCCCTTTTCTTGAGACTCTTTTTAAATCAAGTCTCAATATTTCATTTACCAGTACAGAGAGTTACAACTGTAACATTGAATTAAATTGCTCTCTAAAATCAAGAGAGTATAATTGCAGATTGTCCTGCACTCCCTGGATGGAAAAAGCTCTCTTGGCCCTAACTCTTCCTTGTGGTTGTGGCCAAAGTACCCTGAGGGGAGGCATTTGGGAAGCCATGGATGGGCATTGTCTGCACTATGAAACAGGAGCCATTCCCAGTACTGAGGTCTGATTTCCATTTCCCACTGCTGGGCTGCTGTGTGAGATCCTTCTGTGTCCTCAGTGGCCCCACAGCTGGGAGTGCTGGAACACTGACACTGAACAGCTCCTCAGTTCTGCTGACGTTTTGAGTAATGTTAAATCTTTTCACATTGTGACTTCCTGCTAAAACCATAATTTTATTTCTTTGTTCCACCATACAAACTTCTTTAACTCTCCCTTCACAGCTCCATTATGACTCAGAGCCCATTGGCAGAGTTCTGCCCTCCCTGTAGGGTGAACCCTCCCAGGGGACCTTGTTCCTCCCAACAATATCTGAGCACATATCCTGACTGCCCTGTGAAAGCCTTGTGTTCCTCTAGGAACATTTCAGTTCTCTGTATTTTTATTTCCATGGAAGGAGGCTGGGCTCAGAGGAACTTGTGGAATAAGTCTGTAAATGGTGAGGGATGTTGAGTTGGGTTTTTTGGAGGGTTTTTGTTTTGTTCTTGTTTTCATTAATACCACATTGCTTGGTGCATTTCCTGGTGAGACAGTGCTTGAGTTCTTCATTATTCACTAGGCAGGTTTTGCATCAGGGTAATGGCCTGTTGTCATCTCTCATTAAACCAAAGTCCCAAAACATCAATTTCATTCCTCTAAATCAACAAACTGTAACTGCTGGGACAGTGGGGGGTGTGTGAAGCTGCTGCAGAGGCTGTCCAGGGCTCTCCCAGGAGGGAAAATGTGCACTCAGTATTTACACTCAGGAATGGATGAAAAAGCCCTGAGTACCTGCTCTCAGAATGAAAACTGGAGCCTTCTGCTCCTCTATGAACAGTTATTTCCTCTCCCTGTTATTCAGTTGTTGAGAGCTTTATTGCATTTGATATTTTTCCTAATACAGCATTTTAGAGGAGTCTGTGGTAATGGCACTTATTTTCTTTGCTGGCTCAGTCCTTTTGTGTTATCACAGACAGTTCCAGATTTTAAACAATTTGCTTACTCAAAATTTGAGCCAATTTTTTTATGGAATTCATGTAAAGTGGGCAAAATTAGGGCAGTCACTGGAAGGGAAAAGACCTACAACTTCCACAGTGATGGCTGATCTTCTGGGCATGTCACAGATGGATGCACTCTGCTTTTTCCCTGCCAGAACAACGCCTCCATTTTATTCTGTTCTTTTTATTTCTTCCATTATTGAGATGGTAAAATTATTAAAATTAAGTTTTTTTAATTGATGACCAATAAAACTTTAATGAGCTTGGTTATTAGTTCATTGTTTTAGTTGTTTTAACTGGTGATGTGATACACTAAGCAATAAAAAGGCAATTATTAAAAGTACATCCAGTTCTGGTTCTACAGCTCAACAAAATGAGCATAATGAACAAAGCAATAGCTGGAGCTAGTGAAAGCTTTTATTTCCCTTTCACTCTTATTATCAGATTAATAAATGAAAATGCTAGGGAGGTGTGCACCTGAAATAAGCACCTCAGATGTTTCAGGGTAAGACTTTCATGTGGAACATTGGTGGCCTGAAATCAATAACCTGACCTTTTAGAGAAGATGAGACATTTCAGTGCTCTCTCCAGTGAGTAAATGTTGAGTGTGAATCTCTTTGCTTTTGCAATGTGGTTCAAACCCAGGCCACATGTGGGAAAATCCATTTGTGCAATAATCCTGGGAGCTACAGCAAAGTGATTTGGGTTGATTTGCTGTTAACTGGGTTGTGTTGTTTCTCCTCAGCGTTTGGCTTCCGTGGGGCTGGATGCCAAAAACACAGTTTGTATTTGGGACTGGAAGAGAGGAAAGCTCCTGGCAACAGCTACAGGCCACTCTGACAGGGTAATGTATGGGAACATTGCTGGGTTCTGTCTGGGAGCTGCATGGGGCTTTCAAAAGGCATTTTTGCTTCTCTTAGGTTGATGCAAAGGTAATTCTGGTTGTTCTCTCTGGTTTTTAAAATACTGGACAAGATGTTTATTCCTTCTCATTGGGCCAGACCTAGCACAAGGCTCTGTTAGTAAGCCTAGGGAGGAAATACCTTGTACCTACACACTGAGTAGGATGATCTGTAGCTCTTCATAGGAGATGTGAAATGGGAGCTCCATGGACAGAGATCATCGTGTCTCTGAGTGAGTCAAAAAGACAATTTATTCTGAGGGCAAATTTAGTTGCATCCCTTTCAGTTTTCCTTAAGAAAGCTACCTGTAGAAGAAGCTTGATTGAAATAAATATTTCTTTTCTGATGGCTTCAGGTAAAGGATCATAAGACGAGAACTGGCCATTGTAAACTGAAGTTATAACTTAATAAAGTTTACAATGTTATTCAGCATTAGAAAATGTTTTACCATATTTAGCATAAGCAGAATACTTCCCTGACATATATAAGCATGTGGATGCATAAATTAAAATAAATTATGGACACATTCTGACAACTTGTATGTATATTATCATATTATAACATGGTTTACCTCTGTGAAAGTTTTGCTGCTGACCTCAGTAAGTGCAAGATCAGGTTTTAGATAATCAGAATTCTCCAGAAAATAGGCTGGAAGTACTAAACTCTTAGTTCCAGTAGACTTTCCCTACCAGAAAAAGGAGCTTCTGCACAGAAGAGGGAGTGGGAAAAATGCCTATGGAAATATTGTTGATCCAATAACATCCTGGAGCTGGAGTGGATTGGCAGTGGGGAGACAGGGGTGAAGTGTGTTGACAGAACTGTGTGAGGAACCCTCTGTGTTTGCCTTGATCTTTGATTAGAAGGAGTTTCAAATTTGTCTGTATGGTGTTCCTTCTTTTTTAGTAATATGTTCCAACAGAAATTATGGCTAAGCACTGGTAAAAGCAAGCTGAACCTAAATACCATTACTGTGTAGGATAAAATATCAGCTTACTGTATTTCTTAACAGATATTTGATATTTCCTGGGATCAATATCAGCCAAACAGAATTGTCAGCTGTGGAGTAAAACACATAAAGGTAAAGAGCTTTCATTGTTTACTTGGAAAATGTACTTGCACAAAAAAAAATATCTGTGTTCTTACCTAGTGAGGACTTGAAATATAGGACAGATTATATTTTTCTTTCTTTATGTGAACATTTTGCAGAATGTTTTGTTTGAAGCCAGTTCAGACATTCAGCAGTGCCTGAGCTGCAGATTACCTGAACAAGAAAGTGAGGAAGATTCTTTGATGTCATTTTCATCATTATAGACATAATTTTGGGTCTTCTGCCCACTCCATTCCACCCTAATGGTCTCAGCCTTCAGGGCCTTCCCTCATCCAGCAGCACAGAGGTCACTGTGCAGAACCAAGATAAAAAGTGTGAACAGAGTGACCTCCTGCACTTGGGCTTCTCATGTAACAGCACTGAGAGCTCTGCAGGGCCTGCAGAGACAAAACTCTGGTGCTCCACTGTTTGCTCCTCTAATCACCCTTTATGGAAGTGTTTGAGATAGAAGCCTACATGTATATTAGATGTTTAGGATAAAACATTCTTATGACTTTGGAAAGCTTAGAAACAAACCCTTGTCTGCCAATATCCCTTTCAGGTTTCTATTTTTCTCCTGTCTCCTCACAAACATTCCTAACAGATGGCAATTATTTCACATGACTGGGGTGGGAAGAGCTTTAACTAGAAGTTTAGGAAACCAGTTAATATCTCTAGTTCTGGTTCCTGAGAAGCTCGTGCCCTTAAACCACCACTGCTTCAAGCTGTGGGTGGTTTTGGCAGCAGTGCTACCATCTGTTGTGTTCTGCAAGCTGTTTTCCAAAACCTGTGTTTGTTTGGCACCTGTCTTCTCTTTAAAATGGCCATAATCACCCTGAACACAGAGAATACCAGGCACTGTAAATCCATGGAGATAAAGGAATGCCAAAAAATAGGAAAAAAGCAGCGTGGAGAAGAAATTACTCTGTGTTCCCCTCCAGTGGTGCTCCAGCAGCTCCTTGGTACGAGGCTGTGGGAATGTGATGGTAACAGCTTTGAAGGAATTGTGTCACTGTGGGAACTGGGCTGTTTATTCTTTTAGCACTCCAGTTCTGCTGGCTCATTTGGCTGAGCAGGGATTAGAAGCTGAGGTAAAGCCCAGGAGCTCAGGAATCTCTCCCTGAGCTCAGGATCCTCCCCCCACCCTTCTACCACTGCTGCCTCAGTGTTAGAGAACTCCTTCCTTCTAGCACTCCTTCCTCAGCTGACCAGAAAGGAGGAGAATTCAGAATTTAGGTTTTACTCAAGCAATGAGAGCCCTGGGGACAATACTCCCTCTGCCTTCTAAATTGGCTGATATTCTGAGGCAAAGGGAATATTTAATTGAATTAAAGAGAAGGAGCTGAAATAAAAAAATCTTGATCCAAGGATTTTCTGGAATAAAGAATTTTAGAAAAATACCTAAAAATTTGGCTGTAGGCAAATGAAGTGGGAACAGAAGGATGTGATGAATCCATGTCAGACACATCACTATTCCTGCCCAGTGTCTGCCAGATGACAGAGCAGGGGTGGCTGCACTGACACACTGTGCTGTGCTGCACCCCAGGGATTTGCTGTTCTGTATCTGCACCTGTCCAGAATGTCCTGGTGCTGACAGGACTGGAGATTTCAGCACTTCTCTTGCACATCTCTCATTGATATTCCCTTTATTCTGCCTTCCCCAGAAGGTCTGGTCCTTGAGGGGGAGCTGAGTACACAAACTGTGGTCTCTGCTTGACAAATGATATTTATTTAAATTTGAAAAAAACACTCTTACTAGAAAACAAATAGTCTGATATTTCTAGCTTACCTCCAAAGACAACCTTCTGAGAGAAACTTTGTTTTCTTCACTCCTCCTCCCCAGTCAGTCTTAGATTCCCTTTTGCAGAATGTTAATGACTTTGGGGTGGCAGCTGGAAGTCCCCTTTCCTCACTTGGGAACCTGCTACTCTGAGAGTCAGGGAGCTGTCTCATGTACAAGTGTTTGCAGTCCCCATGAACAGATGGTTTCTCATAACTGTGACTATATTTGAGGGGCAGAACTCTCTCAGTGCTCTGGAGAAGGACAGAAATGTCTGCTCCAGCACACAGGTTGTGTAAGATAAAGCATTCTATCACTTCAGTGCTGTAGCTGTGTTTTGCAGACAAGAAAAATGGGATTTGCTTGGGGTTAAAAACATGCACTTGTCTGGATGGAATTTCCCAGCAAAACCTGATAAAGGGCAGTGAGAATGAGAAGGGGCAGTGAGGCAGCATTGAGCCTCACCCCCTCAGGCAGTTTGAGCCTTTGGGTTTAGATGTTCCATATTTGCCTGGATCTTTCCTTGGTAAATGGGCAGGCTTTGGGGTAGTGAGTGTTCTGATAGGACTGAGGGAATCTCTTCAGTGCCTGCCCAGACACTGCTGTGACAGGATGTGTGTCTGAGATCTGCACACTAATGAGAAAAACCAGAAACTCTGCAGAAACCTCTCCTGATCTGCCATTTACATTTCACAGTTTTGGACACTGTGTGGAAACGCCCTGACAGCAAAGAGAGGAATATTTGGTAAAACAGGAGATCTCCAAACAATCCTGTGTTTAGCCTGTGCTAAAGAAGACATCACCTACTCTGGGGCTTTAAATGGGGACATCTATGTTTGGAAAGGGCTCAACCTGGTGCGCACAATTCAAGGAGCCCACAGTGTAAGTGGTGTTTTATTTCTGTTTGATAAGGAAAATTGAAAATCTTCCTGGAGGCTTAGCTACAAAGATTTCCTTCTGTTTCAGTTCAGAAGGATGGCTGAGGCTGTTCAGCAATTAAGAGTTTAGATGTAATGTTGTAGTTGTTGATATGTTGCCAACAGATGCTGAGCTGATAGTGCCAACACTGCTGGTATTTATAGCCTCCATCTAACCAAGTAAACCAAACCTCAGATGAAGTCTGTACATCTAAAGTTTCACAGATTGAGTAGCTTCGTTATGATCAGTTTACTTAAAAATAGTTGATAAGCAGGTTATCTAGCCTTAAATAGAATTTTCCCACTGAAATTCCCAATGCTGGAGACTGACTCCTCAGGAGAGCTTCAGTGTGGAGCAAGCCTGTTGAATCTGGGAGTTTGCACTCCAGCCACCCTCCAAAGAGTTTGCTCCAATTGCCTCCATAACACACACCCACAAAGCACCACCCCCAGTCTGCAGCTCTCATCATGACTGAGTGAAAGGGGGATGTGCAGGATTGTGTTAGATTTCTAACCAGGCCAATACAATGAATTTCTTTCTGGTTTTCAAGTAGGGATTCCTCATCTTATTTAAAATGAGGACTGCTCCCATTTGGAATATGACTGTGGGTAATGGGTAATTCTGATGTGGGGTTTCTGATCCAAAGGAAACAAGACAATTTTCTTTAGAAAAGTGGTATGACATCTAACACTTGTTACTATAGTTTTGTTCTAGAAAGAGCACTGCAAGAATAATAGTTTTTTTCTGATCTCCCAAAATTAGTTATGGTGACAGTTCATCAGGATTCTTAGGACCTCTTCAAATGAGATCTAAGGACTGGTTATTTACAAAAGTACTCCCTAATTTATGAAAGCAGAGAGACTGGAGTCAGTGGGACATTTTACCTGAGGAACTACCATGAAACTGCAACTGCAGTAACACAGGAATGTCTTTGGCAAGCAATAACCCCCTGTAGTATATTAGCAGAATTCTGTTTGCAGAATTTTAGTTAGCCTCATTAAATGATTAAATACAACCTCTTTATACATAATGTGATCAATTATGGAGTTTGCCATTGCTAACACACAATCTTTATGTAATTAATAATTAGGAATATTAATTTATGAAGACATTGCACAATGCCACTTTGAAAATGGAGGTCTTCTTTCCATTGTATTTATCTCCATGCAGTTCAACTTATCTCCCAACCAAGGTTTTCCTGATAAAATACTGGCTCAGCAGGCATTCCTTGAACTATCCCAAGGTAGTTCAGCACAGTCATTAATCATGAGGCATTTTCAAAACCAAGGAGAAATTCAGACTGTCATAGAAACTTGTTTTCAACAAAGAGAATGAATTGACACCCTTTCAGTTCCTGTCAGCTCCCAAACACTGTCTGAGCTGAATTCATGATGGATGTCTCAGTCTCCTCTGCTCCTGGAAGAACATTTGTATTGCTTGTTTGCTTGGTTTTGTTTATCACGGGCAGCTCTTTACTTTAAGTGCTCCACTAGTTCTTCAATTGTCCTTGTCATAATATTCCCAAACCTAAACGTGAAGTTCTGCAGATAGGCTGTGTCACTGCTATTTGCACAAAGGTTTCTGCATAAACCACTCGAGTGGAGCACTTGAAATAAAAGCTGTGTTTGCTGGTTTGCTTTCTGCATGGGCAACATTCTGTGCCCAGCAGTTTCTGGCCTTCAACAAGAGTCTGTTTGAAAACGTTTGCTTTGTGTGTTTAAATTGCTTGTAAAGACCTTTGAAACTTGGGCTGCTGTTGGTTGACAGGCTGGAATTTTTAGCATGTATGCCTGTGAAGAAGGCTTTGCCACTGGAGGGAGAGATGGCTGCATTCGCCTGTGGGACACTGAGTTCAAACCAATCACTAAAATTGATCTCAGGGAGACTGAGCAAGGATACAAAGGTAATGAGCTGTTCCTTTAGTGGTTTTTCACACATCTGGGTAATGGATTGTGACAGCGTTCAGAGTGAAGCATAGATGTCTCTGCATACTGCTGATTTTGTTACTTAATAACTATATTTATTTTATTTGTTCCCTTCCCTCTCTGACAATTCTGTAACCTGAGGAGTGTTCCATGGTTCATGGTATAAACACAGGGATGAAATCACTGCTCCCCACCATGCAAATGCAAGAAGATAAGTGAGAGCTAGTTAAACACCTTAAGATGGGAGAATGAAGTTAGTCAACCCTTAATTAATTAATTACTTGCACTTCATTTAATTAATTGAAATTTTTAGAACCCAATACTCAGAGATGCTGACCATCTGAACACTCTACTCATGCACTTGGAATGGTAGCACTTGGCAGATTTGTTGGAGAGAATGTTTTTAAATTGGTGATAATCACATTTGTTGAATCTAATCCTGCTTCCTGTGAGCTCAGTCATCACTTTATTTTATGATTTGAAGCACTTACAATCTCATGGATCACAATGCACACTTTATCAAGGGTGTAGTGTTCACTCATAGAATTTAGCCCCCAAAAAAACACCCAAGCAGCAGTCCCTGTGCTCTGCACTCCTGCCTTTATGCCTGAATCATAATGTTTAGCATGAATTTCTAGAAAACAGTAGCAACAAATAACCAAAAATCAAAGATCTGGGCAAGTGAAAACTGCCTTTGAGGCTGCTCCCAACCTCTGGCAGTGGGGCTTCACTTTCAGTGTCATTGGCACTGATGAATTTAAGCCCATCTGAAGCCTCAAGCAGTGGTGGAGCCTTGATGCCTACCTGGGACCTTCTGTCCCTCCCTCCCAGTTATTTTTCCAAAGCATTTTGCAAAGGAATTCATTGTCTGTCAAACAAACCCTGAGAGCAGATAATCTTCCTTCCTGTGCTCACAGAGAGCATTGCCTGTCCCACATCCAAAGGTGTGTTTGTGTTCTAAACATCAACAATGCCCATCTTCCACCAAATTCCAATCTGAATTCCATTGTGTGGTCATTGGTATGTACCAAGATGAATGTCAGAACTTCAGTGTGAATTTAGCTAAGTCATGAAATGGCATTAGAAAAATTAAAAGCTGTTGAAAGTGGACAGGAAAATAAATTAGGATTAATTTAACTTTCTCAGGAGATGAGAATATTTTATTTATGTGACCAATATTTAACTGCATTATGTATTTGGTTCCAAAAAATGTGAAAATGATTATGTGGGTGACCTTGACTGCATGACAAATGGATTTTTTTATTCATTCACATCTCACAGCATCCAGATGTATTATCCAAACTTTTTTCATGTACTGGAACAGAAAATACCAACCCTGCAAGCAGTTGACCAGAGAGTGCTACCAAATTGCTCAGCCTGCTGAGGGGGTGTTTTTGAGCTTGTGGTTGGTAAAATTCCAGCTGCAAAGTAGGGATCAGATTGGTGGAATAAGATCAAGTTCTCTTAAAGTCACACAAAGCAAAATTCTGTTGGTTTGGGTTTGGGAAGGAGGGATATCTTTTTAAGTTTTTTTTTTTAATAATCCATTTTGATTAAAGTGGAGAAGTGCAATAAAGGGGCATAAACCATATAAATTCACCATTAAAATTTTATTTAAATGTGTGAAAAAATAAAGCACTGGAAAAAGGAATAAACCAACTTCAGTCACAGGAACTCCTTGACTAACATAAAATTTAGATCTTTAAATCCTGTGAAATGGAGCTGGTTTTTAAATTCCCAAGGTGTGCAGCAAGCATGTTTTCCCAGGATTGAGCTTTCTCTTTGTGTGCCAAATGGAGAAAATCTGACAGATCTGCCTTGGGCTTTGAATCAGCTGGGCTGTTCTGTGTGACCCCAGTGCCCAAGATGTCAGCTGGGAATGACCTCTGTGTTAGAAATAAGAAGCTTGACTAGGCCAATATTCAAGCAGCAATCAATTTATTAATTAATATGGTAAAGTATGAGCAATACAGCGCTGGCTACAGTGGGGGAAGTTTTCCCTCCAACTGCACACCCAGAGTTGAGGCTTACAAGTATTTATGGGGGTGCTCATAAATGCTCATAATTTCCCAGCAGTTTCTATTCCCAATTTTTTACATCACAATTCTATACACTACTGTGATTTAGTTTTTCTCAGGATGTATCCCAAAAGGAGTATCCCAGATGGTGGTGGTCTGGTTTCCAAAAGAAGGAAGCAGAATCCCATCTGGTGAAGTCCAGCTCCCCAGATGTGGGTCCATCTTTTAATTGCAAGGGCTATAAATCTCATAACAGTGATGTGCAGCTTCCCTTGGTCAAAACTATAAATCCTTGAGTTGATGTTCATCTTCCTTTCTCAAGCTGCTTTTCTATGTTTTGTTAAGGTGTGAGATAGGCTTGTTTCCTTTATATATATTACAAAGCTATAGTTTCAAGGATACAAGCAATATTCCAAAATTATACTTCAAAAGGTTATTATTGCAAAAATCTTTAAGGCTTAACTGCAAACAAAGAGCAACATCCTTAACGCTTTAATTGAAATGCTCCTAAATTAATTGTGAACAAAAGATGGGTTCAAAGGCCTTCTTCCATGCTTTACTTTCCTCAGTTATTATTAGAATTCATCTTTGTAAGTGTCCCGTGGTGGGTTTCCACACATATCCCAGTCACAAATGCACGCTCTGTATTTCACATCTGGAGCTGCAGCAGTGTTGGCTGTGCCCTGAGGCAGCTCCCGCTGTGTCCCCAGGCCTGTCCATCCGCAGCGTGTGCTGGAAAGCCGACAGGCTCCTGGCAGGGACGCAGGACAGCGAGATCTTCGAGGTGCTGGTGAGGGAGAGGGACAAGCCCATGCTGATCATGCAGGGCCACTGCGAGGGGGAGCTCTGGGCCCTGGCCGTGCACCCCAAGAAGCCTCTGGCGGTCACGGGCAGCGACGATCGCTCCGTGCGGTAAGGCTGCGCTCCTTCCTTCCTTCCTTCCTTCCATTGCTGCACATGCACCTCAAATTGTCATTTTGTAATGGATTGACTTGCTGGCCTTATGCTAAGACTCTCTTAAGACA
The DNA here is from genome assembly GCF_028769735.1 of Zonotrichia leucophrys gambelii. NCBI lineage: Eukaryota > Metazoa > Chordata > Aves > Passeriformes > Passerellidae > Zonotrichia > Zonotrichia leucophrys. Next base: position 102,082,494 of record NC_088172.1, read on the forward strand.
ACATTCACACACCCCCCCATATTTTTCTTAGTAACTTTGTTTTTTCTCTTCAGTTTTCATATTTGGGTGCCACACGTCACGTAAAAATAATCCAAATTTATGTTCAAAATGTGCTGCATTTATATATTCTGCTTGTATTATTGATTTAGTCCTGCTGTGTACAGGGGATCTAAATGGGGATTGGTCACCTCATATTTCTCTTCTGATAATATCAAGCAACAAGCTTAAAGCCTAAATACTTTTGTCCGGTGTTTTACTCAGAAGGTATTTGCCTGAGCCTTGAGTGTTTAGGAAATCTGATCTAAAACCAATTCAGTTAAAATGCCAGAAAATGAGATTAATGAAAATGCACCGACGTCATAAGGAGAGGTGGAGGGGCAGGCACTGATTGCTTCTGTGTGTGACCAGGGACAGGACCCAAGGGAGCAGCTGGAGCTGAGTCAGGGGAGGTTTCGAATGGATGTTAGGGACAGGGTCTTTCCCAGGGGTGGTGGGGCACTGCCCAGGCTCCCCAGGGAATGGTCACAGCCCCGAGGCTGCCAGAGCTCCAGAGTGTTTGGACAACACTCCCAGGGATGCACAGGGTGGGGTTGTTGGGGTGTCTGTGTAGGGCCAGGAGCTGGACTGGTGATTCTGATGGGTCCCTTCCAGCTCAGGATATTCTGTGATCCTGTGTTTAGTTACTCCACTTGTGTCTTCAGGCTTTGCAGCAGAGTTTTTAAATTTTGTCTGCATATTTGTGGACATTGTCACAAAGTCAAGGATGCTTCTTTTCCTGTCTGTGTTAAAATCTGGCATGTTGATAAGCCTCTGGGGCAAAGAAAGCATTTTACTGTGCTTAGTAAGACTTGGCTGCAGAGTTTGGAGGTCCAGCTCGGACTCTTCCTGAGCCCACACCCACAGAGCTGCTGTGTTCTCACCTGAGCATGGACTCTGCCCAGTGTAACAGATTTTTTACCTGTGATTAAAGAGATGGGGGTTTTCCTGAGAGCCAAAAATCCATCTCCTACCATACACCCAGCTTCTGATTCCTGCTCCTTCAGATTGCACATTATGATTCACCTCTGCCTTGAGGCTTGCTGCCCAGCTGGGATTTCTTTTTTCTTCCCTTTCAGCCTTTTCACTTGTACTGGTTTCCTATCCCTGCCATCCCTCATCTCATTCTAACCCCGATTAAAATCCAAGTGGGAGCCCCACAGAACTGGCAGCTGTTCTCTACAGTTGTGTTTTCTCCCTGCTCCCCACAGAGGATTATTTCTCTCAGGTTGTGCAGTGCATGAGGGGTCTCCTCTGCTGGGGTTTGCCTGCCCAGAGTTACAGACAGGCACAAGTGTCCTGGCAGGGGGCAGGGCAGTTCTGGAGGAAGGGCTGCAGAGCTGGGATTAGCATTCACTGCCCTCAAGCCAATAAGCCCCTCTAAGATGGGATTTCTTGTCTTGAGCTCATCCCTTGCTGGGCAGAGTAATTCAGCTCTGGAGCTGCTGACTCAGAGCCTGACCCAGCTCATGCCCCTCCAGGAAGCACTGCAGGATCTGTGTGCACATCAAACCTTGATTAGTGCTGCTCTTACCATTCTTAGCTCTGCTGGAGCAGTTCTGATATCCCTGGTGCCTTTGCATGTGCCATTCTCTCAAATGTGCAGGGATTTCACTGCCTGACATCACACATCTTTGGGCTGTTTGGGCACTAGAGAGGGTGGCATTTGAATGCTGCTGGGATTTTTTATAGACTGTGGCTTCGTGTGAGGAATTCCAGTGAAATGTGTAAATACTTTCATTAAGATAAGAAAGTACACAAAAGGATTTTCCTACAATTTTTCTGTAATATTTAAATTGCATCCACAGGGATGTTTCTGTATTGCCCTTCATTGGATAAATTTTCTCAGTATTTGATTATCACACTATTTTTTAAAGAGTGAGTATGTAATGGAAATCTAAATTGGTTTAGAAATAAAAGTATTTAGTGAGTCAGATGGTGTTCTTGTGGCTGGGATGTCTGAATGAGAAGGGGATTGACTGCATTTTTCCCTAACCCAGCTGAGAGAAGTCTCTAGCCAAATATAGGTTTCTAACATTTTAAATTTCCAAAGCAAACCATCTCAATTAGGAAAGCTGCCTCTTCCCTATCTCTTACCACAGGAACAGGGGAAAATTGTCATTCTCTAAAGGCATAGAGAATTATTTATTACATTTATTAAATAAACTGCAATTAGGGTTTGCAGTTAGATTTTGCAATTAGGCTTTCAGAGTATTGGACAAAACTGATTTATGTGGAAGCAACATTTTGGAGCAATAATTGTATCCTAGTGTTTTCTTCCAAATCTTTCTAAACCTTCCTGGTTCATTCCTTGTGATGTTTGGCTCACAGCTTCTGCCTTGTGAGACTGCAAGCTTCTTGATCCTATCTCATGTTTGTCTTTGGGAACAGTTTTAATTTTCCACCTTCTTTTCAGGCTCCATCCAAGTTGTGTTTATGCTGTTTGTTCCAGTGCCAACAGCAGAACTTCTCCTTTGGAGCCTCTTGTGCCCCCAGAGCCTCCCAGCTCCCTGTGCAGAGCTGAGCTCAGTGGCATCCACATCCTTGGTGCCAGTGCCTTCAGTAAAAATGGGAATTGTTACTGTCCCAGAGCTTTTACTGGAACTCACAGGAGGATCTCCCATCCAGCCTGGGGGCTCCTTCCTGGCCAGCTTTGCTCTACAGCTCAGCCCAGTGTCAGTTACAGTTCTTGCACAAATTGTTCTTTTCTCCAGTTTAGCACATAATCACATCTGCTGATTCAAAATTCACATACTTTACTGAAGATGTTATCAGGACATCACATTGATGACTCTAGCCTCAAAACAAAGATAGTTGAATATTGTTGTCTTAATTCTTCTACCCTCAGAGAGGTCTTTTATGCATTTTTCCCCATTATTTCAATTGTTCTTTAAATTTCTAAGTCTTGCAGCCTGCTGAGATCTGATGGGCCAACCTGTAGTGGTTTGGGAAGCTCCTTCCATTCCTTCAGGAAAATATAGGGGCATTATTTGCCTTTGTCTTAGGACACGTTTTACTGGTTGATTCTTTTCAGTTGCATTGATGTGAATGAATGAATCATTATGCAGTTTTGTCTCCTAGCTCATTCAGAGTTAGGACAAGAAAGTCTTTCCTGTGGTTGGAATATTGATCTTCCCTGAGTGTTGCTTTCAGTGGAAATTTCACTCTGAGCTGACCCTTCCTGACTACAGAAGCTTCATTTTTATTATTCACTTTGGGGAATTCAATCAGATGGGTGAAATCTGGAAATAACACCAAATGATGATGAAATTGAGCTTCACTCTGTTTTCTTCTACCACAGTTGTGCTCAGGTTGAAAGGAGCTCAATCCTTTAGACAATATTAACACAAGGGGTGTGTGTAAGTGATTTTCCCAGCTGAGTTAGACCTTTGGGGCTCCTCCTGAAGACACCCCAACCCTGGGCAGTCAGGAAAAGCCCCCTCCTGCTTTCCCTTCCCCTTGGGGCAGGTTGTGGAGCCTGGCTGACCATGCCTTGATCGCTCGCTGCAATATGGAGGAGGCCGTGCGGAGCGTGTCCTTCAGCCCTGACGGGTCCCAGCTGGCACTTGGGATGAAGGATGGCTCCTTCATCGTCCTCAGAGTCAGGTAAGATGGCAAAACACTGGGTATCTTAGCAGAAGAAAAAGAAATAATAATTGCAGGTGCATCCATATCCCTTTTAAAAGGTGGTAGTTTGGCAAAGAGGAGAAAATCTGTGCTTTAATAAATTTCAAAATATTCATTCTTAGGAATAATGTTGATAAAATTTAAGATTTTCAAGTTTGGCTGTTTTCCTGTAGGCTGAAGTTATACAGGTATTTAGTGAGAAGAAAAATGCATAAAAGAGAAAACATAGTTTGGAGAGCGATCATCTTCACTGATGATTTGTTTTCTGACATACACATACCGGGCAAAATAATTGGTGATCAAAAGACATTTGTAACATGAAAATACGTGTAACATGTATTTTCAAGATAGACCTGAATTCTATTTTTTGTGTAAGTGGAAAGCTTTTCTCTACATAGCTGCATCTTGAGCATTTTCTGTCTGAAATGCTGTTATGGAGGGCCCACAAAAGCAGGTAAAGCCTTAAATGGGCCATAGAGTGAAGTGGCCAAACCTCCACTGTGATTTCAAAACAGAAAAGCTGTTTAATTGATACCTGGAAGAGTTTACCCCCTCCTGACTGTTCTCCTTATGTTTGCCAAACATATACTTAAAATACTTGGAACTCCAAACTGATAGGAGGGAAAAGCCTGGCAAAACCCCTATAATGCTCTGCTTTAACAAAACTTAAATGAGCTGTTCATATTAATTTAAAAGCCTTCCCAGTGACTATTTTTCTAAAGAAGTTAATCATCTTTGTCTCCCAGTAATCTTATCCTTGTTAATTTGTCTGATGCCTCCTAGAAATCTCTGTGTTGGGTTAGGAATGCCTCTCCTTCCAGGACCTTGCTTTTAACTGTGCTGTGTGTCAGGATTTAAAAGATAAAGTTACAAAATGTATCTCAATAAACTTGGGTTGGATGCTGCTTCCAGTACTTCATTAGAGCAGGTGAAGAGAATCATTGTGGACAGGCAGAGTGGTTTCTATCTGCTGCTTAAAAAATGCTTAGAATCAATGCTTCTCCTTTTAACAGTGCTGTATGGCAGGATTTAAAAGATATACTTACAAAATGTATCTCAGTAAAGTACTGAAGCACTAGCAGCACTTCACTAGAGCAGGTGAAGAGAATGATTGTGGGCAGGCAGAGTGATTTCTATCTGCTGCTTAAAAAATGCTTAAAATCAATGCTTTTCCTTTCAGGACCCTGCTTTTAACAGTGCCTTGTGTCAGGATTCAAAAGATAGACTTCCCAAATGTATCTCAATTAACTTGGGTTGGATGCTGCTAGCAGTAGCATCCCAGTCTCCCAGTAATCTTGTCCTTGTTTATTTGTCTGCCTCCTAGAAATCTCTGTCTTGAGTTAGGAATGCTTCTCCTTTCAGGACCCTGCTTTTAAAGGTGCTGTGTGTCAGGATTTAAAAAATAAACTTAAAAAATATATCTCAGTAAACTTGGCTTAGATGCTGCTAGTAGTACTTCATTAGAGCAGGTGAAGAGAATGATTGTGGGCAGGCAGAGTGATTTCTATCTGCTGCTTAAAAAATGCTTAAAATCGATGCTTCTCCTTTCAGGACCCTGCTTTTAACAGTGCTGTATGTCAGGATTCAAAAGATAGACTTCCCAAATGTATCTCAATAAATTTGGCTTGGACGCTGCTAGCAGAATTTCATTAGAGCAGGTGCAGAGAATGAAGAACGTTGTGGACAGGCAGAGTGGTTTCTGTCTGTTGCTTAAAAAAAGTTTAGAATCGATGCTTCTCCTTTCAGGACACTGCTTCTAACAGTGCTGTGTGTCAGGATTTAAAAGATAAACTTACAGAATGTATCTCAGTGAAGTACTGAAGTACTTCATTAGAGCAGGTGAAGAGAACATGGTGGACAGGCAGAGTGGTTTCTGTCTGCTGCTTAAAAAATGCATAGAATCAATGGAAGCAATAGGAAATTATCCACCAAAAAAAAGGATATTTCAAGCGAAATCTAATTTCTATTGTACAAATTATTCAGTGCATGTGTCTTACCTGTGCCTTGCACGTTGCTGGTGTGCAGCTGTGACTGTGCCCTGTGGCCCTGCAGGGACATGACCGAGGTGGTTCACATCAAGGACCGCAAGGAGGTGATCCATGAGATGAAGTTTTCCCCCGATGGCTCCTACCTGGCCGTGGGCTCCAACGATGGGCCCGTGGACATCTACGCCGTGGCCCAGAGATACAAAAAAATTGGGGAATGCAGCAAATCCTCCAGTTTCATCACCCACATTGACTGGTCTGTGGACAGCAAGTTCCTGCAGACCAACGATGGTGCTGGAGAGAGGCTCTTCTACAAGATGCCCTGTAAGTTTACAAAGGGCTTGTGTTATGAATGATTAAATTTTGGTTTTGGTTTGAAGAGAACGCCACAAATATGATACAAATATTACAGGTGAAAGTGGAGTTTCCTGGCTGGAACACAGAGATATACCCACTGCTCATTTTTTCAATATCCTCAACTTTAAGGAGAGGCTGTCTCTGCTGTGTAAATTGCATTTTTTTTCATAGCAACATTTACAGCTTGACTCACTCTTAGGTAACTACCAAAGCCCCTCTGTCCCTATTGTCCTTCCTTGATGAATGATTCCTGTTAGTGATCAGAATGTTTTTAAGATTATAACTAAAAATAGGAGAATTGTTTGAGTCAGCTTGAATTGCTGAGGTTCTCAATGTAAAAGCTTGTTGGTAGAAACAACACTGATAACTAATTGACTTATTCTCACTCTTATTTGAGAATGCTTTCTAATATTTAGAGGAAACTTTTGCAGAAGAGAACTTTAGAAATAAAATTTTGGGCTCTTTTGAGCTAGTTTGGCAACCTTCAATCAACTCTAAAACAGCCCCTGTAAGTAAAAAGTACCAGTATAGAATGGCTGACTGACCAAATACTCAACATTTCAGGGACTCAGTGTGGATGAAAACTCCTGCTAGCACATGAGCATGATTTAGAATTGTGCATTATTAACCTTCTAGCACTTGAAAGCATTCTAGGAACTCTTGCTATTCACAGTACTTTCTACTGAAGGCATTTCTTTGGTAGATTTGGAATTATGAAGTTTTTCCACTTCCTTATGGTTTTATCATGCCAATCCTAATTAGCATACTAATTCTCATTAGTATTCTAATTATTTCTAATGCAGCTGCATTAGAACTCCTCAGATGTGTGCTGTCCTCACACATCACAAATGAGAGATTATAGTAATTTAAAGGAAGATTGTGACTCTCCTTAATTGAGGTTAAAAATTAATTACAGCTAGAACACACAGATAAATAAGATGAAAAGAAACAGTGTTTCTAAAAAGCAAATGATGAAATTGGTTATTCACCTGCACATTTTCAGCTGGGAAACATCTAACGAGCAAAGATGAGATCAAAGGGATTCACTGGGCTTCATGGACCTGTGTGATAGGAGCTGAAGTGAGTGGAATTTGGCCAAAATACACAAACATCACAGATGTCAACTCTGTGGATGGGAACTACAACAGCTCCGTGCTGGTGACTGGTGATGACTTTGGCCTGGTGAAATTATTCAGATTTCCGTGCCTAAAGAAAGGTAAGGTGGAATTGTGTATGGCTGAAAATGCAAGATTCACCTCAATGCTGTATCAATGTGTTTTCTAATGTTGGCTTTTCATTCTGGTGTAAAATTCCAATTAGTGAGTGCACAATTCCTGTGAGTATCAATGGATACAGAGAGCAGACTTGAACCCTCTCTGTAGTTGTTTTCAGAAGTGTTGGGAATGTGTGGCTGCTTCCTCAGGATTTGCACTGTGCCAGGCATAAAGCCAGCAATCCAAATCAAACAACCTTTTGCCTTTCTGTGAGCTTCAGTGTTTAATTTGATATCACATCTCAGTATATTTTCAAAATTTGTGTTTTAGAAAAAATGTAATGCATGTGTTGAGTTTGCACTGGCACTCACGGCCAGAAAGGTGAAAATTAAACCTTGTGTGTGTCTGGTGCTTCCTGCCAAGATTGAAGTACTTTTCTGACAACTGAAGATATTGTTCATTATTTTTATATCATAATTACTTTTGTGTCACCATATCAAATGAGGCATTTGATTATTTTTTGGTTTTCAGCTTTCACAAGTAGATGTTTCTATTAGGAACCTAACTTCATTAGTAGAAGGTTAATTTTTCCCTCACATAGCAGCAGTTCTCCTGTTGTTTCCAGGAGCTAAATTCAGGAAATACGTTGGCCACTCAGCCCACGTCACCAATGTGCGCTGGTCCCACGATTTCCAGTGGGTTTTGAGCACAGGAGGTGCTGATCACTCCGTTTTTCAGTGGAGGTTTGTGCCAGAAGGGATCACCAATGGCATCCTGGAAGCCTCTCCACAAGGTAAACATCATCTCTGTTCAAGTATTTGTTAAATTAAATCAGCACAGGATGCTGCACTGCTGGGAGAGCTCTTATTGATTTAGCAGGGAAAAAAAATCATAATTCTTTGGAATTGCATATACTCAGCATGTTTGGGACATTGAAGCTGTCAAAGACAAGCCTGGGTTTGGGCCACATTAAAAGCTGCTGCAGTCTGCAATATTTGTGTTTGGGAATACATAAACAGCATTCCTCAAAGTGTGTGAAACGAGACATTTAGAGGGACTGGATAATTAAATTTCCAACCTTAACCATCTAACTTGAATTCATAAGTCACACTACACATTTAATTGTTTAATTTTAGTTTTCAATGCAATCTCACGTATCTCACAATAAATTTCTCATATTTATGCAGTAGCTGTACCTCAGATATTCTTCTTGTTATAGTCATGATCTTTATAATATCCTACCAAAGCCATATGAACTGTGTCATGGTGGTTGCTAAAATTGGGATTCCCTGCAGCAGAAGGGCAAAATTTCACTCTGTACATGCACAATTTGGTAAATTATCTAAATTACAGCAAATATTTTAAGCACAAAGAATGATCAGTGAAAGCTTTTATTTGTCATTTCTGTGTGTCTTCTCTCCAGACCCTGTTTTGAAAGCAGAATTCTCTGATGCTGGAACTGTACCAGTAGCTGCTCAGTGATTTTGCTTCTTTCTGCCACCTTCCTGCCCCGGGCAGGGAAACAGGAGAGACAGAAATGAAGGCTGACACATTCAGTCAGCCCCCGTGACTTTTACAAGCTGCTTGAGCTTCCAGATTTCTTGAATACTGCTTTGCCCATAATCTCAATTATATAAAAATGTCACATACTATTTTCCTGTGATTTTATGTGTTCAATATATAGATTTTTAATTTTTTTTTTTTTTTTTAAGCAGAGGGTGGTGTTGATTCCTACAGTGAGGAATCAGATTCAGATTTATCTGACGTGCCAGAGCTGGATTCTGACATTGAGCAGGAAGCTCAAATCAACTATGATCGCCAGGTGAGTGTGAAATAACTCCCAGGGCCAATTACCTGGCAGGTTCCCATCCCTGCTCAGCACAGAGAGGAAGTTTGCTGCTGACTCATGGACTGCTCTCAGTTCTTTTGATGGAATTCAGCTGATTATGCAACCAATCTACATAAACCCTTGAGCTGGAGATGAGAATTTGAAAGGGTTTGGAGAAAAGAATATAGAAATGTTTTGGGGGTTTGAAGGTGATCTTTAAGGTCCCTCCCAAGCCAAACCACTCTGATTTGGACTCTGTTTACAAGTGAACCTGGTTCCAGGAGCTGTGGTCCCCTTGTCCAGTGAGCTCTCAGCTGCAATGGGGAAAGGTCAGAAATTCCTCAGAAATTCCTGGGATCTTGTATTAAGGGGGAAAATCACAGAATAAATTGGTTCATGTTGATTTAAGGGGTTTAATGGCTGGTGTGGGGCCACTTTCTGGGATATGGGATGCTCACCTCTAATATTCCAGGCTTGAAGCAAGGGCATCCTTTATCTTTTCACCTCACTTTCTAGACTACAATAAATTGCATAGATCCTTCTGCCAACAGCCTCTTTCACCTGTTTATTACAGGGATCAATCATGAATGACAAATGAAAGGGATTTTGCCAAATTCTCTCCTTTTCCTTCCATTCACTCCCAGTTTCACTGGAGTGCTGGTCATTCTCCTCTCCTCCTGCTTTTCCATCTGTATTCAAATCAGCCATCATCCTCCTCCACACTGTCTGTGTGTCAAAAAGGACATCTGGGTTTAAAAACTACAAGTGACAATATCATTGCAGGCAGGTCAAGAGCAATATTCCAGGCAGGTTAATGCATGGAAAACCAGGAGCATCTTTAAAATAGCATCTCTCATGGGAAATGGGAGACAGCCCCAAGCAGAAGCTGCATTTGGCATTTTGTTAAAGGAAATAATTGACAAAAGCACAGGGAAATAAAAACATTAATCTTATTTTGAGAATTGGGGTTTGGTTTGGGTTTTTTTTTCTTTTTAATATTATGGCTGAAGCAGCAGAGAGGATTCTACATTTTGAGATGCATCAGAACATGATGCCCCCTATTTTGTTTCACTGGGTTTGTTTGTTTTTTCTCTTTTCTTCCAAAAATCCAGTGTTGCTTCTTGGAAGTCAGGTAGATTTCTGTGGGAGTGGCAATTTCATTGTCCATTTGTCCAAGAAATGTGGGCACAGAAAACAAACACTAAAGCTGCTAAAGCTACATTTCTGCATTGAGATGGATTTTGTTTAAGGATGCTTCAAACACCTTTAGTATCTCCACAGAGTTTTGGCATTTTTGAAGTGTTTAAATGGAAAGTATTTTGTGTATTTATAGATCTGTAATTGTACTTTGGGGTTGTGGTCGTGTTGGCAGATCACTGAAGTGGTTTTGGTTCCTGTGCATTTCACCATAATCCTGAGACAGAAGCAGTTCATGCTCAGCTTTGAGCTTGGGCACTGCAGCACAGATGAAATCAAAAAACACCTGGAGACTCCCAGTCACCATTTACATTGCTTTTCACTAAGTGACACTGGAACCTTCTGGAAAGACTCCACTCTGCTGCTGCTGCTCCAGATTGCTGTTCTGGGCCATTCAGGCCAGGAGAATTCATTGTTCAGGAAACATTTATTATCATCTGAAGGCTGGGGACAATAGTGCCTGCCTCTGCATTGTAACCACTCTACATCACATTAGCATATATTAAATTTCATTATTAAAGTCACTTTCACTCACACACACAAATATTCAGAAAAGCAGAGACGTGCAGTTAACTTTAGCAATTCTTCTTTAGGTTTACAAAGAAGACCTACCTCAGCTGAAACAGCAAAGTAAAGAGAAAAACCATTCTGTGCCCTTCCTTAAGAGAGAGAGAGCACCCGAGGACAGCTTGAAGCTGCAGTTTATCCATGGGTACAGTAACAAAAATAATATTTGTTATTTCTGATTGATTAACATTGCTGGGGTGCTCTAACAACTCATATCAGAGCATAAGCAAAGCATTTTGTGGTGCTTACCCACAATTAATTTGTCATTGTTCCTGTGGTAATTATTAGAATATCAGGTATAGATTTTCTGTTTTCAGTTTTGTTTTAGGATGGGTGGAGCTCTGAGCAGCCTGGTGCAGTGGGAGATGTCTCTGCCTATGGCAGGACGTGGAGCTGGGTGATCCATAAGGTCCCTTCCAGCACAGACCATCCCATGATTCTCTTTGTTAAAGAACAGGGGAAGCATGTAACACTGATAAATAATAAATCACTGTTGAGTTTTATGAAATTACATTTTATACTTGTTGCTCACTACACCTGGTGTTTCCTGGAGTCTCTGTAATAGCTGGGATTTATTCAAATGCCTGATCGATTTCTGCTCCAATCCAGTTCCTCATGAAGCTTACCTGGACACAATTCTATGTAAAAGATGGAGCCTTTTTGTGAAATCAGTGCTGATTTAGGAATTGAGTGCAAAGTAACCCCCTAAATTCCTGCTCTTCATGGGAGCAGTCTCTGTGATTCTTCTGAACTCCACCTGTCCCCTCAGGACTCCTTTCCTTTAACACACAAAGGATTTGGAGCTGTGGGGCAGCTATGAGGTGTTTGGTGTTTGTCTGCTGCAGGTACAGGGGCTATGACTGCAGGAACAACCCAGGGGAGGTGGTTTATCACAACCCCTGCAGCCAGGTGTTTGGTGTGTGCTGCAGGTACAGGGGTTGTGACTGCAGGAACAACCAGTTCTACACCCAGGCAGGGAGGTGGTTTATCACAACCCCTGCAGCCAGGTGTTTGGTGTGTGCTGCAGGTACAGGGGCTATGACTGCAGGAGGGGAGGTGGTTTATCACATCTCCTGCAGCCAGGTGTTTATTTGGTGTTTGCTGCAGGTACAGGGGCTGTGACTGCAGGAACAACCCAGGGGAGGTGGTTTATCACAACCCCTGCAGCCAGGTGTTTGGTTTTTGGTGTTTGCTGCAGGTACAGGGGCTATGACTGCAGGAACAACCTGTTCTACACCCAGGCAGGGGAGGTGGTTTATCACATCGCCGCTGTGGCCGTCGTGTACAACCGGCAGCAGCACTCGCAGCGCCTCTACCTCGGCCACGACGACGACATCCTCAGCCTCAGCATCCACCCCATCAAGGACTATGTGGCTACTGGGCAGGTGGGGAGTTCAAAGTGACTGCAATCATGTTTTTGTATAGAATTAGAAAAAATGCCATTCTCTTTTTTCCTCACATGTATTGTTTCCTCCTAAATCCGGGCAAACTGAATGTTGTTTCCTATTTTCCTGCTGAAACTGTTGGAGGTGATTATGAAACCATTCCTACATAAACATTGCCAGTCTTGTGCTATGGCCTTCAAAAGTCTTATATTTACTTTTAATCTCTCATGTAAAACACAGGAGCTGTATTTTATCTTCTTCCTAGAAGGTTTTGGACTTCCATGACTCAGTTGCAGTATTTTTGTACTGTAGGAGCTTTCAACAGCCTTGCTTAGATAAAAGCTGATGGGCACTTTCCTGATATCTGGTACTATGATGTATTCAGTGTATACATATTCAAAACATCAGGATAAATGATACTATGAATAGTGATAATTTTAGAGACCATCCACTGATATTTCTCTAAATGAAAAAATAAATCTTGAAAAGTTAAAATAGGGCAAATGACAACCCTCTGTAGGGTTTTAAAGATATGATAATGCTAATTACTGTTATTGGTGTGCTTTGAACTTCTGTGGGCAGAGAGCCCAATTAACCCTCTGGTCTAGGTTGGAAGAGATGCTGCTATCCATGTTTGGGACACCCAGACCCTGAAATGTTTGTCACTGCTCAAAGGCCAGCACCAGAGAGGAGTGTGTGCACTGGATTTTTCAGGTGAGCCACAGCCTGTGTTTATCTAAATGATGAATTTAAAAGCAATCCTTGTGATGCAGTGTTAATTCAAAGAGGTGTAAAATTGCAGCCAGTACCAATTTTACATGGAAGTTTGCTGACTTGGGATAAAAGCAGTGTGTGTAGTGAAATCAGTCATGGGCCTTTGGTCACTTGGTCAATGTTTGATTTGGGTGGTGTCTCATAGATAATACCCAGTGTGCACTTGGAATTCTGGTCACTCTCTACGTGGTGCTGTGAGAATTTTCAAGCAGGCAGGATGGTGACTCAAAGCATATGAATGAGTTGGAAATGTCACCTCTGGGCTCATCCAACTCTTTGCATTTGCTAACAATTGCCACATTTTTCACTGAGTTTACAGAAGAAGTAAATATGACAAACAGTTGTCTGCTGTCTCTCCCACTTGTCTTTCCAAGCTGGCTGCCCTGAGCTGTCTCAGATTTTAAGGGATAATTCCTGTGTGCAGCACTGAAGAATATCATCCATATGGTGGGGACTTAAATACTTCTGTATCTTCATAAAAGGGCTTGAAAATTCATTCTCCCTTCTCTATGAAAAAAATTAAGAGATTACTTTATCTGAACTATCCTCTGCTTGATCTGATTTTTTTTTTCAATTAAACATGGCTTATTTCATATTCTGCTCTCCAGAAATGTGGTAAGAATTCATTAGGATGTAGATCACATTTGTAAGACAAGACTATACAAAAGAAGTTTGACTTCCACAAAGATAAATCTGTGGAACTCAGTCATATTCCATTATCAGGAGAGGAACCCTGGTGTTCATCCAAGAGCTGAAATTCAGATGTGAAATTGCTGACCCACTGTGGTATATAAGCTCACTCTGAAAGGAGATAAAGTGCCAGAAGGAAGAAAAATGGATGAGAATTATTTAACTGGTATTAGATAATGTGCATAGATGTCAAAAAACTTCTTGATAAGATCCTTAATTGAACAAACATTCCTGTATTTGAAAATTCTTTGGTTTGAATTTTTAACACCAAGTAAATTCCTGTCCAAGTGGGAATATTCTGGATCTTGGAACCCATGTGCCTGTAAAGAATAAACTGGCCAAGTATTCTGTGGGCATAAATCTGTAAAAAAATACTGAATGTCTTTTAAAAAGTAGCAACCATTCAACATTACAGTGTTGCTTTAGGACCTGATCCTGAGAATCATGCACACCCTGCATTCCTGACTGGCTTTAGTTGGGATTCTTGGCATGGGCAAGGACAGAGCTGGGCAAATGTGCAGCTCCCTGCAGGATCAGGGGCTGCACTGCCCTGTGCAGGGGATTTGCATTGTCTTAATAACAGAGCTTTCACAATCAGGTTCAGATCCCACTGTTTGGAGCTTAAAGATAGAAACCTGGAGCTCCCAGCCTTTTCTGGCTGTAGTTGCTGCAGCAGCTGAGTTTCCTTCCCCCAGTTCTCTCTCTAAACCATCAGCTGCTGCCCATTTCTGAAAGCTGGGTGCTGCTTGTACAGCCCTTCTCAGGACACTGGGAGTCTGAGGATCGTTTCATTCCTGCAACGTTTGGCTGTGCCCTCTGGTGGCTAATTTAACATTTATACCTTGGGATATTGTTTGGAGGCTACAGTCCATATTAGTGCATAAACCTCCTGTTTCAAGTGCATAAAGATTAAATTGTTGTGTTTTTTGGGGATTTTTAAAATAAACTCAGTTTTGGTTTCTTGTCCTGTATTTTCACTTCATTTCTTCCTACCTTGTTCTGCTTCTTCCACTTGGTCCTGTTTCTTTCCTACTGATTCTTAAATTCCCCTTCTCCTTCTTGACTTGCTTCTAGTAGGACTCAGTCATTAAAGCCTGTAAGAACTTACTCAGCCCTGTGAACTCTGCAGCAGTTCTGATGGAGTAATTTATATCAATTACTCTTTTTCTCCTTGAAGTCAAATATGCCCAAGCTGAGTCCTTCACACCATTCATTTCTGTGAGAAGCCCATTTCCAGATCAGTATTTTTGTTCAGCTCTGCTCCCTCCAGCTGTGACTTTTCTGCAGTTAAAAAAGCCAGGCAGGTGATCAGCTCCTCCTGCGCCCTGTAAATTATCTTATCATAAGGGGATATAACCATGGCTTAGTTTTATAAACTTTGTAGAATGTCAGCACAGAAGTTTGTCTCTAAAACTTTGTTAGAGATGGTTGTGTTTATCATTATTTTATACATGTGGCAAGAGTGCCTGGGTACTGTTGAATTATGGATGATTTTCTCTTCTGGCTTTCTTTGCTCTCATTATCAGTCCTGCTGTGTCTTTCCTGCAGTGAAAGTGAAGATAGCCAGCAGTTATTTTTAGCCTTAAAATTTTATATCATATTTATAGTTTCATCACCCTGCCTATGAACATTTCATACACTGGTAAATCTCTGCACCATTTCAAGCAAAGAAAAGAAGCATCTATCAGAAATATTTCAAATAAAATGGAACATGAATTTAGAGTGCTTGAGCTTTATGAATTGAATTTCATTGCCTTGTTTGATCTTCCCTGTTTTCCTTGTACTTACACATAGGAATGCTTTGTGTCTGCCTTAGGGAAAAGATCTGAACTCCAATTTCTCAAACTATTAGTTTGGGGTTTTTTTCGCTTCATTTATAATACCCCATTAGAAATTCAGTTTGCAATGTGATTGTTGGTTCATTGCCTGTTACATTTTCAGCTAAAGCCTCAGCACCTTTAACACTCAGTATTGCTTCTGTGCAGCTGATGGGAAATGTTTGGCATCTGTGGGGCTGGATGATAACCATGCCATTGTGTTCTGGGACTGGAAAAAGGGAGAAAAGCTGGCAACAACCAGGTAAGGATACCCATGGGTTAAAATCCCCTGTGATTAGTTTTTTTCTGAATAGCATCATTCACATTTTTCCTATGAACAAAGAAATAAAGCAGAGCTCCCCTCTGAAAGCAGGATGGTGTTTCAGAGCAACATACCCAGATTAAAAACCTGGGGATGCACAGCCCAGTGTTTGGAAAATGTGTGAACTGTTTCTGTCAGGAGTTCTTATCCTTTCTGTTGGGAGAGCCACATTGGCACTGTGGTTTGTTTCAGGCTTTTCAGGTGAAGTTTAATATTTTCTTTCAATTTTGTGTCCTGGCTTAGGGCAGAAGTCACCAAAGGTGTCATTTCCTTTATGTGTTCCATGATGTGCTGGGTTCCATCAATCACCAGATCACTTTCTAAAAAGAAAAAAAAGTTCTTTCTATTCTGTATATATGTATTTCAATCACTGCTGATCCAGCCTTCCTTCTGAGCCAGCTTTTTTTGAGTTATTTCCTCTTCCAATTGCCAATGGAAAGCTCAGCTGCTAACCTGACAGTGAAGAGTCCTTTGTGCTTTCCTGAAGGGAGCAGTGCTGGAAGAGAATTGGATTAAAGTGGCATGTTTGCTGTTTTGTACTCAACTGTTGCATTGCAACAATAGTTATTCAGTGTAGGAGAATCAAACTGCCTGAGAACCTGCTTTCTGTCTCAGCCTTGGACAAAGCAAGTGTGCCCTGGTCACCAGGACTGAGCAGAATTCCTGTGAGGGTGGATGTGTGTACCAGAAAGGCAAGGAGAGAGTTCCATGTGCTCTCTGCAACCACGTAGTGTAGCACTGCTCAGTAGAAATTGTTAGTATGGCTGCAAAAAAGTGCCTGTGAAAGGTAATTTACTTTAATTACTGTATGGTGACATGTTGCAGAAGAAATGAGATTTTCTGGTGGCAGCAGTCTCTGTTAGTAGTGTACCATTACTGAAGAAATCAGTGTTTTACTCCATGTGTGTGTACCACAGTCTGTTAGCTGCACAATTTCATCTCAGACATCCAGTTTATTAGGCAGTGAGGGTTTAAATCCTGTCTAAAATCTGTGCTGCAGGCTTTGCTTAGCAACAGCCCTGGCTGTGCTGTAAAACGTGACATTTTCCTGGGCTTTGCAATCCCAGTTCTGCTGTCCCCAGACAGATTGTGCTTGACTTGCAAGCAAAGAAATACTTTCTGTATTCCCACGCTGACCTTTAAGCTTTTAAAAACAAGATAATGATAAGCTGTGTCACTCCCTGGTGCTGCTGCTCCCAGGACAGATAAATCATGGAGCACTTGGGTTCTTTTCACCATGTAATGCTGCAGGTACCCAGTGCATCTATTATTGCTCATCTGTTATCTTCAAAATATGCAGGGTCCTCACAGAGAGCAGAAAAATGAATGTATCTTCTAAAACCTTGCAGTTTAAACCATTGTTTAAATTCTAGCAGTGCCTAAATGCAACTTCCCTGTTCTGGTGAGCTCAGGAGGACAGAGAGAGACACAAAAGCCCTCCTGTGGCCTTTGCACACAAGAATGAAAGAGCATCTCCTTACAATCATATGGACCCATATAAACCTGGAAAATGGGTGTCCCTTCACCATATACAGACACTCATTATGCTTATTCTGCAGTTAGATTTGCTTTTGTGAATGTTCTTTTTGCTTGATCTTTCTAGGCTGATTTATTTCAGCATGACTTCTCAGGTTTTTGGTTTTGTTTTTTTTTTGTTGCAACATTAAGAACGTTATTATTTATTTGCTTTAATTGTTTCAGAGCTAAATTATGCAGCTTGTTTCCCTGTCCTGGCTCTCCTAATTCCTGTCTAATTCCATTCAAATCCTTGTTGAGTAAGTTGGAACCAAACACCTCAGCACTGCAGGTTGATGTGCTGCAGGTGTCAAAGGTGGCCAGGACTGGTTTGCATCCAGACATTCCCACTAAAATGGAATACTGACCCTCAGAGAGGTTTCAGAACCATGTGATTTCCTACATCTGCTGAGCCTGTCAGGAAAAAGTGACTTAATCCTTGCACAAACCTGCAGATTATAGTGAAAAGCTCGTGCTTCCTGCTTTGGGGGGGTTCATAAAATGCTGACATGGATTCAATTAATGCTTTACACCTGGGAATAATTTTTCCTTTGATAAGACCCAAGCTTGAAAATTCCCATAAATACATCAATGAGCATAACTTTAGTTACCCAAGAACTAAATCTGGAGGTGAATGTGCTGCTGAATGAAGTGCTACAATTTTATAATTCGTGATTTTATTTTCCGTCTTGAAGCCCACAGATTAAACATTTCCTCAGTTTTCCTGTCAGAGTATCTTTTAATATTTATTGAGTTCTCATGCACTTAAATACTTACCTTGACCTTTCTGTCTTCTCTTAATTGCCTTGACCTTTATTGCCTGCTCCTTTGTTATGACTTAAATGAACTGAAATTCAGTGGGAGAGGATTTTTATTCCCCACATTTCTGTAGTCCCCACATGGTGTGTGCTCAAATTCTCCTGCCAGCTCCATGAGGCAAAATCCCAGAACTAAACCCTTGCAGATTAGAAATATGGCTCTCTACTTTTTGCTAGATGGGGAAATGATTTATATCAATGATTTAATTAGTTTGAAATCTTAAGTCATCTCTTGCCAAGCTTTTAAAATGTCTGCTTCTATTGCAGGGGCCATAAAGATAAAATATTTGTGGTGAAGTGTAATCCACATCATGTGGACAGACTGGTCACAGTTGGGATGAAGCACATCAAATTCTGGCAGCAAACAGGTACTGTATTGAATATTTTATATTTGATTAACATGGGAATTTGTGAATATTTTTAATACAGGAACATCATATTCCCAGTTTAAAGATTTGTTTTATTGGTTAAGCACTTTTCCAGTTACCAAAATATTAAAGGGGTTAAAACCCACCTCTGAGTCAGCAAATGTCATAATATTCCTTCCTCCTTGGAAAGAATTTCCAGTTAATTGTGTTTAGATTCTAATCATAATATTAAGACATTCTCCTAAGCAAGCATCCTTGGCTCCCAGAAAATCAGGTTCCAATTGAGGATATTTTTTATTCAGGACTGGATTTTTTGCTCTTCATGACTTTTTAGATGTGTACACCTGACACAAGTACTCAGAACAACTCAAAATTAGGTCATTTCAAGAGCTTCCTACACTTCATACCGTAGTTTAAGCATTCAAGTGGTTCAGGTGCTCTCAGATAAATAATTTTTTTTCTGCTTTTTTTCAGTCTTGAGGTTATTTTTGCAGTGATCACGTAGATTTGCATTTCTGTTTGCCAAATTCCATGGTGGGAATGTGCATTAAGCAGCATCTTGCTCCAAGAACAGTTTCTTTCCAATAAAAATGGTGATTTTTAATTCAGATTTGCTCAATGGAGTGGGGAGTTACTGTGGTGTCAGATGTCAAGCCCACATTGCCTTGACACAAGGCCCCCTGTACAAATGATATTTTGTAATTTATGTGTATTTTTGTCTAAGCATTGTTTTGTGGCCTCATGGCTGCTTCTGCTTTCTGACCCAAAGCAAGGCTGTGGTGATTTGGAGGAACAGACCCTGCCATTTATTCTGCAACCTGCTGCCAAAAGCTCAGGGTGCCAGGGGACGGCTGAACCAATCTTCTGCTTGGGGTCACCTCTGCAGAGAAGCAGCGTGGCAGAAGCTGCTGTGGGCAAAATCCATCCTGCCAGGCTGTGGCCGTGTTCTCAGGGATCAGAGGGTGAGGGAAGAGACCAGGATCTGACTCTGTTTCAGAAGGCTGATTTATTATTTTATGATATATATTATATTAAAGGTATACTAAAAGAATAGAAGAAAGGATTTCATCAGAAGGCCAGCTAAGAATAGAAAAAGAAACAATGATAACAAAAGCTTGTGTCTTGGACAGAGTCTGAGCCAGCTGACTGTGATTGGCCATTAATTAGAAACAACCACATGGGCCAATCACAGATGCACCTGTTGCATTCCACAGCAGCAGATAACCATTGTTTACATTTTGTTCTTGAGGCCTCTCAGCTTCTCAGGAGAAAAAATCCTAAAGAAAGGATTTTTCAGAAGATATCATAGCTACACCAGACATTGCAGTAGTTGGTTTTGCACAATTCCTCACCAAATTTATCTCCTGCTGGGGAAGGCAGTCTGAAAACCTGAGGCTGATCTGCTCCAGAGCTGTCACTGCTGGGTTCACTTCCTTTGGTTGTGCTTTTCCCTTGTGCATTTCCATCATCAGGCAGCCCCAGGAGCTGTTGGGGTCAAACATTTGTGCTGTACAGCCCAGGCAGAGCAAGGCCTGTGCTGCTGTTGCAGGTGGGGGCTTCACCTCCAAGCGGGGCACGTTTGGGAGCGTGGGGAAGCTGGAGACCATGATGAGCGTCTCGTACGGCCGCGGGGAGGAGCTGGTGTTCTCCGGGGCTGCCACTGGGGACATCTACATCTGGAAGGACACCCTGCTGCTGAGGACACTGAAAGCTCATGATGGACCCGTGTTTGCCATGCATGCACTGGACAAGGTATCTTCTTCACCTGCATTTTTGTGGCACCCATGGATTTTAGAGGTGTTTGCAGTTAAACAAAGCCAATAGGAATGAGCTCTGTTATTTGATAGACCTGGGTTTGTAAGCACCTTGTTCCATGTGCTGGTACCTGACCAGCAGCTTGCTGACCTCTAAAAATTCAAAATTTATTTCTCACTCTGCTCAGGAGTGTGGTTTTCATGTAAACCACAGGGAGTAATGGGTAACACTCATTGCCTCTTCAAGCTGATCCCAAAAACATCTGTGCATTACCAGTTTCCAAAATATGAAACATGGTCCTTTAATAATATTATCATGATCTTTTAATAATATTATCATTGTGTCTTAGTCAAGATGGCAGATAACGTCTTGATTAAGACTCAGAACCCAAAGGTTTTGGGTTTTGAGTTAACTATTCCAGATAACAAAAGAATTCTCTTTCAGTTGCATCAATACATCTATAAAAGAAATATGGCAAAATATTTGCATCACACAAATGAGCTGAGGACAAAGTTTTGCCCGTGGCAATTTGAAGATAATGTTGATAATGGAATATCCCTTTTGAGGTTATGGTTTCAACTGTAGAAGTGAAGGATGAGAAGAATGTTAGCTATTAACATTTTTATATATCAAGGTCAATTAAGATCCCTGTAGCTCAATCCTTTCTGGCCCTAATTGATTGTTCCCAGCTTTCCTATCAATTTTTCTGTTTGATCTTGGCACTGAACATCCTCTTCACTTAGATTTTTGTTGGTTAGTTATTTATGCTCTTCTGCATTCACTTGGCCCAGATACTCTACCCAGGGAATTAATGAGAGAATTGGTCCCTGATGCATTATTAGAACTTGGGCTGAAGCATCTGTTAAGTCAATTGAATTTGGAATAACTTGAGAAGCTGTTACTGCCAGCCATTGCCTCTTGTAAGGGTAAATCACATTTTTCCATCCCCTGTTCCCACATGCAGGCAGATGCCCTGGTCCAGCATTCCTGTTTACAGCAGTGTGTGCTCCATGTGGTTGCAAATCTTTATAACCCTAGAAAAGCAACTCCACCTCTTGTCCACTTGAATTTTTCCCTCATAGGTACAGACTCCAGTATTTTTAGTTTGACACATGAATAAAATGCAGGGGAGGCTTTATTGTGCCTTTGGCCATGTCCTTTTGAATCCCTCCCACGAGTGCTGACATTTGTGTGTGTTCTGCTCCTGTGGCTGTGCAGGGCTTTGTGACGGGTGGAAAAGATGGAATTGTGGCCCTTTGGGATGACATGTTTGAGAGGTGTCTGAAGACATATGCTATCAAAAGAGCAGCACTCTCTGCTAGTTCTAAAGGTATTGGCTTCCAGTGTGTGCATGGAAGGGGGTAAATGGCAGTAAAGGGTGGGGACTGGGTGTCACTTCTTACCAGAAGCCAAAGGGAACAGCAACACACTGCTTACTCTGGGCTGGAATGTTCTGGCTTGATCCATAGAAGATGTATTTCTTGTATTCCTTGTCATTTATAGTTTGTTCTGCTATTCCCTCCTCTGTTTCATGACATTGAGCTTTGTTTTCATTGGTGAAATGATTTTAAGGAGAAATGTCCCCAGCCTTGAGTGTGGCAGTTCCAAAGTCAGTCCGGTTTCCTTGGCTGGCCACATTCCCTGTGATGTGGAAAGACCTTTAAATTCCCCAGGCCTCAGTGTGGATCTCTGGAAAGGGATATTGATGTGTAATCACAGCATTACTCTGAGGTGCTGGAGCTCCCTCAGTCCCTGTCACTGTTCAAGCAGTGAAATATCAGTCACTGTATTGCCACAGGACAGACGAACTCCCCTCCCTGCATTACTAAGGAATCCATGGATTATCTGGCAGTTTGATCAGGCAGTTTTATCTCATGTTCATGATTTTGAAGAGATTTGAATGATATATAAACTGCAAGGAGTATGAAATTTTAAAAAACAATTTTAAATCTGGCATTCTTCAGGTTTGCTTTTAGAGGACAACCCCTCCATCCGAGCCATCAGCCTGGGACATGGGCACATCCTGGTAGGAACTAAAAATGGAGAAATCCTTGAAATTGATAAAAGTGGGCCTATGACTCTGCTTGTTCAGGTACTGTATGGATCTGCCATAGCAAACTATTTCCTGTATTTTTATGAAATGCTGGTTCTTTGGTGTTCTTTTTTCAGTAAATTTTGATCACAGGAAGTAATCCTTCAAATTTGTCTTGCCTGCATGACTGCATATCCAAGATGTGTGAGGTTGTGTTTTATAAAACACTGAACTCATCCACTAATGCAGATTGAGAGCAGTAAGAAATTATTTAACCTTGATATGCAGTGCCAGCAAACTGTATGCAAGCTGAAGGAAAGCTGGAAAAAAGCAGGAAGAGTGATTAACAGCTTGGAAAACTGAGAATCTGAGGCAAGATTAAAACAAAATATTATGTGCATTTTGGGCAAACAAGGATCTAAAAAAGGACATAAAGTTTGAGGATTAGCCAATATTAGGATTTCAGGATAAAGTCCTGTTTGGGGTGTAACTGTTCCCTATTAATCTGAAGTTTGGGAAGGAGAATATTGGAAGAGCAGGAATTAGAGCCAGGAATAGTGGAGGGGAGTATGGAAGAGTGTTTCAGACATCTGCTGGGGGGACAGAGCAAATGTTCAGGTCTTTTGGAGTGCAGAAAGCTTTGGAGAGAGGAGATGGTGAAGGCTTTATGTGGAAACCCAAGGCACAGGGAATATTTCCCTGTCTGCTCTGGGGTGTGCTGACCCCAGGGGAGCACTGGCTTTGACCCTCACTCATGGAGAAAGTTTCCTACACTCCAGAATAGACTGGAATCCTCAAAAGTGTGCAATAGATTATAGAGAGCAGTGTAGGTGTGTCACTTGGTGAAAAATTTAGGTTCTGGGATTTTTAGTATGTTTTGGATGGAAGCAAGATGGAGGGCACAGGGTGTCATCCTGGCTTTTTTCTTCCTTCTCCATGGGTTTGGGTGGCATTTTGGACAGAAAAATCCATATTGCAGCTCTGTGGGATCAGTTATTGGGTTAAAAGGGAAATAATCCAGGTGTCAGCTCTTAATTGGATAGTTCAGTCTTAAAAGACCTTGGAACAAGAGGTTGTTGGCCATTTTGTGCCTTCTAATGAAAAGCTGCCCAGCTCACAGCAGTGAGACTGTTTTACTGATAACAAATAATAAACACTGGGGTCTGAACATGAGCTACCATCTCAAGTGCCTTCATGCAGACCCAGAGAAACCCACAGCTGGTACCCCCACAGCTTCACTGCCTGGGACTTGCAAAATGGGGCAGGGCAAGGTCAGCCCCTATTGCACAGCCCCACAGGCATTATTATTATTATTTCCTCCTGTGTGGAATGCTTTCCTGCAGGGCCACATGGAGGGGGAGGTGTGGGGCCTGGCAGCTCATCCCCTGCTGCCCGTGTGCGCCACGGTGAGCGACGACAAAACGCTGCGAATCTGGGAGCTCTCAGCACAGCACCGCATGCTGGCAGTGAGGAAACTCAAAAAAGGTAACTCTGCCTTGGCCTGGCCATCCAGGGATCCCCTGCTCCTGGAGCAGCTCCCTCTCTGCCTCTGGGGCACTTCATTAATTGCCTAGGCAAAGGACACGGTCGTTAAGAAATTGGGAGCACAGGAAATAAATTGGCTTTGGCATGTGTCAAGTCAGTGCAAAGGGAAGGAAGAAAAAGGACTGTAATCTATTGTAATGAATAATAATAAAATGAACCTCAGTATCTTTTCCCCCAGTTTCAAGGGGAATGAGTTGACCTCAGAATCACTTTCCTGCCTAGGAATGTTTAAGGCCAGTACGTTGCTGACATAAAGGAATTTCCTTATAAAGACAAAAGTACAATTTCCTGCATGTTGTGTGTGACCATGTTCACAGGGGTCCGAGGGTCTGACTCCATGTTTCAGAAGGCTGATTTATTGTTTTATGATATACATTATATTAAAACTATACTAAAAGAACAGAAGAAAGGATTTCATCAGAAGGCAGCTAAGAATAGAAAAAGAAAGAATGATAACAAAAGCTTGTGGCTCAGACAGAGAGTCTGAGCCAGCTGACTGTGGTTGACCATTAATTAGAAACAACCACATGGGCCAATCACAGATGCACCTGTTGCATCCCACAGCAGCAGATAATCAATGTTTACATTTTGTTCCTGAGGCCTCCCAGCTTCTCAGGAGGAAAAATCTTAAGGAAAGGATTTTTCAGAAAATATCATGGCTGCAGTTGAGCACAGTCATATTTTGCTGTCAATATGAGCTTTACCTGTTAAACCAACTTCTCTAAAATTAACACTTTTCCTCTCCTCTGTATAAAATTAGATAAGCTATATTGAAATGCTGCCTTCTCAAAATCACTCTTATTTTATTAATTCATTGATATCTCTCAGGAAATTTTAAATTGTTCATTTTCAGTGACAAATCTGAAGCACAGGAACCCTTAACTGGCTGGGGGAAAACAGAGTTAAATATTTTGGAGAGGTGAACTTGTGAATGGATGAGGGGAGCTGTAGGAGAGTATGTCAGGAATAATGCTGAGGCAGAGATACACTGCCTTTAATGAATCTTTGAATTTTTCATCCAAATTTCCTTTCTCTATGTGTTTTGGGTGGGTTTTTTTGTTTTATTTCTGTCATTGGGATGTTTAGAATGTGGCTGGAAGGTGGTATTTGCAATAAACCTGTTTCTAAAGGGATTAAATCATTGTCAACCCTGTAATGAAGCATCCATCACACCCCTCTGTAACATATCTTCCTCAAGACACAACAAATCCGTTCTAAAATCACATAGTTGATGTAGAAACCTTCCAGTTGCAGTTCATTGCTGGTTTTCTCAGCCGCAGCTTTTCTGACAGGCTCATTTCCATGTGCCTCCTCAGGCGGGCGCTGCTGTGCCTTCTCTCCGGACGGGAAGGCGCTGGCGGTCGGGCTGAACGACGGCAGCTTCCTGGTGGTGAACGCCGACACGGTGGAGGACATGGTCTCCTTCCACCACAGGAAGGAGATGATCTCGGATATAAAGTTTTCACGAGGTACAACCACGTGGTAAAGTGGAAGAGGAGAGTTTATCCTGCAGTTTGTTTCTCTTGTCTAGGCAAGGTTGAATGTCCCAAAGGAAGTTTGGCTTTGTGTGTGCTCCGTGCATTAAATACTCCACAGTTCCATGTGGCTGCCCTAGAACAGGCCCACCCTGCCTGCTGAATTCACTGCAGTGGTGAAAACCACACCAGTATCAGTTAATTCACCCTTTAATAACCTCGGTGTCTCCTCCTTGCAGAATCAGGGAAGTACCTGGCCGTGGCTTCCCACGATAACTTTGTGGATATTTACAACGTCCTGACCAGCAAGAGGGTTGGCATTTGCAAAGGTGCCTCCAGCTACATCACCCACATCGACTGGGACTCCAGAGGTAAAGTGTTGGCCAGGGATACAGACTGGAAGTGCCCATAAAGTGGAATAGCAGGAAACTGCTCCCCTCCAGTTCTTGAGATCAACCACTGATGCAAATGCTGTTTCCCCACGGAGCACTGCATGGATCCGGTGCAATTACATTTGTTGGTATCCAATTTCCTTTCCTTGCTGAGCTCTGCATGGCAATCCCTGCAAGAAGCTAGAGCCTGATGCTCCCAGCTAATTAAGTCCAGCAGGATCCATAATGAGCTCATGCCAGTGAGCCTGCCCAGAGCAGCTGGGATCTGTGTGGGGCCCCCTGTGTGCCTGGGCTTTGTCCCTGCTCTTGGCCAGCCCCAAAACGTGGTGTGGGCCAGGGGCAGCAGCCACAGCATCTCTGTGGGCACAGCAAACTTCCCATCCCAGGCCAGCTCAGAGTGGAGCCCCACTGGGGAGTGCAGGAGGGATGGGAGCTGGCAAAGGTTCCACTTTTGGCAAAGCTGCCTTGTAAAATTATTAGGAAAATTAATAACACATCCATTTATTTTTGACCTCCATTAGTGTGATGGGGAAATACAAGCAAAATATTCCCTATCAGCAAAAACTGATTTGCTGTGCAACAGCAACTTCTTAAGGATATTGGATGGTATTTAAAATATTACTTCTGCATTAATCAGAGTATAGGACCCTTACAAGAGTGATTTCAAGCCTCTGTGTTACTTTGGCTATGAATAACTCTCCAGAGGATAATTTCTTAATTTACCCCCAGAAATCTCTTCACTCAGTCAAAAGAAAGTTTATAGTTGTCACAATAATTATTATGATTCATAACAAGCTCTCCTTTTGTATCCAGGGAAGTTATTGCAAGTCAATTCTGGTGCCAAAGAACAACTATTTTTTGAAGCACCAAGGGGGAAAAGACATATTATAAGAATTGCTGAGGTATGAATTGTGGGCTGGATTACTTTTATTGTGAAAATTAATTTAAGGAATTGTCTTCAAATGGTGTATTTTTTTCATTTTATAATGCTTTATTTACAATGGCTAGAATTAGAATTACTTAGTAATTCCAGAGTGTCTTTCCTAGCATTTGTAAATGGCAGAATGTGCAGGTTTCTGCTTGTATCTCTAAATTTATTTTTGTTTATTTATTAGAAGCCATTTGCCATAATCCCCTTCTCAAAGCCAACTGGTTTTGCACATAGGCTATAAACCACCTTCAAACAGCAGGACCTGGCTTTTCATCAAGCTGTTTATTTGTGAAATGTAATTCTACATTACTAGAAAATTGCCAATGTTTAGCACCTCGGAAAATCTTCAGGGAGATTTGTATCCAAATCATGCTCTGCTTGGAAAAATGGGAATGTTTAAAGTGTTAAGCCTTTTGATGAAGATGCACAATTTGAATTAACAGCACAGTTTCTTAAGAACTGAAAGCATTAAAATGAAAATGCCAAACATAGAAAATGTTACACATGAAAATAGCATGTATTTGGTGTGTTTAAAGTAAGCAGCCTTCTTTGGGGGTACTTTGCTGCAGATAGAGAAGATTGAGTGGGACACCTGGACATGTGTGCTGGGTCCCACCTGTGAGGGGATCTGGCCCATGCACAGCGACGTCACCGTGGTCAACGCTGCCAGTCTGACCAAGGACAGGACCCTGCTGGCCACAGGAGACGATTTTGGGTTTGTGAAGCTCTTTTCCTACCCAGTGAAGGTAAGAAGCGTGTGGGTTTCAGTGCTGGGAGAGGAAAGGAAGGAAGGATTGCTGGGTGCCAGCGGGGCTGTTGTGTGCTGCAGGGCCAGCATGCCAGGTTCAAGAAGTACGTGGGGCACAGTGCCCAGGTGACCAACGTGCAGTGGCTGCACAACGACTCCGTGCTCCTCACCGTGGGCGGCGCCGACACCGCCCTCATGATCTGGACCAGGGAGTTCCTGGGCATCCAGGAGAGCAAGCTGGTGGACAGTGAAGAATCAGACACAGATGCAGAAGAGGATGGAGGTAAAGAGGATTTCATTCTTCCTTGCCTCAACCAGAGATGCACACAGGCATTTAACTTGCTAAATTCACAGAATCACACAGAATCACAGAAATTCTAGGTTGGAAGAGACCTTTAAGATCATCGAGTCCAACCCATGTTCTAGCACCTCAACTAGATCATGGCACCAAGTGCCACATCCAGTCTTTTTTCAAACTCTTTGAGGGATGGTGACTCTACCACCTCCCTGGGTAGATGATTCCAGTATTTGACCACTCTTTCTGTGAAATACTTCCTCCTTAATTCTAGCCTGTATCTCCCTTGGCACAGCTTGAGACTGTGTCCTCTCGTTCTGTCATTTCAGTGTAAGGAGAACTTGGTAGGATTTGTTTCCTTCCGTTCATTGTTGCAGATCTTTTTATTCTCTCCTGTCCCACTATGAAACAAGGGTAGCTTGTTTTATTCCATGTTTTCTTTTTCTAAGGTTATGACAGTGATGTTGCAAGAGAAAAAGCAATTGACTACACCACTAAGATCTATGCCGTGAGCATCCGAGAAATGGAAGGCACAAAACCCCACCAGCAGCTGAAGGAGGTTTCAGTGGAAGAGAGGTATGTCCCACAAAGGCTTTTGCTTCCATGTGTGCCCTTTTGCATCTCTTTTCATTCAACTAAAATTAGTCCTTAGAAATAAGACAGGAATTTTAAAATTCACCAGATGACATTTATAATGGTGTTCACACAGTACAACATGTTAATGTGAAGGAGAAAAATACATGTATATGACACATCTCTGAGTGTTGTGTTCTCTTCTGGCATTCACATGAGCATTTATATTCTCTCCTAACCAGTGTGTGTCTGCAGCAGAGCACTTGTGGTAGTGCTAAGCTTGTAAATATTTTGTGGTTAAGGCTTTGGGTGGTGCTTTTATTAAAAGATTTTTCAGTCACTTGTAATTGTGTTGGGTTGTCACTGTTAAAGCTGGAATTTCCCATGGCACACACTGGCCTGAGGCTGAAATATTCTAAACAATTAGCTGGAAGGGGAGCAGTGTTGGAGAGATCAAAGAAAAGAGGTAAGAGCTGAGAGCAGAGGGTGAGTCCAGTGAAGCACAGACCTAAAGGAGGGGCTGCTAAAACCTGATGGGACAGAACAGGAGCATCTATAACCAGTAAATAATTCCCCCTCAAAATCTGGAGCAGTAAATCCCTACCTGTGAATCCAGCTGGTGACTCAGCTGGGAATCCATTTTGTCTCTTTTGATAGAGAATTTTCTGAGAAATGATCATTCTTTTATCAGGAGTTTCCCTGCCCTTGCCCCCCTCTGGGCACTGACACCAAGGACTGCTGTGGGTTAACCCACAGAAAGAATTTCAGCTCAGTTCTGTTATTGCAAGAGACAAAATGGAGTTAATAATACTTCCTAATCTCATGTAGGCCTTGGAAAAAATAAGATTCTGTCTTTAAAGCTCTCAAAGAATGCAGTGCTGAATATGTTGAACAGAAAGTAATTAATCATTTTTGCTCAGTAAATGTGCAAAACAGGAGAATTGGGTGTGAAATGTGGGGTATGAACAATAAGAAGAAAAATGTTGCACCCATTTTTTTTCATCACAATGTTTTAACAATATCCTGCAGGAAGAGGATCAGTGATTTTTGCAATGAACCATTTTGTTGGACCATAACCTTCTCTTTTTCCGTTTCTTTTAAGAATATCTCTTTTCCTCAAATAAAGAATTTGTTCCTCCATCTTTCTACAATAAGGCATAATGTATCATCTGGTAAACATAAATGTTTGCAAAGTGAGTTAAAAAAGGGAAAATTGTTATTTTATTTTGGGTGAATTGCTAAATTGTTACAGGAATACTAAGTGGCATTGGTACAGATGTTCTGCACCAGAAACATTTGTACTGCCCAGCTGTTTTATTCTGCTGTGATGATGTTGTGTTATCAACTGTTTTGTACTTTGTTTTAATCTAGGTTAAAAATAAACCCTTATCACTCTCCTTCCCATCTTTTCTGCTCGAGAGTCACAGCTCTTGTACACATTTTTATCTCCTTTTTAAATTACAGATGCTTCAGTACAAACACACCTTTGGTATTTGGAATTTGCTGTTTTGATCAATCTGACAACAAATCTCATAATTCAAAGATAACTCCCTTTCCCGTCTTCAAGGGATTAATAGAAATAGTGAGAATTTATAGTGAAATAATCAGAAGTGGCAACTTTATGGCTGAATGTCAGTAAAACTGCTTTCTGAGGGTGTTGGGATTGGGTAGGGCCTTGAAATCTCTGTGCACAGGGCTGAGTGAAGGCAGCAGGGAATACTGGAGGCAGCTCCCAAAGCTTTAGATTTTCTGCCAAAGGCACAGCTGGAAGAGCTCTCCCAGCCCCTCCATGTTTGCAGAAGGGAAGCCAGAGGTTGTGTTCCATTCTCTTTCAGGCAGGGATGTGGGGAAACCTGGTAGGCTTTTGAGGAGGAAGTTTTTCTGGGGGGAATATTCCAGATCTTTCCCTTTGTGATTGTGCCATGTGTCTGTCTGAAGGCCCTGGTGATTGTGCCCTGAATATTCTGGCATTGGTAACTTACTGGCACTCACTGGCCACATGTTGAGAACTGTGGGACAAGCTGGGAAGCTGCTAAGAACAGAAACTGTGAGTAAATCCCAAGGCCTGGAATACTGCTGGCCTACTTCACTGCAACATCTGGTCAGGGTCCTGCAGTGTCCCCCTTGCTCTATTTGCATTGTGGCTTTGAGAAAGGAAAAATATTGAAGGTGTAGTGAGAAGAAACTCATAATTAAGCAATTTAAATTAAGGAAAGGGGGATAAAAAAGAGAAAAAGCAGGTTTCTGGTTTAAGCAAGAAGTAGGAATAGCTGGGGCTGCTTCTGTGAGCTGCTCCTTGGGGGCAGTGACTTGGAGCTCACTGGGGTTTTTTTTTAACGCTCATATTCAGAGGGTAAACTGTTGCTGAAGTTACTTTCCAGCTTATGAAATCAAACACTTTCCAAAGGTGCTGTGTGGCACCAACGAGACACATCCATCTGTTTAATCCTTCTGTGTGCTGGAGTAAGCTTGCAGGGGACTCTGTGCTTCTCTAATAGAAAGTGGTGAATCTGAAAAGCCCCAGGTGCATCATTTCTCTAGAAATAACAATTCATTGTTCAGTTCAGGAGGAGATTTATCTCAGGAGCAGTGATGGGATCCCTGAGAAGGTTGCAAGTGTAGGGTTGGGAGCTGAACTCTACAATGATTAGTACAAACTTAGGAGCAATAATAACATTTTCCCTTAGAAAAGAAAATAAGAGCCCTTTATGAAATTTATTTTTCCTGTCTAACTCAAATGTAATTAAAATAATCATGATTCTGCAAATATCTTGGAGGAGTGTAGAACTTACATGGTAGATTTTACTTGCAGGATTTGAATCAAGTCATGACCTGGTATTTTTGGGGGGATCTAACATTTCCTGTCTCCGTCAGCACCTACAGCTTTAGGATGGCAAAGTTGCTGAGGCACAGTTTTAAAATGTCTTGCAGTTGCATTGGTGTGTTTGGTTAAGATCATTAATTGATTGTTCTTTCTCTCTCCTCTCCCCGACCTTGTTGTTTTCTTCTTCCCCCTTTCCACGTGTTCCCTCCTGCCCTCCCCTTGCCCTTGTGTCCCTGTGTGTCCCTGTGTGTCCCCGTGTGTCCCCGGGCTGGCACCCCTTGCCGTGCCCAGGGTCAGGAGTGGGGTGCCCTGCAGAGGGGCTGCAGGAGCTGCTGCTCCTCGGGACCCCCTGGCCACTGCTGGGACTGTCCCAGACAACCCAGGACCATTGTAAGCTCTGCTCTGTGCCACAGAAGAATTGTGCTGTTTCACAAAGGGGCTGGGAGCATTTAAACCAAGAGTTGATGCCATGAGAAGTAACACGAGCTTGCTGATGACTGTGTTTATGTTACTAATCCCAAAGGCAAAGGCCTGTTTGCATTTGGCCTCCTACTAACCCCTAACACACCCCTGCATCTGCAGCTCTCCTTTGGCTCAGTGTGCATGACTCCACGTGTGCCTGGGGATGGGAACTCCTCCAGAGCAGGTGGGGTGTGT
Organism: Zonotrichia leucophrys gambelii; assembly: GCF_028769735.1. NCBI lineage: Eukaryota > Metazoa > Chordata > Aves > Passeriformes > Passerellidae > Zonotrichia > Zonotrichia leucophrys. The sequence continues at coordinate 102,114,221 of NC_088172.1, forward strand.
AGAAAGCAAGGAGCAGCATTAGCATGTGTGTCTGATTTTCCATTTCCTTGGCATCCTGGCTTGTCTCACCCCCCATGGATTACCCACCCCAGACACTGGTCTCTGTCGAGTGTTTGCCTTGTGTAATCACATGTCCTGATAAGGGTGAAATCTTGAAGAAGTTGAATTTTCTCTCTTCAAATGTTACTCTTTAAATTATTGATTTATTTAAAACAACATGAGTTAACTTATATAAGCTTCCCAAATAGCCCCCACAAGCCTTTGCACCACAAAGTGAATTATTTGATATATGGTTACAGCCTTGGTTCCTGCACCTTTACACACACACACACATGTCTGTGGGTGCAGTGCAACAGCTCTGAGTGTGAATCTGTGTTGTGTTTGTGTGTAGGTGGGGACTATACAATATGTGTCTGAAAAAACCCATCCTTGGGGTGGAGAAAATAACTTTGGGCTTATTCCAGCAGAAAGCCCCTCTCTGAGAATGAGGAGCATCGTTTGGAACATTCACTTTTACTTTCTCAACAGCATTATGTCAACTTAATGCACCCTGAATGCATTTGACAGCCTGCTGGTTTCATCCCAGCTGTCCCCAAGGCTTGTGCCTGGTATTTGTCAGTCCCTGCCAGCAGCTGAACTCAGAGTCAATCTCACTGCTCCCACAGGTCAGCACAGGCTCTAAGGTCTGCTCTGCTTGTGTGACACCTGGGGCAGTGGGACTGGGGGATGCCACCCATTCCCAGCACCTCTCCCTGTGAGCCTGAGTGCTCCCTGCACTGAGGGTGATGTGAAATACTCAGCTTTTCTCAGGAATGTGTGCAGGAGGCACTCCAGGGCTGATGGAAGAGCCACGTTCCTCATGTTGTGTCATGCACAGGGAGGCTCTGCTGGGGGTGATTGGTTCAGTGTTGGTATTTACACAACACAGCTTCAGAACATGCAAACAGAACAAATGGAGAAGATTCTGTCCCTTCAGTGTGTGAGGGGCAGCAGGGCCAGCCTGTGGTCCAGGAGCTGTTCCCAAGGTCTCAGAACAAACCCCTCAGCTTTAATCCCAGTGATTTCCCTCCTCCCTGCTTGCTGCAGTGCTCGTGTCACTGGGCACTGAGCTGGAATGACCTGGGACTGCAGTGACCAGCTGCCCTGGCAGCCTGTGACAGCAGCTGGCCCCACCAGATGTCCTGCAGTACTTTGTGGGGTTTTTTTGAGTTTTTGAAATGTTTTTTATTTTAAAGAGTGCATCAGCATACATGTGAAGTTATAAATATTGTAACCTTAAAAACACAATTTACCACTGATGTTTCTCTCTAGTTCTGTTTGAGCATTGCTTTGATCTGCTATATTTGAAAATAGGGTATTTTCATGTTGAATCCTGTTCTTTTTGTTGTCTTATGATAGCTACAAAGTGTTAAAAAAAGTAACAGCAGGAAAAGTTGTATGTAAAACTCCTATGTATGTTGGGATGGGAAAATCCAAGGGTTTAGAATTTACAAAATCTTTTAATCCTTTCTGTGGGAAGGGATTAATAAAAGCTTGAGGAGTTTTGCAGCAGTTTGGGGGCACTTGGGAGTCCCCTCCTGTCACTGGTGAAGGGCACAGTTAAAAGCTGCTTTTGCATTTTTTCTGAAATGAACAGTATATTTTTCAAACCTTGGATTTTTGTTCTGTTGCCCAACCCAACCCTACCACCCTTCCCTCTCCTTGAACCTTGCTTTCTCTTCTCAGGAGCAGTCCTGCTCATGTTGGTGTAGATCCAAGTGTGTTCCCTCTCAGTTTGCAGCCATGTAAATCCATGTTTGTCTCCCTTTTGGGCCTGAAGCTTTTCCCCACCCACTGCTGCTGGCTCAGCCTGTCACCTTCCTGGTGCAGGACACTCCTGTCCGTCTGTCCCTGCCCCAGACCTTGTTGTCCCTTTCCATGGTGCTGTTTCTGGAGTTCCCATGCTGTTCCTGTTGGCCTTGGAGCAGAATTTGTGTTCACTCCAGTTTATTCTCACTGCAGTCAGCATCTCCAGCCAGACAGCAATTCTGGCCTGTGACCTGGAAACAGGAGCTGGAACATCCCCTTCCCATAGAATTATCATAACAGTTTTTGATCTGCCTTTTCCTTTAATTTCCATCTAAACATACTCAGTTTGGCCCTGCTCTCTAAGAGCACGTTTCTTTCTTCCCTCAAGGTGCTCCACTCTTCCAATACCCCATTCCCTCTTCCCCCAGCCCAGCTCTTGTTGTGTCCATCTGCTGTTCTCCATCCTGGTGCTCCCTGTTCACCCCACCCCTGGCTTGGGCTTCTCTCCCACCGTGGCTGGAGGGAATGTTCACTCACAATTTTCACATTTCTGCATGAAGGTGGTGCTGAGGTTTTGTCAGTTTGGATCTGGATTCTGTCCCTGACTGACAGCTGTGTGTCCTCATGTGAGATCATCCTCGAGATTGCCAGGAGTGACAGAAACCTTCTCTGCTGTATTCACAGTGCCCAAAGAACTGAAACCCTCTCACCTGGCTGTGTCCTCTCTTTCCTGGAGCTCCTCTGTGCCATTACATGATCTGAGCACGTTTGTTTCCAATTGCTGCAAAGAAACCATTAATGCTTGTGTTATGTTTTAACTTGCTTTCCTTTGGAGGCAGGGAATTGTCAAGTAAGTACTGGGGAGCCCAGCTGAGGCCTGGCCTGCTGGAATGTGCCATGCAGGGTGCACAGGTCCAGCAGGGCAAAGGGTGGCATTTGCTACAGTGCAGATTTCTTGTCTTGGCAGTGTCATCTTCTGTGTCAAAACAAACTAGATGTAGTCACAGGCTTGTTAAAGTGAAATTATTTCTTACAATGTTTCCAATGTGCTGCTTTCCATGTGTTCTATGAAGGTGGTGATGAGGCAGTGAATGCACACGTGTGTGTATATATACATGGCTGTGTATATATGAATGCACACAACTGCATCTGTGTCTGTGTGAGCTGTGAGTAGGAGCTATAAAAGTATCTCTGTGTGTGTCTCCAGGTTAAGCCTCATGCTTACAATCTGGTGACTATCAAGCATGTCACAGTGGTAGTGTTCTCTTGCTTTCATGAAGTATTTTGGCTTGCTCTTGTCATAAACTTTGATATTCCTAGGTAAAGAAATGTAGAAATGATCCAGTTTGAAATAACACTAAAACAGAAAAAAGCTTGAAGAAAACAATTCTTTTCCTAAGTGGCAGTTCAGAGGCCCTCATAAATCTGGGCTAAAATGAAATGATGAATTTATTTTGTAAGACAAGTTTTGTAATAACTTCCTTTGGCCCTTCCCTGCTGGTCACAGCACCGCTGCTCAGTCCTGCTCCACCCAGGGTCACCCCAGGGGACTTGAGTGCCACTCTCTGAGGAAATAAAGGTACTGTTCCCTGAGGACAGGGCAGGACAGGCTGTCCTGGCAGTGCCTTGGCCTCCTCACAGCCATTGTGGGCTAAATTGCAGCTGAGCTGGGGTAGGGAACAATCACCCATTGTGTGCACTCTCAGCACTGCCTAGGAAACTTCACTTCCTAGCAGTTCCCTCCCTGCCAGGCTCCTGACAATAAACCAACCATGGGACCCCCTTGTGCTCTGGTGCAAAGTGTGCAGGAAGCTTGGATGTAGCTTCCCTTTCCCCCCATCCTGCAGGACCTTTAGCTCTGAGGCCACCCAGGGATGCCAGGTGTGCTGTGTGTGGCTCTGTGCACTCTCTGGTTTCTGTTGTAGTTTTGCTGGCATGCTTGGATGGCAGTGCTGTGCCCCAGGAATGGCTGCTGCCTCTGCAAGTGCTTGTGCATGAGTCTCGTGCTCACAAGTGACTCCTAAACTCTATTAAGTTTCTTGCTTGGCTTTATTTGCTGCTTCCAAGGGGATCAAGGTAACTCTTCCACTCTCTTGGTGTCATGGATCACTGCTCATGTGCTTGTTGGTCCTTGCTGTGCTCGAGGCGTGGCTTGGACTGGTTCCCTCCAGCCTTGCTCTGTCTGAGCTCAGCCTGTCCTGCTGCTCGTTCCCACAGGGCTCAGTCCCCTCTGGGCTCTGTCTGCTGTGCCTTTGGTACCTTCCATGAAAAATCCAGCTCCAGAAAAAGCAGCTCCCTATACACAAAAGGGATTTCATTCTTCTCCAATTAATTTTTTGCAAAATGGGAATTACTGATAGTTATGGTCTCAGGACAGGAACAAATTTCACAGCGTGTGGAATGTAAGAGCAAGGTCAGATTTTTCTGGAATCATAAGCTCTGGGAATGCTTCCCACGTGCTCCCCTTAGCTCTGTCCCTCTTTTCCCAGCAGGATCAACAGCAGCAGCAGAGGTTATCTGGCCTCACAGACCATTTGCACAGATCAGATTTTGTCTCAGCCTGTGTTCTGAATTTTTCTCTATCTACTTTTAGCAACTGTAATTATATAAAATAGCTTTGAAGGCCTCAATCTCCCAAATTCCCTTGAATGAATGACTTGTGCATTTAAATGCAACCATTTTATCTTTAATATGATTTTGAGAAGATTTTATTGAAGCCATGTCATGGTTTTGGGATGGGGTTTCTCAGAAGAAGCAAGGCTGGGCAGAGGTCAACTGCCAGCTGCAGAAATTGCTTCAGGTCATTTCTGAAAGCACAAATTTACCATCCTTTCATATTCAAGGATTTTTCCATGGATTTAAATCATTATGGTTTGGGGTCTTTTGAATGGTGTAAGGTTGTTTGTTCTGCCACTCATCTGTGAAGTCTGCATCAATGTTTCTGCACTTTCTATCAAAAAGTGCAGGATTTTAATCAGTTTATTGTACAACTCTGAAAAAGCTCATACAGGGGTAACTGTCCATTTGCTGCTCACACATGCTGTGGTTTTGAAGGTTGTGTTTAACTTTCAAATATATCAATTGTCTCCTTTTTTAAATGTTCTTTTCAGGCCACCCGTGAGCAGAGCTGCTCCTCAGCCTGAGAAACTGCAAAAGAACAATGTCAACAAAAAAAAGAAACTGGTTGAGGTCAGAATTCATATCTTTTCTATTTCTTTGAAAGTAACATGTGCTGGGTGAAATCCACCCCTGTTTGTCTCTCAGTGAAGGGCAGGTAAATCACAGAGTCTGTGCATTCCCATGCTCCCTGCTCAACCCCAAAGGGAAATACATCCAGAACTTTGGCCCAGGAAAAACCCTCTGTGGGATTTTGAATGATGGAATTTACTCATTGACTTTGGAACTTCCCTTTCTCCCCACACAACTTTTTGGATTCCCACATAAGAGGCAGAACCAGGAATATTTTGTGGACCACTTGCAGCACTTGGTCTGTGGCTAATTGGGATTGTTCCCAGTGAGCTGTGATTGTGTTTGGGGCAGTCATTAAGTTGGGATTCAGGGCTCCAAGGCAGCTCTACCAACAATCCATTAACCATGCTGGGTTCCTGGAGGGAATTTCCTTGGCAACTGCTCATTGTAAGCTGCAATTACACCTCTGAATAATGTCTTAATTACAGAGTTACTGATAGCTTGCCCTGGCTTCCTCTAAGGACTTTAAGGTCAGAATTTGGTCTGTGGAAATTTGGTAGTTTATGAGAATGATTTTTGAAAACTCTGCAGATAGCTTCTTTAAAACATCTGATGCCCTGTATAAATATTAAACTGTGATGGGAAGAGCAATAAAATCCAACCTGTTCTGTGAGTTGTATCTGTTTGGAGTAGGAATTTACAGAACCAGGGCATTTATGGTCCTCTGAATAATTAAAAAAAGAAAATAATATAAGTGCAATACTTTAGTTGACCAATTAAAGGTTGTTGATAGCCTCTGATATTGTTATGCCTCAATAAATGAGCAGAGTGGGGATAAGTAATTATTATTTTGTTATTCTATGGCCTCCACAAGATATTTCTGTTTGTGTAATTTAGAATTGTCCTTAAGTGGTCCAGGCTCTGAAATGTTGTTTTTTCTTCAGTTTCACTCTTGTTCTCTTTGTTTTCCTGGAGCAGGAGCTGGCCTTAGACCACGTGTTTGGGTACAGAGGGTTTGACTGTCGCAACAACCTCCATTACCTGAACGATGGTGCTGACATCATTTTCCACACAGCTGCAGCAGGCATTGTCCAAAACCTCTCCACTGGTAACTCCACTTGAAAAAATACCTGGAGATAAAATAGCTTGATAAGGAAAATATTTTTGATTGGAAATTTGAACTTTTTAATCATCCTATGTTTGGGAAACTTTGGGAAGGCCTTTGGGTACTCGAGTCCTAGGACAGCCTCTGGCCTGTGGGCTGGGAAACAAGGATGGCCCCATCTGTCCTTTCTGGGCCCCTTTCCTTGGGAGGGCTTTGCTGATTCCCTGGCTATATAGATAATTTCCCAGATATTGCTTTGGTATCCCCCTGTGTGTGTTGATGGTTGTGTCCATAGTGCATTTGGGAATGGTGCCTGGGAATGGGGGCAGAGCAGCCTTAGTGACCCCCCCCATCCCCTGCAGAGTTTTAGCAGCTGCCCAAATAATCTGTGCTTCTGTGGTGGCTCTTCCTTGGTGCTGTGGGGACTGAAATGCTCTTTGGATGGCCTTAGGTAGCCAGAGCTTCTACCTGGAGCACACAGATGACATCCTGTGCCTGACAGTGAACCAGCACCCCAAGTACAAGAACGTGGTGGCCACCAGCCAGATCGGTACGTGACCCCCAGCAAAGCTGCACTCCCAGCTCTCAGGGCACTGCTGGATCTGGGGCTCTTCTGGGGGCAATTCTACTGCTTGTTTGATTTGGAAGAAGTAATCAAGCTCCAGGGATTTCTTACTGTTTCAGTTCCGTCTCTGATTGTGAGTGATTGGATTTTAGAGTTAATTGGAGTGTAATCATATTTCAGAAGGCAAGCTTTGATAAACAGCCTAATCATCTCAATAATCTGATTTATAGAGTTCCTTCTTTCCTTCCTGTGTCCAAGGCAGTGTTTAGCAGTGAGAATACAATGAGCATCATTTTCTCTGCAGGAATGCAGGAGCTGTACAGAAAAGGCAGAAACAGAGAGAGATCTCAGCAGGAGTTAGGGGACAGCTGAGAAACCACTGATACATGGGTTTTGTGTGTTTATTGTTTACATGGAGGGTCCTGCAGGAGTAAACATTGCATGGGAAATGCAGGATTGCTTGGGTTGTCCCAAGCCTTGAGAAGGATCTGCTGCCCCTCAGCCTAAAGCTGAAATAATTCACTTTATGGAGGAGAATGGGGTCAGAATGTCTCAGCTTGTTCTGGAAGGATAATGGAATCCATAACTTGAGGACAGGGGCAGGGAATGTTGATGATGAGCACAGTGACAAACACAAACCCTGTCTGCCTGTCCTGAGCATGGTCACTGCAGCTGGAATGTGGAGGGAGCACCCAACCTGCATGTGGTGCCAGAGCTGTGCAAAACACCAATTTCTGGGACATGGAAAAGGCTAAAAATCCTTTTCCTAGGCCTCAGGAGATGAATGCTTCTGAGTTTGATTTGGTATTTTGTATAACTAGAGATTCACTTCACTTTTGAATTTAATAATTGTTAAAACCTGCATGCCTGTAACATTTCTTTTAGATACCATTTTTAAAACTTAAAAGTACTAAATATTGTTGCAATATTTGTGTATAAAAGCCAATATACCCAAAAAGTTCAACAATATTCCTGCTTACTTGTTTTCTTGATTTAATCCATATCCATTTCCAAGTTTTTAATTTTGTTTTCCTTTTGGTGCTGATGCTGGCACTTCACATGACTTATTTCACCTATTGTTTTCCCTTGGTGCTTCCTCATTTGCCATTGCTCTCACAATGCAGGTGACATGACAGAATTCCCAGGTAAGGCTGGTTTGTGTGTGAATTTAGCAGAGTCCTGTTGAGTTCCATGTTGCCTCGTTGTATCTGTGTGAACCATGGATACAAGTGAAACATCTGCAGGCAATTTCTTTTGCATGAGGCTCTTCATGAATGTTCTGTTGTTCTTTTAGAACCTGTCTGACTCCATGGACTACAATGATTCCCCCTCCCTGTGTTTTGCAAGCTATTTTGGTTTCTCTTTGTTTCCCACTAGTGCTAATCTTCAAACAAATCCAAACCCCCAACTAATGTCTGTTCAGGTTAAATGTTCTTGACAAATGCCTGGATTGCACTGAAGCTTTCCAGAATTAATTCTCTTTCCATGGCTCTCTCTGCCCGCAGGTACAACCCCCACAATTCACATTTGGGATGCCATGAGCAAGCAAACCCTCTCCATGCTGCGCTGCTTCCACACCAAAGGCGTCAATTACGTGAACTTCAGCGCCACGGGCAAACTGCTGGTGTCGGTGGGAGTGGACCCAGAGCACACCATCACTGTCTGGAGGTGGCAGGAAGGTACAGACAGGGCAAACCGTGGTCCTTCAGCCTCACAGAGCTGGCCACAGTCACTGGCTTTGACTTTCAAGGCTTTGGAGTTTTGTCTCCCCACTCTATCCCAGTTAGTCAGTTAAAGATGGCGAAGGGCTAAAAATATGAACAGGAAGATAAGTTTTAAAAACCTGTTGTAAGTGGAAATTAAGGAAAGAATGATGCTTAACATAAAATTACATTAAATTAAGGGAAACTATTCCTTTTCTTCCCTAAAACACTTCAAGTACTGTGATGGAGATAATTCTTTTCTAGAAATTACTTCCCAAAAGCCTATCTCTTTGGAAATGATGGAGGGGAGAAGAAAAGTGCCTCAGCTCATGAGTATGTCCCTGTGCATTTTTCACCAGATGACAGCCAACATTTCTGTGTTATTTCACTCACCCAGGAGACAGACTGTGCTCTGAAGGCCTTAAATCTGCATTTCCTAAATCCATGGGATGCAATGGAATAACCAGGGACATTGGGAATTGCATTAAAATGTTTGATACACTAAACAGTGCTGGGATTTGCAGCTGTCAGCATCTGGGGCACAGATCTCTAATCCAATACCAGCTCAATTTATTTGATAAAATCATATCAGAGCTTAATTCCTCAGGTGAATTCAGCTTTGTTTTCATCCTTTCCTCATTAAACCAGGGGCTAAAGTTGCCAGCAGGGGAGGACACCTGGAGAGGATCTTCGTTGTGGAGTTCCGCCCCGACTCCGACACTCAGTTCGTGTCCGTGGGGGTCAAACACATGAAGTTCTGGACCTTGGCTGGCAGCGCTTTGCTCTACAAGAAAGGAGTCATTGGTTCCATGGAAGATGCCAAAATGCAAACCATGCTCTCTGTTGCCTTTGGAGCAGTGAGTTCAAATTACCTGCTGCAGGATTTTACATTACCTTTGTATCAAACCTGCAAGGGTCAGTTTTCCTTGCTGAAATCCAACCCAGTGCTCGTTAGTGAAATGTGGATTTAAAACCTGTGCACCTTGAGATCCTTCCCTGAATTTCCTGAGCACAGTTGGGTGAATGTCTTCTATTAATCTCTGAGCACACCTACTGCCCTGGGTCTTTTTTTTGCCTTTTTTTTTTACACTTTGCTGGTTATTTATCTGTTTAGCTTAAACTTGATCTGTTATTTCCTGTATCATATTTAATGTGACACGTGCCAGTGATACCACCAACGGTGACAATCCAGTGTGGTCGTTAAAAACTTTTAAATTTAATTTAAAGGATTTTACTTGAAGCTGAACACAGATGCCGAGGTGAGGGCTGTGTCAGAGATTGCTGCTGTGTGTTGCAGAATAACCTGACGTTCACTGGTGCCATAAATGGAGATGTGTACGTGTGGAAGGATCATTTCCTGGTCAGGCTGGTGGCCAAGGCTCACACAGGACCCGTGTTCACCATGTACACCACTCTGCGGGACGGGCTCATCGTCACTGGAGGGAAGGAGAGGCCGTAAGACACAGCACCTTCCCAGAGTGCCAGCTTCTGTCTCCCTTGTGTGCTTTTTGTTTTGTTACTTATCCAGCAGCCCAGGGATCAGTGGTCTCTGTGCTGTAGCAGCTTCACTCTCAGTTGTGCATAACCTGCCCAGGTGGCTCAGTAAGCGAAGGACTAAAGGAGGATACTTGGGGGTCACAGTGGCACATGTTATGTGGCAGGAGATGCTGACCCTCTTTGGAACTGTTCCAAACACCTGGATAAACTCTTATTGCCTGAGCTCCTGCCATGAGTGGAGTTCTCTTCATTCGTTAGTCCTGTCAAACTACAGCCAGCCTCTCCCACTGGAGATGCTGTGGGTCTTGGGATTACCACAAGAAACAGATTGGCCAAGAAACAGATTTGAGATATGTGGCAAGAGAGCAGTTTGGTTTGTAAAAATTATGGTGCTGTTTAAACACGAAGTGTGAAAGCATTTAATTTTTATTATTTACTTCCCATTGCACCATAATAACGATATGGAGTGGAGAGTGGGTCAGTGGGTGTTTAGTGATGTAGGCAGAAAACTGCTGGTGGGATTTCCATGTGTGAAGGAGGCAGCAGGTAACAGCAGGGCTCCTTTGCAGCACGAAGGAGGGGGGAGCAGTGAAGCTGTGGGACCAGGAGATGAAGCGGTGCCGAGCCTTCCAGCTGGAGACCGGGCAGCTCATCGAGTGCGTGCGCTCCGTGTGCCGCGGCAAGGTGAGAGCGCGGGGCACGGGCACAGCTCAGCTCCTCCTGAGCTGCTGCTGCTCTTTAAAGCCACAAAACCCCACTGGGAGCTGCTGAGACTGGGAGAAGTGGAACACAGTGGAAATAACAGAAGCATTTGTCTTGGTGCATGTGTTTAAATTGTGCATGAGAAAGGAGCAGCGATGCTGCACAGGGTGGGGCCTGTCCAGCCGAGTGCTCAGGGGATGGACTCTATTTCATTTTGACACGTTCCTTGAGAAAAGCACCACTGAGGAATGGTGTTTTATATTTCCAGTCAAGTAGCCATTACCAATTACAAGCTTAATGTGTTTATGCTTTTTCCAAGTATTTCCCAAGGAAGCTCTGGCAGTTTAAACCGTGGCAGTTACTGTTACACTGACCACCTCTCTCCACTCCTTTTCTTTGCCTACAAACAGGGGAAAATCTTAGTGGGAACAAAAGATGGAGAAATCCTTGAAGTAGGAGAAAAAAATGCTGCTTCTAACTTGTTAATTGACTGTCACATGGAAGGGGAAATCTGGGGCTTGGCAACTCACCCCTCCAAAGACATCTTTATCTCTGCAAGCAACGACGGAACAGCCAGGATCTGGGACCTGTCGGACAAAGTGAGTACTGTGAATGTGAAAGTCTGGGATTAAAAATGAGCTTTTTATCCAAGCATCCATTTTTCCAGCTGTGCTTTTGAGTAGCCCTGGAATGAGAGCAGGGGTTTGCCTCTGTCCTGAGCAGGTTTTGGTCATGTTTGGCACCAGCACTCCCAGAGGAATGTAGGGATTCACCAGCACACCTGCTCATGGAGTGCCTCTTGTTGGGCATTGTTTATTTTGATCCAAATCTGCAGGCTGGGGGATCAAGGAAGCATTTTAATCCCACATTGCCTGTCTGGGTGACACAGACTGTGCTGTCACACACACACAGCCCCTGCCCATCATTCTGCCTTCCTGGCAGGCACAGCTCCCTCTTCCTCAGAGCCTTCCTTTGGAACGCTGCATGTTGCCTCAGGGATTTTTGCAAGTCAAATTGACTAACAACAACCATTTGTTAAAAACAACAGATAAAACATGAAAAAAAAAAAAGCCACCAGGAAGTTTTCAGCTCATTTTGGCCAGCATAAACCTTTGCAAAAGCTTGTTACCTGAGCTAACAGGATAATTTTTAATGAGGAAAATTACTCAATTATAAATACAACCAGCTGGGTGAAAATGCAAGAGCTTTCGAGGACATTTCCTTGTACCAAATGAAATGGGAGAGCTCTGTGCCAATCAGCAGTTGTTGAAGATGTCAAAGTCACTTTGAAACAAATTAGGAAATAGATTTTTCAGCTTGTTCTGCTAAATAGTCCCTTTTCTGGTGTGAAACTCGATGTCAGTCTACAAAATAATGCAAACATGAACCCCCATCCAAATCACATCTCTATTTTGAAGCCTGCTTAGCGACATATGCCTGGTGGGATGTGAGTCTCGGTGTGACATTTCAGGTTTATGTTTAGAGGGAAACAGAGTGGATTTGTTTTGAATTAAGCAGGTTCTGTACTTTGTGTTTGGAAGCTCTGGGGAGGTGTGAGCCTGCTCTGTGTCCCTGCAGAAGCTGGTGAACAAGGTGAGCCTGGGGCACCCCGCGCGCTGCGCCGCCTACAGCCCCGACGGGGAGATGGTGGCCATCGGCATGAGGAACGGCGAGTTCGTGCTCCTGCTGGTCAACAGCCTCAAGGTCTGGGGCAAGAAACGGGACAGGAAATCTGCAATTCAGGACATCAGGTAGGGGGCGCTCAGAATACACAGCCCTGCCTCGAGGGAACGGCCATGGAGTGCCAGGGGGATTTGTGAGTCTGTGTTGGTTGGAACCTGTGTGAGCTGGTGAAGGGCTCTGTGGTGGGGCTTTAATTCAGTTCCAGCCACCCTGCACAGCTGCAATTATGGGAATTAATTCTCCAAATTGCAGTTCCTGTTGCTGACTCCAGAGGATTGGTGTTGCTCTGCACACTGTGCTGTGCCTTTATGCAAGTGCAATATTAGCATCGTTTAACCATACACAATACAGAATAGAGTCGTGGAATGGTCTGGGTTGGAAGGGACCTTAAAGCCCATCCAGTCCCACCCCTTGCCATGGCAGGGACACCTCCCACTGTCCCAGCTTGCTCCAAGCCCTGTCCAACCTAGCTTTCAACACTTCCAGTTGTGGGACAGCCACAGCTTCTCTGGGGAACCTGGGCCTGTGCCTGACCACCCTCACAGGCAACAATTCCTTCCCAGTATTCCATTTAACCCTGTCCTCTGTCACAGATATCCTGAGTTTTCCTCTTCTCTTAAGCATCAAGTTTTGGTTTAGGTTCAGTCTTGCTGTTGATGGAAGGTTTTTTGTGTTTTTCATTTAAAAAGATTACTGTCACATTAGCATGAGAAGCAAAAGCAAATCTTGCACCAAAACAGCCAGTGACATCCCCACTCCATGTTTTATTGCCTAGGATCAGCCCAGATAACAGGTTTTTGGCAGTGGGCTCACAAGAACATACTGTGGATTTTTATGATCTCACTCAAGGCACAACCCTGAACCGAATTGGCTACTGCAAGGACATTGCCAGTTTTGTCATTCAGATGGATTTCTCTGCAGACAGCAGGTACATCCAGGTATGTCTGGGATGGCCCCTGGAGCCCTCAGGTTTATTGGGCCACCATAACGAGGTGCAGGCTCCAGCTGTGCTAAGGGCAAAGCTGTATCCCAGGTCAATGCTGAAAGAGAAATTGTGGATTATAACCATATGAAAGCCTTTCCCTTCCTCCCTGAGGCTGGGAGCTGGGTGAGAGCTCAGTTGTTTTAATTAAAGTGTTAATTTGAAGGGGTCTCATTCAGAAGTATTTCTGATTTAGTAAAATTATGTTGAGATAAAGTATAGAAGTGAGAGAAAATCTGTCAGCTCTGCATGAGAGCATCTCCTTCCATCCTGTAACATTGTTATTCCTTTATATAGCATGTGATGAATTCCAGATTATGAGGAAAAAAGAGAAATGTTGTCCTAGATGTTTAATTGCTGATTAACCTGGTGAGACTGTTGGAAATTTTGAAGAAAGCAATGTGTTTATAGCAGCCTCCAGGTTTTTCCTTTCCCACTTTCAGGTATCCACAGGTGCCTACAAGCGTCAGGTTCACGAGGTGCCCCTGGGAAAGCAAATCACAGACCCTGCAGTCATAGAGAAAATCACCTGGGCCACGTGGACCAGGTAACAGCCAAGGGGAGCACTGGGATCAGTCACAGGTTTGGGGTGTCAGTGCTGAGGTGTCCCCAGGGCCCGGCAAACCTGCCAGCACCCCCAGGCTCTGCTTCTCCAGAGCTCCTGTGACACCCTTGGGGTTTTACAGCTCTGGCTGTTTGGTGGCTGTAGTAATTAGTGCTGTTAATTACACTGGGGGCTGTCACAGAGCCACAGTGGCTCATTGCCACTCCGGGCAGCCTTGTCCCACAGCAGCACAGGAGGCCTGGAAACCTGCACTGATTGTGTGGAGGAGTTCTGAGTGTCACTGAAATGGATTTCCTGATGTGGATGAACACAGGAATCTGCCCCAGCAGTGCAGAACTGTGGCTGTGCTCGCTCTTCCTGTGAGAAGTGGGACAGGCCAAAGGCAGAGCTGACAACCAGGCAGGGCTGGGAGAAGGTAAATGAGAATCCTCCTGCTCTGACTGCTCTGCTGGCATAAAAATCTGCCCCTAATTCCCATTTCAGAGGCCTCCTGACAGCTGGTGGGAGGGGCAGCTGCCTCTGGCAGTGACTCTGTGGGTAAATGATTACAGAGAGCTGAAGCCAGGGTAGAACACCTATTTCTGAGAACAAATGGACATTGGGAACTCACAGCATAGAGAACAGTGCAGTCAGGAATCCTGGGGGAAGGCTTATAGAGACCAGAGCTGCACAAGGTGCTGGTGTAGAATGATGCCAGTGGTTTCATGGGAAATAAACCTAAGGATTGATGGATAGAGATTGTTTAAGAATCACGTAAAAATGATGTATTAGTGTGCTGGTCTCCATGATGAGCTCAGGGCAATCATGTAAAGGGACAATTTTATTTTAAATGCAGCAGTTTTTTATTACTGACCTGTATTGGCTCAGCCCCCTGTGGAAGAGCAACAGCAAGTTAAGTCTTGTGGTCTAATCTATGTTATTTACCTTGATTTTGGAACAGCATTCTTGGAGACGAAGTCATTGGGATCTGGCCACGCAATGCAGACAAAGCCGATGTCAACTGTGCCTGTGTGACCCACGCTGGCCTGAACATAGTGACAGGAGATGACTTCGGGCTGGTCAAGCTGTTTGACTTCCCATGCACAGAGAAATTTGTAAGTGCCTCTCTTATTTTCACCTGAGCAGCTTTTGCTTTTCCCAGAGCCCTCAGCACTCGGTGTTACAGCACCCAGCAGCAGGGTCCATCCCCAGGGAGTGAAAAGGCCTTGGGCTCAGCCAGGCTGTGGGCACAGAGCTGTGCCAGTGCCAGCCCTGAGCTCTCTCCTGTCCCACAGGCCAAACACAAGCGCTACTTCGGGCACTCGGCGCACGTCACCAACATCCGCTTCTCGCACGACGACAAGTTCGTGGTGAGCACCGGCGGGGACGACTGCAGGTAACGGGCTGGGGCTGCCTGGGACACTCACACACACAGGGACAGAGCCAGGGACACTCACACACACACACACACAGGGACACAGAGCCAGGCACACACACACACACAGGGACACAGAGCCAGGGACACTCACACACACACACAGGGACACAGCCACACGGGTGTGCACATGCACAGACACCACACAGCCACACTAACACGAGCCACACAGACACATCTCACACACAAATGCACTGCACACACATGGTACATGTGCACACACATGGGCACACAGTGTGCCCATAATGCAGACATGGATACACACAGGGACACACACAGACACAGTACATGCACACACATACACAGGGCACACACAGAGATACACCCAGACACACACACACACTGCATGTACAGACACACAGTGCACACAGAAATGCCCAAAGATATACTTAGATACTGCATACACACAGACACTGCCCACAGAGCACAGGCAGAGCAAATATAGGCACACAGCACACACACAAACACAGACACATAGAGTGCACACACAGTGTCACACACACACACACATTGCGCACACTGCACATACAACACATAGTGCTCACATTACAGACAGAGCAACTGTGCACAGTACACTTCTCTCTCTCTCACACACACAGTCTGTACTTCACACACCCAATGTGTTCATTTTCTGCTCCTGTCTCACTGGGCTGTGCCCACGGCCAATCCCTGCTGTCCCTCCTGTCTCCCCAGTGTGTTTGTGTGGCGCTGCCTCTGAGGAGCCTCTGGCTGCTGCTGTCCTGCCCCAGCGAGGGCTGTGCTGGCCAGGACAGCCAGGAATGCCCCCCTGGCTGCAGGAATCCCAGCCCTGCTGCAGGCTGACATTTCCAGATCACTCATCCCAACCTACCAAAAGGGAATGGGAGCTGGCCGTGGAAAGCCCGACACCCTTGCGAAGGAAGCCGAGGTTTGAAGGGTAACCTGGGGGTCCCAAAGGGATGAACAGTTCACTCACAAAGCTGCTTTTGCCTAATACTGTGTTGTTCAAACCATGTCTGAAAAGGGAGAAAATGCTGACAAAATGCTGGGCCCTTTAATTTCCTAATTTGTGGCTTGAACAAAGTTCAAAAAGTGGGTGGGTTTTAACCACACCTGCTTCAAACTCCAATTTGGTGCACTCAGTAAAGCTGGGAGCATTTAATGAGCAGGCTGGGGAGGGGGGAGGTAACCCTTCAGCTTTCATTAATTGAAGGAACAAAGTATCCCTTTTTTTTAAGTCCATTTTATTTTTAAATATATATATTTGGCAGAATTTTCTATCCATGAAGTGCCTTGGAATAATTTTCTAGTAGTTTGGGCTGCAGCCTTGCCTCCCCCCACCTGCTTTCCACACACACACGGTGCTATGACTCTCACCCAGAGGAGGGCTAAACCATTCTCACCTTTTCCAGCTGGGTACTTACATGATCCCTGTTTTCTGCTTTGGGTTTTTAATACCTTCACAAGTGAATTCCCTGCTGTTTCTGTGCTGTCAGAAGGCCAAGTGAGGCATTCCAGCTCCTGGGCAGCTGCTCCTGCAGCCAGCAGTGCAGGCTGAACTCCAGCAGTGAGTGAGAGGAGAGGGCTTGGACAGACTTGGTTCAAGACATTTGAACACAAGATTGAGGGAGTCATTCCCCAAGTGTTCCTGCATGCTCCCCCTTTCTGGGAAAATGTGCTTTACACTCCTACAGGCAGTGGCCAGCCAGAATCTTGGCCTGGTGGGAAAGCCTCCATCACTCCCTCTTTCCTGTTCTGGAGGGGGATCCTAGGCCTCCAAAGGAATCCCTGGAATGTCCCTATGGCAGGGCTGTGTGCCCTCCAGCCAGTCTATGCTGCTTGTAAGTGAATCATAAATCCTCTAATGCCAGGAAATGCAGCTTTTGTTTTTTGGGAAAAGCTCATCATGGCTGACTCTGGGCTCCTCTCCCTGTCCCTGCTTCTCCCTCACCCCACAGAGCCCCCTGTCCTGGCCTGGGGGACAGCTGATTTAGAGGAGAGCTGCCAACGTGGAAAAGTGGAACCATGGACAGATAGATACTCCCAAAAGGCAACTCAAACCCTTCACTTTTTGTTAGAACATTTAGTCAAAAACAAAAACTCAAGGGAGGGTGGAACTGGAGAAAGTTTAAAAAGAAATAGCTTAAATACGTATTTTGCTATTCAAGATTCTGGGCATGGAACAACACCCATACTTTGAAATTACCTTTCTTAATTAAAAGAAATAAAGGCCAAAATAAAACATTTACACTTACATTTAGTCTCTGAAAAGCAATAGTGCTTTAGTCCCAGTTCAGGACAATAGGATTTTGAACTCTGGAACCTTCCTGCCAGTCCGTTTCTGCTGCCCACTGCACAGAAAAGTAGCAAAAACATCCCATTAAAGGAGTGGATTCTGTCTGTTTAACACACAAAGTGCTTCAGCAACCTCAAAGAATCACCTTTTTTTTTTTACAATTGAATTTATTAATGCCTTATATGACTATACAGCAGAGCAGTTTGTCAGATACACAGTACGAGTCCCTATGCAGTCTTTTTTTTTCAAAGAACCTTCGGGGTCAAATCCTGTTCTGTCAGGTGGTGCCAGCAGTGAGCACCTCTGCCTGTGTTGTACCACTCATGTTTGCCTTCCTTCCACGTTGATTGTATCCCAAACAAAACCAGTTGTGTGGCAGAATGAATTAATCAACAGTGATGTGAGAAATATCTCCAAGCAATAGTGTCTGTCAGGAAAACACTTACCTACGGTTTGTATGTTTCTATGGTCTGGCTTCCTGTATAAAATGCTCAGAAGTAATGCTGTATTTTACTGGAAAATGAAATATTAATGCATGAATTTCTATTTTTCAATGGTCAAGATGCCATTCAGTTAAAATCTGCATCTCAAATAAATTTGTACACAAGTTTGCAATGTCCAGCTCTTAAATCAGAATCAACACCTGGAAAAATTATTGGGACTTATTTCCTTCAAACTTGAAAATGGCATCAACCATTCCTGTCTCAAACCTCCAAGACCCAACACCTCTGGAGCTCCCTGAGCAGCTCCTCCAGGCTGCAGAGGAAGAAAAGGGACCGTGACAAACCCACCCTGCACCCGCTCTACTCGGACACTACTGCCACCACCATGGACAATGGAAATTTATCACAAGGAACTTCAAATAAACACAAATATATTAAACTTGCCTCAAGAAAGCCAAATACTGGTATCATTTTATGTCTATAAGCTTTATTGATACTTGGGGTTTTGGGGTTGGTTTTTTTTTCCTTTTTTGTTGGGATTTTTTTTTTACATTTCACAATGCATTCCACAGACTTAGTTCAGTACAGCTCAAACTGCAAGTGTATAAATTTTCACTTATCATTTTCTTGCATAACAGGACAGGGCTTTAAGTTTCCAAACAACATTTGCAGCATTAGATACTCGGTCCACAGATTATCAGAGTCTGAAAGCTGGAGAATTATTTGCTCAAGATCAACTACTGTACGTTTGTGCAACAAAGTGTATGCTGTAAGTTTCTTTTACTCTGTGTGGAGGTTCTTTGTTCATTTCTCTTTTGTTGTTTCCAACAGATGCCAGTGTTTACAGAGACTTTTTAGTTTCTCAAGCTTGTGTGCTCTGGAGCTCGTCCAGGCCTCAGTCAGTTCTCTGAAGTACAAAGCACTGTGGAGCAGCTGAAAGATCTAAGCTTTGTGAAACACATATATATATATATATATATATATTGGCAATTGATAAAACAAAATCACAATACAGCTATACTCATACCAAAAAGGCAAGATTTTTCAAAACTTGCTAAACTGGTATATTCTTCTAAAACATCTCATTTTAGAAAATCTGCATCAATCTACACAGACCATACACAGTGCACAAACTGGGAAGTGTTCTCCTCTGCCCCACCTGCTCTACACCTCGGGCACGCAGCAGGAACTACCTCTGCTGAAGCAAATGTACAGCTGTCTCAGTCGTTTGTATTAGCCAGTGCTGCACACAGGATAAGGAAAGATGATTAGTTTAGATCCATACATAGCAGCTTACAATACTTAAAGATGATGAAACACATGGCAGTCAAAACAGTTATTTTTCCTCAAACACTGCGTTGCTAAAAAATAAAGATCTGTGAAATTGCACTGCAATGTCAAGGGGTTTGCTATTCCCTGACCCTCCCCATGTAAATCCAATGAGTATTTTCCCCCTTAAAAGATGAACTTTCTTTCCTATTGATAAGTTGCTTCAGGTTTATTTTATTCAGTTTTGCGCTTCAACCCAGGGATCTTTGCTTGGATCCTGCAAGAGGAAAAAAAAAATAGACAAAGCTAAGTTTGAGTAACAAAAAAGGAAAGGTTAAACAGACTCTTAAAAACACAACGTGTGAAAAGAGCCCTCCCAACACAGCTTTGCACGCAGAGCCCAGCGACATTGCTGAACTCCTCATTCCCCCCTCACCTGCACCTGCTGAGGGGCTCAGCTCTCACTAATGGGTTCACATACACAGACTTCTATTAGAAATAACAGAGGCTCATTTCAGTACAGCATCAGCAATACAGGAGCTCATTTCCTAACCAGTGCAGAGTCTGAGACCTTTTCCCTCCTTGGCCTGGCACATGGAAGAACACACTGGTCCTAGACAGGAGTGCCACATGTGCCAGGAGCTGTTATCAGCACAAAGGAAAATAAATAAACCCAAACCAACTCACTTTGCCATGGCATCTTTGACATTCTTGTTCACGAGTCCCAGGTAATGGTCGATTTGGGCCTGGAATTGAAGCAGAAAGAAGTTACAGCTCCTCTGCAGCCTGGCTGAGTCCCACAAACTCTGTGGGTGCAGGGCTGGGCCCCTGTGGGCCCCACAGAACAGCAAAGCTGCTTAGCTGGGCCAGGCTGGGTAACCAGCTTAGGCTGCAGCCCAGCCAGGATTGAGCACTCGGGTTAAGCCCCACACTGGGGCTCCAGGGCCCTTTCCCTGTGGAGGAGGAGCCTGGGCAGCCCCCGGGAGGCTCTGCCATCTGCTCCTGCCCCCACGGCTGCCGTGCTGTTGAAAGGGGAGACCAAGGGCTAAGCCAGAGCTGGCTGCCCCCTCCTGTGCAGTGACCTGCCCAAGACAGCCCTGGCCATAATTCAATCACAAGTATTTTATTTTGGCTCCTTCCTCCCTACTCCTTTTACATGGGAGTCTCTCCCCAAGAGCAGCCCTGGGCTGGGCCAAGCAGCTCCCACCTCTTGTTTTTGCCAGGGCTACAAATTCCACAGAGCTTTGGGAAGCCAATCCTGAATGCCAACCCCAAAAGGTACAGCAGGACTAACACACCCTCCCCAGTGCTGCTCCAGTCCTGACCAAAGCTGGACCAGCACAAAAGGCCTCCAAGTTCATCAGGCCCTTTCCAGAACTGTTTGCTGGGGAAACCTCTTCTTCCACACCAAGAAGGAAAAGGGAAAGCACACACAGTCTGAACTTCAAACTGAACTCGTGCTCCCTGGCCCTGGTTCCTGGGTAAAGTTTAGAAGGCTTTAAATATTTCAGAAGACTGAAATTAATGTTAATTATTCGTTTCTGGTTTTGCTTCAAGCTGATTTTATGAAACATTGAATGAATTCTATTAAACACTCACCTGATGTCTCTCATAAATAACAGGAACGCTGAAGAGCGAAATCAAAGCTGGAAAAGAGCACATCAAATGCATAAATATTGACAACAGGGATGGTGTTCAGGCAGAACAAGGACTGGTTTCCACACCTTGATATGTCTTACAAAAAGGTCCAAGAAAAATGAACAATTAAGCCCCATGCACCAATTGTTGGCCAGAAAATTCAATAATCCCTACTAAGGAGAGCCTGAGCTGTTCTCCAGATCTCACCACCAGTGCAGTTAAGTCTGGTCACAGGAAAGATTGGGAGTGGGGGGTCATGCAAATTCTTCCCAAAGGCTGCTCAGGCATCACTTGGTTCTGACACCTGAAGGCCAGCCTGCTCTGGGATGTAAGAAATGAAATCCTGCAGTGGGACACGGCCACAGCACATCCTGCACCTCCCCCTAAGTCCCAGCACAGCAATGACATTCAGGGCAGGCTAAGCCTGACAGGGACAAGCACAACAAACCTGCCTATAAACCATGGAATGTCTGGAGATAGCAATCTCAGGGAATTCAACAACAGAACTCAAAATTATCTGTTCTGCTGTATTATCAAAAAAAAAAAAAGAAGTGAAGCATCCCAAGGCTACAGGATGAACCTCCCAGTGACCACACCCCACTGCCTCCCCACAGTTATTGGGTGTGCCAGGTGTGTAACAAACACTTACCCAGGATCAGTAATGTCAGACCATTGAACAAGGCACCAACGTAAGTGAACACCCACATCAACACTGCAAACTGCAAGGGAAAAAGAGCCCATCAGCACCACTCTGTGCCCAGGACATCCCATCTGCTGCACACACAAATTCCCAAACAAACAGCCCCAAAGCTCTGCACTTCAGCCCTGTGCAGCTCCTGTAACCAGAGCTGCCTGATGAGAGGGCTCAAGGATGCAGTAATGGGATATGGGGCCTGCTGGGTGCAGTCACGGGGCTCAGCCCGAGTCAGCAGTGCCCAAACACTGCCCAGTGCCCAAACACTGCCCTGTGCCCGCCCGGGGCACTGCCAGCTCCACAGCAAACACACAGCTCCAGAGAGGGGACAGGCCAGGCTCAGAGAGGCCAAAGGGCTGCATGACAGAGCCAGAGAGAAGGGAGGTCACCGCTGTGTGTGTCCCACCCAATGTCCACCCACCGGCCCAGCCATGCCCTGGCACAGCAGGAAAAGCCTGTCTGGAAGGTAACAGGGTAGGGTGGCCTTGATTTACCTTTTCTCCTTCAAAAAACCCCAAGACATTTTGGATGTTAAAAATTTTAGGAACAAGAGGAGTGACAAGTGCTCCAACATGGAAGCTGGCTCCAGGTCAGAGCCAAGCTCAGAAGCAAAGCCATCCCCAAAGCCCCACGCTGCCAGCACTGCTGGCTCCCCAGCTCAGCCCCATTCTCCCTCCCTGCTGACAGCACTTGTGCAGCTCCTGGTGGGACACAGGCTCTGCTTCCCAGCTCCACACAAAGCTGTGCCCACACTCAGTGCCAGGTGCAGTGTCCCAGGCACACCTCTGACCTATAGCAGGGGGAGGGGACCCAGGCCTGCCAGCTCTATTTCGGGGTAGGATTCCTCCTGAGGAAAATCAGCCCTTTCTTCTAGAGTTGCAGCAGTGCTGAGGAGCTGAGCAGCAGCCAGGAGCAGCAGCTTCACCCGAGTTTGTTCCTTGCTCTGCCCAGAGCAGACCCCCAGCCCTGTGAGCTCAGCACTGGGGCTGTTTTCCAGCAGAACCCTGGACAGACACCATGAGAGGGCTGGCACTGGCACCAGGGAGGGCAGAGCAGGGCACAGTGACCAACCCAAGATGGAAACTCCCACCAGCAGGAGCTACACCCAAGGAAAGGATGGGCACAAAGAGCTGGCAAGGAAAACAAGGCTTGGTGGCAGTGTGGGTGTGGGCCAGGACCCTGGAACTGGCCTGCAGCCAAGCTACTCTGAACTTCCATACCCCAACATCCAATTTCAGCTTATCAAAAGATGTAAAATATCCAAACCAAACAAAATCAACAGCCAGCCACAAGATAAGGGCATTGATAGTCAATACAAGTTTAATTCCATGAACCCTGCCACAAAATCAAGCTGACTTCAAGAGCTTTACTCAAAACTGGTCTAAAACTCAGGTGCATTAACTGCAAGTGATGCAGTTCTTTATCTGTCAGCACTTCTGAGATGTGACACAGCAGCAGCAGGGAGGAGCACAAAGGTAACCCTCAGAGAGGCTGTACCATTCCTAGCAGCTGAGGGATCCTGGCAGGTTTCTCGAGGAGAATAAAGCAGATTTGCTGAACTCCCTCATGATTGATTCAAACCCTGGCCCAGTTCTGCCCTGCAATGCCAGGGTGAGCCTGGAGCTGATCTCTCTGCACCAGGCATTTTACTGGAGCAAACACTTCCATGTTGGAGCACCTGCACATGCACCAGAGAGGGAAGGGAGGCACCAGCCTGCACTGATGGTTTACAGTGGTTCTCCTGCATCCCACCAGCCATCCCTGACCTGCTCCCCATGGACACAACTGCTGAAGCTCAGCACACCCAGCCAGCTCAGCAGCCAGGACACTGCTGATGACTCTGCCCAGGGCAGAAATGGGAGTTTATGTAAGCACAGGGGTAACAAGACACAAATCAATCCCAAAGTCCAATAATTATCAGAACTATCAATTATTTGTTTTAGTAAGCATTGAATTTATGGTTCGAGACAGAGCAAAATCCAGGAGTTCACATTTGACTACACCAGCTGCTCTCCACCCAAAGTCTGCCCAGGGCAGCCTCAGGGCAGAAGCAGGAACTGCTGCATGTGCAGGTTTAATCCCCTACACTTACAGTGGATGGGAGAGGGACTCTGATCCCACAGCTCCTCCCTCTGCACTCCTCTGACACTTCCAGCAGCTCTCCCAGGATTATCCATCCCACATTTCCTTACTGGTCTCTATTTTCTTTTCCTTATAAACTATGCAAACCCAGGGACCCTCACAGACACGACAAAGCTTACCTGAAACACACCTCAGAGACCTTCACAAACACAAAAACCTTCCCTGAAACACCTCTAAATAAAGGTCTAAGATAAGAAGAAGAAAGCAGAAGGCAGGCCAGGATCCAGGCCTGGTCCTTCCAAGTACCTGCACACCAGTGAAAGGCCTGGTGGCTGATGGACTGAAGCCACTTTTGCCAACCAAAATGGGCAAATCCAGAAGTGCCCCATGCCCTTCTCTGCTACAGAACACTGAGAACACAGAGCTCTGCTCCTCAAAGCCTCAGCTGAGCAGGAGCAGCAGTGCCCAGTGCCAGCACAGCCTTTACCAGACAAAATGCAGCTTCTCCTGGGGCTCTGGCAAGGGCTCCTCTGCAGTGACTCCTCAAGAGCTGTGAGGAATTTCTCCTTGGGCTGCATAAATATTTAGAGTCCATTTTAAGACTTCCCTGACTGAAGCATTGTTTAATAAAAAGAAAAAAAATCTTAACAAGACAGATTTTACAGTCAGAACTATTACACACAATGAACTGACCTGCAGACATTTTCTACATTAGAGCTCTGTAGCTTGAGTTATACATAAACATGTGGTTTCCTAGACTGAAGATGTTTAAACTACACAAGCCAAGATATTTTTATTTTTTAAACCAGGGCCATTATATTACATAAGACCCTGGAATCCCAATGTTCTCCTCGAGCACAAACTCTTCAAAATCAGTAACGTGTGCTTGTGAACTGTCCTGACATTCACTGGTTTCTGATAAAGGGTTCTTTCCAGCTACCATAAATTAGACTAATTAACCTACATAAAACATTTTAAATGTCAGAAGGAGAGAGGGAAAATGAATCAGTTCAGCTGAATAAACACATCTTTCCTATGGACTGTAGTATTTTAAGTGATTAGAGTGCCTTGCAGACATTCTGGCTGGAATTAATTCTGCTCCTACCATAATTCCTCCAGAAGGCCTTGTTTTCAGACCAGTGTTCTCTAGAACAGCAGCTGGCTCCTCTCTGCTTCCTCCTCCTTTACTGCAAGGGCTGGGGATCCCTGCACAAACGGTGTGAGAAATCTCCTCACTCAGACCAAGGCAGGATCACAAAGTGACCTTGTGATTCTGAGTTCTTCTGTGCTGTTGATCATCAGATCCAAACAGGACTTTGGCAGCAGCACTATTGATCATGTCTCAAAAAGCAGAATAGAAATGACTGTGCAGAAAAGAATGCACAACCAGCTCCTCAAAGCCTTTTCCTGCAAAGCCCTTCAGGAGCAGGGGGATTCCTGCACAACCCCCAGGCCAATATCCACCTCCTGTCTCCCTCCTGAGCAAAGAAACCTGTCCCAGGAGCAGCAGAGCCCCCTTTTACAGCTCCTCCTGCTTCCAGAGGAGCTGCCCCACTGCAGGAGCCTTTCAGGGCATCAGGTGCAGCTTTTCTGGCACACACTGTGTTTAACCTAGAGCACAATGAGAAACTGGAGCTGCAAACTCTGGGTAAGATTCCAAGATCCGCCTGCAGGTTTCTATTGCACAGTTCCAACAAAGGCTTGGACAGCCTGCCTGGTTTTCCCCAGTTTCACAAGGAACCCCTCCCCCAGCTCCACAACAATTCAAAGGACTTTGTAAAGCACTAAGTAAGGGGATTTACTGCAGGATAAATGCAAGTTTTTTCAAGAAGATTAAGCAAACTGAAAAAGAAGTAGACAACACACTGTACTAGGTAAAGGAAACACCAGTTTCAAAAACAAAGAAAGGCAATTAGAGCTTGAAAGGAGAGAATACAATTCTCCCAGAACAAAACTGAAGAGTTTTCAGCAAATTCTTTTATTACGGAAGGTTTTTTGGGGTGTTTTGTTGGGTTTTTTATTTTCTTTTTTTGATAACTTTTTGTTTAATTTACTACTATTCTTCACAGTCAGT
This sequence comes from Zonotrichia leucophrys gambelii, assembly GCF_028769735.1. NCBI lineage: Eukaryota > Metazoa > Chordata > Aves > Passeriformes > Passerellidae > Zonotrichia > Zonotrichia leucophrys. The sequence goes on from NC_088172.1 coordinate 102,139,889, forward strand.
TGTGCTCTGCCATTCTAATTAAATCCCATTAAATTCTACATGGATGGACTCTAGCTGTTACACAGCACTGCTCACATTGGGTAATTTGCAATCCCCATTTCAGTAATTCCCATCACTAAAAACAGCAGCTTTCACTCCCAAATCCAGGGGCTGGAACCAGTGTCCACCTTCCCAGTAACCCAAGGGCATCACTCAGCCCTCACCACTCCAGCAGAAAGTGGAAAAGGAATTCCTGTTTAAAGACAGGGAGCTGTGCACTAAACACAAACAGCAAACCAGCTCCAAAGCAGGCTGGGACAATCTAGGCCAGAGCCAGGTTTTCCAGAGGGACACACACACACATATCAGTGACACATCCCCAATGCCCAGACTGCAGCATGGCTTGTTATTTTAGAAGATTCCTGCTGTGAGAGGCACCAGCAAGGAGCTGTAACAGGGAGCTGCAGCTCATTTCTGCTTTCCCTGTAGATCCAGTTATCCTTTACAGCTACCCCAGCACAGCGGCAGCACTCGATACCCAGCCCAGCGCTGAACACTTCCAAGAGCAAACTCCACCTGGTTATTTACTCAAGCAGAGGCACAGCTCATCCTGCAAGGAGCAGAACGCAGCTTTGCCAGCTGGGGCAGCAGCAGTGCCCTCACAGAGGCACGCTCACCTTGAGGGAATCCACCAGGTCATCGACGAGGAAGAGGCGCCGCAGCTCGCGGACGGTGCCGTTGACGTGGCCCAGCACGACGTTGCTGTACTTCTGGATGAGCTCCTCCGACACGGCCACATCCGAGTCCAGGTAAGCCCTGCAGGACACAGCAGCAAACCTCAGGGTGAAAATGCTGCAAACCTGCTCTGAGTGTTAGATAGAACCTCCTTTTTGTGCTGTGGAGAAACAGACTTCACAGGGTGGGGAATGCTGAAAGGACAAACACAACTAACCTAGGTTATTCTCAGCCAGCCAGTTTTTTCTCACTGCTGTTTACTCAGTCACCTGCACCAGGCAAAAAAGGGGCAGGCTAAAACAAGGGGAAAAATGTCTACAAAAGCAATATATCCATCTCTGGAAGGCCCTTGTGGAAATACCATCAAGCTGTAACACACTATAGCACAGCAAAATGAGCTAAATTTCTCATTTGCTAGAAATAATTCTTACAGCTAGTGAGAGCAGTTCTTTCACATAAAAGATATAAACCCCTATCTGGTTATATGTTCTTTCCACTCCACTGTCACTTATCTGCAGTTGCAGTGGCTGTGGCAATTTGGAGTCTTTAAACAAAGTATAATTTATTTATCTGATGTGCACGCTGCAGGCAGAAGGAGCAGTGCAGCACATCTGTAAAATGGAGCTCATTTCACACCAGGTAAACTTCTCTTAATGGGATTCTGCTTTGGAGATTTTTTAATATGAAAATTGCACAATGCTCCCGTGTATGTCATTTAAGGCAAAGCTAAACATGACCTTGTGGCAAGTCCAAGACAAATGAAAATACTTCATATGGTAACTGCAGCAAGTGGCCATTTCAAGGCTACATTCTGCCATCCACCCTTGGCTTCCATCTGCTCACCCTCCCCAGCTCATCCACAGGATACTCAGCACCTGCATCAAAAATCCAATTCTTCCCACAGGATTTTTCAAGTAAAAATGTCCTCCTTGTGGATATAAAATATCCTTCTTCTGGATAAGCTATACAGAAAAAAATAAGCAACCAGGTATGGTGGGCAAGAATGTCTGGAAGCTACTTAGGAATATCAGTATTTTTAGAAAAAAACTGCAGAAAGAGCATAGGTAGAACAAGTTCTGCTTGCTCTTGCTAAGAAAAAAGCTTGAAATTGTTGTTTAGATAATGAGAAGCAAGTAAGATTCCAGCTGGGAATATTCACCCTAATGGGAGAGTGTTTTTCCCCAGAATTTTGTCCCCCAGACTGGCTTCCACCAGAAAAGGAGCCACTGCACATGGTCTGGGAGGAATGGAGGGAAACCTGCATTTTGCTTTGCCTTACAGAAGATGGGAATACTATCAAATTAATAAAAGGGCTGTAGATAGAGGGGCAAACAGGACTTTCTGAGGCCTGCAAGGGGAGACTGAGCCACTTCACTCGTTACTAACAGGGAGAAGCAAGGCTGGGCAGAGTGGGACAGGGCTGGCAGGGAAACAGGAAACACACACTCCTACAAGTCCTCCAACACAGATTAATAAGGTTTAATTTCTCTTAGAGGCAGTTCTGCAGCAGTGGGTACCTGGAACCTGTCACTGACCTTGCAAGTGGGGAGCACAGCTACAAACTAAACCAAACATTTTAAAGTCTTGAAAGTTTCAAAAATATTAAAGTCGCCTTTTGTCATGCTTTAAACCCTGCTACATTTATTCTGATTTTTCCATCCCTTGTACCAAGACCTGACTCCATTTTCTGTATCTACTGTATGACTCCTGAGAAAATCTGAAAGTGGGGAACACATTTTTCAGTGCAGAGTCTATTTTTGTTATTATGCAACATCTCAACAGCACGTGTCACCCAACACTGCTGCTCTCCAAAACAACCCAATTGTGCTTAATGGAAAGAAAGATCTCACCTGAAGGGGTGGCCCTCATCAGACTTCTGGATGGCCTGGATGACTCCCTTGTATATCCTGAAGCTGATGGTGACAGAGAGCAGGGCCAGGGCGATGTAGGCTGTGACGCTGACGATGCTGAACACTGTCAGTGAGAGCAGCAGGAACAGGCTGGCTCCAAACACCACCCCGGTCTTCTTGATGTCTCGCCAGTAAAGGAGGTCAACAACTGCAATTTAAAAGAGGTAAGAAATTAGAACAAGGCTCCTTTGGCACTCATATCAAGGCAGTAATTTTTCATTATTCACTCGACTGCTGAGAGTCACCAAGAGTGGAACTTGCAAACCCCTGTCAAACCAGAGCTGAAACCACAACTAGAAATAGGTTATTTAGTACTAGTCAGTTCTGGACCTCAGATTATTTGGACTACTGCTATTAGGACTACCCAGATGCAATTGTTTAAATTTTAAAACAATGATGCCCTTAAGCAATGTCAGGATTCATCTCTTCAGCTGCTGTGCTGTGTTCTGCACCAGAACCACAGTTTGTGCTTCATTTCCTCTCATTGTCGGGCATTTTGTGGAGGTCACTCCCTGGAGAGATTGATTCCAATTCCCTCTGAGGACAGATAACAAGACACCAACAGATCTTGAAACCATTATATCTTTCCAAGCCTGGTAGAGGCAAAGGCACAGCTCAAAGACTCATTAACAGTTCGTTTTGTTTGCTTTTGATGGAAGCATTCCCATGGGAGTTTATAATGTTGATTATGGGTGACAGACTGAGCCATCAAGAGGGAATACTCTCCCTGAAATGTCAATTCAGGCTAAATCTGCTGTGCTCCAATGCAGAAGACTTCATTTGCAAACCAAGTTTAGTTTTCCTTAAGTGACCCTCATTAGAGAACACAATATTGTGCCATTTTTAGCATCACTCTTCAGAGCAAAGTACACCCTTGCACAAGGGATAGGTAATGGCTCAACACACCCACTGCAGCTCTGTTTGTTAACAGCAATAACCCAGTGCAGACAGAGCTCAAGATGAATTACAGAAATGTATTACTATTGCAATGCACATTTAGTAATCCTGCCTCACCCTAAACATCACCAAATTAACTGTAAAACAGTTAACCACCAAAATTAACTGTAAAACAGTTAATCACAGCTTGGAACAGATTATTTGAATGACTGTAAAAACATTTTAAAAATAGAATTTGTCTATTGTTTCTTGCAGGATGAAAACACAGTCATGCTCCAACATCCAACACCTGGTAGCCTCTGTGGGGCAAAGTCTGTGTAACCCTTTTGTAGGTACAATGTGCCAAAGCCCCTGGGGCTGGGTGTGTTTTCCCAGACGTTCAAGAGCTGAATTCTTTCCAATTATTCCAACATGGAAAGATGAAAACCATAATCTTAAAGCCACCCTAATGCAAAGTATCTAACCTCAATATTTAATTCCCATTTGAGCAGAAGTTCCCTGCAGCCCCACAGCCAGAGGCAGGCTCCAGCTGCACCAACACCTCCAGTTTATCACAGAGCAGAAGTGCTGTGGAAAGAACAGCCTCACCCCTGCAGCACATCCATCCCACTCCCTACTTCCAGCCTGGCAGCTGTGCCAAAGCCACCCCAGCAGGCAGGAGGCAGCCAGATCAGGGCCTGGCGCTGCCACCATGTGACGGCACAAACATATGGGGGCAGAGATAGAGCAGCACTGCCCGAGGCAGCTCCGGCTCTGCCAGCGCCTCCAATCCAAACTCCTCCTGCCACTGAGCCCAGGCTCCCAGCAACACAACCGCTCCTCAATATTTGTAAAAACCAAACAAATAACGTCAAGTCATTGTAGATCTGTTGTTGTGTGGGTTGCAATGCCAAAATTGAACTTTTTGTTTCGGTTTTTCCTTTGCTTCCAGACACAAAAGAATCTATTGTGTCTCTGCACACCTTGCATTAAACATCAACAAAATGGTGTGATTGACCCAGGAATCCTTGTAAACCTGCAAACCTAAACTAAGCTAAACCTGGGTGAGATCTTCACAACCAGTCTGGCCAAAACCAGTGAATTTTGTGCTCTTAAATCACGTAAGGAATCTTTGAAAAAAATAAACCCCCCCCTTTTTTTGAGCATTTGCTGCAAGTGCTAAAACTGTGTTTATTTTTAAATGCTGCAATTTGAGCATCCATGCACTCGAATGTGGTGCTGCCCCTGTATCAGGTGACACGTTCAGTATGAGCCCTGCTCCTCTGCCTGCAGACAGCTTTACTTCTGGAAACGAGCTGCTCCCTCCTCTCTGCACAGCTTCAAAGCTGTGGGTTCTTCATTGGAAATCACTTATTCCATGCATTAATGCATTATCCCAGCTACAAGGAATGTAAAAAGAGTAATTCATCTATGTGACAGTTCCAGAATGCCAGAAACAAAGGTGCATTGCTGGAATTAAAGCACACAGCAAAAGCCAAATGGCCTTTAGCGACCCATCAAGTCTTTTGTTCTCGGTAATCAATAAGAAAAATCCCCACGCCAGGAGCTCCCGGGCCAGTTAAGCTGCTCATAAAACATTTTTCCTTATTTCATCTCCGTTCCTTTTGGAGAACGACCAAACGAGCGGAGGTTTAATGACATACGGATCTGGTATCATCGTAAATTCCTCAAAGGAAATTCGGTGTTTAAGTCACTGAAAAACTGCTTTGTAATTCTGCAGTCCAAGAAAGCAGATGAAGCCACTCATGTGTATTCTCTAATTGATCAGAAACAAGTTATTTGCATTTATTTTGAAAGGAAAAGATTCAAAGCATTACTAGAAGCAGCTTTCTGGTTTTAAATTAACACCCAAGATATTCACAGCAGATTAAAAATAAAACCAGAAACAAAAAAAACCCAAACCCGTTTTCAGCAACAGCCCTGCGACATCTTTCCTTATGGAAACAGTTCTGAGTTGCATTTTACACAATATGAAGTATAATAAAATAAATAATATTAATGCACGTCTTGCAGGCCTATTCTAAAACAAGAACAGCTGCCTACATTTGGTAAGCACGAACTGTCACTTGGCACGTCTAAAAATAGTCCTGTACCATCCGTGCCTTACATGCACAACTCATCCAGTTACATTTTGCTTTTAAAGCAAATGCTACGATAGCTTTGGCGCTGTATTTTTAAAATCTTTTCCTTTCGGATATTTAACTTAAAACTGAGCAAGTCATTTTGGGTTTTAATGCTAAAAACAAGCGGTCTGATATATTCAACCTGATAATCCTCTTTTTAAAAACCCCTGAAACCAAGCAACCAACCCTGTCTTGTTTTTTTTTTTTTTGGGGGGGGGGGGGGGGGGGGGATTCGTTCGGGTTTTATTTTTTTAAGAAAGAGCCATTAAAAGCGAGCCCCAGGAGCGAGCCGAGCTCACGTGTAGCACAGAAAAGCAGGAAAAAGGAACTAACCCGTTTTGGCATCCATCTTGAGCGTGCAGCGAGCAGCCAGCCCTGGCACGGCTCCGCTCCCGGCGCTTTCCACTTCCTGCGAGGGCGCTGCGAGGTCGGAGCTACGCAACCTCCGCCCGCTGCCATGGCGGGGCCGCCCATGGCCGGCAGCGGCCGAGCCCCGGGAATGCGGCTGCACAACCAACAGCCGGCAGCTGCCCTGCAGCCGGCATTCACAGCCCGACACACCCCGCTTCAGCGCCAAAGAAAGGCGGCTTGTGTCAAAGGCATGGGGAGAAAAAACACCGTGCGATTTACAGGCGTTGTTCCACTGGAACCTTTCTGTGACGCGAGAGGTAGGAACGGATCCTTTATGTTCTCCCAGTAACAGCGAGGGGCACAGGGGAGAGCTTTCGTGGCTCAGTTCAGCGTTGTGCCAACGGAGAAATGGGACACAGCGCTGAGAAGCGGCAGCTTTCAGCACAATGTCCCATCTGTCACCGAGCAGCAAAAGCTGCTGGGCAGAAAATCCACAACCACAAATTGCTCAGAGAGGCCTTTTCCACTCACATATTCACACAGGATGTGATCTTCAAGATTTCCATTGATCTCTGTGCAGAGAATCCCAGTCCTGACCCCACACAGCCCAAGCCCCAGGAGAAGCCATCAGCCATCCATTCAGTGGCTGGTGTGTCCAGCACCACCGCAGCCTGGGGTGTGACATTTTCAAGGCTTCCTGCATCGGGATGATTATTCCAAATCCTGGTTGACATCCTAACAGGAGCAGAGACTGGGCCACAAAATTGCAGCCTCTGTTTACCCCATCAGATGCATGGGAAGCCAGTTTGGTCCTTGACTGTCTCTTTGCAAGCCAGGAACAACAGCAGCTCCTGGCTGGAGAAACTGGGTGGTGACAGCGGGCCAGCAAGTGGTGCCAAGCACGTGGGACTGCCACCAACAGAGCTGTCCCTGTCCCGGCATCCCTGAGGAGCAGCACATCCAGCAGAGCCATGGGCAGGTGGCTCCAGCTGGGTGCCAGAGGGCACAGAACAAGGCTGCACCACACACAGCTCAGGCTTGGGCATCTGCACCACAACCCCACAAAAAGTGATACAGATTTCACAAGAACATGCTAGAACAAGGCAAACACTACCAGATTCTCAATAAAAAAAATTAATTCTCAGATAGCACCTAATGAGCCAAAGCAACATTTTCCTTTCATTTCTACTTGACCAGATACTCGTGCATGTGTGCACAATGTACCAACTGGAAAAGCCATTCTAAAGCCCCAATTATTCATGGTAAAGGTTGCCTATGCAATCTTTGCCATCAGTTAACGAAGTTAAACCAAAATTCAGAGAGATTTCTGCTCATTAATTAGAAAAGAATGCTGGGATAACCTGGAAGTATAGCTGTGCTGTTCACCATACCATCACATCAATATTCAGCCATTAAAACCTGACAGTTCCTTGAAATCATTAAAAATTAAATAATAAATGTTACTTTTTAGTACTAATTACTCCATAGGGCCTATCTTCAAGAGCATTAAAAATTAAAATCATGCTACTCCCAGGGTAGACCTGTTTCATCCTATCTATCTAGATGATCAATACCACAGGTATTAATCAGTGCCAAAGGTTGTACCACTTGCATTATGTTTGTTCCTCAACTACAACACATTAACCAAATCTAAATTTAAGATTATATTCATTAGGAAGCAATGTTTCAGCTACAAAGTCCAAGTACAGATTGTAGTTTTTGCTCTTCTAAGGTTTTAGATTTAATTTTTTTTTTTTTAGTAATTTTTTGCATGGAAAGGAGCATGTTGCAATATTTGCTTCTATATTTATTTTGGGGCTGGATGAATAGTGCAATCAGTCCCTGAACTTTACCCATCGTTTTCCATGCCACTGGAGCCTGACTTAAGGAAGGAAGAATGTGAAACACAGTATCTTCATCTTGTTCTAAACAAAAAAAAGCCCCTCTAAACCAGGCTTCAACAGCAGCTGCAAAAGGAGAGGAACCAGCGTCTTCTGCTTCCCCCAAACCTTCATTTCTGCTTCCATTTTCTTGTAGACCTGATCTCTGCTCAGGATGGGCAATTCAGGGCTTTTAAACCAAAACAGACTCCATTATTGTCCAGGCCTCAAATTCCAGGGTTGGAAATGTGCTTTCAGATCAGCACCACCCCTGCCAGGCTGGGTGTAAAAGAGACCTGAAAATTAGGCCTGAAGACATAAAAAGGGAACTCGCCTTCCAATTTTTACCAAAACCTTCTGACCTCAGCGCTCTTTTCTTTTTTCCCTTTCCTTCCTTTCTTCCCCACAAATTTCAGGCCTGACGTATGAAGCCTTGAACATTTAAACTACTTACATATCAACAACAATATATTACTAAACACTGCATCATATTTTTCCTGATATTTTACAGCCCCTTAATAAAAAATTAAAGTTTAAAGAACCTGATTTTGCAGAGGCAGGGGATCAAAAAAGTCCTTCAGGACTTTTTTTGGTATATATTTAGGTTCTGAAAAAGCATTCTATAGATTTCAGAGAGGTGGCAATCTTGTCCAAGTAGAATATATTAAAAAAAACAGATTTTGAGCAATAATTCCCAAAAAAAGAGGAAAACGTCACAAGCACCGACCCCGACAGGGCCCTTTAAAATACATTTAAGTATCCAGAGATAATTAATTTTTTTTTAAAGCTTGTCCTGTTGGTAAAGTATGAAGATTACTTATTCAAATAAGGCTTAAACTCTAACACACTGAGCACTAATGTAATGATCCACAGAGATTTACACCGGAGATCTCCCATTGGTGCTTACAGGAACAAAGGTCAGCACCACACTAATTTAAGGTCAGCTACTTATTTACCAAATCAATTTAATATTATGGCTGTAAATTCTGAAAAATCAGACACAGTTTTACCTAGAATTTGACAGAATTATGAAAGATCCAAAGCAAAGGGGATTAAGGGTATATTTCAAACAGAGTTTTAGAGAAGATATCCCCACCCTGCTGTGGTCTCCATGCAATTTCTCCTCTTAAAAATATTAAAACATGGCCAGCAAATTACATGGGGTTTTATAGTTAATGAGTAGTATTGTTAGATTATTAATAATCTCGAAATTTCCAAGGAGCACGGACTAAACTGGGACTACGCCGGTATTTGTGCCGTGCATACCAAAACAAGCCCTTCATTAATATGCTCTGTAGGGCTGGAAAAGATCTGCAGTGTCACACGAGCCGTTTCACCTACATAAAGTATTTCTTCTTCTGCATTGCTCCTATTTACCCATTTTAACCTGCAGCTTTTCTGATTCTGCACGTGGCACAAAGAGACTCCACACCTTCGGCTACATTTCACAATCAAATAAATACACGCTACAGACACCATTTGCTGAAAACGACCCGCGGCATCTCAAAGGAATAAAATAAGCAAAGAAGGCGAAAGAATAAATACCCTTATCCTTCCAAGTGCCCGGCTGACTGTCCATCTCTCCAGCTGGGATTATCAATTATGCATTCCAAGAGGGGAGAGCTGCGGGAGAAGTGCCCTGCAGCCCAGGGAGGGAACCATGGGCTTCCCCGGGCTCCGCAGTGGTGCTGCACTGGTGCTGCAGGAGCGGGTCAGCTGACGGGGTGTGGAGCTGACGCAGTGCTGGCACCGCACGGCCCCGCTGCGCCCGGAGCGGCGGCACCGAGCGGCGGCACGGGGGGAGCGGCTCCTGCCGGCCTCAGAGAGCGGCTCCTCCGGCACGGGGGGAGCGGCTCCTGCCGGCCCCGGGAGCGCTGGCACGGCGGGAGCGGCTCCTCCCGGGGCTCCTCCGGCACGGCGGCCCCGCTCGCTGCACGGACGGCAGCGAGGGCTGCAGAGCCCGGCCGCGCTAAGCGGCTTTTCGCCGCCCGGCTAAAAGTAGTCACCAGACGAGCTTTAAATAGATTGCTTTTCAAACAGAGGTTCGAAGGCGTTTACAAACCTCCCAGATGTATGGCTTCCCCTCGGGGTTCTGTAAACTAATGTCTGCCTGCCGGAGGAATAACAGAGACGCCTTTGTAACACTTCTCCCTTCACAACAAGCAGCGTGAAGGGAAACAGAAAAGGACCCTTTCTGTGCCTGGAACAAAAGCACAGGCTCATGAAGAGCACGATTAATCCTTTCGCTGGTATCTTTAGTCCCCAGGAGCTGCTCAGCCGTATTTGTTCCTCTTAAGGCTGCAGAAAAAGTTACTCAGCCCTTTACCTAATTCCTACCAGCAAACACCTTCCCCTTTTTTATTTTACATCAGCATTCTCTATTGGCAGCTGCAGACCTGACAATTAACTGTTCCCCTCATTTAAATAAAAACAGGAACCCGACAGTTTGCCGTACCAACATATAGAAAGTAAAATTTAGGAAGTATTGCACAAACAGGAGAGGAATGTCAGCTACAACTCCAATTGTGAAAGAGAAGAGCTGTGGGAATCCTGATGTCATTTTGTTTCCATCCCTGCTGAAAAAAACCACAATTTCTTCTCCAGTTTGGATTTTCTTCTTAAAATCTGGAGCTAACAACAGGAAGCTAAAATCTTCCCAGTACTCCTCCAAAGCCTCTTAACAATCTAGTACACCATTTTCTTAAGAACTAGAAAAGGGCATTCCCACGTTTCCATGAAAATACTGTAGACCAGGATGGCTAGAGATCCCAATTCAGACCTTAAATAGACAATTTCACTTTTCATTAGAACAATCTTGCATTGAGAAAGATTGCTACAGAGACCCAAAAGCCCTGGTTTTGACATCAACTGCTACATAAATGTAAGGCCTCCTTTGACAGTCACATCTCTTTTTAACTTACACAAAATGTGCATAGGTAAATCCAAACAAATCCAAAATAGGAGGGAAGTAGGGAATGTATATTCAAACACCACAGTGCAAGCAAATGTGAAAAGTTGCACTGTACAAAAAAAAGAATACAAAATATGTCTGAGAATCCGTGTCTATCTTCAAGCTGAACTGGAAACCACCAAAACCCGTGAGTCCCCCCTCCATATTTGCACTGTCACTAAACTTGCCAAAAACATTGATGATTAATGGAAAGACCTTTGAAAGCACAAATTACTAAAGATACCAGATTAAAGCATCTTCATTTCATGTTTATATTCTTTATATCTTTTACTTAAAAGAGTGCATTTATGCAACTCTACCCAGAGTTCGTTGTGGCCCCAGCAGAGCAGCTGCACCACCAGTCCTGTTTGTCCCATCTGCAGTGTCCCCACTGCCCCAGGAGTGCCCCCCTGGCCTCCAGATGCTCCTCCTGCCTCTGCACACTCAGGGTTCCTTCTCACCCCTCCATGCAAACACACCCATAGTGAATCCATCTCCCATTTCGGGCAGGAGGGGCCCTTACACTGCACATAACCTGGGCCCCAGCACTGCCAGTGCTCTGGAGGAGCTCTGTTTGCAGCAGGGACACTGCACTCCTGCCCCTAGAGCGTGTCTGAACAGCAGCCACAGAGGAGGTGCCATTATCAGGTCCCCCAGAGCGGTCAGACACAATCAGCTGTGGACACACACTGTGTCCTGGCACACCCCGGCTCCATGGCCCTGCCTGGAGGGTGAGTGCTCTGCTCACTCCCTGCTCACACACCGAGCACCCCCTGTAGCTCCCTCGGGGTGGTGCCTAGGGGGCAGAGTTGGGAACTTGGCCCAAATGCTCCATTTTCTCCCTAATTCTGCCACTCTGAAGGAACTTCCTCAGGCTTTGCTCTTTTAGCAGCCTCATGGCACAAATCTTTGCCTCTCAACAGGGGCACAGGAGCTCTAATGAAACACAGCAGGCTGTGTCTTTTCTTCAGAAAAATTTCATTTTGGGTTTGGTTTTTACCCTCATTCCTCCTCCTCCTCTGCAAATTCTCTTCCCTCTGGAACTCTCCATTTATTACTATTTACCTGGTAGCAAAAATGATTACCTGAACAAGCACAGAATCTAAAAGTACAATGAGATGAAATTAAATCGAGATATTTTATGGTGAATTAAATGGAATTTTACCAATTCCTTCTGAAAGAAACTCAGAGATGTTCTAAGGCATTTTTTCTCCAGTGAGAAACAACAAACAAACCCAAACACCTCCTATCTGCTGAGTGGTGCCATTTAATTCACCACAAACAGAAAATAACAGAAATTCCCCCAATGGGTACAGCTGGTATCAGGCAGAACTTCCAATGTCCTTTAAGATTCACACAGCTGCAATGACCTGGTTTCTGTTACAGCATCACAGGAAGTATTTGGTTTCTGGCCCCATGTTGCAGGAGGAAAAAGAAAGATTCAGCATTAGCACCACCCTCTCAAAGCACATTTCCCACCTGGGCATCACCTTTGCATTTGCCCCCCCAAGAAAATCCAGGAAATGTAAAATATTATTAATTAGCTGCATTTCTGAGTGCCTGTAACGAAAGCAAATAAACCAGTTAGATTTAATCTGAAGGGAATGTCCACAGAGATGGTGGTTAAACTCACCATAAAACAAGGGTGTTCTGGGAAACTGAGTGTCTTGATGGTAAAGATCTCAACATTACTTCCAAATATTACTTTAATACTCATCATGGACACACTGAGGGATTTAACTGCCAATTTCCATTTTAGTACATAACTTTGTTGTGGCAAGAGATTTTGAGTCTATAATTCAATAATCTCAAGAATATAAAAACCTCCACATCCCATCAATCAAAAGCAGGTTTGTGGAAAGCATGGGCTTGGGGAGGATTATTGATCTGTATGAGAAGAAAGGCTGGGATATGGAATGTGGATATTCAGCTTTCACCTCTCCAACTCATTTCAGGAGCTGGGAATTTCTCCAAAGGTGGATGGATCCCTGCCGTCCGGCAGGCGCTGAGGTCCCACCGCGGTGACAAACACTAGATGGCATCAGAGCCCTGTGCCCAGGCTGGCCCTGCTCCATGGCTGCCCTGCCTGGTGCTCACACCTCCTGCAGGACTGGGCAGCAGCACCTGAACCCCAGGAACTGCCCTCGGGGCTCCCAGCTTAGCAGGCACTGCTCTGATGGAGCTCAGGAATGCGAATTTGAGGGCTGGGGAGGGGCACAGAGAAGCGAGGCGGTTTGCTCAAAGCCAAATACAACAGCTACTGAGAAATACAAACTTGGGGAGAAAAAAAAAATCACTGCATTCAAGACAGCAGAGATTGCTGGTGTTGCAGGGGTTGTTGGCCCTTTAAATTGTTCCAGTTGTTACATACAGTTCTGAATTTGTTTGGGCTTGGGTTTTTTGCTTTTGTGTGTTTCTTAAATCTGTCCAGGTTACCCAAGGGTGTGCCAGGCACCATTTAACAAACCTCCTTCTACCCAGGGTACTCTTCAAAGCTTTACATTTGCTTCAGTGAACTGGATAAGTTAAAAAAGTATCTGCAACCTTTTTAGAATCCCTGTTAGCTCCCCACAGCCCACTGGGGCTGTGGGAAGTTACAACACACTGGCATTTAGGTTAGCTTCCAAAAAATAGCACTGTTAAGTAAGCATTCCACAACCATGGATTTAAGTGCACCAGTAAGACAGCTCAGATTAAAGCTTTAACAAGCATCAGTCACACCATCACACCAGCTGAATTCCACAAGTCTTAAGACACAGTGAAATCTATTTCAGTTCCACTGATGGGCAGGGAAAAAAAAAACCCAAAGAACAAAGGTAGACTCAGAAGGCCAAACACATGCACAAATGCACTTGGCCTTGTGATGAACAATCCCTCCTTGTTAGCTCTTCAATGATACTCTGAAATTGTGCCTAGCCAGTGTGGTATTCAAAGCAGACAACTGATGTTGTTTGTGGCTTGTCTCAGAAGTCCAGTTCTGTATTTTGCAACACAATGGAGTGTGGAGAAAAATCCAGAAAAAAAAGGCCCATTTTTGAGTCAGTATTCTCATCTATTTAGCTTTAAGCAAATGTTCCTCTGGGAAGAAAATTTTTTGCTTTACGCCAAACAAGCCAGCCTGTCAGAAATGCAAAGTGCAGCTGCTCTCCAGAGTGAGCACAACAATAGTGAGGGGCTGCAGCTCCCAGCACACTGCCAGAGCTGGGCCCTGTCCCTGCACTGGCCATGGTGGCAGAGCAATGGCACTGCTCAAACCCTCTCTGCTCTGGCACCTGGCTCTGTGCAGCTCCCACAGATGGGACAGCAGCAGCTGTGTCACCTCAGAGCCACAGGGAGGGGCTGCCACCCCCAGCCTGCTGCATCTACGCCATGACTAAAGACCCTTCCAAAGGGCTCCCTTTAAAACAACTAACACAAATGCTTTTCTATTAAGTGCAGTGTTTTGCTTTGGCTTGTTTTTAAAGTAGTCTGAGCTCCAAGCAATTAACCCCTTGACATGAAGCCCAAGACATACAGCTGCTCTCTGGACAGTTCTGTCTGCTGGAAGCCTGAGGAGCCTTCACAGAACACACAGACACACCAAGAGTTTTAACAGTGCAGATTATCAATGAAGGAAAAAGCAAAACTCTCTCCTTTCTGCCTTACCTGTAGATAGAGAGGAGGAGAGACAGAAGACATGACAAAGGTAAATATAAAAAAATACATTTTCTACCTTATTTTCCAAATTAATTTCAATGGCACCAACACTGATGTTCACTTCGACATGCACCTGCTGTTCCCTTCCAACTCAGGGTATTCTGTAATCCTATTTTATGAGCTGTAGGCTGCAGCTACTGCATAAATACAGTACTGCTGCTGAGTCAAACTAGCTCCTGCTTTTCTATTTAGAGCACTGTGCTTTCTGCAGTAGGTGTTTTTTTGGTGTGATTGCTTCTGGTCAAAGCTTAAGTAGCAGCAGAGTGCTGCAATATCAAAAAGCAAAGTACTCCTCTAGTCTACAAAAAGCTGGGAATTCGTGAGGTGCTCAGTTTAGAGAAAAGGTTACAACTTCCTGCTACTATAACTGCACATTACTGTAAGAAAAATTAACTACACTGAAGTGGAAGTCGACCTGAAAAGATAAACAGAGATTAATACCTGTGCTGTACAGAAACCAGTTTTAGTGTTTGCAGAACACTCAACTTCTTAATGACCACTTTTTCAGTAACCTGCATACTAAGCTCCCTCATGTTCACCCTTTGTTTAAACCACAGGCTGGACACGCACAGACTCTTTTCCAGATTCCAGGCACATACAGGAGCAGCAGGGGTATTTTCCTGAGTTTTACACTCTGATGTCTGAACTGTTAATGAAAAGGAAGAAATGCCTCTTCAAATCATGTGCACAAGCATCCCAGATGCAGAGTTTGGGAGGCCACCCCGTGCCCAGCCTGGGGACAGCCATGGAGGGGCCTGCAGTGGGCAGTCACCTATTCCTGCATCCACAGACCATGAGCTGCAGAGCTGGAGGAGAAACCTGGAGATGCTGAGTCCATCCCTGATAAACAGAAAAAAAGGTACTAAAGCAATCAGAATATGAAAAAGGTACAAGTGCAGGCAGTGACATTTTCTGTTACCCTTGGCCTACAGAGAAGTTTACAGAAAGTGATTTAAAAAGAATAAGTCAAGGCATGCTTAAGTTTAGCTAAAGAATTATGCAGATCAGCAAACTGCAAGACAGCATACACTGATTACCTGAAGACTTATTCAGCTTTGCTGAAAATACAGCAGTAGGTTTTTTCTTTTCTTTAACAGAAGCAGCTTCTTTCTCAGCTTCCTTCTCAAGAGCTCCTGGTTTTACTACACTGACTATCTCTTTTTCAGCAGATAAAGGTGAGGTATCTGTGGCTGGTAAGGACATGGTGGATACTTCAGGCACTTCTCTGTCCACAGCCTCCAAAGACTTTTTCAAGGCATTGCTATCTTCCTCAGCTTTTACTTCTACATTCTTCACAGAGAGATCACAGGGCAGCTCTGGGCAAGGCAGCTGCTTCTCACCCTGCATCACCTTACTGATGTCTTCACCTTCATCTTTGTGCATTGTTTCTCGGTCAGTGGCCTCTGTCTCAAACTCAGGAACAGCTTTAGGATGACCTAACATCACAAAGTCTTCTTCCACTGAGACTGGGGAAGACTCCATGGGTGAGAGAGCTTTGTCATCTCCTGTTTTTGGTTCCATAGCAACAGATACATCAGCTGAATAAGCCAAAGCATCCAGCTCTTCCATTTGAAGAGGAATCTTATCTGCCTTGGCTATTTTTGCAGGTATTGGCTCAGATGGTGGAGCAGCAACAATTTTGGAAGAGTCCAGCTCGGGTTGGAATGACTCTAGATAAGGCTTGCCCGTGGCAGCTACTGAATCCACCAGTCCTTCCTCCTCCTGTTCCTCATCAGTTTCAATACTCTCAGTGGATTTACTTTTTAAAAGGAGAGATGGATCTTCACTTGCTTCCTCAGCAAAGTCAGATATCATTTGGCTATTAAACAGGCCAGCTTTTCCAAACTGTGGAGATGGGGTTCCATCTAGTTCCTTGTCTTCAGGCACATCCTGAGAAATGCTTTCTGTTACCGGTGTCTTGGAATACTCTGTGAAAGATGGAGAAGGAGATTCACCAGAGACCTTTGTTCCCTTAATTAAGTCACATGCAATAGATATATAAGGAGTCTCCAGATCTTCAGGAGTGCTGCTGCTCTCATCATCAGGTTGCTTAAATGCCAAGGTCTCCTTTGCTTCCTGGGCCTGTGTCAGTGGTACCTTCACTGCCTCTTGGTATACAGGAGGTTTCTCAGCCTCTTTTACATTCTCATACTTGGCAGTGGGCATGAATGTTTCTAGTGGGGAAGCTTCCAGCTGCACAGCAGATGCCTCTGCCGCAGCAGTGCCGGTGCCCAGCGGTGCTTCCATAACAATATCAGGCAGTATGGGCGATGGAGCGGCCTCTGAGCCTTCGAAGGAGGGGCAGATTTGTGCCGCGGGTTTCAGAGTCTCCTGCGCTGCCTCTGAGGTTTGCACCAAGTCAATCTTGGTTTCATAAGCCAGCTTTGTGCAGGCTGCATCGTGCATCTCGTAGGCCTCCTGCACCAGGTCAGGAGTGAGACCCTCGGGCATGTTTGTGGCGCTGTCGGGTGACGCTGGTGGGACCCCCTGTGCTTTGGCAGGCTCAGCTCCCTGCCCTTCCTGCCCACCTGCTCCAGCAGCAAAATCACCTTGCTCTGGGCCCGTCTGAGCTTTCAGCTCTGCAATTTTTTTCTCATCGTCGGTTCTATTTTCTGAAATGCCTTCCTCTAGTGGAGAAAGAGATTTGCCTTTGTTACCACCAGGACTTGGAGAAGAGTCAAATTTAGTACAAGTGATGTAAGGTTCTTTTACAGCTTCTGGGGTGCTTGGGAAGGAGGGCTCTTCAGCACTGCCTTCACTGTCTCTTTCATAATCCTTCTGCACAGTCAGCTTACCCACGCCATACTTGTCATCCAAACTGCTCTCCAGCTTGGCATCTATCTTCTTTCCAACATCCTCTCTCATGCTGCTCAGTCCATGACTAGCACCTTTGACTTCCCATATTGGCTCATAAGGTTTGAAGTCTGCATATTCTTCCCTCTTAAGAGGGTCTTCTTTCAGCAGCCCTTTTTCAGCATGATCACCACCTCCTCTGTACTTGTCTTTGTTATAGAAGAGATCTTCCTCGTTTCTTTCAAATATATCTTGGGGAGATTCTGGAGACATTTTCAGCTGCTCTGCAGGTGTTTTCTCCAGGTTAGGTAATTCTTCAGGGCCCTCTAGCTGTGCTTTTTCTTTAGCTGGAGATAAAATGGCTGCTGCTTCTTTAGCAAATGGGGATTGCGAGTATTTCATCTCAGAAATGTCTTTATCATTTCCCTCTGCAAGAAAGGGGTTTGTGGCATTTTTCACAGGTTCTTTATAAACCTCACTGGAGCTCTCTTTGTAAGTGCCTGTTGCAGGGAACCCATCTGAGATGGTGCCAAAGGCTGCGTGCTCTTTAAAGGGATCAGCTGAGAGAGGAGAGAAGGAGGGAAGAGAAGGAGCAGGATCACGCGGGACTGCAGTGAAATCCTCTTGCCCCAGCGCCTTAGTGCTACCTGGCTGCTCCTGCAAGTCCATAACTCTTTCTGTGACCGTGGATAGAAAGGAAAGTTAGAGAATGCAAGTGCTCTCAAAGTCAGTGCAAACTTTCAACAGGTTCACATGATTTTAGCTACTAAAAGGCTCCTTCAAGCTCTACGTGGACACTATGAGCCATTAATACACACTATCACTTAAAGCTACTTCACTTCTAGCAGAGAGGCTCAAGAAGCAGCAACTTTATGCAGTGCAAAGGTCTCAGTAAAGCTGAAGATGCCAGACAAGTACAGGGGCAATATTAACAAAGCCAGAACAGGAGGGTGGCAAGGGCAGACAGAGACAGGGGGTGTGTGGATGCTTGGGCATAAACATATTGCACAAACGTGTGCCAGCAAAGTCTTTTTTAAAATTTGTGGATGGTATACTTAATAAAAACCACTAAACCAATACTACAGGTGCAAATTTTACTTCTTTAAAATACTGCAGAAAGTTACTATAGATTAAATCTTTCTGCTAAATCAGTAAAGCAGCTATGCTCTGATGTATTAACCTGTTAACAGTACCAACTTCTCTCCTACATCAAGGGTCCAAGAATTCACAGATGGCTGAATTCTTGTTTATGAAACAGTTTACCACATAAACAAATGAATGAATATTAAAATCTGAAATAGATCAACCAAAAAGTCCAAACTGAAAAATGTGACAGAGGCTATTCTTGGACCCATGCTGACTTTTAGTAGAAGCAGACTAGTGGGAAAGGGTTAATGAGGTCAGGAAGGCAGGAGGTACTCAGACAAAGGGGAGCAGAAAGAACTTGCCTGCAGAGGAGTGCATCAGAGGCGCAGGTGTAGCAGGAAGAGCAAAAAGGGTCTCATCTGAAAAACAAACAAATAACCTCAGCAGAAGGAATGCCAGGGTGAAGAGGGGAGAAAGCACCCAGGGAGTGAGTTCCCAGCAAACCCAAGAGATCAGCAGCCAACACCCAAGAGAACCAGGGAGCACCATCAGCAGAGCCAGGTGACTTGGGAGAGCCCACACCCCGATTTCCCCATTCACAATGGGATCGTTACTGAGGGATCTCCACCCTCCAAGCCAGTGACCAAGCACAGGGTGAGACACTCCTTGGCAGCTACTCTTATTTCCATTCCCTGGCACAGCACTGGGCACTGCCAGCTGCCAGGGGCACACTCACTCAGCTCTCCCCACCCAAGGTCTCCCCACACCCCCACACTTGTGTGAGAGCAGCCCCAACAAACTCCAGCAGACACTGGTGAAAGGTCAGTGACTAAAGCAAGCTCTGAAACACCCCACGAACACAGCACTGCTCAGGCACAGCCATTCTGGGCCATGCCTGCTTTATGGCTTCACTCTTTTCCTTTTGGTGTTATACAGACCCCAGAGGAAGCTGTTATTTTAAAGCCTTTTTTGGCATGATTCAAAGAGTGTATTTGGCTTTGTTGAGTTTGCTTTGAGCCCAGTATCTCCCAAGACAAATCCAGTTCTCCAGTTTCCACTCAAGGCTGCAGGATCAGCCATCATGAGGAAACAGGCAAAGCAAAACCATCCCTTCTCTGCATTTCTGTGCCAGCAGCGTTTTTCCCAGGTCCATCATGGCCTGTTGGCTTCACATTGATGTGAAAATACCACCACTTAGGCAAATTTATTTCATTCTGAAAAGTGCATAAAGTTTTCACATTGAGGCTGGTAAAGAATATTTACAATTGACATCAATTGCATTAGTGGAGAAAAAACTATATTAAAGCACTTAGATTTTTATTCTCAGTACAGACACCAACAATCTTTAATTTTGCTATGTGCCTGGACAAAATCAAGTACTGAAAAATAGGTGGGGATATTTTTGGCTTGGTTTTTTTTATTATTATTAAAAGCAAAGAATAATAGAAACAGTTTATTTTAAAAGATGAAAGGCAAGAGGTGAGAAATATGGTAGTTGCAGCAGCACATACATAATAACCAGTCAGGCAGGGCATTAAGCTAAGCTGTGTTTTGGCACTAAACCATGACTTGTGCAGAAGTGATGCCACTTGCAGACATTCATGACCTGTCTGGCTCATTCAAGTTAATCCCAACAGCAATGTTCCAAAAATCCAGTCTCCTCACAACCTGCATTTCCTGTACACTATGCAGTCATTGGGTTTGTTTCACAGAACATTTATCTCTTGCTGTATTTTGTGGATTATAAATATCACCAGAAGACAACAGAAAACAGAGGAAGAAATCAAGCTGAGTGTAGGCCTTGGTATTCAGAAGGGTCCTCAATTCCTGCTGGGCCAAAGGCATTTCTACTCACTTTTCTAAAAATTACATTTTTCGATTAAGGACCATATAGAGAGAAACCTCAATTCCAAATTTAGAGCCCATTAAAGCAGTGTCACAGCTCAATGGTGGCAAAGCTTTAAAGGACAAAAAGCTCACTGGAGGACAACTGCTGGGGACGTGACACAGAGCCACAGCCCTGCTACACCCAGTGCCCCTCACTGCAGGCCCTTTGTTCCAGCAGCTCTCGGCTCCCTGGCTCACCAGGATCCTTTCCATGAGCAGAGACTGCTCCTCAGCCCTCAGCTTTGCTGAAACCACACTCGGCCTCCTGCACACCATCCCAGGTGTACTGGAAGGGGTCTGTGCTTTGGGGCAGCAGAAAAAGCAGGATGGACCTGATGGGACCAGATTGTGACCAGAAACCCAGGCAGGCCAACAGAAAAGGGACTTCCAAGGAAACCAACACCAAGGCAGTGGAGAGGAGGTGCTGGAAATGCAGGAGGAAGGGCAAACAAACATAGCAGAGTCCACTGAGGGGCAAGGAGGTGAAGGGGAAAACACACAAGTCATCCCTGAAAGGTGCTGCTCCCTTCCTGTCCAAAGGCCAGCTGCAATCTCTACCAAAAATTCCACATTTAAAAACTTTTGAACACTTTCCCAAGACAGAGGTTTCAGTTTCTGGGGAAGGGCACTGGGTTTAAGAGCAGGGGCTCTCATTTTTCAGTGTTTTCTTAAGACAGCACAAGGCAAAAATTCCTCCTGAGGTGTGGCTTCCATTTACCCAACACAGTCCCATAAAATCCCTATGCCAGCCACTGAATTCCCAGGTTCTCTTAATGGCAAGATATTATGTCCACACCCAAACTTTATTTTCCACACATGGCTGGAGTGTGAAAAGAGATTACATAAAAGCAGTGTTTCCTAACCAGCCAAGGAGAACCACCCACCCTCCCTCCACCCACATCACAAAGGCATTTTTCCTGCTCAAAGGAAAAAGATAGAAGGGATCTTTGCTGCCCTTGTGGGGCCTGTGTGACACCTCCAGGCAAGCAGGGAAAATGGAGCAGGACAAGTTCCCCTCAGGCTCGGTGCTGACTGAAGCACAGCTCTCTGCAGAGGGCAATTGAAGTGACACGGTGAAAGGGACTGTTCCCAGCAGTGACACTGCTGGAGCATCCCCACCTCCCATGTGCAGGTAGAAACCTCTCAGAACACAGCTCTGTGGGTAAGTAGGACACTTCTAGGATCCATCACCAGCCGTGGCTTCTCCTATTTGCATCTCAATGGCAGAAATTAGGTGACAAAAAAAACCAAACACACCCAAACAAGCAACACAACAGAACCAAGTAAAAAAACTTCTGAACACATCAAGCTCTGAGCAACAATATTGTCAAGGAGAAGTAAATATTCAAAACACCTTAACTGACACACAAAGTGAGTTTCACTACAAAAAACTTCACCCAAATACATACAGAAAAAAATCTAAGTGATCTTCTTACAAATCATAACTTTTTACAAATCCTAACTAAAACTCCTTCAGTAAGATGAACTGCTCAGTTAACACTTCCAACAGAAGACAGATTTTGTTACATGAAACACAGAAGAATGAGACCTCAGAATGAACACAATCCCCATGAAAAGAGTTCTTACTCGAAGTTTTTCAGCCAAAAATTCATAATGGTGCAAGTTAGTAAAGTGCTTTCAGCATTGCAGCCAAGAGAGAGGCTGACCTCTTATTTATGAGTGGTGCCACTTTATATGAGTTACTGAAGCACTCCAACTGATGGCTCTTAAAGAGAACTTTAGAGACTCAGCCTGACTGCCTGCCTTGGTTTTAACCAGAAACATTCTGTAAATTTTACCTTGGATTTATGCAAATTAAATATTCCCTAAAAAAACCCCAAAACCAAAAAACAAATCACCCACAAATAGCCCTGTTGCTTCTTTCATTAGCATGAAGTGTCATATTTTAAAACTGCATTATGATTTCAGCTAAAACACAACGTCCTTCAATGAGAATCAGATTTCAGTGTTGTTTAAAAATAAAGAACCTGACACCAGCGTGACAAAGACATGCAATTTTAAACCCTCATTTTCATTTTTGCTGATTTCCCACTAACTGCTGATGCTGTTACAAGATGCTGACATTACCAGCACAAAACTTAACATTTAAATACCAAAATCTCAGATAAAAAGTAGAGAAATAAATGGAGATTTCTCACACAACTAACAAATTTAAAGTTATGTGCAAATATGTCCAGAGAAAAAATGTTTAAAATTAAGTAAGTAAACTGACAATTCCAAGAAAAGCAATTTATGAGAAAAGAGCCTTTTTCCTTCTCAAGAAACATACTTGCCAAAGGAAAGCAGAGGAGTTCAGAGAGAAAATAAGGAGTGAGGCAGAACAATTCCTGTCCCTCCTCACTGGATTTGTGTAAGGGAAGGACCCTTCCCTGTGCTCCAGGTGCCTCCTTCCAGTCAGCAGCAGCAGCACTGTGCTCACACAGCTTCGTTGTTCTGCTGCATTTGTGTGTGAGCTCAGCCCTGGAACAGCCAGAAGCCACAGGAACAGCGAGCCAGCCTCACCTGCTGCCCAGCTCAGCCTGGCCAGGAGCCTGCAGGAGCCTGCTCGCTGGCACTTTCAGCCTCCACAGCTCCAAAAGCACTTCCTGGAGTAGATTGCTGGAAAACGCCTGCTAGTCTTAAAACAAAATGAGCAAAAATGGAGTCTGAGAGTCCATTTCACCTTTGCAAGCCTAGGAAATGAGTAAGATCTCAAACTAACAGGCTAGGGACTGCTTTTACCTTCCAGACCTCCCACAGTGGGACGTTGTGAAAGGCCTCTCCTGTTAACATAAATATTTAACAATAAAGGAAAACAGGGGGAAATTAATACTCCGAGGAATGGCATCTGTGACATGACTCACAAGTCGTGGAAAAGTTCCATTTGCAGCAAGCCCTCCAGGGCAGATATGAAAGAGAAATTGTTCCTTCAATGCAAACCAAGTTGCTCATGTGCCCACAGTGGAGGCTGCCCCAGCAGCATTTCTAGCTCAAGCTGTTTAGCAACACATGTGGCCATTTAAAAGTTAATTATTTCAAGTTCTCAGATGCCTAATTTCCTACTGCAGTACAAAACAAGGGCACACAACTTCACAAGAATTTCCTGAGAAAAGTAGCTGCCTACACAAACTCCATTTAAATCATCTCCTGTTATGATGTGATTGTTCTAAATACGGGATTTCACCAAATATTTAAACCATTCAAAATGAAGAACATTAACTATTAATAGCAACTTTTCGCATCATTAGATCAGGCTGCAGAGTCACAGCAAATCATTAGCTTTGCTCATTTGGCTCTTTTTAGTTCCAAGTCTAAGTTTTTAAAGAAAAGTTTCCAGTTTAGGAAACTATTTGGAAAACTTGGGAGGAAAGTGTGCAAGCTGCTACAGAAGATGGGAGTTGTTGAAGGTTTAGAGGGGAAAATGGAGCTCCATTTTGGACACCCTGAGGGCATCACAGCTGGGATCACAAAAGGAAGCAGAGCTTTGATCATTAACAAACGCAGCTGTAGGTCATTCCAGCCCTGCATGGCAATTACTGCAAAGTGGAATCATGCAGCACCTGCAGGGAGAGTTGGGCTGCACCATTTGAAGTGCATGAAGAAAACAAGTTCAAACCAGCATTTCAAACAGTCTGTTTCTGCAAACAGGTCTCCAGCAAATCACATTTTCTTGTTGTCTAAGCAGAAATCCATAATCAAACTGGTTTATGTAAGTTTTTTCTCAATATCATTTTTACACGGTCCAATTTCACAGCTCCTCCTCTTTTAAAATAGCTCCACTTGAGGCAAGCTGTCCCTGTAAAGCACCGGGACAGAGGTGAGCTGTGGGCATTTCTTCTCCTTTGGAGCAGCTATTTAGTGGAAAGAAAGGCAATTCCACTCCCCTGCAACACCCAAGTGCCAACCAAAGCATGGACAGAGGGACACAAGGGAGGGACATTCATCCTGGCTCTGTCACAATTCCCATTTAGAACTCACCACCACGGTGTTCCTAAAAGGCCACCTCAGTCACAGCCACCATTCTCACCTCACTCTTGTAACCATTCAGGTCAGTAACGCCAGGGACGGAACCCAAAGCATTTCAGGGAGTGGCTCTCTAATGCCACTTTCTGCTAAAAGTCCCTCATCCACTGAGTGTCCCCCCTCATCCCCTCACAGCAGGGACAGGATTTTATCAGACATCTTTTGTTAGCAAAACTAAACAAACAGAGAAAAAAAGTCTCCCAGCTCAGCTCCAAAGAAACTTTTCACTCCTCTCACACCAAGAGCAGCCAGAATTCCCACAAACAGGATGCACATACTTTTCCCTGCCCAGCAATCCACAGGAACTCACCACGAGGAGGTGAAACCCTCTCAGGAACAAAGAGAAAACTGTTCTGCTGCTGCTCTGTTCTCCCAAAGCTCAGGGACGAGGAAATGGCACAGCTCAGTACCACACACCTTGGCTGTACCCTCCCCCTGCAAGGCACCAGCTCCAAGCACAGAAATTCTGCTTTGTTACCCAAGTTAGCATCAGGAGGTGGGCAAAGCCTCCTTTACTGGAGTCAGGTGGCCACAATTAACCCCAACTGTCCACAGCCCCTCTCTGATGGCCTGAAATACAAACTTCACACTCACAGCTATATTTAATAAATAAATCAAATAATAGCAAAGCAAAACCTTAATTCAGAATCATGTAAAACATGAGCATTCCCAGATTCAGCATTTACAGACATCAATTTATACTGTTTCAATGTGTTTGATTAAAAAGAAGCAGAAAGAAACAATCTAGCCAAGTACTCAGTCTTTGGCAACACTTGTAACCAAAAAAACCTAGATAATTCCTCTGAAAACTAAGTAACTCTTTTTTAAGACCCAGACACTTTAACCACAAGTTGAAATAACAAAAAGAAATTTGAGTTCCGGCAGTGCCACAAAGCAGAAAAATAAAGTAATTACATCAGAACTTATTCAAAGGCAGGAGGTCTAAAGAGCCATGCAAATCCTATCATTATGCAGACATTATCCAATTTAATTTTAGAGATTATACCAATCATAAGATTCCCTTTCACTGATTTGTACAGATGGGTTTTTCCCTGCTTTCCCCACAATTAAACAAATTAAGCAGTATTTAGATGAGCAACCTTATCATTGCAGAAGAATGTATTTATTAGCTAAAATAATCTTTAAAGAATAGAGATGAGATGCTACTGATTTCTTTTGGCATCTCTTCCCAACACATTACCTTGTGTGACAAGCCTCTGACACGAGAGCTTACAGTCTGCAAAATAAAAAAATGGAGCATAAGATGTCTGATGGATGAGATATAGAGCAAGAACATGGACTCAGTGTAGCCATCAGTATCTGTACAATATTTTTTGATTAAAAGGGAAAAGCAATGTGAAGATTCAGAGTCTTGATGTTCTCCTGAGAACCCGAGGGGATCAGGTATCAACAGTAGATTTTGGCCAATATGCGTTTTGCCCAATAATTTCAATTTTTTGTCATTTAAAACAGAATACACAAGGAAACTCCAATTTTCTTATCTATCAGTGTGATCTTTAAAGGAAGCCTTGGATTTAAAGCACTTTTAACTCATCTCTGATACAAGTGCTTACAGTCTGCAAAATAAAAAAAATGGAGCATAAGATGTCTGATGGATGAGATATAGAGCAAGAACATGGACTCAGTGTAGCCATCAGTATCTGTAGAGTATATTTTGGTAAAGGGGAACAGCAATGTGAAGATTCAGAGGCTTGATGTTCTCCTGACTCCCAAGGGATCAGGTATCAACAGCACTACAGTAGATTTTGGTCAATATGCGTTTTGCCCGATAATTTCAATTTTTTGTCATTTAAAACAATACACAAGGAAACTCCAATTTTCATATCTATCAGTGTGATCTTTAAAGGAAGCCTTGGGTTTAAAGCATTTTAAATCCATCTCTGAGATGATGAGATGGCAAGAGCTGACAAGAGCTTAGAGTCTGCAAAATTAAAAAAAAGGTGCATAACATGTCTGATGGATGAGATACAGAGATCAAGAATATGGTGCAGCCATCAGTATCTGTAGAATATCTTTTAATTAAAGGGGAAAAGCAATGTGAAGATTCAGTGTTGATGTTCTACTGACTCCCAAGGGATCAGGTAACAACAGCACTACAGTAGATTTGGTCAATACAGGTTTTGCCCAACCACTTCAATTTTTTGTCATTTAGAACACACAGGGAACCCCCAATTTTCTTATCTATCAGTGTGATCTTTAAAGGAAGCCTTGGATTTAAAGCCCTTTAACTCCATCTCTGATATAAGTGCTTACAGTCTGCAAAATTGAAAAAAAAAGGTGCATAAATGCACAACATGTCTGATGGATGAGATATAGAGATCAAGAATATGGTGCAGCCATCAGTATCTGTAGAATATCTTTTGATTAAAGGGGAAAAGCAATGTGAAGATTCAGAGGCTTGGTGTTCTCCTGAGATCCTGAGGGGATCAGGTATCAACAGTAGATTTTGGCCAATATGCGTTTTGCCCAATAATTTCAATTTTTTGTCATTTAAAACAGAATACACAAGGAAACTCCAATTTTCTTATCTATCAGTGTGATCTTTAAAAGAAGCCTTGGGCTTAAAGCCCTTTACCTCCATCTCTGAGCAGCCCTGGCTGAAGCCCCCACAGAAGGAGCCCCTGTGCCCCCAGTGCCATTTTTCTCCTCCCTTGTTCCCCTGCTCAGAGCCCCAGGCTGCCCTGCAAGGCCTCACCCATCTCCCTGCCTGTTTTCCTTGGCACTGCTCTCCTGCCACGCACAGGGGGCACACAGAGACAGGCATGAAGGAATTTTCTCTCCTGTCAGAAAAGGCGAGAGCAGGGTTCAAGGAAAACTGTCACCAACCAGTGCTGGCTGGAGAAGCAGCAGGATTTTGACAGACTGAGAACATTTTAACTGGCAACAGGAAAGTTTATATTTATCTCAGACTTGTGTCTCATTTAAGACATCCTAACTAACATATTCTCCCTAGCTGATGGAGCTGATGGCATGATTGCCCTGCTCATTAAAAAGCTGCCAGGAGAAGCTGGGAGTATCTCAGACACAAAGCCAGTCTCCCAGCAAAACCACGGAGGTTAAACTGGTATTCCCAACACTTCTACACTGAGAAAGGAGATAAAACTGAAAGTATTTTTCTTTATCCATCAGAAAGCAACAAATTGAAACAAACCCATTAAAATCATGGGGAAAATCAGTAATTTAAAAACATAATATCTAACCTAACTTAAAATCTTCATATTTTGACAGCTACAGTCAGCAGCAGATTGATTATTTCCATTTGAAAGATAAAAAACATTCTACTGAGATAATTTGATTTTCTCAGACCTTGTGAATATTAATAAGGCCATTATTTTATTGCTGTTGTAATAGTTCTTATTGAAGGAAAGGCCAATTAGAAAAGCCATCCACCAAGCATGTCATCTGCCTGGAGAGCAGGATCTCAGTTCTGGCTGTCCTGTACTGCCCTAAAAACAGAGGCTGCAGAATAAGTAGGAAATATGCAGTGTTTCCAAAGCATACACAGGAGCCATTTCTATTTTAGATCATAAACAAAGAAATTTTTTTAAAACTGCATTAAAACATTACTTTTCTACTGAGGTCTCACAGTTCACTATTTTTACTTGGCAATAATAGCTCTTTTTTTGCCTTTCATTTCTAAAGCAGCTTGAGAGTTACACAATTTTCCTCCTACTTCATGTATAAGCATTTCTGAATATCTTAAGATAATTTACCTGCAAGCTCCAAGTTGCTTTCCATTTTCTAGCCAATAAAAACCCAAGAACTGTTTCCTTGCCTCCAAACTAGTACCCAAAGGACATTTTCAGACCAAACTATGCTTTGCTAATTTTTCTATCTGAGTTTCAGAGTTACTATAGAAACCTGCCAGCACAAATAAAAAGAAGAAGCTTTTGTCAAAATATTAACAGAAAATAAAGAAATTAACTCCAGCACACCAAGAGCTCCAGTTGAAGGTTACCCACCCTCTGTTCCTTCCCAGCACACAAAGGGCAGGATCACAGCAGAGCCATCAAGCAGAATGGTGTGGGTGTGGCAGAATGGACATGGAAACAGGCAAAAAGCCTCAAAATCCCCTCAGAACTGTGTGGCCACCACCAGAGCCGCCCAGAATTCCAGCAGGATGGGAACTGGGCTCCAGGGGTAAGAAAACTGATGCCCAAATGGCTCCTTGTAAGCAGCCAGGCTCTTGGACTGAGTGCTCTCCAAAATCCTGGGCACCAGAGGAAGCAAAATGAACACAACATCTGCTTTCCCAGCAACTCTGAGAAATCCTCTGACTGGGAATCCTGAACATTCCTCTCAGCTTCCACAGGTGTGCTGTTTGTGGTTATCTGGGAGATAAGAAAGAGGCTCTGTGGCCACCAGGGGTGATGCAACAAGGCAGTGGCCACTCCACAGCCATGCTGGAAACTTCCCTAAGCACAGGCTGGGAGGAGGGCAAGGAGGGCAAACAAACAGCAGCTCTTCACTGCCTCCTAAACTGTGGTTTGGAGGATTTCATCTCCAAGAGGAAAACTCCCAGTGCAATTCAAAACTTCCCAGAGGGCTGCATCATTACAGGGTAGGTGGAAGCTGTGTGGTTTTATCCTGGAAAGTGAGTCCAGGGACACACACACGGCAAACACACCCAGCTGGGCAGGACTGTCCTTGCACACACCCCTGCTCACAGAGGTCAGGGCTGCTTGGCTTCTGAAACTCTTCCACCAGCTCAGTTCCACAGGCAGGCCCCAGTGCTACACACTGCACATGACAGTGAATAAAACTGAATAAATAAAATGATCCTTTGTTGAACTCACCAAGATGGGAACATGAAATGTGAAAATGAAGGTTTACTATAGCAGTCTAATTGCTGATTTTTTTTTTAATCACATTCTAAGTTAGATAACCCAGGTTATGAACACCTCCCTTCGAGCTTTGCTGACTATCCTTGGGAAGAGAAAATGTCTTGCACCTCAGAGAAACACTGAAGATCAGTGGGTACATATTTCAATAAAAGAAGGGTGCAAATGAAAGTCAGCAGTGACAGCATCCAAGGACAGCTCTGTTTTTTCCAAGTCATGCTGCATCCTGTGCTTACAATGCACACAACTCCTCTGGAGGAATCCATGCAGACACAGCAGCACGACAGAAAGAAATCTGAGGAGCAGATATGCTGCTTTAGAATTTGGATCAAACACAAAGGCAGCATGAGCAGGGTAAGAGGTTCTCACTGGGCTGAGCAGAACAAGCACAGATCTGCATTTATTCAGCACCTCCTGCAGCCGGGCTCAGCCTGGCCAGGGACAGCCCCAGGCAGCTCTGCTGACCTCGGCACGACACGGGCTGCCAAAGCTTCCTGACACCTCTCCTCAGCGTGGATCAATTCAAGGAAAAATCCTACATAATCACGTGGAAAAGCTAGACTAATTAATAAACTGGCCCTCCACAACGTTTGCATATGTATTTAACCCAGGTCAGCTGAAGGCAGCAGACAAGTGAGGAAACATCTTTATTCTCTCTGCATGCTGGCCTAGGGCCAGTCTGGTGGATTTCATGTTCAGCCTTCTGCTAAGTGCAGCTTGACTCCAAACACACCAGTCTCCTCCAGAAAAGTGATCTATGAGCCTCCGTTTGCTGCAGAATCTGGGGCTTGAAGAGGCAAAGTGGTATCTATCATCATAGTACATGGTTATTCTTACTGTGGGCAGCCAGCCAAAAAAAGGGGTTTTACTTTGACCATGTAAAACTACCTCTGACTTTTTGTTTTGTACCCTATGGAAATTCAGGTAATCAGAAGATTTAAGCAGTAATCTCACCAGAACTGTAGTTTCTGTTACTCACAAAACAGCAAGTACAAAAACCCCAGAAATCATTCAGGAGAACCCAAGTTTGAGTGCAGAGCTCCTGCTTGTTTTCTCCTCCTGCAAATATTTACATTAGCTCTTCAGAGGGTAGGCTGCTCTTACCCTGTCAGAGACTAGCATTATATATAATTATGTCACAATGATACTGAATACTCTTAAGTGTGTAACTAAAAGCAATTACAAAGGTTTTCTTTTGAAAAAACACCTCCATATACACATAAAATCCATTTCAAGGGGCCATCAAGCAGGCAATACATTTTTGCTATTGTTCCACTGCCAAAAGGCAGCACCATGGCCAATTGTTGCAGATAAAAGAAGCCCTACTATCCTCTGCTACAGGCCAGACTCTCCTCCTCCTGGAAACAGAATTTCAAAGTTATTTGCCTCAAATCCTCATAAATGAAAGCATTAGATTTCAAATATGAAGAGGTTTTTTTTTTCAGAATTTCTAGACTGTGAATCACAATTCTTCAGTTAGGCCTAAAATTCAAACAGAATTTCAAAGTTATTTGCCTCAAATCCTCATAAATGAAAGCATTAGATTTCAAATATGAAGGGGTTTTTTTCCAAAATTTCTAGACTGTGAATTGCAATTCTTCAGTTAGGCCTAAAATTCAAACAGCAGAGCTCAAAGTAAGTGAAACAACAATTCTGCAGAGAGCAAACCACAGGGCCACGTGGCTTCCCTGCCACAGCCACCCCGCCAGCAGTTGCAGGCAGCAAATTCATTTTGCAAGTCTCCAGCATGACTGAGAGTGAACTCATTTGAAACCAAGCCAAAAATCTTGACCCAGACGGATTTAACACCCACTGCTAAACGCAAAACTAACAAATATTTGATGTTTAAATGGATATTTAACATGATGGAACTAAGTGCTCCTGCATCTGAGAAGGCCAAAGTACTCTGAGATAACCTGGCAATGCTTTTATCAACATCATTTGCTCTCATCCAGGAGTTTCAAGTACAGAGCTTCTAATATTTCAACTCATCATTAGATGAGCATTGTGTTACAACACCTTGTCTTTGGAAACCAGGCCTCCCCCAGATGCCAGTCCTTACTTCAGAGCCCTAAATTAATCATCACTGACAAATTAAAATAACTCCTTGATGCCACTTCTCAGCTGTACTACGCAATTCTCACAGTTAGGTCTCTAACACAGAACTATTTCAGGAATTACTGTGCTCTTTTTGCCTTATCCTTCAGAGGTCAGAGAGGGAACAAAAACCAAATCACTTCCAGAAAACATGCTTTCATCCCTCCTTTTTAAAGCAACATGAATTGGTAGATCCTATTTCTTCCATTCAGTTCTGTTTAAACCACCCAGAGCTCCACTCAGAGAACACGCCTAGGAAAAATTCTGTTCATCCATCATATAGAATCCCTCCTCTTCAGTCTGTTGCAAGCTTTTGTCATCATCTGTCCTCCAAATGGTGGAAACAAAAAAAAATTCATCTCCTTGGCATATTGCTACATAGAGAGCTCCCAGAAGAACAAAACAAAGTAGGCTTCGTGAAAGACAACAGCACAAGTAACCATAAAGTCCCATCACACATGCAAATAAAATGCATTGTGAAACTTCCCCTGAAAAAAAACTAAATTCGGGTTTTAACAGGCCTTTTGAAAAATTATTGTTCCAAATGCTCCTTTTTAATTAGATCTTGAGTATCATGGCCCCTGATACTGTGGTGTTTAGTTATCATTGAAATCTTGCATCTTTACAACATACCAACACCGCAACAGCAATGAAGATAAGCACACACCGTGACGATCTCAAGGCGCTTGAATCCGTCCCTTTTCACTGTTCTAGTGGCCTCAAGTCAGCTTTTACTTTGAATTAAGGGGAAGTGGAGCCAAAGCACACTCGCAATCCGCATGCAAGGCATTAGTCATGCGGGTCAGCTCCCGGATTAGACCTGAGAAGGGCTCTGGCAATCGGGCAGCACCAGCAATTGTTGGGGGTGACACGCCCTCCGCTCCACAGCCCCGTGCTCCGCCGAACCCCCACATTACGGGGCGACGCCTCGGAGCAGCCCCAGGTGACAGCCGTGGCCATCCAGGACGCGAGGCTGGCATTCCTCTCCAGGACTGCCACACCTAGAGCAGCGAGCAGCCCGGTCTCCCTTTGTGCTACCGCACATTCCTCCCCGGGTCACCGGCTCCCTCTCGGGGCTCAGCCCCGCAGTCCGCGGCCGGGGCGCGGCGTCCCCACGCAGGCTGCGGCCGCAGGGCCGTGCCGGCCAGGTGGAGGGGCCGGCGCCTCCGCAGTCCCTCGCCTCGCCCCTCCCTCCAGGCGCTGTGTTAAACATGAGTAAGATTACAAGTATCTTATGTTTCCCTCCTCCCCCGCTCTCCCACGCCCAAACCCGCAGTGCCGGGCCGCCCGGGGGGAACCGTGCCTGGGACAATGCGGCGAGGGGAGGAGAGCTCTGAGCCGGGAGAGAAGCTGCCGGAGCCGCGAGGACGCCGCGGCCGCTCCCTCGGGACTCGGCCGGTACCGCGGGCAGGGCCGTCCCCGCGGGGCTCGGCCGGTTTGCCGGACACGGCCGCTGTCTCTGGCCTCGGCCGGTAGCCCGGGCTCGCCCCCCGCTCCCGCCGCGACGCGGCCGTTGCCAGGCGGCGGCGGCGGCCTCGCCCCCGGGCGGCCCATGTGCGAGGCGGCGGCCGGGGCGGCGCTTCCCCCTCCCGCCATTAGCATAACACAGAGGGGAGGAGGAGGGAAAGAGAAGAAATTATAATGAAAAAAACCGAAAAGAAAAAAAGAAAAAAAGGGGAGGGGGAGCCCTTTCTCCAGCACGAGCTGCGGCGGGGCCGCGGGGAGCGGGGCCGCGCCCGAGCGCGGCTGAGGGGAGGGAGCGGTGCCGCAGGAGGCGGCCGAGGGCCGGCAGACAAAGGGAACCTCCCGGCGGGGCACCGGGGCTCGAGGACCGGAGCGGCTCGGTGGAGGCTTCCCCGGCCGGCCGCCGCCCTCCCCGGGCCCGGGGCGGGAGCACTCACCAGCTGAGCCGGAGGAGGACCCTCTGCTCCGGGGGACAACAGCAGGCTCGGGCTTGGGCGGCTGGGGCTGCGCGGGCCGGGCGGGGGCCGGGACCTGCTCCTGCGCGGGGGACGGCGTCGTGGCAGAGGAGGAGGAAGAGGACACAGCTCCCCGGGGGCTCCAGTCGGGCTGCGGCGGCTCCGGAGCGGCGGGGCGGGGCGGCTCGGCGGGTTCGCCGAGGTCCAGCAGCTGTGGCGGCCGCTCCTGCGGGGCTGCGGCGGGAGCCGCGGCAGGCTTCCTCTCCATCACCTCCAGCTTCTCGTCGAAGTCTTCGTCCTCGTCTTCCTCTTCCTCCTCCTCCTCCTCCTCCTTCTCGTCGTCGAGCACGAACTGGTAGTTAAACTGTGGCTGCTGCGGCCGGGCTGGCCCGGAGGAGGAGGAGACCAGGGGCGACTGGTCCAGCTCGTCCATGGTGCCTGGAGCGGGCGGAACAATGAGTAGTGCGGGAGCGGGGGGAGGCGCGGGCTGCGCTGCCGCCGCCGCTGCGGGACCCGCACTCCACGCCCTGTGAGTCACCGCCCGGGAGGCGCGGGCGCGCCCGCCCCGCCCAGCGCCCGGAGCGGCGGCCGCCCCAGCCAATGGGAGCGGGAGAGGGCGAGGAGCAGCCAATGAAGGGCCGGCTTGGGCGTGGGCCCTCATGAATATGCATCAGATGGGCGGGCCCGAGGGCTGGCGGAGAGGGGCTGAGAAGTCGGGTAAAGTTCAGCGCGGAGAACGCGGGTGGGGCGGCAAAGGGGACGGGGCACGGCCCGGGGCCCCTCCATCCCCCCGCGACAGACAGCCCGGGAGCGCACGGCGTGATTCACCGCTCTCCTCTGCTGGAGTAGTGTCATTCTCTTTTTTTGTTATTTTAAACAGCGGCCAGGAACCCTCAGCGATTTCCAGAAAGAGAAGGGGATGGCTGGGCTCCCGGATGGCGCAGGGCACCGATCCGCCCCAGCCCGGCCTCTCTCACCCTGGATGTGACCGAAGGATCCCGGGCCATCCCGGGCGCCGCCGCACTGCGGGTCGGGGAACCGTGAGGCGCCGTCCCGGTCCCGATCCCGTTCCCTGGGCACCGCGCCGATCACCGCAGGCACATCCATCCCCCTGGGGCGGGAAGCGGAGTCAGCCAGCGCCTTCCTCCGATGGGAATGGAAGTTTTAACCAAAACATGATGCAAAAACCTTCCCGTGCCTGAAAAAAAACAGAGAGGAGACATTGTCAGAAGAGATAAACCTGTTTAACCACCCGTGCTAGTGTAAGGCAGCCCCATGAACAGATCTCATCTCTTTACAGTATGAATGTAAATTGTACAACTTCTGCGGGAAAGAATGGAAAGGAAAAGAAAAATGAAAGGAGAAAAATGAAAGGAGAAAGGAGAAAAAGAAGGGAAGAGAAAAAGAGGAAAAGGGGAAAAAAGGAGGAAAGGAAAGAGGAAAGGGGAAAAAGGGGAAAAGGAAAAAGGAAAGAGGGAAAAAGGAAGGAAATAGGAAAAAATTAAAGGAAAAAGGAAGGAAAGAGGAAAACTGAAAGGAAAAAGCAAAAAGGGAAGAAGAAATTTAAGGAAAGAGCAAAGGGGGAAAAAAAGGAATGGAAAGAGGAGAGGGAGAGCAGAAGAAAACTTGGCACCTGCCTCGTGTTAGACTCTGGTGTGGTCTCCAGCTTTCTGCTCAGAGATGGAACATTGGCCAAAGCCCTTAGGGCAACACTTAATTTAACTAAAATAGCTTCTATTTGGATGCAATTTCCACCCACACAGCTGCCTCAATAAGACCAAAAGGCCTTATAATTCTATATTTAACACCACTCCGACATTATGATGGGTTTTTAACCCACCGATGATTTATCCTCCTGTATAAAGAGATTAGTTCATGGAAACACTCAGAGCACGCAGCTGCCAGTTCAGTGGGACAGGAGGAGACAAGGAAAACAAGCAGCGCTCATGGCACAAGGGAAATGCCAGGAAAGGTGCAATGGATCAGGGATGGACATTCCCCGGGCTGTCCCACCCAGCAGTGCCTGCCAGCCCCGAGCAGGAGAAGCTCCCATATAACAAGAGACCTTCCAACTTCCAGTCCTAATTTTTTCAAGGCCAAGGTATATTCTCTTACCACTTTTCCCTTTAAATTGACATTTTCTCTGAATTTTAATTAATAAGAATGCATTTTGCCCAGCCCTTGCTTTCCAAAGCTAACGCTGGAGAAGCTGTGCTGTCACCCTTCCCCCTGCTCCTCCAAGCAGCTTTTCCCTGCACCCAATCCAGTCCCAGATCAGGCACAGGAAATTCCAGATGAGATTTTTTTTTTTCAGGAATGTTCCTATCACTACCAGAAATTACCAAAACAAATGTGCAAAGTATTTTTATGAACACAGTGAGGGCAACATTGTAATTCTGATTGAGAGTAATGTGAATAAGCCCTTGACAACCTGTGATGCCTTTAAATGCCATTCTTTGCCCCTAAGATTTTGGGTATTCATGGACAAATTATCCATTTATCTTTTCAAGTCAGCCCCTTTTACAGTGATATAAAGGATGCTGCAGCAGCAGCAGAATGGAGGCATAGCAAATAAAATACTTTGATTGAATAAGGTCTTTATAATTTCACCAGCAAATCTATGGTTTGCATCTCTTGGTTAAACAAGAAAATGGATTTTTAAAATTCCATTATAATATAACCTAAGGCAACAAGGTACCTTTAAAAAATTGTCAGATTCTGAGTATAGACACAGTGCTGACATATTTAACTAGGGGGATTTTTGGTCATCTACAAGAAGAAAAAAAATCTATATATAATTTGGCAGATTTTATCAGAATACTTGGAAGAGTATCTATAATCAATTAAGAACAAATGAAAGGAGTTTTTATTTAGAGACAGGAAGTGACTAAAGGTCTTGGGGGGAAACAGGAAGGGAGTTCCATTTTCCCTGAGCAAGCCAAATTAACAAGCAAGGGGAAAAACAGAGCTCTGTAGTACTGAAACTATTGCAAAACACGCCAGGTTTTAGCTCTTTAGAAAAGTATTTTACAAATCTGCTAGGAAGATTGACAACAAGTAGGAGTATTTTGCAGATATTCAGCAATTTATTTTACTCAAAACTTCGTTTTCATGAGCTGTTTTCTTATAGCAGAGTTAGGAAGGAAAGCATTCCATGAGAGAAACCCCAGTGGGGATGTTTCTGAATTTGCACAGCAGTGCTGCCAGTGGTTGTGTCAGTCCACTCACACCTTCTGCTTTATCTCCCACAGAGGTAACATGATAGCAGATCATGGGCTAAGATAACAATGGTGATAGCACAAATGCAGTACTGTCACTGCACAGCAGGATCCCACAGGAATAACCCCACATTTGGTCTCAGAGATTTTAAAGGATGGATTTAAAATTGCGAGGTTGGCCGGATTTCTGTCCCTCCTTTAAAGCTTTAAGGACAATCTCCCAGGTTTCAGACATAATGTCTTTATCTCTGAAGGATAAAACTCTGCAATTCTTTGTTTTCAGATTATGCCTGTGCTGAATCAAGCAGATTTGCCTCACAGGTTTGTCTTCAGTTGAACACCTGCTGTACTTCTTTTCAAGATCAGCAATGACACATTGTGACAAAATCACTGCTTAGTTTATTAATACAAATGCAGCATATGGAGGGGGGAAAGTGTGAAAACAATAGAACAAAGGGATTTCCATCTCTTGATGGTAACTGAGCCAGGCTGGGCTTTATCAGAATCTTCTATGGGGCCTTCCTTGTCCTCTGCTATAAATAACATTTTCTTGGTGATAACTTCTCTAACCTGTTATATTCTTTAGTGTTCTAGGCACTTCTAATTCTGGAATTGTTTGATTGGAATCAAACCCACCCATTTCTACAGTAAATGTCCCACTACCCATATCAATAGACTCTGATTCAGCCCTGCAGAACTGCCTTCAGCCAGCCAGGGGCTGAGCCCATCCACCTGCATCAACCAAGCAGCTTCAGGACAGCTCCACAAGACACCAAGTGCCACCAGTGAAAAGCTGCCATGAGCTGTAGCTCTAAATTCCTGCACCCAGGGAATTTCTTTTTGGTCTCTGTAAGCTGTCATTCAGAGGGACCAAAGCTGATGAGTGCCATTAAAATGATGGTACAACAGTGAGAAAGGACACATTTGTTCATCAATAAAATATATAACATTTGAAGGGAACCAAAACAGTGACAGTGCTCTCTCCAGCAAATGAGACTCATGAAAAACTCACCTCACTAAGCTGCACAGGAATCCAGTGCTAATGGGAATTTGGTCAGAAAACAATGGCAATGCTCTCCAGCAAATGAAACTATGACATGAAAAACTCACCTCACTAAAGCTGCACAGGAATCCACTGGTAATGGGAATTTACTTTAATTACTCTTTTTCTTGGAAAGAACCACTTAGGTCTTACTTAAAGGACCATACATTAATCTTATGTCTTACTGACACCCCCAGAATGTTCTAATTCTCAGAATACATGTAATTCCCCACATTAAGTTTAATGTTACTACTTGTCAGCCCCTCACACTTTTAAGAAATACAATTAAATTATTCACTTACCAGTTTGTCCATAATACCTCTCACTCTTGAGGAACATAAGGACCATCAGTTCCATTGTACCTAGACACAAAAAAAAAAAAATCCATTATTAACAAAGAGTTCCAGATAGTATTAACTACTTTTTCTAATTCATGTTCCCCCCTCCTAATTTTTATTTTAAATCTCCTCCACATTCTGGCTCCAGGTACTGAGCTAGTGATGCCACTCACTCATTGACTGGAACTTACAACAGCAAGAACGAGCACTCTGAAATCATGGCATTTTATGTACATTTTTTTAAGGCTTTTTTAGAACTTGGGGATTTATTACAGTTATAATAAATTGGAATTTAAGCTGGCTTGCTCTGTAAAGGGAAAAGTGTACCTAATTTGTATTAGAGATCAACTTTTCCTCTTTCTCAGCATTGCCATTGACCCACTTGGGAAAGAAACAGCCTGGTAACCAAAATTCAGGGTTATTCCCTGGGCTGCCAAATGTACCCAAGGAGAAAACAAACAGATTGATGGGGGCAACATTTTCACCATCACTGTAGGCAAGGCTGATGGCATCACCATTGGAATTAAAAACTTAACTACACAGGCAAAGTGTGCAGAGGAAGCAGCACATTGATCTGAACTCACATTTGAAAGGAAGAGCTGCTGTTTTCCAGAACTTTGCTCACTTCTTAACAACCTGTCCCCTGCAAAAGCCTTTGGCAGCTCCAGCAGCTGGAGCCTTCAGCTGGGGCCTGGTGGGGCCACAGAGCATTTCTGACCTCTGGGGATGGAATGTAGGGCAGCTTTGGAAAGCACCACCAGGACTGAGGCTGCTTTCTTAGAGTATTTAGGGAGCTCTTCCTTTTATCTGGGTCAGACAAAGATAGGACAGCTAAGAAATGTCCAACATGACTTCCCTGCTTTCTCAGTATCACATCCAGCTGGCCATACACTAAAGCCCTTTACCTCCCTCACCTTTCCCCAGATAAAATATCCCAGCTCTTGAACTCTTTGGGCAATTTCAGTTAACCATGGCAGTGGCAGAAGATTCAAGGATATTGAACTCCTGATAGTTTTGTAGAAACCAGCAGTTGGCTAAATTAGAGAGAGCTGATGGGCAGAGGGAGCAGGAGAACCTGGTGGTTCCCCATTCCTCTGGTGTATACATAAGTAGTTTTTACAAGCCTGCCTGTCTGTCATTTACCCAGATGACAAAAGCAAAGAGGAGGATGAGGGGTGTGAGAACGACTGAAGATATTCCAGGATAGAGATGCAAACAGTGTAAGACCTGGGGCTATAGGAAACTTGAATTTGCTTGTTTTACTGGTTTGGAACTAGGTTCTGACTGGTGTAGATAGGGATGTATTTTAGGTGAGTCATGCCACTGGTGAAGGATTACCTAAGTGCAACCACAGTGTTGGCAAGGGAATAAAAGAAATCCTGTAGGCTAAAGTGTTTCTGATATATCCTGTAAAAAGGAGCAGAAATGAAAAGAAAATATACTGAGAAAACAGCACTTGGAAAAGAAGTGGCACAGGGCTACTTAAGTCCCTAAAGGAAACCAAAGTTCTTCAGATTTCTAGAGCATGGTGTTTGGCAGGTATCCCTTACTCTAAACTATTTTCAAAGCTTTTTTTTTTTTTCCATGCAAAATATAGTTTTTACACTTCTCATTGTGTCTTGTGAAAAACGAACATATTTCAGTAAAAACTAACTTCTTGAATGACATGTAACATCTGCTCAAATGATTACTTCAGCACAGGCTGTTAGCTAAGATTTATTGGATTTATTCCATCAGGTAGAATCAGGTTGCTAAACAGTGTAAGTTTTAACATACGAGCCTGGAAATAACTTGACCATATCCTGGGGAGAAACGCCTGGGTAAATTGAGAAAAAACCCTATCAGTTTGGCTTTAAAGGCAGCTTATGTTGTTTCTCATTCCATTTTACTCACTTGAAGTTTTTGAAAATAAAATCAGAATTTTGAATAGCACTCTTTCTTTAAGACTTATGCAACTAAATTGATTCAACAGAATTCTTAAAAATGACAGTTGCTTAAAAGAATAATAATAATAATCATAAAATGCTTTGGGCTGGAAGGGACATTCAAGACCATTTTGTTTCTCTCTCCTTACCCCCATATTCCATGGGCAGGGATACCTTCCACTAGAACAAGTTGTTTCAAGGCCAACCTTGAGCAATTCCTGGGAAATGTAAATCATATAAACATAATTCTTCAGCTCTGCAGTGGGCAGTAAAGCCACTCTCCCTGAGCAGCTTTTGGACTCTACACCAGCAGCAGTTTTTACCTAGACTGGAGGAGGAGACATCTGGAGGAGGAACAAGGCACACAGATGTGTGATCCCTTTGAGGCTGCCACTGAGTTCATGTCAATTTTATTTGTTCTTTCAGCACACTGTATTTCTTACAGTGTAGAGCTGTTTTATAGATATCCTAGTAAAAAAGCAGAGACTCAAAACAAAGGCCTATTGATCGGCATTTCAAATACATTCCTTGGATGGTGAGAAGACAACCTCCTAGCCCCTATTAGTTACATCTAAAACTTCCTCCAATTTGCTCAATAACTGCTGATCCCAGATTATATTTAGGCAGTCTCTTGATCCTTCAGGGTGCTCATGTAGCTGATGTGATGGTCAAATGTGCCTCTGATCACTCCTGTGGTGCTTTGCAGTACTTATGGAAGTGTCCCACTTCCCTTCTGCTCTTGTCTCCCAGAATCCTCAGGTTCAGTCCACTTGCAGCCAATCACCACTTCCCTCTTGTTCTGCTCATCTGACCTGGTTTAGCTTTCCTTATAGCCTGGAAGTTCCTACTGATGTTCAATTGTTGCACTGAATTCTTCTTTGAAGCAAGGATCCTTTCTTTTTCTTCAGGAGTGTAAGAAAAAGAACAATTGTAAGGCACACAAAGGAGATGCTTTCTATATTAAGTAAGTGTAATATTCCATCCTGGCTTTGCCATGAGATGAGTGATGGTTACTACCTTGGGAGAATCAGCCTCTCTTCCCTCATCTGAGGAATTTTTCCCCCTTTAAAATCCACTTCTATGACTGCTCCAGAATGCTGAACTTGTAAAAGTAATTTATGCATCCCACCATGGGATAAGAGGGAAGGCAGCTGGGAGCAGACAAAAAGAGATTCCAAAATGGACCAGAGCTCCAGCTGCTGACCCACAGGACACAAAGCTCAGCACTGGCACCATCACAAACCAGTAACTTCAGTTCCCCCAGACTAAAACAGCCCAGGGCGGGGTAATTCGTACTCCTCCATATAGCATCCATCTAAGTGCAACTAAATAAAGATAAACATATTATTCCTAAAAATAGCAGGGGGTGTCATCACTCATATTTTTCAGAAATAGCAAGAGCTATTTAAACTGCTTTGACAATGAAATCAGGTGCCACCATATAAATACACAGTATATGATACATTGGTTCAGTTTTAGATCATTTTATGGCAACTGGATGATATTTAAATTTTTATTGCATGCCTAATAATATGTAAATTTTAACACATTGTGTTAGGGATTTTTTTTCATGTCACATTAGAAATTTTAGTTCAAATTATAGATATTCCTTCAGTCTTTTTGCATTTATAGTTGTGTGTGGTATAGATTGGATGGAGGGATGGAGGGATGGAGGGATGGATGGATGGATGGATGGATGGATATCCAAAATGTGAACCAAAAAAGCCAAATCTATCAGGCTGGCTGTTGGACACCAGTTGGGTTCAGTTTACCCTCTGGAGAGCTCAGGCTCCCCAGTCAATACCAAGGCTCAGTGTGTTACACAACATTGGCACGTTATGAAGTCAATTCCTCCCACACACAGTTCACAGAGCTCAATACAACAGGTGGATGAAAGATGTGCTGCGTAGGGGTGTTTTGGAAAACTGAGGCAACAACAAACCAAAGGGGTCAGTGGAAAAAGAGCAGTCAGCTTTTCCACTTCCCATTCTTGGGTAGTTGTTTTCTCTTGAATGTTTGGGATTTGCTTGGATTTGCAAGGCAGGTCTAGAACAAGTAAGGGAAGATAGACATGCATTGAGAAAATCAAAGAACATCCCATAATACTAGGTTAGCTCCATAGCAGGCCCTCTGTGCTCTGGCACACACTCCTGTGAGCCCTCCTCAGCTGTAAGCTCCTAAGGCAAAGCCCCCATAATCTGTGATTTACCCAGTGCAGCACCAGAGCCCGCAGTGCCAAGGCAGCCCCTGACGCTGTGCTGGGCTATAAATACCTCCTGCCACCAGGGGCTTTTTCAAATCGGCTCCAATCAGATTTCTCCCCACTGGGCTGCCAGAGCAGGCACCCAGCTGGGAGCACTGCCCAACCTGGTCACCCACACTGGCAAACCTCAGAGGAGTCTGAAGGAGCTCTGCCCATGAAGTGAATGGCACGACACAAAGAGCAATTTCATTGCCATTTGCTCTGTGTCATGTCAGCACAGGACTGGTTTGGTCTAAAACCCTCTCTGAGCCTTGGCAGCACACAGATGTGTGGGATAGATGTGTTTGTAGCTGTGTCACCCGGGGCAACATCACATGGGCTTGGACAGGATAGACGGGTTTGGGCTTTGGCAATACCTGGATAAGGAGCCCACATGATTGCTGCATGTATTTGTGTTCTCAGCGCTGCCACACAGAAACTCTGGCCCTGCCATGAGCTGTGTGCTGCTCTCCCAGAAATCCTGGTCACCTAACAGAGCCAGCATGGAGAATGGCTGGCAGCTCCTGCCCTTGTGCCTGAATAAAGTCATTATCTCAGGCACAGCAACCAGCACTGCAGCTGGGAGTGTGGGGGCTCCCCAGCAATGGTTACGTGGGAGAGAGAATGAAATGGCCAAGGGGGAAGGTGGGAAGTTGTGGATGGAAGCTGTGGGTGGAAGTTGTGGATGGAAGCTCTGGATGGAAGCTCTGGATGGAAGCTCTGGATGGAAGCTCTGGATAGAAGTTCTGGATGGAAGCTGTGCATGGGAGCTGTGCATGGGAGCTGTGCATGGGAGCTGTGCTGGTTCTGAGCAAGCTTTGGGATGGGAGGACAAGCCAAGCAGAGCCAGCCAGCAGCAGGTGGAAAAAGAAGAAAGCAGAACAAAATGGAATCTGCATCCCTGGGGTTTTGGAAAAGTGGCCTGTGGCCAGACATGAGAGGGTTAGGAGAAAAGAGTGAAATGAATCATGAGCCTAATATATAGAAATTGTAACAGATGAAGACAAAAGGGAAAGGACAAGAAATCCCCTTTTCTAGCACAAAAATAGATGAGGCAAAGAAACAGTGAAAAGTGTAATTTCAGGTTACCTTGCTGTACTGAATGTATTAATAGTTTGATTCAGTTTTATTTGAAAAGAAGACAGAAGAAAGAAAAGGGCATAAAGCCCTCGCTCCAAGCAGAGAAACCGATGAGGCAGAAAACAAAAGAAAAAAGTTCTAATTTCAGGTTCCCTTGCTGCACTGAATGTATCTACAGTTTGAGTCAGTTCTGTTATTTTAGGTATACGATTAAGTCTATATTTTCTCTACTCACCTTTTAATTCAAAATTTATTTCTGAGGACCAATTTTTCTCTCAGGGATGTGTATTAAGTATTACTACAGTAAAAAGGAGTTGCTTATGGGTATCTGAAGGCAAGAGAACTAAAATCTGGTGCAAAATAAATCAAGAGATAGTTGTTACACTGCTCTCTATGGCCAGCACTGACTTCATAGCCTGACCTCCCATTCTGCTTGTTCCAGTTGTACAAAAATATCAAAATAGGAAGGTGCTACCCTGAGACAATACTCTGAAACAGCCACACTTTCATTTATTGAATAATAACAAATGTGAGTCTCTGCATTTATGAATATCACTCAGATTAAATTTCTTGTAGACTAAGAATGCAACCCCAATCAACTATCAAGCAAAAAGCCCCACCCACAAATAAAAGCTGAAAAGACATTTGAATGTATAATAACAGTAATAAGCAAAACCATTACTATCATTAA
Organism: Zonotrichia leucophrys gambelii; assembly: GCF_028769735.1. Taxonomy (NCBI): domain Eukaryota; kingdom Metazoa; phylum Chordata; class Aves; order Passeriformes; family Passerellidae; genus Zonotrichia; species Zonotrichia leucophrys. The sequence continues at coordinate 102,183,613 of NC_088172.1, forward strand.
ACCTTTAATGTGATTAATGCTGTTTGGAAGGATTACACCTAAAACCTTGAAAGCACAATGGAACTGGGGAGAAAAAACAGTGTTCAGACCTGGAAATGTACAGTTGAAGAGATGCAGCTGCTCAGCTCAGCATTTCTACTTCTGAGCATGTACAGGAGTGACAGCTCAGCCACAAACCCAGGGACTGCTGGGACCGAGGGAGAAACACAAGTGAGCCAAAATAACAAGAGTCTGGGAAAGCAGCACAAACCCAGCTAGCAGGGGACAAAGGACACACAGCAAGTTGGTGTTATCCCAACACAGTCCCCAGTACTGACATAATCCCCAGTGCTCACAAGGGTTTGAAGTCCCACAAGGACTGATGGGAAACTGCAGTGGCTGGAGCTGTGGATTAGGGACCAAGCAGGGCACAGAAATCACCTCCATCCTGCTTCTCCAGAGGGAGCTTTTCTGCACAGCTCTGCAGTGCAAGGAGAACAACCTCCTCCTAAGAATGCCCAGCACAGCTTTACAGCTTAATGAGGGTTGATAAACACATTCAAGATAACCCCACAAAGATAACTCCAGAAATGTGTGGAACCATGCAAAGGCATATTTGCTTCTGGGAAAAGGGAAGCAACCCTTAATCTTTACAGCCTGGCTAAAGATTAGCTCTGGAGAGTTCATATTATTTATATTGTCACTAAAATCAGGTGCAAGCTGCTTCAGCAATGAGCTATTGCATGAGGCCCAGCTTGTTTGGGTCCAGGCTGCTGCAGTGGAGCCCCTCAGCCCTGGCTGGCTGCGCTCAGGCTGGAGCTGTTCGAGGTGACCCAGAGAAACGTGGGCTCCATGGAGAGCACAGAACCAGGTGAGCAACACTGAAGCTAAGTCTGATACAAACCCCCCTCTGTGTCCCAGACTCACAAACTTCCACATGTTTAGTGCAGAACCAAAAACCACCTCCCAGTGCCCTACTAAATCTTTCACCCATAGCAAAGACCAAAAGAGCAGAGATTTCTTCTTTTTTTTTTTTTAAATGAATGAATGAATGAATGTAGGTCTCTTGGTAGATAAACTTTAGAAATACTTTACCTTCAAAATTAGTTACATTCTGTTTCCTGGTGTTGTCTCTAATGGACCCAGCAATCTTTCTCTGTGTATGTGAAAAAAGCAAAACCAAGCTGGGAATACTGCTATTATTCCAACTTGAGCCCATATTCCCACTCCTTTCGTTTCTATTTGGGATGGTATGCAACACTGACACCAAAGAGATGGATTTAGTAGGACCATGCTGTGCTCTCAGGCTGACAAAGAAAGAAGCATAAAAAGGGCTTTGCAAAGTTAACAAAAAAAATTGAGAAAAGGTATTAAAGTAATTGTTTAAAAAACTTTTTTCTGTAACTGTAATACTAGGTTTTGTACAAGATGCATTTTTAACAATATCTGGCCACACTGCTAACTGTGTCTTTGAAAATAAGTGAATGTTGCCACCCCATGTATTTTTCAGAAATAAACGGAATGGAGTGTACTCACAAAATGATCTTTAACTGCACCCATTTTTTTGTATTTGCAGATTTGATCAAATCTTTGCACTTGATCCTAAGCTGGAAATTCTCCTGGATAAAGTCTACACATTTCTAGGAACAAGCAGTTCAGATATTTCTATTCTAGTTACCACCATACCACAAGAACTGAAATAGCATCAATTAAAATTGTCATTGACCTCTCACAGAGCACTGATATAAGGGCCATTCTCCCTGTGTCCCAGCTGCTTTTTATACAACAGGGTGTTTGATTTCCTCTGAACATTTGATAGAAAGATTAAACTGTCTAACGTTTCCAATTAAAAACAATTTGTGTTCTACAGTGGATTTAACTACTTCATTAAATCACTCATTATGAATCTCCTCACAGCCCCATTTTCAGCTCTTTCCTTCAGTCTGTAAATTTTTCACTTATGGATCTAATAAAACCATCAGGAAGCCTAAATTTCATTCATATGCCAAGTATCACAGAGATGTAATTAAAAATCATTACCAGGATTCCATCTGCCACTTCTGTGCACTGTCAGTGCACCTGAGTCCTCTGTAAGCAGAGTGTTAAGGAGTCTGCAAATTATTGCAGTACGAGCAGAGAAAACGCCTGTGTTGTCTAAATATCCTCAAACTGTTTCTTTTACAACATTTCAGTGCTGCTTCTCAGCCCCAGGGAGCAGCACACAGCCAGTGCCTTCCTGGGAGTGCAATGCTGCTCCTTGCTTTTTGGGAACACTGCCAATCCACTTCCCTGCCACTTTGGGAAGTGCCTGCCCTTCCCCATGTCTGTGTTTTGTCCCATTGAGGCCAGCGTGATGTCAGCCCCTCTGCTGCTGTGTATGCATGCAGAATTAATAGACTTGTGCTGCCACAAAAAGATGTTGGCAGGAGTTTTGTTGGCAGCAGGCAGAGTAAGCACATAACTCCCTCAGAGCCTTGGTTACCCTGGTTGCCAGGCACATTCAATATTGGCCCCAAGGTGCTTCCTCTTGACCCTTGGAGGCTGTGCAGTCACCACTGAGCGCTGTCCCTGCAGCACAGACTCCCTCACCCTCCAAGTGCCCAACTTGGGCACCAGCAGGCCCCAGGAGTGCCAGGCAATGGGCACTCAGCAGCACTGGCTGCCTTTCCCTGCAGACATGCCCAACCTGCTGTGATCACCTGTGGGATCTCAGCACCTCAGGACTGAGGTGCCGAGTCACCGAGACCACCCTTGGGGGGCTCGGGAGTCCTGGAATGTTGCCAGAAGTGTCTGGTGGCTGGACTTTGATCCTACACAGGAGACGACACCTGTATGAGGATAGGAGGGTTTCACCGGGGTGAATGGTGAAGGGATAAGTTAATTAGAGAGGGAAACACAGGGTTTAGGATTTCTGTACAGGGGGGTTTAGAGAAGTAAGATGGAGGAATTGGGGCGTGTCCTGTCCTTCTTCTTCTTCTTCTTCTTCTTCTTCTTCTTCTTCTTCTTCTCCTCCATCTTCTGTGGTGATGGTGGCACTTTGGGATTGGTCATTACTAAAAGTGCACTGGGCAATAAGGGTGAAAGGTATTGGGGAAAAATGATAAATATTGTATATGTAACTTTGGGTATAAAGATAGGTGACCGCCCCGGAGGGCAGGGAGAGGTGCTCATGGCTGGCTGCTGAGCAGAGCTCTATCGGCCGAGAGAAAATCTTTTAGATAAACAATTAATAAACACCGAGACCGAGAAAAGAACTGAAGCCTCTTCTCGTCCTTTGAAACGCGGGCTGCCCCAAGGCCACCCCGGGCCTTTCCAGGCCATCCAAACAGCCGAAAATCGGACAATCACCAGCTACTTAAGAGTTTTTACCCTTTTTCCCCAAAATGAAGTTTGGTGTCCAAAGCTACGTGGAAGTCCTTTATTTCTAAGTAAATGTTGAATCTGGTTGCTGTAAATTAAAATACAAATTGCAGCTGTCACTCTCAGTCACTCCTCCCTCACCAAAACAACACTGAGCTTTAAGAAACAGGTGACAATCAGATACTAACCCTGATGGCAGTTCCTATCACCGGATGAAAAGATTAAAAGTAGTGACTTCTCTTCGGAGATTTTCAGCACCAAACTAAAGAATATGTTTAAAGATTAAGCAATAACTATGTTCATTTAAAAAATAACTTTTTAAAATTCACTTTGCAGAGGATGTGCACCTCAGCTCTCCCACAGAAATGGTCTTCAGAGATAAGAATTCTAAGATTTTTTTTTGCAGAGAGACATGTGGTTGTGTTTGAATGGAGGGCACAGCTTGTGTTTCCAAAACTCCAGTTCTATTTCACAAAGCACTGCCACAGGCCTGCAATGCAGAGGACTTGTTTCTGAGCATTAAAAACCAGCAGAAAAGGGGAAAGCTGATCCTGGCCTCTTTTTTCTGGAAAGCTTGGCTCAACTCCAGCCTTCCCTCAGTTTAGAGAGTAGTTAAACTACTTGTCAGCCTAAGAAAACAAAACGAAGCCACTTCACCTTTCTGGGATCATTTTCCTTGGGAACTGCTCCCAGTCCTTTTCCAGGTGCCTGAATTTCTGTGCCAGTCACAGGTTAACAGGAAGAGAGTGACAAACCCTGCGTGCTGCAGGTACCCTGGAATGGTTACAAATGAACCTTTTCTCATAGTAAAAGGAGGTGTGGCTTGGTTTGCGCCTGCCAGAGGGGCTGGGGGAGTTTTCACAACACAGAATCAACACTGCTTTTATTTTAGCAACAAGGGCTGTTCAAGTGATGGTATTTAAGGAATGAGGTCACATATTCAAGCTGTTTAGATACAACAGTGTTTGGAGATGTCAGTCAGGCTCCAAAGTAGATAAAAAGTGCATCAGCTTATCAGCCACGCGTTTCTAGTGCTGGGCACGCAAAGTGAGCTCCAGCCTGGCACACAAAGATGCTGCTGAAGCCCTTGATGTTATACAGCAGTTAGAAAATATAAATTACAGGACCTGGGGCACATCTCTGAATGGCTACACTGCCATGGTTGAGGGAAAAAAATGAGTGTTCTTACCTGAGTCAGTAGATTTGCTCTGGTAGGAAAGGTTTCAGTAAGAGAGGTGTTGCAGCAGGAAATCTTTCACAATCTAACACATTTCCATACTAAATTGGTGAAACTTACTCAGCAGTCTGAAGTACTAACCTGAGTTTATAACTTCATCTAGATATAATTATTTAACATGGAAGACTTGGCTCAAAATTTTGGGCAAATGACAGAATATATTTGAGTGTTCCCAGGTATCCATACAAAGACCAAAATCTAAGCTAAGTATGCCATTATGTAAAAACCAGGCCAGTGGGTGACGTGGTCTGAAATTAGTTGGAATGACTGGAACCTCAGTAGAAATTTGCTTGATCACAGCAAGACTTTAATTTGGTTGATCGTCAAGCCCAAACCTGATTTACCATAAGCACTTCAACTGAAATGACAGGAGTGGAAGCACTGAGACCAGATTTTATTTGGCCCACAACATTGACACTTAGCTTCTTTTCAAATGTAGTCAGTTAAAAAATTAATCTCCATTTCCCTAATCACCTGTAGCATGACAAGTCAAATGCAGGGACACAGACAAGTCTGACAAATTTAGATTTTGTCTCCCAGCCTACATAAACCCAATGTTTTTTCACTCCTGCAAATTTCTTCTCAATGGTTAGCAAGTGATATGTCCTTTCTCAAAGCACATTTTAGAAAGTGTGCTTGCTGCTTCAGTTATTACAAATATATTTCTGATATGTGTTTAAATTATAATTCCTGTTACAACACAGCCAAAAATTAAGCAGAATAATTGCTCCTCTGAAGAATTTACACTGCCCAAGGCTCCACATTGAAAATATTTCCATGCAGAGTTCAATAAAAGTATTCACAAAAATATAATAATTCATGTGTATAAAAGTTGCAGACTCCAGCCAAAAATATGATGGTACTCAGTACAAACCCCCTGCAATTGTCTTTAACAGGTGCAGGGTAAACCAGGCTATCAGGCTGGGATCTGTATTCAATTTTTATAAAACAGTTAATGACAAATATCCATCCTCTGACTTCAAAAATGCAGAAATGTTCATAGGCCTCATACGCCAGCAGATGCTTACATTAGGCTGCAGTAATTTACATCATCACAAAGATAGCAAGTTTGATATCAAAGATATCATATTTACCTTTTCACTGGTAAATATTCCAATAAACCTTAAGTTTCTAGCTTGCCCTAAATTGTATTTCACTGTTTGTGCATTGAAGCATCAATATCACAACAGCAATAAAATTATATCCAGCACATTTTGATTTACATTGTTTCGTGTTTACACTGGAGCCAAAAATACTCAACAAGCCCCACCTGCCCATGTGAATTTTGCTCAAGGAAATAAGGCTGTGTTGCCTGACAGCAATATGAGGTGCATAAAGAATTAGCCCCAAAGAGAGGACCTGAATTTCAGGAACTATCCCTGAGAACTTGCCTGAGTCCCTGCTCCCATTATTTCTGCACAGCCCCAAGGCACTGCAGAGTTGGCCCTGTTTGATGCCAGGAGTACTCCAGTATCACTGAAAATATCCCAACCTCAGCCTTTGCCAAATGGGATCTTCCAGCAGATTCATGATGGTAAAGAGGAACAGCAGATGGATGTGTAAAACCTTTGGTAGAGACTTAATTCACATGAGATAATCCTGCTCAAGCATAACAGAAAATCACAAGCAAGTTAAGCAGAGAATTATTTCACTGCATTCTGACCAGAAAAATGAATTCACTAAGTGTCCCATTCCCCTTATAGCCCAGACAGCAACCACCTGGGCTGTAAGATATTCAGTATTTATCTCCAGGGAGAAGGCAGAAATGTGGAATGTCCAGCTGCAGAAATGATCAGTGAAAGTTCTGCCATGGAAAGTGAAAGGACTGAAGGGAGCAGCCAGTGGGAAAACTGAGACAGCTGAAACTGAGTTCCTGTTTGAAAAAAAATACTTCCACTGACAGGTCTACAATTATTCTTCTTTCATTTCCATGCTCTATTGATCATTCTTTTCTTTCTCTCCATCCACCAAACAGCAGACAGATAATTTTTGTCCTTTTCTTGTTCCAAAATGCAATTAAAGCCTCCCTGAAACAGACTGCTTTTTTTTCTAGAACTTTGATCTTGCTCTTTAGACTTAGGCTAAAAACTTTTGACCCAAACTCTGTTATCTGTACAGTACAATAAACACCTAAACAAGCTCTCAGACAAAGGAAACCTATCTCAAGTTGCCCATTAAGCAATTTTCAACCAAGGCCATTTACTTCCACTGTAACCAATTAGTAGAGTACTAAGAGCATTTTACCACTTCATTATTTATGTTATCAAAGTGTGGGTGATCTACCACATCCAAATGTCTCATGGCTGAAAGAAAAGCCTTAATTTTACATATCTGAGTCAGAAAATCTGCTATTGCCTCTTCCAGGTGGAGTTTAAACAGGCATGAATGACTGAGCCTGGTTATTGACAGGATGTACCAGCAATTACAAGTGTTTCAAATTTTTGTGAGTTGAAGGTACATTACAATTGTGCTGCACACTGCACTTATTTTGGCCAGATCCTCAGCTGCCATAAACAAGGAGATGGTAATTATGCTAATTACCCTGTGTCATTGAGGCCAGCTGAGCCTAAGTGCCTCCTGGAGGTGTCTGTGGTTTTGGGCTTGCCCTTGTTTCTTGTGGAGGAGCAGAACCTCTGACTGTAAATGCCAGCAGAGCAAAGGCCTCTGCAGTGAGCCTGGAGTAGCCTCCTCTCAAATCACACATCCTGTCAGACACACCTCACCTCAACACTGCCTTCATTCCCTTCCTCTTTTGGAGAAATATGGTTATTTCCATCTTTCTAGGCTTGTTTCCTTCAAACACCTTCTCATCTTTTTATGGTTTTTAAACAATTTTTTTATTATTATTATTTGAGGAAACTGATAAAATTCACTGGTGACTATTAGAGGAGACACAGACCTGTGAGGTGCCAGCAAACCTCGTCCCCCAGCCTTAGTCTCCAGATTACCCCAACTGCTTAGGGAATCTTGCCCCTGCATTCCACAGACATGAAATCTTCATGGCTTGACTTCCTCATCTTGCAGACACATAAAAGACACTCCTCTAAACTGTGACAGGCTTTACTGTTCTTTCTGGCTTACTCTCAGAGTAATAAACAGCAGAATTCCTCTTGTATCTGCCACTCAGCTTCCTTTGTAAATGTAACCTTTATCTCCATGTGTTACCTGGTTAAACCAAGTCAATTCATTGTTTTCAGACTGGAGCTCTTGCTCAGTGCCAAGTGAGATGATATGAAATGTCCTGGAGACACTGGGATATCACCCAGCTCTAAGGAACATGCTGTGTAAAGTTCTCTCAAACATTTCAGGTGTCCTAAGCCAAAATCTGTAGCCTAATTTATCTGTGCATTTCCCCATCTGTGAGAGGTTTCTCTTTTCCAGCCCTGTTGTGCTTCACACATTTTCACCTGCCAAGACCCAGCACTAGGTCATTCTTCCCACAAACACCCAAGTGGGAATCCCCACTAAAAAACCTCTGCAATCTCTTTCAGCACAGTGCAGTGGCATAACCATATCGGGCTTTTGGAAAAGCTGATGAGTCTGGGGACTCCCTGGACTTGGAAAAAAAGCCCAAATATTTTCAGCTTTGAAAAGAGCTTGCCTGAATTAAAGGTTTTTCCTTCCCTGCCTTACAGCTTCACCTAAGACATACCAATACAGACAGCACTTTTTCCTAGTTGGTTATAGGTTGATTACAAAGGTTTGGTTTTGGTTTTTCCCTGTACAGAATAAACTGTGTTAGTTTATTAACCACCTTCACTCTTTTTTCAAGACTGCACCAGTGAAATTCTGAAACACTTCCTACAAACACTGTGACATGGCACATGCCAAGCTCTCTGCCAGCACAGCACAAACATGGGGCATCAGGGAATTTACTCCATTGAGTATTCCTGCAAACTGGAATTGCTAAACTTGAAGGATAAACATTTACATTTCTTAACCTTATCACCAAAATCTGTCTGTTGAACATACACAGAATTATCAGGAAATCTGAAGCCTTCTAAAAGGCAGGAGGGTGGGCTGAGGGATGGAGACAATGGAGTCCTTTCTCTCCCCACGGTGCTGACACACGTTCAGTGGCACAGCTCCTAAAGAGGAGCCAGGTAGTCACATGCTGCCCCAGAGCCTGCTTCAGTCACAAGCCATGAAGTCAGACAGGTCTTGTTACTGCCTTGGGCATGAACAGAATTTCGGCAATTTTTTCCCCATCAACATCCCAGTAGGAATTCCCACTTGGAAACTTGAAGGCCTCCTTGGTCTCACAGGGATGCAGTGCAAGGGCTGAGCACAAACCCTCCAGATAATGAGTAATCATCTAAAACACACCCTGCTCATTTCCCCAGTGAAATGCAGCAGCTACACAAAATCCATTTACAGCCTGTCAAAGATGGGTGAAAGAAAGAAAGGAAAATCACAAAGGAGCCAATTCTTCATCTTTTCCCCTTTTTAGTCATTAGTCAGAGCCCATTAAGCCCAGCTCCACTCCCCTATTAAGGAGAGAAGCCCCGTGCAGATTCAATGGGGAGCTGGAATGTGAGAGACCCCTGGGCCAGGCTGTGCACTGCCATCTGCTGCCACCAGCCTCCTGGTGACAAACTTCATTACCAGCAGTGTCCTCCTGTAGGGATCCTGAATGCAGCCAGGCCTCTGCTCTCAGGCTGTCTGGCTGAGCAGCTTTTGCCTGAGAAAATGTTCATTGGTTCACCACTGGGAATACATTTTATTTTATTTTTATTTTATTTATTTCAGCATTTCCTCGTTAGAGCTATGCTTCTAAATATCCAAGGACAGGTTTGGCCCTCAGTGGGTAAATGCTGAGGAGCAGCTCAGAAAGGAATTCAGAGGGAATTCCCAGAGAAAAAAAGAGAACTTAGTCTTTTTATTTCATCCTATGAAATAAAGGGATGGCAGGACACACAAAAATGCGCAGAGACCAAACTATTAAAGATACTACAGGACCAAATTCTATCATCAATAAAATAGGAACCAGAGATACTCTGCAAGAATTGACCAAATCTACTACTAAAGCTACCAGTGTTTTCAAGGGAATGGAGAAATAGCCACAAGCCCTGAGATGGGTGTTCTGGTGAAAATTACATGCTACAATTCCACATGCTGTCATTTCAATACAACACTGACCAATGCTTTGGACCACAATGCACAACTTAATACCAGCTCTGTATTTACTGCTTAAGAATATGTGAGTCAAACCTGGAGGAAAACTTCCTGACATGAAATACCTTCAGTGCACCAGGTTGCCTGTCAGGGTGGTGAGCCTGGTACCAAAAGTCAGGAACTTTTTGTGTGCATGGCAGCAACGTGGCAATCTTCTGTAGGCTGCCCACAGACACCTCCCTCTTTACATTCTGCACACACTCCATCCTGCAGGAGCTGCCTTTGTTTGCAGATGACAGGGTTTCTCAGCAACCTAAGAATGTGAAGCAGAAACAGCATGTGCCAATAAGAACAATGCAGAAAGTCAGTCTTGGTCCCCTTTCACAATCTGGTAGTTTTTCTTTCATGCCTTTCCCTGCTATGCTCTTTGCCTACAGATTACACAACAATTTTCAGAGCCCATCTCAGGTGTGCTCCTGCTGTGTACATGAAAATGCCCCAAAGGAAGAGAGGAAATAAAGGGCATAAATGTGAGTACAGAAATGAAATGGTTCTGCTTCACATGCAACTCCACAATACAGTTAAATATTCAAGGTCCTGGCTCCATTATTGGGAAAAATCCCAGGGCTGCTGCACTTTTAGGTCTGTTGATAAGCAGGATTGCTGCTCTTTAGCTCAGTACTCACCATCCCACCTGGATATGATGAGTGCTTCTGAATGATCCCATTGGTTTGACCTGATCCATGAGTGGACAGGTTAAAAAGGGCTCTATGATCAGTTTGACATTCAGGAAACAGGCATACTAGGAAGCCATTTAAAGCTTCTTGTTCTTAATGGTTAGTCTTGGAGTAGAACCATTGATCTCTCTGGCACTTTTGACCACAAATAACATTCCTCAGTACTGATGTCACCACATGAATCAGATTTTAAGCTCAGCCCCCTAAGTACCACTGAGAGCTGTGTCTTCACTGTCACCAACACTCATTATTTTCTGCATCAAACCTCAAACTGACAGGCAATGGGGTGACCTACAGCAATAACACAGCCCCGTGTAGCCAACACCAAAGTTCCCTGCCATTCTCACAGCCCCTCTTCAGCTGAGGAGGAGCAAGAACAGCCCTGACACTCAGCACTTCTGGGCTCAGCACCCAGGCTAAGCAATATTCACTTACCTGCTCTAGCTTTGTGTGCAGAACTTGAAACCAAGTGGAAAACAACACCAACAACTCCTCACTGCTGAGCTCCACTTGTCCTCTAACAGCTTATTCTGGGGAAGGAAAGAAACTTGTTGCTGGACACCCTTCATGCCTTCACAAAGGAGCACAAAAGAAGGAAAGAAGTCAAGTCTCAGTTTCACTGTTCCAGCAGGCTCATGTCCTGCACACTGTCAATCCAGCCCTGAATATTTATATCACTGCCAGTCACCAGGCTGTTCTCTCCCAGAGTGGCAGCCAAAGTGACAGCTCAGAGCCAAGCTGCTGCTGTTCCTCCCTGTCCTTTCCAAGGGCTCAACTTCACGTCATCACATAGAGAGAGACCAGCCTGAACAAGGGGGAAATTCACACATTCTGAAATCCCAAAACCAGAAAGCAGATCCATGCACTGTCCCAAGAACCAAGGGCAGAAGGAGCAATCGATTTGTTTGATCCAAGATCTTTTAGAAGAGGTGTCGCATCAGGAGACTCTGTAAGAATAATATGAATATTTTGGTATCTGAGTGTGTGAAGAGGGAGGTTGGAGCATCACAGCAGAGGTGACATTTAGCTGGCCATGTGCCTGCCAGCTTGGAGAGATCAATCACTGCCTGATAGGAGAGGTGATGGATTTCAGCTCACAACAGGAACTGGAACTCAGCACTCCCAACACGCTGGATGTGACCCTGACTGCTCACCCAGCATGTCCAGCACATGACCAAAGGAACTGGGATAGAAATTCTTTCTGTCAGTGTCATTCCTCTCTTTTGTCACCCCTTGGATTACCATCTGACCAGATGGGACCAGTGTCAAAGTGAAAGCTGCAGCATCTGTCCCACTCATTCTCAGCAGGATGTGGGGAACACATTATTTTACCAGTGGTGCTTGGAGAAGTGATCCTGAAGAGTCACAGACCTATTCTGGGTCTTATTAACACACAAGGGCTTATCTGGCCTGCTTGCAAGACAGAGAGAATCAGCTTCTCAGAATGTTGGTTGGTTTCCTAAACTCTCCTCTAATTAAGATATTTTAGTTATGAGGGACAGTTAAATTTTATTGGAATAAACTGCCTTTTGAAACTGTTATGGACTTCACTCATGCTCTGCAGATGCTGAGCTCTCCTCACTGATACCAAACAACTTTTGGGATGTCAGTTTTTATTTCCCTCCCAGGCTGCCCACAGTTTTTGACAGAATCAACAACACAATCACTCAAAGAAAATACATTTTCAGCTAAGCACATTCATTTCCCTATCTGTTAGCAGGCTCACAGCCTCGTGGCAGGGGCATTTCCACAGGAATGTGGCTCCATGGTGAAGACAGGACCAGTGAAATGTGATATTCAAAGTAATAGAGGGCATTATATGCACTCCTCATTGTTCCCCAGATATTAAAAACACTTTGTTTCATAAACTGAATTACTAACATGAAGATTCTCAAATGCTTGTGCCATGTAGCTCAGAGGAGGCTTCCTGAGTTCCACTACAACTAAAAAGGGATGAAAAATATGACTTCCAGTAATTTTGTCTCTATTTAACTCCTTGGCTGTCTTCTTCTGATATGAGGCCTAATATTTGCTAAATTTCATCCCCAATCCATGATGGACTATTTTGACAGCACCTGTATGTGAACCACACCACTCTGCTATTTCAGCTCTCTACCTGCCTAGAGCAATAAACAGAAAAAAATGTTGAAGAAAATACAGAAGTATTTTCCCTTTTCTTTTTCAAAAAAACCAGTAGTAAATTACATGTGTTAGAAGAGGCTTGAGAACCAAGTTTAGATCAAACAGTTATAATAAAAATTAAGATAAAGTAATAGCTACTAACCATAATTCAAATTGTGACCTGTGTTTAAAAGTGGCAAAAAGAAAAGTCTAGAATATAAGCATTAATTTTTTCCTGCTTCTGAAGCAAAAAACAGAACGGGAATGAGTTCAACCTACTCCAGTTACTGCTAGATGATGGATGACTTCATTCATTCAACTTGCAGCATCCCCTGAGCTTGCCAAGATTCACAGAAAACAAAAACTCCTCTGAATTCCAGCACAGGTCTGCAGCCTTTGCACCTCCAGCACAAGCTGCAGGCTTGGTGTCCCTTTGGGAAGCACTCTGGAGTGTGGGACACTCTGAAATGTCCACGTGGGCCTTACCAGTATTGAAAATTGTCCATTCAAAAAAGGATTGAAGCTTTACCAAATTTGGCCTCTGAACTTCAGACTTGGTGGTTAAAGCACCAAGCAAACAACAATATTCCAACAATACTGGAAGGCATTTTTAGGCTTCTGGTTCTGGCAAGGGGAACTTCCTCTGTTCTTCTGGTGCTCCTGAAATGGAGAATAGTTCCTGCAAGCAAAGAGGAAGCAAGCTGCAGTCACATGCAGTGTCACACAGATGAAGTCATGCACTGGCATAACAGTGAGTGTTGTCAGTTGTCAAAGGCCATCTGTAGCCTTTAACTGTCAGCCTGGCAGAAGATGCAAACAGGCCCAATGGGAGATTGCATTATCCCCTTCCTGGCATCCAATCAATGAGGCTTGTTCCCTGAACAGATATAGGAAACAATGGGCCACATTCTTTCATTCTCTTTTTTTCCTTCTTTAAAAAGAAAATCATTCTTTTTTGGCAGTTGCTATGTTTTCAAAATGACAGGAAAATAGGAAGAAGCAAAGAACTGCAGAACTGGAGAGTCACCAGTGAAACGTGGCTTGTGTGTGCTCCTGCAGGCAGAGAGGGATTGCTCCACGCCTGCAGATTGACTCCGTTCTGATGGGATCCTTTAGGGGCGCTCCGGGTAAGCAATTTGACACGCTGCTTGTGTGCTTTCCCTGGTCTTGGAGGTGTGAGCACTGTTTGTTACAGTGTCAAACACGCTGTGGGAACTGCTGGAAAAGATACCAAACAGGAGATCCATTCCTTGAAGCAGGAAATGGAGACACACAGAGTTGATGCATTAAGGACGGCTCCCAGTACATTTTGTGTCGCTCCAGCTGGTGTCAGGTTCCCAGACCAACCTACAACAGAAGCCAGATGTGCTGGGGAGAGCTCCCATCCCACCACGTGTAGGGCCCTGGGATGCACGAAGGGAAATATCCCGAGTGTTCCAGGAGGCAAAGATAAATGTGCTTGTTTGGTTGGTCCTAGAGCAGGCAGGGGCCAAAGAAGAGAAGCACTGAAAACTGAAAAATGAGTCTCGGGATCTGTGCCTGGTACTGATGCAAATGAAGGTGAAACCATACAAACAGCGACACAATCAGACCATTCATCAGCCCTTCATTAGCAGCTTTTCTTTGCAACTCCATCAGGAAAGAAAAACCCTTCCCTTTTTTCTGAAGGACCAATAGGGTTGGGAAGAAAGCCTAATTGGTGAGTGCGGGCATGCACACTGTAAGCGCGTTTGTGATGCAAATGCGCCAGCCCCAATCCATAGGTGGTGTTGGTGTAATTCAATTTACAGAGCCTTTGTCCTGCGGAATCTCACTGAGCATGTGATAGGGAACCTCAGCTTGTGCTAAACAGCGGCTGCCACAGGCAGCAGAGCTTCAGCCGCCGTGCCGAGATACACATCTCCACTGGGGCTGAAACCAGAGGCAGTCGTGTCGCTCAGATTTACAGCAAGGGTCACATTTCCGGGACACTTGCACATCTCATGCGCTGGCCGTGCTTACCCGCAATCACCAGTAGTGAATCACCAGGAACACAATCACTCCTAGTGAAAAATGATTGCTTTAAAATCTTTTGCATGCCTTAAACAGAAGAAAAGTTTTCCCTCTTCTATTCCCCTGGATGATCTAACATTACAGTTCTGTTTACATGTATGTGGATTGCACTCTGGGCTCCCAGATTTCCACACTGTGAACATTCCTGCCACTCCCCATTAAAACAATCTGACTTGAGCTTTTTACAAACCTCTGGGTCAAAATTTTCCATGCCACTGGCTGCAAATTTTGGCGAGCTTTTGAGCAAGGAATGATTCAGCTGTTTCCAGGAAATAAGTCAAAGGGAAAAACACACTGTCATGGTGATAGTAAAAAATAAAATCCTGGAGTATTTAGAGGGTTGGGTTTAAGGTTGTTTTGTTTGTTATCTGGAAGAGCATGTAACTGGTAAGGTGCATCTTGTTGTCCCTGAAATAAATATAGAAATATTAGAATAATAGAGAATCACAGAATGGTTTGGTTTGGAAGGGATCTTAGAGATCACCTTGTTCTAACCCCTGCCATGGGCAGGGACACATTCCACCATCCCAGGCTGCTCCAAGCCCTGGCCAACCTTGCCTTGGACACTGCCAGGGATGGGGCAGCCACAGCTGCTCTGGCAACCTGTGCCAGGGCCTCTCCACCCTCCCAGAGAATTCCCTCTGTGTAAAATTTCCCCTCTTTCAGTTTGAAGCCATTCCCCCTCATCCTGTCACCCCAGATCCTGGTGAAGAGTCCCACTCTATTTTCCTTGTAGGCCCCTGCAGATCCTGGAAGGTGCTGGGAGGTCTCCACAGGTGAGGTTCTCCAGTGCCCTTATCAACTTTGCGGCCTTTGGGATTTCTCCAGCAGTTCCATGTCCTTCTCATGTTGGGGACACCAGAACCATATACAATATTCCAGGTGGGGTCTCACAAGAACAGAGCTGAGGGGGAGCATCACCTCCCTCAGAAGAATTCTAGCTCAGATGTACCTTGTAGGGTTTCTTGAATTTGAAGCCCTAAATTTCTAGAGATCCACAATCTTTTACAGCTCTGTGTGTAATCAGACAGTGCCAGCACTGCCCCCCTGCAGGACTTTGATCCCAACTGCTGAACCAGGGGCTGGGAGATGCAGGCACTGAAAATGAGCCCAGAACCTGCCCATGGTCACTCCTCCCAGAGCAGAAGGCAGCTGCTCTCTCCACACTGACACAAGGATGTTGTGCAGGAAGTGAGCAAAAAGGGATGAAATCTCTTGCCTGCACAGTCACAGAGAGCTGATTCTGCCTATTAAAGGTTTCTCCTATTACAATAAAATGAAGCATTGCCAGGTTACCTGGAGAGATCACAGATGGGGACTTGGGCAGCACAGCTTGGTTCTCACTTGTCCCTCTCTGTTCCCACCACAACACTTGTAACACAACACAGCACCCTCACTGAGCTGCTGAGCTGTGCTGTGGCAGGGCTGGGGTTTAACCCAGGCAGCAAAGCAGAGTGCTCAGCTCAGGCCCTTTGGAGCAGTGCTTGCACCACACTGGCTCCTGCCTCTGCACTCACAGAGCAGCCCTGATGCAATTCCCAGTGTGCTTGCATGTCAGCTGAAACACTGCTGCAGAACTAGGATTAAGGGGAATTATTACTTCAAAAAGTGCAAAAATACCAATAATCCATAAGTAATTTGCAGGACTGCTTCAGGAAAACTAGCACAGCCATAGAAATACCATCAAACTCAGTGGAGGCACAAGGAGGAACAAAAGAAACTCAAGACCAAAAGGGATTAAGCCTTTGGAAAGAGACCAACAGCCAAGGATTCTTTGGGTTTAAGGTCAGCCTTAGCCACTGGCTGCATTGCAGAAATCGTATCTGAACAGATTAGAATAAATGCAGATTTCAGCACTGTGGTGCCTGAGCCTGAACACTTGCCAGCCCTGTCCTTGATTTGACTCCTGCTGAACTCCATGCCAGGTTTGAACAGCACTTCTTCACATCATGGCTGATCAATAAGGATCTTTTATGCATGAGCTGCCCAATTATGAAATATAGAATACAGAGAGGTGTCAATAGGAGACAGAGGAATTCAGAGGAGAAAGCTGTGTTTGAACACGGCTGCACTATTCATTTGTGCAGTGGGTGCCTGTGTACCTGGCTGCCACAGAGAGTGGGCAGCACAGATAGGCAGGTGTGATTCCCAGAATCAAATCCCAGTGGAATCAAAAGGGTGGGTGGGAGTTTGGTTACAGACCATTCTCACTGCACTGCAAGGAGAAGCTGAGGCAATGACCAATGTGCAAGTGACCCTGGAGAGGCTCTAAAGGACAAACTGGGACCAGGAACAGCACAGGGACAGTCTGGTTCACTCTTTCTACAACTGAAATCCTCACAAATTGGAATTATATACAAGGTACAAGATTTCTTCAGTAAAGTAAGAAGGCAGGAAAGGCCTCTTCTGAGAGCTCCCTGAGGTTCAGCTCTGACAAAAAGGAAGGAACAGTCAGTTTAGCTGACTCGAGTTTGTCTATTTTTCTGTCTTATTAAGTGAAGCTCACATTTTGTAGATTGTTAGTTAACAAATTTTCAGAAGTAAAATAAAGAAGGTCACAGAGAAAAGTAATGAATATTTCTGAAGGTCATTTCAACTTCACAGGCCTTTTGCAGGGCAGTCTGTGAGAATAACATGGTCACATGGCCTCTTGAATTAAGAGGAGGTGCTAAAGCCACATGCAAACGTAACTGGATTTAAAACTGGATACCTAATTAAACTTCACAGATTACATCAAAATAATTAAACCCATCCTTTTTTCTCACACATCATTCTCAGGAATTTGTTTCAGTAGTATCAGAGCAGAGTTATTGGTATTTTGATGCAGTTTGAACATCACTTTTAGATGGAGAAAGGACCCAAGACATGATCCCCTTCCACTTCAGCATCCTTTCTTGCCCAGTTGCTGATGCTTGTGCAGCCCTAAAGACATTCTACACAAATTCCTGCCCCACCTAGCATTTGTTATTCACAACTGATAAAGCTTTTCCTGTAGCACACAGAGTGTTTTCCCTAGATTGAAGTAGGGAAACCAGAACTGGATGGATCTTTACTGAAGCCTGAGATCCAATTCACAGAAACAAAAACGAGTTTTAGGCAAGCCCAGCTTGTTTGACAGAGACTGGAAGCTCCCTGGCTGCAGCAATCCTGAGGAGAGTCAGCCATGGGCTAATTTTCCCCTTTCTGGACAGTCCAGCTCAGGGTCAGGTTGGCTCCCTGGAGGCCACAGTGCAATTTCCAGTGAGACTGGCACTTGTTAAAGCCATGCATTCAGCCTGCAGTCACCAGGACTGTCCTGCCAGGATTCCAGCACCCTGGATTTTTATTTCTTTTTTTAAGCAGTCCTTCCAGATGCCACAGCTCAATATAAAGCAAAAGAGCATCAGCAGAAGTACACTGGTTTCTTTAGTCCAGGGTCACTAACAGTGGTGAGGCATCAGCAGCTCTTACCAACAACTCTTATTTGTACATCCTTAAAAAGAAGATATTCTTGAGAAGCCCTTGTGAGGGAACCAATAATGGGTGCTGCTGGGTAATTTTGAGTTTTGGTCACTAACATATTCTTGGGAAGCTCCTGGGCAGCAGCCAAGATGATCCATGTGCAAAGAGATCCCTTGGGCTGGCTGCTGGTCTGCAGGAAGAGACCAATCTGAAAGCACAGGCACAAAACAAGAGAAGCACCAGAAAGGAAGGGAAAATGGCATTAGCACAGATGTGTGTGCCAGGGAGCCTCAGAACTCCTGTGCAGCACGAGATGCTTCTGGAAACCCCAATATCACCTTGTAGTGCAGTCTCCATTTCCCAGCACAAGGAATAATTTCTCACCTACAGTTCAAGAACGAAATTCTAAGGCACATGATGTTCATGAGAAAAGTTTTTATCACACAGGGTAAATGGAGATTCCCCTAATGGACAAAATGAAAGGTTTTCTGTTCTGCCAATGCAACCAAGAGTGATGGCAAAGACACAATATATACCAGAGATCCAGGTGGAAAAAATCCTGCTTGTTTTTAGCCCAGGGAAAATTCAGAATTAAAACTGAACTTCAGAAATTAAGCTTTTAATGGGATTCCCACAGACCTTCAAACAGCCCCTAGATAAGAGAGAAGTTAAAATTCAAATTAAAGCTTCTCCTTTAGGTCCCCCTCTGTGCCTGAAAATGTCTGTCCTGAAATAAGGCAGCTCAAAAAGAAGCATGAACATCTCCCAGGGCCATGCTCAAAGCAATTGGGAGTGGCTTTTCTGCTTTGGGGAAGTGAATTCAATGCTTGCCAACACAATATCTCAGGTAGAACTGCAGCAGCTGCTGAAACTATAATGCCTGTGTTCCTTATGTTCAACTTTTACCTCCAAAACTACCAATGGTCATAACAGTTGTACTGCTGGGGACTAAAAATGAGAGCGAGCCAAATGGGAAAAAAGCAGCGAATTTGAAACAAGTTTCCAATTATGAGTCAACTCTTTTAGAAACTTCAGGTTAAATGCAATTTGTTTGTGGCCATATTGGAAATGATGGGAAGGCTGGAAGTCTTTCCAGTGTCTCCCAGTTTATCTGGAATGAACACAGTTTGCCAAAAGCAGAGGGTGCCTCTGTCAGTGAATGTGCACTCTCAAGGACAGCAGTGCATGTTAGCTTGGGACTCTTCCTCTATCATAAGAAAGATTAAGACATATTTCTATTAAATCAACACTGGAGAAATATTTCTCCTTCCAGTTTCTCCTAAGATAGGAGCAATTATTATTGTAATTCTACACAGGGCAGAATGGTAACAGAGACAAATCAGTCCCTTAATTACCACCCACTGGAAACCTGACAGTGTTGTTCCAGGTTAAACTTTGTTCTGCAAGCAAATGTATTTATCCAGCATTTATCTCTGTCCCAGAAGCCTTGAGCAGCTCAACAGGTATGTTTGGAAAGAGCTGTGGCTGTGGCTGGGGCTTCAGCAGCTGCTGCACCCCAGAGCTGCATTGGGAACCCAGGATGGCCAGGACCCTGCCAGGGGCTCAGAGCCCTGGGACGGAGCCCAGAACACCTGAGGGTTGGATTGTGACCCATGGAGCAAATTACCAACCTTGTATGGAGATCTGCAAGCCACAACAGTTTAGGTAGAATAATAAGTGAAGTTATCAAGGGGTGAAAAGGCAGATTTTGGGTTTCTGGAATGGGGGTTCAGGAGGCAAGAGGGAGGGATCTGGGTGTGTCCAGCCTTTCTCCTTCTTCTTGGCCTCCATCTTCTGCTGTGATGTTGGCACTTTTAGATTGGTCTAGAGTAGAAGCTCACAGTCTAACACAGGTGATGGGTATTGGGAAGTGATTGCAAACATTGTACACACAGTTTTTAGTGTAAGGACATAACACCTCCCCTAGGGCAGGCAGAGTGCCTGGAACTGCCCTGCTGGATGGACTTTGGCAGGGCAGGGGAACATCTTTTATAGATAAGGAACAATGAACAACCTTGAGACCGAGAACTGAAGAGCCCTGACTCGTTCTTCAAGTGCCAGGCTGGGAAAAGAGGCTTTGAACATCTCTGGGGGTCACAGGGAGCAGCAAAGATCCCAGAGGTGCAGGCCCTGCAGAGCCCCAGGCTGTGCACAGGGCCCAGACCAGGAATGGGCACTCATGGACAATCCCCCAAGGCCACAGCCAGCCAGGGATGTCCACAGCCACTGACTCCAGGGGGGAACTCCTACAGGCTGGAACTGAGTTCCATTTCCCCTAGCAGCAAAGCAAGGCTGGTATTTACTGCAGAGAGCATCACAAGGCTTGTATAATGCTGGCAGAGTGCTGGGAGCATGAAATATGCTCACGTCATTAAATATGTGACAGATGTACCTGCAGAGAACTCATTAATTCTGATTTCTATTCCTGTTAGTCTAGAAATATTAGCATCTAATTGTTAGTTTCTAAAATATTCTGACAAACTTTTTTTAACTGAAAAACTGTGTCAGCATTTATTTTGGATATCAGATGAAGTCTCTTCTCTTGTATGCCCCTCAAGTAATGTGTTACAATAACCTCAATTACCTAACAGAAAATGGTGGGGCCTCAGCAGAGAGGCTTTAAGGAGGAGCTGGGAGATCTCTGTTCAGTAAATGCAAATGAAAAACCTTCAGTGGATGAGGAAATTCAGAAACTGAAGGCCAAACCTGCTGCATGTGTGAGACACAAGCCCCATGGCAGCAGTGTCAACATTCTGAGGTTTTACTCAGTGCCCCTCAAGGAGCAAAGGGCTGGGTGGGGGCACAGCCAGCAGCAGGTGCTGTGTGCTGGAACTGCAGCCAGAAAGAAATCCAAAGGCATTTGCACATCTTCTCTTAAAGAGCATCCCGTGGAACAAAGACTGATTTTCTCTCCTCTGATGCTTTTCCCCCCTGGAAGTCTCAAGATCAGTTCATTCTACACAAAACCTAGAGCCTGGAAGTAACACCAATAGCTGTGTACAAAACCCTGCAAAAATGAATTTATCCATCCTGGTGGCAGACAGAGCTCACCCTCCCAAACTCTGCTCCCCTGGGAAGGACAGCAGGACACCACATGTTGTTCTGGATAACAGCATATGGGCACCAGGAATTTACTGGAGGTTTCCCCAGACTGCAGCTTTGGGGACAAAATCTTCTTTTAGCTTAGACCACTCAGCCTGCCTTGCTAGCATCTGTTGACTTGAAAGCCTGACAGAGGAAAACTTCATTTAACCAGAAAGATACCAAAGAAAACTTCATTTAACCAGAAAGATACTAGAAAGATACCAAATATTCAGCAGCAGCACCTTTGTAAACACTCAGTAAGAAAACCAAACTGTACCATGAAATAGAAACACAATTTGTAGCAATTACAACCCTGGTCAATAGCAAAGCTGGAAATAAACTTACTGGCCAACAGATCTTTGCAGGCAATAAACTGTTTAACTGTTTAATTATTTGGGGAGGTAACTGAAGAGAAGGGAAATGCACGGAGTAAACAAGTGGGAATGCAAAGATTTGCACAGCGTGGCAGCACAAGTGTGGACAGGAGAAACCCCAGTGTGGGTTTGCTGAGCACTTTCCCACAGTGCAGGTACACAGCAGGGAGGTGCTGCCTTTGCATAGGCAAAGCAGGGCAGTTCTCCCTCTCTCCCAGCTCACTGCCAATTATTAATTCTCTATTGGATTGTTCTGTTGATCTGGAGCACAGGTCTCTCTTTGTCCATGGGATAATGAATGCTCCAACATCTCCAGCAGTGACAGGGAGGCCTCTGCCAGTGGCTCCAAAAGTCCCAGAAGCTTTTCTCCCAAGTGTGCTCAGTGAGCAGCAGCACTTCCCACAGGATCTGAGGGGTTTTACTGCCACAGGTTCATTTTTAATTCTGCCTAAATATTCACTGGCTCCACATCCACCTTTGCCTTTTTGTTTGATTAGGATTTTGGATCAGCACAGTGTGATACCTCACCATGAACAGGAGTTCCAGCTCTGCCCATTCCTTCAGGACCTTGCACATTGCAATTTCACAGGACTCAGAGGCCCAGCTGAGGGGGATGAAAGTCTTTGAGATCTGTTTCTAGCAGTACCATAACTCAGAAACCTCTAACAATATTTGTACTTTGGGAAACCAAACCAAATTTGGGTTCTTAACTAGCATCATCAAAAAAAGTGGCTTTTTCTGTGAAACTAATCACAATGCATAAGAAAATGGCACATTGAATTTCTGAACTACTGCTAAGCAAGGAAGCAAACCTTAGGACAGGATAACATTGGTGCTTTGAAGTGCAGCAAAGCTGAGAAAATGTTTTTGACAGGTCTTAGGAATGGACTTCTGCTCAGCTTGGCACATTTTCCTTGTGCCATCCTGAACTATTCTGAGAATTACAAAGGGGACACATGGAAGAAAAGAGACAAAGGGGCTTGTAAAGGGTCAAATAGTTCAACAGAAGGCAGAGAACAAATGGAAATTACAGACACAGTTTCAGACTTCCAATCCCATGTACAACTTCAGTGCCATGCCATTTGGGCTGTGTGTTCCACATCCTTGGGTAGGGAGCACGTGCTACAATACACTGCAAACAACCCATCAAAAGCAGCTCCTGCTCTCTGTGGGGTTTTGTCTGTAGGACTATTGAAGGGTATTCCTGCTACTCTCCCAGTGAAGCTGTGAGAATAAACGGGACCAGCTCCCTCTGTCACAGACAGCACAATGCTAAAAGCTTTAATAGGCTGTTTGGCAGGAGCCAGCCAGAATGGATTCAGCTGCTCAAATGGTGCCGCTGACACTTTGCCCTTCGCTCCCCCTGTTCTTATCTTTCCCCACAGAAAAATCAGCATGGATGGTGCAAGCTGTCAGCTGTGTGTCTGTAGCCAGGCTGCACCGCAATGGCCCTGCTGCACAAAGAGGAATTTATTTCCCAAGTATATTTGTAATCTGTTGCTATTAAAGGTTTAATTAAATATAGCTTTAGGGCACTAATTAACACATCATAATTACATACTCTTTCCTCCACACCCATCATCTAGCAAATATACAAGATTAAATCAAAATAGGCACCCAAAGTACATTCATGGCATAGCCTCGCTTCCTTCCCATTGAAGGCAACAAAAAAGTTCTGAAATAATCGGGCAGAGAATTCTGCAGAGAATGAATTGCCTTACTAAAAGTAAATTTTTATATCTTGACAAGATGGCATTACATGACAGTTTTAGTTTTCATTTATGGGTCACAGTTTTATTTTCAGTCCTGCTGGCATTTTAAGGCACATGGGACACACCAGGGAAAGGACACCTGAACAGAACTGTGCAGACGCTTTGGGTACCCTGAAACAGTTAAAAAGAAAGATATGCAGGGGAAAAAATGATCATCCAATTCAACAAAACCAACTGAAGCTGTACATCAGATAAAACCCAATATAAACACTGTGGTTTTCCAACCAGAAAAGGGCCAGGCAGTTTTTTGCATCCCTCACAATTAATAGGCCAGAGTACTGTTCCCAGAGTTCTCTACTCCCTCAAGAATGCTTATCTAACCCATCTTTAATCCCTCTGTGTTTTCACCTGAGTGCTGAGCAAGAGAAGAAAGCTCCACCATCCAGGCTCCCATCTCATTCTCTCCAATAGTTATGAGAGCAAAGAAATATTTGAACACATGTTGCAAAGCATGACTAAGAAAAAAAATCATTCCTGACATGCCATCCCTATTACACCCACCCAAGCAATTATTTATTTGCAATGGCCTGGCCTTCTGCAAGGCTTTACAAGGAGTTTTTCTGCCACATGAATTTGTTTCAGATAACTCACTCCTTAATGAAGCCACGTCTGGAAGGAGGGATTTTATTTCCCTCCTGCCATGGGAGGGAAATAAAGCATTACCCTGTGAATGCCGCAGTTCTTGTGTGTCCCTGTCACCAGCACTGCAAGCAGCCCCCACACAGCTCCGGTTCTCACACGGAGCAGTGGCTGGGGGTCGCTTTGGTGCCCCACTTGTTGCTGTAGGATTGAATTCCAGGAGACATCGCACGCGGAGCTCCTCGGGAGCCGCCCCGGGGGACACCGAGCCAGGAGCGGCTGCGGCACTCGGTGTTCTCGGGCGCCACCTGCCGGCCACGCACGGATCGCGGCCACCTCTGAGCTTCCAAGAGGAATTGTCCCTTCAGGGGGGAGTGCGATACCCGAACCTCCAGCAGAGCTCCCAAACGCCCAGCAGAGCTCCCAAACCTGCCATGGCCTGTCCTGTTTGTGCTGCTGCCCGTACCCCACCGTGTGTCAGCAGCTGATCCCAAGCCCCAGAATGTTGTAGCTCTCGACCACACGATCCGAGCCTTGCGGTCACTCTGAGCCGCAGCGAGGCTGATTGGCCCCGTGTGGTTTGTGCCAGGATCTGGGCTCAAAGCCGTGAATCCCTTAAGACCACGGGTCCCTGTTTCCCTGAGCTCCCAAACACTGCATGCCAGACTCCAGTTCGTGCCTATTCCTAGCCCAGACTCTCTGCAGACAAAGGCATCACACCCCTGCTCTGAGAAGGACAAACTGCTGTCTGTACAGATCTCTGTCATTCCAAAGCCAGCACAATAAATACCTCCAAGAGCCAGATACTCCCATGAGGCACAAGAGAATTTGGCATTATTTGTGTGTGACAAACATAATCTAAATTTACAAGTGTATGAATCAACCAGGGAATTTCCCAAAGCATTTTGGAATGAGAAGACCATTGAGCTGCTCCTCTTCAAAAAACCCTCCTGCCACATGTAGGCTGTAGAATGAGGAAGAAATTCAGCTCTAAGATTCTCTGCTGATGACACAAAACTCAAATTGGAAACATCAGCTAAAGAAAAATACAAACCTGTTCCTACAACCACAGCTATGAAGACAAATTGCACATACTCACCAAATGGAAATGAGAGTATATTTAATAGCAGGGCTTAGCAGAAGCAAGTGTACAACCATTAAACCCTGTCATACATTTTTTTGCCAAAGGATCAACACTAAGAATAACTAAACCCACCCTGTAAGTATCTCAGTGCAAAGAGGATTTAGACATGGGCAACTAATGAGGGATGTATTAATCCTGATGCATAGGAATATTTATACCCATACTGAGTGCTGAAGAAAAATCCTGAATATAACCTTGTATTCAAATATTCCATGAGCAGCTGCCAGTTCCTGTTTGCACCTCAAATCCCAGCCTGGAATGCAACTGCTGGGATGCAAATTCAGCCAGCATTACTTGTCTGGGAGTGTCATGAAAGACCCAGAGCTGCTGCAAATGGCCAAGCAGTGCTGGCTCAGCTCCCACAGCCCTGACCCTGCTGCTGTGCTCACACACAGTGATCAGCTCCCCCCACCCACCCTGCTCTTCTCTCCAATGCAGCTTCAAACACCCCAAAGGAGAAACTGTCATCTCCCCTGAGATTGTGATACCCACATTGTAAAGAAATTCTCCCTCCTAACCAGAATAATTTAATTTTTTGCAGTTTTCAGTTCAATACTGATATGACTGTAAATAATTCCATTCAATTTTTTGGGTTTCTGTTCTGAAGAGATCAGTGAAAAGGAGCTTTTTGTATAATAAAAAAAATTAAATCCCAAAACAACTCCCCTGGAGGAATTAGAAAGGAAAGGCATACAGGCTATAGAGCCACCAGCTGAAGGACCACAGGATGACAGTCTTTTCTCCCTGAAAAATAAAGCTATACCTGTCTTCTGACATTCCTTCAATCTTTTTTATGAATTCATGGTTGTTTTCTTGAGCATTCCCTGCAGTTCACCCAGAAACATTTGCATTATTTGATTTTCACAGCTCAGGGAGTGCCTATGCTCCTTTAAATCTCTGTATTCTCTCCTACAGTTTTCTCCTGTTCTGTTTTTCTCCCATCTCAAAGTTCATAAATAATATTAAACTTTCCTCAACTCCTCCCTCACTTGCATCCAGGTCTCCTCTTTCAGCTTTCCCTTCTGTGCAGCACCACAGAGCCCATCTCTGATCTGGAGCCACCAATTCTTGCACAGATGAAAGGGTAACAACACAAAGCCAGCTATTTATGTTATATATGTATATGGATGTGACAGGTACATTGCAATGGAATAATGTCACACATTCATGGTACAGAGTCACAGCTTCCCATCCATGTGACATCCTGGATGCTGTGCCCCAAAAACTTAAATACCCAATAAGTGTGTATTTAATTATTTAATAATTATTTAATTATATAGCAATAAGTGCCTGAGATTGCAGCACAGAATCACCATCCCTTCTGCCAGATCCTATCTCCTGTGCTTTCCATAGCACTCATTGCCTTGGATACCACTCCTAACTAACTTAACTTTTCTTCCCTTTCTGGCACCTTTCCACTTACCTCACCACTCCCTACCCTGATGTAATAAATTCTATTTATTCCTCTTATTGGCTCTCAATTCTACATCTCATTCCAAAGAATTCCCTCAGTGGGGACTGATACGAATGTAGCCTGTCACAGACATCTTTTATGAAAAATCTTTTCTCCTTTGGATGTTTCCTCCTGAGAAGCTGAGAGGCCTCAGGAACAAAATGTAAACATTGGTTATCTGCTGCTGTGGGATGCAACAGGTGCATCTGGGATTGGTTTCATGTGGTTGTTTCTAATTAATGGCCAATCACAGTCAGCTGGCTTGGACAGAGAGTCCCAGCCATAAACCTTTGTTATCATTCTTTTCTCTTTCTATTCTTAGCCATCCTTCTGATGAAATCCTTTCTCCTATTCTTTTAGTAGAGTTTTAATATAATATATATAATCAAATAATAAATCAAGCCTTCTGAACATGGAGTCAATATTCTCATCTCTTCCCTCATCCTCAGACCCCTGTGAACACGGCCACAGTAGCCAACTGCTCCTCTCAAGAAATGAACTTCGAACTTGGAGGCAAAGTGTAAAACCTTGAATGAGTATTTGCTCTGCAGCAGTGGCAAAAGCAGCTCCAGCAGCCCCTGCAGCCCCTGGGAGCAATCCCCAGCATGAACCAGCCTGGCAATGTCATTGCTCTGCTGCAGCTTCACTGCCCACTTCAATGGGAAAATAAACAGCAGGAAGTTGGGATTTCTGTCTCACGAGCAAGACTTCATTTGCAGGACAACTATACACAGAACAAAAGACAATCAGGGCTCCAAGGAATTTACTGTCAGAGATGAGACGCAACACATGCACATTTTCTACAAGGGAAGTAATGAGATAATAGTATTGGCCAACATCAGAAGTGCTAATCATGCAATTATAAGCAAGATTTTGTCAGCATTGCTGTAAGAATTCATTTCAAAACTTTCCAAAAATTACCATGAAAATAAACAGTTTGATCCAAACAATGTAATTCTTTGCAATTAAGGGGAAAAAATCTTGTTGTTAATAGTAACTTTGACTTCAATACAACTTCAAAAGATTAAGATTTTTTTTTTACTGTATCTGACATTATGTAAAGCTTTTTTGCACAAAACACCTAACAGAGAACAGCAGTAAAATTTATGTGAAGGAAAATCTGGATCCTTCATAAGATGTGATAAATATAAATGGCAGGTCAGCCAATCAATTTTAATTAACTGCAAATCAGAATTGCAAGGACAGACTGCATTAAGCCTACAGAGTGTTCATGTTCTGGTACTGATGAAATAAAAGTAATAGCAATTAAATCAAATTATAATGAAGAGGTAATGTTAAGATCTAAGAAATAATTATTTTTCATCAGTGTTAATTCAAAGGAATTTCAGTAACAAGCTGTTACTTTGACCAGCTTTGATAAAGGGATCAATACCCCAAATGCAGAAATGTGGGGAGGTGTGTGGGGTTGTGCTTCTTTCCTTTTTAATAATTTCTCACTCCTGTAAGAGGATGATGACAGACACCATCTTCCCTACTTGGTAAACTGTGCATGAAACAGCCTGGTCAGAAAGTGAGAAAACGGCTTTGTTTTCTCACAGTGGACTTGCGAGACTTTTTAGGGAGCTGTAGAAAAACGGTGATAGCTCGTTAGTACAAACAGCCTGCAGGTGGTGTTTTCCTGCGCTGTTTTTCTGTTCTTCTCAAGCACTGCTTGTGAGAAAGATGTTTTTGTTAGTTAGCCAATCAAGTGCTGAATGTGTCTATAAAAGAGAGGATTTTTTGTATGAAATGCTCTTCTGCAAACCAGCCTTTGAGTGAGTTTGTGTCACTTCTGGCTCAAGGGTGACAGCAAACCAGCTACCAGAAGCTTTCTGATTGTGACTTTTGAGGCCACAAGACACAGAGCAAGGTCTGCTGAGAGCCAAGGGGAGGAGAGCCCTGAGTGCTGGCTGTCGCAGACATCTTTTATGAAAAACCTTTTCCTTAGGATTTTTCCTCCTGAGAAGCTGAGAGGCCTCAGGAACAAAAAGTAAACATTGATTATCTGCTGCTGTGGGATGCAACAGGTGGATCTGGGATTGGCTCATGTGGTTGTTTCTAATTAATGGTCAATCACAGTGAGATGGCTCAGACAGAGAGTCCGAGCCACAAGCTTCTGTTATCATTCCTTTTCTATTCTTAGCCAGCCTTCTGATGAAATCCTTTCTTCTATTCTTTTAGCCTTAATATAATATATATCATAAAATAATAAATCAGCCTTCTGAAAGATGGAGTCAGATCCTGGTCTCTGCCCTCATGCCCAGACCCCCGTCAGCACTGTCCCACTGGCAATGGCTCCTCAGCTCCCACTGCTCCTCTGTGGCACAGAGCTTTGCCCCTGGCCCAGCACAGAGGGTGACATGCCTCATGCCAGGGTTACCAGGCAAAGTCACTGCCTGAGCCCCCAGGCCCTTCCAGGAGGGCACCGACACTGCTGGCACCTCGTTCCATCTGCTCACCCCTTGCAAAGGCCAGGAGAGGGAAAGAAGCTGCTCCAGACAGGGAATTTCTAAATCAGCAGAACCGCAGCGCTTTGGAGGGGCCTCTGGCACCGCTCTGTACAACACAACAAACACCTTCTCTGAGACACGTACCAATACTGTCCCTCCCTTTCCTCCACCCTTGGGCAATCTCTGCTCCCACCCTCCCAGCTTCCCTCTGCCGTTGCTGCGCTGCTGCTGAGCGATCCCGTTGTCTGAGCAACGGCGGCTGCGGAGGGAGCGGGGAGAGGGGCCCGGCCCCGCCTGCGGCAGCGGCAGCCCCGGGAGTGAGCAGCGCCCTCCCTATCAGGTGCGGGGCGTTTTGCACCCATCTTTGTGCAATTATAAATAAAATAACCTAACACTCCAGGCTGTCAAGCAAGTGTCGTTTAGCTAATCTACGACACCCAGATTATATTCATAATGCAACCACATTTGTTCTTCTCTAATTTTGGTTCAAGTAGAACTCAGATGTACAAATTAATCAGCAATTAATCTCTAGAATCGGACTGTGATCTAAAAAATACAAATTATCATGCAGTGTCTCTTTCCCCCTCTGCTCTTTTCATTGTGCATTTTAGAATTCAGAAAAGTAACCAGAACTAAAGTGTCTATCAATGACCTTTCTAGATCTACTTCAATATTTGTAGTGTGCTTTCTTTTCATCTTTGCTGTCTGTCTCTTGGTATTTGAGCAATATCTGGTGAAATGAGAATGTAGTCTTGGTGCTATAGCTCTGCAAGAAATAATAATCTCTGCAAGATATCCAGCAGAGATTTCTTTTCTAATATTGTTTTATTGGAAGGAATTTTTTTTTTAATAGCATCCTTCTTACAAGGTTTTGTGTTCCTACAGCTTATGAAACTCCATGGGCTACCTCCCCCTCCCCTTGCTAGTTCATGATCAAAATGTTGGTAATTGACTCCTTGCTGCTGTGGTGATTCCAGGAGGGAGGGCTGTGCAGGTTTTTGTGCTTCTGAGCAACTCTCACTTGCAACATCAAGCACAGAAAAGTCTGTGCTGACACGTCTTAAATGACACTTCACTCTCTTTTTGCTATAATTTCATTTTTACTCCTGAAGGAGAAGCACAGTTAGCTGGATGTCCCAGTTGCACCAGGCACTAATGCTGAGTTACTGGGAAATTATTTGGCCTTTAAAATTTCAAAGTGAGCTTCGTTCAGAATTAATTTACTCCATCCTACCCAAGTGCCTCAGCAGCTGCAGGCTCACTAATCCTGTCCCCTGCACTGTATTTATAGAACTTTATAAAATATTTTTTTAGACTATGCTTATTTTTGCAGAGCATAAAATAGAGAACAACTGGAGTTCAAGCCTGACAGCCCAACCACAAAAACCCCAGAAGATAATCCTTCATTTTTTTGCTCTGCTTTCTCCAGAGATAACCCACTTCCATTTCCAGCTATGCAGCAGAACAACCAGACTGAGAATCACTGGAGCAAAGCACAGGCCACAATTTACGGCTTTCTAAATTCAGAGAGAAGCTTTAATTAATGGAGTCTCAAGCACTGTGACTGTGACCAGACAGCAGATTCCATCCATTCATTTGGAATAAAACTTGCAGGATTTTTCTGGAAGTTTCCAAACCATCAGTCAGAAGTGTTCCTGTCTCTGTGCCTGGGAGAGCCTGGACCATTGGCCAGAGGTGCATTTCCCATGGCTCTGACCAATGGCTACAACAAATCAGGGTTTGAGAGCAGGAAAATCATGGAGTTCACTGAAGGAAGGGACTGAGGCCAAGCACCCTCAGTGTGACTGCTGCATTTCCATGGGATTACAGAGGGATGGAAATAAAGCACATTTACCCCATTAGGTCACCATGCTGATATCTTTAATCTCTCAGGGAAGGATTGCTCCTCCCATGCTGAGATTTCACGTAGAAGGAGAATTTGTCCATGGGAGTACAAGGAAGATAGAAGAAAAAAAGTGAAATAATGGTAAGAGCTTGAAGAAACAACATAAAAAAAATTTAATATCCTGATTTCCCTTAAAAAGCCCTCATGAATATCACATATAGACTCTTATTAGTATAAACCCTCATCAATACATTTATCATTTATCTCTTCATCAACACAAATTCTTTTACACAGAAAACCTCCTACCCATGATTTTCATTTGGTAAAAGCTGTAACACAAAATTTTATTTGGCTTTGGATGACTTCAGAAAACCTCTCACATCACATCAGAGATTTGTGCTTAAAGCATGCAAAAAGCTTAGTTAGGCCCATCTCCACTCCATAAAACTTGTCAGAGTAATATTAAAAAAAACCCTCATAAAGACAAGACTTGAATAAAAATAATATTATCACTTCCTCAAGCTCTAATGAAATTTCTTAGTGAGGGGGAGGAAATCCATCTTCTCTGAGGTAAGGGCACTCAGCTGGAAGTGGATCTTGGATGGGCTTTGTACCTTTTCAGTGAATAATGAATTACAGACAGAAGATGAGTAATGAATTCATTTTGAATCAGAAGAATTCCATGAAGCAGGAAGAACAACTCATGACTTCCTCCTTCAGGTAAGAGTCCTGGGCACTGGGCTATGGAAGTAACCTCCCATTTCCTCTCGTTCCCACAGCTTTAATGGCCCATCCAGTAGGATCTCATTAGTTAACAGCCCAATTTCTGCATAAATCAATGTATAATGCTGTGGCTGACCTTTGGGACAGACTGCAGCACACCAGTCAGGCACAGACAGAAGAAATTCAGCTTCTCACAGGCTGGCAGTAATAAACTGCACAGGACCATGATGCTGTGCACCTGTAGATTTTGTTCATTCTCCAAGTATTTTAGAAACTCAACTACTTTATCATATTTTGACAGTTTCATCCAAGTCAGTCAGGCCCTGAGAAAATGATAAAGTCTAAGTTTGAATAATAAAAAAGAAAAAATAAATATGAGTTCTGCCAGTATCCAAAATGTTTCAGAACCTCTCTTACCACTGAGGTGACAAGACAGCACTCAAGCTCCTCCTGGTGTGAAACCACCAACCTTTCCTTCAAAATCATATCTGAGACTGGAGGCAAAGTTTTGCAAGGTTTGTTTGGATCCTTAAACTTCTTTGGGCATTTACAGATGTCTCTGGCTATTATGAAACTCAATTTCTTCTTTACATGTAACTTTGGGTTTGAATATTGCTAAAATACTGCTTGGCTTTCATGGACAGTAAAAGTACATGGATAGAAGTATATTTCCAGAGAAGTTTTTAGAGAGTTTTTTTTCCAAGATGAAGTGACTGAAAATTCCTGAGCTTACTGAATAAATCATGCATCTAAATTGGTTTAAATCTCAATGGATGTTTGCAACTGAGTCTTGGACTGGGAGACACCAAGCTCTTCTGAAGGAAAGAGAGGCACCCAAGGCCACACCAGCACAATCCTTCTCAGTTTTTATTTAGATAATATTCATTGGACACTGCACCTGAACTTTCTTATGGAGCTTGATTTCTAAAATTCCAGATGCTGAATAAAAAACAACCAACAAGAAATAGCTCAACAACAGAAGCACCTAACTCAGGGCTGCCATTTGGTCCTGCATCCCTGCTAGAAATCCCTGCTGCACTGTGGAAATGGCTACAGAGGGGGAAAAAAAGACTAAAACTCTGTGGTTTGGTGCACCAGAGTCTTGTTTGATTTAACAAACACTTTCACTTCTCAGCTGCTGCAAACATTAAACAAGAACCATGAAATCACTCTGGGGAGTGTGGCACCTCCATCTGCACTGCTTTCTGGCATGGTCAGCTCTGTGCAGTGACAAAGTCAGTGAGTGACCTTTTCATGCACTGTTTGGCCAAAATCTGATCTACACTGAGTTACATTCTGAGGGGTTACACACCTGAGGGCATGTCACTCTACATGTTGCAAAGTGAACTCCCATACCTTTCCCTATTCCTCATCCACACAATACTTCCAACAGCTCTAAAATAGCAATTCTTCCTTTAACTACAGTTCTCTTGAGAACCCTAACTCTGCAGATTTATCCATCTAATAAAAACACTTTTAAAGAGTGCCAAAATGTGTTAAAACTGAACCAAACCAGCAGCAGCTACAAGTAGCTAATTGCTGAGCTAAATGTTATTTGGGAACATGTATCACAGCTCCAAGAGCAAATGGCATTCAGTGTTCTTCCTGTTGATAGTGGCTGTGGGCTGAGCTCAGGGGCTCTGCCAGCAGGCCCCCAGGCAATCTGCAGCTGGCCATCCTTCCTTCCTTAGGGCTGAAATATTCATTTCTTATGGATCAGCCAGGCCAAGCTCTCATACTGGCTCTCACAGCCCAGACCATCCCCACAGCAGCCCAAGGAGCAGGTGAGTCCATGTGACCAAAGGCCACATTTGTTCTAGGCAGGAGTTTGTTGTTTTGACAGGATTTGTTAATTATCTTGATAATCTCATTTGTGCCATGACTGCAGCAACGACCTAGCAGGGAACAAACCAAAAAATCCAAGCACTGGGACCTGCCCACCCTGCATTCCCTGTGGGAGGGAGCTCAGCAGCAGCTCTCTCACACTGACTGCAAACCCTTGTGCAGAGCACAGCAAGGGCAGAACTGATTCACAAACCATTTCCAGCCCATTGCAGAGCTTTCTTCTCCATGGAGAATGTACCTCCAGTGAAAACACAGCCATGCACACAGAACACACCTCCAGGTAAGTACAGCCATGCACACAGAACACACCTCCAGGTAAGTACAGCCATGCACACTGAACACACCTCCAGGTAAACACAGCCATGCACACTGAACACACCTCCAGCCATGGTCGTGTTTACCAGCATGGTAAATACAGCCCTGCACACATCCTCACACAGACAAATAACTGGTACTGGGTGGCAGAAGCATTCTCAGCACTGTTTGTGATGCTCAGAGTTTCCTGCAGCTCACCCAGAGCAGGAGGATTCCTCCCTTGCCTGCTCTAAGTGCTCCCTCTGTTGTGCAGAGGAGTGACCAGCAAACCTGCTCCATCATCCTGGCATCTTTCTCATCTTCAAGAATTTCATCCTGAGAGAACTTTTCATGCTTATTTTCTCCCCAAGCAAATTGTGTCTCAGCCCAGCCTTACAAAGTACTGCTGGTATCATTTGGAATAACAATGCATGTAAGGAAAATAAACCCCATTTGCCCTAAAAAGCTTTTACTATTCACGTTAAGCAGAACTGTAGAACTCACTCACTGACTTCAACATGGATTAGAAATGCAAAGACTGAGTTGAAAAAAATAAAGGTGATGAAATTAATGACACAGAAGAGAAAGAGAAATAGCATGTATTTTAGTTTAAAAATCCTCCCATAAAATGGTCTGAAATACGGCCAGGAAATCAAACAAGAATTAAAAATGGTGTCATAACTAAGCAGCAACAGTCTAAGGAAGAGAACATGTAGAAGAAGGAAAAGGCCTCATTTTACCACTGACAGGTAAATCTCAGGGGGCTGGAAGTCCTTAGAATATATTGCTTTTCAAGTGAAATTACAGCATCTGTGATTTGGGAAGGACTAATCTAATTAATCAATGGCTAGAAACAGGAGAGAGCTATTTTTGAGCAGCAGCTGCTCAGCAGGCTACAGGAGATGAGTTAATGAACTAATTTGTGGGTTTGGTACCCAGGGATTCCATCAGCAATGAGATCTCAGCACCCAGAAATAGACCTTTGCATTCTTGGGGTTTTCAACAACATTTAATGCTCAGTTCCTTCCAGGACTTGGATTCTTTTGGAAAAGCCTCAAGCTTTTCATCTGTACACACAGAAACAGGTTGAAGATTTCCTTGTCAGTTTTCACAACACACAGAACAGCTGAGCTCTGCAATTTCAGTTCCTGTAGAGAAAGGGCCAAGGAAGAACCTGTGAAAATGGATAAAAAAGGACTCCATGTGCATGGCTGTCACAGCAGCACTTTATAAACACCAAAAGGTCCCCAGAAATGTGTCCTGGAAGGGCTGCATTCAGTGGGATGTGTGAACTGGGAGATTTCAGATTGCTACAGCACACAAACTTCATCTTTCCTTCCCAAATACCCAAGTGACTCCTCAGCTGTTTCACCAGGGACATCACAAAATACACAACATGGATAACCCCAGGACCATCTCATCAATTCAGAGTCAAAACAGTTAAAGCCTTAAAAAATAGTAATAAAAAAACCCACCAAACCAAACAATCACAAACTTTATAAACGAATAGATTTATATGAAAAAAGATTTTTTAAAACTGAAGATATTTTTTTAGGAACTGAAAAAATCCCCTCAGGCAGATAATTTTTTATGAGACCCCTTTTGCAGCATTAGTTAAATTCAGGTTTTCATGTTAGTAAGGTCATACATGAGCATTAGCAGCTGCCATATGCAAATAAAAGAATGGAAACATTTAAAAATACAAATGAAAGAAGCCAGAGAAATTAAATTATCAATGTCTTAATTAACATGTTTTGCACATAAATATTAATAATAAAATTTTAAATTAAAATATATTCTATTTTTAAAATAATTAAGAAAAAATAATTTTAATTAATAATCTTTTCCTACAGTATAACAGAGCTGAGGGCTCAGATTCCAGAGCTTTTAATCTCCTGTGAGAAAAAACTAAATTCCTCTAACTACTCTTGATTGTGGCAATAAACACCTCCCATTCCCACTTGGCTGAAGTGAGGATATCCTTGCAGACAGTAACATACTGCATTATCCACTGATGTATTTTTGGATATGACATTTATAAAGAGAGAGAATGAAAAGGAAAACAACACTCTAATAAGTATGGCATAAGGAAAATAAAATGAATAGAGAAAAGAACAGAGCAGCTTCATGGTGCTGCTGTAAGATAACAAAAACAGCCCCAAAAGCAAAGCAATGTCATTCAAAATGATGAAAATGCAGAAAGTTTTCATTCTGAGGCAGTCTCTAAATTCACCTGAGATTATTTAATCACCAATATGATTTAAAACTAAGGTAACCAGCACTTATTTGGACAGCTACAACACCATTTATTTTCTCTGGGTGGGCACCAAATGTCCTTTGCACTTACAGCTGTGGAGAACCAGGGAGCAGGGCTGTGCATTTTAGCATCATAAAATACCCATCCAACTCAAGATTTAAAAGCAGAGCCACCATCCCTTTTTCCTAGCCATCTCCAAAACCTAGAATCTTGATTTGTTCTAGGCCTTTCCCATCTCAGTGTCTGAAAAAGGCAGACATAGGCAGGCAGGCAGGAATCCCTCAGGAATTTCAGCAATAACCTTTGCACAGAAGGGCTGGTAATGCTCAGGGCATGTGAGATAAATGTCATGGGTCTTTTCAGTTTTGTTGATTTTCTCCTGGTTTAGGACAGCTTTATCATTTCAAAACTCCCATAAAATTACAAAAAGCAGTTTTTGAATCCTACTGTTATTCCTGGGATTAGGAATTCATTGTAGTTACCCTGACTCCACTGCAGTGTTTACAGGAGCACAAAAACCAGCTGAAAATTTATCCTTTACTTGAAAACTATTTGTTATCTTATGAAATGCATTGCTGTATACAATATAACACTCCTCAGATAGTCCTTACCCAACACAACCCACTTTCTCATTTTGTCACCAAAACACAGAAGGGTTGAAATTGTTAAAGTCGCCTCAGCTGATTTATTCAAGCAGATCCTGATTCTGCTTTAGCTTTTCCCATTGTCGACTCACAAGCATAAAACCACCTAACAAGTAATTTCCAAATCGTGGCTCAGGGCTCCTTTATTCCCAATTTACCCATGGCTTTTCTAGTTTTAAAAATCTTTGCCCAGATATAAACCTGGAATTGATCTTGAGGAATCTGCAGGTGGCAAAGTGGCTGTGAGGCGTGTTTAAACTGCCTTCTCAAGAATCACAGCATCGAATTCTGGGATTTTAGGCTGCAGAGAATCACAGAATCCCAGAATGTTTGGATGGAAAAGAACCTTAAAGCTCACCCAGTTCCATCCCCCGCTATGGGGAGGGACACCTCCCACTAGACCAGGTTGCTCCAAGTCATGTCCAACCTGACCTTGGCGGAGACGCAGGTAAACCTGCTAGCCCTAGAATAAAAATTCCACCGACAGCCACTACAGCGCACAAAACAACCCGAGTGACGCGGCTGGAGAATCCCGCCTTCACAGCGGCTCCTCCTCCTCCCTCATGGCGACTCCTCCTCCTCCCTCATGGCAGCCCCGCCTTACCCGTCACGGCAGCACCTCCTTCTCTCCTCACAGCGGCTCCGCCTCATCCGTCACGGCAGCTCCTCCTTCTCCCCTCACGACGGCCCCGCCTCACTCGCCATGGCAACTCCTCCTTCTCCCCTCACAGCGACTCCTCCTCTTCCCCTCATGGCGGCTCCTCCTCCCCTCACGACTGCCACCGCGGTGCACTGTGGGAGCCGCAGTTCCCGCCCACTCCTCCCGCTCCGGGACTACATCTCCCAGCAGGCTCGGCCGCGGCTGCTCCTGGCGGGGCATGCCGGGAGCCGTAGTCCCAGCCCGCCGCACTTCCCCTGCGGCGCGCACGGAAACCCCGTGCGTGCGGGCGCGGCGCTCTCTCGGGCCCCCGCCGCCATTCCGCGAGCAGCGCGGGCAGCCCGCGCTCCGGTCCCGCCGTCCCCGCCGTCCCCCGTGCCCGCCTCGCCATGCAGATCTTCGTGAAGACCCTCACGGGGAAAACCATCACCCTCGAGGTGAGCCCCCGCCGCCGCCGCGCCGCCCGTGCCTGCCGGTGCTCCGGAAGGCGGGGATGTGCCGGCCGAGCCCAGGATGTGCGGAGAATCGCGGCCCTGCGCTGCCTCGGGCGGTCCCGACCGCGCGGCGGGGCCCGGAATGGCCGTGGCAGCACCGGGCCTGGGCCGGGAGCGCCTCGTGGTTTTTCGGCCTTGCTGGGCTGATTAAAACGTGCAGCGCGTTCTGATTCTGGTGTTCTGTTTCATACTAGGTTGAACCTTCTGATACTATAGAAAATGTAAAAGCGAAGATCCAGGATAAGGAGGGTAAGTTCTAAAGGCACTTATTGACTATTATATATTGATATCAATTAGTATATGTTATATACATTATCTTGTCCTGCACTCTTGTGGATTGATGTGTGTCTTACAGAGATATAATTCCCTGCAACAATCTTGATTTTATTACAGCATGCCGTAGCTCACATCCCTCATTTATTCCTGATTTCTGTCACCATCAGGCATCCCTCCGGATCAGCAGCGGCTGATCTTCGCTGGGAAGCAGCTGGAGGATGGACGCACACTGTCCGACTACAACATTCAGAAAGTGAGTGGGAAAGGCAGGAGCTGGCACGGGCAGAGCTGACTGAGATTTGCTGCTGAGATTGAGAAATGTCTCTAATAAATTCAACCAAATCAAAGGGATTGGAGTAGTGTTGATGCTGGGAGTTTGGGATGCCACCTTAACAAAAAATAATCCTTTTAGAGCTTTCCTATGTGCCTGGCACTCGAGATGCACTTTCTCTAGGTAGAAGGAAGAGGCCTGTTTAAATGCTGCAGTTGCCTTGAGAAAGCATTTTGAGTCCGTTTCATGTGCTTTACAAACAGGAATCAACCCTTCACCTGGTGCTGAGACTTCGTGGTGGTGCTAAGAAAAGGAAGAAGAAGTCTTACACGACTCCCAAGAAGAACAAGCATAAGAGGAAGAAGGTTAAGCTTGCAGTGCTCAAGTACTACAAGGTAGGTAGAACTAATCTGGGGGGGAACTTGATAGAAACTCAGCTCTCACCAGGGAGGGTGTGGAGCCTGTAAAAGGTCTGCACAGATCCTGTGTATTTAATATTTAAACTCCATGTACTTGTGTTAAACCAAAGACCCCACAGTCTGTTGCATTTGGGCACTTCTGACACGTACCTCAAGAGCTTTGGTGTAGCTGCTGTTACAAAAACTATTATGCCAGTGGAAAGTACTCAAAATGATTATTGTTTTTGAAAGGAGGGTGTATGTGAGCCATTGTCTGTCTGTCCTGCCAGGTGGATGAGAACGGCAAGATCAGCCGCCTGCGCCGGGAGTGCCCCTCGGAGGAGTGTGGGGCTGGAGTCTTCATGGCCAGCCACTTTGACAGGCACTACTGTGGCAAGTGCTGTCTGACATACTGCTTCAACAAGCCAGAAGACAAGTAAATGTACCAGACAATAAAAATCTGAACTTGTGTATGGCTGGAGGGTTTCTTTCTGTGGCGCTGCGTTTGCTCTCTGCTGATCAGTGAGGAAGATCGGTGGGGTGCTGCCAGCCAGCTGGGGTGAAATGCTGAGGGTAAAACTGAAGCAGCAGTTGGATTTAAAGAATATTGGGTGCCAGCTGTGAAAGGAAGAAAACCAACACCCAAGCTAAGTTTAAAAGTGGTCTCCTTAACGTGAGACAGTTCTGATGTGGAAAACCAGCAATTTCAGTGGTGCACAGTGGGTCAGGGCTAGAGAGTGGGGTGACATGGTGACAAAATGCAGCCAACACACTGAAATACTGCACAGCAGCACTGGGAGGGGAGGGAGGAGATGGCTCAGCTAATTTGGAACCAAGAGATTGTCCAGAAATATTTTACCCTGCTGGTTTTACACCCTTGGAGTTACTCCAGTGTTTATCCCATGTTCCAGTGAGGGCAGCTTGGTTGCTTGACATGATGGAAGAGCAGAACATTTTGGATATAAAATGTATCTGAAGTGCTCTGAGGTAAAGAACAGCCCCTGTGCATCTCTGAAAGTTCATTTAATGTTAAGACTTAAAGGCCAGCCAGGATCATAATAAATGTCCTTCAGTGTTCACATGTTAAAATGTCTTTAAAACCCTGGGTCCCAGGACGTTGTCTGTTGAACTTCTTTTTCTTCATAACAGATAATTTCATCTCCAATACTGAACTCCAGATTTTTGTCCAAACTCAATCCACAATCCATTCCTGTTTTTATTACCTGGACATCATCTTTATGGTGCTTCAGTGATGACAAACATCCTACAAAGAGAAAATGCATGAGAGAGAGGCCCCCAGCAGCAGAGCAGGGGTTTGGTTTGCCCTTCCTGCAGGATTAATGTTTCACTCTGGCTGCACAGGGAAAGCAGGAAAATGTGGGGATGGGGGTGCTTGTGGTTAATGAAGTCAGACACAGCTCTCTAGGCAGGCAGAGCCTGTGATGCTCCACTTGCCCACCAGAGAGAGTGGTTGGAAAAGGCTCTGGGAACAATCCCGGACAGAATTCAGGATTTCTCTAGGATCCTTTGCACTGACTTCCCAGGGAACTAGCAATATCTAAAAATACTAAGCACAAATCCACATTTTGTGGCAATTCCACTCACCTTTCCAAATAACATCCCTGTTACGGATTAGCTTAAACTTCATTTTTCTGTCCAGCAGCCCCTTGTGCACTCTGCATCCAGCCACTGGAATTTTGTTTTTTCCTACTGTGACAGAGAAGGTGTCAAGAACAGAAGCTTCCCCTAAAAGGAAAAAAGTAAAGTTGAAGTCCACGGGAATAACAAACTGGCACGAGGTAGAAGCAGGGTGCATTTTTCTAGGAGTATAGAATTTTCCATATTTTGAGGCAAAAATGTATCAATGAAAACTCACCTACTGTAGTCTCCACCAAAGTTGGGGGCAGCCTGCTGTTCAGCTCATCCTTCAAGTCTTCTATGAGTTTGTAGATAATGTTGTGCAGTTTAATTTTTATTCCCTTTTTATCAGCCAGCTTTTTGATGCTTTCATTGGCTTTCACACTGAATCCAAATATTACACCTGAGAAATGAAACAGCTGTCAAGTGCTGACTGCAAGGGATCAGTCTCTGAGCAGTTGAAGTGAAATTCTGCAGCACAGAGTACATTTTATTCCTGTTTCTCTTTTAAGGGGGGACCATTTGCCTCTCCTGCTGTGGCTCATGGGCTGCTACAAACCTATCGAAATAAATGGCCCAGAAAAGCCCACAGAAGGTCCTTGATGACAGAGCTGGAGGTATTAAAGCAGAAAATAACATACATAGCTCATGTATGAAAGATCTCTCTTTCTGGGCTGGAAAACCAACAAGGTTTTCCAAATAAAGCTGGAAGTGAATTCTAAATGATTCTTGCCCACCTGTGGGCACTGGCATGTGCAGTGACCTCACTCTCTGAGAATTATGGGGTATGAACAGCAACAACTGACTCAGTCCTAGGGCCAGTTGCCTCCCTGAGAAAATAATTTTCTAACCTGCTTTTCTAGCTTTGCCCTGTGTGAGCATCATAAAGCAGCCTGAGTGAAGAGCCAGAGTTTAACCTGAACAACTGAATTTCTGGCAAGAGCTTTTCCAAAGTCCTTCCATTTCTGTGGGACTTTGAGCCTCCCCTTCTGCACTGGCCTGATGTTCAAGGAAACATTTTTAACATTCACAAAAATTTACCTTATTGATGCTGCTAATTATTGAGAAAACAAAACCTGGCTGAGGCCTGTGCATTTCAGTAAGTCAGTAATTTCAAAACTGTAAAATGATTTTGAAACACCCACCATTAAACGCTTCAGCAAGGCTGATATCGTTTTCACTGATGTCTCCCATTCCAAAGTAGACAATATCTAGTTTGCATTCATCCTCACAGTCATAGCTGTCCAGAATGTTCAGAATAGCTTCAACTG
The DNA here is from genome assembly GCF_028769735.1 of Zonotrichia leucophrys gambelii. NCBI lineage: Eukaryota > Metazoa > Chordata > Aves > Passeriformes > Passerellidae > Zonotrichia > Zonotrichia leucophrys. Next base: position 102,225,126 of record NC_088172.1, read on the forward strand.
ATCCATCCACATCACCTGCACGGATAAATGAAAGTACTGCTGGCTTTGTGTAAGTCAAGACACAGAAATACAACTAATGTCAACTCCACACTGTGCAACAGAAAACCTTCTGACATCTGTCACTCTTACTATGTTTTCAGTAATATGTTAAAACCCATCCAAACTGTTTGTTAATTCCAAAAATAAACAGGATAAATACAGAAGGGCCAGAGGCTCTACATCTGCTGTCACTGTCAGGTCAGGTTTGCAGGTTTTCAACTACAGTCACTGCTTGAGTACCACTAAATGAGGTTAAACCAACTGCCTCCTATCCCACTTTAATACATAATTGTTATTTTGTTATTCTCCTCTATTTTGTTGATGCAAAATGCTTACAGCTTGGGTTTTTTTTTACATATATAGGGTTTTATATATATATATAATATATATATATATATATATATTATTATATATAATATATATTATATAATATATAATATATAATATATAATATATAATATATAATATATAAAAAAATATAGATATATTTATATTGGGGTTTATATGTATGGGTTTTACTCAGGAGCCCCTGGCTAAGTGCATTGACCATGTTAAGTTCTGTTGCTCTGGCCCTGTGGCAGCACATCCTCCTGCCCAGTGGATGTTTTCTGATGTCCCTGCTCTTATGGGAGTTCAATAAATTTTAAACTGACCAAACTTTTGGTAACAGAAGCTGTGTTTAGTTTAGAGCTCTGTTTCAGACTGAGCATTGGAGAAGCACAGACCCAAAGGAGCAGCACACAGACAGGGACAGCACCTTTCACTATTACTGAGAGTGTGTTTTCATCCATCTCTGTCCTCTCCTTAGGCCTTGAGAACATCAGCTGCTTGTTGGCCTTGTAGAGCACTGCCTTCCTCTGTCTCCAGGTCAGGTGGGCCAGCTTCTGCTGCTGCTTCTCATATTCCACCCTGTGCTCCTTTTGCTTTGCTTCAATCACTTCCAGATCCTTCTTCATCTTCTCCTGTTGTTCAACATAGGTCCTCCAAGCCACAACTTCCTGTGCCCTTTGCTGGGCAGGAAGACACAAACATTACCTTTACATCATTACCTCTGATCATTACTGCATCAGAACACTGCAATTTCATCCTTTCACAGCCTCTCTACAGGCTCACTCATTTTCCTTCACTTTTAACTCCAGTTTTGCTGCACAGATGGCAGAGAATGAGACAAGAGCTTTTCCTCCCTGAGCTACCACATGACTCAAGGCCTATTTTTATAGTATCTCTGCATTGCAGAAGAGAGTAATTGTTCATTCTTTCATGTGGTGCTTTTCCAGCTCTCACAACACCCATCTCAAGCTGTATTTTATGCATTTTCTTTTTGTCAGGCAAGAGTTATGTCTTTCTCAAATTAAAACACTGATCTGCTCAAGTACTGGATTGCTCCAGTGGAGATGAGGACAGTCCAGCAGGGGAAGGGTGGAAAAGAAAGAGGCAAAATGCAAACCCTCATTCCTCTTCCAGAGCATCAGCTCAGGTCCCTTAATCCCCACACTCGACCTTTCATGGGATTATCCAGGTGATTAAAAGCTCTCACTTATTTTGTCACTCAGCTCCTTCCCATCCTTGTGAGCTCTTCACTGAAGAGTTCTTTGTGTACCTCAGACTCTACTTCAAGGATTTCATCTCCTGCTGAAGGGGATTCCTTCCAGCCCATGATTTCCACGGGGGTGCCTGGTGAGGCAGCATCCACAGCTTTGCCATTCTCATCGAACAGGAAGCGCACTTTAGCCCAGGTCTTCCCTGCAACCAGAACACAGCCTCTCCTCAGAGTTCCTCTCTGGATGATGGCTGTGGTGAGTGGACTAGTGAGGAGCAGAGGAGAAAAATAACAGACAAAATTCAAGTGATGTTTCTCCTTGTCTTCACAGCCAGTGTAGGCACAACACAACCAGAACGGATTTGTGATCCATCACTGGCAGAATGTCCCAGGTGTCATCCATAAACTCCTGATTTGTACTCCTGTGATGATTTACTACAGCACTGACCAAATGTTTCAGTGAGTTAAAAAGCCCCAAAATCTGTACTGCACTCTTCATTTCTGCAGATCAATCCAAAATCTGACTTTTGTGAACCCAGCAACAGGATGATTTTACACATTAAGTGAACCAAAAAAACTCCAACCCCGAACAAATCCCAACAACCCTGTAGAATGCAGTTCATTTTTAAAGAGGGAAGAACACCCCTTGTTCATGGACCCTGCCAATGGACCAAGATACTTAAGGGTAGAATGTTATGTTATACAAAACTTGTCATGAATTTTGTATGTATTGACAGTTAAGTCATCATTCCTACTTTTTAAAAGACTTTTAAAAAACCACTGAAGTTCTACCATTTGAAACTATTTCCTGTTACAGGATTTTCATTTCAGGGATGTGAAGAATTGTGCGCCATCACTTTATAACCTCTTGTGCTGCAGAGCAGTATTGGAACACTGCCAAGGAAGTGTCCTGCCTTTATTCACTGAGGCACAGGTCCCTGCCCAGCGTGTCTGTGCTGTCCCAAAGGGCACAGGTGGCACTGCACTCACCCTTTCCCTTTGTCCTTCCGAGACTCAATGATGGTTCCCTCCACCAGCCCCGTGGCATCTGCCTTCAGCTCCAACATCTCTGCCAGAGCAACAGTTGCCTCTGCCAAAACCATCAGGTTTTCCCCCTGAAAATAAAACCACACAAAACCACACAGGATAAAGGAAGTGCCCAAGCAAAGTGGGATCAGAAGTCCAACCCTTAGTGCCAAATTGCTCTATTGAAATGTGAGGACATTCAATACCCAGGCAAGACTTCCAGACATCAGACACAAAACTGCTGGTCTGAATTACCAGCAGAAAAATGAGATATTATGGCTTGCTGGAAGTCTGAGCCTCAAAATACATTTCAGTGTGTTTCAAATAATTCTGGCTCTTGCCTCATGGCAAGAGATCAAATACCAGGAAGAGAAGCATTTTGTTTTCCAGCTGCCAAATAAAAATGCATTTCTCTGCACATATTAGACACCCATGAACAGCATCATTTTTTCTACCACAATCTTACCTTGAGTGCAGAAATATTTACAGCCTGAACATCACCTCCAAACTCTTCACACACCACATCGTGAGCCAGCAATTCCTTCTTTACTCTTTCAGGATCAGCTTCAGGTTTGTCACATTTATTAATGGCCAGGATAAGAGGAACTAAAAATAGAGCACACAAACTCAGCACCAACCTAACCAAAACCTGCTGCTCCCACCAGAGCTGCTAGAAAAGGTTAGAGCAAGTTAGGGGCATTTAGAACAGATTGTCTCACTTGGTGCCTCTTCCCTGAGCAGCCACCCAGATCTGAGCTACCAGGAGGAAGCTGCAGGAGTAACCCATGTAGAGAAGGTAAAAAAACCTAAACAATGTACTCCTGCATTGTTACATATTCATATTTTAGCATCTTTCTGTATTACTGCAACATTCAGGACATTTCAAACATCACAGGGGATGATGAATGGGACTAGCACAGTCACTTCCCAGGTTCTGTGGATCCCAGTCCAAGCAGGCTTTTTTGAGAGGTAAAACAAGGCTCCCAAAGCCCCCCACTCTGTACCTCCTGCATTTTTGGCGTGCTGGATGGACTCTATGGTTTGCTGCATCACTCCATCCTCTGCTGCCACCACCAGAATGACAATGTCGGTGACGTTGGTGCCCCTGGCCCGCATGGCTGAGAAGGCTGCGTGGCCAGGGGTGTCCAGGAAGGTGATCTTCTCCCCAGAGGGCATGTGCACTGTGACAAATGGTACAGCAACATCAGCACTTCAGCCAGCTTCATCTGATCTGTTGTACATCAAGCACCACCCCTTTGAGGGCATTTTAATAATAATGACAGGTTTTAGGCCATCAGGACATTTTAATAATAATGACATGGTTAAGGCAGTCAGGTAATTGTTGGCATGAAGGTCAAAGGTGCTGTTAAATCCTCAGGAACAAGAAAGTGTCCTGGGATCTTCCATAACCCCAAATAATCTAATATCAACTTGTGCAGACAATTAATCTCAAAGCTCTATGTACATAGTTATGACAGGTATCAGCAACAGACATTTTGTGTTATAGTTTCCTTTCTCACCATTTATGTGGCAACGTTTTTCCCCCCAATGAACACAGCCTGCTGTGTGAGATGGAGAGGAAATCGTGTGAGATGGAGAGGAAACTGTGTTTCAGCTGAGCAGGGGGACTTGGGTCATACCAATAAAAGCTCCAATGTGTTGTGTGATGCCTCCTGCTTCCATGGCTGCCACCTGGGTTTTCCTCAGGCTGTCCAGCAGGGTTGTTTTGCCATGATCCACGTGGCCCAGGATGGTGACAACTGGGGGCCGTGGGGTCAGCACTGCTGGGTCTGCAGGAGGTCTGCAATTGCAGCAAAAACAGGAGATGAAATACCAAAAAAATTTAATTGGGTCACACCCACCACAGCACTCGATGCCACACAGTCAAAGCTGCCTGCTCCCCAAACACCTGCAGAAAGGAATAGAATAAAAAGAGCAAAAAAAAAACCGTTCACAACTTGCCTCTTGACAGCATCTGTGTTTTTTCTTTCCTTTTCCTCTTTCAGCTTTGCTGATTTATACTTCATTCCTGATTTCTGAACAATCATCTTGATGTGGTCTTCACTTAAGATGGAATCTGGTTCTACTGAATCAAGGTTAATGTTTGTGTACAGCAGCACTTCATAAACATGATCTGCAGCAAACATAAACACATTTAACAATTACATCCACAAAAACATGTGGGACAAAAAAACCCAACCCACTTCATCAGACTTTTCTATATTTTCTTTGTGCTAATAAATATTATTCACCAAGCAGTTTTCCTTTAGTTAGATTTATCTAGAAGTTGCCATTAATCTAGGTACTTGCAGAGAAGAACTTTTTGCAGATTTACTGAAAATTACTACTCTGTTAGCTGCTAGAATCTTATTTTTCACTCAGATATTCAGGGCTTACTTTTCCACTAACCCCAAAAGAGAAAACAGCTGAAACTCATCTAAAGCACAGAGCAAAGGAGTGATTCAGGGAGGAAGGAAATTTGATAAATCTGATCCCATGCTCCTTTCTTTGGCTGTAGAACACAGAACTATTACAGGAGTCAAAAATTGTTACAGGGAGCAATTCCAGACAAGTCTTGCCACTCCCAGTGAATCAAAGGACTGTTCTAATGAAACATAAATTGCTCCTGAACCCAAGATTCCTACTCCTGGACAGACAGACAGACATGGCTTCTTCACATTTAAATGGCTGGCCTGGACATTTGGATGGCCCAACATCTTTTCTCTTTAGTCTGCACTGTGTCTGCCAGCATTTCCTTTGGGATGGATCCACAATCACTCAGGCCACTGAAGGCACCTTTCCTTTGTCACTGGGGGAAGGGGTGTGACAAATGCTGCTGTTCCTGACCCCAAAGCAGGCTCTCACCTATGTCTTTGCCCATAGCTTGTGCCAGTTCCTCCACAGTCATCCTCTGCCTTATCTCCACTTCACCTTTTGTCAGGGGAATCTTCTTTTTCTTCTTTTTTGTCTCCTGCATGGAATTAGACACAAACACAGGAATATAAACTAAGAGTCAACAAAACCAATATTAAAAAGACAATGGTCTCAAGCCATCTGAGCTAAACACATCTTCTTTAGTATAATACCAATTAATTACAATTAATGAATGAGTTAACACATCATAATGAACATTTCAAATGTATAGCACACTACCCTTAATCGTTTTGCATTTTTAATTTTTCAGGACAAGGACAAAAACTAATAAAACCATTTCCATTTTTGTTTGCAATATTCTTCTCCAGTGTCAGCAAAAATTCATGATGCTACTGGTCTAAGTCATATTTGAGAGGGAATGGCAAAAAATTATACAGGAAGTAAATTTTGTCTCATAGATAGATTTATGACAAGTCTCTATACTCATGAATAAAGTGCTTTTTTCCTTTTTTAATTCAAATGTTCAAACTGAGCTCTTGTACTTCCCACACAAACCCAGGGATTGCTGGATGTCCTTAATTACCTCCTTTGTGGCTAGATGCCTGCACTGTGGTAAGGCAGCACTGATTAATCTGTGTTCTGGCCAGAGCTGTGGATGCAGAGGGAGGGAGCCCAGGGGATGTGCAGACAACTCCACAGGCTTCCATCGCGCTCCACACACCTTCCTGGAGGACAGGGCACGCAGCTGCTGGCAGGCACCACGGAGCTGCACCAGATTTTCAAACCTCAGCAGCAGCCCTTGGTTCATTTCCCCACTGCAAACACAAAGCACACACTGAGGTCAGCCTCGAGGCTCAAGGATCCTCCTTCTCAGGACAAAATGTACAGGAACACGAAGCACAAATGTTATGTTTCCAAACAGGCTTTTTAACAGTGACAAAATTAAACTGTTTAGGAACTGTTCCAGTTTTTCCATTTCCTTCTGCACTTCTCTATGGCAGACGATGGATCTACCAAGAGCTTACAGATCTTTCATCTTTCTCCACCGATCTCTGATATAAAGCATTAATTCCCCCACTGCAGGTTCTTTGACATCTCCTACAAAACCCCCACATTTGTACTCCTCATGCTATGCTGACAGGATTACACAAGTGTCAACTACCTCTCTAAGCCAGCAAAACACAGCTGCTAAATGCCCTTTTCCCGAGCATTTCAAGACAAAAGCACCACTGAAAGACCATGAAAGACCACAGCACGGCAGTGACACCAGTGCTGAGGTGTGCTCAGAGACCTCCAGTGAGGCTAAGCCCTGGCTCAGCTTCTCTCAGATCATCCCATATCTTGTTTTAACCATCTTAACTTTGGTTTGAGTCGTTTTGCCAATTATCCTGTACACCATCCTGAGCTCCTCCTGCTGCCCAGAGCTGCCTGTTCTGCACTGGCACAGGGTTCCCAGGGAAGCTGTGGCTGCCACGTCCCTGCAAGTGCCCAAGGCCGGCTCGGACGGGGCTCCCCGGGACAGTGGAAGGTGTCGCTGCCCACGGCAGGGGTGGAACAGGATGTCTTTAAGGTCCCTTCCAACCCAAAGCATTCTGTGATTCTGTCCTGCTCGGGGACGGACCCTCTGTTCCCTCCATGTCCCCACTCACAGGTGTCCTTGTGTCACCCTCCCAAAGGCAGGGACCGCTCTCCTTCCTCCCAGAATGGCCGCGGGCCCTTTAAAACCTCCCTTGCACTCTGACTCCTGCAGCAGGAGAGCACATGACAAACTTAACCAACCAAACCGAGCTGTTTTGGTGGGGTTTTTAACCCTAAAGAGAACCGCAAAGGGGCTGAATCGGTAAAGCCGAGGGAGCCGCGGAGCTGCCACAGGACGCTGCCCACACAAACACACGAACAACCCAAGGTCAAGGCCCGCTGGCCAAGCTCTCAGCAGCGAAGCCCAGCCAGGCTCTGCCTGCGGAAAACCCTTCCCGGCTCCCGGCGCGGAGCAGCGACATTCCCGCTCCTGCTGCTCTCCTGCCACGGCTCTGCCTGGTTAATACCTGTCAGCTGCAGCCCGACCTCCCCGCGGGGGCAGCGCCTTTCTCCGAGCCCCTGGGTGCCGGCCTTGACAGCCCGCGGAATGAAGGAAGGAATGAGGGAGGAAAAGAGGGAAGGGAACGAGGGAAGGAAAGGAAAAAGCTCCGCGTCCCCTCAGTGCCTCACGCTCGGCGCGCCGCTCTCTGCGCATGCGCCGCCAGGGGGTACGAGGGAACTGCGCAGGCGTAGATGCGACGCTGGGGCTGCCCGGACAGGGGCGGGGCCTCCCCTCACGGGAGGCGGGAAATGCCCTCAGGGGAGGCGGGACACGGACCCGTCACGGGACATGATTTTTCTGAGTTTACGCCCATTCTGGGGCTTTGAAACTTATTTTTAAAAACATCTATTTATTTATCTACACACTTAAATCTGTTTTACTCCTTCCTGCCAGGAGTCAGCAGCTTCCTCTCTGCAAAGCCCTCCCCATCCACACGCAATATAAAGCCTGATTTTTACGTCCTCTCTAATTTGGCGTCTCTAAAATAATGGAGTAGAGAAAGCAAAAATGTAAGGTGAAGCTCTACATGTGAAAAGTCCTTCCTTAATGTTACCTGGTTAATGCTGGTTGTAAAACCCAGGGATAATCCCAGGGGTCTGCCTGATGCTGTGGCGATCCTTGCCCGGACACTGCAAATTGTGTGTGATGAGTTATGACCATAATTTCCTTCACATATCTGACCTGTGTATTTCTCAAAAATAGATCACAAAAAAAAAATTAAATACCAAAAGTTGTGCAAAGCACATTAAAAGCAGTCAGTGTTCTAGCACAGAAGACATGCTGGGAAGCAAGGGCAACTACGAGGGCAACACATCTTGGGACTGAACTGAAAAGCGTTTTAATGCAAAGATAGATTTAGCCTGTGAAACAGTCATCAGAATTTACTGCAAATCTGCTTTTTGAGTTGATCTTCCACTGGATGCTGCCTGGAAATCTTCCTGTGCGCTGCTGTAAGGCTCTGGGAATTAGTGTGGGATCGTATTTTACCCATGTCTCTTCACTGCAGAGTCATACTGTTTTAATTTAAAGCTTATTACAGATTGCCCGTTTTTATGAAGGGTAAACTGGAAACAAATAATTATTTATGTCATAGGTCAGGGCTATGGTTTGGGTTGTAGAAATATTTTCCAACTGTGTGGCCATTAATGTTTGGCATTGTCCCTTAGCTGCAATTCCTTATTATTATTATTGGTTGATTTAAAAGAATACAAATGATGCAGTTTTTGTTTATAGGGTGTATAATGTATTTTGATTTTCTTTTTAGCTTTTTTTTTTCGTAACTTTTTTATCTAGCAGCGTTTTCAGGAAAACTGTGCGTAAGGAGCCATAACCTGAAATTAGAGTAAGAACATGGACAAAAGGATTAAAAAGTAAATATCTGCTTGAAACCAACACTTGAACCAAATACAGTGTGTGCCGAAGCAATGCGTTAATGTCGCTATCTGGGAAGGAAATGGCTTTAAGGAACACGAAATGTATTGAACTGTGCGGGAGGGGAGGCTCAGGTGGGTTGGGGACATATTATATCCACGCTCTGATCTGCAGGGGGGTGCTCCTTAAAAAACGGGCTCAATTTTGATGGATTTGCCGGTTCTTTGGGGCAGGGCGCGGCCGGGGGCGGGGCAGAGCGGGGCGGGCGGGGCGCGATGGCGGCCGAGCTGCGGGAGGCGCTGGAGCGGCGGCTGCGGGACCTGGGCATCGCCACCGTCACCGCCGAGCACCCCCAGGTACGGAGCCTCCTGAAAACCCGGCTATAAACTCTGCCATGCCAGCGGGGCACAGCGGTATCAGGGCGGGATGCGGTTCTGCCCCCGCGGCTTTAGCAGAAGTATCAGTGAGGAAGTTCGCGCAGGGCCTGGCACAATGGCTGGGGACGTTTTTTGGTCGCTTTGACTCTGCCTCCAGATCCGCCCCCTTTCCCCCGTAGTCTGAGAGGCGGCTTGCCCATTTATTTTCCCTGAAGTCGGCGGCATCCAAGATGCTTCCCAAACTTCTGCTCGCTCCCATTTACAAGCCACGTCATTCCCCGTGTGTGGAGCCGCAAACGGGAGCGCTCCCAGCGCTGCCTTTAGAGCGAGGCATTGCTGCACACACGAGACAGAAACGATTCTGAAAGTGTGCCGGAGCAGTTCGTCACATTTTATTCGTGTTCTGTTAAAATTCCTTCATAAAAGGGTACAGCTTTTAGGCCGAGTAGAACATTCAGCATTTTCTAAATATTTAACAAAAGATACCTGCCAGCACACGACTGGGAGTCTAATGGGATACAGAGTCTGACACCGCACTGCTGCCGATTTCCAGGTGTTCACTGTTGAGGAAATGATGCCCCACGTCCAACACATGAAAGGAGCTCACAGTAAAAACCTGTTTCTTAAAGACAAAAAGAAGAAAGGGTTCTGGCTGGTGACTGTCCTGCACGACAGGCAGGTCAATCTGAACGAACTGGGTAAAAAGCTGGGCCTTGGAAGCGGAAACCTCAGGTTTGCTGACGAGAACGCCATGCTGGACAAGCTGCGAGTGGGTCAGGGCTGTGCCACGCCGCTCGCCCTCTTCTGTGACCAGGGAGATGTGAGGCTGGTGCTGGACGCTGCCCTGCTCCAAGGGGGCCATGAAAAGGTCTATTTCCATCCAATGACAAATTCTGCAACCATGGGCTTAAGCCCCGACGACTTCCTGAAGTTTGTGAGATCAACAGGCCACGAGCCCATCATCGTACACTTCGATGAAGACATTAAGTAGAGGAAGTTCATTTTTCTACTGCTACTCATAGATTTTTGTAGAGCAAAACTGGTGAAAAATCTCATTACAAATAAAACTTTTAAAAAAATGGCTTACTCCTTTTTCATTTGTTTCAGTTATGTAAATTTGTAGCATATAATCTGGTGAGAAAAAAAATACTGCCTTTCAGTTATTAGAAGGTTAACAGTGTTCTTAAAAAGACATTTTGCAATCTACCACTAAGTAGCTAGTAAGTAGAAAAGGCATTATTTAAATACTACTACAGTCTTTATCAGTAAATGGATAAAATTAGAATTTCCCAGGCATGGGACTGGCCTTGAAGGTTTAAACTTGACATTACAAGGAAAGAACAAATTCCAAGTTGTAGGACCTGTCAGTACCCCCAGGACAGAGTGACTGTCCCTGCACCCATTTATATCTTACTACACATTGCTTTCTTTTTATTCTTTTTACCTAAAAAACCTATACTACAGGAAATGCACTTGATTGTCATTTTTCAATCAATCATGGTGTGCTGAAGACAGAAGCAGCAGAAATTCCCTCAAGTGCAGTAAACACCCCCTGGCAATGAGCACCCCCAAAGCCAAAGCCAGGGGAGCAGTGAGTGAGGGATGGAATCTGAGGGTGATGGGGGTGAAGGCTTTAGGATGCAGCCCAAGGAAAGTGTCAGTACAAACAAAGCCTCCAGGGCAAGAGCATCAGCATGAACTGAAACCAAAACTACAGGAGCACAAATGAAAAACATGGAAAAGGATTTGTGATCTTGGGTGAATGAACAATTACTATTAACTGAGTAGGAAAAATCATCATCTACAGTAAGGCAAGTTCCTTCACTCACAGCCCTACCACGTTTCATTCATCTGGAAGGATCTGGCACCTTTCTTGGAGCTCTGAGTGACAGAACCCTTCACCATCCAGCAGTTCCAGTTCTCCAGCTCTGACAGACACAAACCAACCCCATCTATCCTGGCAGGCATGTCCAGTGGGAAAGAAGTGACCAAAAATGCTGCAGCTGTAGGAAGAGCACTAGAGAGATGTCCAGATCCATGAGATTTTACAGAAGGGAACATCTGGTATTTAGGAATACTAGGCAGATGAATGAGCTGGACTGACAGATGCACCACTAAATTAGCTCCACATTGATACATTAGGACGTGTCTTTAAATCTAATATTTATCTTCCTCTCTCCCTGCCATTCACTCTCCCTCCCCCTTAAAGTTTTATTTATTGTGGTACCCCTAAATCCCTTAGCACTTCAAAAACAAAAGAATATTAGATTTGACTTGCCAAGGTTTTTAAATGTGGAATGTTTGAAATGTGACAAATTGTTTGAAGGACGTGCACAATCCTGGAATCTGCACTGCCTAAAGTGTGACTAACTTCATCCTCAGAAGGGATCCTGAGACTCATCTCAGCAAAAATAACTACCAGGCTTCAAATACTACACCTGGCTAATCTAGAATGATTTCTTTTTGTATTTACTTATGAAATCAGTCTCTTTTTTTTTAATAGTATCAAAATAGAGTACAGTTAAAAGCTACCCAGCTCTACACAAATCACACAGAACAAACTACACATGGTCCAGAAAAATTCTGCTACAGTTTTATCAGTTTCCTTCCAGAAGAAATACTCACTGCACAATCACCACGACACCAATACCCTTCCAGTAACATCAGTTTCCAGAAAAAAGTGTGTATAAATATACACACACACAAAATAAGAATAAAAATTATTTGGTTTGGCATTTTAATAACATCATTAATAAATGTATACAATGGCAAACATTAAAAAAATCAATATGTAAAGGAAATTACAGTTTTAAATAAGAGCTTTTTAAGTTCTGATTCACACCTCGGTACATTCCTTTAAGGCAGTTTTATTAATATCAAAGCATTATTTACATATACATCATCAGCTACCCCTAAAAATCACACATGAGCTCCCTTTGTTAGGCTGCATCATGTCCCGGACAAAATTTAGAAATAATGATAATAACAATAGGTGCTGGGAATGTTACTAAATCCTCAGAGACTATCAGAAAAGCAAATAGAACACACACATTGTATGGCATGAGAACCTCCTCTGTGACCTGGAACTGGCAGTGCTGGGGTTGGCATTCCTGGGGTACAAAGCTGCCACGTGCATCCCTGGCATTGGGAGCAGCAGGAACTGAAGCTGCTCCCAGGGCAAATTTGGTTTTTTGCATTTCCCTTGAAGGGCACAGAGTGGGAAGGTGAAGAAAGGAAGAAGGGGAACTGGCAGAGCACAGAGAGCCACCTGACTGCTCCGGTGCCAAGGCAAAGCAAAGCAAAGCAGCTTGAGAGGAGCTGAGCTGGCCAGTGGAGCAGGAGGATCCCTGTGTGAGGAAAGGGCACGTCCAGCTGTGCTGAGGGCACTGACACTGCCCAGCAGGGCTCCACACACAGCAGGGTGTGCCAGAGTCATGGCAGTGACAGTGCCAGACACAGGCACCCAGCTGGGACCCTGGCACCATTTGGCACTGCAGTCTCCACCTCCTGGGTCAAGAGCATTTTTCTGTAACAGCAATGTGACAAAGGGCTCTGGCTGGGGGTTTGAGATGCTCTCTGTCAGCAGAGATTGAGGAGAACCCAGGTCCTGAAATGAGCTTGAACTCAGTCATTCCGAGTGAAGAGAGATTTTCCTGATCTTTATGGCCTTTGAATTGTCTGTCATACCCGCTATGCCCTCAGTACAGATCTTTTAGCCCATTTCATCCCAAAGAAAATTTCAGAAGAAACTAATTTTCAAGAAAACAAACAGAAAATCTCCCCTTCTAAAGCTTATTGTGCATGCCTCTTTTTTCCCCGTTTTGAGAAGATTTCAAGCTTTTGAATGCTTTCAACTGCCTTCAGCAGGGGGCCCACCTTCTGAGGAAGCTGCAGGTGACACTGTGCACCTCCTGCTGGACACTCGGAGGTGACACAGGGAACTCAGCCCCTCACACGAGGAACAGGAATGTGCTTACTGGCTTTAATAAAATAGAACAACTCGTTTTGGGTCTCAGTTCCCATCATCTTCCTCTGAGCTCGCTGCAAATCTTTCCAGACAAATATATGCGACCACCAAATGTACCAATAATGTTTGTTGACTTTAATATAAATCAATAATGAACAAAATGTATCTAGTAAAAGATAACCTTAGAGGGAACTGATTGTAAAATGCTTATGATATTATTTACATTTCTTTTTGCCATCAAGAAACCTCCTAAGCCACAATCAGCTCATGTCAAAAGACAAACAGTAAAAAAAAAAAAAAAAATTAGTCAATACACAAACATTGTAAGACAGTCTTATTCTGGAAATGGCATTTGTGGAAAACAGCCTTGTATTAAAATAAAAGTTATAGAAAAACCATACCCGACAATTTCCTGTCAGAAACATCTGAACATACATATGCAGAGTAACTGGGGAATGTGAAAAACACAAAGGACAAACAATGTCTCTATAATACCATTATCCCATGACTCCCACTTCTGTTAGTTACCAAGCTTTTCCATGGATGTAAACAAATTCTTCTCTTGCAGTATGCAACAAAAATCAGCATAAACTTTCTTAAGAGCAATTTCATGCAGATTATGCTAACCAAATAAGGCAGTGAAGTGCCAGTAGCTGTGAGGTTTTTGTATCTGTATATACAGTCCATTTCAACAAAATTCTACAGCATTTCCTTTAGATTTACAGACGTAAATAGAAACTGCTAGCTTTGGGGGGGTTTGGCTAATTATTAGCAGAAGCTTAAGCAAATCAGTGGCTAATTTCAAAAACAGAAGATGAAAGAAGTTTTGTTTTGTTTTTTTTTTTTTATTTTTTCCCCTGGAGTAATTCTTGAGACCTTAAAATCCTCGGTCCTTAGGGAGATGAGAACTGTCCTTTATTCAGTAGATCTTAACAGTGCAATGTGCAATAATTCCTAAGACCATCTACACATTTTCGGCAGTAGACTCCAGTAGAGCTCCTTGATTCAAGGAAGGAAGGAAGGTAGGTAGGTAGGTTTTTATTTCTTGCCTGCTCTAGTCACGAAGAATGTAAAAAATTCCCTTAATTTTTTATTAATGATTCCTACAGTCGCTGTCTTGTTACTTCAGATATAAAGGCTTCACACTGAGATACTGAAGGACACTTTTCTCTCTGTGTTCAGTCGAAAGGCAGAAAGAGAAAAGAGTGTAAGAAAAAGCTTCAAGTGTAGAGGCACAACACACAGAGTTCAGTCACTAACAGCACTAACAGCATGCACCAAAGGGGCTCAGGGAAGTCGAGAAGAGGACAGAACACCAAAACCAAGCTTTATAACAAGACAGATTCCGTGGGGTACTGAATACTCTGAGTTTTGTTCAACGCTTCCTTCAGATTTACCTGTCCCTGTCTAAAAAACTGACTACAGTATTACTTCTTAATGGGATTTCTTTGAACTTTCTTCTTCAGGAGATTGGAAAGCTAAAGCTAAATGTCATTTTTACAGGCAAAAGGCTGAGCAGGACGAGGTTCCCTGTCTCTGGAAGAAGCTCTGCAGAGCCACAGGCCCCAGGCTAACGGGTGAGCGCGAGAGAAGCCAGGGAAGCAAGCAGGATTTACATCTGGTTAATGCAATGTGCTCTGGGGCTGGGATGGAATGCTGTTAGTTTGTTGTAAATGAAATTCATCTCATTTACAGGTTGGGCAGGAAACTCACCACTTGGCCCACAGCTCAGGTAGTGGGTAATAGAATTAGGAGCTTTGTTGCTCCCTAGACCTGCTTTTTGAATTTCTGCTTTCTGGGATAGCTTCCACATCTGCAGAGAAAAGCATTTCAGGTTATTCATTGTGTTTATCAGGACATGAAAAAACCCCTCATGCATTAAAACACATTCTACTCATTAGGAGAGCAAAAGGATACATGAACACTTCCTGGTTGTTTTTAGGAGGAAAGGACAGAGGAGAGGGACAGAAGAAACTCACTGCAAGTGCCTGCTCAGCTGCACTCACTGCCATCCATCTCAGCACTTACAGCAGCCAGGTGTTATTCCTAAAGCCACAGTCAGATACTCATCACCTTTAGCTACACCAACCCTACATTTCTGCATCAATGGAGATAAAAAGCAATAATGAGGTGCAATCACAGCTGACTGGCCCTGGCAGAGAACTTCTTTCACTGTGTTTTGACCTGCTGCACACCGACAGGAACGTTCACATTCAGCTCCACAAAGCACAGAACTGTCTTGGCATGCAACAGCCTGAACATGCAAAATGCAGATCTGAACTCACCAGTCACTGAAAGCAAAGCATCAAGCAAGCCCTGAGCCAGGCAAACCTCAACTGTGAGCAAATGGCTGAGCTGAACAACAAAACCTCTCTGGGCAGCAGCCACATATTTAGTGTTTATCAGTATCATGCAAAGCCCTAACTCAGCACTGCCCAAGGCAGCAGGAACAGGGAATGAGCAAGGGCTCCATCCTGCCATGCACATGGCCCTGAGGAGCAGCAGGGATTGGGAATGGAAAGAATTCCATGGAACCTTCCCCTACTTGAACAGAGACAGACATCCACAAACATCCAAAATGTGAAGGAGAAAAAAGATCCTTCTGTCCATGACAACATTTTTTTTTCATACATAACAAGCAAATGTTGACAAGACATTATTCAGAGCCATTAAACACTCTCTTGCAGAACATTCTGCTGCTGCTGAACTCAGTGGAACAAGTTCACTCCTCAGAACTCAGAACTGAAATGCAATTCCTTGCAAATTTACAAATCAGAGCAGAGTGCCTCGAGCTGGACAAGGTCAGTGTCTCCAGCTCCAGCAGACTGCAGACACTGGTGCTCCAGGACACTCCTGCCTGGCCATTCCAAGGCCCTTGGGGTTTAGGAGGGAAGCTGAGGACAATACTGGAAGTTTTTGTAGGTGTGACTGTCTAAGAACCTAAGCAAGAGGAGGAGGCAACAGCACACCCAAGGTTTCTGCAGCCAGAGCTGACCTAAAGCAGCTGCACACCTTGTTCTGAGCAGTGGCTCTGCAGGGCACAGGAAGAAAAGCCAGAGCCTGGCAGCTCAGGGTGAGTTTGTATTAAGGGCTCTATAGGATTGTAATTCTTTAAACAACCTGCAAAACGCTTTGTGCACACATCACTTGGGACGCTGGTGCTCCTCACCTCCAACCTAATCCCAACACAAATACACATGGAGAGAAGTCAAACCCAAGACTAGAACACTGCTCTTGCTCTGTGAGAGTAAACATGTGTGAAACTGAGATGATACAGCTCAGATTTCTCATTATTTGGCTGCTGAGATAGCTCCAGAGGGAACACAGCAATAACTGACTGTGCCCAGTGCTGGGGGAATGAGAGATTTATCAGCCCAATAACAACAAGTGGTGCAGACCTGGGGAAGGACTGTGCCACATCCTCCAACCAACATTTTATTCTCCACACACATTCAGTGTCCTCCCCTTGCTCCTGAACTGCAGGGCTTCCCATCCCAAACAAAACAGAGCCCTGCCAGACTCCCACATGGGCTATCTGCTGCTCTTCCTTGGGAGCTATGGATTCACTGCCCCTCCCTAATTAAGCACGAAGGAATTCAAAGTTCAGCCCACACAGTGGTTCTGTGACTGCCACAAAACTGCTGGCAGAATAAATGCAATTGTACAAAACAGAATGTGACACTTGTTTTCAATATATATTTTCAATTTTAATTATTTTTCCTCTAGCTATACTGTCATTCCAATTTTTTGTAACTGCCATAACCAATGTTCTCTTGCAAAGAAGTGCTCATGTCCAAAGCCTAGTGTAATTATAGCTCAAATCTGATACAATTTTAAACTCTCTTTGAATTTACCATTGAGAAGTTCCAAGCATGTGCAGAGACAGTGGCACATTAACTAATTACTTTTCAACATTTCTCTTCAGCTGCTCATCTGGAATTTAAGGAGTTTTTTGCTGAAGTATTCATATCCTCCCATAACCTTGCAAGCAACTTTGTTATTTTTTCCTTTATTTAACTGTATTAACTTAACATTTTCTGATTTTGTTACACCAATTGTTTTCTATTACATCAGTGGTACTTCCATTGAAAAGAAAAAATTAATTTCCACCATACTCAAGACAGTTTTTTATTCCTATGCATCACAAGGAGCCTGTTATTTGACCCCTGATAAAACCAAACACTTCACCACAACTGTACCCACGACTGGAAAGACAACGCAGACCAAGGGGAAAAGGTGGAAAAGGTCATTTTTTCATGACAAGTGCTGTGCATCATACAACTATTTATCACCTCTTTGTAAGAATTCTCATTTCTGTTCAGGATTATGAATGGTCTGTGTGTTTATTACTCAGTATGGACAGTAATTAATATTTACTGTGCAAACTAGAGGCACTGAATTACTTAGATTACTGGGCACTTGTTCCTTGTGCATTTATGCCATGACACAGCATAAATGAAAAGGCTAAGAAGACATTGAGATATCTCCAAATGCTTCTTTCCATTAATACCCCATTTTTGAAAGAAGAAAAAAAAGGGTTTTTTCCCTCTAGGTAGATATTCAGTGTATTACTGAGAGCCCAGAGAGCTCGAGCTCCCCTGCCAGTGCTGTCCTTGTCCCAGGAATGCTGCTCCCTGCGCCGTCCCGGGCATGCGCTCGCTTTAACATGCAGCAGTAACCAACAGGAAAACACCAAAATATTTGCAATGCATGACAAATAAAAATAGAGCTTGTATTATAAAGGCATGCAAAATATACACAGTGCAATTAATGGTTCATGCAGGCTTTGGTGGGGTTACAATTCCACATTCAAACATGCCACAGAGTCCACAGGGAACAACCACCCCGCGGATAAACAGCAATGATTCCTTCATTGGAGGGAAGTTTCCTCTGTCATCCAGTGGACATGGAGAACACCTTTATGGCATGTTAGACATAAATATTTAATAATACAGCTTTCCTTCATACACAGCCATACTCATACCACAGGGTCTGGTTATCTTCTGAGACCAGCAGCGGGGACTGGGCCTGGCCGGGGCCGGGGGCAGGGACAGGGTCCCCGGTCAGAGCTGCCCGTGGCTCACCCTGGGCCTTTGGAGCAGCACAAGGCTGCTCCTGGCTCCTCAGCACTGACCTGAACGCTGACACGTTTGCCTGCTCAGCTGCCTTGGAGGTGGATCTCAGGGGCAACCCACTGATATTGCTGACTAACTCGGTGTTGAGGGACAGGAAGGGCTGGGGCGCAGCGAAGGAGCCTGCACTGCCACTCCCAGCCCCGCTGGCTTTATCCCAGAACGCGCCCGCGCTCGGCAAAGTCCTCTCCCGGCCGCCTGGCCTTTCCATCCTGGAAGGCTTGGCCGGCTCAGGGTTACCTCCTACAGGGCGCGCTGCGAGCGGGGGAGCCGCCTCTCCCTGCGGGCCGCGCTCCCCCCGGGCAGGCCCACCGGGAACGCAAGGAGAGGACACCCGCAGAGCCGAGTACTCACTGGAGCCGGGCGGAGCACTCCTGTCGGCCGGGGCCGGGGCCGCATCCACGGGCACGGGCGGCCTACTGTCCTTAGACAAGAAATCATGGATGCTTGTCCTTCGGGTGCTGCCTTCTGCCGTGGAAATGACGCTGCTGGCACGAGGTAAGGTGGCGTAGGGGTTGCAGTCCCTGGATTGTCGCTGGGTCACCGTCGCTTGGATCTTTTCCTTCACGGAGCGGGGCTTCCCCTGGGCGCCCGAGCTGAATTTGATGGGAGAGCTGCTGAAGTAGAGATCCTCAGCCTTCCTGAGGCCGGGCCTCACCAGCTGCTCTGCTTTGAGGGATCGTCCGTCTGAGAAATCCCCCGTGGTTCTGACACTCAGGGATCTCACGATCCCACAGCCAGCTGCCGGCTGCTTCCGCAGCTTCTCCCTCCCTGCCAGCTCCGCAGACTCGGACAAGCTCCTCATCACTTCATCTAAAAGGTTCTCCTCACTTGCAGACTTCATCTGTAAAAACAGAAAATGTAAGTTTCTAAACTGCAATTTTTACCTTTTCTTAAGCAATTTTTGTGGACATAAGTGAACAATTCTACAAAGATTTGGTTTTTTTTAAATTTCTCATCTCTAAAAGCAGTATTACACATTTTAAACATATTAAACATGATACATACTAAACATTAAACATGATACATACTTAGGCATCTTCTGCGCAGTTTACAAAAAAAGAGTTTAGGTGAATAATATTCAGACTCAGTGAAGAAAGACTGCAGTTGTTTTCAAAATGGTACCAGAGACAACTGGGGAAGAATTAAGCTAAAGGAATTAGGGAAATGCTCTGGCAGAAGACTGGAAAGCTTGAAACCCTTCCACCCAGAATGGCTCTGTGAGGCTATGAAAGGGGCTCTGGGATTGGTGAACAGCAGCAGACCTGGCTTGATGACTTAGGTGGGTTTTTTATTTCATATTGCCAGAAGAGCATTGTCTAGTGCTTAAAACCCAAAAATCCTTCTCAGGGAGACCACAAGTGAGAGCCATGTTAAGTATCTAACCAAAAAATGCAGAATCTTCTCCAGATCTGCGTCACCTGCCCCAGACAACCCTGGATCCACACCCCTGAGAGGCCCCAGTCACAGTGACTGGCTGGCTTTATCCTACAGCATGATATCCTACAGGAGTTTGGGCAGATCTGCTCAAGAACCTGGAATTCCAGCAGAGATGAGGTGATTTGAGGCTTCTTAGAAACTGTCACTGATTCACAAAAACATTCCCTTCATCTTACTCCTGTCAGATTTCAGTGAGCTCCAAGGTCACTTTTGGTTTCCCAGTGCTGTTAAGAAGATGAAACTGGAGCAGACAGGAGTCTCCTCAGGGAATGAAGTCAAACATCTTCCTTGTGCTTGACACAGGACAGATGTGACAGCAGCTGCTGCTGGACTGGAGGAAGAAGAGTGAATCCACTCTGCACATCTCTGTCAGTACAGGCTGAGCTTCCTACCCAAGCCAGGGACCACAGAGGGACAAACTGCAATACTCCACACATTTCCTGCTGGAGAAATCAGACAGTGCCTGTGGGTCTGTCACACCTCTCAGTGCAGGTGTGACCCACAGCTCCAAGAAATCTTCCAGGACTTCTACTCACTGTGCATGGCATTAACTCTGAGCCCCCAGACAGGGCTCTGTGCAGGTAAATCCTCTCCCACTGACCTCACTGGAGTTACTCTTGTTGCTCTCCTCCAGGAACTGCTGCAGGGTGACCACTTCACTGCCAGGGGAGCCCGTTTTGGGGGCTTTGCTGTGGCTCTCGGGTGTCCTGTGCTGGAGCACGGGGCTGGACCTGGTGTGGCCCTTCAGGTACTGGATGGGGCTGCTGCTGCTGCTGGACCAGGCCTCGTGCTCCTGGAGCAGGCTGAACTCCCCACTGCTGTGGCTCTGGGGCCTGCTCTGGCTGGGCACTGCACCTGCTTTGGGGAAGGCAGGAGGTATTTCCATCAGGAACACACCACGGAGCTGTAAACCTGTATAACCCCACTGAAACCTGGAATGTTACCAGCTTCAGTTAGCATTCATTCTATTTAAAAGACTAAAAAAAGCCCAGTTGTTATTTTTTACTCTGTAAAATTACACTCCCTTGACTCCTTGACTTACCTTTTGCAGCTCTTCAGACATGGCATGATTTTTTTTTTAAAATAAAAACTACCTTTCACTTATAATCTGGGCCTCCACCTACATAATAACATATTCCAACAGGTTAAAGAGACATCTCCACTCTTATTCAGCATCACTGAGAGGCATGGGGTAATTAAATGTCAAAGGAAACACAAAGGACTGAATGGAAATAAAATGTTTTCTCCAACAAGAACTACTCAGGAATGCTGCTTCTCCAATAATTCCTGCTGTTACTCCTAGTTTGTTACAACTGGCACCTGCAGGAAGCACATGGTGTTAGATACAAAATAAATTCCACAACACCAGTTCATTTTATTTGTCAGGAACTATGAATTGCTTAAAAAAATACTGATGGATAATCAAGTATTTTCAGCTTCATGTCACTCCTAAGAAATGAAATGAAGTTTGAACCAAGATAAATTGTTTCCAGTGGAAATGCCTAAACCTGTACAGACACTGGGGCAAGGAGGATCTCAAGGGATCTTTTACAGAAGGGAGCAATTGAACAGATATAAAATAAACTATTAGAAATATTCAGCTAGCATTCATTCCTAAATTTCCAGACAAACAGACACCATTTAAGAGATGCAAGCCATGAATATTAAATGAAATCTTGAGCTGGCAGTGCTCTAGTCTAGTCTGCACAACAGTCTCCAGCTAAAAAAGCCACGAGATACAAAAAAACATCGGGGTCTTAATACATGAAATTTAGAGAATACTGATAAAACCAGGAATAATAACAATTTATTAAAACCAAAATATAAAGGCTTCTAGCATGAATCACATGTGCTGTTTTGTGCAGTTGTACAGCACACAGCTCACAGCAGCAGTGCAGTGCAGGAGGATGCTTGGAGTAAAAAAAAAAAGGAGCAACTTCTCAGCTTAAAAAGCTTTTAAAGTACTTTGGGGGGGAATTCTTATTTTTCTTATTATAACAATGCTATCCAGGTTAGGTTTGATTTAAAACAGTTGGTAACTTAAAAACTAACACCACCTTTGTAATATTTACTAAAACCATAAAAACCCTGTGCTTCTAATCTGGGGAAAGAAGGCTGTGAAACACTCGAGGAAGCACAGGCTGTGCTGTGCAGTGGGAGGTGTTTGAACCTCTACAGATGATCTTAGAGAGAAAAGAATGGAAATGAAGCACGGATGTGAATTCACCCCCAGCATACCTTTGACTTCATGGAGTGAAGCATTGTTATTGCTATTGCTAGTGGATGTCCTGCCACTATCAAGGCTGGCTGGTCTGGAAGCTGAATGGAAAATTAGGAGACACCATGATGAACAACATTTTAGCAGAGGACACTGCACCTTCACATTCTGCTGCCAGAATGCTCAGAGGATCATGCACGACCTCCCAGGCTGAGCATGCCCATGGGAACAAAGTGGTTTCTTACAGATCAGAAAGCGAAGGAATTTCCAGGCGGTCCAAGAGGACACTTTGGAAAAGGGCACTACAGGAATAGCGAGGTACAGAGGAGAGGAAAAGAGAAAGAGTCCAGTTTAGAATCGGAACTGAGAGGGGAAGCAGGGCTCACACGGGGGCATGCAGGGGCTGCTGTGGTCAGGGCACTTACAACAGATCTGACAGGGAACCCTGCACAGGGCTGGGAGGCCACGCACAGGAGGAGCAAGAGCATCTGCACAGATAAAGTCCTGTACTCCTAAGCCAATACAAGGGAAATGCACTGTTAGTAGCCTCCAAAACGTCTGCTGCTTGTACTCGCTGTAAATGTTTACAGTACAGTTAAAGCTCCACTTCTATTAATAGCCTATTTTTCACTTCAAAGCTTTGCTTGAAGGAACACATAATGATTTTATAAACTACAGTACATGGCAAATTTGGGATTCACTGAAAACTAAACATTGAAAGGCCAGATTAGGACTTGATTTTTTAAGATTGAAATGCTAACTTCCTTTATTTACTATCAACTTAAAATGGAAGTGAAAACATTTTCCCACTAAAAGGGAAAATGTTTTGATCCTGTTCAGATGCACTTCACAAATACTTTCTACCAGAGATACAGAACATCTGTCTGATGTAGTAGTTAAAGAGAGAAAGGAGAATCTGAAGAAATGATACATTAGAGAGATATGAAAATCAGAGAGAGCATGCTCATTGCAATGATGCCATTCACTGTATTTTCACAAATTCATTAACATTCACATCATATATCCTTAATTCATTTAATGAAAGCTCACATCTTACCATGAACTCTTGATCCTGTACTAGAATCATCACTAATACCTTGTGGACTTACATCTTCAAAGGATGTAGTATCTACACACAGAGACATAAAGGAAGATGTAAAATAAAATAAAGTGGAAAGATTATTAAAATACTTATCATTGGTAAAACGGCAAAAATTAAAGTATTTTTCAATGCAATCAATTTTTACTTAGGAAACATTCTATAGGAAAAACCTAGAAACATTTTATGACTGCAGTTATTAAACCAGTCCATTATCTTAGTACTGCAACTCGATCATTAAGATTGGAAAACTTAAAACATTAACTCAAACCAATATTTACATAATTACATCAGGGTGCAAAAAGCTTCTACCTATACCTTTATTATTTAGCAACTGCTTGGATCTGAAGCCTGTGGAGGAGTTGACAGTGGCAAAGTTGATAGCTGTAGTAGAGAAGGCCATAGCTCCCAATTCCTTCCTCCTTTTACCCGTGGATATATCATCAGGACCCTCCAGATGCTCAGAACTACCTGTCCATTGTCCTCCTGCCAGGACCATGGACTGCACCAGGTCATTCATGGCTGGGATGCAAATGAAAGCAAATGATCAGCGTGGGCACCGTACCCGCTGGGGTTGTTAATTTGCATTGCAAAGGTCGGACAGTTTTCTAAGCATTAAAGCGCCCGCAGCAGCAGCAGCAGCAGCAGGCGGCAGAGCAAACCACACCCCGGGTACCGCATGCAACAGGCTCGGCAGGAGGGAGGGAGGCAGGGAGGGGATCGGGGCTCCTGAGCCCGGGGAGGGGCCCAAAACGGGGGTGGCAGGGATCGCCATGCGCCAGGTGCTGTTAGAGGCTCTGCCAGCCGCTTGCCGTGAGAAAATGGGATGGATGAGCGGGGACAAAACGGGCACGGGTGCTCAGCCAACGGAGTGCCGGCGCTGCCGCGGGATCCTTGTACAGTGCAGGTTACTGCAGGCACACTGGGGTTTACAGAGCAACACAGAGAGGATCTGAAAAATACCACAGCTGATGATATTCACCTTTACTTCCCCAAACTCGAGAAAACTGTCCACCCCTCATTAGAAAACAAAACGAAACAAAAGAAATCAATGCAGCATTCTGGCAACGAGAACTGATGAACGAGCTCGCAGAGTGACAGACCACCAGAGAGCCTTGCACAATCTCCTACACTTGCTTTAAACAAAAAAAAAAATAAAATTACAGTGACTTCTGAACAAAAGGCTTATGAAACGTGTCATTTCAAAGTATTTCCGTTAACACAGTGCACTGTAAATTCATATACACATGGGGCCATGTGTATATAGACAGCTATGTATACAAATATATGCAGTCACAAGGCACTGAATAGATTATATGCATGTGCATGGCTACGTGTGTGTGCACAGCTGCACACACATAAAGTATTCAGTGCCAAAGTTGTTTTTTTTAAAAAAAAAAAAGGGAGGGGGGGGATAAAAAGTAAAAAGAAAAAGCTCCAGCTCCTTGTACTGTAGCAGGACTTGCACATTGCAAAAGAGGAGGAAAAATAGAGCGCAGTCCAGGGAGAGGTTAGTGAAAAATTAGTAACGGAAGCCAGTGTAGCCATTGAGAAGAAGCTGAACTGTCATAAAGTCTTACACATGGAGCGACGGTAGAAGGCCTTCATTTTGTCTTTTTCCTTCGGTCTGTTCCTCAAAAAGGGCAGTCTTTTCAGTGCACCCACTTTTATGTCATAGCATGAGGAAAAACGGAAACAGGGAAATGAAAGAAAAAAAGGGAGAAGAACAGATGGAAGTTAAATGTTGAAACTAAGGACAGAAATGAATGTCTGAGTTTAAGCTAGGTATGCTATGCTAAAAGCTATCATTCTCCTGCTTCTGGGTGATAATGAAATATGAAAGTACACTGAAACAGGAAAACTTCCATAGATCACTCAGAAATGCACTGAAAATTACAGTGCAGAGGATAATACAGTTTGAAGCTCTTGAAAAAATAAATGTAACTTCTTTGCAGGTGATTACAGGAATTGACCACTATGTAATCTTTACTGTGAAAAACAGCATTTTTTTTTTTGAACAAAAAGAAAAATGTGAAGCAAAAAAAGCTGAAAATGAAAGCAACTCTAAGTACAATTTCTATGTTAAAATATGTTCACATTGTTATTATTTTTGGGGGTTAATAAGTTCTGTAATGCTTTGCCTGCAAATCTAAGAGGACACAGTCTATTATCAGTCTTCAGTTCTTCCATTCTGTGCTCAATAATAACTTTGGTCATCTACTGTCTCATAGAAAACCTGCAAGGGCCTTCTGATCAATATAACTTGTGGGCAGTATTTTGGTAAAACACTAAAATCAATCTGCTTCAAATGTGCAAGTATTTTAGCTGAAAAAACACCAAAGGAAAAAAAAAACCCAAAACAGCAAAAGAAAATCCAAATGTGAGTGTTGCTGTAACGTTTTGGGAGGGCCCAAGGAAAACCGAGTTAAATTCTACCAGGAGAATTACAGAGTTAAAATTACAAATAGTATTAAAAGAGGGAGGAGGGGGAAGTCACGAGTTAATCTTGTCCTTGGAGTCAGGAACTCTGCATTAGGAACTGCTGCCCTGCCTGGGGTCAGTCTGGGGGCTGATGCCAGGCCCAGGAGCCACCATGGAAAGATCCAGAAGGGGACAGGGGATGGGATTGCCCAAAGTGGTGATTTCTGCAGCGACGGCAGCAGCTCTGCTTTCTGCAAGGTCTGCCAGACCAGGCTGTGCCTGCTTTGTGTCTGCAGCCCCTTTTGGGAGGGGTGCCCTGCTCCCCCAGCCCGGCACACAGCAGTTCTGCCTACAGAGCAGTGCATATATATCATAGGTACATTTACAAGTGCACATGAGCTACCCTGGCACTGAAACATTCCCTGTTCCTGCCTCTCCACCAGCTCTTCCCATGCCTGCACCCACAGGAACAGGTTCACAAACCAATCCAACCACAGAGGTCATTCTGCTCCCTCTCTTTGTCATCAAGACAACCAACACAGGAGAAAAAGAATTCCTCTGTGACTTCTGTAATCCTTCACAGACAAAATAACTCATCCTCCTGTCATCCTTTATGGAAGATAACTGACTCCTCTTCACTAAAAACTCCTTAATTTTATTAAAAAGTAATCAGAGGATGCTCAAGAGCAGTTTCAGCCATCTGTCCTTCCTGTCCATTAACACAGATCCCCTCCAACAGGGCTGATTTATGGCTCTCTGTGCCCACCAGGAAACTCCCCTGCAACCACTGATGTCCTGCAAACCCTGCATCTACAGGCAAAATGCTTGGAGGGGAAACTGTGTCAGTAATATCTGCACAGAATTCACCTCAGAACACGTCCTGGAATAGAAATACTAATAATTAACCCTGGGATGGCAGAGCTACAGCAGAAATCAACTGTTCTTTTTAGTATTCCATGAACACCTTCTTGCTTTCTGAGCTGAGAATGAATGATGAGTGTTGCAGAGTTCCTCAAGTGAGCAGGAAACATTGCATTTTGTAACTCTCCTGCTTGCCTGAAATCCTCTGGGGAATTCTGTACTAAAATCCTGACTTGTTTTGGTTCATGCACAGAAGAAAATATGATGCAAAAATCTTCAAAATGTCTCAGTACTGGGAGCCCAGAACATTCCTTTTATTCCCTCTGTGACATGGCATACCTGCTACTGGTGTTCTAGTAGAGATGACAGTTTGCTAACAGCCCTAATTCCTTGGGAATTTATTAATTTCATGGAATGGCTAAAGTAGAAGCCAGTAAAGCATATCTGTACTTCTCCACAGAAAACAAGGATCCCCTCTGCCTGCCTTGGGTTTTGTCTGGAAAAGCTCAAACAGCCCCATCCAGAGGAAAAGCCCTGCACAGCGTCAGGTCCACGGCACTCACCTGATCCTGAGGGTGTCAATGGGAATTTGTGGGCAGTTCCTGGGAACAAGGAGCCATGAGAAGCCAAGGTGAAGCCCTGCAGTCAGGAGCACACCCTTCCTGCAGGACTAACCTGTGCTGGGACAGCAAAAGCCCTGCAGGCACCCCCTCCTTCCCACAGGGATCAGACACAGGCCCTGGCCACGCTGTGGCACCTCAGGTGGTGTTCTCTGAGAACAGGGTCACCTGATTTTTGTGCCAAGAGCACCTTTCCCAGGGAGATACCAGCTCACCTGGAAACATTTGCATGAGAAAGTGGCCTGTGGTGGAAAAACACAATCTCCATCAGCACCCACAAAAGAGGAAAAAAACTACAGATGTCACACACAGCAAACACTTCAGAAATCAGTATCTCTGACAGGGAATGGGGGTGTGAGCCCTGCATATCCTGGAGATCTCTGTGTCTGATCCTCAGCCCTGCAGCTCAAACATTGCTGGTTTGTGCCAGGCAAGGTGAGCTCCTCAAGGGCACTCAGGACATTTCACCCCACTGGAACCAGCTCCTTGCCAGCTGCTGGAGGTCAGGGAGGCACAGAGCTCCTCCAGAGCCAGAGCTGCCCTCAGCCAGCACAGGGAGCTCCAGCCCTGGCTGCACTCACACCTTTGCTCCCTCCTGTAGCTCCTGCAGCGGAAGCTGCCACTGCCAAACTGCTTCCCATGGAAAAGAAAGGACTCAAATTCCAGGATTCAGGACTTACAGTCACTCTAGGAGCAGAAGAAGAAGACTGCAAAATGTGCACCATCACCAGCATGGTCACACTGAGAGATTCTCTCTGCTTTGTGAGGCACAAATTGTCTCAGATCTCTGCCTCAGAGCTGAGCTGGCACAAAATGCATCCGAATTCTCTCCAAAACTCTGGTTTCCATGGCGACATGTGTAATGGAGGAAGGTCAGGATCCGGAATTAGATCAGCCCTTCCAGTTTGTGGATAAATACACTGGGATTAAGGGGAACATGAGCAAGGTCCATGGAGTAGAAAATTAATGAGGTCTGAACAGCTCCAAACCCCTTTTGAGGCTCAGGCACCGCAAGCGCAGCCGTGGCTCCCCAGCAGGGTAACTGCACACTACAAGGTCCCAAGGATCATGCAAAGAAAACTGTCACACAACAGCCCTTCCAGAACATGACACTGCTGACACAGATGCAGATGGGCTGAACCACAGCGTGCACACTCCCAGCTCCCACTGACACACGGCCACGACAGCTCCAGTCACTCCCCAGTTCCACACCACTCACGGTTTGGATGTAAAAGCAACAGTTGCTTTTTAGAAAAAAAGTTTAAAAGTACCTGGTTTGATGCTTACACTGAAAAAGGCTGAGCTCCCCAAAGGGGTAAGTTAGTAACAAAAGTGCTAAAATGTACCCTTGAACTATTTTCTTCAGTTATTAAAAAATACAGATTTGATTTTAACTTTTCCTGAAATAGCATTTTTTAGGATGCTTTAAACTTTGACTAAGCTTCTGCAAGAAGCACAGAAGGAAAAAAACCCACATCCTAATGGCTGTAATAATTCACAGCTGGCACAAACCCCAGACCTGCTGTCTTTTGAAACCCAATACATGAAATTTAAAAGTAGTAGTGCAAACACTGGAAGTGACTGTTAATGCACATGGATTCTGATGCTTTTACATGCACAGCCAAAATGCTTTTGGTGCACAGCTATTAAGCAGAACCATTACATCCTGATAACTTGGCTGTAACTACCTCTCAAGTTGTGAGAAACTGGGCAGTTTATGATTCATGCCAAAAGTGAAGAACAAAAGACACAGATAATAAATAATAATAAACAGAATCTGGCCTTATATATCCTAATGGAGGCACTCTAATGGGATGGCTATCAAATCTTTCAAGGTCAGCAAATCTGGAATATTCCATCTAATCACACTCCTGTAGGTCCTCATTCTCTCTCTCAACCACTTAACTCCAATTTCAGGACCAGTAACAATTCCTGTGTTTTTAACAGGCTGTGTTTCTACATTAACACTCCCTGTTGTATATCCAAATTTCACTGTTGGCTTTGTGAGAAAACCCCAAATTTCACAGTTGGTTTTTTGCTGGGGGAACACCTTCAGACAGAAGGTGTTTTTAGCAACTCAAGGATGTTTTAGCACAGCCACAGCTTGGAAAACACTTCCAAGACAAGGGGAAAGAGTCATGCTGGGACAAGAGGGAGAAACAAAAAGGGTCCTTGTGGTGACACCTGACATTCTATCCCAAATCCTGCTCGCCTGACCCAGTCCCAGCGCCTGCTTCATCTCACCCAGGCACTGCGAGTGTACTTTAACACTTGCATTTTGAGATACAGAAATGCTCAAAACTAGCTCTGCTCAAACACTTCGGGGAGTGTGCAAGAAGTTCTGCCCTTAATAAATAAATTCAGGCTTCATTCCTACAGACACAGAAACGATCTTTACAAACCCTCCACAACACGCAGCCGTTTCCACCATCTAGCCAAGGTTTATTCAGGGACCGAAGCGGTCTGCAGTACTCACTGCTACTCTTTTTGGTGCCCAGGGTCTGCCCATCCTCCAGGGAGTTGGAGCCCACGGAGGAGCTGTCCTGGCTGTCCTGGTGGGGCAGCTGCAGGAATCCCTCGCTGGACTCGGAGCGCGTGGGCGTCAGCGTCACCGACTTGAGGCGCTCGCGGTTCCCGTCCTTCTTGGACTTGATCAGCTTCCTCATCTTCAGCGTGATCCAGTTGCCCCTTCTGTCAGCAAAACCACAGCACAGTCACTGCATTTACACCACACTGCCTAGGCCTGCAGAGCCAACTGATTTCTGTGCAAGGCAGACGTGATCCTGCTCCCATGAATGCAATGGAATCTCAGTTTTCAGCGGGAACAGAACAGGCCTGCCATGCTTTAGAGCTGGTTTATTTTACACCATGTTTGTTCAGCAGTACCTTCTTGGTGGAGATGGCTCATAGAATTTATACTGATCCATTATCTTCTCCTCCAGTTTCTCCTTCTGCCGCCTCAATTCGTTTAGTTTGTCACTGCAAACAGAAATTAATGATAATTTATGCTTCAAAAACATACACAGGATGCGTGGGCAGCACATTCCTCAGGGAGTCTGTTATCTGACAATTGCCACCTTTTGTGTGGAATTCTCACATAACCCCTGGTTCTTATTGAAAAAGCAAGAGATACTGCAAACAATCAGCCTTAGGCTTAACTTCATGATATAAAATGGAATAAAATTCCATTTGCCTTTTTTACACATTCCTCCTTTTTTAAATAAAGTGCTCTATCATTTAGATAAGCACATTTTCTCTTCTCTCAAGTCCACTAAGGTTTAGACTACAAATCTGAAAATTAATCTACAATGTATACAGACTCATGTATGAATATTATCAATCTACAAAGACAGTGATTACAAATCTAAACTTTGCCAGTAGGAGAATGAGAAATACATATCAGTTTTATTCCTTATTTCCATCATCAGTAATGAACACAGTTGCCCTGATCCTTCAGCACTACAAATATAATGTTGATATTTTGAGTTATCTGTTTTACATTTATCATTGAAATTCTTATTTTAAAGAGAAACATTTCAGAAGCATCACATGTCTTAAATTCTGCATTTAACAGAAACTTTTTTAGAAAAATGCAGGTATTGGTGTCACTGCCCTTATCACAGTGACTTTCTTGTTTTCACAACTCACATGTACTGCCTTTGCTCTACATGGAACAGATCCTTGCTTTCCATGTTCTGCTCCAGTAATGTTCTGTTCTGCAGCATTAAGGTCTGGATTTGATCCAGCAGGTGTCTGTTTTCCTCCTCCAGGTTTCCTTTCAGTTGGCTGAGCAGCTGTTAAAACAGAGGAAATTGCCCATGCATTTATGTGTGAGTGTATTTTATACACAGATAATGAGATTATCAAGTAAATTTAAGTCTACGCAGGGGTTCTTAAATCAAACTCAAAATGAAATCACAAAGCAACTGATAAAAGCCTCTTTGATGCTTTAAATAATTTAAAGCAGTTTCCCTAATATGAGCCTGAGATTGTGTATTGCCTGTACAGCAGGCAAATTAATTAGTCTTTGGATCCACTTCATTATCTATAAATGACTGATACTCCAGCACTCCATATGATTTTAGGAACCCATAAATACAGTTATAAAAATATTCCAGTGATTCCAGCTATTACAAACAGCACAATTCCCACATACCTCACACTGATTATTCAGCTTTGTTGATGTAATATCCAGTTGCTGGTACTGTTCTTTGAGTTTGGAAAACTCAGCTTCCAACCGTGTTTGCTCCAGTTTGGAATTGTTCAACAATGTTTTCAGATTCTTGTGGTCAGTCTGCAGCACCTCATTCTCCCTCAGGAGCTGAGTGTATGTGTGAGAGAGCCTGGGATGCAAAGACACCATCAGAGAGCGCTGGAAATGAATTTGTTACCCACACTCCCTCTGAAACATGACATTTCCAACTACTCCATAAAATATACACACAAATTCTTTGCTGTCACATACTCTAAGCTGTCCCAGCCTCATTTTCCTAGTTCTGCCTTTGAGCCAAGCACTGCTCTCTGTGTGTTTAAATACAAAGCAGCATCTCTGTGTCACAGCTGGATTTAAGATGCCACTTCTCAGAATAAAAGAATCCCACAAAACAGCCAGGATTTCCTGCCCACACAGAACAGGAATGGCCCAAACTTTGGCAGCCATGGAGGTTACACATTTCCTGGGCTCCCTTTGTCCCTTCTGGGCCCTGCCATGCCCCTTTGTCCCACATGTCCCCTCAGGATATAATGATTATTTTTGTGGGATCATGAATATTTGAAATAGCAGCATTAGGTGTTGAAGAAATGTGAAGAACACCACCCTTGTTCAGGCTGTGCGCTCAGGTGCCAGAATTCTCTTTACCTTTCATTTTCATCCCGAAGCTTTTTATATTCTGCTGCCACAGTTTCATGTTTCTCACTTTGCTGCAGCATTTTGTCCTGCTCTGTCTTGAGAACCTTCTCCAGCTCTTCCAGCTGCACTTTCTGTTTCAGCAACTGGTTGTACCTGCAAAGAGAATACAACTGGTAGTACCTGCAAAGAGAATACAACTGACTGTACCTGAAAAGACAATACAACTGACTGTACCTGCAAAGAGAATACAACTGGTAGTACCTGCAAAGAGAATACAACTGACTGTACCTGAAAAGACAATTCCTTTTGTGGAATGACCAAAAAAAAAAAGGGATTTTGATGAAATGGCCTCTGTTAAAGTCGTATCTAGTGATTGAGTGATGCTGATTTTATTCATTCTATCATTTTATTAGAAAGCTATGGAAGCCCAGGGCACAGGGAATATTTCCCTGTCTGCTCTGGGGTGTCCTGACCCTCAGGGCAGCACTGACTTTGACCCTCATTCATGGAGAAAGTTTCCTAGAGTTCAAGATAGACTAGAATCCACAAAAGAGTGAAATAGATTATAGAGAGCAGTGTAGGGGTATCACTTGGTGAAAAATTTAGGTTTTGGGATTTTTAGTGCGTTGTGGAAATAGATTATAGAGAGCAGTGTAGGGGTATCACTTGGTGAAAAATTTAGGTTTTGGGATTTTTAGTGCGTTGTGGATGGAAGCAAGGTGGAGGGCACAGGGAGTCATCCTGGCCTTCTTCTTCCTTCTTCTTCATGGGTTTGGGTGGCATTTTGTAATTGGGCAGAAAAGTTCCATTGTGGGCTCTTTGGCATCAGTTATTGGGTTAAAAGGAAAATAATCCAGGTGTCAGCTCTTAATTGGACAGTTCAGTCTTAAAAGACCTTGGAACAGAGATTGTTGGCCATTTTGTGCCTTCTAATGAAAAGCTGCCCAACTCACAGCAGTGAGACTGTTTTACTGATAACAAATAATAAACACTGGGGTCTGAACATGAAACACCATCTCAAGTGCCTTCATGCAGACCCAGAGAAACCCACAACAGGTACCCCCACAGACAGCCATTCCTACTGAACGCTTTTCCTGCGTCCTTACCTGTCCTCCAAGTCCTTGTGCTCCACCTCCAGGTTCTTGTGGGCGGCCTTGAGGCTGCCGTGCTTGGCGATCAGGGACTCGTACTCGGCGGCCTGGCGCTCGTGCAGCTGCTCCAGGCGCTCGTGGTCCTTGAGCAGGGCCTCGTAGAGCCCCTTCAGGTCCTCGCGCTCCTTCAGCGCCGCCTCGTTCTCGCTCTCCAGGGCCGACTGCTGGATCAGCAGCTGCGCGTTCTGGTTCATCAGCGACGTGCTCTGCGAGTTCAGCGTCGAGTTCTCAACCTGCAGCCACACACAGCAGCACTCGCGGTTATTCCATCTCCCACCTCCCAAACACTGCCTGGGTTCAACCCTTCTCACCCTCTGCTTGTTCCATTGGCAACCATTGTGTTTGTAGGGAATGCCCCGACGAAGGCAGGAATGATGCATCTGACCCCATGTTCTCAGAAGGCTAATTTATTATGTCATTATTGTATATTATTGTATATTATTATTATTATTACTATATCATACTCTAATATTACAATATCAATAACATTAACATACTATATTAGTATTATAATATACCGTATTATTATATTCTATAACATACCGTATTATTATCAGTCAGCTGAATGTGTATATATGGTATATTCTATAATATACCATATTATGATATTATTATTATCATATTATATTTTTAGTAATAAATATTATGTCATAATAATATTGTCATATTATATTACAATATCAATAATATTAACATATTATATTAATATTATCATATAATATTTTTGTATTCTATTATTATCATACTATATTATCATGTTATAACAATGTCACTATATTAATAATATTAATATGTTATACTGATATTATAATATATAATGTTATTATTATACTAACATTATAATATATAATGTTATTATTATAATATTATATTAAAGAATACTATGCAATACTAAAGAATACAGAAAAGCTACTCAGTGAATG
Organism: Zonotrichia leucophrys gambelii; assembly: GCF_028769735.1. Taxonomy (NCBI): domain Eukaryota; kingdom Metazoa; phylum Chordata; class Aves; order Passeriformes; family Passerellidae; genus Zonotrichia; species Zonotrichia leucophrys. Next base: position 102,259,114 of record NC_088172.1, read on the forward strand.
CTAAAAAGATAATAATGAAAAAAAAGATAATAATGAAAACTCCTGACACTTTCCAGAGTCCTGACACAGCTTGGCCCCGATTGGCCAATGAGGGAAAACAACTCCCAGCAGAATGCAATGGAACAATCACCTGTGGGTCAACAATCTCCAAACACATTCCACATCTGCACAGCACAGGAGAAGCAAATGAGATAAGAATTGTTTTCCTTTTCTCTGAGGATTCTCAGCTTCCTAGGAGGAAAATTCTGGGAGAAGGAATTTTTTCAGACAACCTTTTCTTACATCCCAGGAGACAGCTCCAATTCAAAATGTTCCAGGAGTATTTCTTAGCAGAAAGCATTGAAGCATGTGATTGAATTGACTGGGATGGATCAAATTATTATTTATCTTTCAACATCTGTTAAAATGTGATCTTGCTGACAGGGCTGTTTTTCCCCAGCACTGAGATACCTTGGAGAAACAGATCACCAGTGATCCTGATAAAAGCCAAATCTGTGACATGACTGAAATAAAAGGGACTTTCACTCAGGCATGGAGATTTATGTTTTAAAAAATTCTGAAGTGTCACCATGAAATCTTCATGGCATCCACACATTGTTTCACAGCGAGAGTTCCAACAGGAACATCCATTTAACAGAGAGGGAGATAAACAACAGCACCTGGAAGGAACTGCCCATGTTCTGCTCTGTGCTCTTTTGTGGAACAGCACCAATTCTCCAAGAACTGTCCCAGAAGAGCATTCACGTGTATTAATACACTAAAGCCTTCAACATTAAACAGTTTTAAAAAGCCCCAATCAACCAACAACTTCATTTTTTGTGCCTCTGGAGAAATCCTTGGATATCTTAAACTGGTGCTTGTCACCTGACCTGTACCAGCTTCCTTCTCTTTCCTGTGCACGAGATGAAAACCACAAACTACTGAGCCTTCTAATACCCTCGGGGTATCTATTAAGGAAAAAAAATTCCATCTCTCACTCCAGTTCCTGCCGTTACCAGGGAACAAATCCCTTCCTGCTGCAACTGCAGGGCTCTTTGTTACAGATGAGAAAGCTGAATCTTTCACTGGAAATGAAGTCATGTCTGATGGCATGGGTGTGCTGGGAAAGCTCCCAGGCTGAATCCTGACTTTGGTTAGGTCACAATTCCCAGTTACCCCCTCAGACATCCTTTCCCTTGGCTGCTCCTTATGGGTATCAGCAGGAAGAGAGGAATTAGCTGCTGAGGAACAATTCTGGCACAGTCCAGGTAGAGCAGCTCAGCCTGCACTTCAGATTTAGCCAACAGTTCATCACTTTGATTTTCCTGAACATATTTCAACTTCCACTTTGGAAGTTGATTTGCAGTTCATGGAGAATTGTTTTGCCAGAGAGGAGAGGCCTGTGCTGCTGGGCATGAGGCAAAAAAGGAACCACACAGATATTCCTGGGGTTTGTTGATGAAGGGAATTACAAAGCACTCAGAGAGCTCTGCATCCCAGCAATCCCCTGGTTTTTGGTTAATTTTTTTAAATTTTTAATTAATTTAACTGGTTAAATGGGACGCTCCCATGTCACATCCACTGGTTTTTACCAACCAGAGGTGGCACAGGGGGGGCACCCATGGCCTGCTGGACTGGAGTGCTGGGCACTAATGACATTTCAGCGTGGCAGCACAAAGTGCATCCATGGGACAACAATGCTCTGCTTCCCAGGAAGGGCCAGGAGGAGACTCCAGGCATCCACCAAAGGCATCATTTGTTCCATTTAAACAGTCCTTGACATCTTGATTTCCACTGGCCCCCCATCATTTCTGACACTTCATTATTTCTGCTGCACTGTGGGGTTTTTATCCCCTCTTGAAGGAGTTTTGATTCTTACAACACCAAAAGCATTAAACTGATTAACAAGAATATTTAACATTTAAAGAAAGAAGATAGATATTTAATAACCCTATTAAATTATAAGGGAAGCATCTGAATTTTGGCCAGAAGAGCTGCAAGACTCTGGGGACAAACATTTTTATAATTTACATGGTCCCACATTACCCTTTTTACTACCTTCCAATTATCTAAATTCAGGTCTTCACATATTTATGTAGCTTTTCATTTTCTTTTGGTTTTTGAAAATCTTCTGTATTTAAGTATCTTGATTTTCCTCTTAGGTATGGTTTCACTTCTAGGTTTTTTTTTAATATTTATAAAAATAGATAAAATTTATTAGAATATGTTTGGACACACTACTTCCCTGATCTAATTTAGATGCATAAATACAATAAAATCTCAAGGAATCTTGGAACAATGGATAAGAGAATGTACTCTAAGTGTAAGATTTTACATTGGACAAAGAATTACAACAGATTTTTAAAAATGTAGCTATTCATCAGCAAACAAACTATTTTTGACAGCAGAGGGCAGATCATTCTCACATCACCTTCTTTCCCAGGTCTCTGCAGGAAACCAAATGTGATTTTAAAGCTAACCATAACAACATATTTTAAGTTTTCCTTCGGGGAAAAAACCATTTTAATTTTATTTTTGCAAGCGAGCTAAGGCAGCATTACCTGCAGCTTGGCGTTCTGAGTTTGCAGGGTTGTGTTCTGCTCCTGCAGGGACACAGTCTGTCTCTGCAGGGCCAGGATCTGGGCCTGCAGGTTGTTGTTCTGCGTCTCCAGCTGCCTGAGCTGCGTTTTCAGCGCCTGCTTCTCCGCCTGCAGCGTCGCGTTCTGGGGGCACAAACCACACAGACCTCAGCTCCCAGCTGCTCCAGCAACCCCAAGGTAACACAGAGGAGTTCTCCAGAACGTGGGAAGCAGCAGGAGCATGCAGAGATTTACAGGGTGGGATAAAACTGCAGAACAAACGCACTTTTGGGGATTTCTCACTGCAAAAACAGGGAATTGTGTCGCAGACATTTTTTCATAGAAATTTTTTCTTTGAGATTTGTCTATCTTCTGGGAAGCAGAGCCCCAGAAGAAGAATGTAAAAAATTGTTATCAGCTGCTGTGAAATGTAGCAGGTGTCTCTGTGATTGGCTCATCTTTTATGTGTATTATTAAAGGCCAATCACAGGAGCAGCTCAGAGACAGATTCTTTAGACACAGAACTTTGTTATTCATTCTTTCTATTCTATTCTTAGCTGAGCAGCTCTCTACAACTTCTCTTCTTTTTCTTTTTAGTATAGTTATAATGTATTATATATCATATATGAATAAATCAAGCCTTCTAATCAAGAAACAAAATTCTCGTCCTTCTCTCACCACAGTGACCGTCTAAGGTCACTGCAATAGAATTGCACCTATGGAGGAACAGGAGAGGAACCTCCAGGACTGGGTAAATGGGGATTACATAACAGGGACTGGAGACAAAGCTGTGCATGCCAAAGGGCACACCCAGGTTTTCACATTTCCTTTGAAAATGCCTGTCAAGTGCTTTATGGCATCCCACAGAGCAGAACCCAGCTGCTGCACACACTGCATTTATTTCAGATTGTGCCCAGGATGGAAACAAGGAGAGAAATTAAAAGTGTCTTAACAGCACCCTCATTTGCATTACTGCAACAGCTCACCACAAATTATTACCACCAGAACCATATTTAAAACACTTCTTACATTCCTCTCCACCTCGATTAATCTATCTTTCACTTTCAGTAATTCTCTAGTAGTCTCCTGATTTTCTTTCTCCCACTTATTGACAGACTGATTTCCTTCTCCACTTCTTGGAGGAGAATTTTGAACCATCCTTTCCTCTTCTTGTCTTTGCTTGAGAGCTTCGTAGTTCTTCTTCACCTGGAATTATTTAGGATAACTTAGGTTAGGTTTAGAATTTTCCATTTTGTACTTCCAAATTTATTACTTTATTACCTGACCATGACCCTTCTCAAAGAACAGGAAATGCTGTTACTGCATTTGTAAATTTGGTTTTTGCATGTTTGGGGAGATGATGTACAAATTATTTCTGGGTATGGACAGTTTAACCCCAACAAACAGCAGACCTCTATTTTAGAATTTTTTATTTCAGTGTTTTTAATTGTACCCCCCAACTTTTATACAAAAATCCTACAACCAAGAATTGGTTGAATTGACAGAATTTCCTTTTTCAACCAATCCACTCAGGCTGCTCAAGGTAGGCCAGAAAATGTAACTGGAAATGACATCCCAAATCAAATCAACTCCAGGTTATTTATCCAGCTGACATTTTCATGGCCAGTGAATAAGCTCAACAACTTCTCATGTGATTTCAACACCGTCTTAAAAGCAGTCACAGTCCTAAAAGCATTCACACCTTTGTCCTGCTTTCTGTGACCAGAATGAAGCCCATTTTTTGCTGTTCTACCCAAAAAGTGTAGAACTAACACCAGCTCATTGAATATTCTAGACAAATGCCCTTTTTTCCTTACTGTTTTCAGCTCCTGACGCAGCTGCTGGTTCAGATTTGTTGATTCCTCCAAACGAGCCTCCAAAGCAGCAATTTTTTCTTCTTTTATTTCCAGAGACTTCTTGAGCGTGGATTCTAATTTAGACTCCAAAAGCTTGTACCTACTGGCCAACAACAACAAAGAGTCTGTATTTTAAATAATTATTGGAGGTATTGACATTCTGAAATCTTCTAGAAGAGACTCATGGCTAAAAATCAAAATTCAAAAATCCCCGTGCTGTGCTCTAAAGTATGAAGACACTTCAGCATCCACAGCAAGTTGTATGTCAAAAATGACCAGAAGATGGTTGTCAAAACCATTTCTGACTCCTCCTTTCTTTTAAAAGGTGTCAGAGCCAGAAAAAGCCCCACTGGGGCACACCAGGGGTGCTGGGTCTCTCTGCACCATCAGTGAGCGCTGCCTGGATTCCTTCTGGCTCCGCTCCAGCCCATCCCGCAGGGACCTGAACTCAATTAGGGTGTGAAGTATTTGGAGAGCAAGATTTTCATCAGTTCCCATTTCCTGCAGCTCCAAAGGGAGGCCAGGGAAGGAGATGGAGCACAGCCCTGTGCAGGTGCACACTTGTTTGGTGCATCCATGTGCAAATTGCTCACTCGGCACAGCTGCTGGCATTTTAACACTGCTGCCACCCTTGATGTGCAAAGCTTCCATTTTTAACCACATTCATGATACTGTAGGGCACCTAAAACCCCCCAAAATAGCAGTTTGAGAGAGAAGTGGTCAGATTAAACGGGATTGATTTAGAACTGCCCATTCTTTATGGGAAATACAACCCAAACTCATTAACACCACAACCCACACTCATTAATCACTCCTAAGCAGCTCAGTCCCTGTGAGTGGCTCAGAATGTGGAGAACACCCCACTCCTCCCCACAGCTGGATAAAACAAACCCAACCCTGATATTCCCCTTTCTAATCCTGGCTGCTGAAGGATCCATCAGTTCAGTGAAGGGAATAAAGTGCAGCAGCCTCCTGAATGGACAATGGCATCAGATCCAGTCAGGAACTGGAGCAGAAGACCAATGGGAAGAGAATTAATAAGCAGAAAGCTGTCCAGTAGCATCATGCAGCACCAGGGGAATCTGAGAATTCCACATCTGACAACTCATTCCCAAGGATTTATGGAGTAGTAGGCAGCCTGTGACCAGTAGAATATACAGAATTTCACCTTCTTGGGCAGGAGCACAGATTTGGCTACAAGTAATTCCTGCTACTGAAAAACGACACAGTTCTATAGAAAACAAAGGAGGGAAAATAATAATAGCAGAGATGCAATACCCACTTCCACTTTGAACAATGAAAAATAGTACACATTTTTAAATATGACTGCAAGCTGGGTTATTTTGAATTCAGATCAAAATCCATAAATCTGTTTGTCCAAGGACAGCAGGCAAGAGAAAATGGGAAACACTTCCAAGTTAACTCATAAATCCTGGCCAGTTTAGACCTCAATAGAAACACTCTGAGGTGCTATCAAAGATCATTCCTTAAAAAGCACAAGCAGCTCTTGCCAACCAGGAGGAAGAAAATGGTACATTTTAAATTTCCATTATCAGAATGACAGAGGCAGATGAAAAACTCCACTGAGAAGTGATTTTATCCACAATGAACCCAGCTCTTCACAGCCCTGAAGGAAGAGCTGGCAATGACTCACCTATGAATTGTTATGTAAGGAAAGCAATCCAGGTACCTTTGGGATGAATGAAGAAGCTGAGAATGATGGAAAATCAGGATATTCATGGGCACAGCAAAATTTCGAACCAATCCTGGCTCTCACTTTGATAGCAAACACTGCCCTTTCATGATCCTCCAGCTCACATGGAGCTTGGGAAGAAGCTCAAGCACCTCTAACCTAGAACTTGATTAAATGTTGCTCCATTTGGGCTTCAGCTAAGTTTAAGCTTCACCTTGGATCAAGATCTGGTGGTTTTTTATTGGGTATATTTACCTAAGGACACACCAAATGCTTATCAAGGGCTGTATGCGACCAGAAATGCTTAAATCAGAACAAATCCAACCAGTTCAAGCTCTGAGAACTTCTCCTGGACTTATGTGGGAGCCGAGGAATGTGGAGAGCCTGGTTCAAACATGGCTTAAAGAAAGAGGCCATGAAGGTATTCAGCTGAGGGAAAAATAAAAGGCTGCTGTAAAGCAGCAGTTCCCAGGCTTGATCCTGTAAATAATTAGGTTCTCAGCCACCTTTTATATAAACAACAAGATTCTCAGACCATCTTTTCTATAACAGGCAAATATTCTGTCCTTGGCTGCTCTGGGAACGGATGCCCAGTCTGGGAACAGATATGAAGGTTTTGAGAACCTTTCATATCATGGTGAGAACACTGATCTTGGTTTCAATAAACAAACCTCAGGTATTGTAAACAAAAGGAGGAGCTGAAGTTTTCTCTACAGCCTATCAGGAGCTCAGATTTTGCAATATGCATGAAGTGAATTAACACTGTTATAAAAGGTGTCTGATTTGATCAATAAACTGAAGATGCTGATGAACAAAGGTGGGTCATCTTCCTTCACTTCAACAGAGGAAGGCAGGTGAAAGCCAGCAGCAGAAACCAAGAGGGGGCAACACAGGAGCCTGGGAAAGGGAAGCTGCACTCAAACCCCAGCTGGATTCCAACCCCAGGTGTTGTCTGGGCTCCTGTGCACACAGCAGGCCCCAGATCAATCTCCACGCTCAGGACAATCAGCTGCAATAACAAATGATGAGAGCAGAACTGCACTGGTGAATCTGCACAGCAAAGCTTGGCTGCAAGCCCACAGTGTCACCAATTTTCCCTAAATCCCTGCAGGATGAGGAAAATGCAGCAGAGGAGACAGAAGTCAGGGCAGCAGCTGCTTTGCAGTGCAGGTGTGCAGGAGTGATGGAGCCACACCAGCACTGGGCACTTCCCAGCCAGGCCAAGTGGGAATGCAGCTTTGCCTTCAGGATGGAAGAATTTGAAGGAAATGGTTGCAAGGAAAGAGTGAGACAGTTCAGGTAATCACTATGCTACAAAAAACCATTTGTGTCAGACAGGCAGACAAAAAGGGAAAAAAAATTACTTTGAGCTAATTATCTTTCACTGCTGCTGTTGCTGCTGCTGACTAGAGCATGAAACATTTTAATTATAATTAACTGTATCTCCTGACATACTTCAATGAGTCTCTTAGCAACAAAAAGTGGCAACTCACTGTCACAGTCAGCTGAATGTGAAAGCAGCACACCAACTAATTATTTCCAAAAATATCAAGTTCCTTTTTGGGTCTATGAGTGTGCCTTAAAAATGTTAAGAGTATGCACAGAACCAGTCTGCAAAATCACTTTGAGAATAAAAAAGATCCTCGTTTGTCCTTTTTGTCATTCTCACCTGTCATCACTGCTCTGCTCATCGTGCAGGAGACGCTCCTTGTTCAAGCCAATTTTCTCAAGCTCGTGGGCCAGTTTTTCCAGATCATTGTTCATCTGTTGAGTCTTCAATTTCTCATTCACCAAGTCCTTGCACAGAAAAAAAACTACAGTCAGTACTTATAGCAAAATAAAATTAAAATCAATAATAAAAAGTTCAGCAAAATAAAATAATGTCATGTGGAGTTCTAGGAGTGCTGAGACAAGGGTGTTTTATCCCTACATGACTGGAATAATTCAGCTTTAAGTCTCCTTGCAGCTGCCAGCTTTCAGCTGGATCAGACACTACACTGCAACTAGAAGTTGATGTCCCTGGGCTCTCTTCTTTTCCCTTTAAGATTTCCTTTAGAATTTTTCTCTAGATTTGGTCTACACATGCCAGTGAAGGGGAAACATCCCAGCAATATGATATTCTTCCTTTCCATGACTGATTTCAGAAATTTTGATTCTCTAATGCACAAAGGTGTTAACAGTACACAGATTAATGCAGAGTAAAACCCCAGATCAGACACCCAGCTATAATTTCTGTACATTATACACAGATTATGATGGGAATGGAAACTCCTCTGTTTACCTCTCTTAAAGTGACCAGGGTTTTCTTATCAATGGTAGCTCTTTTCACCAACTCCTTATTTTCCTTTTCCAGCTCCTTCAGGCGCAGACAGGACTCTTTATACACAACTATTTCTTTAAATAGAGATTTATTTTCCCTTTCCAGATTACTGATTTTGACATTATTCTCTTCCAAGGTACTATCTTTAATTTCTGCTTGCTGTCGAAGCCTTTTATTTTCCTTTTCCAGCTGTTTCTTATCCTTTTCCAGTTGAGAAGTCTCTTGTTCTAACAACTTATTCTCCTTTTCCAACTGCTCCAGGCGCTTGCTGGAGATTTTTAACTCTTCCAAGTTCTTTTGCAAGGTTTGATTTTCAGTCTCTAAATCTTGTAATTCGCTCTCTAATTGCTGAATTTTCTTATTGCTGTTTTCCAGGGCTTTCTGTAGCCTTTGGTTTTCTGTGTCCAGGCCTTGGTAACTGACTTCCAAGCGTTCAGTCTTTTTAAAAGAGGCTTTCATCAGCTCAAGGCTTTTTTTGAGCTGCTCCTTTTCACTCTCCAGCTCCTTATTCTCCAACTGTAACTGTGCCACTTTAATGCTCGTACACTTCAAGGATTCGATTGTCCTCCGTAGCTCTAAATTTTCTTCGTCCAGTTGGGAATTCTCCTTTTCTAAGGATTCCAATTGAAAAGTGAGGTTTTTCAGGCTATCCAAGGTTTTTTTCAGCTTTCTGTTCTCCGTCTCCAGGTCAGAGTTCTCTTGTTCTAAGGCCTCAATCTTCTCACAAGTGATTTTTAGGTTGGTGATTTTCTTCTGTAATAACTCATTTTCCTTCTCCAGACGATGCAGCTCGTTCTCTAATTCTTCTGCCCTCTCCCCTTTCTCTTTGTAGTGTTCCAGTTCTTTCCTGACTTGCTTTTTTTCAAATTCCATTTTATTTAACTTACTGCTGGTCTCTTTGATAGACTCATGGAGGATTTTATTTTCCTTCTCAATCTCTTTCATTCTGGCCTCAGCACTGATTTGTGAGCGCTGCCTTAGAGAAGCCACGGTTTGATTCAAGTGCTCATTTTCTTGTTCTAAGAGTTTAATCTAATTTGGGTAGAAAAATGGCAAAGTGATAAATAAAGTGCCAGCAAGGAATTGCTTTCATATATAAACTAAAAGATACTCATCATATCATATTCACCTTTTATTTTAAGTTAAAGAAAATCTCTTACTCTGCTAACGTTTATGTGAAGAATCACAAACATTATTTCAAGTGTGACAACAAAGTAAATCTTCAAATCTCTTCCTCTTGAATATTAACAGTAATATTCAGTAAGCCCAAAACTAATAAAGCACAAATCAAAAGAAAGCTTTACCTACTCCCTGGCAAATTTAATTTTCATTTGTGTTTACCCATGTTTACATTGTTTTCTCTCACACTCTGTGATTTGCAGAGCTGTGTGTCCACAAGGAACAGAACTGCAGCAAGTTCTGAACCAAACCTGAAATGGAGGGAGGTGTGGAAATCACAAAATTCTCTTTATTTCATTTGGAAATAGTAGAAGTGAGGGATGGGAGGTGAGGGAATCCTGATCACATTCAACAACAATTTGAGAGGAAACACACCAAAGTTACACTGATTTTTGAGTTAAAAACAACCTTTGGATATTCTGTTCCAAACTAGGTCCAGAGAAAGTAAATAATACTGGAATTATTTTCCTAGGAAACATTTTTCCAGATCTAACTCAAGGATAAAGGCAGAACCTACACCTTAATTTTCATTATTTCTTGACTTTTTAGGTTGCTCCAAATCTTTTGGAGTTATTTGGGCATGTAACACCAGACAGCAAAATCCAGCAAAACTGTTTGGATCAATATTTAAATGTACACTAATAACCCAGTGTAAGGGATGTTTCAACAATAAATTGTTTGGGAGAAAAGCAAAAATGCTGCTTGCAATGAAAAATAGACTGAGAAAATTACAGGCTGTTCTCCCACAGTGAAATCTGAATGGAACTATTAATTACAGATCCACTGCTCCCAGCAATGACAAACTGCTCTGGAATATTCACCAGAAACTCCTTAACAGGTGCCTAAAAACACAGCTCTGGAGCACCTGCCATGGCACTGAATAATGTCCATGAATTCTGCTTCTATAATCCCAATTCTACAAAAAAATCCTGACAAATGCCTCCAGGATTTTGGATGAGACCAAATGAATTTTATCTCATCCAAATGACTCCTACTGCAGTAAGTGTCAGCATAGGATTTTAGAAAAAATATGGAAGTTGCTGTTGACCCATCAGCCCTAAGTAAATTAGTTTTAAGCAGAAATAGGCCCACTGAAATATCAATCCTAAAACAAGATATGTATCTTTAAGTGAAAGCAAACCTTCCATGCCAAGCTTTTTTTTTTCACCTCCCTCTTTTCTTCCTTCTGGAATTCCATTTACCAACAAACAGACTTTAAAAATACTTAGTATTTTCTGAAATATAACACTCTGCATTTCAGAATACTGGACTTTAAATTAAACTAAATGGCCATGTCATCAGGAGGTATAAAGAGAATTTATAAAAGCTAAAAGCAGCTCTGTAGTTATGATATTTTTTAAAAAATCTTTTCTTTAGGATTTTTCTCCTGAGAAGCTGAGAGGCCTCAGGAACAAAATGTAAACAAGGATTATCTGCTGCTGTGGAATGCAACAGGTGGATCTGTCATTGGTCTCATGGTTATTTCTCATTAATGGCCAATCACAGTCAGCTGGCTCAGACTGTCTCAGTCAGTCACAAGCCTTTGTTATCATTCCTTTTCTATTCTTAGCCAGCCTTCTGATAAAATCCTTTCTTCTATTCTTTTAGTATAGTTTAATATAAAATACATCATAAAATAATAAATCAGCCTTCTGAAACATGGAGCAGATCCTGGTCTCTGCCCTCATCCTCAGACCCCTGCAAGCACCGTCACAGTTCTAGTTCTGAAGGACTCAATTCCTAAATCTGGGAATTCCAAAACTCTTTTTCTGGCACTCAGGAGGTGCCAGTGTCCATCAGGTACATTTTTACAAAGATTCAGATGTCAGTTTTTGGCAGTCACAAATCAATCCAGGCGCCCACAGCAGGAGCCCATCCCAGTGCAGGGCAGAAGGATGGAGCAGGATTTGAGGCTGCTGGAATTCCCATCAATGCTCCAACATTACTCCAAGCACTGCCAGCTGCCTGGGACCTGCTCTCCTCCTCTGGGAGGTGTCTGGCCTCCCTCCAAAGCTCCCAATTTTCTCTCCAGGCTGAGCTGCACCCTCCCAGCAGCTCCATGAAGCTGTGGGAGTGTGACAAAGCTCTGAACCCACAGGAAAGCCCCAGCCAGAAATGAGTCATGTCTCTCACTGCCTGCAGCTCCCAGCAAAGCTGTTTTCCTGCAGGAACCTCCTTTTGGCAAATCCACTGCATTTCCAATCCCTTTATGTCTGTAAAGCCTCCAAGAGGGGAGCAGCAGAGCACAAAGCAGCAGGAAAACTTTGGGTTGTGCTACTCACTTGTCGCTCGGAGTTCTCTCGAAGTGCTTCAAGTGTCTTCTCAAGCTGGGCTTTTTCCTTCAGCAAATCTTTACTCTGATTTTGACTGTTCTGAAGACTTTGTTTCTCTTGGCTAATTTCATTCTCCAGCTCTTCAAGCTGGGAAGAGAAACAAAAGTTTGAAAATGTACTTAAGAATGACGGTCTTAGCTGGGTTGAAGGCACCCTTATAGAAATGAATAAAGAAGCTTAAGGGAAGGAATTAAACAGAATTTTCTAATCTTTAATTGAAACATTCATTTCTTCTGGGAATACATTTACTCCTGCCAGAATTTTCTCCCTGGCTCAGAACACTGTATCTATAAAGTACTCTAGTGTAAAAAAAAAAAAAAAAGGGTCAGATTTTCTCAGGCTCTGATTTCCTGCAGCATCTTTTTTTTCTCTTAAAATCCCATTTCAGTGAGATTTATACTGCTCCTCCAAGACCCTTTTAACTTAGGAAGGTTCAATGTTGTTTGATCTTACTTAACTGTTTCAAGAGATAATTAAGATGATTCCTTGGGAATTAAAAATATGAGTTTGTTTTGTCAAGTGTTTCCAACTTGCAGAGAGCAAAGCTATTTAAAATTTAAAATACCCAAGCATGATTTCTCTGCCACATTTGAGTGGTAACAAGTTGACCTGAATGATATTTATGTGTTTCTATTCCTTTCTTTTGTACCTCCCTTTTCTTTTGGGCACAGCACAGAGGCTGCTCCAAAGAACAGCAGCTTCTTAGGAATCAGAAACTCATGGAAGCATGGAATGCAGTAGGGATTTCTTTAATTTTCTTTTTTTAATTATCTCTTAGCCACTCTAAGAATAGTCTTTCACCTGAAGTAGCTGCTGATGTCAAATCTATTTCAGGAATTTTAGACATTTTCACTCCACTGTAATTAGCCCCAGCTTCTTTTTTTCCCTAATTTTTATTTTCTATAAATACCACTGACTAAATGATTCTATTTGACACACACCATTTGAGGAGCAAAGTGCTGTAGCTGAGCACAGCTAAAGCTGCCAAACTCCCCTCCTGAGCTGTTCATCAACTCCCTGAGCCACCTTCTCCCTCTCCCAGCTGAAATGAGCACACAGGACCGAGTTTTCAGCTCAGGCTCATCTCACTCTGCACCTCTGCACACACACTTCCTTCTGCTTCAGAATTACCAAAATTAATGCTCTGCACTATTCTCAACCACTTCCATTACTCATCATATCACCAATATATTATTATTTTTTTCCCTCACTGGTCCAAGACCTTTCTGAATCAACTGGTCACACTCACATAAAGAAAAAAACCTCTTGGAGGTGGTTTTACTTTTTACCATAAACTTACACACACTGTAACTCCACTCAGACCCTTGTAATGCCTTACCCAAAATAACAGCAATTGATAAAATCACTCTTTAGGAAGAAAATGGCAGAGAACATGAGGCAGCCCTCACACCATCCAAGCACACCCTGACCTTTACCTTCTTGCTAAGTCTTTGGTTTTCCTTTTCCATTTTCAGCATCCTTGAGCTGCTGCCTTCCACAGAGCCCACTGCACTTTGCAGCTCTTCCACAGTCTTCAGCAAACTTTGGTTTTCCATTTCCAGCTTCAGTAACCTGCTGGATGTCAGCTCATTCACCTCATGGCCCAGTGATTTCTGTGGCACTGCAGGAGAAAAACACCATTATTCAAATAAAAGCTGACTTAGTAGCCAGAATTGTTCAGCTTCTGCATTTTTAGAGGATTTAACAGCCTTTGAAGGTCCTTCCAATGCCCTCTTGGTGACCAGAGCTGATCAGGATTAGAAATATTAGAAATTAAAATATGTTCTACCCTACTAATCACAGCACAGATTTGCTTCCCACAACTCAGGACGTGGCTCCAAATTCCACAAGTGCTTTGCACAGAATCCAGTTTGTATCCAAGTATGTTGTACTGAAGAATCCAAATTTTTACCACAGCTCTTCCCCTTCCCTTGGAGAACAGCAAAGCCAGAAAACTCATGATCTGTGCTGCAGAGTACACAAGTGAGAATGGCAAATAATGGAATTTCCAGGAATTTATGGGGTTGACACAACTATTGAACTGGGCAAGACTTCTCATGGTCAGCCTGTATCTCAATGGACACACGGGAATCAGCATTTCTCCAGAGGACACTTTAGAAATACATTTAATTTCCCAATGCTACCCAGCCTCTGAGATTTCCATTCCAATAACTCATGTTTACCTTCAGAAAGTTCAGTAGTCCTGTTTATCTGCTCCAGCTCCCAGCCAAGATGCAAAGACTCATCCATACTTTGTTTCTGAGCCATTTCCAGGGTCATGTTTTCCTCCATGAGCTCCTCAATCTTCTTTCTGTCCATATCACGCTCCTTGGAAATGATTTCACAGGTTAAAAGAGAAGTCTCAAAAGGTGCAAAATATTTTATTATCTATATTCTATTGATGTCTATATTATATTATCTTTATTATGTTGTCACAGGGGAGGGCAAAGTGCTTTTTCTGATCTGCTCAGACACTGAGATGGGGAGGAACTGGGAAAAGTTGGGAGAACTTTGAAAGGGATTTGAGGAACTTTTTGTAAAAAGAAGATTACAAAGAACCTCTTCTCCTCATAACCTCCAGCAATCACTCCCTACTCTTCCAAAGTTAACTTCTTTCTAAATATTAGGAAGCAAAGTGCACGGGGTAAACACAATATTTAAGTGACAACTGATTCACATCAAAAAAATCAAACCTATTGCTCTTGAATCTCTGCATTTATCATCACATTCCTTCTCTTTGCTATTTTGAAGGCTTTTATTAAGAAAGGAAATTAAATTCAGTGTGTATGAGCTGCCTTTGCCCCCCTCCCCTGCCACTCACCATCTCCATGTCATGCAATTTTGCTTTCAGCTGTAAATTCTCCTTTTCCAACTCGTGCAGTTTATCTGATCGAGCTCGGGTCCCCTCCAACTGATCTTCCAACATTGTCTTGGTTTCCAGCAACACCTGATTGTCTTCCTTTAACTCCTGCAAAAATGGAACAACAACAACAAATAAATCCAAACCAGAAGCGCTCCCCTGCCCACGCAAACCTTGATACACAACCACTTCCAGAAACCCAAACTAAAACTGGGAGCTGAAACAGACTTTTTATAAAAAGCACAATTACAGCAATTCCACATAAATGCAACTTAGGAATTTCTGTGAAAATAAAATTTGACATAAATGAAATACTCCCTAAGCCATTAAGAACAAATAAGGTGTTGATGATATAATCAAACCCTCAGGATCTCTGTGATTTGGGCTGTGATCTGGAAAGATGTACAGCCCAAAATTAGGTTTATAGGCCACTGGGCCCAAAGTCAGGCCCTGATGCTGAAAATGCACCCACAATCTTAAAATACAACCAGCCACTCTCAAAGGGCCTGAGCAGCTTTAATTTTGGTCATAAAGGATTTTTTTAATAGCATCTGATGAAAGTAATGTGTAAAATACATAATTGGCAATTTTCCTCATGATATAATGACAAAACTTTTCAAACTTCAGCACACAGTCAGCTGCAAAATCTGAAAAAGGATCACATAAATATCCCTCATACTCCTCCCTACACAAATATTAAATTAACTCATAATTATTATGACACAAACCCAACTAATTAATATTAATCTGTATTGAAGAGTGCTTGAAATATCCAATAGTTTACAAGCTATGAAAACATAATAGATTTTTAGGGGGTTTATTAGTTTAAACATTCTATGAAAATGAAACTTCCACTGTTGTCAAACCCTGTACACTAATTTGTTTTCCTTTACTGATTTTTATACCATATGGCACTTGCCCATCAAATTTGTCATTTACAGACAGAATGATGGCCTGATAAATTCCTGCATGTTGATTTGCCTCCTAAATTACTAACTCATGCCAGAACTCTAAGTTCCCCTTGCCTGGTGTTGGAACATCTTTTTTTAGTGTATTTTGTGCCATTGTCCTGTACTCATTTATGTGAGCAGCCCTCCTTTCCTCAACACTTGACTGAGAAAACTGCTTTCCCTTAGGAGACCAACAAGAGGAAAAAGGAATGATTAAATTTATAGCATTTTTGGAAATAATTCCCCTGTGGGTTTCTCAATCCATCCTTCACAGAGGCTTCCACTGGCCTTGCTAGCCTAGAGCTCTGGTGAACACTGCTGACTTGCATGCCATTAGACATGGAAACAATTGCCAAAAAAATGGAATTTGTCACAAAAGCCTGACTGCCATATCCCAGAGAGCAGGACACTGCAAGACTTTCTCCCATCCCAACGTTTCAATCTCCAAATGCACTTTGGAAAAGCCCCAGGCAAGAGAAGAACTGCAGCAGGCCCAGGAGCTGCAATGCCCCCGTGTTCAGCAGCCCAGGACAGGAAATGCCCAGTCATGATGACTGGACCTTAGAAACCCCTTTTTCCCCCTTCAGCAAGGGCTTATCTCTATAAGACTATGGTCACTTCCCTTTAACCCTTACTATTGGACAATTCCCAAAACCTCTGCACCCTATAAAATCCCTCCTTTTGCCCAGTTTGGCAGAAGAGCTGTCCTTGAGAACCTCCACAGAAGATTCAATAAAGACACCCCTGTGGAACCTCACAGAGCCTCCTCCTGGGACTGCTTCAGGCACCCAGCCAGCAAAGAGCTGCAATCACAAAATGATAATCTGATAACCACTAGAGCTGGTATCACCCAAACTTGCTAAGGTGACCTGTGGCTGGGGGCTTTGGCTGCTCAGAATGACCCCGAGATGCATCAGAAAATCTCATTTCCCAGCCTGGTGGTTGAAGAAGGAGTCAGAACTCTGCAGTTCTCAGTCTGAAGGTTGTTTATTGTTTCTTATCTATAAAATTCTTTCTCTGGCCTGCCAAGGTCTGCTCAGCAGGTCAGACAGAGGCACACTGCCTGCCCCCAGGGTGGTGTTATCTTTTTATAATAAAAACTACCTGTACAATATTTACCATAACTTTCCCAATACCCATCACCTATGTTAGACAGTGAACTTCTGCTCTAAACCAATCCAAAAGTGCCAACATCACAGCAGCACATGGAGGCCAAGAAGAAGAAGAAGGAGAAAAGCTGGACATGCCCAGACTCCTCCACCTTGCCCTCTGAACCCCCATGCTAAAAACCTCAAAAAATTAATCATTTTGTCACCAGGTAGAAAAATTATTATTCTACTTATACTTTCGTGGCTTGCAGATCTTTATATAAGGTTGGTAATTTGCTCAATGGGTCATAATCAAAATCACAGGTGTCTTGGGCTCTGTGCCAGGGTTCCTGAGCCCCCTGGCAGGGCTCCTGGCACTCCAGGCCAGCCAGGGGATGTCCTGAATTCTGACATGGGAATGCTTGGGAGCTTGGACAGGCTGTGCTGAGCAGGACTGTGCTATCCAGACCCGCTGCAGCCTGCTAGCGATACCCCAAAACCCAGCAGAGGCCACATTAAAGAATGGTGGCTTGTTGGGGAAGATGAACCAGGAAAGCCTTATAAATATGATTGTCTGGCAAAAGATTTTGAGACTATAGAAACTATAAGTGAGATTGAAATGAAAGCAAGCTTTGAGATACCTCAGTTACTGAGCAACTGGAAAACAACGATGTGGCTGGCTGAAAATAATCCCCTTTTGATGGAACAACACCCTCTCCTTGCAGACAGCTCCAAGGGTCAGAGCAGACCCTACAGCTTGGCAGAAGGGGCCCAAAGAGGAGTTTTTAGGGTTTAAAATGTACCACAGTATGGTGATGTAATGATTCTTATAGGCTGTATGTAAATGCTATGGGGTTTGTATCATGTACTAGATTGGTTAGTGCAAAATAGAATATTCAACACAGAAGGAGATTTATTGTATTGCAATGGGAACCTTGCGCTCTTACCTTTTTCACTCCCTTACTCTCTTACCCCCTCATGCTCTCTCCCCCTCTCTTCTCTCAGGCTGCTCTGAGCTGTGGCTGCAGCTCCCACCAGGCCCTCTGCAATAAACCCCAAATCCCAGCAGGGCCCTGCACCCAGGCCCTTGGCAATAAACCCCAAATCCCCAGCTGACCAGGCCCTGGGATAACCCAACGCGCCTTTGGCAATAAACCCCAAATCCCCTACCCAGGGCCCTGCACCCAGGCCCTTGGCAATGAACCCCAAGTTCCACGACCTGGCTTCAGAGATCTCTCATCTCCATCCATCCCACCCTCCAGCTGCACCCACAGTGGCTGTGGGTGATTTCCCCTGGATTCACTCACCTCCACCCTGGCTTTGTAGAACTCAATGTCGTGGAGCCTCTCCTTGTAGCGGCCCACCTCGCTCTCCAGCTTGTCCACGCGGATCGCCTTCTCGCGCAGCGCGTCCAGCTCGTCCCGGTACACGCGGGCGGAGCGCGCGTCCGACAGCAGGCTCATGTTCTGGGACACAGACAGCAATCACAGGCTATTGGGAACGCTGAGAATTCAGTGAAAAACCCAATCTGTTGTACAGGATTGTAGGTGATTGTATGGCCAAGGAAACTGCACTGGGCTTTTTCAAGGACTCACTATAAATATAAATATATATATTTGTGTGTATATATATATAGTGTCACCATTTTATTTTCTGAAAAATCCCTTTGCCAGAATATTTCCTCCTGAGAAGCTTCAGTTTTGCTCCTTTGCAATGTGATTAGGAGAATTGTTTATCCCAGCATGTGAATTGTTTTTACTTAATGACCAAGCCCAGTCCAGCTGTGTCGGACTCTCTGGTCTGTCACAGGTTTTTATTATTCATTCTTGTCCAGCCTTCTGATGTATCCTTTCTCTTTCTTTAGTATAGTTTTAGTATATAATTTCATATAATATAATTTCATATAACATAATTTCATAAAACAATATAATATAATTTCATATCATATCATAATTAATTCTCCTTCTGAGAACTTGGAGTCAAATTCTCATCTCTCACCTCATCCTGGGGACCCTCACAACACCACACCATATATTGTATATTTATGATGTATTTAAGGTTTTCCTCCTCACTATTACCACAAAAAGCATAAAGAAAAATCAGACAGAATTGGAGTGCTTTCATTTTAAGAAGATCCTTTCAGAAAATGCACTGGTGGCGAATTGCTTGAATGCAGAAACAAAAGAAATCAGAGAAATACTAACCTAAGGGCATTTTTTAAAATTGTATATTTAAGATGTATTTAAGGTTTTTCCCCTCATTATCACCACACAAAGTATAAAGAAAAATCAGACAGAATTGGAGCACTTTCACTTTAAGAAGATCCTTTCAGAGGAAGCACTGGTGGCAAATTGCTTGAATCAAGTAACAAAAAAATTAAGAAATACTAACCTAAGTTAAGGCATTTTTAAAAAATGTATATTTATGATGTATTTAAGGTTTTTCCCTCATTATAACCCCACAAAGTACTAAGAAAAATCAGACAAAACTGGAGCACCTTCACTTTAAAAAGATCCTTTCAGAGGATGGACTGGTGGCAAATTGCTTGAATGAAGAAACAAAAAAAATCAGAGAATAAATCTCTAAGTCAAGGCATTTTTTCCCATCATAATATACCAAATAAAAGAATAAATTACACAAGGTAACGGTTCAGAAAGCATAATAAAAAAATTAACATGAAAACATACTTAGTATCAAAAAAGAGTGGTGAATTGCTCTGGTGGTGGTAACTTTCCTTAAAATAATAAAATGACTAAACCCACACCTCTTGCTGAAGTCTCTTCAGTTCAGCTTCCATCTGTTCCAGCTCTTGTTTACAGTCAAGCAGCTGCTCGGTCTTTTCCTCACTGGAAGGAGAAAACACCAACCAGTTAAACATGGCCACAAAACCTGCTAATGATCACCAGGTTTGAGAACAAAATGCTGAGATTTGAGAGGCTTCCACCTTGAACCCACAATTTCAGGGACAGCAGAGTGTAAAATTTCGGGTTGGCATTAAGATTTAGTTAATATTATTAAGTTAAAATAATATTTTAATGTTATCTTATCTAATATTTTAAATGTTAAGACTTTTCATAGGTTTAAATTGTTGTTTCCTACTCACACAGGGCAGAAAACAGGGTGTAAAATAAGGAATTTTTGCAAGAAGGGATTTTGTGTAAGAAACCACAGGCATTGGTGGTTAGAAAATGAATGAAAATGAATGTGTACCAGGAGATCCACATCCAAAACCCAACTCAGAATAATTTCAAATAACACAATCAAAAGGTCCAAATTCTTTCCAGGAGAACCAGACACTGACTCCTTGTCACAATCAAGTAAAGCCAATTTTAAAAGCACTTTTATAGCTCTGTAATTTTTCCTTTTCTTGCAGAGCACAATTAAGGGTTTTAGGTGTCTTGACTCAATTGAAGAAGATACTGCTTAATAAACTCAATAATTGCATGAAACACACAATGAATTTAACTTTATGGAGACAACACAGTGTCTGTTTGAGTCTACTCAGAAACCTGTGATAAAAACAATTTGACACAGAATTCTATGATTCTTACATGACTCATTCTCAACTTCCAACTCATTTCCCAATCCTTAAAAAAATGAGTTTGTTAAACCATGACTAAGTGCAAAGGAAGTATTTAATTCTCTCACAGACAAAGAGATGTTAAAAATTACACTGCACCTCAGAACAAACATTTGCTGTAGAAAAACCTGCCAATATTGAATATTCTTAAAAGATACACTGCATATTCAAATGTGTTACTGTATTATTCTACATTCTGGAATACAAGTAAGAAACCAAAGTAGAAAAGGGGGAAAGAAGAAAATTTAATGGACTGAAATGTATAATGTTATGTCAAAGCAATCATACCAACAAAAAATAGGTATGTTTTAAACAAAACTAGAGCAGTTGTTTTCAAACATGAGCCAGTTTCACCATGAATGATCTTTCTGGAAAAGGATTGTTTGGAAAAGGTCACTGAGCCTACAAGCAGGGGAGCTCAGTGCAACATCCCTGAAAGTCACAGCTTTCCCCTCCAGAGGTGCTCAGAAACCAGGCACAAACACAAATTTATTCCTGATTTCTGTGACTTTCCCGTCAGCATCATATTGCTGTTATTGTTCTACATGGGAACACACAGAACTCCACACGCAGAAAATGAGGTGTGCAAATTCCTTCTTTGGAGTTTCTGTACTCCCTGGTTTGCATCCAGCTGAAAAATAATCTTTACAGACCTTTTATAGGAAATTACATCAGCTACACTGCATATTAAACCAGGTATGAAGGTTCACTGCCAAAACCAGATTATAAATAAATTTTATGCTGAGTATTTCCAAGTCTGGAATTAATGTAATTTAAAATTTATCAAATAGGTGCAGCATTTAACACTAAATGCTACAGACAGAAGTTAATTCATCCAAGTCTGGTATTTTAAGATACTGCTACATGCAAAGGGAAATTATTTACCAACTGAATTCAAATAAGAGTGCAAAATGTGGACTGTTCTGAGCCATCAGTGTTGCCCTAATTGCACGCTTCAGCTACAGACTGGAGAGGATTGGACTAAATTATACAGAACATACCAGTGTTCACTGTTTAGGCTATCTATTAACTGTCAATCAAACTAATAACAGCAATTTTTTCACTAATTTTCTTGGTGCAGCTGTTTATAGAATATCCTGGGCGGGCTCATTGCAGGAGACACAATAATACAGACATCAGGGAAAAAGAGCCCCAGCTTTTGTCCTCTGCTCCTCATGAGGACCACGCTGTGGTGGGGGAAGGGGATCCTCTGAGTAAATCAACAAGATCCTTAATCCAGCCAGCTACAAATCATCTGATCAACAAACTCTGAATTGTGACTTATGCTACCTTCAGCTTGTGATTGTTTACCTGTCTCCTCTCCCCATTGCTGAATTAAAAAAAAATAATAAGATACATCTTTATTTATGCTGTTTCTACACATATTGGATCTCTTCAGATGGAGCATTTGAATTCAGAACACACACACTTCACTCTGCTAAAACAACTGACACATTGCTACAGGGAAAGCAGATTCTCCACAGGTCTGTTATTGATCTCCTCTTTAAATAACTCCTCACTGCTCAGATCTGCTCCTTCACTGTGAAGACAAAGAGCCCACAGAAACCTACAGAATCAGGAGCAAGGAAGTGTTGTGCAGACAAGAAATCTTTTACACAGGAACAAAAGAGGTGGGAGATAGGAAAGCATTCTCATGGAAATTTTTTGTCCTATCTGCAATGATTTTAAACCATGAATTAATCATAGGTGAATATTTCTTGTTGGAAACAGGTCACCAAATGATGCTGCAGAGAAGGAATCCCTCCTGCCTCATCTCCTTTTAATGATCACCTGGTTTGAGAACACAATGCTGACATTGGTGAGACTTCCACCTTTAATCCATGATTTCAGGGACATCAGAGAATAAAATTTAGGTCAAAACATCATTATGAATACAAACAGAGACAAACACAGATGAAACGCTGTATTTGTCCCATGGGTCCACAAATCTTCTTGTATTATAAAAATACCCCTCCTGGGGAGCAATAACTAAAAAAACAATTTGAAAGGACACAGAATTACAGGCTGGGGACTGTGGCTGGACAGTGTTCAGGCAGAAAGGGACCTGGGTGGTTGAACATGAGCCAGCAGTGTGAATATGAGCCAGCAATGTGCCTTGGTGGCCAGGAAGGCCAAGGCCAATGGCTCCTGGAAGCCAATGGCTCCTGGCCTGCATTAGGAATGGTGTGGCCAGCAGGAGCAGGGAGGTCACTCTGCCCCTGTGCTCGGTGCTGGTGAGGCCACACCTCAAGTGCTGTGTCCAGTTCTGACCCCTCAGTTTGGGAAGGACATTGAGATGCTTGAGTGTGTCCCATGTAGACTTTCCAAACTTCAAACTTTCAAAAGCTTTTTGAAGGTCTACACTGTCAAGCCATACCAGTAAACAGAAACAACTGTGTCTTGTGACTGCTGAAGCCAGGAACAACTTGTTCCAGATCCTGGGGAAATTCCCTGTGGGTTGCAGGATGAGAAGGAGGGCAACAAGGCTGGTGAGGGGCTTGGAACACAAGCCCTGTGAGGAATGTTTGAGGGAGCTGGGGCTGTTTAGCCTGGAGAAGAGGAGGCTTAGAGGTGACCTCATTGCTCTCTACAGCTTCCTGAAGGGAGCCTGTAGACAGCTGGGGGTTGGTCTCTGATACAACAAGAGGACGCAGTCTCAAGCTACATCAGGGAAGGGATAGGTTGGATATTAGGAAAAAAAATTTTACCAAAAGAAAAACAAAGTACTGGAATGCTCTTCCCAGAGAAGTGGTAGAATCACCATCTCTGGATGTGTTTAAAAAAAGACAGAATCACACAGAATCACAGAAATTCTAGGTTGGAAGAGACCTTTAAGATCATCGAGTCCAACCCATGTTCTAAAACCTCAACTAGATCATGGCACCAAGTGCCACATCCAGTCTTTTTTTAAACTCTTCGAGGGATGGTGACTCTACCACCTCCCTGGGTAGATGATTCCAGTATTTGACCACTCTTTCTGTAAAACGCTTTCTCCTTAATTCTAGCCTGTATCTCCCTTGGCACAGCTTGAGACTGTGTCCTCTTGTTCTGTCACTGTGTCCTCTTGTTCTGTCTGCTGTTGCCCGGAGAAAGAGACCGACCCCCAGCTCACCACAGCCATCCTTCAGGAAGTTGAAGAGAGTGATAAGGTCACCTCTGAGTCTCCTTTTCTCCAGGCTGAACAACCCCAGCTCCCTCAGTCGTTCTTCATACGGCTTGTGCTCCAAGCCCCTCACCAGCCTCGTTGCTCTCCTTTGGACACACTCAAGACTGGCCATGGCACTTGGTGCTGTGGTCTGGTTGAGGTGTTAGGGCAGAGGTTGGACTCGATCTCAGAGGTCTCTTCCAACCTCAATATTCTGTGATTCTGTGAATTGGCCTGAAGAGGAGCAGATGAGTGGAAAGGATCTGAGTGTGAACTGTACTCACAGCTCCTGCCTGAGCCTCCTGATCTTGGCCTTGGCGTCGGCGAGCTCCACGCTCAGGTGCTGCCGGCTCTCGGTGCGCTTCATGCCGGGGGAGCCGCAGGGCGACTGCGCGGCCGAGGCGTGCGGCAGGAAACGCAGGCAGTCCCGCTCCTCCGACAGCTCGATGATGGTCTGAGGGACAGAGCAGGGAAAAGATGATGGTCTGAGGGACACAACAGGGAAAAGATGATGGTCTGAGGGACAGAGAACAGGGAAAAGATGATGGTCTGAGGGACACAACAGGGAAAAGATGATGGTCTGAGGGACAGAGCAGGGAAAAGATGATGGTCTGAGGGACAGAACAGGGAAAAGATGATGGTCTGAGGGACAGAACAGGGAAAAGATGATGGTCTGAGGGACAGAGCAGGGAAAAGATGATGGTCTGAGGGACAGAGAACAGGGAAAAGATGATGGTCTGAGGGACACAACAGGGAAAAGTCCAGAGGGGCCTCACAGAGCCGCCCCTGGGTGTCATTCACAGCAAACACTGCAATGGCACCACAACCATGGGGAGGTTTTGGCCATCGAGGAAATCAAAAGTTCTGCCTGTATTTCTATGCCTGAAGTAAAGAGCCACAGCTTTTGAACAGCACCTTCTGCTGTTTTAAATTTTATTTTTCTGCTATTTTAAATTTTGGTTTTCACTTCAGACTTTTAAGCCCACAAAATGACCAGTGCTCAGAACAGACAGGGTATGAATTCCTTGAAAACCATCACCTCTTAAAAATAAACATCTATCTCTAAACAAAGTCGTGTTCTTCATCCTTGACCACCAAATAAAGCACCAGAACTACAGGAATATTCCTATTTCCCCTTATAAATACAGGTATTAGCCAAATATGAACATCTCTCACAGTTTAAAGTATTTTTCCTTTGCTTTGAACAAAGGCATCACCCCCAGCCTCTCCCCTCTGTTGTATTCCTGCCAAGGCTGTGATCTGGAAGAACTGTCAAAGGAATATCTGGAATAATTGCAACAGTGACACATCCACTCTATTGAGGGGCAAATCTGGGACCATCAAGATGATTCACAACTCAAACTTTGTAGGAAATACAGTTCTGTTCCCTGATTCTAACACAGTACAACAAGTGTGCCCCAAGACAAGCCTGCAAAGCCTCCTCTCCTGGGATGGATTCTGCTTTATCCCCCTCAAACCTGGACAACAGGACATGGGAACAGAACAGCTTGCAGTGACTGCCTTGCAAACTGATGGGTTATTGATTCCTGGTAAATGCAGCTGATACACCTTTGGATTCTTTGTTTTCAGCTACTGATGAATGCTGAAGTTGTTTCCCACTCTGGCTATGTGGAAAAGATCACCTCTTATCATTCCTACTTTATTCCAGCTTTATCTTTCCTACATTATTAAACAAATATGCACAGAAGAGCTCCCTGAAACAACGTTCTGGCAGTCAGGAATCCTGGCTTCAACATGTCAGCAGAAAATTAAACTGTTAGTTACAACAATCCTGAGCTGCATTATCTCAGAAAAAGAAGATTTCTTGTATTTCTCTTAGGCCACGTCCATACCTCTGAGTGCTCATCTCTTTCATCTATAAGCCTTTTCAAATGCAATGCCATATTTTTCAGGAGAGGCTCAACATACTCTTGTGTCAGCACAATGACATCCATCCACTGCAGGTCAAACACGTTTTCCTGATTATGAGTTACCTACATGGAGCAAAATGAAACAGAAAAAAAATCCTCTTGGAATTTTAACAGTAGAAAGGAAGTATAAAGAAAATAAAGCTGCAACTCTAGAGGTTAAGTTTTCTGGATAAGGTATGAAAAAACATTTAAAATATATTTAATTGTATGTAAAGGAAGAGTTTTCTGTCCATCTGGAAGCAGCACCTTGTCCTTCTGGTGACAATAACATTATAAATTACCTACCACATACATTTGATTGGAATTATATTTTATAAAGAAATTTGCATATAAAGATTTCACTAAACTAAATTTGCTGTATGTATGTAACTAAGAAATCCTTGAAGCAACAAATTTGCCTTCTGGTACTGCTCTAAAAATAAAACCCAAAAATGCTCAATCATTAAATCTTTTTGTGAATCAAGTGAAAAAATAAAGCCTTTTTTGCTTACTACAACCACTCAATATGCAAATCACATATGTGATTTACTTGCCATTGAACACGTGCAACTCCCCCTCCTGCAATACAATATTCCATCTCAAAAACATCCCCAAAATTAAAAGCAAAACCCCCTCAAAATACCTCCTGAATATGGGCTGCAACAGCTGCTCTGGTATCAAAATCCAGACTTTGGATTCTTTCAATAAATTCTTCTTTTTTCTGACACTAAAAATAGAGACATCTCTTTTATACACATTTATATGTATAATTGCAAGTATTTTCATTCCTCTTTTGCATTTCTTAAGAGCTAAAACTTCTAAAGCTGACATTGCAATGGCCACATGACTAAATTATTATCCAGTAATTCTGGTGACCAGTAAATGCATGGTTCATGCCATGTTACAGTAATTATAACTTACAACATTAATTAAATGATACAAGGAAAATCAAATTGAAATGGTACAAGAAAGAGGTTTCTTAGAATTGCTACTTATTCAAAGTTCATTAAAAACATGAAACAGTGCAGTGAGTTAATTTTCAGCACTTTACCATTTCCACCCTTTCTTTACAGTATCAGGTAATTAACACTACTGAAATTAATAACCCATTAGGGTGGTATTGGAGGTATTTATGCAATAACAGGTGTAGGGTTGTAGCCATTTAATTAAAAATCAGAATATTCCAATTTTTCAAGGAATGCAGTTGTACAACAAAGGAAAAAAAAGTTTTATACCACCACAAGTATTAGAGATCAGTAATTCTGAAGTTTCACAGAGACAAACACAATTAAACTCACCTGAACTGCACAACCAAGCAAAAGCAGGAGGAGCTTTTTTACTTCTTCAGTACCTGGCTCTGAGAAGAAAGCAAGAAAAAATGGAAACTGAGAATTGTAATTAGAGCTTATTCCCCTATCCCTCAGAAAACAGATTTTCTTGTTGTTTCCATATCATTTTTGTTAACCTAGTTTAGAAAAGAACCAGAGGAGCTCTCAGCTCAATTCTTTTTGCCATTTAACTTCCAGAGTATCCAAACACCTTAACAGCCACAACAATTTCAACTGGGAAAAAAAACTGAGCCCTTCAAAAAGCAAAACTTCAGAGCGACATTTTTAGAAGTGCTTTGGAGACCTGCAATCAAGTTTTCAATGGTAATCTCAGGTCTCTCAAGATGGGTACAAAAGTGCTTAAATTATCTGTCACTCCCAAATTGGAAGAGTTGAGGTGACAAGTTCATTTCAATTCCTTACAAAGCTGTATTAGATATTCATCTGCACATCCAAAAAATCAAAATGTATTTCCAAATCTGGCCTTAAGCATCTTAATCTCCTAAAGAAGCTTAAGTTAAAGAACTCTGTTTGCAGATTAATAAAAATGTTTCTTACTTTTTTACGTTGACAATGTCCTCATCTTGCTACTAAATATAGAAATATATTCTAAATCTAGAACACAAATGCCATGAAGCAAATGCTTCAAGGATGACAAAACAGTTTAGGCATTGACTCAAGCTGCTGCTTTTGGAGGGAGCTACATTATATCTATAATCCAAATGATCAGGGAATATTCCAATTTTTCAAGAGGTTTCTCAGGTAGACAAATACATTACAAAAAACATAGATTCAAATGGGAGATTTTCAGTCATTTATTCAGACTTCTTGTATCCCAAAGGCTCAAGCTGTGAAGTCTTTTAAGGAGAAATAGAAAAACCATCAAGGAATGTGTTTCAGCTGAAGAAGAGGAATTCCACCTGGCTTTCTGTCTTATCAATAAAGGTTAACAGGAACACTGCAACAGGAGAATCCAACAGCTCACAGCCTGCATTCACTCACCCCAATAAATTAATCACATTTCCTTAATTTTTAAGCAATCCCTAAGCTCCTCTTCACTCTTCATCTCCTGACTGCCTTTCAAACACCTGCCTGAATATTGATTCCTTGTCTCTCCCCCACGTTCCCTGAAGGAACAGAGCAAAACACTGAACCATCTCAGCTCCCCTCATCTTCTGTTCTTCTTTTCCCTCCATCAGAAACACAGAAATAGCTGATTTTGTTTTACACCCTTCAACTTGCTGCTGAACTTTGGCCCTGCCCTGTGTCACTGTTTGATCTTCCCTGTGCTCATCCTATTCCTGACTTTCCATCCTGCCTGCCCTGCTCCCTCAGGAACAGGAACTTTCATCTTTCCCCTTCCCCTGTGCCCCATCATTATCCTTCTGTGATTTAATTTCACATTTACAGTCACAGGCTGTAGCTCTCCTCCAACTGCCTTCCTGCCAATCAGCTCAGGAAATATTTCCTGATTTCATTTTTTTATTTTTATTTTCCTGCTGACCTGTTTTACCCAACCTCACCTCCAGCCTTCTCCCTGCATTCTCCTCCATGAGCCAACTGCCTCTGCAATTTGGCATCTTCTGGGATTTCTCTACTAATCATTCCCTGAGTGCAAAGGGGAAAAACTGGGAAACATCCCTGTGAAAAATCACACCTCCAGCCTCAGCTTCAGTGGACCAAATCCAAGTTTTTATCAGGGAATTGACTTTTACTCTGAGGCTTGCCTCGATGCAACCAGATTTGCACAGCAAGTGTCTCCAAAGATCCCTTGGTTCATTTCCCTGCATCTGCCCAAAAAAAGCTTTAAAAATCCAATGTAGGGATGAGATCCTCTTCCAAGTGGCACAGCAAGAGCAGCCCTAACTTTCAAAGGGAGAAGTGAGGGCTTTCAATGCCAATCAGCTCAGGAAATATTTCCTGATATTTCCTGATAAAGTCCCTGCTGACCTGTTTTACCCAACCTCACCTCCAGCCTTCTCCCTGCATTCTCCTCCATGAGCCAACTGCCTCTGGTAGCTGCTCCTGCCACCTTCAATTTGGCATCTTCTGGGATTTCTCTACTAATCATTCCCTGAATGCAAAGGGGAAAAACTGGGAAACATCCCTGTGAAAAAATGACACCTCCAGCCCCAGCTTCAGTGGACCAAATCCAAGTTTTGATCAGGGAATTGACTTTTACTCTGAGGCTTGCCTTGATGCAAGCAGATTTGCACAGCAAGTGTCTCCAAAGATCCCTTGGTTCATTTCCCTGCATCTGCCCAAAAAAAGCTTTAAAAATCCAATGTAGGGATGAGATCCTCTTCCAAGGGACACAGCAAGAGCAGCCCTCACTTTCAAAGGGGAAAGGTTCTGGACAGAACCCAGAAGAACAGGTCAATATTCTAGTTCAGACCAAACTCTGTGGTTGAACTCCAGCAGGAAACTGAAACACCTTCAAGAATGTTGTCCAAGCATAACCATTTCATGAAAATGTGAGTGCTACACAACAGAAAAGTCCAAACTTTCTCACAAATCCAACAAAATCCCCACAGAAGAGCAAAGCACACACCAGCAGAGCTGCCAAACCACAGATCCCAAAACACAAAGACAACTCTTTAAAAATGACCAAACCATAAAATTGGATGTATACAACTGAATGTAATATTACCTCTGTGGGGTTTGATAGTGCATTTTCAGTGAAATGTCATCTTATACTATACAATATTGTTAAAACATTTTCTCTCAGTATCTTGAGCAGAATAAAAAATGTCACTACAAAACAATACTACGAGCTGGGGTTTTTTTTAAATCTGTTTTTCCAGTAAATCTGCTTTCTAGGCAAATCCATGGAGTCTTTTGAAAACCTTAAGAGAGTCTGGAATCAAAATCAAAAAAGCACAATGCATTCTGTTCTTTTGGAAAGGAGGAGACCACACTCACACTTCTTGGTGCATATGACAGCAGCTGCACGTACAAAAACTGAAAAAGCTGTGACCTCGGAAGCAAAAGCAGCAATGCTCAGAAGCAGAAAGTAAAACCCACAGGAATTAAAGCAAGATACCTCCAGAGATGGGATAGTGCAGATGGGAAATGGAAAATACCAATGTTATGAGCCCTGGCACTGGGAAGTGAGGAAACACAGATGGTTCTTCTGGCTCATGAGGAAGCCCCTGGCCCACAGACACAGCAGCAGAGGAGACATCCCAAAGAAACCAAAGCAGCCAGGGGAAGCCACAGAGCCTGCAAGAGCAGTTCCTGACCTCTCTGCTGAACGCCAGCAGGACAACACCTGGGGCACAGGACACCCAGGGGGATAAACTGTGCCCAGTCCACAGTGGCTCCCTGCAGGCCAGGTGTGTCTGCTCCGTGCTGCTGGAACTGAGAGCAAGGTGCACACATCCCCGAGAGGCTGTGGACAGGCAGCTGGATCCACACTGGCTAATTTTCTTGGTCTGAAAATTGCAACTCTCAGAGCTGGAAGCAGAGAAGGTGGGAGCATGGAGAAGACAGTGTCAGTTCAGGGGAGAAAACAAGAAGGTAATTGCAATATTTTTCAGGTATGGATGCAAGAGAAGCAGGAGAGGTTGGGGGAAGGAGAAACAAGGATCAGGAGCTGGATCCAGTGAGATGCACTGGACTGCCAATTCCCTCAGCAGTGACAGGTAAAGAAAGCTGAAGGTGCAGTAGCTGGGAATACATGAAATTTTAACTTTGTGCCATCAGTGGTTCACTGGCTGCTGGGAAATGCACTGGGCTCAGTATAAATCCTAGTGAAAGCCAGGGCTGAGGCTGTGACAGAACACATCTTTTAGTGTGGACCCTTTGTGTGGACAAAGAAAATAATTATTAAATCATTACTCATCATTCTTAAACCACTTCTCTGATAAACAATCTTCTGTTGAAAGGCTCAACCCTTCAGGAATTTTATTTCCAGTGAAAGAATATAAATGATCACACCAGTATACATTTTTATCTTAGTCAAAAATAAACTTACCAGAAAAAGGATTTTTGCCAATTATTAGCACATTTGGCAAAGACATCATGATCAACTGCTGCAAAGTCTCCTATAAAAGTTAATTAAAACATTATTTACATCACATGTACTGAATGAAAGCAAACATCAAATGCCAACAGCCATTAAAGAGAAATCAGTATTAATTAAACAGTTTTAATATTCTTCAGGACTTCATGCATACAATTCATAAAATACTTATTTACTTTCTAATTAAAAAACAACTAACAAATATGAGTTACTTCCACAGAAGCTTTGTTTTACTGGTTTGCACAATCATCTCACACAGCAAAATCCCCTCGTGGCAATGAGCTGGCTTAGGGATCTTAAGCCAACGAGATCCTGAGTCTCAGAATGCAGCAAAACCCTTTCAATTTATTATGTTCATGTTTTCCTGACTAACCTATTGATACATATTTGTTTTACTGGCTCTAAGGTGCATTTCTACTGCAAAAAAAGATCTATTTCCATTATTTCACGGTTTCTCTGGCCTCACCAAAAGGTGGATGTGAAAATCCCAGGGGTTTTTGCTGCAGTGCCACTGGGCCAGCTGTGAATGTAAAGGTACAAACCCTGTGTGCACAATGCCATGGAATTTCAGCTGGAAGTGGCACACACCAGGCAGCAGCTCTGCCTATCTGTGCCATGGATCCCATCAATGGGGCTCCTGTAATGGCTGTAATCGGCTCAAATCCCCAGTCTAGACAGAGCCTAATTCTCCTGAAGCAGAGGAGTCTTTCTCCTGTTCCCAGATATTTATTCCCAGCAGATGCCATCCTATAGTCAGGCTTTTTGGTTTTCCACAGTGACAGATCCATTATTATATAAAATGTTCCTACTCAAAAGCAACACATTCCAAAAGAGCCCAGGGCACACATCAGGTGCCACTGTAAGCATCAACCTAACACAGGTCCACTTGCCTTAGGTCAAATTGAAAAAAATCCCCAATATTTCTTAAAAAACACCAGTAGAAATTATTAGTTACAGCTATACTTGAAAGTTCCCACCTGTTCATACACAACATCAAAATTATACCTGAATTGATTAATACTAGACTGCAAAATATACATTTCCTCTGGACATGCCTAAGACAAAATATAAGGAGGGAGAAAACAGCTTTGACCTCCTCCAATATCACAAAACTTAACCAACTGTGACACCTGTATTTCTCAGACTTTGATAAAGACAATTTTCAAATAAAAATAAGACATGAAGCGCACCACAGGATGTTTCAAACCAATATAAAACAGATAAAATATAATGAATTTAATGAGTGCCAACAGCTATTATGAAAGAAAATCACAAATTTTTTAGAGTGGCGTTTTGTTGTTTGCTTTTGTTGTTTTTTGGGGGTGGTTTTTGGGAGTATCTCAAATAACTCCATGATGCTATCATAAAGCAGAGCATGAGCAGCTGTGCCCTGAACAGACAGGATCACCTGTTTCCTTCCAACACCTCTGCCTTGCCCCAGAGATGTCTGACACCTTTTCTGTCTCTTGGTGTTAACCTCAGCACTGGCTGTGCTTGCACAAACTTGCACAGCTCACCAGCATTTATTTCACTGAACATTTTCACCTCCTCAGTCCAATCTGCTGACAGTCATGGACACTCACTGGATTAAACCTCTGGAGCCCACCAAAATTTAGAATAATTTATCTTGAGCTAACTGCTGAGAACAGTTCCGTGCTCCTACACTGCCAAGAAATGTACACACACCAATTACTGCTTCAGGACCAGACTGTAATTCCAGAGAATAACAAACATGATACAGGAACAAAAAAAAAAAAAGTGACTAATCTAACATAACACCTTAATTCTGAATGTTACATCCTACCAGTGCAGGTTTTTGACAGGTACATCCACAGCACCGATGTGATTTTACACTGAACTGAGAGAAGGTTTTCCACAGATCTTACAAAACCAGCATGGACAAGCTCACAAGGAGAAGTGTTAAAGAGTTGGGTTAACACAGTGCTAAAAATCCCAAATTCCCACAGTTGTCAGTGTCTGATGGCAACCCTGAGGAAACCCTGTGTCAGTGCAGTGAATGTGTCCTGTCCCCTCCCTGGGCTCCAGAGCAGCCCCAGAGCAGCCCCAGGCAGGGTTTCTGCACTCCCAGCTCTCAGGAGCACTGGGCTGTGAGGCTCCTGCCCCCCCAGCCTAAGGGAGGCCTCTCACTTTGATTCCAGGGCATCCATCAGCCCCAGCTTTCCTGCCTTGGGGAATTGCACAGGTGGCAGGAACTCAAGTGACCCCTTGTGAAACAGCCCATCCTTTAACACTTGAACTACCACAGAGCACCAACCTCCCTGCAGCCACTGCAGGGACTGAGTATCTGCACATGCAAAAAGCAATTCTGGATTGCAAGGAGCTCTCCAGCCTTCACTGCTGCTAAAAACACCAGCACATGTTTGCATGGTGACCAGAACCCTGAAACACTGGGGAGAAAAGTGTATAAAACACTCTAAAAAAGGGCAG
The DNA here is from genome assembly GCF_028769735.1 of Zonotrichia leucophrys gambelii. Classification (NCBI taxonomy): domain Eukaryota; kingdom Metazoa; phylum Chordata; class Aves; order Passeriformes; family Passerellidae; genus Zonotrichia; species Zonotrichia leucophrys. The sequence goes on from NC_088172.1 coordinate 102,292,386, forward strand.
ATCAATATAACTTGGACCACTAAAGGCATGGTGACTGGTTTAACTGCTTCATAAATTTTTTTTTTTTTTTAAAAGCTCTAATAAACTTGACAAAGGTTTGGAGCAACATCTGCAATCCTGAACCATCCAAGGTACCTAAATGCCAGCAATTCTGCCTGGTCCTGCAGCACCTGGACTGGTGATACCATGAGGCCAGTGCAGGATGGGGAATGCTTTGTGCTCCCAAAAAGATCAATCCTGTCAGTGTTTGTGCCTCCTGCTGCACCAGCTGTGGAACAATAATGCCTAGTGGAAAATTACTTCCTTTAGAAAAGGAAAAGCACATGGGCCTTAGCAGGCAGCACATAAATCCAGGTGCAGGAGAAAAGGGTGGGAAGTGCTGGGAAGGTGTTCCATGGCTGGGCAGGGCAGTGACAGCTGGGGATCCTCACTGCAATCCCAGTTTTGGGAAGCAGTGACAGCTGGGGATCCTCACTGCACTCAGAATTTTGGGAAGCAGTGACAGCTGGGGATCCTCACTGCAATCAGAATTTTGGGAAGCAGTGACAGCTGGGGATCCTCACTGCACTCAGAATTTTGGGAAGCAGTGACAGCTGGGAATCCTCACTGCAATCCCAGTTTTGGGAAGCAGTGACAGCTGGGGATCCTCACTGCACTCAGAATTTTGGGAAGCAGTGACAGCACTGCACTCAGAATTTTGGGAAGCACACGCTGTGTGAGGACACAGGAGGAGCAGCAGACTCCAGGAGTGCAGGGAGAGGCAGAGCACAGGGTTTCTGCCAGCTCTGGGCTCTCCAGGCAGGAAGGAGCAGGGCAGTGGGGAAGGGCACTAAAGCCACACTGAAGGGACACTGGTGACACTGGCACAAAACTTGCTTCAACTCAGAAAATACCAACCACAGCAGTAACTGCACACACAGAGTATCTATTCTGTAAACAGATCATTACTCATACAAAAGTGTGCCCACACCACCTTTATATCTGTAAACACTGATAAGAAATTTGACCAGATATCTAAACAATCATCTCTTATTCATCTTACTCCTGTTACCCTTACAGCCATAACTACAGAAGAAAATTTAGAAATAATTCCAGGCAAAACATAGCACAACAAACAGTTACTGACCTGATAGTAAGTTTTTATTTGTTTCACCAAAATAGACAAATTTTGAATCCTTAATGATGCATCATTGTTCACTTTCTTATTTATCCTCTGATTAGCAGACTTTGGATTGCTGCAAAAAGAAAAAAAAGAATACATTAAACACACTGACCATTCATCTTTAAAGCTTTGTCTATGAAACAAATGGTAGAGTTAAAGTGCCAGCACAGCCATTCCTGGTCCTGATAACCAGCCTTGTTTTCCCCTCCACAAATCAAAAAGGAGCTGTGGAAGATGGAAGGAGCTTGAAATGTCTCTGACAGAGCCAGCCCCACATTGCTGTTTGCTGGCTCTGACAGCAAAGTGTTGGTGGCTCTATGATGGTATTTATTAGGTATAAAATGTAATTTTAACTTTTAGAATGATGATGAATATCAAACACATCATGCTAACATAGACTAAACTGTTTTAAATGTATTTACAGATTGCTGGAATGTGACAACAAAGGGATTATTAATTGGAGTTTTTGTCATGTGCTATCGTATACCACCAGATTTTTCTCTGGTTTGTCTTGGCTTCAGGGAGGAAATCAATCACTTTTTCCTCCACAAAGCAAAAGGATCTGAGGAAATGCAGGTGAGTTCCCCTTTTCAATTCCTTGTAACACACAGAGGGCAGCAGGACAGCCATTCACTGGGATTTCCCATGGAAAACCATGCAGAATCAAAGCACACCCCATAACACTCCCTGAAATGTTTAAAGAATTCCTAAGGGATGGCCAAAGTGAAGCTTCTCACTTTTACAGATTCCTGATACAGTTGCACAACACAACTTTTGATATTTAATGGTATTATTGTATTGTTTAATGATATTATGACCAGATAAATGAGAGCTGGCTGGGATGCTGCACTCAAAAACAAACCACCAATTTCTCCCTGGCAAACCAGGGCTCCCAGCAGGGATATGTGTCTGCTGGCTCTGGTTTTATTCAACATTGTCATTAATGATTTAAACAATGGAATACACAATACACTTTCCAGAACAGCCACTGGCAAACTTTAGGAGAAAAAAAAACAAAAAAAAACCAAAGAACAACCTTCAAAAAATGCTATGGCAATGAAGAATGATCCTGGTAATGTGCAAAAGTAATGGAATTCAATAACTCACAGACAGAGGATTAGAGTCAGAATCAAATACAGAAAGAGGAGTTATTTGCTATAAAACAAAAATGACCTGAATATTGTGGTATCATGACTTACTCTGATGCAATTTATCCCTTTGATTGGTAGTTTCACATACTCTCTGTACAAAAATTACATATTTTTCATTTATATATAACTTACCTACACAAACTTTATTTGCCTTTTACAGCAAGCTTTAAATTTAGAATATTAGATTAAAAAAAATATATATATATTTATGTCTTTTCTTCAGTTTATTGCTATCAGCATTTCCTGGCTTATAAACACAAATAGAAATAATAGAAAAACCACTGCTGGGAAAGGAAGTCAGGTCATATTTAAAAAATGCACCTCCAACACTCAGACATTCCTAAAGAAAAGCAGCAGGCACAGTATCTTTTTTTTATATTTATTATTATAAATCTAGGAAAATTAGGACATGGATAATTGCCTCATTCCTAAATGCTCATCACCATGTTCCTAAAAATATTATAAATAATTAAAATAAATTTTAGAACATATTAGCCAAACCATGTGACTGAGATGTGACCTTGGGTTTATTAGATCAGCCAACCTGTAGCTGTAAAAGCAACCAAATGGGCTAAAAATAATTCTGCTTTGCAGATGCACAGAACTGGACTCCTTTCCACACTGAATTCATTCAAATTTGTTAAAATCAGCAGAGAAAATCCACAATAAATCCTGCTGACCTACAGAGATCAGCTGAAGTCTCCAATTTCTGCATGCATATCTCCAAAAGGCCGATTTGGGCCCTTAATCTTCATCTTTAATCTTAATGACCATGGGATTATCTCTGGCTTTTTCATCATCTTCAGCAGCATTTCCACAGGCCCACATTTCAGATGCACTCTAACCAGGGCACAGGGGTTTCCTGGATGCTGTGCCAGCTCTTATTTTAGCATCAACACCAAAATTAGTGTGCAACCACAAGAACTCAGAACACAAACGTCATAAAAGCTCAGGATTTCCATTTTCTCCTTTCCAAAGCTGCATTAGGATATTGAGATTGATCGTGGATGAACAAAACCTTCAATATTTGCATAGCACTGGATCTTCATGGCACCACAGGACCAGCCCAGGCAGCAGGGAAGGGCTGCTGGAACAACCTCACTCCCTCCATGACAAGCTTAGTGCCAAAATGATTCATTCCTGTAGCTTAAAACAGAATTTGGAGGGTTTTTTGTTTTGGTTTGGCTTTTTGTTGTTGGCTTAAATTGCAGGAAGCAGTTTAGTGAGATTGTGAATTTTTGCTGGGAACACTTGGGCTGCAGACGTGCTCTGGAGTTGGATTTTTAGCACTGGGAAAATTCCACTGGCCAGTTTCAAGATGCTCTGCTAGAGCAAATGACCAGCAGTTCAAATCAGAATGTCAGCCTTGGGACAACCTGGTGCACAGAAAAAAATTATTTTTGTAATTTTCAACTTTTCCAAAAGATTATGGCAAAGGGTCTGACAGAAACCCCAAACTCCAAGTTCCCTTAACATTTTTCAGCAGAAGTTAAAAGCAGGTAGTGGGAACAAGAAGTTGAACCCACTGGTTTTAAGGTTCAATAAAAGCAAGGTAGTGAGATATCAGTATTCCTCTCTTCCAATCATTTTAAATTTATAATAACTCACTATTGGTAGCAGATTCCTTTTTCTGGTTTTTGGTAATGAATGTCCTCTTGGCTCATTATTCTTCAACCATGGGAGGTCTTGCCTTTGACACTTTTAATTAGTACATGATTAAGATGAGGGAATTGGACAAAAAATGGTTTCCCTTGCTTGCCAGAGTGCAATGCTGCTCTCAGCACCTTCCAGTGCAAACAGGACTTCATTCACCTCTGTGCTGCAGTAATTGAGATTTTTCTAACCACATGATGCCATTAAATGGTTATAAACACAGACTGTTTACAGGCTACCCACTGAAATGATCCTGTGCTGAAAAGTCCATGTTGGAAAGTGAGGATTCCCCCCAAGCAGAGCTCCCTGATCTCCAGTCCCTGATTTATTTCTACCTTTCACATTGTGTTAGAACTGTCAGGTTTGTGTATGGAACAGCCAAGCACAGACCTGACAGATCCCTCCTCACACCAGGGTTATGAAAGGACCATGATTAGGTCTCTGAACAGGAAATTCCTTATTTAAAAAAAAGAAAACCAACTAAAGCCACCTTCACTTCCAATACTGATAACCAGGTCTCACTTTCTCAAAGACTCCAACCTGAATGCTTGTTAATCCACCAAACAGAATTTTAAATATTATTTATTTAGTCAATATAGCTCATCATCTCAAGTATTGATATCTTGATTTGTCCCTCTTGAAGAGGGAATAATACAGCAGGATGCTGGCTGCACATTCCCATTTTATGTGGTTTGTAAAACTGTATTTTTTCAGGCTGGTCCAAGTCATGGCATACCAATACTTTTTACTAAGCATGAACTCTGATGTGCAACTACTTTTCATGCAGAAAGATAAAATTCTAAACATGAACTGTCAGAACCTTCTAGGAGCAACTCCAAACTCATTTACAGTTCTGAAAAACTAATTAAAGATTTTAATGAAGTACTTTACTTATACCCATAAGTTGAACTGTTGAATTTCTGTGACCAGTATAATGTTTATATTTTTATTAGTGCAAACCAATTCTGTTAACTAGAACAGTATATAATAGTATATAGTATAGTGTATAAAAGTATAGTATATAATAGTGATAGTATAGTATATAAAAGTAATAGTAAAGTATATAATAGTAAATAGGTCCAATGACACTGAAATAAACTGATGGAAATACAGGATGCAAATGAAATAATTTTGAAAATAAAAAGGTCCATGTTGCCAGTTTAAGACATGGCTTTAAAAAGCAGCTTTTTAAACCCCTCAGATTCTGGTGGCTGCTATAAACATTTTTAAGGCCACCCCTGTTCTGAAGTGCTCCTTTTATGAGGTGGGGATACTGAGCTGCTTCAGTGGCAAACAGCCCAGCAAAATAGGGCAAATCTGTCTAGAAGTCGATAGGAAGCAGAGCGGTAAAAGATGCCCTGAAGCAATTTTACATTTAAGAGCAACCTACTTATGACAAGATACATTAATTTCAATAGCAATAAAAGCAGACAGGAGCATCTATCCCAATAATGCATTAGTTTAAAACTCCTGATTACACAGGGAACTTCAGTGATTTTTGAAATACTACCAGTGTCATGAATCACAGATTGAGACTTCATATAATCAGGGATTATGTGTCTTTAATTTTTCATTGACCAAAATCTATCAGAAATGGGAATGTGATAGCTTAATGGCCTCGTGCTTAAATCTATGCAGACTGCAAACCAGTTGTGTCCTCCCCTGCCATCTGTTCCTTGATGGTACTTAATGATTAAGTCTGGTATCATAACGCTCCCTAATTTGAAATATACCATTGTTTGAATGTGTTTGGTGAGTTCAGTGAAATGCTACCCTGTGCTTCAGCTTACAGCAGCACAGCATTCACTTGTACAAATAAATGCTGCACGCCTGATGAAGTTTATTTTCTGCAAAGTCCTTTGAACTGGAATGCTGAGGTTCACTCTTGGTGTCTGTCAAATATTTCACTAATTACTGATAACAGAATTTTGGGACAGACTTCAACTAAAAAAGCAGCACCTTCACTTGTACAAATAAATGCTGCATGCCTAATAAGGTTTATTTTCTGCAAAGTCCTTTGAACTGGAATGCTGAGGTACCTGTCCAATATTTCAGTAATTACTGATAACAGTATTTTGGGATAGACTTCAACTAATAAAGCAGCACCTTCATTATTTACTACTGGCACAAAAATAATAAGCATGCTCAAAATGTGTTTGACAAAGAGACTTAGGACAGCACTGTCCTTTTACTGACAAAACAATAAAAAAGTGAAAATAACCATGGGGCTTTTACTAGAGAATAATGGATAATCTTCAGATTGCTTAACATTTTACAATCTACCTTTAGTTGTAAAACACTGTATTTCTATCCTTGAGCCGATACTGCTTGAGCAGCAACCAATACAATGTTGAAATGGTCAGCTGCTCAAACATCTGGAGACACCCCAAACCCTGAGATAACTGTGCCACAAAATCAATATTAATACCTCATTTAAGGGCACTGTGCTAACTCTGCACTCAGCAAGGGCTGCCTGTGGGTGCCAGCAGTCCAACAGCTGTACCCAACGTTTGCTGCCTCGTGATCCTGGGAGCTTTAGGAAGCAGGACTCACATCAAAAGTCTTCTGGCCCTTGCACAAAACCCCACTTCCCAGGATTATGTCCAACATCATCAACTGCTAGGAGGCTGAAGCCCTGTGCCTACTGAAAAATACAAAACAACCAAACCACGACCAAGTGGCCTGACCCAGAGTGGCTGGTGGGATCCCAGGGAGCACTGCCAAGAACAGATCTGGGCACACAGCTTCCCCTGCCAGCCTCAGCCTCTCAGCTGCTCAAGCTGCACGGCTCCCCAAGGCTGCAGGCTGCAGGAAAAGCTGCAGCTGTGTCCTGCCTGCGTCTGCCTGCCCCAGGGATGGGGCCCTGCTGCACAGCACAGCCACTGCCTGGTCCCCATCAGTGTGAAGGGACATCCCCTGACAGCCCACACTGGCAGGGACACGGGAATGTGCCAACAGCCAGGCAAACCACAGGGCATTCAACAGGTCTGCTGACTGAGCTTTCATTTCTTCTTCCCAGGGTTTAAACAAAGTGCAGGACAGCCCAGGTTTATTTTTGTTCTCTCTTCCCTAACTGCAGTGAAGAGGTGATTAAAATGTGTGAGAAAACAAGAAAGGAAGTAAAACAGTTCACCTGTTTGATTAAACACATCTGGGACTAAGCAAACTCTTGTGGCAAAGACCAAAACCTTGGACCCTTGTGACAGTGTTCACAGGAGTCTGAGGATGAGGGAAGAGACCAGGATCTGACTCCATGTTTAGAAGGCTTGATTTATTATTTTATGATATATATTATATTAAAACTATACTAAAAGAATAGAAGAAAGGATTTCATCAGAAGGCCAGCTAAGAATAGAAAAAGAAAGAATGATAACAAAGGCTGTGGCTCAGAGAGTCTGAGCCAGCTGGGCAGTGATTGGCCATTAATTAGAAACAACCACATGAGCCAATCACAGATGCACCTGCTGCATTCCACAGCAGCAGATAATCAATGTTTACATTTTGTTCCTGAGGCCTCTCAGCTTCTCAGGAGAAAAAATCCTAAGGAGAAAAGATTTTTCATAAAAGGTGTCTGTGACAGACCCTCAGTTCCAACTTTCCACTGTCTTTAAGGCCGTCCATGCTCTGAACGGCTCCTTTAATGAGATATTTCATCAAATAGAATGAAATAACTTCACTATTATTGTGTCACCTTGACTATTCTTTTCCCATCACACTAAAAGGTAGTATGTAAAAAAAATAAAGCTTTCTGCCAAAAGTTGAACCTAGTGAGTCACTGCTGACCACACCGAGTAACCTGGGTGAGCTCCTCACAACAAATCCATGAATGGCACAGCTGGCAAGAAGTAATCTGGCTGCCACCACATTAACAAGGGTCACCCACAGGAAGGGAAATCTACAGGATTCAGAGCACCACAGAACACTTAACACACAAAATAAGGAAAATCTGCAGGATTCAGAGCACCACAGAACACTTAACACACAAAATAAACACACCTGGGTATTAAAAATTTGAGAATTCCCACAAGAAACTTCCACAAACAAAAATTTTTTTTTAGTGAGGAAAAACATATGAGAACCAGAAAGTCTGACAAACACACTCTACCTTGCAAATGGAAATATCTTTCAAGGAACATCTTGTTGGTTTGCTTTGGTTGGTTTTGAAGAGTTTTTTTAACTACAGAAGGTTTAGCAGGAAATATCATTTGAAAAGGGAGAACTAAACTGCTGGAGTGCTTGCACCACACAATTTTCCAAATTAAACTAAATCCAAAAGGTGCCTAAGGACAAGAGTGTACAGGCCAAAGGTCAGGAAAGCAACAACTTGGACATGCCACAGAAGCAAAATACTGAGGATATTGCAGTCTGAAGTTTTGACTTCTACTTCAAGCACTGCCTGTTATTTTCCCTCTCAGAGCCAACATTTTTTATTTCTGAAATGAGTCCAAATTCTCAAAACCTATTCAGCTCAGTACCAAAAAGCAGAGCAGCTGAGAACTACTCGGCTTTGTGATTAACACCTCAAAGCAACTGATGATGGGAGCTCTGCAAACATCCCAACATCCCATTCCCAGCATGGTAACATCAGCTCACACAGGCACTGCCACATTTAAAATATTCACATAAGGGAAAACTCCTATGTAGGATTTAAAAGCAATACACATTTATGCAGTCTTTTTAATTTAAGCTGAAAAAAAAACTTTTTAAGAGGAGTTTGCAAGGACAATTTTTTTTTTCTTGGATCCTAACTAACAGCACCCCAGCAGTATGTACTTAACTTTATGTGATAATCACAGCACTACCAAAAATTGCTTCTCCTTTGAAAGACTTGGAGAAATGTTCACTCATTTTACTCTTGACCTTAAACTTGGCTGAAGATCCAAATTCTCAAGAAAATGAGTTCTCACTTCAGAGTCACAAACAGTCTGACCACAGGTAAACACCCCAGTGCTCAGCACTAACAACTACAGGAAATGCTGGTGTGTGATGGCACCAAGGCTACACAAATATTGCAGTTTCAGGGACTAGAAAGGTGTTCAGTTGTAAAAACAGCACCACAGGTTTCCATGAAATACTTTTGGTTGAAACATGACTATAATTTCCTTTCTTATGAAGGGAAATAAACCCTAAGTAACTGATTAATAATAAAATACATCTTTTGATTAACAATAAAATACATATTTTCATATTTCTCTACACCCATTTTAAGACCAGTGACAATGTGACATTTGCCTGCATTTTCTCATGTATCTCCCAGTATCTCTACTCTGGTTTTGCCCAGCACACACAACACTAAATGTACAGCAAGTGTATTCCCAAGCTACCAGGAAATTCCAGCAGACACTTTTTGCTCAGGGGCTTATTTAAGAAAAACAAAGATACCACACAGAGAAAAACTAGAGCAAATATTTCCCTGAAGCTTAAACCAAGATAAAATTCTGTAATAAACCTAAGTGGACTGTCTTCTGTCACTGCAGGAAAGAAAGCAAGTATTGGAGTGTCTCTAAATGTGCAGCACAAAGGTTCACTCAATGGCCAGGAATACAACAGACACCATTTATGGGTTCTTCCCTTACAATCTCCCATCCCAAAATACAACAGCAGGCAATTTTTGCTTGGGTCAAGCAGCAGCTTTGCTTCAATTCATCCCATTAAACAAAAGAGAAGCATTTTGCAAACAGTGCTCAACAACAACTGCCTCTGGAGCATCCTCAGGATAAAGGCTGGGCTCTGAAACAAAGCAAACAAACACAGACACTCTCCCACAGTTATTCCCAAATCATCTCTGACCACGCAGGTCACGTGCTCTAACAAAGCAGCATCTTGGAAAATGTCTTGATCCCTAAATAATTACTACCTAGGGAAAAGTGGTGCATTACAAAAGACAAGGAGGGCAACAAATTGCTGTTTAGCTTAGAGAAAAAAGAGGAGGAAACAAAAATATGAACAAACACAAAACTCAAAAGTCTCTTCTGAACAGAACAAATGAAGAAAATCTAGAAGTAAATCTCAAATTTGGCATAAGATGAGCCTGATTTAGCACCCAAATTCAGTTAACTGGGTTAGTTTTCAAGGGAAGATCAGAGCACAGCAGTACTTTGCAAAGGTTTGTGGTTGGAGATCCCCAGAGCATGAAACCAGCATCCCCATGAAACCCAAAGCAGCCCAGCTTTGCCACTGAAAGGCACAAACTGATCAGCCAGGTGTCTGTATTAACTTAAACCTGGATTTTACTGCTGCTCTTACTCTCATGGAGTGCTCTCAAACAGCATGTAGAATGTGAAATGCAAAATTCACTGAAAAAGGAACTGCAAAGCCATGGTGAATGTATGTTCTCTCCTTGCCAGAATGCTTTCAATGCTGAGACAAGTTATTTTGATATTACATCTAAGAGGGCTATTTATGGAATGGGTTGACAGGCTTAACAAAATTCACTGTATGTATTAAAAAATAGTTTTAAATTTAGCTTTTATTCCCTGGTACTAACCTAGAGTAAGGATGGGGATCTGTAGCAGGCTACCAAAAGAAATAAGGAGACAGAGTCAGAGAAAGGTAACCAAGATGGCACATGAAGGAGAGAGGACAGAAGTGGATGTGTAAAGGAAAGTAAGATGATTTAATTCCTAATATTGAAAACTCTGCATAGAACAAGAGTGAACCACAGAGTAGTTTCCTGCTGAGAAATAAATCAGGGTAGCCAGGATGAAGGCAAGTGGACATCAGCTGTGGAAAAGGGTACAAAAGCATAACAAAAACTACCAAAACAGAGACAGGCCAAGATCAAGCACTTCAAGCATTCCATGTCCATCCCATGCATTTTCCCCTCTATCTATCAAAACCCAAGCACCCACAGGGACAGGGATCAGCCTGTGTCCCCCTCACCTGCCCAGTTCAGAGCTCACTGCAGGCTGATGGTCCCATCTAAAATCACTCATCATTACACTAAGAACTGCATTTGCTCTCCTCTAATCAAAAGAGTTTAATTCCAACAGTCCTGGTGCACATTGTGCTGGACCACTTATTAAAGAATCTGCTTCTTTATAAAAAAGGGACTGTTACAAATTCAGCTTTCCTGAGGAAAAACCTCAGCCCTGCTGCTGCAGAGCTGCTCCTGGGAGCAGCAACTCACAAACCCAAGTGACACCTGGCACCTGTGGAAAACCTGACAGAGCACATCTGGGGAGTGCCAATCTACACCACGAAGTGATAAAGGTGTGGATAATAATATTATCTGTTAATAACACCTGACCCTTTTCTAAAACACACATTGCTACTTGTGCTGCCAAAGCCCTTTTCCTTTTGCTCCAAACTCTTTTCCATTCCCCCTGCAGGCAGGGCCTGGCTGAAGCTGCTCTTGCCAGAAGGAGTTAAAGGATGGAGTGGCTGCACTCTCTCCCAGAGCCTGGCAGCTGCTCCAGCTCTGCAGAGTCCAGTTTGCAGGGGAGATACAGGCAAGCCAGGAGTACGGGCTGGCAAGCTCAAGTGCTTGGAAAAAAGCACACAAGTGAGGGCTGAGAGCAGCAGCCAAGGAAGCTGTCCACATTCTAGGCACACACCACCAGGCAGCCAGTCCACCTGGAAAATCTGATGCTGTGAAAGGCCTGCAAGTGAATTCAGTCACCAAAAACCAGTGGGAGAATGGTAAAAGGGGAAAAAGCCAGAAGAATGAAAGACTGCATCTTTGAAGTAGTTTTCAGCATGTCTGGATGCAAAGAGTGATATGGAAAGTATCACTTAATTTATGTAATGAAGACCAAAGTTATAAAAGGCACACTGGGATGGATGAAAGCAGCCAGATTTTCCAGACAGTGGATTAAATTAATTCAGTTCCAGAGTTTGGTTCTGTACATTACCAACCCTGCACACAGTCTGGGTCCAATACTTCCTTTAAACCAGATTTATTTCCACAAATACAAAGCACAGTAATGTAAAACAATTAAAGCTAAAATACTGTTTCAAGTCTTTGTTGCTTGACCAAATATTAATGGTGGTGGTAAATGTACTGAAAGCCCCAATCTTGTAAGTACTTGCAGCTGTCTCTTTTTATTCAAAGCACCCAGCAAGACTCTTGTCAGTTTGGGAAGCACAGCTCATACTCAAAGACTTTCATCCTTTCTTACCCAATCCTGTTGGAATTCAGAGAGAACAAGACCTATCAAAAATGGAAATAAATATCATGCAGAACATCAGTGTTTCTGTAAAAATACTGTGGGGTTTTTTTGATCAGAGGAGTTTATAAACAGTACAGTGCTATTAAAAAAACCTGAGGTGATGTTAATCAGGATCTGGAAAAATATCTCCAGGACAACTGAGTATTATTTTACTGCAATTGTAATTGGGTGTGCAACAGGTGACTAATCCACTGAATGCTCCTGGTTCCCTATTTCAGCACCACACACCACAGATTCCATCCAGCCTAGGAGCACTTTATATTTATAAATATAAATTAGCAGCACTGCGACACCGAGGTGCAGTGAAGGTATGAAGCATTCCTGGCATGGCACAGCACCAGTGCAGCCATCTCTGGTGCTCTGATTTATTTCCAAGATGCATGACCCCTTTTCTGTATCACAGAGCACAGAGATAAAGGCTCAGATTTAGGAAGACAGATGGGTTTCTATGCACAAGAATCAGATACTGAGTGATCCCAGCAGAAGGTAAGTAACCGGATACTCCTGAAGCACAGGACCTAAATTTAAACAGGAAATTAGAGACATTCTCCCAAGTTAGGAGCTAATATTATAAACACTGGGAATCTCCTTAATTAAAAGTAAAATTTAAAAAAATAATATCAATTGGCCTGTAGCATCTCCAGCAAGGAAGAGCCCTTCACATGTAAGTGGTCACTGAACCACTGGTTATTTATAACCCATGGGTTATAAATATATATATAATATATAACCACTGAACCATGGGTTATTTTTCCCATGTCCCACACAACATCCAAAGGTAAAAATCATACCAGGAATGCAGTGAATTCTCCCATGGATGAGGTATTAATAAACTCAGTGCTGACAAATCTCAGCACCAGCAGCATCCCAATGCTGACACCTCCCTTCCCTGTCTGAATCATTACAATTGTTGAAAATAAAGTTGCTCCAGACAAGCACAAGGAGAACCAAATGCTGGACCCTCACTTGCAGATGATGGAGAGCTGGCTTAACTCTTTTCTAACAGAACAAAAAACCTTCTCTAACTAACAAAGCCACTTTTTTTTTTTTTTTTTTTGAACTGGGTAACTGTTTACAAACCATGCCTAATCCAATATTAACACTCACTTTTATGGTCACAGAATTTGTTTTTTCAACATTTGGCAAGAAAAGAGTAAGAATTAAAGTATATTTACAGCGGGACCACAGCACCTCTGACAGCCCCCACTGCCATAGCTCCTAACCACAGACCTCTAGTTCTCAAGTGAAGTCACTGAGCTTTAAAAAAAAACCAAACAACCAAAAAAACTTCCCCAAGCCCAACACTGACAAAAAACACCCTTCCTTTGAAGTCACATGACACACATTTTTCTGCCACATTTCCTCAATATATGTTAGTAAAGAATAAAAGGAAACTAAAAGAGAAATAAAAACTGTTAATAATCTGTATTGATGATTACTTAGAGCTGCATCTTGGAAGTGTTTTTGCAAATGAAGACACTTGCTTAACAGATGGATATTCAAAATGTACAGGGCTAAAAGTTGACACAGGTTTCCACAGTGACTTCACCACAGACAGGACCACATTGCAAAACATGAAACAATTTTTCCCCTATTTCAATCCTGGCACCAAACCCAAAACAAACTGGACTTTCCCAAAATATGAGCAGAGTTCTAAGAGGCAATTCTAAGCAGTAACCAGCCATGCTACATCTCAGCTCCCACAAGACCTTCCAGTGTAGTGACAGATTTCTAAAATTAATTTTATTTGTACACCAATGCTTTTCCACATTTCACTGTTCTGAACACCAACCTATTTTTTTTTTAATTTACATCTCCAAAGTGTATTTTTTACACATACACACCCAATGCTCCCTGAGCACAGTAATCATGGCACGGGGTCAAGGATGCACAAAGTCACAGCCAAATCCAACACACAGTGCCTCAGGCATGGGAATGTTCCTTCTCCACACTTTTCCATTTTACATCCATGCATCAATTTATACTCAGCATTAAAAAATTGGCTGGAAAGAAAGGTTTAAGACTATATTCCTCAAAATCACATTGTTCCAGTGCTAAATTTGCCTTCCAGCTGTCAAACTGTAGAAGTTCAACATCTCAAATGCATGGCCACAGCTGACAATCTACTTACTCCATGCAATCCAAGAAAAGAAGAAAGAAGTCGTAAAATAAAAATACTATTCTTCAGTGAAATGCAGCACTTAAAATTCTCATTAAAGCATGCCAGATTCCACTCAGATTTTTTTTTCAAGTTTTCCATGTTTTTCAACATTAGAGTGAGTATTAGAAGTGAATACTTAGGAGTCTTAGTTGTACAGAAATAGGTGACAAAGGAAATTCTGGTTTCAAAAGGCTGTGAATTCACACCTAAATGTGGTGAAGTGTTGCTCTTTTGACACAGACTGGTTACACAGGCTGAACACCAAGGGCAATAACTTTTAAAGCACTAAACATGAATAAAAGCTATGAACAGAGCAGGAGGATGCCCATCCCTGAGCAGTGCTCCTGAGGAACAGCTGCCAGCACAAGCTGCTCACACACTGATGGATGCACCCAGCCGGCCAAAGCCCACAGCTTTTCATACCTACACAGAAAATGGAGGGATTTCTCTGCAGAGACTCGAAATATCAAAAGAAAAAAAAAAGGTATGTAGAAATTTTTGCACTAGTAACACTTTTATGATTATATCACTAGACACCTGACAAGTGTTACTCTCCAGCATGACAGTAGTGGGCAACATTCCAGTCAAGATTATGATTAACAGAGAGCCACTGTAGAGGATTTTTTCTGACAAGCAGAGTTTTCAATAAACAGTTTATAACTCCATGTAGGCTATAGTCAGAAAACACTCTACACTCACAACTAAAGCACCAGCTTTACTGCTCAACTGCTATCTAGTCCAATTAGGAAGTGTGGAAAATGAAGGGGAAGGAGTTTAAGGGCAGTCCTTGTGCTCGTGAGCAGCCCTGTGTGAGTTCCATGCCATCCTTAAGTTGCACATCACGCGCACCAAGATATGGATTAGAACCTTATTAGCCAAGCAAATTTATTCCAAATTTTTCTTTATGAGCATGACTTACAGCAGGATGAACCTTTTCTATGCCTCTCAGTGGAAATCTGGGAAACTATTTAGAGTCATCCCATTTTCCAGTGAGTTCTACAATGATGATTCAGCCTGTATCACACTATACATCCTGCAAATACATTGCTCGGACATTCAGCTGTGTGGAGCCGGGATCTGCCACGATCCCCAGTCTCCTCTTAACCCACCACATGACCGGGCCACGCACAAACGAAAGTAATTTACCAAGGTCAATAAGGGGAGAGGGGGGAAAGGATTTTTCATAAGGCGGCAAAAAAAATACAAGAGAAACAAACCAGCGTAAAATGACCCCAAGGCAGCGCTTGCCCACACTCACATTTGCAGCATGACTTCGTTCAGATACACTCCATCCACCAGCGCCACATATTCCTCCAGGTTGGTCCCATTTCCTCCAGCCAGCGGTCCGAACGTCTTCACCTGGAACAGAAGCAGCAGCAGCACCGTGACACCGAGTCCAGCTCGCTCCCCTGCCGCAAGGCTCTTCTCAAACAATGAGCAAATCGAACCAGGAACGTGTGAGGGGAAAATGAACGCTTACCCAGGTGACAAGAGGGCTCGACATGAACTGCTCCAGAAGGGGTGTGAAGATCTCGTTCTCCATTTTACAAAAAAATGGTTAACATCAATGCAGCTCCTCTGATGCAGAAAATCGAGATAAGTCCTTCACTGCAGCAACTCTCTGGAATGCTCCAAGGATTCAGCTGGAGTGAGTGAACCCCATTTTTACCAAGCGATGCAACACCAACAAAAGTCAGTGCACTGGCAAGCGGGATTTATCTTCCTCTTTCAACAAAAAATGCATCCGAAAGTCCATCTACGCGTATTTCAGCCTTTCCATTGATGCCTCTCCCTTCCTACATAGCGAAGAGGTGGAAGGAAGGAAGGAAAGAAAAGAGGGAGGCTGCCTAGCTACTGGGATTCTGCATCAGACAAAAAAAAAAAAAAAAAAGAGAGGAAGGAAAAATCTGCTTCAGCAGCGGCAGCGCCTCAGAAAGGAAGGAGAAATTCCAGCGAAACTCCGCGAGCTCATCCTGCCCCTTCCCCACAAAAAGAGCCCCGAGCCCGGGCTCGGGGAGCAGCGAGGGCAGCGCCCCCCGCCCCTCTCGCAGCCAAGCCCCCGAGCTGCGGCTGCACCAGAGCCCCGCTGCCCCCCCGCAATGGCACCGACGGGGAACCGGCCCCCGGAGGGATCGGGGGCTATTTTAAATCAGTTCCCTTTTCTATCCCTTCCCTTTTCCACTCAACTACGGCGCCAGAGAGCGGCAGGACCGGCACACGCCGCCCGGCCCCGCAGCCTCGCCCTTCCCCCGCGCTGGCCGCTCCCCTCAGGCTCCGCTCTCCCCTCGCCGCTCCCGGAGCGCCCCCCGACCCCTCCCCAGCTGTTCTCCAACTGCTCCGCCGCCGCTCCCGCGGCTCCAGCTCCGCTCCGCTCCCCAACCCCCGTCCTCCCGAACTGCGGGGCCACCTCGCCTCAGCCAGCGCGGCCGCGCCGCATCGCTCGCCTCGTCCTCGTCCTCCTTCCCTCCCTGCCTGCCTCCCGCCCTCCCTGCCCGGCCGCCGGCTCCGAGGAGCGGATCCCTCCGCTCTTAGCCGGTATCCCTCCGCCGCCGCTCGGGGATGGCGGCGCGATTAGAAAGGGGCGGGGCCGCGGCCAAACCGCTGCAGGACTCGCGCCCGGCGCGCGCGCGCGCGATGCGGCTGCGGGCACCGCTGAGCCCTCGGTGCGGCGAGGGGGAAAGAGCCTCGTCCCTTCCCCGCTCCGGGAATAAAGGAATAAAGGTGCCCCTGAGGGATGATAATGCTCTTCCAATCCCCCTTTTGGGGGAATAGGGGTGCCCGTGAGGGAGATGCTCTTCCATTCCCTTCTTGTGGGATAAAGATGCCCGTGAGGGGAAAACAGTGCGGGAGGGATACTCTCCATTTCCCTTAGGAGAATAAAGGTGCCCGTGGGGCAAAAAGTGTAGGAGGGAAAGATGCTCTTTCATTCCTCCTTTGAGGAATAAAGATGCCCGCGAGGGGAAATCTCAACCCAGAAGAATAAAAGTGCCCGTAAGGGAAAAAGCACGTGAGAGAGGGAGAGAGAGGTACTTCCAATCACCCGTGCAATGAAGGTGCCCGTGTGGGGAAAAGGGCGGGAATGAGATGCTCTTCCCTTTGGGGAGGGCACCCGTGAGGGGAAAAGCGTGTGAGGGAGGCAGATGCTCTTCCATTCCTCTCCTAGGGAATAAAGGTGCCCGTGAAGGGAAAAGCACGTGAAGCAGGGAGGGAAAGAGGGAGATGCTCTCCCATTACCTTTCGGGGCAATAAAAGTGCCCGTGAGGGAAGGAAAAAGCACGGGAGGGAGAGGCTTTTCCAGTCACGTCTTGGGGGATGAAGGTGCCCATGAGGGGAGAAGGGCGGGAAGGAGATGCTCTTCCTTTCCCCTTTGGGGTATAAAGGTACCCCTAAGGGCAAAGCGTGTGAGGGAGGGAAATGCTATTCCATTCCCCCTTAGGGAATAAATGTGCCCGTGGGGGGAAAAAGCTTGACACGGGAGGGATATTCTCCATCTCCTTTAGGAGAATAAAGGTGTGGGGAAAAAAGCACGGGAGGGAGAGGCTCTTCCATTCCCCCTGGGGGAATAAAGGTGCCCGTAAGGGGGAAAACTCAGCACGAGAGAGAGAAAGATCCTCTTGCATTCCCCTCATGTGGAATAAAGATGCCCGTGAGGGGAGGAGGGTGGGAAGGAGATGCTCGTCCATTCCCCTCTCGGGGAATAAAGCCGTGAGGGAAAAACTCGGTGTGGGAGAGAAATGACTTTCCATTGCCCGTTTAGGGAGTAAAGGTATCCATGAGGGGAAAAAGTGTGGGACGAAAAGATGCTCTTTCATTCTCCTTTGGGGAAAAAAGGGGCCCATGAGGGAAAAACTCAGTGTACGACTGAGATGTTCTTCCATTTCCCTTTTTGAGAATAAAGGTGCCTGTGAGGAGAAAAACTCTTACCCTCAGGAAGTGGAATCCAGAAGCAGAGCAGGTTTTCCCTCAGGATGTGGAATCCAGAAGCAGGGCAGGTTTTCTCCTCAGAAGGTGGAATCCAGACACACCCATGTTAAGGTAAAATCCAACTTTCTGGAAAGGTTTCATGGGGAATCAGAGGATGACAAGCAGTGTGCTGGCCTGATGATTGTCCCTTCCCTGAGCCTTCTCCTGCTTGTGCTTTTCTCCTGCATTAATATGCATAGATATATCTGCTTAATACATTATGTGGTTCATTGGCAAAGCATTTTACAAAATCTCAAACTAAATCCAGCTTCTCTTCTGTGAGGTATAAATTAAATTGCAGCAGCATTTTTTCAAATACCTTTAGTTTTGCACACCTAATTAAAAACAAAACAAATCCTACAAAACATTGCAATAAAAGTGACTGAAATTAAGTGCTTTTGAAAAAAAAATCAAGTAACAGCTAAACAGACAAGGTTTTTCTTAACCCAAATACCAGATATACATTTTTCCTAGTGTCCAAGATTGGGAAAAAAAAACAATTCCAATCGTGACTCGTTTCCCAGGATGTCTAAGTAACAGATTAGAAAAATAAATTATGGACCTTGTAATATTAGTCTGTCTTTTGCATTCTAAGGTTTTTTTTTAAATTTAGACAATGTTGCACAGTTAAATGACTTTGATGCTCACAGATCCCTAGAGTGAACTCAGCCCTCCTGTGGAACAAAAGAAATAAGGAAAGGCAAAGGAAAACTCTGCAGTCTTGGTTCTGAATAAGAACCTGGTGATCCATGGGTGAAATAACTGCAATAAATTCCCAGCCCTTCAAGGCAGCCACAAAAGCATTTTTGTACCAGGCTGCCCAGCCAACCGCTGCATTCCCCGGGCTGGCAGCAGCCTGTAAACATGGGACTGTGCCCACAGTGCCATGGACCTTCCCTGCCTCATCCCCTCGTTTCTTCTGGGCTCTAATTAGGCAGTAATGACTTTGGCATCAAGCAATTTCTAGGAATTAGAGCCCAGCCAGTAGATGTTGATAGCCCATGTAGTAGTAACAGCAGCTGGCTCACGGAAACCATTTCATACTGAGATTCCCTAGCTCTAAAAATTGAATTAGATGGTTTTGGATGTTTTTTGCTTCCATCCACATCGTGCAGTTGGCCTGTGTGCTCAGCAGTGCTGTTGATCACTGCTCCTGCAGAGAGTGCTACATTTTAGCTATGAATTGTACTGTCAGCTGTTTTACCTCAATGATTTACAGTTCTCTATTTGAACTGGAGATTAGTACAAGATAAAATTTCAGAGAAGGCATCCAGACGCAGTCAGAGGAGTTTTGTTTTCGGTTTTGGTTTGGGTTGGGTTTTGTTTTCTTTTTTTTTTTTTTTTTCTCCAAAACTAAGAGCCCTGAAAACCTGTGAAGTTTTTAAAGTTTCCTCCGAGTAGCTGCCACTTTGTCCCAGCCAGTGTGAGAACATTTACCTCCTTTCAGGTACACACAGACACAGCAGGAGGAAGCGCTGCCAGGGCAGGTGTTTGTGCTGGAGTGAGAGCCAGGAGAACCTGGACTGCAGCCACCCCAGCGAGGTGAGAGCTCGCCCCAGGACAGGAAGCTGTCAGCCTCTGATTGCTCAGCCCCTGTTTGACAGACAACCCTTAGAATGAATTTAAATGTTTGGCTTTCGAGTTATTTCTCTGATCTTGAGCTGAATACGGAAGGCTTTCATTTTCAGCATAGCTGTCAGGAGTCCCAGGAGGATTTTTCTAGGAAATACTTAGAAGTCACAGCTCTACAGGACTGCACTACTGTAACCTGTAGCTTGTGATATATTTGGCTGCATTGTTTTAGCACTTCTTACCTGGGAAGGCTCCTAAAAGAAAGTTTGATGATGCACTTACAGTGGTCAATCCCAGAAGTTGAAGAAGTTGAGGACTGAAGTTAACTGACCCAGAAACAGAGAATAAACATTATTATAAAACTGAATTCTAACTATTCTAAGAATGTACATTCAGGAATATTTTAGAACTAAAAAAAATATCCTTTTTATAATTTGAAAAAATGCATAGAGGACAATCTTGTTCTTTCCCATCTCATTTTCTGGAGCAGCACTGTCAGTATTTAATACAGGGTGTCACCCACTGCTTCTGAGCAAACAGACTTAGAGATGACCTTGTTGTTAGAAGAGCCATGTTTGTTCTGGTACAGGTAAAGCACCCCCATCTCCTTCCTTCTACATCTTCCATGTACCACCAAGACTCTACACAGAAGACATGGAAATGATAAATGAACTGTGCCTAGATCCCAGATCTGCAAATTGCAGAGTTACTCCATCTTCTCAGTGAACTTTTTTTTGCTCGTGGCATCATTTCCTGTACCTGCTATTGCAAAATAAAAACTGAAAAACAACATCCAGAAAAAAACCTGATGCCTCGAAGCTGCAGACAGCAGGAAAGGGTGCCCATGCCCAGCCCCACTTACCTTGCCAGGGTTTGTCAAATCATTTCTGGTCAGCCCTGCCCGCAGCGAGCCGAGGGAGGGGACACTCTGGGGAGTAGATGACAACCCAGCTTCCCTTTCTGGCTGATGCAAGATGCAGTGGTTTGCTCTTCCTCTCACACAGAGCAAAGGGAAGAGGTGACGCTGCTGGCTCTGCCTCCCAGCCAGCACTGCCTTTGGGTTAACAGCCTTTGCCTGCTGGGACCTCAGAACAGGGAAAAACAGGGAAAAGTGTGGATGTTTGGGATCCACAGCAGGGTAATGAAACCACAGCCAAAACTGGAATGTTCTCATTGTGGGATGGCTTAATAGGACAGTGTCTAGTGGAACTGCAAACCAATGACAAGGACAGCCACTTTCCCTGTCCTGTTTGCTCCCAGAGAATCCCATTTCCCTATCAAACTCTATTCCCTATCCAGATGGGACAATAAAGAGAAAGGGCACTGAGGGGCTGAGCCTTTTCAAGTATGGCTATGAATTCCTAAAAGTGCCACAAATACAGCAGGCTAAAAGTTACTTTTTGTTCCACAGGAGTGGAAAGAAGGGGAAATCCCTCTAGAACATTAATAAAGAACTGAAAATTCCACAACAATTGTTGAAGCTTTCTTCCCTGCCACAGTGCCTGCTCTGACGTGACCAAAATTCCCCATCAACTTTCAGGGAACTTCCTGAGAAAATGGTAAGTAACCTCAAAATGAGGGTATTTTGAGTGAAAAATTAAGAAAAAAACGGTAGGTGCTTGGGGAAAATTGGTGTTGTCCATTTAAGATTTTTTATAGATCCCAGACATCGTGGCAAAGAGCAAGAAATTAGCACAGAGACAGCAGACAAAGAATATCCTGTATGGGTACCAGTGTGAAATGCATCAGAATTTCCTGTCAGGCACAATGTTCATTGCAAGAACAGCCATTGACCATTTCTAGCCATGCCTACCTAACATAGCCACATTTTCCTTCAAGGACTACATGGACAGTACTAAAAAGGTGAAACATTTGGTGAAAGTGTCCCATTGAATACTGGGATTCACCTGAGGAGGGAGGAGCCTACAGCTTCTTGTCACTCCTCAGTCAGGACAGGCAGGAAGAATGTTACTGTGGCAGGCCAACTGATGTGATCAGAAATAAATTTAAAAATCAAGATAATACTTGGTTTAATAGCCATTCCTAAGATTTCCCATAGGTTTAAACTCTTAAAAGGGTGTCAGGGAAATGCTCCCTTTCAAAGAAAATTTGAACTTAGTATTACAATTCAGCTTTTTATCCTGTTTAGCCAATAAAACATTTATCTGTTTCCAGCTGTCATCTGTGAGCTACAAGACTGTCTAATAACGCTGTGTGTGAATTCCCCCTTGTTATTTGCTGCAGACAAAGGAAATAGATTGTTCTTTTCCCAAAAAGCAAGCACTGAGCAGCAGCTAGCAGGACAATAGCTCTGGTGCTCACTTCTGCCGTGGCCAGTGGGGTGAGACTGAGCAAAAGCTGTGGCTGCCGTGCCTTCTGTCAGAGGGGATGCTGCCAGGGCGAGCAGCCTTTCTCATGAACTGGGTCACAGAGATGAATGACAGAGCACACTCTGCATTTCCTCTGCTGAGGAGCAAAGGGCAGCCCAGGCTGCTCATTGTCACAGCCACAGCTGCCCCTGGATCTGCAGAAAGGGAAAGGAAGACTCTGGAATTGTACCTACAGCACCAGGCCATCTCAGATCCCTGATGTACAGAAGTGTTGAGCTGGTTTTCTTCTCTGGTGTTTTCCTTTTGCATGGAGCACTCTCCCCATTCAGCTTCACAAAGAGTTTTTTATGCCTGGGAATGACTTTTCTACCTCTTAATACTCCGTTTGCCCCAGTTTTGCTTTATTATGGCATTAAAATTACTTTCCTTCACACAACACCACGTCCCAGGTAATTGGCTCCCTGTCCTTTTCCATGGACTCTTGCTGGTGCCTCCCTGCTTTCTCCCAGGTTTTGCAGTCTGGATGTCACTCGAGCCCAGGAACTTGGGCAGGGCTGCCCCCAGAGCCAGATTTCTGAGCCCAGGAGAGGTTGTTCAGTTCCAGAGCCTGCACCACCTTTGATGCTGGCCTGTCTCATTAGAGAGGCATTCCTCACCAGCTGCAGGTGGCTCTTCCCAAGGTCAGGAAATAATGAACTGGGTGGAGAACATTGCTGTCCTTGACATTTCCATTTGTGTGAGAGGACTTAGTTATGACAAAATGCACAGCACAAAGAATGCAGCTGTAGTAGAATCACTTCTGTCCAAGCCTCTGCTCTTCTGAGCTCCCTCCCTCAGGATCATCCTGTTCATTTTCATGTCTGATTTTACCCCTGGCTATTGGTCCAATTATTTATGTTTGAAAACAGCTTTTCTCCCCATGAAACACTGGTGAAACAATTCAAAGCTTTTAAGATATCCTTATTTTGCCTTTGGGGAAATCATTTGACAAGCTTATAGAACAAGAAAACACAAGTTATTTACAGCATTAAAAGGATGGATATTAAAATATATGAACTAATTAACAGAAAAACTATAGGTCATTAAAAAGTAATTAATGCTGGATTAAAAAAATTATAATTATTACTTATTAGACAGCATTCCTGATGAAGGTTCTTGAAAGAAGGTGGATTCCTGGCTTACCTAGAACTGGGAACAGCCTTCTCCCTCACACCTCTTTCAGACACCACTGTTAACTGCACGAGCCCTTTGTTTGCATTAATCTAGAGGGTTCCATTCACTGTGACACCAGCTGAATTGGGAATTTAATTGGAGATTAACATAAAATTGGAATTCTTACCTATGTTCATCTCATGTACCATTTAAAAATCCAAATCTACCACCCTTTAAAATTCCTTATTGCAGCATTTTTCTACAACAGGTAATTTTTCTTCTGCTAAAAACCACAGTGATACATTTGGTCATTTTATTTAGGCTTTTGCAAACCACTGTCATCAACAGCTATTTCCTGCCTATCCCATTCCAGTGCCTAAATATCTCCCTCTGTGGATTCTTCTTGCCAGCTTTATGTATCTACAAAATGCTCCATTTTTCCCTAGAGTGGTCATACAATATTGAAGTTCTTTCTGATTTTTATATTCCATTCTGTAAAACAACTTCTGAATTAAGGGTACAATGTGCAGTGGCCAAAAGGGCAAAGGATGGTTCAGCAAAATACTAAATTTCCTTCTAATTTCAGGCTTATCCTGAGATGTCAGTTGTCTGGGCCTTTTAAAATCTATTATGAAGCAATTTAACACACTCATTTTTAATGCTAAAATTAATAAGCAGTTACCTAAAATTGCTACTGGAACAGGGTGGCCAGGGGAGTGGTGGAGTCCCCATCCCTGGAGGGGTTTAAGCCATGCAGATGTGGCATTGAGGATGTGCTGTAGTGGTGGCCTTGGAGGGCTGGGGGAATGGTTGGACTCAGATCTTTTTCAACCTAAAAGAGTCTATGATTTGTTTGATTTTTTTAAAATAACCCGGGTCAGATTAGAATTCTGATTTTTATATATATGTCAGTCTTGATTTCAGTGCTTGATAATTCTTGTGCGGGTCAGAAAAGGTTTAATTCCTCTTAAGGTTATTACTTTGAAATATTAGTAACAAATCAAAAAATAGATAAAGTATTAAAATAAAATAGATATATTTACTATGCAAAGCAGAAGATTGTAGCCCTTTTCACACAGAAAATGCTCTACTAAAATAATGAACAGTTTGAAATTTATTTCTTCCTGCTATAATGATCTATAGAATATTTTTCATCATAGAATTAGTCCACCTTAACAGTCTGCCTTAAAAGGATGAGATTATTCAGCTTATTCAGGCTGTATCTCTGCAAAAGGAAAACACCTTAACAAAGAATGGTTTGTTGCTGACCTGCAGCTGGTTATGGCATTTCATCTGAAAGCCCATTTAAGTCCTTAATGGTAACATTTATTCCCTCTCCCTCAGAGGAGTATTTTACAAACAAAATTAATTAACGGCCGAGGAGCGCCAGTTTTGTGACAGTCCCCCCAAAGGGGTGTCGGCAGGGATAATAACCATTACCGAGGCACAGAGAGCTCTCCTGCCGCTGCCTGTGGGGCGCAGAGCGCACGGAGCCGCTGCCCGGGGTTCGTGTGCCCACAGCGAGCAGCCCACGAGTCTCCTCTGCCTCAGTGCTCCCTCTCTGCTCCCTGCGCTTCCCCAGCTCACCCACACTTCCTTTGCAACCATCACTGACACGCTTCCAGCTTGCGGGGCTTCTTTACAACACCTCAGAGCTGATCCTTTCGCACCCGGTGGAAATACGCATTGCAAATGATTCAGACTGACTTGGCTTCACAACTGCTCGAGCCCAGCTCTTCTGCCCTGTCTGGTTCTTTCTTTTCCTGCCTCTGTCCCGATGCACTTAAGTGGAAGCAGGGAGCAGTGAAGTATTGGGAGCTCTGCAGTTCCCTTTGTACCAGCGACGTGGACTGTGTTTAAGAAATTAGTCAGGCATTTAGGGACTGCTAATCCTTCTTGTGAAGAATACAAGGCTTGTTTCTTCCAAGGAATTCCTCACTCAGTCCAGTTTCACCTACTAAATGTTCTTGCAGCAAGACAAAAAAAAAGCAAGAATAGGTGTTTAATGTCATTTTCTTCCCTTTCCCCTAATTTTTCTTGGGCTGTTTGGTGATGGCATTGTTTTGATCAATAATATGTCTGCTCTTTGAACAACTAATAATTTTGCTTATTAATTAGCAAATTTGCTCATTGGTAACAAAGAGAACTCCAGCTGGTCAAGAAGCTTAACAGTATACAAATTCAGAAATCAGTTCAGTTGTTGTGGGCTTGAGAAATGGACACAAGCAGGAGGCTTCCTCAAATTACCAAATAAATTCTTCCCATAGGTATCTTGGATTTCCCTGTCACTGTGGGTTATATATTAAAATATATGAATAATCATAACCTGTAACAGCAGGAAAGCCACAACATCACATACAGGGACAGTTTATTTCCCCCCTTCTTTTACATACAAAAAAATTAATGGTTGCACAAGAAATAAGAAAAACAATGAGACAGGTAAGTCAACTAAATCCCAAATTTCTACATAATGACCTTTCATTCCTACTATGACCCTATTTTAAGTGCAAGTCAAAATTCTGGCAGTAGAGATTATATAAGTAGATTTGATTTATACCAGAGTTACAGAATTGAGGCTCCTTTACCTTATGTAACATTTATTTTAGCTTATTTTTAACTGTGACTTGAAAGTCATCCTAGGAGCTCCTTAAGCTTTTTTTTGTCAGTCTACTACAAAGGAAAATCAAGATGAAACTACATTGTGCTTAAACCAAGAGTGCCCCCGTGAGGATTTTTGTATATAAATGTATGCATAGGAGTAGACAGCTTGAGGGTGACTAAAATTAGAAATTAAACTTAGTACTTTTTCCTACAAATGAGGAGAAAAAAAGCTCCAGAAAGTTGGAAATGGCATTTCTACAGATTTTTTATTAGGCTGATGTGGATCCAAAGAGGCCTTGGTTCCTTCCAAACTTTCTGTAATTTTGGCTAATCCTAAAACTACGTAATTGAAATGCCCACCTCCTCAAAGCAATAAAAAAGTTCTACCAAATCTTACCAAAAATAACACTGCTGGTTTGCAGTAAAGAGCAACATTAAAAGGCTTTGAATCAAAGGATGAAAATGGGGAAAAATCCTCAGAAATAATGGCAGGCAGAAAAGGTTTCAGAAATAAACAAGATTTGTTATGATATGCCACATTATGGGCAGAAAAGGCAACAGCATGTTAAAACAAAACTTCCCTGTATAAGAGGAACAGCATATGGGAAATTCCGAAAGTGTAGCGTATAAAATCTCATAAGAGAACTGCGGATTTGAAAATCAAAGAGTTGCTTCTGTTCCAGGGTGTGCCCACATAGGGGAATGGAACAAATTAATTGTACTGAGCTCGGTTCCTGCTGATTGCAAGGCTCTGAAGCCGTGGGACGCAGGCAGAGACTGGCACGGTGTCACAAAGTGGGGTTTGGGGGGCAGCGAGCTGGCACTGCCTGTGATATCCGTGCCTCAGAGCTTTGCTCTGCACCCCTCCTGGTGCTCTCCCAGCCAGCCTGCCTCCTCTGCTGCCACCCTTGGAGCCTCGATGTCCTTTGTGCTCCCAGGAGTGGCATTGCACTCAAGGAGCTTTGTGCGAGGGATGGCTGAGCCCTGAGGAGCAGCAGGTGCTGCAGTGGGCCCTGATAACAAATCTCTCAGCCCTTTGATCTGCCAGCTCTCAACTCCTGTGCACACCCAAAGATGCAGACCTGCAGTTGAAATCTTGTGGCTGTACACCATCAGCTTTGCACTTCCCTCACTGTGCACCTGAAAATAAATAACCCTTGCCCTGTGTGTCTCCAGCCACCTGCTCCTAACCAGCCCAAGCACCACAGCCTGTCAGGAACTGTCACTTCTCTTTCCAAGCTCCCTGCCCTTAGTGTCAGAGCTCCTCACTCATGTATTCTGTAGTGGAGAGTGAAGGCCTGGCAGAAAAACCCACTTCATTCACTTGTACCTTTTGCTCAACAACTCCCGTATCTCATTCCTTCATGTTGGTTCTGCTTCAGAGTTTGCTACTCTGGAAGCTCTTCTCTTTTTCCCATCCCTTATTCCCTCTGGCATCCTGGATTTACAGATGAAAACCCTGCCACAGAAAGTGTTCACTCAGCTAAACACTTTGTGAAGGTCAGTCAAATCACTCCATCCTATTACAGATTAATGCACAACACCACATGAGACCTTCTGGAGGCATTTTCCAAGTACAAAGTATGGTGTTGCATCCCTACAAAAGCTTGCAGGACATATTTTTCTCATATAAAAGCATTCTGGCACAAAAATGCATACAAACAGCAAGGAGCCAGTAATATTAATACCAAACATGCTAAACCCTATTTAGTTCAGTGCAAACCATGTGTATTTCTGCAGGGAATGTAAAATTGAATTTCAAGTACAGGAAGTGCTCTATTACTGCTCTGGCACCACAATGCAGAGCTGCTTTGTTGTTTGCTCTAAAATAGTAAACTAAGCCTGTCCAGCCAAGCAAAGTGTCAGGAAGGAGCCTTCTGATCCCCAGCTCCAAAATGGATCTGGCTGGGCTCTTGTCAGCTTTTCCAACCAGCACTTTTCCTACTTTATCTCAGTGAACACATTACCAGTATTAAGGCTCCCAGCAGAGCCTTAAATGCAATTTCCAACCTCCCCCCGACCCTTGTCCTCCATCCAACTTCCCTCACGGCCCAAAGTCCTGCCAGGATTTCTGCCAAGAGTGCAGAAGCACGGATTAGCTTCACCCCGTGAGCCTCCGAGCCCCGCTTGCCAGCCCACCACAGGCACATGCAAACCAGCAGAGCCCCATTAAACCTCCCAGAGAAACAGCAGGGCAAACCCTGCTGAACAGGCTCTGAGGAACCAGTACCAGCAACCGGCTAAGAAAACACCATCATCACCACCCCACCCCCCAAGAGAATAAAACTCCAAAGCCCTAACCACTCACAAACAAGGAGTGATAATTCTGGTCTGCCGAGATCCCCAAAGCTCCTTCATTTTGGGGACGGTGGTTTATCTCCAAGGCTGTCCAGTCAGCCTTTCTCCCTGCAGGCTATTGAAAACTAAAGTTCATGGCTGACTTCTGAGTCCTTCAGCACAGGAGGCTTTAACTCCTCTCCAGAAAGTAGAGCTAGGACTGGACAGAAAAAGCCAGGGCAAAAAGCTTTGTGCAGCCGTAACTTCCTGCTGTCCACCTTCCATTGTCAAACTAATTTGAAATCACAATTTTTTGTTCTACTCATTTCACCTCATTCCCAGTCTTTATTTCCTACAAAATCTAACTAGCCTGCTTGTTCACACCTTGGTAAAGACTATTGACAAGTTTCATACACTTGATATACTTGGCAAGTTTTTCAAGGTTAAAAAGCACGAGCAAGACATGCAGGGTGAAATGAGAGCACAGCTCACAGCTCTGAGCTCCACTGTGGGGTAATCCATGATTCAGTCACAAAATAACCCACAGTTGCCAAATTGTTTTTTTTTAAAAAATTGTAGCATTAAAACTCCAGTAAAATTCCCATAGTCCACAAATACAAACTACTTAATAAATAACTCATGGTGCTTTCATAAAAATCAAGCATTAAAAGTTACAGAGCTTAATGAAAACCATGCACACACTGGAATCCTACAGCGTGTACCCCAAGTAAGAACAGGAGCAGCCTGGCTTCTGCTATCATTTAACCTGTCCATGAAGCTGGGAAAAGCTTTTCCCTGTGAAAAGCTCCACTCTCTGTCTCACAGCTCTGGGTTTTATGCCTTCCTGAGGCCACACCTACTGGTGTGGCAGCTGTATCCAGTTATACAGAGAGACACAGCTCAGCAGCTCCTGGGTGTCCAACACCCCCAGCTCTTCCTCTGTTCCAAACAGAGCCTCTGCTATGAGCCTGAGTAAATGGCACCTAACCTGGTTTAAAAGCAAAACCAGTGAGATGCTCCAAGTCAGAAATACAATTTATTATGAAAAGGCAAAAGAAAACCAAAATACCTGTAATAAAACAAAAGAAAAACCACTGACAAAGTCAGAGTACAACCTGACACCCTGCTGGTAGCAGTCCAGTTGGATTGGTGGCTGCAGTCCTCCTGGAGTGGCAGATGTGCTTCTGTTGGAGCAGGGATCCTATAAAAAGGATGCAGTGGAAAACACAGCCATTCCTCTGGGGATCCAATGGAAAGACTGCCTGGTCTGTCCCAAATCCCAGATTATATCCAGGTGGGGATGCTGAGCTCCTCCCCCCTGGGCAGAACATCTCCCAGTGGGCTGTTACCATTCTGTGAGCCATGTGGTGACATTTATGGCCATTAAACAGAAATGGTTCCTGCAGGGAGTTATCTCTGAGTCATCCAGAAAGGCACTGATGGGCCTGTTAATAGGAGATAAAGAAGGAATGATGCCCCTCCTGCTTTCAGCAGCTCCTGAGGATGGGAATAGAATATATCTTAATATTGTTACCCAGGACAGCACCTTTGAAAATGAAAATAGTGCCACAGCAGCAGCTCTGTTCTCCCCACTGCCGGCTGTGGAGGCAAAACCCCACAGTGTTGTGTGGCAGTGCCCCCCAAACCTGCAGGTTGCTGGAAGGCCAATTGCAGCAGTGAGGAGAGTTAATGGGGTGAGTGAGGGGTCTGGGATTCCTGGGCTCTGCTCAGACCTCAGAACCAGTCACCCTGGCACTCCTGTGTCCCCCTGGCACTCCTGTGTCCCCCTGGACACGGGGCTCTGTCACATCAGTGAGCTGGCACAGTGACAGTGTGAGCTGAGGGTGTGGAGTCCCTTCTGCACCTGGAGGCAGAGAACAGCCCTGGCACACGGGACAAAGTGCTGCTCTCCAGCAGATGTACTCTGCTCACCTCATTTGTGTAATTCTTCCAGTGTCCCACTTGCTACAAGTCATGTACATCTGAAATCCATGGAACGGGACTGATGGGGCTCTGTACAAAGCACTTCCATCTGTATCTCTGTGGAAGTATTTCTGTCTTGCACACCCAATTCATTTTCTGTTTCAGCAGTAGAAAGCACAGTTTCTGTCAGGCACTCCAGTGCATTGTTTTCCTTGGGGTTTTTCTTTGGCCTTTATAATCAAAAATACAATGCAATTAGCCAAAGTTCTTGGGGGCAACTGAAACATGTGGGTAATAAAACTCAGAGAAGCAAACTCCAGTTCTTCCCCAGAGCCCCCAGAACCAGCACTTTGTCTGTAAATGCCTCCTTGGAAGCCAAGCCCTGAGGTAACACTAAATGACTCAAACCAAACTCATGCCTCAAATAAATTCTCTCTTGCACTGTGCAGTCAAGCAAACTCCAGGGCTGGGCAGCCCTCAGACCTCTTCCAGTCCCACTCCCACACAGCCCCAGGGAACACTTCAGTAATCCCAATATTGAGGAGTCCTTTTTAAGGGAAGCTCTACAAAGAAATTAAAAATGCATAATTCTCACAGTGCTAAAAACTGAAGAGAAAGTGAAATGAATTTGTGTGTAGAAGTCTTTCTGCAGAGCTGTCATGACTCGGCTGAAGGTTTTAGACTTGTGTAGAAAGTCTGCTAAGCTCAGAAATATTTTTCTCAAAAATCAATACACAACTGAAGGTTATATATTTTTTATAACCTATTATTATCATGGATTTGTGGCAACCATGTTCCCTGACCTTTCTGCCACTCTTATTCTGCAATGAATAAAATGCCCATGCATCTGGCAATTTATTATTTTATTATTTCTAACCATCTCATATCCTTATTGATACCATTTCATCCTCCACAGATGCCACCTTTCCTGGTTCAGTGAAACTCTCCACCTCCAAAGAAAGGTCACAGGGCCTTTCCTTTTTCCTTTTTTAACCTGCTCATGGCTGCAGAACTCCATGCCAGAAGAGATTAGAATAACAAAGCTCACAGGCTTCAAATCAAACCACAGGCTTCACCTTGCTGCAGTTCATCTTCCATCAATAACAATCAGCTGAAACTGGACAGAAAAATCTAAACTGTTACAAGGCTTTTTGGAATTCAAGAGGTGTAGACACCACAGAAAAAACAATGGCAAAAGCACTGCAGCAATTACTAAAACACCAAGTCAATGTGTGTGGGAAAAATCCCTAAGAAAAGTGTATATGGGAATGAATCCTATTGTTGATAAATAAACAACAAAATTTGCTTCAGGAAAATAAATATAATCAGGTAAATGTGTGGGTAAAATGTGCATGGTTTGTGGCAAGTATATAAATGAAAAAAAAATCTAAAAAAGAGAAGAAATAATATTCTTGCAGTTCTCGTGTCTCTTTTTCTCACAAGCTCCAAAGAGAAAGCATTAGATGTTGGGCACTTAAGATGCTTTTAAGATTAGATAATTTAGCTCAGAAGCATTATTATAGGAAAAGCTTGTGCTTGTTATGAGATAATTATATTAGGAGTGGCCTCTCAGGCAGAATGGATTCTGTGAAACAGCCTTACATTTGTGTAAAACCTTCGAGTCACAAGAGAAAAGAACAGCTTTATAAAATGAAAGAAAATGACCTAAATAGAAAGATCTTCAGAAGTTGCTGCAGGAGCTCAATACCCCAGAGGGCAGGAAAATGAAGATAACTCACAATTCCTTACTTGACTTCAGGCACTTCTTCAACGCGTCTGCATTGCTCAGAACCAATTTCTCTCCTGGTTTAGCTTTGACTAAAGTGCAGGGAAGTCCCTGAAGTATAACATATTTTACCAAAAAATCTCCACAATAAATTGTTGCCAGTAAGCCCAAAGTGATTAGTGTTTTAATTTTCAGCCTTTTATACAGAAGTCCCATTTAATTCTGTCTGCTGGACTGAAAGAAAAGGCCTTTGCACCACAGGTTTTCAGAGGTTTGAGCTCAGTGTGCTCTTTGAGGTCAGATTTATTAAAAAAATCCCTCCCAAACTAAAATTTATAAAAACAAACTGGAAAAGTTGCATTAAGTTTACTAAGGTAAAAATATTTATAGCTGTTGCAGTAGTAAGACTATTACAAACTAGGTGGATGGGAGAATTAAAGCCTAAACAAAAGAGTAATTAAAAATATTACTGTAATTAAAAATAGTACTGTTTAACTGTTAATCTGATAATTACACTTTTGCCAGTATCCTTTAAATTGCTCAAAAGCTACAAAATTATCCAGAAATTAGAAGAGATGTAAAAACCACATCTGCCAATAGCTAAGAAGCTCATCTGCCTCTCTCTTTATTTATAAATAGAAAAAGAAATTTATAAATTCAGCTACAGATCAAAACCAGCATTCAGCAAAAAGAAATCAGATATTCTCAAGATTCTGGAATTTCAAAATTTTTTATTATTGTGCTTGTGAGTGGAACCCACTGGATGTGAAGAGAGTTGACATAAAGAATTCAGTGGAACACAGAGACGGGAAAAGCCTGACAAAATTTGCCAGTCAGTGTGTGAGCACATAAATATAAATATAAATATAAATATAAATATAAATATAAATATAAATATAAATATAAATATAAATATAAATATAAATATAAACATGTGTCTAAATCTCTGAAGTAGCAACTTGCTCAGAAAATCCAGCAATAAATGCTTTTTGTGACTCAGACAAGGGAGCATTTCCTGCTCCATCTTTTGTATTATTAACAATAATACAAAACCACCAACTCCAGGGTTTCCCCTGACATCTATGGACAGAACATGATCACATCAGGCAGTTTCCTGTGAGGTGACAAAATGGATTTGATTCCAGAGCTCAGAATTTCCCCATACTCATTACTGCAGCAATTTTTCTTGTAACTGTGATGAAATGCTTTAACTTTTTATGCAACAAATAGGAAGTGAATATCCTGCCATAATGCTGATGCTCTCAGATCACAAAACTGGCTGTAGAAATGGAAGTGCTGATGGTGAAAAAAGTGGCCTGCAAAAGGAAAATTTGAAGATTTTCCAGTGCAGATTCTTATTTAAATTATGATCAGGTAGTTCTCTGCAGTTCTGAGGGCATTGAATTGTTACTTTTGAGAAAAAATAGTGAGAAAACAAATTATCCTTCACCCAGCACTGAAACTTTGTGCAGGTAAAATCTCATTTAATGGCTACAAGGGTTCTTGAGCAAGACAAAGCCCGATCCTGATGTAATGAACGGGAACTGCCACTGCTTGTGGTCATTAAAATATTTCGAAAAGGATCAAGAGGTTATTTTTTGGTTTTGCTTTGTTTTTTACTTACCAGTGAGACAAGCACCAGTAAGGCAAGCAATCATTATTAGGAATATACATTAAAACATTAGGAAAAACTTTTAAGTTTGTCAGCAGGGTAAGAGATGAGGACAGTGAGAGAAATTACCTTAATTTTAGTGGAGAAAAGGAATATACCACAACCACCTGCCCTAAGAAATACCCAAATGATTAAGCATCAATGTAAACCTTCTTACCCATTGCCTTGTAAATGATTTCCTAATTCCAGCACTTTTAGGTTTTTGCAGCATTACTGAGTTACAAATTATCCATGTTCTTATGAAGGCCTGATGAACTATTTCATTAGAATTAGAGCACCGCCTTCAACAGCTAACAAGGAACATATTATTGTTTGCTCACATGGTAAAATAGGGGATAACAGGAATTTTCCATCATCTGGCATAATTCTTTAATAAAATTTAAATATATAAGCCCAACGTGGACTGCACTGTGAAAGTGCGGGTGAGGGAGGCACTGTTCGAACAGCGGGGGCTCTCCGGAGGGCTCAGGGCCGTATTTCCCTCACATCCCGGCTATCCCGAGCACAGGGAAGCCTGGCTGACCCGCCTGTTCCCGTGCTCCATTTCCCTCAGCACCAGCGACCAACAATCACCGCAGGCGCTCATTTTTCCTCTTTCCATTGCTGTGCACGACCCGCTCATGAGGCGGCCGGGAATCCCGCGGCTGCTCCCCGTCCGCCACTCCCCTCGGCCCCGCCGCTTCCCGCCGCGCCGCATTCCCGGGAATGCCGTGAGGGCGGGCGGCTCCCGGCCCGCGGTCCCGCCCCGTGACGCCGGTTGCCATAGCGGCCGCGCCGCTGGCCATGGCGGCCGGGGAGGAGGACGACGTGGAGTGGGTGGTGGACACCATCGCCGGCTTCCTGCGGGGGCCCGCCTGGTCCATCCCCATCCTGGAGTTCATGGAGCACAACTGCGAGGGTGAGCGGGGCGCCGGGCGGGCGGGGCGGGTGTCCCGAGGCCGTGGCGGGGCCCGTCCCGGTGCGGTGTCCCCGCGGCCCCGGGGCTCTCTGAGCGGGGGCGCGCACTCGGCCCCGCCGGCCGCGCTCCCCCGCGGGCACTGCCCGGACCAGCGGTGTGCCCCGGGCGAGCCGAGGGCCAGGAGGTGCCGTTCGCATCCATGAGCTCGTCCTGGGATTATGGCGTGAGCTCTCGGCTGACACCGAGCGAGCGCTGCACCCTGCGGCGCCCCGGACCCCGGCACGGCCTCCAAAGCTCTCCCAGAGCCGGGAGTTTCCCTTAGGAAACCGGTCCGGACAGCCGAAAGCGCCATCCGGTCAGTGCGAGGAGAAGAAGAGGAGGAGAAGGCCCAAAGTGAAATTCCTGCAGCTTTGTGAATGCTGTCAGTTCAGAGGTGGAAACCCCTGAGTTTTAGTGCCTCGCAAAAATGACACTCAGCACTGTCAGTGGTTACCGGCAATGCTTTGTAGGTGATCCTGTGTGTGAGTTTAGCTCAGAAACAACTCCAGTTCAAACTTCCATTTCTTCCTTTGTTTTCTTGAGACCATCCAGGCGTAATTTGGGGAGCAGCCTGGGTGAAGTGGGAGTAGAGGCAGTGAGGAGGGGCCAGGATTGCCCTGTGGCCAGGGAAGGCCTGTGCAGGTTTGGATCTGCAGAGGGGGAAGGAGGAAATAGAGTTTCTGATGCAGAGATTTGGCTAAGTTACTCCTGCTTACAGAACAACTTCTGCTGCCAAAAAACACCCAGATCCTTACAGTAGCAAAGTAATGAGAATTTGGGCAAGTCTGAAAGCAGTGCCTAAGGCCTTTGGAAAAACAAAGGCAGCTTTTGTTTGTGATTCTTGGAAAAAAAATTGCTTCTCACTTTCTTCCTGAATCGTTTCTAGCTCCCCAAACTTTGCATGGTGCATGATTGTCATTAATCTGTACAGCTTTCCCTGTTAAAACTGGGAGAAGAGGAAGGGAAAGCTCCTGGAGCATTCACAGCTAGGAAGGTTTAGAGAAACCTGGAAGCTTTGTCCTGGAAAATCTGCCTGAACTTGGGGTGGGCTGAATGCTCTGGTTACCTTGCAAAGGGTCTGGGTTTAGCTATCGAGGGAATTGATTTATCCCTCTCAGGAGCAATGATCCCTTCTCCTTAGGAGGTTGAGGGGAATTTACTGACAGTAAGAAGATTTGTGGAACCGCTGTAAATTTCCACCTAGCGTGAGGCGGGCTCGTGCTGGCCTGGGACTGACACACTTGGGCAGGACAGAGTCCTTTGCACTCCCAAAGCATTTCATCTTTGGGCTGGACAAGCAAATCAGCAACACTCTGATTAACTGACAATGATTTGTGACTCCTCGAAAATGCAATTTGGATTTTGGTAATTGGTGTGTGAGGAATTCATTTTAGAACTGTAGTTACTTTGGCCAAGTCCTTGCACTTCAACTTATAAACTTACTGTAATAGCTTTCTACTTGTTAATAAGTGTTTGCTTTCTCTTACTCTCTCTTTCTGGGAACTTGAATAATTTTTTACAGCTTGATTAATTTCCTTTTACATCAAACTGAAATTAAATAGAGGGGTGTGTATCATCCCATTTGAGGGGTCCTAGCCAAGATTTTCAGTTTTAACAAGAAGATAATGAGTGCCTCCAGGACATCTGTGTCCCCTGGCTTGTCTTCACACTGTGGGGACATACACATGAGCCACATACTGTGGTTCTTAGACCTTTATTCCTGTTGGGCCCCCAAAGACTGTGCCAAACCCTAAGGAATAATGACAACGTGATTCAGAAGCCCTGACTCAAGGAAATCCAAGGTCTCCGTTCCAAGTCCTCCTTAAAGCCACTTAGCTGCGAGGAGATGCTGACTGCAGCTTGCTTTACTTGGCACTGCACCTCATCCCTGGTGTCCCCAGGCTGGGGACAGAGCACGGGCTGTGCCAGCCTCCCACTCTGCTCTGTAGGAGGAGCATCCCCAGGCAGTGCCAGGGAGCTGTCACCAGGGCTGGCATCCCTGTGCCACCCCTGCCTGGCATCCCCGGGGCAGGAGGGGCGGGGGAAAAGGGCACAGGTGGGAAAAGGGGAAAGCTGTGGGCTGCAAGAGCTGGGAGTGATCCCCAGCCAGGAGGAGACAGCTGAGGCTGTCAAGTGTCTTCACTCTCCTGGGTTTGGGAATACAATTGTGAAAAATGCCAGGCACTTGTTTTTAAGATTTTAAAAGTTTAATAGTAATAAAATGGTTATAAAAGTTGTAATGCAATTAGAGTAATAATAATTTGGACAGTTTGGGTTGGGACAATGAGACAATAGAAACAAAGAGTTACAGATGTCCAGGTACCTTTTTCTGGGCAGCATAAGCCTGAAAAAAGACCCACGTTAACAAAGGATTAACCCTTAAAAACAATGACCTGTTGCATATTCACACACCTCATCCATGATGCATAAATTCCATTGAAACACAGGATTCTGTCTGGGCAGTGTCAGCTTCTTCCTCTGAATCCTGACAGTGCCTTTGAGGCAGGAAAAAGTTCATTTCTTCTGATAATGGAGCAATAAATTCTCTTTCTCTGAAAGATTCAGGTGTCCTGTGGCTGCTATCTCAGTGCCAGTCCTTTCTTAGAAAAGTCTCCTACACAGCACAGTTTCTATTTTAACATTTTGTTGTAACCTAAAACTATATTTACCACACTACTTAAGAGAATTAACACAGCATTACTTTCTAACACAACATATATAATATTCATTTTAATATTTGCAAAAAGCAAATAATAAAATATGCATTTTCATAAAATATGCATTTTTCACATGGTGGTTGCATAGAACTGATATCTATAATACCTCCCCTACCATTTGAATTTAATCCTAGATATTTGTAAGCCTTTTATTTTAATTTCTTCATTAAAATTTTTGCCCTGTGCAAAACCCACAAGCAATGTTGGTTTTCCAAAGTATGATTAAAAAGCAGATTTTCCTCTGCTTTTGGGAGAAAAATGGAATGTGTGATTGGATTTCTGTCATTGCACTTCTGTGTCAGAAAGTGATGCTGCTTCAGGAGGTGCCACCTGAGCCCACACTGTCCCTCAGGGCTGTCACAGCTGGCAGAGATGTTGGATGCCTTCAGAAAATCACGGAATTTGTGTGAAGGTTGCGCTGGTTCCACAGGCACCAGCACCATCAGAGATGTCACTTGCACATGAAGAATAAACCACACCAATTTAAGCACAGTTCCCATTCTTCACATGACTTCAAAGGATGTTCCTGGCAAGTGGCTTGTCCAAGTGGCTAATCTTGGAGGGGATTGAGGCAGATTTATTTCTAAGCCTCTGCTTTAATTGCCAGGTTTTACATTACCTCTCTTAGTTGTTGGCACGAAAAAAATGTAAATTAACCCCTCCCCCAAACCTTAGTTTTCAGCTCTTATTTTCTGCTTCTTCCACATATTCTGCAGCACGGAGATCATGAGCTTGAGTAGCTCCAGTCAGGGATTTTAATATGAATTTACATGAATATGATTAACATGGCCTATAGTATAGGAATGTCCATTTTTCCTACATCAGGATAGATATAATTAAAATATAACTTAACTGCACCACATTTCCTCCTTGGCTTTATCTGGACTCATTTTCCTGCATCACCCTTGGCTCCTCACTACATGAATGACATTTAAAAAATGGTGTAAATCATTAATAAATAAATCTTCCATGTAAATACATGGAGAGTGAGAAATTTCCTGCTTGATGTGATAAACAACAACCTTACACAGAATCATGGGGCACTTCCTATATTAAAACTTACTTTTTAGTGAATGTATCTGCTGAATCCTCAACTTGCTTACAAGTCATTTTTGAAGATACATTTTCCCAATATTAAATTATGCAGCTTAATTACTTTCAATTATCACAAGCAAACACTTAGGCTGAGTGTGTGGAAAACCACAGGACTTTTATAAATCATGGCCTATATTTTAATTGACTAAATGTATTACCCTGTAAAGGTTAATCTTGCTGTTTAGGGTGTAAGTTAATTTGTGGTGGTTTGTACACTGACTGCAAAATGTTTCTTCTTCCCCCTGCTCAGTTTTTGATGATGAAGAAGAAAGCAAGTTGTCTTACACAGAAATTTATCAGGAGTACCAAGCTCTGGTGAGCATTATTCACTATCTGTGCTAAATTTCTAAGCAAAAGAATTTAAAGTGTTAAATGAGTATTTAGATTAATTCTAACTGGGTTATTGTTGTTATTCAGTATTTTTCCATGTGTTATTTAGAAAGTCTGTGAGTTGTAGTTGTCACATGCATTTATATGCCTAAAGACCAGGTCTTTCTATAAATAGAAAAGAAACTGTGACACTCTCTTAGGCTGTTTTACATATTAATCATTAAAATTAATATATCCACCACCTTCAAGATTGTATTTATAAGCTTGATAATGTTATTTTCTGTCAAGTGAAAATGACAACCAGCAGGATGTCTGAGAACACTCACAACTCGGATTTTGTTCGCTAATGAGTCTGGGAAATCTTTTGAATTCTCTTTCAATTATCAGAAAAAAACTGCAGGAGATTTTTGGAGCTTAAATACCTATAAAATAGTACATGCAGATTTCTAACTCTTTCTGTAATGAGGCTGGGGAATACATGATATTAAATATTATTATTCATATTGATTGAATAAATACAAACCAGCATTCATTTCTGCTCTGACCCTAAAGGCTTTCAGGCACAGCCTGGCAAAAAGCCTTTTATTTTCATCAAAAAGCCATGAGGAATAATGGCCAGGAGTCTGGGGAAAAGGTGCACGGGTGAGAGTCCTGGAAATTGGAGATTATGTTAGAGAGTCATCAAATTCAGCAATAAAAATGCTCACTTTGAACAGTTTATCAAAACAAATAAAGCTTGAAATAAAAAAACCAGTTCCGCTATTGTAGTTACTTTCCTTGGAGTTTATAAACCCCAGCAGCAGAAAAGAATAGACAATCATGACAAAAATTCCTCTGATTCTCAGGGAAAACCACAGAAGGTAAGGATTATCCTTTCTTCCAGGTGGAGAGGTTACTAGAGGACTACCTTAAAGAAGTTGGAATTAATGAGGAGAAATTTCAAGAAGCTTTTTCTTCTCCTCTTGCAAAGACCCACACCTCCCAGGTATTTGCCTTCATGAAGGAATGGATGGATTTCATGCTTAGCTTGATGTCTCCCCTAACACAGCTGGCAGGAGATGAAACCTGGATAAGTTTTCATGGTGAAATTGTAATTTTCAATTGAACTGCAGCTGAAAACTGACACTGGGAACCCCAATTTTGTCATAATATTCTAATATTGTCAGGATGTAACTGCAGGCATGTTGATCTAAAGACATAACCCACCAAGTTATATTTCCTGGCCATGAGCTCTTCTTGGGTATCTGGAAAAACAGACAGATAGGAGAATGAAATATAATTATTAAAAACATACTCCCAGAATTGAAAAATCAATTTAATTTCAAACAGACTGAGCTGGGTTGGGATTTCTGTGGGGGTTTAATTTTGTGCATATCTTTCCTCCCACAGGCCATTCTGCAAACAGTGTTGGCAGCAGAAGATTTCAGGCTATTTAAAAAAATGATGGTACAGAAAAATATTGAAATGCAACTGCAAGCAATTCGAATCATCAAGGAAAGAAATGGTGAGCAGTGCTGAATGTGGGGGTTCTCTGCTGAAGGATTTTAGTGGTTTTTTGCTGACTCTTTAAGCCATTCATAAATGAGTGTTGGATGCTGGTTCTGCTCCAGTTACAGGAGAACACCCAGCTGAAAATACAGGGATTTCATTCCTTAGTCCTTGCTTGCACTCCAGTGACAGCTGTCTGTGCTGTAAGGGTAACAGATTCTTCAGGTCTCTTTGTCTGAATTTCTCTGTGAAACTTCACTGAGTTTTCTGTGGCAGAATTTCTGAGTTAAGGCAGTCAGAGCAGTTCCTCAAAAGGAGCAATACCACCTGCTGGAATTCTGCTCCCTGCATGGCAAGGATGTTGTAGTGCCTGCTGTGCAATTCACACTGAAAAACCCATTCAGGAAGCACAAGTTAAGGCCTTCATCATCCTCATGTGTGCATGAGAAAGGAGAGAAAATAATCCACATCCAACTTTGCTGCTCTGTTAATGCTTCTGCAAGGATTTTAATCCCACTCCTTCCTTCCATGTCTTTCATTTTACTTACCTCTTACTCTATGCGTGTTCTTCAGAGAATCATTTTTAAATTTCACCTTTCACATAACAGTTACAGTTGGGAGTGGTTCAGGTGGCTGAATTGCAACAGGAAATGCCACAAATGTCAGTGCAGAGCTTGACTTAACCTTTAATGCCAAAACTTTCATTGCCAGAAATCTTTGCCTTTTTCCTAACAGGATTTAGGATGTTTTCGTCTGGGATCTTTGTGGGAACAGTTCACATGGCTTTGGTTTTGTGAATGTGATTTTCTTTTGTTTGGGTTTTTTTAAAATTTTCTTTTCTTCTCTGCCAACTGGAGCACAAAATCATTTTCCTCAGAATAATGCATAAATCTTGTTTTCTTCCAGGTGTAGTGCCTGAGTGTTTGACAGAGGGTTCTGATGTATTCAGTGAAATTGAACAGGAGGAAATGAAAATACTCAGGGAGGTTCTAAGGTAGGAAATCAATCAGTCCCACTTTGTTATTTTAAAGTACAGGTCTGTAGGACCTAACTCTTCCAGCCTTTTGCAGGAAACTGCCTTTATCTTACAGATAACAGGAATATTCTTGTCAACATCCAGAGGGAAAATGGGTGGTGCTGGGCAGTGGGTGTGCTCAGGAGTATTGAAACAGTGAGGGAGAACTGTGGCTGTGATCTGAGAGGTGTGGTACAAACTCTGCAGATTCTACTCCACTCCCACTTCACAGAAACAAATCATAGCAGATTAATATATAATATATATAACCATTATGTAATATAATGTATATAACCATTATATATATACACCAATATATAACACCATATATATATAATATAAATACCATCTATAACCATTATCTGATATAACCATCCAGGTTATATTAGATAATGCTATTTTCCCTCTGGATTCTGGGAATACTTCCCTTCCTGCCTTTAAATTAGCAAAAGGGATAGATAAATCCTGGAAATTCTTACACAATTATTTTAGCACCAGGGTAGTTGAGTGGGCTCTTATGTGTTTATCCCAATTATTTATTTCTATTAAGTCTAAAGTCATGGAAACATTTTGGATACTGACAAATTCACATTACCTTGTAATTGCTTTGATAGTCCTCAAATATTGAAGCAGTGTTAAATTTCCCTGAAAATCACTACCACTAAATGAGTTTTGAGTGTTTCCTCATATTTATTGTTACAGACAATCTAAGGAAGAGTATGAAATAGAGCAGGAGAGAAAGAGGACTGAAGAGGTGAGTGCCTTACCTTTGTGTGTGGGTTATGGGGATGATAAGGAATGCCCTGATATTCTGTCCTGGCTGTCCCAGATCCCTTCCATCAATGCAATATCCCACAAGCATTACAATCCCTGCTCAGCACCTGAACCCTGAAATCCCTGCAGATCCAGGGAGCAGCTGAATTGCTGATATTGTCAGGATCAAAGAGCCTTCAAAGTGTAAGCTGCTTGCAGATGGCAGCACTCCTAATCCCACAGGAATTCCCTTCAGGATCCCTTGATACACACTGCAGTTATTCATTAAATGTTCACAAGAGAGAACTAATCAGCAGCACCCAGAAATCCTCTCCAGAGACCATCCCCGGGTGTCCCTCAGAGTAAACCACAGAGGAAGGAAGCTGAATGGGAATGGGGAGTGTCCAAACTGTGGAATCATGGCAATGAACCCCCCTTGATGGGAAATCAGGCAGGTGTTATCCAGATCCCTACAGACCACCAAGAACAGCAATATTCCTGATAAACAAGCCAGATTGCAGAGCCCCCAGTCAAGTTCACCTGCCACAGAAGGTGACAGTGTTCAGTGATACGGTTTTTGTTAAAAGAATGTTTCAACACAAAATTTCATATTTTAATGAATGCCATGGTTAATCAAGAGCACAGACAATTTCTGGGCAGAAATTCTGAGGGAAGGGCTGGATTGTCTGTAAACAATTCAGTTTTAATTGGAACTTCTTGTGGGAGATTCCTTTGTGTGGCCAGTTCACTACCTGGGGTGCAGAAGATTTTGTAACTCTTGGCTTTGTTTGTTTTCTAATTCCAGGCACGTGCTAAACACAAAGCTCCAGATGTTACCCACCAATTTCCTGGAGATTCAAGAGAAGCTGTAACAGCTCAGGAATCCACTGAGGGAGCTGAGCAAAGTCCAAAATGCCCATTAGGTAACTTTGGGGGGAGTGCAGTGCTGATGGGCAACATGATGCTGGTTTTAAATGATTCAAGAATCCACTTGGATCAAGATTTTAACAACTTGGCTGGATAAGGCTGTGAGTAAAGTGTATTTTCCTACAGGAATGCCTTCCAACATGGCATGTTTTACTATTCCATGATGTTCTGCTCTGATTGATTATTTTTATCTTATGTATATCTATTCTTTCTAATTGTTTTCTGTGTAAAATTACTTAGAGGGATCTCATAAATCTACAAAAGAAGACCCCAAACCAGTTTGCCCAGTACAAAAAGGAATTGAAAACTTACCCCAGCCCTCTTGTACCAAGGGGAAAGAAGACACTAAGAAAAGTTCTGCTGGGAAAGGTTCAGAGAACACAGTGCAAAAAGCTGGGGTGAAAGGACCTGTAAGTTAAAAGCAAATTTTAAAAAATGGCAAACATAGAACTAGAATGCAAAAAGAGAGGATTACATGTAAAATATATATTTAAAATAGTATTATATTTAAATACAGAATTTCTCTTATTGCAATCAGTTGGATTTGGGTTATTTTGGGTTTATTTTAAACAAATATGTAAACACTTCCATGTTATTCACAGTTCAATTAGCACAAATTCAACTCATGATTTCTGGTTTCAGAGTAGAATTCAGCATTCAGTCCTTTGGTAATTTCTTAGGAGACAGCTCTGATTTGAAGCCTCAACTTGGATTTGTTTTGCACCTGGTAATTTTGGAAGCAAATAGGATATAAATTGTGCTTTTCTTGCACAGGACATTGATATAAAATAATGAATTTCAAAATTTTAAATTTTTTCCCCCCAGGATTTATCAGAAACTGAAAAGCAGCAGCTGAAGCAACGTGAGGATTACCTAAAGAAAAAACGAGACCTGCTGCTGGCTACGAAGAAAGACTCAAAAAATAATCCACCAGCACCCAACAGTGATCAGAGAGAGGAGGAATCCCCTCCCAAAGAGGTGAAGCTCTTTCATAAAAACCTTTCAGTGCAGGTGTCCGTGCTGCTGCTGAAGAGTGGAATGGGTTACAAAGAATAAGGGGGAAATATTTCCAACTTCCTGGTTTTGCAGAAGTTTCAGTGAGGGAGTTGGCATTGGTTGGC
The DNA here is from genome assembly GCF_028769735.1 of Zonotrichia leucophrys gambelii. Classification (NCBI taxonomy): domain Eukaryota; kingdom Metazoa; phylum Chordata; class Aves; order Passeriformes; family Passerellidae; genus Zonotrichia; species Zonotrichia leucophrys. Next base: position 102,336,283 of record NC_088172.1, read on the forward strand.
TTCAGCATCATCAAACCCTGCTGATTAACTTCACTTTATGAATGGATAAAATGCCAGTTTGCTCCTGGCCCCTGACCTACTGTTTGGGCTCCTCAAATCTCAAGGATTTTCTTTTTCTTTTGCAAATGCTTGAAAGCTCTCTGAAAACAGAGGAAAATACTAGCAGACCTTAAACCCCTTACATTACAAAACAGTGTAGTAACTACTCTGTTTCTAACCCAAAAATCAGTACTCTCCTTTATAAAGTACCTAAGGGTGTGAACTAAAGCCCAAAGTCTTTCTGTTGCCTCAAATATTTTTCAGAGTTGCTGTGCATTCAGTGATGCTCAGAAGTGCCTGGGGAGCCTTCAGGACAATGCTGAGCAGGAGCTGAACTTGGGGCTCCCAAAACCCAGATCAGGGCAGGGTGGTGGGGGAGCCCCATGCACCCCTCTGCTCCATGCTGGTTCTCATTGCAGTGTTGTTTTCACTCTGATTTTAGGAAATATCAGAAGAGAAGCAGAGGCTGCTCCAGAAGAGGAAGATGCTTGCAGAGAAGCTAAAAGAAGAAGTCATTAATAAGCGGTAGTTTTAAGAGCTCATTGCTGACCCCAAGAACACAGGGATGTTTTAGAGTAAATTACCAGTAAGTGAAGGGATTTCCAATCTTACCCTGGGATTTATAGAACTCTCAGACAAGCAGCTCAGTACCTGGTAACTCCCTATTGCAAATGCCACTGAAGCACACCATGAACACTCGTTTTCCAGAGTGCTGGGAACTCCCTGACTGTCCAAGGCTGTGCCAGCACTGCAGAGCACAGCCCTGCTCCAGCCCTGAGCCACCACAGGAGAGCTGGGGAAGGAATTCCTGTGGCAACAGCTCCGAGCTCAACATTGGAACTTGGTCATGTCAGCAGTGCAGGAGGTTCCTTTCGTTAGCCCATTATAAACAAATGGCTCTTTCTCAGCTGTGCAGTGAAATAAAGTCTGGTTTCACAAGGAAATGCACCCTCGACCACCTCATTTGTGAGAAAGCCAAGGTACCTTGGGGGTCAGCACATTCACAAATTAACTCCAGGTTACAGAGCTTTACAGGCTTTGGGGGCAGTTTCCCAGGTCCCAGTCTGCAATAAATGCAACTTGAAATAAAAGTAGTGCAAAGCTGGGACTGTTCCCAGCAGTTCACTGCCAGAGTAGCAGAAATCTTTTTTAAAAAGTCCTTTTCTGGTTTGGCTTTCACAGACTCAAAAAGAAGCCAGGAGAGGTCACCCTTTGCCATTGGCATGGCCTCACTGAGAGGTCACCCTTGGCCATGACAGGCCACGGCTACTCACAGCGAAGAGACAAACCCACCCCTTCCAGTTTCATGGAGTTTTTATTAAAATAGCATTTAGAACTGGTACATGTGTGGCAGTGGAAGGGCCCAGAGAGGAGAACATCCGTGGTGCCCACGAGGGCAGATGGAGCCAGCACCGAGGGGTGACAGCCCCAGGGAAGAGGCAGAGCTGGGTCTCACCTTCTCCTGGGAGTGCAGGCTGGTGTTTAACAGGATAGCTGCTGCCACTTCAGCCAGTCCTTTCCTAGGAACTGTAAAAATTCATGCCATTCTTGGTTCTGCTGTGAGGCCAGCTCCTGTTTGTGTGAGTGTGGTTAAAGCTCCTGCTGCACTGCAGCAGCGCTGGCACCGTGAGGAGCAGAGCAAGCACTGACACTCCTGGGGAGAGCTCGGCTTGGGAGGCTCTGAGCAGAATCAGGAATGGGGTCCACGCTCCAGGTGATGCCTCTGGTGCTCCTCAGGTGAGTGAAGGCACATCCCAGGTGCCTGCTGCTCTCATGGCCTGGGAAGTTTCTTTACTGCTGGAGACAGAACCCACTGGGAAGCAAAGCAGCTCAGAGTGAGCACACGAGGATGGTGCTGCAGCTTCTCTTTACCAGCAAACACTTCCTTGGCTCTGGAGCTGATGGCTGCTCCCTCAGAGTCCTGGAGCTCTCTGGGGACAACTCCACTGTCCCCAGGTCCATCAGAGAACCCATGTCGTGCTCACACCTTGGGAAGAGCTCACCCATTCCCCCTGGGATTCCATCCAGTGGTATGGAGCTACTGCTGAAACCTTAAACAATATCCTACAACGGCCACATTTCAAAGTCTGAGTTCACTTACCATGTGTAACAAACCAAACCAAAGCAATAATTATGGAATTACAGGGTCACATTTTAATTCCTGAATTTTACAGTTCAGCATTAATATCACCACATGTATACAAATGGTGTAAAACAAGTACAGTGGTATCTTTAATACAAAATAAACTTCTGTTTTATGGAAAAAACTATACTTCATATCTACACAGACAGCCCATCTTTTCCAAACAAGAGCTAAAATTAAAACTAACTACAAAAATCTCCAAAACAGAGAAACTGCTTCAGTTTAAACTATTCCAGGAGAAATGGACCCATAACACGTATTACAAGTGATCTATGTGGTGGATTGCAGCTGGTTCCATCTTGAACATCTCTGACACAGTCGCTGGGAAATCTCCTCTCACTCAGTCATGATCTCAGATCACATATGGGCAAACTAACATTAAAATATTTACAGTTCATGTGCTGCTCTTGAAAATAAAACCTGGACTGTTTGCCTCTGTCACCTTGCCATGAGCTCCCCTATTCCCGTCACAGTTCACTCACCTATGTGGAATGTGCTTTTGTGTTTTAAAAAAGCAGCTTTTGTACCACCCCAGGTTCAGGTGCTGCTTGTGGATCCCATCTCCAAGCCCTCAAGGTGTTCTCCTGGCAATAATCCTGTCTTGGTCCAAACTGCTTTGGTGTGAAATGCTGCTCAGTCCATCACTGTGGAAAAGCTGGGAGTGTTTGTTATTCCCACCTCAAGCATGCAGCTCCCAAACAGGGGAAGGGCTGCCCACGAGGAGCAGCCCCTGGGACACGTGGAGCACGTTGGAATTCAGGCCCTGCCCAAGCTGAGGATGTGCTGGGTGCAGCCCCACCATGACACAGGCAGCTCCTGCAGAGCCTTGGGAAGCCTCTGCTCCTTGCCATCGAGATTTCTGGACGTCTCACTGACAAAACAAGCAAAACCTTCCGTTTTGAATCCAGCTTCCATTCTCTCCTCTTGGAAAATACAAATTAAAACTTATTTGAACTGTTTTAAACAACTCAACATGCACTATAACTGCAGCGTCCCTCCCTCCAATCATGAGAAATGCATTTTAGTTGGTAATAAATGGTCCCAAAATATGGATTGTTCTTATGCAAACAGAGTTAGTTTTCCCTTAAATTTTTTTTAAAAGAGGCATTGCTAAAAGAACACAACTGACAGCACCATTACAAAATTAAGATTACGGGGTTCAAAATTTAAGCTTGAATTTTTTTTCCTAGTTCTGTTAAACAATGGGGAAACCCTGCAATATTTTTAAAAAAGTGTTACCATACCTTTCCCTCCCCCTTTCCCTCCCAACACCTGAGACTTTCCTTGCTGAGAAGCCATCATCCAGGTTCTGAGAATACTAACCCACCTTTTTTTTTAATTTTTCTTTTTTTTGACAGCCTGAATGGCAGACTCCTTACTTTCTAGAAAGACATTAAGTTCCTTGGAAGATTTGTGTTTACAGAACTAACCCTTTCTAGCTGATACACCGAGTTTCTTTTGCTACTCCTTGTATTATCTTATATACTCATGGGAGAAAGCTTTCTGATTCAGATTCTTTTTAGCTCTTAAAACAGTTGCAGCATTTGAAACCCCATAATAAAAGTTCTTATTCCAAAGTTTTGGTTTCTTTTATGAACCCAGACGAGGTCTTTTCCTTGGAGATGTCTCCTCCTCTTCATCATCATCTTCATCATCAGGATAATCCACTAGCCCAACTAGACTTCCCTGCCAATTAGAAAAGGAAAAAGGAAGTTTTTATATTGAAGAAGTACCTAGAAAGGTGCAAATTTTGAACAAAACCTCCAGCCAACCTGTCTAGGGCACACCAACCTTTGGCATTCCAAGTGTCATTTATATGGAAAATAGGTTTGAACCTCAAACTGCAAAATGTACTGGAGCTTCCTCACTGCTCTGGGTCTGGATTGGGAATTGTTTAAAAACCACTTCCAACCCAGTGGGACAGACACAAACTCCAGTGTGCAGGCTGCCATCCCTTTGTGCTCAGCCTCAGGGTGGGCAATCACTCCCTGCTGCACTGGCCTGCAGTGCTCAGGAGCTCCGTGGCTGAGCATTCCAGTAATGCCCAGCTCGGTCTGGCACCACCCAGGGCTCACTCCTGCATTTGCCTCCTCTAAAGCACTGGGCAATTCCCCAGCCACCAACACAGGCACTAACAGAGCTCCCACAAACCCCAACTCCCTGTGTACACCCAGAGCAGCAAGTGAGCAGCAACAAAAAGCAGAAACAGTGAAACGATGCAGAGGATGTGGGATGAGAGTGCACCAACAGAGTGCAGCCCCACTGAGCCTCCCCGGAGCAGTGAGGGATTCACTGCAGGGCTCAGGGTGAATTTATCTGTTCCCCACAGAGTTCTCCCACCTTGGGGGCTGGCACTGCCGGGCTCAGGGCCGTGCTCTTGGAGGAGGAGCCGTTGGAGCTGGCTGGTGATGTCTGAGCTGCCACGGATTTGCTGTTTGCACCGTTCGCACCGTTGGCTGCGCTGGCTGAGTGGGAAAAAGTGAATTTGAATCCCCCAGCTGAAGTCCTTTTTGGAAGATTCTCTTTGTCTTCACTCTCCTTAGCTGAGGGACAAACATTGTCACACTTAGGTATCAGCTGCACACCAAGGAGTACAATCCACATCACAGTGCAATCGCAGGAGACAGCCAGCAGGGATTTTGGTTCCAATTCTGCTGCAATTCTCAGTTCCCCAACCAAGCCCATGCTGAGCCCACCAGCAGCAAACTGAGCAGGGCCTGGATGCTGAGGGCACGGGGACGTGGCTCACCTGGAGCACACAGGCACATTCAGAGTCCTGCTTTTGGATACCATTTAAACTCCTTATTTAATCCTAAACTGGCTTGTGAAGACACATTGGGATGTCAAGACTCAATTACATGGAACACCCCGTGCTGCTGCTCGAGGTACAGAGCACAACCACGGGTGAGTGTGGGTGACACAGCCATGGAGCACTTCCAGTGCCAACAAGCTCAAACACAGTAAATACCTTTTTTAGTTTCCATAAATTTCTCATAGCTATCTGGAAAATCATCCTCCTGTTTTGACTTCTCAACTGGAGGTACAACAGCTTCGCCTTCTTCCTCTTCATCTTCATTGAACCACATTTCTTCATCCTCCTCCAAGGCTCTGGCATCCCTGCGGAATCTATTGCTACGCAATATGGATGGGACACTGTAAGAGACACACACAGGATCCCAGCTTGGCTGCTGCTTCAGGCTTCAGAAATGCCTCCAGAGCTTCAGAGGAACTCAGTGCATTTGAGAGGGCAATGCAGCTCCAGCTCTGGTTCTGCCTCACCCCGAGACTCACCAACACCCCAGCTGACGATGAGCCTGACTGAGTCCCAAATCAGTGACAGAGCAACATTTTGCTTTTCTCTTAGAGAGTCCTCTCTCTTCTCTAGAAACTCTCTAGTGTTAATTATTCCAACACTCAGAGTTTTCTGACCATAACATTCATTCCACTGGCCACCATCAGCTCTGCTGCACTTGGCCACAAGGAAAGGCAGATGGGGCTTTCCTCTAGTCCAAGAAGTTTTCACCAAGAATGAACCCCAACCCCAGTCCCAGCTCCTGCTGCCCTCTGGGAAAGGCAAAAGCAAGGAGCAGAGCAGAGCAGCAGCGCCTGCCAGGCTCAGGACACAGAAACTGAGACCCACCTGTTCAGCTTCTGGCTTTGTCGGTCCTTTTCCTGCTCGTATTTTGTCTTCAGTCCCTTGAAGGTCTGAACATACTCAATAGATTCAAGTGCATTATAGAAGTTTTCAACTATATGTGCAATAAGGGACTTAATATCTTCCTGCAGAAGAACAAAACAGGGTTTCAGCCTCAAATGGGCACAAGCAATTCAGAAAGCTTTTGAGTTTCCTTTGGAAAGTAACTGATTTCTTGCCCAGAGCCAAAGCATTATTGTACAACATTATACAAATGTGAAGCATGAAATCAGATTTACCCTTAATAAATAGATGAGATTGCGAAATAATTATAAGGCTCCCCATAGAAACAGACAATGGAGCCAGCAGTGTCCCAACTGTAATTGTGACACTTCAGTTAAACAAAGATCTTTTATGTAGGAGAGCTGTGCCCTGTCCTCCCCACAGGCTCCAGCTCTCTCCAGTCCTCAGCACCTACAGCAGCTCATGTGGGACCAGGAACCTTTTAGTCAGTCTCTCACCCTATCAGGCAAACCCTACAATTCCTAATGTTCTTCTTGCTGGAAAAGACAGCAGACACCATATCCTACAACTAAAAACCTCCCTTCACTTTCACAGAGCACGAAGATTCCCACCCAGGAAGGCAGTGGCAGCAGGGGCCCAGGAGCTGCTCCAGTCCCTGTTTCCCGAGGGTGCCCCTGTGAGGGCACAGCCGCACTCACCACGCGGATGAACTCGAAGAGCTCGATGACAGCAGAGTTGAGCAGGTTGTAGCGAGTGCCGTTGTCCAGCAGGGCGTTGATCACGGGCTCAAAGAGGTTTCCCTTGGTGATGTAACGGTTGTAGAATTCATCCTTCAGCCCAATTATCCTCCTCATAAAGCGAAGAGCACCTGGGGGAAGAAAATTCAAGGAGTTAACAACCACATGCCTTGTGGAAAGAACTGAAACCCCTCATGTTACCCAGAGGAAGATGGGCCCCAGTCATGGACACATTTTATGAAAAATCCCTTTGCAGGACTTTTTCTCCTGAGAAGCTGAGAGGCCTCAGGAACAAAATGTAAACAATGATTATCTGCTGCTGTGGGATGCAACAGGTGCATCTGGGATTGGCCTCATGTGGTTGTTTTTAATTAATGGCCAATCACAGCCCAGCTGTCTCAGACTCTCTGGTCAGTCACAAGATTTTGTTATCATTCCATTCTTTTCTATTCCTTGCAAGCCTTCTGATGAAATCCTTTCTTCTATTCTTTTAGTATAATTTTAATATATCATTTACTTACAATATATATAATAAAATAATAAATCAGCCTTCTGAAACATGGAGTCAGGATTCTCATCTCTTCCCTCATGCTGGGACCCCTGAGAACACCCCAGAGGCCCCCAAAGCCAGAGCATTGCAATCTCACCCACACCACTAACACAAACCCCAAGTGTACACTGAACACCTTCCTCACATGCCTGCAGGAAGGAAATCACAACAGCTCCATACTCACACAAGGCCAGAAATGTGTGTTTTGAATTCATCAATACCAGCACTCTTCTTAGCAAATCTTTGTTCATAATGTAATTCTTGATGTGATATGTGTGGTGTTCCACACAGAAAGTAAGCAGCTCCAAAATTAAGGCAAGTAGTTGTGCTGTTTGGTAATTATCTGCAAGAAAAAGGAATAATTTCAACTTTCAGCAACAAGGTTGACTAGGAAAAAAACCCAACCCGTAACTTCTAAACAGATGAAAATGTTCCTTTAGCTTCCAGTTATCTCAAGTGAATCAAAGCTCCTGCATCTAATTCAGTAAAAAGTATTAAAAGAAATAAAATATGGGCATGCCTAACTTTTTTTTCCTAATAGAGTACCATACACAGCACACAAGGCAAGTTTCAAAACTCAAAGTCAATTCAGACTTACCAGGACAAATTGTATTACTCTTAGTGGATCCAACTACTGCATCTGATAAAGAGAAAACAAAACCAAAAATCAGAAAAAGGTTTTCAAAGCACTGTCAAGATGTAAAAGATGAGGAGAAACAATCAGTTCTACCAAGTGGTCAGATTTTTCATCAGATCAAAAGTTTGTGAGATACAGGGACATAAACAGGCAGCAAGAATGCAGCCAGGTGAGATTTCTATATTTAATTTATCTTAGTTTTAAATCCATCTAGGTGAAAATGTATAACCTAAACCTTAGGAATATGATACAGAATAAAAGCACCAATCCTAAATTTTTCAAATACTGCATTAAAATGAGTGCAGTCTAATTTACAGACACTTCATTTTAATTACAGCCAATCTCTGCTTTACAGGAAGTATTTTTAAAATGCAATTAACAATGGTGTATTAGCATGATTAACATCAAGGAAGTGCAGCAAGGACCAGCACTGTCAGTCACTGCCAAACACTACAGGCCTGAAAGGAAGAAAAAGCAAATGGAAATATTCAGTACCTTTTTCACATTTATCCTCTGATGTATTGGCCAGAAGTGGAGCAGTGAGAACGTGCATACAATGGTTGTAGAAAAAATTGAGAAATTCACTCTTTTCTGTTTTCTAAAACAAAAATAACTTTATTAAACACTGGGATTTATACACAGGCTTTTAAATAAGAAAGAACAGTAACACAGGAAACAGCCCATACAGAATTCTAGTGGCTCCTTCAGGTCTGCCTGCATACCTGTTGGGCCTGCAGGTATATTATATATATAAATATATTGTGTTCAAGGAAGATCAGTTTTTGCATTTTGGGGGAACTAACCAAGCTCACCATCACCAAAAGATCCCCTACTGAAAAAACATCAACTCAAAAAGCTTGACAAAACTTTTGTTGATAAACACCTGCCCAATGGCCCAAAATGGAAACATAAAGCTTATTTTAGGCTTGTTTAAATTGAGTATCAGAGCAAACAGAGAATGTCAGGTTTTCAGCTCTGCTGAGCCAGTGCAGTGTCTGTACCCCCACACCTGCTTACATTGGCTGTGGCCAGCATGTTCTCTGGGTCAATCAGAGTTCTCAGCAGCCCCATTAACTGCACAGCTCCCCCCAGCTCCGGGTCTGTGTCACAGATCATCTGCTCAATGACCACGTTGATGAGGAGGATGTCCTGCAGAAAAATCCCAAACAAACACACCACCCAAGTTAGACACGGTTTCAAGAATGGAAAATCATTTCTATAGTCTCTGTAAATTTGTGAAGACAATTTTAAATGAAACCGAAGAATTGAGAGTTGTATTTGGATACAGAAATTCTGGCAGGCACAACCCTCCACACCTACAACTCTTGTTAGCCAGAGTTCCAAAACTGTAAACTCATACAACAGCAACATGCTCAGAGATGTCTGTATATTAAACCTACTTTTTCCTGTACTTCTAGAGGTTTGTTTTGCTGTTTTGTTTGTTTCCTCCTTGCCCAAAGACTCAACAAACTGCAAACCACTGGGACTTACATCATCACTCTGCTGGGCCTCTTGCATCACAAATTCTCGGACCATGGATGGGCTAAATTCTACTAGATAAGAAAATATATCTGTAGCAGCAGATCTAACTTGCAGATCATCCATTCCCTAATAGAGAGAGAAATTGATTAGCAAGAACAAGTTAAGCTGGTATTTATTATCAAGTAAAGCTGAAAGGAATAGGTAGTTTTAAGTTTTGGGAACATCTCATTACCAGAGTTTCTATGAGAAGCACAGTAATAGGGTTACAGAGAAACAACAATAAACCAGCAAAATGAATTGCAATATTCAGGCAGCAACAGCTGCTCCAACCACAGGAGTGAAAGAAATTCTGTTTTCCCACTGCTGATTAGGACAGATTAATCTGCTAACGACAGGATTATGGGATCTTTTGGGAGGAACCAGCCAACAGTTCAAGATTATCTAAAAATACTCCTTGGGCCCTTGGCCAGCAACAACCACAACAACAATCCAGCTGCACAAAGAGCCTCTGCCAGTTTTTACAGCCCCTTGTCCCAAGGACTGTGCTGATCACAGGGTGAGAACACCCAGAGCAGCCAGGTCAGGCACCTCAGAGCTGGGGCAGCCTCTGCACTGGGAATGCTCCAATCAACTCCCACTCCCAAGAGAACAAAACTGACACAGAGGGGCTCAGCAGAGCCAAAACTGCCTCAGTGGCTGCAGCTCTTCTGCTTGCTTAAAATCAGCTTGAAGTTTCACTCACCATTACAATTTCAAGAGCTGGAAGAATTCCCAACTTTGCCAAAGTTTTGAAAAACGCATCTCTGTTCTGAGGTTGTAACGTTTGAGAAAAGGCGCAGAATTCCTTGAAGAAGTTCACCTGTCACACAGGGAAAGGGAATTCGAGCATTTGGGTCAGAAAACTCTCTGAGAGGATCAAACAGTCACATTTTGGGGCAGAGTTTGTGTACAGAAATCCCTCAGGGACTGCAGGAGAGCTTCCCTGTGACCCAGAGCCCTGGAGGCAGCACAGGGGCTGGCACTCACCAGTTCACACCGTTTGTCATCGTCTGTAGCTTCGTCTGTCAATTGTGCAAAAACTTCTGATAAAAACTTCTCGTCTTCCTGTGTGACACACAAAAGGAACACACCTTACACAGAGCCTCTGGAAAAGAACTTCCATCCCTACAGGAGCCAGCCCTGCAGCAAGTCCAGCTCTCCATCCAATTCATCCCAAAGAGACAAATGCCAGAGCACACATCCAGTGGGATCTCTCCCAGGGCATTGTTTCAGCCCTCCCTCTGAGCAGCAGCAGCAGCTCCAGGAGAGCAGAGCCAGGTGAAGCTGAGCTCAGTGATGGTCCCTAAAACTGCAGCTACAAAGGAACAGCCAAGGGACAGCTTTGCAGCCATGTCCCCAGCACCTTACTCACAATAAAACCTCTCCCACTTGCACGTGCTCTGCTTTGCCAAGCTGGGAAACTTTATGGACTATTACTGGGTTTTCACATTCACATCCTCTGTTACCAAGAGATATTTCAGCATATACAGGAACACCTCACTTCTTGCAAAGCATTTCAGTTACCCCATAAGATCAAGAGGTACCCAAAACCCAGGGTGAACATCAGCATCTCTGAAGGGTTCAGACACTTTCTGTCCTTTCACATTGAAAACAGTGTTGGAGTTCTCTCAAATTCAAATGTTTCTGTTACCTTTTAAAGACAATATAAATCTGACAGCAAACAGTAACATGCTACAGCTGTACAAAATTTTGCATCACTGTATCACTTCAACTCAATAAACTCGTGCATTGAACAAAAATGAACAGAACAGCAGCATTCCAAAACATATACATGAACTTGACTTTATATAACACAGAATGTGCTTACCTCGCTATTTTGCTGTGTGCTGTCACTAAAATGTCTGCTTTATTACAGTAACAATACAGAATTTTTACAGTTACAGCAATGCCAACCAAAAACTGGCAAAAAACCACCTTTTCCTGACAATTTTCAGATGTGGGGATAGAAGTGCTTTACAAACAAATGATACCTGGAATCAACATCACAGGGAGTGCAACATACACAGATTTAGTAGTTTATTTTAAGCTTTGCTGGCTTAAACAGCTTAATTAAGCCTGGTACAAAAAAAACCCCCAAAGCACACTACAATCAACAGGAGATAGAGTAGGAAATCCCTACTGCAGAACAGCTGAGCACAGAAACATCTCCTGCCTGTCTAGGGCTGTGTGTCCTGAAGCATTTATGGATGGAAGGATGGATGGAAGGATGGAAGGATTCAGTACTGTAGAGCCCCAATGAAAAAAATAACTCTATACTTAAAAATCTCTAAATGCAAACAGGACTGTGGCCTCAGGAGCCTAATACTGAATTTATTTTTAGGTTTTGAAAATATATGCAAAAGAATATAAAGGAAAATCTTTATTTAACACAAAGCTAATCATTTTGCAAGAGGGATTTAATTTTTTGTTTCTTTCTGCTATTGAGCCACAAAGATAGTAGAAAGAAGCCAAACAGCATACTCATGGAATTCTCTGGAATTACTGTTTTATTTTCCAGTCCTTTATTGAACTCTTTACCATATTTCACCCATATCTGAACTCATTAACAAATTCAATATGGATGTTATGGAGGTCCAGTGCCCCTTTCTCTCCACCATTTTTACTCCCTTCCTCTTTTCCTCAACTCCTGGTGTTTCACAGAGCCTCTCCACAAGAGTATGGGGTGAGTATGTGATGTACCCTACACAAATGGACCATTTTGGACACAGATAAACAGAATAAAGCCACTTGGGTACCCATGAGTTTGCACAACACAGCACCAAGTGAAAGCCCCAAAAAGCCATGAATTCACCCAGCTCTTCACTGAGGCTCCTTCCAGGGTCCCAACCACCTTGGAGCCTCTTCTGCCTACAAAGTGTGCAGGACAGTTTTCCATAAAGTAATAACAGCTTGGTTATTTACTAATTAATACTTCTGGATATCAGTATGAAAAAAAACCCCAGCAACTAGTGACTTAATCTTTAAGACAACAGGAACATTTGAAATTACCACCACGATGTACAGTAGTGTGACAGGAATGGTTCTGACCATGCTCTTTAGAATCACAGATCCAGAATTTGCCACAAAACCAGCACAATACAAGCTTCCTGTTCTCTAAATGCTTACACAAACTTTGTCAAGAATTGTATGTTGCTTGGCAATGAAGGAGAAAAATCTTCAGCTTTACAACTCATTAACAAATATTCATATACTCACCTGAAATGCACCTCTTCAAAATACAAAATCAAAGGTATCAGAGAGCAGGGCAAGCATTCAAAACATTGTGCAAATGATGTGTGTGATTAAGTGCAATCCATTTTGAAACTACAGCTACAGGCATCTACAAACAATCCATCCAGACCATATGAAGAACCACTTACCTGCAACATACTGACAATCTCAACTTTGTTGAAGAAAATAAAGGAAGTGAGGGTAGAAAGAAAATTCTCTTCAAAAACAGATGGTGTCGGGAGGATGATGTCCTGAATATACTGTACCCTGTAAGTCTGGTGGATTTTTTGCCTGAGTTCAGAGTCTGTAATAGGAATAACCTCCTTAAATTTTGCTGTTTTGGTCAAGAACTCCCTGTGCCGTTTTGGCTGAGCCAAAGAAGGATCATACTCCAGGCATCCAACCACATCCATGATGCACTCGTCAGAGAACATCACCTCAAACAGAGTTGCTTTGTTGAGGAACAAAATCCCTCGAATAATTTCATACAAATGATGCAAACCTTCGGTGTTCTCTAAATTCTCACAGACTTGGAAAAGCTGCAGCAGTTTTTTAATGTAGCCCTCGTTCTCCAAGGCCAGGGCCAGCTTTTCCCTACGGATGGGTGAGGAAAGAACAGAGGTAACTAGGTCAGCAATCTCTTCAAGTTTGTTGAGTTCACAAGTAGGAAGGTCAATCAGAGGGCTGGTTTCAGGCATCTCCTCGATGTGTTCCTCTTCTGACTCTATCAGGTCCTGCGTGACTTCCACTGAAGGATCCTTACCCTGAACCTGAGGGCAGAGTGCACACAGTCACTGTCTGATCCCAAAAATGAGCAGGTCAGGAACCAAAGTAACAACACATCCCAGCTGCAGTGGGATCTGAGCTCTCTGGTTCTTACAGCACATTTGCAGTTCCACAGCACTCTAACAAGCTGCTTCTTCCTCTACCTGAGGCCAGCTGGGAGAAGGACAACTAAAGCCTGGAACTCTGGCAGTCCCTTTCCAATAAACACAACCACACCAACGGCCCCAGAACAGCGACCACCTGAGTCTCAGCATTACAGTGATTTTACCAAGGCCTGACATTCAACCATGACAACAACTGGTGCTCTAAGCAGGGGCAATTTAAGACCTTGCACAGAAAAGAACAAATATTTGCTTGCTTTACAAGCAGGTTTGAAAAGGATGCACAAATACATCAAGTTACAGAAGACACTAAAACACCTCGAAGAAACAGCATGTTTCAATTTACTGTACCTGGCAGATTTTTTCCCAAATTTCATCACAGCCAGCTTTTTCTTGAAAACTCAGTGCTAAATCATAGTTTTCTGCTTCTGACCAAACAATCAGGGTGTCCTGTTTGAGATAAAATCAAGAAAGTTAATTAATTGTTTCTGAAACAGGTCTGCAGTACATATTAACCTCTACTCCTTTAAAGCCAATGTCTACAAAATAAATAAATTTAAAGTTACACTTGTCAAAAAAAGCATAACACTAAAATATTATCTAACCTGTTCTGCCATACATCAACTTTCTTTCTAGTTATTTTATGACCATTACCTTACACAAAACATATTTAAAGACACTATTTTTCATATCCAAGCCACTTATGATGGCATTTTTCTGCAAGATACATTTCTTGAGCCAACAGTCTTGAAATGGGAATGCACACACTAGATTAAGAAAACCTACAATACAACAGGTTAAGAATTTCCATATTTAGTAAAGTAGAAACAAATCCTCCAAGATTTCAGTTTTAGAAAGTGGAAGAAAAGTGTTTATATCTAAGTGAGACATAATGCCTAGTTAATGTTCAAATATTCCTTTCTGAATTAAAAGCCATACAGCCTGAATAATACAAATCTCCCAGGTTCTTACTGAAGTTACAACCATCTTGCCAGTTATTTTCATTTGAGCCAGGTTTTCCTTCTGTTACTATTGTGTCCATCAATTCCATTTGTGCACTTGCATAACAGACCTGGAAGTTTTGATGGAATTTCTGAACAGGCAAAAATGGTTTTGGCAGAGGCTTTATCAGGACACTTGCTGCTGTCCTGTAAGGAATGCAAGGCTGGACTTCAACATTCAGTTGAATATTTATTCAAGACAATACAGAGTGGTTGTGGTTTAACCCAGCTGCCAAGGAAGTCCCACACAGCTGCTCATTCACTTCCTCCCAACACTGGGATGGGAAGGGCAATCAGGACAAGGTGAAAGTTCTGTTCTTGAGGTAAGAACTGTTTCAAAAATGAAAGAAAGTAAAATATAATAATTATAATAGTCACAGCAAAAAAAGGAAGGGGAAGAAAGGAATAAACCCTGACAGGTAAGTGATGCTCAGCAGCACCTGAGCAGTGAGTGGCCCCTCCTGGCCACCCCCCAGTTTATCCCTGCCTGTTATCCCAGTATGGAACATCCCTCTGGCCAGCTCAGCTCCCTGGGCAGCTCCTCAGTGCCAGGGCACGGGGAACTCACCAGTCCCTGCCTGAAGGGAAGCCCTGCCCAGCACCACCTCCAGCACCCCTGTGCTGTCAGTGCCACTGTCACCCTGAACCCAACCACAGCTCTGCTCCAGCTGCTGCCATGGAATGAACTCTGTCCTAGAGAACAGTTCCCCATCCTACAGCAAACTCATCTTCATACAACAATATCCAAACTGAGCATCTCTGCTAACTATCCAGAATATTTGATGAGCTCCAACAAAACTCTTCAACATTCCAAGTCTGACTTCCACAGTTACCACATATTTTTAAATATTGACGTGTTTTTTAAACACTAGTAAGCTTTTGGTTAATGGTCAGTAAGGTAATTAATTCCCACATTTACAACATTCAATATTCACCATACAACTTATCAAGGCTGATTAGTGAACACAAAATATTAAGAGTGGTATCTTTAAGCTCAGCAAGAAAACCCAAAGAAACACCTGATGATATTCCAGGGGCAGTAAGCTTTAAACAGACCTTTGTAAATGAAGTTATCTGGGCTGCACAGGTCAGGGAACACTCCTCTACTTCCAGCTGTGAGGGGACTGACAGCAGGGAAGGACTCCTGGCATGGGACAGCAGGTTCCCTCTCCATCAGCAGTTATTTGGAATACACACATCTGTCTCAACAAACACAACTCCCAGCTGCCACAGCTACCACTGGAACATCAATGAACATCAGCAGCACTGATGCAGCATTAATTCTTCATTTCTACAGCAATCCTAATTCCTCAATACCCATGGGGAGCTGTATCTTGGGGGTTTTGGCTTTGCCCTTTTTTTTCTTTGAAAACAAAGTTAAGAATAATATCACCTTTGACAAATGCCTACCAATAGATCCATTTCCTTCTCCCAAAATAATCACAGGCCACACTAAAGACAATGGAATTTGCACAGGCAATTTTTTCCTTTCTTACTAATTTTTACACATTTCTTTAGAGAAAAAGTTTCCCTGTTGTGGAAAGAACAGGATTCAATGAGTGAACAGAGTTCACTGTGGTTTCAGCACTGTTGTGAGTTGTTTATTTATATTACAGTGTCCTATATTACACTTGCACTTTTCTCCTACAGAGAAATATTAACAGGGAGCCTCTCTGCTGTCAGGCTCCACTCACAGCTGGTCCAAGCTCTTGGAGCTGACATGGTTTTCACTCCCAGCTGTCCCCCCTCATCTCCAGCCCAGGACCTCTGGATCTCTGTATTTACCTTGTGCCATTTCAGAGTCAACAACTCAACCGGGCTTCAAGGGAAAAATAATAATTGTCAACTGCATGCATTGAAACCTTCATCAGCTCCCTGATCTGGGTCTTGTTCAGAGATTAATAAAAAAATAATTCTTAAGTACAATTTGATGGCTGCTACAGAATTCCAAATGTGAAATGTTTACCTTGAAATATTCTGTGCAAGTGCTGATGCCCTGACACTCAAAATCAATGCACTGCAGGTAAGCTGAGCCTCAGAGGTGCTGCACTGAACAAAGAAGGACACACACACTCAGCAGCCCTATTCATAGCCCAGGATGATTCAAGTAAGAGAATTAATGCAGTAACTTCAAATGACTCCAGGCACCCAGGGACTGCAGTCAAAAATTTGTGAAAATTCTCCAGTTCCTGAATGGTACTTGTTACAATCTGTACTGCCCACACAAAGCAGAAGTTATATAAGCTTTTCCAAAAATATTTCAGAAAGACTGAAAGATGGTTTCAACAGAAAATAATTGTCCAAAACCAATATAAGACGTACTCATCTGGCACACACTTCCTGCATGACCTCAGACAACCCACGAAGAGCAGACAGACAGACAGACAGACACCTTCCAGGCCAGGCTCCACCACTCCCACCTGCTCAGAGGCCATGCTGCTCCATCCATGAGCAACAGCAACGTTCCTTAATTCACTCAAGCACCATAAAGGCAAAAGAGATTAATTCTGAACAAAAACTGAAACTGAGAGCTGCTCAAACCCTTCTCCAGTGCTGGTGTGCACAGTGCCTGCTCCTCCACCCCCTGTGTTCCTGCACCACATCCCCAAGCCAGCAGCAGTGTGGGGAACACGTGGGGATAAAATGAATCCAGCAGGCAGACATGTTTCAACTGACTCAGTCACAAATCCAACCTGCCTCTGGATGAACCAGGAGTGAAGAAACCCTCTGGCAACTTCTGGGGCTGGCTTTGACAGCACCCCTGCAAATGTGATCAATCCTGGCCACCAGGAACTCCTAGTCTGCCTTGAGCAAAGCGTTCTGTGGTCACACAGTGATGGAAACTCTGGCAAAAACAGGATCTGCACACCATCTTCATCTCAGAGCTGCAAACAGAGCACACCCAAGCAAAGGTAACAGCAGAAGGCAGCACTCCCTGTAAGGATTTCTGCAGCAGCTCCATTTCTTCAGCCATGGACTGGCTCTCCTGCCAGCTCTGCCAGGGAACAGTAACCTCAAGCAGAGGCTGAAACATCACATGGGTGTGGTGGAACCTTTAAAAGCCCTCCTGCCAGAGCCTCCAGAACACATCTGAGCCTGCCCTCTGGCTAACGTGGGGTGTCCAGCAGGGGTAACTCCCAAAGCCTATGCCCCAAAATCCAGGGGGACCTGAAGCTCTCCAGGCTCTCATGTTCTTTGCATTCATCCAACTAGAGCTAATTTACATTGTATGCTGAGCAGCTCAGCACCTGCCCGACCCATCCAAGCCCAACTTCCCTAGAGAAAGGGAAAGTTGTGATGACAGTGTGCCCAACACCTGGGCAGAATGAATTCCCCAGGAACCACAAACAGGACTGGAGCAGGAGGTAACAGGCCTGTCCTGTTTGGGGTTAGTCAACAGCTGCAGCACAGCTTGGCACTAACAGTGCAACACTGGAAGTCACAGACTGATGCACAGCACTGAAAAATCAGTGCTGGTTTCCTTTTTTCACAGGACGCTGTTATGCAAACCACAATGAAGGGTTAAGCACCCTCTGAGTCCAGTCAAGTCATTTACATGACAGATGTGCAGGCAGGGCATGCTTCTGTTCCATCCAGCTGCACCACCCTGCAGCTTTCCCCAAACCCAAGGCCATCAGCTCCCCCAAATCCAAGGCCATCAGCTCCCCCAAATCCAAGGCCATCAGCTCCCCAAATCCAAGGCCATCAGCTCCCCCAAATCCAAGGCCATCAGCTCCCCAAATCCAAGGCCATCAGCTCCCCCAAATCCAAGGCCATCAGCACCCCCAAATCCAAGGCCATCAGCACCCCCAAATCCAAGGCCATCAGCTCCCCAGATCCAAGGCCATCAGCTCCCCAGATCCAAGGCCATCAGCACCCCAGATCCAAGGCCATCAGCACCCCAGATCCAAGGCCATCAGCACCCCAAATCCAAGGCCATCAGCACCCCCAAATCCAAGGCCATCAGCTCCCCAAACCAAGCATCAGCACCCCAAATCCAAGCCATCAGCACCCAAATCCAAGGCCATCACTCCCCAAACCATCAGCTCCCCAAATCCAAGGCCTCCCCCATCAAGGCCATCACCCCAAAATCCAAGGCCATCAGCCCCCAATCCAAGGCCATCAGCACCCCAATCCAAGGCCATCAAGCTCCAAGGATCAAGGCCTAACTAAGGCTGTCTGAGCTAAAAGCTGCACGAGGTTGTACAAACCTTAAGGAGCAAACAGTGAAGAAAAAGCTTTCTGCCACATGGACATAAAAGCATTAGTATCAGAAATAAAGCCAGCCAAAATAAACCTCAGTTTTAGTGTTTCTAAACTATGATCTACCTTTTCCACAAGAAAAATGGTAACAAAAGTTACCTAAGTCACTTAAAACTGCTACCATTTACGTAAAAAAGGCCTACAATTAACCAGTTGTAGTTTCAGGAAACAGGGTGTGAAGGGAAGCATTTTAAAACTTTAAAGCACCAAAATCTGCATTTGTATTTCACTGTGTACAGGTTTCCTGCAGTAAACAGGAAGCAGTTCAGGACTCTTGGCTTCTGCAGAGCTCCTTGCTCAGCATGGCCCCCCAAGGAAAGCCTCCAGCCACCAACCCCTAACCAGTGAAGAGCAGAAACCACAGACAGCAAACAGCCCTGGAAAGGCTGGCCCAAAACCACCTCACTCCTAACCCAAAGTGAGCCAACCCATGTCCACAAGATAACAAAGTCTCCTTCTCACATTCTCACACTGTAACTTGTCACTATAACAGAACCCTCAAAGATGTGTCCCTCTGTGACTTAGGAAGAACAAAATTACTGTTTTCTACAGAGCTGAAACACTCCTGGATACCATAAGGATAAAGAACAAGTATCAGGCACTGAAGGAACAGAGACTCTACTGTAGAACAAAGGAGCAGAGAGAAAAAAACTCCAGAAAACCCACGAGAACAATGCAGGCAGAGACATCAAAAATGCGTGCTGAAAAAGGGAAAACAATAAAAGCAGAAGAGATTCAGTAAGCTGATTTTTTTCAGGGGATGAAACAAAAATAACCTATTAACACAGCTCCCAACTGTTTTATTTTGTCTTGCAGGAGGTTTACCCTAGGAAAGGCAACTCTCACCGTGGCTTGTGGCCTTACCTAGGACTACAGGATCCTTCAGGGCTAAAAATAAAAACTAAACAGCAACAACAAAGAAAGGAGTCCCACAAAGACAAATTCCTTCATCTTATTTCCAGGAAAAGAACTCAAATAAATACACTTCAACAGGGCTGGTCAAAGTTTTGCCTCTCTAATTTTGCAATTGGCCTAGCACGGGAGACAAAAGTTACACATACATGCTTCCAACTATCCTTCCTGTAATGATTTCAATATTTCTCCAAATTGCACATATTATCTTCAAAGCCTAAAGTCCAAAATGCATTTTTCTAGAAGACCCACATATTAATTTCTAGAATGTGAAGTGTTCAACATCCACAGTCCTCTTTTTTCACCTCTAAAAAACACCTATAAATTTTTTCACCTATAAAAACCTCTATCAATAATTGCATGTCCTCCTGCTCTTCTTTTTTTCCTGAAAAAATGCAATTACTCTAAGCACAAAACAATTCCTCAGCACCAGCAACCAGAGAAAGTAAAGCCTAGCAATCATACTTGCCTGCTGTTTTTGATATGCAGTATTTGGATTTATCTTCGATTCTAACAGTAGTGAACCTGAAAAAGGTATGAAGAGAGATTTACTGAATCCAACAAAACAAACATCTCCACACATCTCACACCACTGCCCACGTGCCAGCCAACAGACTCTCAGCTTAATCCAAATCTCACAGAAAATCCACAAGAACCGCCTCCTTTAAATATAATTTCCTAAAATAAGCCAGGTAAAACAAAATTCAACAGGAATATCCCTATTAAAATACATTTTTCTCCTTTTAGTCCAAAATCCACTGTAGCATTTTTTTCTCCTGAAATCTGGTGCTAGAACCAGCTTTTTTGGTGGAATTTTAGGCCAACTATAGAAATTCCAGCAGGTAATGTGCTGCCCAGCATAAAAATGTTTTTGTCCAGAGCAGCCACGTGGGCCACTTGCTTTGACTCCCTTCAGCTGCCCTTCAGAAGTGAATCACCCAGCTACTATAAACGCAGGGACTTCATCTTGTGTATGCAAGCAGTGTATGTCTCCTGGCAACAGCTCCGGAGCAATTTATACCAGTGTTAGGTGGTTTATTTAGCACATTAGCACCTGTCGGCTGACAAAGTGGGCAGCACGTACCTCCCCCCTCTAAAAAAGACCCTTTAAGGTCACTTTAAAGTGCAATAAAACACAAGGGATGCCACCCGACTGGAGCACAAGCAGGGAATTCCTGAGGAGAAAAAGAGCAACAAACAAACAACTTTTTTTTCACAGCAGTAAGGAAGGGAGGAAAAGAGCACCTGAAAAGCAAAGGATATTGCTGTGAAAGAGAACAAAATGTCCTCACATGTCACGGCTTCAGCTCTGCTCAGGCCGAGGCGCTGCAGCTGCCTGGGGTAACAGCGTGGAGCTGGGTCAGGGAGGTTTAGGATGGATTTCAGGGAAAGGTTCTCCCCACAGGGTGGTCGGGCACTGCCCAGGCTCCCTGGGAATGGTCCCGAGGCTGCCAGAGCTGCAGGAGAGCCTGGATAACGCTCTCAGGGACACGGTGGGATTGTTGGGAGCTCCGTGCAGGGCCAGGAGATGGACTTTGATGATCCCGATGGGTCCCTTCCAGCTCAGCATATTCCAAAATTCTATCAACTGGGAGGGGGAAAGTCTAAGACCACGGTAGCAAACGCTGCTGCGGCTTGTGCGGTAAGGAAACTTCACACGATCCGCAAGATAAGGGAAGGCACGGAGAGTGGAAATAATAACAATAACAACAATAATCCTCTGGGATGCCCCAAGGGAAGGCACCACCAGCCGAGCCCGGCGATGGTGGGGGGCGGCCCCGGCGGTCGGGGCCCGGAGCCGGGCGTGGGGAGAGGGGAAGCGGCCTGGGCAGCCCCGGCCACGCTCTCACCGTCCGACTCGGCGCGCACCAGCAGCGACATCCCCTTCAGCCGCTCCACGTAGCTGGAGGAGACGTGCCCGGTGCCCCTGTCGTCCCATTGCCGATCCTCGTTGAGCGTGTAGACCTTCACCCGCCGGCGGGTGTCCGACATGGTGCAGCCCCGGGCCCGCTCCGCCTCCGCGGGGGCGATGGAGCGAGGGCGCCGGGGAGCAAGCGGGGCCGCCGGGCCGCTCAGGGGCACCGCGGGGCCTTTAGCGCGCCGCTTCCCATGGCGAGTCAGCGCCGCCGCGCCCCGGCCCGGGCCTCGCTGGCGCCGCTCCGCCTCAGCAGCTACTACAGCGCCGCCGCCATCTTGTAACCCGGCTCGGG
This sequence comes from Zonotrichia leucophrys gambelii, assembly GCF_028769735.1. Classification (NCBI taxonomy): domain Eukaryota; kingdom Metazoa; phylum Chordata; class Aves; order Passeriformes; family Passerellidae; genus Zonotrichia; species Zonotrichia leucophrys. Next base: position 102,358,072 of record NC_088172.1, read on the forward strand.
CCGCCTTTCTCTTCCTCCCCGCCCGGGCACGGGCTCCCCTCGCAGGGGCTACGGCGGCCGCCCGCTGCCGCCGCGCCGCCGACGGGACGGCGGCCACAGGGGCGGGGCCGCGGGGCGGGGCCCGCGCGCGCTCCCTCACGGCGCCGAGGCGGGAACGGGGAGGCGGCGACAAAATGGCGGCTGCCCTCACCCGCAGCGGGGTGTGGGCGCAGCGCTGCCTTTGAACGCCTTAGGCGTCTTAAGGGCTCACATGTTCCCCCGAGAAACCGTAATTTTCTTTTTTCCTTTTTTTTTTTTTTAAGTCTGTCTACAAGCTGGTGCCATCGCTGAGGAAACGCACGCCTTCCCCCCTCACGCCACAGCAAGTGCCACCCACCGCCGCCACACAAAACGACGGGGGAGCTCCACACCCCAGCCAGGGTAAATTGAAACAGCACACGCAATTGAAACAGAGTTTCAATTTTTAAGAAGAAAAGGTGTCCCCTGCATCACAAAACGGCAGAAAGGTTAGTGAGCAGCATCTCCTTACAGCAGCAGCCATACTGTAACACGCCGTCTGTGCCTGCTTTGTACGTCTCCACACAAGACTCGAAAGCTAAACTGAAGGTGAAGCTTCAAAAAAGAAATGTGCTTTATTAACCCTCACACACAGCATACAATTTAAGACAGACCACTTGCCAAGCATCATGGAGTCTGTATATCTTGAGTTTTCAACGCTAAATACCATATACACGTTTCCTCTGTACTACAAACAAAAAAATAATTACATCTCCATGCTTGTGTAGGAATAGGGAAAAAGAACTCAAAAGTGTTCAGGGAGTAAAGCTGTGTGAAACAGCGGGAAACTGGGGACGAGGAGAAGCCCGACTGTGTCTCCAAACCCAATATTTGAGGCTCTGAAGGGGAAGGAAGGAGGGAGGACAAGTTCTCCTGAGGCCAGGGTGTGCCCCGTTCCCAGACAAAGCCAGACTTTCCTGGCTGTTGCCTCACGGTGAAAGCAGTCACACCGGTAGGGCTCCTATTCACACCACTGGCATTTCTCTGCTCTCAGGTTCAAATGTGGTTCCAGAGGAAGGGAATGAAAGTGTTTCCAACCAACTATGCCACTCAAAGTAACTACCTGCAACTTTTCCAAACATTCTCTGGGCAGGTTTAGAAAACTTTAACATCTAAGTAACATTCAAGTCTCAGCTTTTGCTCTGGTATTCATTGTAGCAGTCCTCTAAGATTCAGTCACCAAGAAAAGGCAAGATACACCTCTGAGAATTATCCTATACGCTTCTATTTAGCTGTATGGGAGCACACCGTGGGACATGAGCATCATTATGGATCATAGTGAGTCAGTAACTATAAAAAGACCATGTTAAGTGGTTTCAAAACCCTGGACTGAGAGTCACATGAACCAGTTTACAGTCAGGTTCCAAACAAGCCTTCCCTGCTGTGTTTTAGTGGCCTTTCCTCACAAGGTATTACAAACTGAGCATATTTCTACCTTACAGAAAGCTCAATAAAAAGCAGACACACAAAAAGGAACACAAACCCCAATGGCCCCAGCATATTTCTGCCTCAGGACATCTGCTGCTCATGAACTCTCTCTCTCCTCTGCACGACTTCTGTGCGTGCTTTTGGGTTCTTCAACCCAAATGCACAAAAATAAAAGCATGACTTGTACTCATGATTAAATGCAGCACTTCTCAGGATATATAAAACAGCAGGAAACTGCAGCAGAGTATTTTGGAGCAAATTCTTATAAGTGAATAGCTACAGAAAGGAGTATGTGAATTAGAATTGGAATGAAAAACTATTTCTCATGCTTCAGCTGTGAAATAAATCCATGATCTCTCCAGGCATGAACTCAATGACCTCTGTGGAAAAATATCACTCCAGAACACAGTGGGATTGACTCACTCAGGTGTGGGGCTTCTCCTTGCCCAAAACAGCATCCAGGGGGTTGGAAAGCCCAGCACGACCCTGCCATTGGTACCCACAACCAGCGAGTCCATTCTGGGGGCTTGGCCTGGACAAGACACACAATACTTGTCCCAACAAATGTCACATACTGGAATTAAACCAGGCTAAGACCAGGAAAGCAGCAGAGTCTCTGCTCTTTAGGACACACAGAAAGCAAAGCAATGTTTTCCACGGTGGTGCTGCACCTGCCAGCAGCTCATCCTTCCCCATTACCACCAAGTTATCAGTGTTGAGAACTCTCTGCTCTTCACCAAAGCAATTTGTGAGGGTAGACAGCAGACACAGCAACTCACAAGTGTCACTACATCAGCAGCAAAGAACTCCTTTTTTTGTTTTCCCAAGCAAGACAAGGCAACTCATTCCAAAATCACTGAAAATTTCTTGGAGTGGAATTAAGAGACTGTATCATTCCCTCTGGCAGGTAATCCCACAAGTACAATTAGGCCAGCTCTTATACTTTTATGATAGCACTTGTAATGTTTATTGCTGGCATTTAAAGGTACCCCAGCTCCTGACTCTGCATGAAAACTTCAGACTTGTCAAATAAAGGCATTTCTGGCCCTGCTGAGCTGCTGCCATGCTGCTCCTGCCCAGCTCCACTCTCCAAGGCAATTCCTTTCACTGGCTCCATTTAAGACAGGTCATTACAGAAGCTAATTATGCTGAGCAGTAAGAAAGAAGAAATAAATCACTGTTTCAAACACGACAAAGCACCAGCTGTGAAAGGACTGAGCTTGTTCTGTGGAGCACTCTGCACCCACCTGCTTTCTGATCATGGCTGCTCCCACCTGAGCCGAGCTCCTCCAGCCTGGGATGTCCTTCCCTCCAGGAAGGGTCAGAGCAGCAGCACTTGCTCAACTCTCGGCTCCATGGAGCTGCTCCCTGCTCAGGTAAGAGAGAGCAGCCTTCTGCTCCTCCCAGCCAATCCCAAAGTGCTCTTCCCCACCCCTTCCCACAGGGCCCGAAGCTGCTTCCAGCTGCACCAAGCCAGGCTGCCTGTACAGGTTCTGCCACAGCAACATGAAAGCCATTCTGCTCCTTTATCATCATCCACCAAACACACAAGGCCAGCAGCTGCTTTACTGAGAGCAGCTCCACAGCACAGCCTCAGAAATCAGTGTACAATAAAGGCAGATAAACCTTGGAAAACCACTCCGATTGGGGAGGTCCATTTCTGGGAAGAGTTACCAGAAATGGCAACATGTGCCTTTCTGCTCAGGGACTTTAACACTGACCTACATAATTTTATTAACACTATTCATATGTAACAATCATGTATCAGTCAAGTGTCACAGTAAGAAGTGACATCTGAATTCTTACTAAGAAATAATAAGACACAGCTCTCAAAAAGGAGGAAAGATTTCCTTGGCAATCTTTTCTTCAATCTATCCACACTTGTTTCAATTTTTCCATCTTACATGATGAAAGACAGAGACAACTACAGAGCAGCATACCAGTAATTTTGTTCTTCTTTAATACTTTAACTTAGAATAAAAAAGGGAGTAATTTTAACTGTACATTCCCACTTCTCCTCTCCCCACTGCTTTGGTTTTTCTTTCAGGTGGTTCAGAGCCCACCTGCCACCAGGTGGGAAGTTGATTTTCTTATTAGCCCTGCATACAAATTGTTGAACATCAGAAGGACCCTGTTTGATTTTCAAAGTCTGTACCTCACAGTAGAAAAACAAGTCATTCTCCTGAGCCCCTGGGAAATGTTTTGAAGTCTAAAAGAGATCAGTGAACTCACTGATGCAACATAATTAATAGAAGGATTAACACTTCTAATGAGAGTGTTTTAAGGAAAGATTTATCACATCAATTGTTCATTCCAAGAAAGTATTTTAATTTTGATGTTTTAATTATGCATTTTAAAAGGCAGTGCTAATGAACCCAGGCGATAAGGGGTGATGTTACAGCCAAGTTCTGCTCAGATATTGTAGCAGGTCTGAACATTTTGAAAGTGATGAATTAATCTAAACCAGCATCCATCATGTTAAAGGTGATTCTTCTATGTCTTTATATCTTGCTCAACATTCTTGTACACTGAAAAGCCACTAAAACTTTGGCCAAGCATACAGGATAATTCTTTCTCCCACAAAAGAGTTGTTCAGCTCTTACTTCTCATATTCACAGTTTTATTTTGAGTGGATAACTCAAAAAAGAATAATTTTTAGCACTGAAATATCTTCTCAGTCCACAGAATTCCATGTTCTTGTATTCCCATCTCAGCCTTGCTACACAAGATGAAGGCATTGCTTGTTCCTGGTTTTATTTTCAAGTTTTGAATCAACTTGAAGGCTTTGAAGTTCTACATCACTTTAAGCATAAACAGTGTCTATTTTATAAATCTGATTCACTCTCATCCACCTGCAGATTCTGGAGAAGGTTCTAGCAAAGGTCACTTGTATTTTCACCAATTATCACACCTCTTTTCCTGAAAGAGAGAAAACACTTTGTAACCAACTCATTATAACAAGGTATGAGATTCAAAAATGCTCCTTAAAACCAAGATTTCTTCAGTGAATTTCCCTTCTTTTAGTGCTGCCAGTCATTCCTAGAAGGCTGCCACAGATTGCCTTGAGTTCCCACTGGTGCCCTGTGCATGTGCCAATCTTGCTGTGTAACTGCTCCTGATTTTAACATCAGACATTTTCCTGTTCCAGCAGCTTTCCAAGAACAAGAAAACCCACAGAAATGGGGAAAGTTGAGGCATGAGCCTTCTAACAGTCAAATACAAGCTGGAAAATCACTTCCTTAAGGAAGAGCTTTGGCCATTTCATAATTGACTGAAGTCTTCTCTAATCAAGAAAGCAGCTCATTTTTTGTTCTCCTCTAATATCCTGCTTGGGTTTTTCTTTAAAAGGCAGAGAAAAAGGATGTTGGAGATGAACAACTAAGTTTGGTTTGGACAGAAGGGGCTGTTTAGACTGCTTGAAACTGTCAAAGCATTTGAACCAATTTTATACCATCAAATTTCCCACAGCTACAACTCCCTGCAAACCCAGACTGGCACAATTCTTAGCAGAGCAGTCAGTGCAGCCCTGAGTCAGCTGAGCTGCCCTGCTGGCCTTACCTGTCACTGGGGTGAGGTGGATGTGTGTGGAACAGCCCCTCCCAGGACAATGCTGTTTTTATCTGGCAGGGTTTTCAGGCTGCTGCTGGCTGGGGACTGCAGGATTTTCCGGGAAAGCCTCATCCTGCCGTCGGTGGGATCACGGCCAAAGTATTTCACCTGGCAAGGAGCACAGCAATCTCACACTGAGCAACTTCAAGAGCTGCAAATAGCACTTGCCTTCAAAGATGAGGGGTAGGGTTTAAATTTTTATTCATTTTTTATCAGTTTGATGCTAGAAATGCAATAAATAAGCATCCTTTAGCCTATATTGCTATCAAATATTCTGGTGCCTAGATAGCAAGAGGATAACATTAAATAAACATAACTTGAATTATCAGGCCTTTAACTAGCACAGAAAGGGAATCCAATATGGAAAAATATTTTCTTCATAAACACTAAATAATCAGAGAAAAAAAAAATCAAATTTTAAAATATAAGCAGCGTTTTATTAGTATTTTAATGTTAAAAAATAATTACCTGAATTTCTTGTCCAACTTCTAATCCCAGGGCACTAGGGTGTTTAATCTAGAACACAGTGTTTTACAGAAATAAAATTATTAGAGTTTGTTTTAAAAATCCCTTCATTCAGGGGTTCTTCATGCTACACTACAGTGGCTCAGCACTACCAAAGGAACAACAGGATTCTGAATATTAATGGAAAAGGGAACTGCAGAGCCAAAGAACTTGGTGTAAAAACAACTGCAGCAGTCACAGTTGATTCTTTACAGGTTTAAGTACAGGGCAGGAAGAATTAGAATTAAAAGTGCTGCTAATTATCAGCTTTTAACCTGGAAATGGGCTGTGGAACAACAGTAAGTGTGTTACAGCCATGCCAACTGGGTAAAATAAATCTAATTGCCCATTTTGTACCTGTTTAAGGATGGCTTACCTTTCTTTGATCCAGCTGGGAATTATGAAGTAACACTGGGGTCATGTTTGGGTACAGTTTTACCATCACTCCAGAATCCCTGCAGCAGGAACAGCACAGTTATGTCAAAGGGCTTCAAGAAAAGTCCACATTTCACTCTCATATTGTCCCCAAAGCAAGCACTGTAAACTTCTCATAAACCAAATTTTACTCATCCCTTTTTAAAAATCTTTTATCCACCATAACATACCCACTCATTTTTCTTTAACTGCAAATAGATGAGAATTTCTTATTTCAGGGCAGTATTTCATTAATAGGTACCACCCAAAATGTAATTTTTACAAGTCAAACATTGTGATGAAAAGTGGAAAGCAAATTCATATCATCCCTTTCAGATTCAAAGATGAAAAAGGTGAAACTTTTATAATTTAGAGACATTCTAAAAACTAAACAAACAGCTTTATCAGGAAACAAAATCTTTTCACCAGAGTATCAGAAAATAGCAGAAATTATGCAGGTGCCAGTATTCTCAGCATAAATACGGCACTCTTAAAAAAATAATCATTATTTTACATAATAATTAGGTATGTATACATATCTAATATATAATATATTATACACTATATAATATACAATACACTGCATATAATATTATATATGATATATATTATATATCATATATAATATATTATATATGTATAATATATTGTATATATTATACATATATACAATATATGTATATATACATATATAATACAGCTACATATATAGCTATATACAATATATATATACAATATAATATAGCTACATAAATAATTTAATTTCAACTCCCAAGCACTTTTTATACCTTATTTCAGTAATTGTGGCTGTATAAATTGCCCCAAACTCCAAATTCACTTCTTGCTGTAGAAGGAAAAAAAGAAACCAGTAAGGCAGGAAGGCACAAAGAGCAAACTGTGGAGCTGAGGCAGAAGTGTGAGCTCACATCGTCCTTGCAGATCTCCCCAATGAACTCCCTGGCCTCGTGCATGGCCCCTGGCGTGGGGGCAAACACAGAATAGGTCTCCTCATCCAGCTGGCTCACAGTCACACCTGCAAAAGGGGATTGGGACACAGTCAGGGCACACTGCACACACTCACACTCAAAACACTCAGAGCAGAAGGGTTTTGCACACTCATTAAGACCTCAGACTTCTAACATTATTTAATTCTTAACTTCTTCTATCATTATTTTACCTTGTTCAATTTAGGCATTGAACAACCCACCTCCTTGCAAATAGCTCGATAAACTTGTGGGCCATAAGAGAACACAAAATTATTTTTGTAATCCTTTAAAGGCTGCAAAAAAAAAATCCTGAATAAATGTTGAGGTTTATGAATCAATTTCCCAGAGATTTTTAAACTTTGTAATGAAAAAGAAGGTGAAACATTAGAAACAAACAGAAAACAACCAAAGAGTCAACAAAGCAAAATCCTTGTGCCTTTGTGATTTTTAATAAAAGAAAAAGCAAGGGGTGGGTTTTAAATAAATCAATAGGACAAATTCACAATTCGGAGACCGGCTGTTCTAACCATGCTCTGCTTTCTGATATTTCAGAATCACAGAATTCCTGAAATCCTGGGACCCTGAAATCCTGGGACCCTGAAATCACGACCTGGGGACCCCTGAAATCCTGGATTGGACCCTGAAACGGAACCCTGAAATCCTGGGACCCTGAAATCTCTGGACCTGAAATCCTGGACCCTGAAATCCTGGCCCTGAAACCCTGGGACCCTGAAATCTGCAAGTTCACCCTGAAATCCATGGAGACTCCCAGAAATCCTGGGACCCTGAAATACACTGGACCTGAAATCCTGGGACCCTGAAATCCTGGACCCTGAAATCCTGGGACCCTGAAATCCTGGGACCCTGAAATCCTGGGACCCTGAAATCCTGGGACCCTGAAATCCTGGGACCCTGAAATCCTGGGACCCTGAAATCCTGGGACCCTGAAATCCTGGGACCCTGAAATCCTGGGACCCTGAAATCCTGGGACCCTGAAATCCTGGGACCCTGAAATCCTGGGACCCTGAAATCCTGGGACCCTGAAATCCTGGGACCCTGAAATCCTGGGACCCTGAAATCCTGGGACCCTGAAATCCTGGGACCCTGAAATCCTGGGACCCTGAAATCCTGGGACCCTGAAATCCTGGGACCCTGAAATCCTGGGACCCTGAAATCCTGGGACCCTGAAATCCTGGGACCCTGAAATCCTGGGACCCTGAAATCCTGGGACCCTGAAATCCTGGGACCCTGAAATCCTGGGACCCTGAAATCCTGGGACCCTGAAATCCTGGGACCCTGAAATCCTGGGACCCTGAAATCCTGGGACCCTGAAATCCACAGCCAACATCTGGGGAGCAACCCTCACTGCTACAGCACCAGCTGGGATTGGCACACTACCTGAACAGAGAAACAACTTGCATTAATAGCTGAGGGAAATGAAAGTGTTTTGGAGCCAGAATGGTAAAATTCTTTGCCTTTCTAGGAAAGGGAAATAAGATTTTTCCTCCTTTTCTCCACCTCAATCCCCTGGAGAAGCATTATTCAAGTTCACCACAGCATTAAGTTTCAGGTCCAAAGTAGAGCATCTCCCAGAATTTTTTCATTTCCAGTTTGCACTGAGCATTGAAACAGCTCAACATACAAGTGTGAAACAAAGGGAAACCCATGAGGAGAAATCATCACAGGAATCAAAAATGTCTCACCAGTCTGTGCTTGAAGTTTTTTCAAGTTGTAAGCCCCAGGACCAACGAATCTTAATCTTTTTGATAATGGAACGTGGATGGTTTCTGAAAGAAGATTTAGAAATCCTTTGAAGTGCTAAATATAATCATCTTGAAAGCTATCACACAAAAGGGCATATTCAGCTACCTGGGCTATCTGCTGAACAGGGATGTAATTACAGGCAAGAACTGAAATTAATGAAGATACAGAATAAACTCTGATGACTGTAAATTACCTTAAGCCATACTGATACTCTGATCTACATCCATTCTGATGTTGTCAGAGCTTCACATAACTGCACTTCAATTGTTTTTTGGTGTACACTGAAATAGGAGTGCTGCCCCATGTGGCAATAACAATCCCCCCAAAATAACCAAAACTAACCACAACCCCTCCACAAATTATCCACACAGGATAAGGGCATAAATATATAACAATCAATCATTAAAAAAAAGGTATTTTAAGCAGAAGTATATTGTTAAAAAGCTATGAATTCACAAAATAACATTACCTACAACTGGTCCACTTTCTTTTCTGTTAGGTCTGGGTTTTGCCAGTGTTTGGTTCATAATTTGTAGAATCTCCCTCTTTGCAGCTAGAGGGAATAATAATTTAAAAAATCAGTAATTTTACATATGATTAAAAGAAATATATGAAGTTTTTGTTATACAGTAGAAAAACATTCCTTGTCAAAACCTGTCTCCTGCCTAGCTGGAGAATGTCAGGCTGAAAGTTTTCCAACTCAATAAATCCTTATTAAACCACACAGCTTCACTTTCTCATGTGCTTCAGGAATATTTTAGCTGCACATGTCAGAATACAGATGGCAGCAAGTTTCACTGGTAAATATAGCTGAATTTATGTGAAATGAGAGGAAGTTTGCTGTTATTTTTATAACATTATCCTGTTGAATTTAAAGTGTGTAAGTCCCAATAATGCAATGGCTGAAGTTGGTTTAGAGCTTACTGATTAAGCCAAACCCATTTCATAAAGATAGGAGCTTGTTTTTCTCACAATGAGAACAAAAAATGAACAGTTAATTGTTTAGTTTTCTACAACTTAATTCCATTTATAATATAATGAAATGGGTGTAAATGCAAGAACAGACCTACCTGTAGCTTGCTGAATAGCTTCCACCACAATTTTTATTGGTATTCCTGGCAGCTTCAGATCAACCTGACATGAGAAGAATTAAGTGCCATCAACATGTCAGGAAAGCTCTTTTAATACTCTCTGAGTTTCATTTGAGGAAAATTCCAGCTCACAATACCTGCAGTGCAGTTATCCCTTTGTTGGTGCCTGCCATCTTGAAATCCATATCTCCATAGTAATCTTCAATTCCCTGCCAGCACACACAGACAAAACCAAGTTGGAGTCATTTCATCCCACTATACCAAAAAAGGAATTACTTTTCAGACTTCCAAGTTTTCTTCAGCTTTATTTTGCTGTTCAGGATTAACTGTTCCTTTCTCTCCTTCCAAATCAAGAGCTTTTGTGGACAAGTTTCTGATCCACAGCTGATCTTGTGCTGTCAGGGGCTGCACATTTTCCTCCCCAGCCCCTCTTCCAAGTGCTCATTCTCCACCCAATATGCAGTGGCCTTCAGTAAATTATTCATCTTTTTATCCCATGAGGAAAGAAAAAATTAATTGGAAGGAGAAAGCTGATGAATGCCTAAATAACTAAAAACATGGAAAATAAGAAACATGACAGGACATATCATACAAATTTTTCAAAATGAGGGAGAAATTTGGGTGATGAAACAAAAGATGAAACAAATTTTTCCAGTTTTGGTGGTGTTTGCATGGGCCAAAGAGATGAGAATCTTAACTCTATGTTTCAGAAGGATGATTTATTATTTTATTATATATTATACTAAGAGAAAATGATATACTAAAACTATACTAAAAGAATAGAAGAAAGGATTTCATCAGAAGGCTTGAAAGGAATAGAAAAGAATTAGAATGATAAAATCTTGTGACTGACCAGAGAGTCTGAGACAGCTGGACTGTGATTGACCACTAATTAAAAACAACCACATGAGGCCAATCAAAGATGCACCTTTTATCCACAGCAGCAGATAATCAGTGTTTACATTTAATTTCTGAGGCCTCTCAGCTTCTCAGGAGAAAAATCCTGTCAAAGGGATTTTTCATAAAATACGCCCATGACAAGGAGTGATGTTCTGGAACTGACTGGGTGGAAGGTTCCAGAAGAAGCCACAGAGGTATTTCTCAGCAGTGATTTGAGGAGGAGGAGGATGTGAGAGCACTCACCAGGATGTCTGTCAGCAGGCGATAATCCTCAATGTCCCCCTTGCCCTGACTGCACTTGGTGACCAGGCCTATGGCTACACCTGCCACTGCACTGGACACTGGAACTCCTAGGAGAGGCACAAAAATACATTTTTGAAGCCTTTGGTCATATCCAGATCCTGCAGCACGTTATCACATGTGGTTTATCCTTGTGAGTGCTTTATTTTGTACCTGCATCCATTAATGCTAAACTTCCACCGCATGCAGAAGCCATTGAGGAGGAGCCTGGAGTTGGAATGCAGGAAAAAAACAGGATTAAACACTGATAATGGGTCTCAATAGAAGCTACAGTTATTTTTCTCATCCTCTGGCATAAAAATGCCCCCAAATACCATTTTGAAAGCTCCATTCTTCATGAACCTGCTTTTTATTTTACAATATTTTATGTGATAGTTTTAAGAACATTTAAACTGAAATCTATTATTTAGCATGCCTATATATCAAGTTTGTCAAACAAATTTAGTCTCCAGCCTAGGTTAGAAACAAGAAAACCCTAATACCATTAGATTCCAAGACTTCAGAAGTAACTCTGATTGTGAATGGGAAATCCTGGGGTATAACTGGTTTCAAAGCTCGTTCTGCCAGTGCACCTGTTTAAAAAACCCAACAAAATAACCACTAAGTGATCCATGAATAAAAATCAGATAAAATATTGGAACTTCCAGCATGGCATTTCTCTAGTCTGGACTTACCATGTCCAAGCTCCCTTCTGTTCATGACAGTAACTTTGCCAATCTCATTGGTTGCATAAGGTGGAAACTATGAAACAAAAAAAAGTGTACACACAAAATTAACCTGCTTTTCTTTTCCATTTTAAAACATCCACTTAGACAAAAACATCTTTGAAATTTTGGTGCATCTCAAAGTAAATATACATTAAAAATAAAATAATCAAACCACCACATGACTTCTATCAGTCACTTGGTTTGCAAACCAGGACCAGTTTAGGTAATGTTTAGTAAATGTTTTATTTCCACAAGACAAAAAGAGAATAAAGCAGTAGCAAGGTAGCTAAGAGAGAACACAAGAAGCTTCCTCCAAAGGAACTTGTCAAACCACCTAGCAGAAATGTTATTTCTGTCAGAGATAATGGAACAAGATCTGCCTGTTGCCTGTAGGAAACACTTTGGGCAAGCTCCAAAGGCTGAGAGAGATCCAAGATGTAAAAGCATTTATTTACTATTGCTGTGCCATGCCAGCTGAACATATTAATAGAGTTTACTAAAAATAATAGCACAGGTTAATCCTGCTTTCAGTAAGAACCTGTTCTGAAGGAGCTCACCTAATGTTATGGCATGAAAAGCCTGTATAAACTGGCAATTTACAAATTACCTGCTGCTCTTCAGGAAACCAGCACTTCTGCTCATATAAATTCATGCATGAATTAGCATAAATGCATTTTAGCAAATCTAGAGCTAATTTATAACCTTGGAAGTGATCAACTGCACCTTTACAAGCAAGACATGAAGCCCTTTTATCAATCATGCAGAAAGTTGTAACACAGGAGAAGTCTCACCTCATAATGCAGCATGAAGTTTTTATCTTTAATTCCACTATTAATTAAAAACAAGATCATGTCAAAACAGGAGCAACCAAACATGTCACACACAACAGGTAATTCAAACTAATTACAAATGGACCCAGCCAAAGCCAACAAATCAATCCATTGCTGATCACCCACAGCTACCAAAATTAGAGAATATTCCAAACTCTTCCAGGGGACAAAGATTTAACTACAGCAAAGCTGAGACATTAAAATGTAAAAGCTCCCACTCTGGGATGAAATCACTGGGGTGACATCACTGCAATGTGGCTCTAAAGGGAACCAATTTCACTTCAGCAATGAAGTGTTCAAAGCACAAGGACCAGCTTGCTACATTCCAAGTTAAACTTTCCACAAATATTTTAAACACATAAACCAGGCTGGATGTCACTTGTAACACTCCCCAGTTTCAAATGTGGGCTATGGAATTAATGCCACCCTAACACAAACCCATGCCATGATCTCTGGAAAGCAGGCCACTTCAAAGTCTCATTTTACACATTTTTCAGTCCCAAAAAAGTAACTATGTGGAAGTTGAAGGGGATTTTATCAAATGTGCTTAAAATCTTCACCCTCTTGTTACTACTGCCAAAGCACCAAGACATACATACCTCACTGCTGTGGAGATAACATCTGACTTTACACTGGATTCTAGAGAGTCAAATGTAACTGTACACAGAACCTAAAATGAAAATGAGCTAAAATAAATAAAAACCAAACCCCTCTTAAACCCTTGCAGCCTTCACAAATGTTACTGTTTATGAAGAATCAAAAAGAACAAGTCCAGCAGCACATGAGATGCCATCAGCTACCACTTGTAGAACCTTTTCTCTCTATCACACAAACTTACTCCCAGTCTGCAAAGGCCACACATTCTTACAAGCAATCCCATTTAAAAATATTAATTTAATGCTGCTTAAGTAGGAGCCAAGAGCAGTTTGCTCCCTAAGAAAGATGTAAGAGACAGGGCCAGCTGCAGGCACAATGTTGTTTGTGCCTGTTTCCCACATGGACTTGCAGTGGGTGTATTTTTAGTGGGATAAGAGGGGACACTGAGGAGTAAATCCCTGCCTGCCACTGCCACCCTAACTCAGTGCAATAAGAAGTTAGATCAGTGGCTGACAGTCCTCTAGCAAAGGCAGCTATAAAAGTACAGAAGACCAAATCTCAAGTATGCTCTTAATTCAATCCACCCAACAGCTGACACTTGTGGCAAAGAAGAGAAAAAAATCCTCTCATTATTGCAATTTTCGGGTAAAATTTCCCTATTTGGCTCAGGTTGCGTATGGAGCTGCTTTTAAAAGATTTCTCATGAGGTGCCCAATTTAGCAGTGCCCTACACACCAATGTGCTTCCCAACCCACACACCACTTCTGCTTCTTGCTATTTAAATGTGAAGAGAACAAGGAAACCTGGCATTGAATCTCTGAGCTTTTGATAGTTCATTGATCATTTGTGATGTTTCAGTGACACTACCTGTGTTTGACCTCTCTGAAACAAGGCTGATCCATGAAGCATTTTGAACATGTTCACTTCACATTTAATGTCTCTGAGGGAAGTCAAATCTCTCCCATCACACCTGAAGTGACAAAGAGAGATGAAGAGATCAGTTCAACCACAGTCTTTGATTAAAAGCTGACAGAAATATTATCAGTAGGAGTTTGACACACCCACCTTCTATATTCATTTAGCACAAGATTTCTAAAAATGTCCTTTGAAACCACATTGAAAGATTCCATGATTTCGTAAGGCTCAGCCTCCGGAAATTTTTCTGGGTATAGAAAAGAAATTGTTGGGAAATTAATTTTATAGAACTTTTACTAAAATAGCTTCCAACAAAGAGTTAGATACTCTAACTCCAAGCAGTGCTACCTACATTAAAACATTCTCAAAATATTAACAAAAATGATACCTTTCAGCTGTTCTTCTGTTTCAAGCCTTATTTTGTTGATTGCCTCATCTCTTGAAATCTAGAACAGAGGATTTGCAACCAGTTAACTCTACAGGGCAGAACAACAACTGAGGTTTGGGGCTGTTTGGTTTAAAGATCTGCAAAAATTTAAGGAATAAGAAACAGAACTGTCAGACAAATTCAAAACTCAATAATGAGGTTGGAAGAGACCTCAGGGGTTGTGTGGTCCAACCTTTATTGGCAAGAGCAGTCTAGACAAGCTGGCCCAGCACCCTCCCCACCTAAATCCTAAAAATGTCCCACACTGGGCAATCCACCTCTTCCCTGGGGAGATTATCCCAGTAACTGATGATTTTTCCTGAGCAGAACATTGCTCTTGTGCCCAACCAAACCTTTCAGGAGTAACCTGCACCCATTTCCCCTCATCCCTTCCATGTGACTTTTTTGGAAAAGGGAGTTTCCACCTCCACAGAATACAAGCAAATATTCTGGGCAGGTTAAAACTTAGAGAAAAATGAATTATTATTTTTATTATTATTACAAATAGATGCAGAGAAGGAGACAAGCTTAAATTACAGTAGCAATGAGGTTGGAAAAAGGCCCTGAAATCATCAAGTCCAACCTATGATCACCACATTGTCAACCAGAGCATGGCACATCCAGTGTTTCCTTAAAACACCTCCAGGGACAGAGCTTGAGCTAAAAGCTTAAAGAACTCTATTCTCCTACAGTTTCATTATGATATTAACTCAAAAAATAATTATATCACAATTGATTACTTACTTTATCATGGCTTGAATCTGTGAACACTGCATAGATCTTGTTAGAAGCAAGCCTTTAGGGAGAAAAGGAAGAATTTTTGAAAATACAACTTAAAAAACACTTCTATAATCAGGTTTTTTTTTTTTTTTTGAGGACTAAATGTTTGAAAATTATTTAGTGAAATACCAATCTGGTGAAAGCACCAGACTCACAAACATTCCTCCATCTGCATGATTTGTTCTGCACTTACTTCTTTGCAAGTTCCACGATCTCTTCAGGAGCAAGGAATAATTTCTGGACAGTTCTCTTGACCACCCCCCGCTCCTTCACCAGCTGCTGGATGCCCTGGATGATGTGCTGGGTCTGCTTCACCCCCACTTTGATGGCATGGCAGAAATCTTGCTGCAAGATGTTCTCAGCAGTTGCTTCCAACATAACTGGCAATGGAAAGTTAAAAATTCAGTGAATTCCTGTTTTATTGTTCAACAGCAATCTAACATTAAACTGCATAAATATGAGGGAATCTACTTAAAAAAAAGTTACCTATCACTGCAGTATAAAAATCCACATTTCAAAGATAAGGAAAACATCTGCAAAGATTTCCAAGCCCTCAACAGACAACAATTCACTTACCAACTTGATTTTGTGCAGCTCCAGCAACAACTAAATTCAGAGTACTGGAGGCCATCTCTTTCCTAGTTGGATTGATAACAGTCTCTCCATCCACCAGCCCCACCCTCACTGCACCTGCAAAGAAACTCCACAAAGTCATTTATTATTATAATAAATAAGTTCTTTAAGGCATCACATTCCTTTGAAAGTTACACAGCTAATAGCAATAATTAAAGCTACAGACTAATTAAAAAAATATCAGCACGATGACTGGATATTAAGAACTAATGTAGAAGACAAAATTATCTGTTCTCTTTTTATTTTGGGCAAATAATGCCAGTATTACACACAATGCTGTGAGTGTACTGGGAGTTTTTTGGCATTTCAGCACATATTTTCTAGGAAAAAAAAAGGCAGCTGAAATTGTTCAATATTTGTTCTTGGGCAGATCTTTTCTCTTCCCAGAAAATACTCACAAGGAAATAAATCTCTTGTTGAATTCCTTGAGGAAAAGTATTCTGAAGCAGCTATTTTCCAAACAATGCTTTTCACTAATATGTTTCTCTTAGCAGAAAATTAATTTATTGGTCTACATAGTACACTATTTCTATATTTTATTTCCTCTCAAAAGTGCATTTAGTCCAGAAAAAGAATTCCTTGAACTGCAATAATCCTATCCATGGTAAAATTATTTCCAGTCCTTGAAATTTCATGTTTAGATTCAGCTTTTACTTTAAAAAACAAAGTGCCACCTGTAGTCTAGATCTTCCATTCCATTAAAATCACCCATAATTTCAAAATATTTGCTTACCAATAGGACCATTCCAGGGGATGTCAGACAAGGCAAGTGCTGCAGAAGCTGAAAGGAAGACAAAAATCTGGATTAGGAAAAAACCTGCTCTCATTAAATCCCACCAAAGCACCAATTTCTCACAGCCTTCTTACCTCCATTAATTGCCAGAATATCAGGATCATTGACACCATCTACTGCTAAAAGATTACAAAGGATCTGGCATAAGATAAAAGACAATGAATCATTTTGACCTATACATTTTTATAAGCTGTCAATACAAAGCTAAGGGCACTAAAAAACTCCAGGTATCTACACAAGGCTATTTTTCACAGGGAAATTTTTTCAGGTATTTAAAATAGAAAGCTGACAATAAAGCCCCATTAATGGATAATATTGTATCACATCATATATAAAATATTTACTATTAGTATCTTTCCTCTGTTGTACAGAGGAGATTTTAATTTTGTTCCTACATCTTGACAACAAAATTTGGAAAGTAGGATGTAATAATAAATAAAGACAAGGATATTACAGACTAAAAAGCAACATTACACTTGTTTGTGAAGTGCAAACCCCTCCTTGATGTTAACAAAAATAGTTTTTCTTAAAACAGGGCCTGGATAATGAAATTTTCCTTGGCCATATCCAAGTTTTCCATTTTGAAGGTGGCATGACTTACCTGTGTATCATAAAAGTAGCCTGCTGGGAAGAGAGGTCTGATTGAGCGATCTGCAAAGGAAATAACAAACTTTTCATAAGAATTCATAAGAATTTGGGTTGCAGCAATTAATATTCAGCTTGTCCTGAAATGACCCCACCAGAAACTGACAAAACAGGGGTTAAAAAAAAAAATAGTGGAGAACCCAGAAATGTATTAAATGTATTTACCATAACATATATAACCTTACAATTTCAATCATACTGATAAATAAATTACATGTTTGTTTTCTGGCAGCATTATAAATGGTATTTACAATGGCATTATAAATGGTATTTTCAGACACTCACAAAAAAATGACAACATTTTTAAAGTACATTGTAAATAAAAGGTTTCAGCCTACCTATTACTCTGCTTGTAAGGATTTCCTTATCAGTGGAACCAAGCTCTCTTCTTAGATAATTTGTAGGAATTCTTCCTGCTGCAGCAGCTTTCTGCCTGTAATCAACCTTCCAAAGAAAATTCATGATCAATGACAACTGATTATTTACTGCAGAGCCACAGAAACCCTCACAAGGGACCCAACAGGGATCCTTTTTATCATTTTATTTCATCATCAACTGCAATTCTGAAGTGGAGGCTCTGCCATCTACTGTTTGCATTCCTCACTCCCCCCAACATCCTGAACTCCACATTTAAGGACTATGGCTGTTAAGTTCATCATTGATTAGCACAAAATTAATTCTTAGTACTTAATTAATACTTTGTACTTAATTAATCATTAGTACTTACCACTAATGGCATAAACTGAGATGGAGAGGGCTTGGTTTTGCTGACTGCTGTGACCATCACTGCTGTGTCACCTAGCTGAGTTAAGAAAAATAGGTAAAAACTGAAGTTATCTGAAAAGAAAATAATTCCCAATATTCTAAATTTATTTACAAACCAGTAATTCTTAAGAATGATACTCTGCAGAAAGCCACCACATAAATCCACAGCTCATGCCCTGTTTTTGCTTTTCAGACTTAATTTTTTCCTATAAAATTTTTCCTTCCCTTTGTTAGGGATGAAGTTGGCACTTGAGGCTCTATATCCCACAGGCTCTGATGCCCAAACAATGATTTTCAAGATTCAGGAATTTTGAAGCTGCACAAATTTTGGCTATTTTTTGTTTTTACCTGAACAACAGCAGATCCATCTGCAAACTTGGCAAGTTTTCCAGAAGACAGCTCCATCTTTCTAAAGGAAAGAAAGAACCTGTTACACGAGTTTCTAGAGAATTCATGTACATCTCCCAGCAATTCCTGCACTCCTCTGTAGCCCCAACTGCACAGAATGAAGGCTGTGCTTCACAGGAGTAACAAAAATCCTCTTAGATATAAAAATTGAAATTCTTGGAGCAAAAGTGACCAAATCCATTTAAATTTCAAGTGTCCTGCTTCCTTTACCTTGAAGCAAAGCCTTGTAACTGTCCCTAGGAGTTACAAAGGTGAAGCATCAGCTGCTCCAGCTGGGGTTTAGCCAGTGGGAAACACCCTCAAGGCTGAGGGGAGCTGATTGAATACATCCCAGCACAGCTACAGAAAATCCCCTCCTCTGTGGCAGAGAAAGGACAGCAACAAGGCAACGAGGATACACTTGAGAGCAATATATAAAAATATGGATTATTTATTCCAGGGGTGTGCTGGGTGCTACTGCACAAGGCCAGCACACTCTCCTGCCTTTCCATACCACTATTCATACACAGAAATCCAGAGCTGGTCCCTTCCCAAGCACAGCCCCTCTATTATGACTAGTCAGTAATTTTTATACAAGTTATCCCAGGTAAAATGTTCACATGCTCAGGGGAACACCTGGGCAAGGCCCTTATGACCTGTAGGTGTGATTTTCATTGTTATAATAATACAATTCAGCTCTAGAGTCACAGGATGGTTTGGGTGGGAAGGGATCCTGAAGATCACCAAGTTCCACCCCTTCACTATCTCAGGTTGCTCCAAACTCCATCCAACCTGGCTTTAAACACATCCATGGGTGGGGCAGCCGCAGCTTCTCTGTGCCAGGATCTCACAGGGAACATTCTTCCCCTAATATCCCATCTAAACTTACTGTGTTTCAATTTTAACCCGTTCCCCCTTGTCCTGTCACTGCACCTTTCCAGGCAGCTCCCTTCAGCTCCTGGAAGGCCACAATTAGATCACCCCAAAGCTTTTCTTCTCCAGGCTGAACAATCCCAATTCTCTCAGCCTTTACTGACCAGAAAGGTCTCCATCCCTGTGATCAACTTGGTGACCTGGAATATTTCGCTTAAATTGGCACTGAACACATCGACATCCATCAACATTTTCATTTATTACATCCTTATGGCTCCTCAGCCTATGACTCAGCCATGACAGGGCTGATCCCACTGCTGCGGGCTCCCTTCTTGTTTGGCAGCACACCAAGACCCGACACCAAAGAACGTCCCGCCTGAGGATAAGCTCAGTTATAACCTCAGATAACCTGGACACATCCCGCATTTTGCACCAGTTTTCCCTCACGTTTGCGTTACTCTCCAGCCGGGCCAGCGCTCGGCCGTGCCGCCCCCACACCCCTCACCTGCCGCCCACCTCCACCGTCACGGCCCTCCCGGGCCCGGGTGTGGGCCCCGCCGCGGCGCCGCGGGCACACAGCCAGGGCAGGGCGGGCCGGCCCGGGGGCAGGAGCCGCCGCCACCGCGCCGCGGCCCCGCCGCCATCCCGGGCCAGCGCGCCCAGCGCGGCGCGGCCGCAGCTCGTGGCGGCCGCCATAGCGCCCCCGGCAGGAAAGGGCGGCCGCGCGATTGGCTGGGGGCAGCGGCGCCGCGCAGTGAGAGCGGAGCGGATTGGCCGAGGCGCCGCCGCGCCGCTTTCGGTTCCGTACGGGCGCTACAGCGGCTGAGGAGGGTCAGGCAGCGCAGAGCGCGCCAGTGCGGCCGCTCCGCCACTCCCGAATCTGAGGTGAAAAGCGGCAGAAAAAGCTCCGAGATAGCGCCTGAGGCGGCTTTGGGGCCACCTCGGGCTGGAATCTGAGGAAAAGCAGATCGAACGGGGGCTCGGAGCGAGGAAGAGGACACCGGCACCGGGCCGCGCCCTCAGGAGTCCCGCAGGGTTGGTAACGGCACGGCCTGAGGGGCCCCGCCCTGCCTGAGGGGCGACCCCACGGCCGGCTGGAATTCGTGAGGGGAAAACCACCTGGCTTTGGGATTAATTTACTCCGCAGACTTTGTTCTGTAATATACCCACCAAAAAAAACTCCTCCAAAACAAAAATAAAACTAAAAACAAACAAACAAACCTCCAACAACAAAACCCAAAAAATAACAAGGAAAAAAATACCGAAAAACCACCAACCAACAACAACCAAAAAAAAAAAAAAACCCCAGAAAAAATCCACCATAAAACAAACAAAAACAACCCCAAAACACAACAACAACAAAAAACCCACAAAAAACAAACAAAAAAAACCAACGCCCCCAAAG
Organism: Zonotrichia leucophrys gambelii; assembly: GCF_028769735.1. Taxonomy (NCBI): domain Eukaryota; kingdom Metazoa; phylum Chordata; class Aves; order Passeriformes; family Passerellidae; genus Zonotrichia; species Zonotrichia leucophrys. Next base: position 102,378,882 of record NC_088172.1, read on the forward strand.
ACAGCAACAAAACAACCTAAAAAGAGAAACAACTCAAAAGAACCCCACCAAAAAAACCTCAAAAAACAACCAAAACAAACCCCCCCCCAAAAAATAAATCACCAAAACACACTTTAAAGCAAAGAACACCAAAATAATCTGCAATGTGCAAGAAGACTAGAACACAGATATTGCTTATCACAAACTTGATGTGCTCTTACAAGCTCAGAGTGCATCAGAATGTCACTGAGGGCACAGTAGTTTTGTTAGTTTATTAATTATTCCTCAGCGTAATGCAAAATAAATTAGTAATTAGTGTTAATTATGTCTCTGAGGTGAGTGAACAATAATGTGATTGTGGAGATCTGATCACACCAACAGTGAGATAGTTTATATTCATTTAATCCCACGTGTATCTGTCACGCATCACCTTGAACTCATCTGCTATCTGCATTTAACAATTTAAATTTGATAAGTAATAAATGAAAAAACATAATAATTTACTACTATTTTATTTTTAAAGCTATTTTGATGTCACTTGTTTGCTTGATTCAGGTTTTCTGTCCAAGCTGCTTTTATAGGAAACAGACTCAGGACTGGGAGAACAGTCCAAGCAACAATTTTCCTTTTGTGCCAACATGTTTCATATCTTTTTGGCAAGGCACAAAAGAAAGAAGTAAAAGGATCAGAAACTTGGGATTTGGCCTAGGCAAAAAGGCTGTTAACTTTATCCAGATTTACAATTTATTGGTACAGTTTTGTTTGGTACAAGAATGAATTAGGTGGCAAAGCAGAAATGTTCCCCTTATTCCCTTGAATTCACATTAAGACTGAATGACAAACAGACAATTGTTTGGAATGTTTTTTATGTAATTATTACAATTGCTATTCTTACGCTCACCAAGACGATAAATTAATATTTCATTGCTGTCATGGCCTAACAGACTATAGCCATAGAACCACTGTCATAGGAAAAGGATACCAGAGCTTGGATTTCCTTCAAAATACTAGGCAGCAAACAAAATTAATGTTTAATATCATGAAAGAAAGCAAAACTATGATTCATTTATTAAGAAAGATTTGCACTTCATTTCCCTCTTCATTAAATTTTCTCTGGTTTGTTTGATACCCAATTCTCTCCATCCCCATCCTGCAGCTCAGTAAATCTCTCACTTCAAGTGAGACACTTGACAAACACTTGTAAAGTGTCAGACACTTGTAAAAAAATGATGTGTGGCTATTTTAAGGGATGGTAAACATGCAACCAACTACCCTAGAAAAAGGCTATGACCATTTTCAATGCACTCCTCCACTACATGGCTTCTTATGGCTCTATTTTTTCCTGGGCTCAAGTTTTTCTGTCATACAAGATTAAATTGAACCCCTTATGTAGTTTTGGCATAAAGCTCTACACACTTATTATTTGATTTATTACAATTTTATTTTAAAGAGGAACCCATTGTACAGATCTAGCCCTATAAAAGCAGCTCAATATAAAACTTAAATGAAAACCAAACCCAACAAACAAACAAACAGCCTGACAGTGGTTTATTTCCCCCTTTTTTCCATCATTGCTGATAAGAAATTGTACCTGCAGTTGTTCCAGGAAAGACTCCCTCTGGTGTTCCAGCCATTCCACCATGCCCTGGTAGTGCATCCCCTTCTGGCTTTATTGCAAACTGTGAAGAGCAATTATGGCATCATTAAATAGTCCTGGGAGCCCTGGGATGCTGCACCTGAGCAAGTAACTTTGAAATGAACAAATTTGTTTTAGCAGGATGCAGCTCTCTCATCCTAACTTTCTACAGAAGCCTTGGGAGAATCCATTGAAATTGCAAGACTTCAAACCAACTTATTTTCACTTGGTTTCCTCTCCTCATTCCTGTCCTGTTTAGCTCTACTCTGAATTTCCTGCTGTATCTCTTGGGATGGCTTTCAGATGCCACTGGGTTTCCTCAGCAGGTGTAACTCCAGTGGCTCAGTGTTCTTCAGAAAACTCACATGGATGAACTTTGCAATCACAATGGCAGGTGGGTGTAATCTTTAATTTGAGTGAAATAAAAAGGGGAGCTGATTGCATTTAACAAATTGTCTATTTGCCTCCTGGATCTTGTTGGGACACCTGTGTCTCATTGTATTTTAGGGCAGCACCACCCCTCCTTTCCTTCATTCTCCTCCAGGTTCCTGAGGGCTTTGTGCTGCTCTGCTCCCTGAGCAGGGGTGAAATTGCACCATTCCTTGTGCTCTGGGAATAGAAGGTGGATTCAAGCAGAAGGTCTGGGTGAGTAAACTGAAGCCTGTGCTCCTCTCAGTCAAGGAAGAAGAAGAAGGTGTAGCTGAAGCTGTGCTGTCTTGCAAAGTAAGTTGGAGACTTCTACAACTATCTGTTTTATGGGATTGCTTGAACACATGAGAAGGGGTTAAAAATACAAATCCCTTTTCCTAAACCAGTGCTGTGGTTTCTAAAGTGAATTGGGTGTGTTGGTTTTTTTTTTTTTTTTTGTATTTTTGCACTCTATAAGGAGTAAGAAAGGCAGAGAGTTGAGTAATCGTCAGAGCAAGCTTTTATTTTCCAGAAGGTTTATTTGGATGTGTCAGTAGTCAAAGTGTATGTGTGTAAAGCCTGTGTGTCATGCCCACAGTGTAAGGTATAATTTTTTTCTTTTCAGCAGCAAACTTTGAAATAATTTGATTCCTGATTTTTATTGCTGTGCAGCCTAAACTTAGTGAAGGACTTCAAGAAAGTGGTTGCCCTTTTCTTTTTTTTTCCCGCTCCTTGTGGTAGGAGACAACAGAAGCATAACACTAAAGAAAATATGAGCTACTAACTTGAACTAGTGGAGTCAACTCCTTCATAATTTCTTGACCTCTCTTTTATCTTATTTATTATCTTGAGAGTTAAAGTATGTTATAAATCAATAAGCTGGGTTCAACCAAGCCTTCCTGCTGGTGTATGGGATGTAATGTGTCTCCACAGACCAGCTCTTAGGTGGCTCACATGAAGGAAAAACCCAGACCTGGGCGATGGGAGCTTCTGGCAGGCCAAAACAGGCTCAGCAAAGGGTTGGGAGCAGCCCCTGAAACTGAGGGGCTGGAGTGGAAATTTGTGTCCAGCTGCAGGGACCTTGTAGCTGTGCTGTGAGCTGGCAGGGGTTGAATGTTCTGAGTGAGACCCCTCCATATTACCCAGATACAGAGCCTCAATGTTGTTCTCCCTTCCAGGAGTTTTCAATGTCCTTGAGCTGTGGATTTGGGTTCTTTGACACTTAAAACCACTTGAATTCCCTTGCTCAGTCTGGATTGTGCTGAAATTGTTATGTAAATTGTCTTAATGTGTATTTCTATCTAATGAAAGGAAAGCTCTTCCCTGTAACAATCCCTGTCCTTTTAAACGTGCTACCTTTGTATTTTATATCTCTTTACTGAGCTGCTTTCTCTTTCACCACCTCCCCAGGAACCAGGAATGTTCCAGCTCGGTAGGACAGGTACCATGTGGAGGTTCTGCTTGTATATATGTACTCATTAAATACATAGACCTGTTTGTTGTGGTATGTGAGATTCTGCAAGTGTTCCTTTATTTGCAGTGTGGCTTTGAAGTGAATGTACTTTATTTGAAGGGGTTAATATGCTTTGGCAATGGGTGTTGTGCTGGGGGCTGCTCCTGCCATTGGACAGAGAGAAGAAATTAGTAGATGAATCTGGAACACTGGCTGCACCAGGAAATCAGAGGGATGAGCAACCACACAGTGAGAGTTACTTTGATTTTTTTAGCCATTTCACTGAATAACAAGTGTTCAAGGCAGTGTGAAACATCACATTTTAATTCCCCCCTTTTCTTGGAGGGTCTTCACCATGCCTTGGTTTTTCTGCAGTACAGAAATTGAGAATACCGTGCCCACGTTGGCGGGAAGTTCTCTGGACAGAGTAAAACCCAAAAATGTGTGATTTGGTGTGTGTTTATTGAAAATACCCCTCTGCCATACGGTGGCACTGTTGAGCTGGGCACGGCGCGGGCCGGGCTCCGTTCTCGCCGTTCCCTGGCGGTGCCTGCAGGGCGCAGCTCCTGCCCGCGCAACCCCTCCGTGGCTCGCTTGGAAACTTCCCTGAGTATTTATGGAGTACTAGAAAACAACGGCTTGGTTTCATGTCAGCTCTTCATTTGCATGGGTGAGTGATTGGCACAGAAAGGATTTTTTTATTTGAAGCGAATAGATAGATCTACAGAAATAGTAAATTTTACAGAATTTGCTATGGACAGTGCTCTTCCCTTTTTGTGTGCAATGGGAGTGGAGAGGAGCTGAAGAGACCCTAAATTCATAGATTAAAGAGGAGCACCTAGAGGTGCGATTTAAAAGCCTTTTCAGGCATTTCTGTGAGCTCTGATAATTCAGTGCTGTGCCTTTAACAAAGGAGTCGAGCAAAGCTGAATGCAAGAGCACTCTGCATGTGTGGGGTGATGTTCAGATTCCTGATTTCTAAACTGAATTCGCACCACTTCTAACACTACTTGAGTACTCCTCACTACAATGACTCTGACCTATAGTGTAAAAAACGTAAGTGAACAAACATAATGTATAATGCACAAAGCTTCCTGATGTGTGTGCACTTCTAACACTGCAAATGCCTTTGACCTGTAGTGTAAAAAATGTAAGTGAACATCATGCACAAAGCTTCCTGATACGTGCGCTTGCTCTCTGTCAAGTCAGTTTTTGGGTGCCCAAGTTAAAATTATTTGTAGTCTAGAAAACACTCCAAAAATCCCATTTGAGGGCTCTTCTCTGTGTCACCCTGAGAGGCCCTGCAGATCTGTGTTGGCTGTGAAGAGCCAAAGCTCTAATACTGAATGCATCTGATGGGAATTATGGTACATAAAAAGGAATACAAGGCCTGCAATGACCTAAGGCCCTGAGTTCCTTGAGTGAGTGAAGGGCAAACTGTGATTGGTCTGTGGTGTGTGTTGGGTGATGGCACAAAATCAGTCCAAAAATGTGAATTTGGAGCTCTTCAAACCCCAAGTTGGAAAGCTGTGATTATTTACCTGTGGATGTGACATTTTGCAACAGCTATTTAATGGTTACTTAAACCATTAAAAACTTAGTGAGTTAATTTTAAGAGGCATTTTCAAGTAAGAGAAGCAAAAGCAAGACAATGATTCATAGAGCCTCTCTAACAAAGAACAAAGCTCTGGAAACCTCCAGGCTGCTGAAGGTGCCAAGCAGAAAGGCCCAGATAGTGGAGAAAGACAGGAGAGTTTTTTGACCACAACTTGTCCATTGTTAAAGCATCTCAGCCACTGAATCCCTTTTTTCTTTGCTCTCTGAGAAGCTCCAGGGAAAAGCCTTTGAAATTTTGTTGGGAGTTGGATGTTGATGAGGCCTGAACTTGCAGCAGTGCAGAGTGTGGTGGACAGCACACTTGAAATAAAGCAGCAGCCTCGCAGCTCAGAGTGCTGTGGATCCTGGCTGTTCCCCTTTGGCTTGGTGCTTTGCATTTTTGTCCTCAATTTCAAAGCAAAACTATAAATAGGAGTTGGGAACTGTGTGGATGTGGTGATTGATATGGATTTTTTTTTGCTGTTCTCACCCACTTGCCTTGTAAAGGAGGTTTAAGCTTAAATTAAGAGCCAATGATGAAGCAGTTTGTCAACCCTTGCCATGTCCTTGATCCATTTCCAGTTTGTTTGGCTCCATCCTCTTGCTGTGACAAATGTCACTGGCTTCACCAGGGCTGGGTCAAGCTCTTTGTGTGGAGGTTTGGAATTTTACCATGAATGCAAATATTTCCTCAAAAGGATTCCTTGGAATCCCTAAATATTTGCATTAATTTTTTCTTTTCCTTGGGGAAAAAATCTGAACTATATTTTGGGGTATGAAGTAAGAGCTACACCTTGATTTAGGTCCTCCTGATGAGAGGAGATACGACCTATAAAATGAAGGATGAAAACAGCAATAAAAAGTTTCTGGGGATGATAAAAAGATGATTTATAGTCAGGACCCAGTTATAAATCTCATCAGCACTTACTATAGCTATACTTACACATTGCTACCTTGTTGAAAGAAAAGTTAGTAAAGAATTCAGTGTGGTATTTAATTCACACAGTTACCTGCACAAGTTGCAACTGGCTTGAAAAATGCCAGTGTTAGTAAAAGCAGGAGAAGAGTGGTAATTGTTTATGTTAATGGGGTATCTGCCTTTTGAAACTATAGTCAACCCTGATTTGGGGTCTGAAATGTGCAAAACATGTAAAATTTTATAGGGTAGTAGCAGCTGCTCCCAGTAACAGGTATTTGCTCCACAGCTGGTAACAGTTCAGTGGTTCAGCCGCAACCTTTGATTTATTTTATTGTCTCATAACTTCATACTGGGTGTTTGGCCTTGATCTTGTTTCAGGTGTTGTCTTCAGAGCATCCCCAGCCTGATCTTTATAAGCTGCTTGTGTTTGTGTGGTGGGTGGGAAGAGCATCTGAAGGAGACCAGGAGTTTCTCAGTGGTACTCCCTGGTCTTTAGCTGTGTCACTGGAATGATCTTTATCAGCAACTCCCAGCATATTTTCCCCAGGACAGGTGATACTCTATCCTTCTGCCTTTAGAAGTTCCAACACAGTTCTGAAAAAAACACCTTTTAATAAATTATTTTTAATGGTTAATTGTGCTTTAAGGATATTAAAAATGGTTGTGTACAGGTAAATAGAAACACAAAGCCAGGGCAGCAACATCCAGGGTATCATTGACGCTGAGCTCTTTGCTGAATCTTCTCTCAGTGATTTTTTTTTTCCTTTAGGATTGTACCTATTTTCCAATTCCAAGCAATTGTTGGATAGTTTCTACTTGTGAAATCCTCAAACAGCTGTAATTCTGTGCCTGCCATGGGCAGAAAAAAACCTCTCATCTGTAAATCTTGTCTTTTCTTCCTGACCCTGATACTTTTAAGAGCAGTGGCACATGGCTGGGCTTGCACAGCAATTTCTGCTATAACAGGAGTGCAGTGTAAGATGCTGATGGGCACCGGCAAACTCACAGCCTCTAAGGAGGCTGTGCAAAAAAAAAAAGCAGTGCCAAGAAAATCCTCTCTTTGCTTGCCATGCCACAAAATGTTGAGGCCAGGGCTGATTTTTAACCCTGGAAAGAATTTGAAGCCTCTGAGGTTTGTGAGCTTCTGGAATAAAACCCAATTTCTTGGCTGACTCTGCAAGGTTTGGGGTTTGTTGGCTTCTGCATTGGGATCCCTGGCCAGGGCTGGCCCTGAGCACAAGGCCTTGGTTACATGCAAGAGGGAAAATGCTTTTGAGGATTGCAGTGCAGCACTGCTGAGGGTGCTTCTGTGCAACTGGGGGGCTGTTCAGCACCTGCCTTTAACTGGGTGGGAGATAATGGATGCTTCCTTGTAGGAGCACGGGGTGTAGGAGGGATGGAGATGAGAAATCTCTGAAGCCAGGTCGTGGAACTTGGAGTTTATTGCAGAGGGCCTGGGTGCAGGGCCCTGCTGGGATTTGGGGTTTATTGCAGAGGGCCTGGTGGGAGCTGCAGCCACAGCTCAGAGCAGCCTGAGAGAAGAGAGGGGTAGAGAGCATGAGAGAGTAAGAGGAACAAGAGAGCGAGGTTCCTGTTACAGTACAATAAATCATCTTGTGTTGAATATTCTATTTTGCACTAACCAGTCTAGTACAATATGCAAACCCTATAGCATTTACCTACAGCCTATAAGAATCATTACATCACCATACTGTGGTACATTTTAAACCCTAAAAACTCCTCTTTGGACCCCTTCTGCCAAGCTGTAGGGTCTGCTCTGACCCTTGGAGCTGTCTGCAGGCAGAGGGTGTTGTTCCATCAAAAGGGGATTACCTTTAGCCAGCCACACCATTGTTTTCCAGTTGCTCAGTAACTGAGGTATCTCAAAGCTTGCTTTCATTTCTATCTCACTTATAGTTTCTATATTCTCAAAATCTTTTGCCAGACAATCATATTTATAAGGCTTTCCTGGTTCATCTTCCCCAACACTTCCTGGAGGGGTTTTCCTTCTATAACCTGCCCATGGTACCTCCTGAGCTGAGCCTTGGAGCTTGGCATGGCTGTGCTACCATTCCTGAATCCCTGAGGAGCCTGCCTGTGTCCCCTGGCCCTTGGAGCTTGGCATGGCCGTGCTGCCATCCCTGAGTCCCTGAGGAGCCTGCCTGTGTCCCCTGGCCTGTGCTGCTGGCAGAGGGAGGCCTGGGACACTCTGTGTGCCAACTTGCGCTGTTTTTGCCTGGGACAGAGTGGGCTCAACACCAAGCAAATGTCAGGGCAAAGCCTTGCACAGATTTATTCTCATTCAGGGAAATGTGCAAATCTTGGCTACAAATGTAGGAGCACAAATGAAGGGTTAGTGCACACTCATATCATAACTGTGCCTGCAAATGGAGTTAATTATGGATTTGCTTCCTCAGCCCTCCTGCTCCCCACAGGTTTTCCTTGACTAAATGAATTGTGAATCCTGTTCCTGTTGTCCGAGTTAAGTGGAGTGAAACCTGCCCTGAGTAATACTGGGGGGAAGTTTCAGCTGTAATTTTTTTATGATGAGCTTTGCCATTTAACATCATTAAACTCAGTTATCACAATTAAGTTTGCTCTAGGGCTTTTCTTGGTGCTTTTTTGGGATGTTTATTTAGTTGATTTACTTCAGTTCCTGAATATATAGAGTTTTAATGTTCCTGGTTTTTTCAGCCTTCTAAAAAATAGCAGCTTTAAAAAATTTGATTTTTGAGAGCTTCCCAGATCAGAAAAGCAACATTCTTGATTTCAGCATGAAGAGTCTGGAGTTGTTAGTGATTAAACTAATGAGCTGTATAATTATAGCACAGATTGAGGTGCAGAGGTGCCCAGTGGCTGTAAAGCCAGTGCTTTCTGCCCTGCTGTTCCAGAGACTCTTTCCATACAGGAATTGATTACATTTGCAAAATTTTCTTGTAAAATCCTTTCCCTTGTAAATATATTCTTTCCACACATCCAATGCTGATTCAGTTAGAAATGGGTTTGCATTTAGAGGAAACTTTTCCCCTTGTTCCAGGTAGAGCCTTTCTCACAGGTCCCAGGCTGGATCTGTAGGCAAAACCTGTGTGTAACCATTGCCATCATCATGACTCCTGGTCTCCAGCCCTTGTTGTCTCTGGATCATGGCAAACAGATGGTGTTCAAGTTTTATTTGAAGATCTGACTGCATTGGAAATGAGGCAAAATTCAGCCATCACTAATAGTAACAATGCCAAACCCTCAGGAAGTTTCTTTCCTCTTCTCTTTTCCATGGTCTTCTTTATAACTCTGTTACACAACTGTTTCATCTGAGTGGTTTAACCAATGGTTTTGGAGGTGCATCTGCAAAATTTCCTGATGTTTTGTGAGCTGAATCAAAGTGATCGTGGTTCCTGTGCACACAAGTGTCCCTTTAGGTCTGTCCATCTTGTTAGTGTGTACAGAAATTAGATTTTATGATGGAAAAAAAATCTCTATAAAGTAGAATTACTGTTTACAGCCTTTTAATTACATTTATCATTTGAGCCCAACCAGTTGTGTGTTAGTAACTGTTTTCCTCACAGAGGTAACCAGCAACAACCACAGGCATTGAGCTTTGTTTGATCTAATTTTTGGAAAAATTGTTTAGCAATCACTGCTAATAGCTGGCTGATACTTGCATAGCATCCAAGTTCAACTGTACATTTGCCTTTCACAGGGCAGACTTGCAAACATGATCTGGCACCCAAACAGGCCTGTGCTAGACTAAAATTATTCATGTGTAGTTGGATAAATAAACAAATAAGGAATTTGGAGACTTTCAAGATTATTGAATATTTTTAATTGGGTATCTGCCTTTTTAACTTGGAACCACTCAGAATGGTCTTGAAACCAAGCTTTTAGGCTTCAAACAGCATTTATTTGTTTCTAGGTTTGGTATTTGTGATTAATTAATGGATTTAATGAGCTCTGAACAATCTTAAGAGGGGAAACTCTTCTCCAGGATGATGGATATATCCAAGCAAACAGGTCCTGTACTCTTTACTGTCAGGTTGATGGCCCTGAAGTGTTGTTCTCAATGGCACTGATGGTTCTGTCCTGCTCTTCAGAGAAATGTTATTCCCTTGATGTCTGAAAATCACAGAAAAGGTGTGAGCGCTTAAATGGGAGCAAGTGCCTCTGCAAAGGTGATGTGAGGTGAAGAGGGGAAGTGGCAGCGCAGGGGCTGTGCCTGCTCCTGAGCTGCAGAGCATAGCAAATGCTCCAAATATCAGATGTGTAAGTTAAAATTGCCTGGAGGCAGCTTAATCTTATAGGGGAGGAATTGGCATGGTGCATAAACCAAGCAGAAATGGGCCTTGGCAGGCAGAGCAGCAGCTCTGGGACAAGCTGTTCTGAACACTTTATCGCTCGTGGGCTCACGCTCGCTGCACTGCTGACCTGGGCAACGTCTCCTGCTTTGATCTCTGCCTGATATCCCCTCACCCAGGCCATCCTGTGCCTCATCCCAGCCTGAGCCAGCTTTCCAGGGAATCCCTCCTCACTGCCTGGGATTTGTGGTGCTGGGGAGCGCTGTGAAACCACCCTGGGGTGGTGCAGGGGGTGCCTGAAGCAGCCTTAGAGCTGCTTCAGAGAAGGGAAGAAAACAGTGTCATGGAAATAATGCTTTCCCAAATATTATAGGCCATTCCCTGCCTTTCCCAAATATAGGCCATCCCCTTTTTTGGGGGTGGGGTGGGCAGGCTTATCAGCACCTCTGTTCAAATCCACTTGGATGGTTTGGTGCCTCAGGACTTGTTTCTGCTCTGTGCTGGGACAGTGTGGAGGGGTCATTGGGGCAGAATTAAAAGCTTTTTTGTTGTTCTTCTGCATGGTTTTTGGCACTGGGAAAACCTGTAGCTCTTGCAAAACATTCAGCATCCCTGAGCTTAAACACTATTGTAACATCAGACCTCACTGGATTTTGGCTTGGGGCTTGCATCCGGAAGTATTAAAATGCTTGTGTTAGACAGGAATGCTACCCTCGATAGAAATTTCCATATAAAAACCTCAACTTGTCATTTCTCCATATATTCCCCCTGATTGGCTCACCCTGATTTCTTTTTATTGCTGTTTCTGCTTGGCAAACACTGATGTGGTCCTAGCTGCATGTCAGCCTTCGAGGGAGCTCCTACAGGGCAACGAGACTTGAAAAATTAACAAAAATTAATATTTTAGGTTTCCCATGTGCTCTTTAAGGCTTGGCAGTGCCTGGTGAAGGAAATGTGCAAGCAATGGGTTGAGGGTGATGTGGGGGGAACCCCACAGGCTTCTCTCAGTGCCTGGGTGGCCACAGCTGTGGGATGGGGCACCCTGTCCCTTTCCCTGCGCTCCCCTGGTGCTGCTGTGCTGGGTGGGATGGCATTTCCACCTCTGAAGCCTCCTGAGCTCTGCCCTGGAGAAGGGCTGTGTGGTTGTTGGCTCCAGCCTCGGTGCTGCAGGGCATGATTTCAACCATGTCTATGGAGACCAATTTTCAACATCAAAACAAACCAGCGTAAGTGGAATTTATATTACCTTTTAAAAAAGCAAGTCAACAGAGCTGAGGGCTCTGCTTCGAGGAAGCCTCTTGGGCTTGTTCAGGGAATTGCTACAAATATTTTACATCCTTTTTGGGACTTCAGGCAATCTCAGCAAGCTTCTGCCCAGGACAGCTGTTGAAATACCCCAGGTTAAATAGCTGGTCACAGGGGGTTTGGGGCCTGTGGTGGGAGGCAGCACCCCCTCATCACCAAATACCTTCCACTGCTCGAAAGCACTGTCTAATTTTTTCAAGGCCAGGCCGATCATTCTAAATTTCCAGAAAATACTTCCCCCCCTGCCACCCTGAAGCACAGTATTTTCATTTTGGGTGATGGTGATCGGAAGCAATCAGAACAAAAGCCTTGATTCTGAGTGTGTGCAAATCTGGATGATCCTGGGGTGAAGAAATATTCTGCTATGCAGAGCTAAAAAATATCCCTGCACAGTATAACAGCAGTGGAAGGGTTAAATTCAAATAAGAATGTGCTGTGGTGGAGGATGTGTTGTGGTGCTGCCCAAAGCCCATTGAAAAGGCAGAGTAAGAAGGGCTGGGGGTGTTCCACCCTGCTCCAAAACATGCTTGAACACTCAGTGCTCAAATTCAAAATAATCTTGTAAATTCAGTAACAGAGGCTAGAAACCAGAATCTGGAAATTTTATGAGTATGTTTTATTTTTTTTCCTGAGCTGGTTAGTGCTTATCCCAGCCTGGGGAAGAGAAACATACCAAGCTACTGGACTTAACATTTGCAAATAGCCTGGTTTAGGGATTTTGGCCTAGGTACAAGCATCAAATTATGACAAGATGAATAGTGACTTAAGTGCTCTCTTTTGTGCCAACAAGCTGCCAGCTTAGAGAAGTGTTTCCATTACCTGGGTACCTGCAGGCAGGTGATTTGGGTGGGATGTTGGTACTGAGTAGATCTTAATTTCTTTCAGTATCCTACACCTGTAGCGATGTGAGTAATCCTTCAGGAGAGCTTTATCTGCATCTCTGATTGCTGTGATGTGAGTGTGGTGCCTCTCCAGCTTTTCTTTATGCTCGTATGCAAACAGCCTTTGTGCAAAGCACAAAGTGAAGCTTCACAGGAATGGCACTGTGGCCTGTTACCCCAGAGAATGCAGGTAAAAAAGTTTAAAACAAGTAAGGAAACATTCCTGCAAAATGTTTGCTTGTGTTAGAAATGAGTAGCTTTCAGCCTGGTATGGTTGATTGTCCATGGAATGTCAGTGCTTTATTGGACATGTTCACTGTACAATTCAAATCCTTCCTCCTCAGCATACCAGAGCAGAGGCAGAGATCTCCTGACCCCATTAAAGTTTCATGTTACTATTTTGATTCTTGTGATTTGGTTTTTAGTACAGAATCACAGGCCTTGCAGAGAGTTCTTGGCATGTTGGTTCATGTTTCTCTGCCTACCTACCTCTGCCAGCTTGTAGAGCTCTCCTGAAACAAAACAGCCCTACTAAATATTGGGGTGCAGTCTCTGGACTGATCCTGGGTTGCAAAATTGTCTGAAACCTGATTTATTTTGGGGAGAGAAAGCAGCAAATGCAAATCTGTTTTAATCACTCCAAGGATCAATTCATTAATTAGTGTGTGCAGAAACAGCTTTCCTGGCAACACCGTTGTCTGCAGTGCTCTGGTTCCTGCTGCCTTCCCCCAGGCAGTGCCTTTAAGCTGGGCAGAAGTGAAGTTTTTCTCCCTTGAAGGTGACTTTTTTTGCAAACATTTGCTGCTGGCTGAGTTGGCTTTGATGCAGTTGTGGCCACTGCTGAGCTGGGTGTGATATTTGGGCACGGAAGGCGGTGCTGGCAGCAGCTACACAAAACCCTCACTAATGCAGGCATGGAGGCAGCACCAGTGCTCTGTGCAGGCTGCTCCCCTCTTCTCTTGGTGACATTTCCAGGTTTGGGGCATTTGGCATCACAAGGGCTGGTGCTGACAGCAGAGCTCCTGGCAAGGGCATGAGCAGCTCTGGAGCTGCCCATGGCAAACTGGAAATGCTTCCCTGTCAGGGGAAAGGCTCCTGTCCAGGACAGCCACGTATTTAATGGCTCTTGGGAGGCTTTGCTGTGGATGTGTGCACTTAAATCTCAGCCTGCTCTGGGCTTTAACATTCCCAGCATCCTGCTGTAAGAAGGGGACGGGACTCAAGCTCCAAGCTGTGTTTATGCTGTAGTGAATTTGCACAAGTGTGCAAAGGTTCAGCTTCATTCCCTGCTCTGATCCCCAGTCACTCCTGATGCTGGATTAGCTTTGTGGAGTTGTGGTTTCCTCTTTGCATGGTCTGCCATAACCCTGATGCTCTCCAGGGAGGTGGTGGTCAGTCCAGAGGCCTTTGCTGTTCAAATAAAGCTGGGATTGCTTCCTGCATGTGCATCACTTTGCATTTATCCCCTTTGGTTTTATTTGGCATTTCCTGCTCAATACTCAGAGCACTGTAAGGGCTCTGTTTTCCAGAGGATGCTCATCTTTACCTGAACAACTGGATATCATTAGCAAAATGTTCTGTTCCCCTTCTTTTATCCACTTCTTACTCTGGGGCAGGTCCTTTGATATGTTGCCTGTAAGAGCAGCTCTGGCACAGTGCTGTTGTGCCAAATTCCTCCTCCAGGCATGCAACAGAAAGTTTCACTTCATTTTTTTTGCCATGGCATTATTGTTTTTGCTTGTCTCCCCGATGTGTGGCCCCATCAGCCTCCTGGGATGTTGCTTTTGCTGTGATTGGGAGAGTTGTGATTTGCCAGTGCAGGCATTTGCAAGCTGCTCCTTTGGCCTGCCGTGTTTATTTTCACCCCTGACCTTGCAGAGCTCAGGAACATTTCCATTTGCCGTGTTCATGTACAGCCTCAGCTTCTCAGAGAATGACTTATTGATTTTAATAATGCCTTTTACCCTGCTGTTTTGGTATGTTGGCTTCCCCTCTGCAGCCCTTGCTCCAAAATTTGTTTGTTTTCCTAGTTTCCATGCCGCCTGCAGGAATTTTGCTCTTTTGACTTCCCACTTGGGTGTTTGTTGTATATATTCTGTATAGGAAACATTCCTGTATGTTGCACAGAGATACTCCAGAAACACTCCAGTGCAAGAAGAAAATGTGACCCCTCCAGAGGAGGTGGTCACAGGTTCGGATGTTTCTGGAGTGGCACTGGCAGGATTGAAACCTTGAGGTGCCTGTGTAACTTCCATGGCTGTGGTTTCAGAGTTTAACAGCATAAATATGTTGCTTTTGTCAACCTAGCTGGCAGGCTGCTCCATTTGAAAGCCTTTCTGTGTGCTTGTTCAGGTGTATGGATGGGGATGGGCCATGTCTTTGCTTTGGGAGTTTTTGTGGACTTGCAGAAGCTTTAGTGGATGTCTTAAGGGTTGGGGGGAAAAGTGGAAAAAAAGAATGTTTTGTTACAGCAATGCAATGAAGTGCAGCACAGTGTGCTTGCAGGGCAGGGGCTGCTGGAGTGCTTAGCTGAGAGCTGCACCTTTTGAATGTTTATCCTGTTTGAGTATAAATGTACTTTGTGGTTAGGTAGAAGTTACAAAAATATTATTAACATTAAAAAATATTAATTATCCAGATGTATTTCTGTGAGGGAGCAGGGATGCAGAGTGCTGATGTTGCTTCTGAGATCATTGGGATTCTGGAGCAGAAAGCAAAATTTATCTTGTGAGAAAGCATATGACTGACACAGTGAAGGTGTTTGCAAACAAAACCTGGAGCTCACCTGGTTCCAGTGTTTTGGTCTGCAGGAAGTGTTGCTGTGTCTTGGTGTCTCAGCCAGTGTCAAAGGAGATTGCTGAGAAAGCAGAGAATAAATCAGGGGGTGCCTTCAATGCTGCCTTGTTGTGTTTCTGTGACATGATATTTGCAGTTTTTTCTGCTGATTAAATACACACAGTAAGTGTGAGACTTTAAGCAGTTAATTTTGAGGTCACTTAAAAAAATTACTTGTTCAATGCACATAATCAATATAAAACAGGATTTCATATCTTTTCCCATGCAAAAATTACAAAAGCTGTTGTACTGCCTTTCAAATTTGCTTTGGCAACTCCAACCCAACCCTGTTTTATTAAACAGCTCTCTTTCCTCCTAATATATACAGAAATGTTTGCTGTATAAACATCTTAACTAGACATCTGCTTTTCCCCAGATATAGAGCACAGTTAACTTTTTGCCCTATTCACTGAGGCTGATCACTTTTTTCTGCTGGCCAGATGAAATAAAGTTGGGTTTTGTAGCAGATGCAGCCCAGTTGAGCTTTGCATGACGCAGGTGTTCCCCCAGCTGGGAAGTGTGGAATTGTGCCATTTTGCTGAGATGATGGGGAGGTTTAGATATGTGAGGGCGTTAAAAATAATTCTCTGTGTTAACAGTGGGCTTTGTCCCTGGTGGGCTCCATATGCTCAACAGCTGACTGGGGCAGCAGCTGTTCTATATTTTATTAGGAGACTTATGAAGTTAGAAACACGGATGATCATTCAAAACACAAGCAACTCTTTGCAGCCATGGAAACGGGGTTCAACAACAAACTTGCATTTGTGAGCCTTCCAAGTAAAATAATCCCACTGCACTGTGTTCAGGTGGTCCTGGGGAAGTGAATGAACTTGCATTTTGGTTTCCTTAGGTTCTGTTTACTCAGTCCCACTTTTTTATCTCTTTTCTCCCTGTTTTCTGTTTCTGAGAAGATACTAAAACTTTGCATGTGATCCTGATTTAGATTCTCCAACATTGACAGATTTATATGAGAATCCTTCCTGGAGTGTGCTCTTGGTAATGGTCATGGCAGTGGGATACAGAGAAGGGTGAGCAAACACTCTGCTCTCATAACTTCTTGGGATTTTAGTGTCCCTTATAATCCAAGTAGCTTTTCAAACTCTTGTTGCATGTTTGCTGCACTTCTGTACAATTTGTAGGGAGCAGGTGAAGCTTTGCTTGCCTGGAGAACTGGAGGACCTGTAGGTTTCTCTCCTAAAAACATGCAGGATTTTTGGTGTAGAAAAGCTCTCCTTGTTCAGGCTCTGAACCATCTTCTCATTCTGACTGTGGGCTCCTTTCAGGCTCAGTCATGTACCCCACCCCTACCCAAAACAAAACCAGCCACCCCCTGCCAGTTTCTGCTCAGCTCCTGTTTTGCTTTGGAGGGGCTGCTGTTATTCCAGCTCTGGGCTCATGGAAGTGCTGCCCACACCCAGTGACCACCTTCAGGCTCACCCAGCCTGCAGAAGAGTGACCCATGGCTGCATCTGCACTCCCGAGCTGTGACAGCCTCTGACTTGGCCACTTTGGGCTCTCAGTGATCTGCTGGGCACCTGGATATTGCAAACAGACAGGGAGCAGGGCAGTGGTGTGTAAACAGAGTGGATTGAGCCAAGAATCCTGCACAGTGAGGTGTGCAGGCTGAGCAGGACTTGGTACAGTCATGTGTGAGGTGAAACTGCCTCTGCTGCTTCTGCCCTTTGAGAGGTGTAGAAATATTTTTATATATAATGATCAAGTTTGGGTTACTGTCAGATGAGCAGAGTTTTAAAAGGAAGGCTTAAAAGGGCTGTTGGTAAAACAGATATAAAAACTGGTACAGAAAATCCTTGGGACAGAGCTTGGCAGCTTGGAGACTTCAGGGATGATTTGTGGTTCCTTAATTTGCTCCAGGGACCAGCCTGGTGCCCTTCAAGGCTGGGCCCTTTAGGAGGCAAAGCCATTTGAGCCTCCTCTGGGCACCTCTCAAGAGAATTGCCCATAAAAGCACCAAAACTGATTTTCTTGGAGTGGGCAATGCTGAATTGCACAATTTGGAAGTTAAAAGTTGGTGTAAAAGAACAGTGCTGATGTTGGGGGTGGAGAGGGGTGTCTGAGGGGCAGCACAGCTCATGAGGACAGCCTACATGGAGAGACAAAGTTCATTAAAGGATGTATAGAGGCGAGCATGTGCCATTTGCCATGGGAATTGCATGGAGGAGCAGGAGGCTGGAGGCAGCTTGCTCAGTGTTTGTGTGGAACGAGGAGCTGCATTTCAGACTGAGTGGGTTTGGAGCCATGAATGGGGAGGAAGGAGCTCCCTACAAACCCAACTCTGTAGCAGAGACTTTTCACTGTAGCAAGCCCCAGTTAAATCCCACTACAGAGCAACTGGACTTGTCCTGGTGAGCCCCTCCCTCCCTGCTGGAAGAGATGAGGAGTGCTGGGGGTCTCACCCCACTGCTTTGGGCCCCAGGCAGAGAACGTGACCCAGCACCAGCACCATTTCCTGGCCTGTGCTGCAGCCACGTGCTCCAAGCCTTTTGGCAGATGAAGTGTTTGTTTAAAGCCACAAATGGCTTCCTGCAGGAATGATCATTGGATAATGGGGTCCTGCTCTGCAGTCTGCCTGGGCAGGGGGATGTGGTGCTCTCAGCCACAGTGGTTGTGGCCTGCTCCAAGTTTTGTTCTCAACTTTTGCTGTCAGTAAAACTACATCTCAGTAGGCAGCAGGCTCGTTCTTCTACAAAGGAGCTGTGTTGTGAGTCTTCCAAGAACTCATCCTGTACAGGCTGAGATCTGGATCCCTCTGACTGTTCAGACCTCAAAACAACTTTGCCAACTCCCACAGTATGTGACAATAACAGCAGTAGTAACAAACTACCTCCAAAGAGACCAAATACAATATGGTAAGAGATCTTTATTAAAAATTTTGTACATCAAAGGATTAACTACTACATTTTAAACAAGAAATAAGATTTTACATATTACAAAAGATGTTATTAGTTCTTGAATTAGAAATAAATTTTATGAACACTGTACATGATACATCTGAGTTGTAAGAGTAAGAACAGGACCGAGTGCCTGAAAATGATATAACTTAAGAAAATGCACTCAATTCTTAGTATACAACATAATATTTCTGAAAAATAGTATGTTAACTTCAGTCTGAAAATGCTGCCTCCCTCTGAGCAGTAACTACCGACAGTGTTCTCATGGACATTTGTGCCCTGCCTGGTGATTTCCCATTTGGAGTTTCTTTCTTTGTTGGAGACATTTTCTTCCTATGGTCTGTTTTTCTTGGAGAGAGCGTAATGTTATTCCATGGTATGGTTAACACAATCTGCATACAAAAACCTGATGCAAAGCATTTCTCACAATGTCACTTTACCTCCAACCCAGATTAGAAAAACCAACTGTGATAGCACATAAATGTCTACAGAAATAGATTTTTATTTACTGTTACCTTTTGTTACAAAGTAGTTAAAAATAAGAAATATATTTTAGCTTATCAGATAACCATTACTTTGTGTATCATTCGTACTACGTAATTTTTTTCTTTTTTGAGATTCAGTGTAGCTGCATTAGAATTTAAAATAAAAACAAAACAGAAGATCACTTTTAAATTGCATGACCTATTTGGCTAGGAAGGGTGTGTGAAGCTTTACAGGATAGTATGAACATACAGTTCTCATATAAAAGCATAGTATGTATCTAGTCCAAGGAAGGTAATAAAAAAAAGATTTAACTCTTTATACAGAAAGTGACAATGCCCATGTTATACTATGGAACACATCTACTAACTCGGAATTACAGGTGTAACGTGCGAATAACAGAGAGATCAACTTACTAAACAAATTCTTTTAAAAAAGAGAGCAAAAATCTATAAATAACAATAGTAAGTGCTTTGTTTTGGGTACTATTCTTTGGTGCGGGGTGGCTGCGGGCGCTAGAAGGCGTAGGGGCCCACGATGATGGTTAGCCGCAGCACCGAGCTCGTGCGGTAGTTCAGGCTGTTCACTGTCAGCATCTCCAGGTCCACGATGTGCTCCCTGGGGCCCGACAGCGACTTCACCAGCACCAGCATGGCGCTCACCGTGCTGGTTTGCTGCAACAACAACAACAGCACAGCCCGGCTCAGCCCAGCCCGCAGCAACTCCTGCTGCTGTGCCACGGCTCCGTGGGTCGTCCCTCCCCCGCCCTTCCCCTCACGGCTCCGTGGGTCGTCCCCCCCCCCCCCTTCCCCTCACGGCTCCGTGGGTCGTCCCCCCCCACCCCTCCCCTCACGGCTCCGTCCGTCCCCCCCCTCACGGCTCTGCCTCAGCCCTGGCCTGTACCAAGCAAGGGCACTTTTAACACTTCCAAAGGGCCATGGCTAATCTCACACCTGGCTCTGCTGCAGGGAAAGCTCCACCTGACTGAGCCCCTCAGGAATAAACTGTGCTGCAAAATCTGTTCCTGGTTATGCTGACTACCCCAGAGGATGTGGGAAGTGGTAATCTATCCCAACATGGTTTTTGTTTTAACCCCATCTACCAGGTTTTAAAATAGAGAGAGAACAAGTGAAACAAGAGCCCTAATGTCTTTAACAGTGAGGTAGTTTGTTCACTGGAGGGAAACTCAAAACTGTCTCGTGGCTCATGCTCCAGAAGTTGTGTTGTCCTTGTAAACACTGGGAATTTTTGTTACTGGTGTGTGCCTATTGCTATCCCCATCTTGTTTTGCTTCAAATCTCCTTTCCCAATCTGGGGTTTTGCTGCTGGTTTGTCCAACAGCTTTGCCTTTTCCAGATGCTGATAAAAGGGTCAGCTCTGTCTCTCTCTTTGCCTACTACAAATATTTTCTCCCCATGTCACATGAGTTGGGTGCACAGATGAATCCAACCCATGTGCTGCATCCAGGAGCCAGCTCAGCATTTTACTACAACAGTAGGAATAACTTCCAAGCAAACTTTTGTTTACCACAGTCCCCTGGCAGGACAAACACGTGCTTCCTTATTTAAGGCCTGTGATTTCTTGTTGGGTGGCAACAGGAGGTGAGAATTGTTACTCCAAGGGTCAGTGTGAGGGCCACACTGGGGTCTTACCCTAGTGGGACCTGCAGTGATCTTGTTTTTATTTTAAGCAAGTAGCTGTTTGTATTTTGGGGGTAGTTAGGGGGTTTTGATGTGTAACCTGTAATCCAGTGTTTTCCCCTGGATTTATGTCACAACAAATGATGTATGGATGAGTAATTCCCTTTTCCCACCTTGGGTAAACATGGTGCAAATGGCAATACCACAGCTTGGTACACTTGTACTATCAGAAGCCCACAATCTCCTGATTGGAAGGAAAAAATGAAACATGAAAACTTCCCAATTACTGTATTTCTGATTGAAGGTTTTTGTGCTGAATCTGTTTATGGAGTGTAAAGCCACATATGAAGGAAGGATTTCCCAGGAATTTGTAAATATTATAGGGGTTCAGGAAAATGAGATTTCTTCCCAAAAAACCCAAAAAACATCTGCTTAGAAAGCAGATATTCTAGATGCTTCTATTCATGTGTATCTACTTGAATGTATCCCACTAACAGGAAATACTGCTATCCCAAGTATTTTGGACTTCCTTGGTTTTTCCTATGGGAAATAAAGGTTTAATTATGTCTCAACAGCACTGTAAGTTTGCCTGAGCTTACCTTGGGATGGGGCACGGATTTCTAGAATGCTGTTATTGATTTCTTATTTTGTAAAATAAGAATTGTAATTCATGTAATTGTACAAGCAATCTTTCTATAATTGTGTCCTAGATTTATCTGTGTCCTCAGATTTATCTGACATGTTGGTACAGAGACGGGAAGGCAGGGAGTTTTGTGTGAATCTGACATGGCTGTCCCAGGATTGCTAAATATTCCTAAGAGTTGGAGTCACAGTTTAGAGTTTTCAGGTAGGAGAGTTAAAGGCTTGTTAAAAACTGGGAACCAAGCACACTTGGTAAGGAAGCACCAAAAAGCTGCTGAACTTTGGGGTGTTGTGGAAGCCTTCTGGGCACCTTTGGGGTTGTCACACGGACGGGGCAGTGTGGAGGCAGGGCCTGAGTGCCCCCAGTACTCACCCTCAGGTAGAACTCTCCGTTCTCATTGCCAGACTTGATCCTGAAGGTGTTGATGGTGTTGGGGTAGATGCTGGTGGCCTGGATCTGGAAGATGTCGGAGGGCACGGTCCTGTCGGAGCGGATGCTCATGTACTTGTACACCACCGAGTAGGGCAGCTCCCGGCAAATGGCGTTGGACACGGGGCACACGCAGCGGCTGCACACAGACAGGGGAGAGCACAGCAAAAGGCATTACAACACAAAGTTCTCTTCATTCCTTCATGGCCCTTCTTCAGGGTGAGCCTAAAACACAAGATTTCGTTTTTCCCTTACTTCTCCGAGGTAAGGATGTAGGGCTCTTGACAAGGATTTCTGGGGTAACAACGGAACCCTCCGTGGTAATTCCAGCAGATTTCATCCTCTCTGCATTCATTAGTGGTCTCACACTCATTTATATCTAGGAGGAAGGAGATGCTGTGTCAAAGCAGATGGAAACAGGGTTGCTACAAAGGTACTACAAAAAAACCTGTTTGTCTGTTGAAACCCATCAGCTTTCCACGTCCTTGTGTTGTTTTCTGGGACCTGGCTATAAAGGGTTTCTCTGTGCAGAAGTGGAATAAACTTGCTTATTGGGTGTTAAGCAAGACTGAATGTTTTTAGCTGACTGGAGATGCTCATTAATCATATATAATGCAACTGTGGAAGTGCTGTCAAGTTTATAATTAGCAAAGAATGATTTTACAGCCAAAGGTGTCCTGGCGACAGAGGAAAAAGGTCTCAAGGAAGAATTGTGATTACCTGCCTTTTGTGGCTTCTCAGTTATTATAACCTGGGTTTTAGGCTCTAAAGTGCCTCATTAATGGCTACATTTTCACCAAAATAGCTTTAGAAGAAATAGTGAAAACTCATTTATTGTGCAGAGTAGAGTTTCTTTTGCCTGAGAAAAGACCCCTGAAGGGAGGTGGAGACTGTGAGCCTTGCACTGCATTAATGCTCTGTTTCCTGTCAGTGCCAGAGCCCCACTGTCTACCCACAAGGTCTCCTAAACTTCATACAGGCACAGAAAGGCTTTATCCAAATGTAATCTCTTGGAAGGCACAAATAGGTTTTTATATGCTTAAATCAACCATCCCACAATGCTCAGTGTCAGCTGCTGTTCTTCAGAAGGAAAAGAAGTTAAGCAGGATTTTGTAAGACAAAATGCTCATAAAGAAGAGTTATTTTCTCATGTTTTCTGGCCCTAATTATCACACCTCTTTATTTCTAAAAATATTTTCTGTCCAATCTGGTTTTGCATTACAGAAGCAATAGTTCTTGCACTTAGAATATTGCAGAACAATATATTCTAAAAAGATGCAGAGACTTTCAGCATCACTGAGAAAAAACCACAAACTTGAAAATCCTAGCATTTGGTGTGGCACCTGGCCAGAACATTTATTTTTCTACACACAAATTATCTAAGCTGCTGAAGGCTTGCATTTTTTCTCCTTTATCAGAAGAAACATATCTTTAATTTTTACTGTGACTGGATTTAGGAATCTCTCTGAAAAGAAACATATAAATCCATGTTTCATGACCTGGATTTATTCAGGGATGTTGATCTCAAATTTAGATCCACTACCTTGACATCTAAGACAAGCTTTACCTGAGGGCTGCAAAAACTGAAATTTTGTCTTGGGAATCCAAAGGACTTGGAGTTTGAGCTGAAGGATTCAGATGAGATTAAAAGATATTTAATGAATCATCAAGTGCTTTATCAACATATCTTCTGCTATCAGCACAGTAATCCTGTCAGGCAGTACAACCATTTATCCAGCAATCACCCTTAGCCTGAAGTGGTGTAAAAATCTCAGGGCTGAGCCTGCCAAGGGGAGGGCACTTACCTTGGCATGTCCTGCCTCCCACTACCTGGTACCCTTCAGGGCACACGCAGGAGAACTTCCCTGGCTCGTTGACACACTGGTACTGACATAAGTAACTTGAGGTTCTGCATTCGTCAGTGTCTGCAGAGAGCAAAAGAGCTTTGTGTTATTGGCTTTTGAAATTTACCTTGTTGCAGAACTAAATATAACAGCTTAATGCTTGGGGAAAAAAGTATCTGAAAAGAGCTATCCAAAACCTGAAATGTGCTGCTTAATACTTTGAGAATGGAAGGGTGAGCTCTGCTGGGATTTTGTCAGTAATCCTCCAAAAGAAGTTTGGATTTGAGGAAGCAGAAGCTAAATTAGACTTCAGAACAGGTTTGGGAAAATAACTCTTGAAATTGTGTATACTTGCAGGATTCCAAAATGTGATGACTTTGAGGAAAAAACCCACAGCTGCGAGATTAGTTAGCAAGGCAAAAATGTTGCCTTTGTACTTGTGCCCTACACTCATGGAGTAGCTCTCTGGGAAAGGGAGAAAGATTTTTTTTTTTTTTTTTTAATTTTTTTTTTTTCCTTCTAATAATAATCAGTGGATACCATTCCCCTGCTTCTTTATCCTTGTGTATCCATCAGTCCCTCGTGAGGGAGGCCTGGTGTGGAACAGAACTGAACAGGGCATGCCATCAACAGGAAATGAATTTAAACCCATCAAGAGGAGGGCTTGGCTTGGAAAGCACAGACCTCCCTCCTCCTACCCCTGAGCTGAGCCCAGCTCTTGGGCTGAGCTCAGGGGTGTCCTTGGAGGCTGTTCCTGTTCTGTTCCCTGCTCTGTTCAAACAGGATTAGGGTAAGCAGCTTGGTTAACCTATTATTATTATAATTATTAACCTAAGATCAGGCTAAGCAGAGGGAGCATCTGTAGCAGCTCTCCCAGCTCACTGGGGAGGGCAGTGCTGAAGCAGGGACCTCTCTGCCTGCAAGGCTGGCAGAAAGGCTGTGGGCTCTAAGGGTGAGGTCATCATGTGTCCAAGAGGAGATTAGGGCACCCCTGTGGAGCCTCTGGCACAGGAAATAAAGTGTTGATTGTGTAATTGTGCAGGAGGCATGCTGTTTGTGTACACAGGCTGCAAAGCACCTCAAAAGCACACTCGTGGCCCCCTTAAATCAGGAATTGGAGGTTTTGTTTTTGGAGGAGCCTAACAACACACAAAATTGCCCTTGTTTTTGCTGTGCATTCCTTTCCAATTCATTTAATGATCATCAGCATTAGACCACCCACAATTCCAGGGAGTTTGTGCAATCAGGGTTCAGAAATCTTTCTTCCCACTTGGGATCTGAAGTGCAGCAATCTCTGTCCTGTTTTGCACTTGCTATGGAGAGACCCATTCCTACCTGTACCTGAAAGCAGCTGCAGCTACTCAAGTGTAAATTAGCCTCCTTTGTACCATAAAAAATAAATATCCTTAGGATTTTGACTACAAACTCTACCCACACATTGTCTCCATTTCTATTCTGTCCCTTAGTTCACAGAAAGGCTTCAGTGCAAATTAAAACAACAACAAATTTTCTTTTCCAAGACAAAGAAAAGTCTCACCTTCACAGTTGATTCTGTCACTGCTTAGCTCAAAGCCTGGATTACACTGGCAAATGAAAGAACCCAGGATATTGTAGCACTGCTGTGCACATGGGTTGTTGGCATCACATTCATTTATGTCTGAAAGGAAAAAGGAGATATTTTTCTTGTGTAGGTGGTAATTAGGCTTGGTGGGTTAGTCCTTAGGCTGGGCCTGTGCTCAGTTGGCTCTATCAATGTGGATCTGCAGACAACTGGAGCAATGTTAGAGCTGTGCTTTACATTCCATGTAAAAACCAGTATTTTTCCAGGAATGAGAGTTATTCTAATGTGTGATGAATTCTCCCAAAAATGTTTAATGTGGCTATTAAGCTGCACATTCCAGTGCCTTTTTTTCAGGTATGAAATGCCAAGTCTCTATAAATAATTGATATAAGGAACACATACTGATAAGACCTCTCAGCATGCAGTGGTTAAGATTTATTTGAGCTATTTATTACTCTGAAAATTTGTTCTTTTAAATTCCATTGCAATTATAGCATGAGCCTCTGAGGCCAGTAGAGTTCTGCAGAGCTCTAAGGCCTAGACCATATTGGGGGAAGGTATTTTTCTGTGCTACATTTTCCATGGTGTTGCCCATCCCAAGAACATTTTGAGGACACTGGTATGAGAAGAGAAGCAATTTTTAATGGGAAGTTTATATAAGTCTAATCACCTCTGGAATCTATAGCCCTTGTTTGGCACAGACTGTTGATTAACTGCTGCTCCTGTCAGTCTGTGGATTTTAATGTTTTCCCTTTTATTTCCATCCTGAATGTTTTCAATTGATGTTTGTGTTTATCAGATATCTCCATGAGCAGAGAGCTGTGCTTGGAGAAAAACCTTTGAGTTCATGGCTTATAAATGTCAGCAACACTGTAAATTTAGAGATACACCTACAAACTGACAAAGATGAGGCACTCAGAAAACTGCAACCAATGAAGAGGATATGAATTCTCTGCATAATCAACCTTCTAGTCCTGAAAATGAATGATAACAGGGAAAACTCATCACAAAGTCTTTTTTTCCCCTCTGAGTTCATTTCTGGCAGCAGTGCAAAGGATGTACATCATTCCTCCTCCAGTACTACCAGGAGGAATAAATTTGGTGGCCAAAGCCCCAGCTCTGTTCATTTCCCAAGAAATATTGACCCATTTTCAATAGAGGCAGAAATCGTGACACAAATGTAATAGCTACAGCTGTCAAGTGCTGCTGGGGCAGATGGGAGTTTGTCTTGATGCAGCAGCCATCCATTCATAAATCTTCTCCTTAAGCTTTCCTCCCCTTTACCTGGTAGACATGTGCCTGATGAGGCTGGGAGGCTGGAAAGCCAGGAAAGGGAGGTTTGGTGAAGTGCTGAAAGAATCCACCTTCCATTTGAGCCATGCAAATGGCTCAAAGCCATATCTTAGTCCAGGTAGAACAGTGGTAACAGAGAAAGAGATGTGTTTGTGGGCTAAAATCCAGTCTGGCCATTTCAAGCCAGTGTCATGTCTAACACTTCCTGACCTACAAGATGCTGAGCATCTGCTACTTCATCCTGTGGGTATCCCAGGGAACACAAACTCTTCTGGTATCAGGCCTAATCCATAATTCACTTCGATGTGAGAGCAAAAGCAGATATCAATGAGCTGCAGGTATTCAGGTTACTTTGAGGGACAAATGGGCAAGAATCAGCCTCCCTGTGACAAGGCAGTGACTTTTGTCACCTGGTTCTGTTGTGTCCATGGGCAGTTTTTAAAATCCTGTGATTTGGTGAGAACCAAGCAATTCCTGTCTCAGTGCAGGGCTGTGCAGTGTGCCAGGGTGCTTGGTGGGGGTTGGCAATGCTTGGAAGGGATGGTGGAAGCTGGAAAACACAGCCTGATTTCTCTAGGTATATAATATAGATTTTAGATGCACCAATTGCATCTATAAAGAGCTGACCATCTCAATCACCACTCTCTTGATTTTATAGCTATTCTCTTTGTGCTTCTGCAGACAGAATTACTTTTTGTTATCACTTTCATCCTTCTAGAACAGATGTTATGATTTCAAAATGGACATCAGTCTTAAAGTTTTACTGTGCAGCTTCTCTTAGTATTTTATTTCTAAGGGCAACATCACAGCTGAAAGGTCACTCTTAACAACACTTGTTTCAATTTTTAACTTTTTCTAGATATTCAAATGTGACCTAAAGGCTTTCTTTACCATGTGCTGAGGGTAATTACCGGTGATGGTGCTTGCAGGGGTCTTAGGATGAGGGAAGAGATGAGAATGTTGACTCCATGTTTCAGAAGGCTTGATTTATTATTTTATGATATGTTATATTAAAACTATACTAAAAGAATGGAAGCAAGGATTTCATCAGAAGGCCAGCTAAGAATAGAAAAGGAATGATAACAAAGGCTTGTGACTGACTGAGACAGTCTGAGCCAGTTGGACTGTGAATGGCCATTAATTAGAAATAACCATGAGACCAATTACAGATCCACCTGTTGCATTCCACAGCAGCAGATAATCAATGTTTGCATTTTGTTCCTGAGGCCTCTGAGCTTCACAGGAGAAAAAATCCTAAGGAAAGGATTTTTCATAAAATGTGACTCTGAAAATTACCCTTAACTGCAGAGGTGTAGGATTCCTTTGATTCTCAGTTCTGGCCTGTGTTGTGTGAACTGGGAATAATATCAGGAAATAATAAAGCAGAACTGAAAGAATAATTAAATCTAGGATTAAATACTGAATATAAGGCTTTAGATGTTCCTTGGAAATCTGCTATGCCAACAAAAAAAACTAGAGCTTTCTTGAATGTCTGTTATTCTCCACCCCTCCTGTAACTCTCGGCTCACTGGCA
The DNA here is from genome assembly GCF_028769735.1 of Zonotrichia leucophrys gambelii. Lineage (NCBI taxonomy): Eukaryota > Metazoa > Chordata > Aves > Passeriformes > Passerellidae > Zonotrichia > Zonotrichia leucophrys. Next base: position 102,406,522 of record NC_088172.1, read on the forward strand.
GAGGAGCCTCTCAGTGCAGCCTTTTCCTGGTTGGTGCTGCTTTCCTTTCAGTGTGTGCTGGTGTCCGTGTGTCTGGGGGCTGTTGGGGAGTGCCCAGCAGTGCTTACCCACGCAGGTGTGGTTGTTGGATGCCAGCTGGAAGCCAGCGTTGCACTGGCAGTAGTAGGAGCCGGGCGTGTTCACGCAGCGGTGGTGGCAGTACGGGGGCAGGGTGCACTCGTCGATGTCTGGGGCACCAAAAACACCAGTTAGTTCACATGGAAGCACAGCACCTCCCTGCTCTTCTTGTGTCTGAGGAAAGTTCATTGCACTTGGTTAAAAGCAGGAGGAAAGCTTATGTCAGCTGGGCACTGCTTCCTTGGGTATTACAAGATACACTTGAACTTTTCCTTTAAGTGACTGCTTTGTAACAAGCTTTTATGCTCCTTGTCTTCAGTGTGCATTCCAACTTAATTTTATTGACTCAGTCCTGCAATAGTGCTTGGTCTGGTTTATTTTGTGGAGGTAAAACTCAGTGTTTTGTTCAGCTTTCCCTGATCCCTCAGGATCAGGCACGGTGCTGACCAACACAGCCAATGTTGGAGCTCATTTTCCCAAAAACTCGCATGCAGCACTCCTGGCACGTACTAAATCTTTTCAGCTCCATTAGGAACAGTCCAGATTTTCTGTGCAAGTGCAGTGGAATGGCAAGGATAGAGAAATAATGGGCCTGAAAAGGAAACAGGTGGTTGTGCTTCCATGGGGATCCCCAGACCCTGCCTTGCTCTCCAAGGGTTTCCCATTGCTCCCATTCCCCTGGCTGCCTGTCCTGGATCCCTTCCCAGCCAGCAGCACACCTGGCTGTGCATCCCAGGCACTGAGAGCCTTGCAGAGCCTCTCCTTGCAGGTCAGCCCTGCTTTTGAGGTGGAGCAGTCTGCCTTTCCAAGAGTCAGCATTCCTGCTGTGCATCCAAGCAGGGCTTTCACCTGCATGCACCACCCCATTCCCTCACCCCTCTGCATTTTAAAAGGCTTCTGGAGGAGACAGTGGCTCTGGCTTTGCCTGGAAAACATGTTTTATTATTCCATTTTTGTGTGTGTGGTGGCTGGAGCTCGGTGAAGAAACCCAATGCTGTGCTCTGGGCTTGTACACAATGGGACATTTCAAAGGATCAACACTCACACAAATCAGAGCAGTATTCACTGGAACAAAGAAAGGCACTTCCCACATCCATGCCAGATCTTGCATTTCCTACCTCCAGCTGTTTCCACCATAGATGTGTTTAAAAAGAGGCCAAGACTTTTTTTTTTTTAAATATAATGAGGAAAGTGTTTGTTTTAATATCAAGTGAAAAAAATAATCTTTACAAGTTAACCCTTGCTTTGTCAAATTTAGGGCTGAACTTAATGGAGTGTTTTGGATGATTCTGAATGAAAAGGCTTCTGCTGGAAAATTCCTGGCTATCCATACAGTAGCAATTGTCACTGGAACTCTTGTTGCAGAGAGAAATTTGGAAGTGGAAATGGAATAAATTAAGGAGGCACAGTAGATTTCCATGCTTGACTTTTACAGGACTAAGCTCTTATAAGTAACTTTAAAAAAATAGGATTATACATATGAGCAATGCATTGGTACATTTATACACATAAATGCTTTCAGGATCTGGCTCTTATTCAGTGGGAGTTTTCCTTGTGGGATTAGGCACAAGGGCAGATCTAAGGGCTGACATTCATCTGATCAATCGGGCCAAATCTGTTTGAAGTGATGCTGGAAAACAATTCATTCTCCCTGCAGTCATGCATTTCAGAAAAGACTCATTTAGCAATACGTGAACAAGCAAATTAAAAAGAAAAAGTTATAAAAAAAAGTCAGAAATTGTTAGTGAATTTAGATTAAAATCAACCAATTGTTTAAAATGTCTCTTTTTCTCCTTCTACCTTCAAGCCAAAATAGTCTGGAAAAATTTCTTTCAAATTTGAGAAACATTTCCTCCCATATGGAGAACCTCTATCAAGATCTGGCCCCAAGAACATTTTCTGGCTAAGCTGTTATAAAATCCCTAAAGACAGGCTTTATTCTGAAATGCTGACACTACTAACTGTTGGGATGTACTTGTAATTTAGGTCAGTGTGTAATATGTAACACAGGTGTTATTCTTGGTTTTGACCTAAATAGGAGAAGGGAAATTTCACTTTCCAGACCTCTTCATGGATAGATTTAGATGCATAAATGTGTTCACGATTAGGTATAAGGGTCTATCACTCCCATTTCTTCTCACTTCTGTCCTGTTTCCTGTTATTTAGGACTATGGGTGTTGATATCAGGAGTGCTGTTGCATGGCAGTAATATAATTTACCTGCTGTGTAAAAAATCCAAATAAACCCCAGATATTAAAAAAAAAAAGCATGACCTTCCAAAACTATTCATCTACCTACATTCCAAATTAGTCATCCTACTCCTGCACAGAGAACTGAGAGAAATCAGATACACCTGTGTTTACACCAATCTGACAGTTTGAGGCCTGATCTATGTCTCTTAGGAGAGAGATAAGAATTTTTATTCTTATTTCTACAGCCCTTGGACTGGAATCCTGAAGAAAGGGCCATGCCCAGAAATTGAAGTTATTCTAGGTGTGTGCTAAAATCTTCTCAGTTTCTTACCTGTAGCCTTAGCAAGAAGAGAAGAAATTAAGAATAAAAAATTAAGAATAAGAATTTTAGAGTTCTTATACACTTTGAAACGCAGGATCCCTGAAAGAGGAAAAAACCCCAACCCCAAACGCTTTTCTCCTAAGCTGCATAAAATGCAGGCAGTGTAGTAGAGGAGGCTGTCTCAAATATCACCTCCTGATGTGTAGGTGTGAGTCTCTTCCTTCAAAGTTGTTTTTATTATCTGACAAACCCAAGGCTTATGGCTGGAGTGGTTCTAAAAGTATTTTATCCAGTGAAATGGTGATTAAAGAGTGTCAAATGCAGGGACAGGGGGATGACACTTTGGTGTGATGTCCCCACCTGAGGCTGGGACAGGAGACCTGTGGTGCTCCCCTTGCACTTGGATTTAATTCCATGCCATGCTTGCATAGATCCCATGGGTGCCAACAGCTTGTCTTGGCATGGAGAATAGAGCCTGGTGGTTTTAGAGGCTGCAGCTCTCCTGCACCTGCATTCAGAGCTTCCATCTCTGTCATTTGTGCTCAGGAAGCCAGTCCTGGAGCGGGGCTGGGGGAGGGAGAGCTGTGTCCCACAGACCTGGAGCTGAATCTCAGGGGAAGGTGCTTTGCTGCCCTCAGGGACTCGTGGCAGTCTCTGGGACACTGGCAATGCCCCAACACAAACAATCACACAATGGGAACTATTAGCAGAACTCAGCTTGTGAACTCCAAGTGTTGATTATCCTTAAAATAGCTCCTCATCCCATGTTTTAGTGATTAATTACTGTGGTAAAGTGACTCTTCCATTGCATTCCAAAGCCAGACAGCTGTTTCACACCACACATACCCATCTGCCTTGTGACCAATGTGGAGTTTGTAACTGTGGGTAATGAAAGAAAACCATTGAATGGAAAGCAGCACTTACCCACACACTGCTCCCCTCGTTTCTGGTAGCCTGGAAGGCACTGGCAGCTGAAGGAGCCTCTTAAATTGACACACATTTGGTCAGCTCTGCAAGTGTGGGTTCCAGTTGCACATTCATCTATATCTTTATAAAAAAGAAAGTAAGTGCAATATTAGTCATTACATTTCCTTAGAGTATTTCCACAGGCTAAATACTTTACACATCTTCAAGCTACCTATGACTGCAAGCAGAAAAGTTCAGGTGCACTCCCAAGATGTCATCTCAACACTTGCAGCTATCAGGAATCTGGTCATGTTTAATTCTCATACACTGCCTTTGTAGATATTTTCAGATATGGCTATTTTAAACATTTGTTTGTCAAATACCATTAATATTTTGCACTTGTCAGTCTAGAATTTTCTGTGAACTTCTTGCAGCTTCATCATATTTGAATCATTTGCCTGTTTTGTTTTGCTTTGGTTTTTTTCCCACGCTGGTTGGATGTTTCATGCTGAATTACTCCAGAAAATTTCAGCAAATGTAGTTCAGCTCTTTCTCAAGGAGGAGAGGAGTTAGAAATATGTTGTTTTGCTGGTACTAAAAGGACTCTGCTGATCTCTTGTGTGGTTCCCGTGCTCCATGCGTTGGACAGGGACTTGGAACTGGGAATGTGGTGGCCTTCTCATCAGGAAGAGATCTGCCTCTTGTCATTCCCATGAAAATTCTCCTAATTCAGTCAATCTGTTCAAGTCTCTGGAAACAGTTGATGTGTGTTTGTATTTGCTCAGTACAGCTAAAACTGCAAGTTCTAGCCCGATGCTTTTCAGAGTAATTCAGGCAGCTTTTAGTTTGCACTCAATGCAGGTTTATACAAGTATAAAAACAGCATTTTCATTTTGCCTGCTCATTATGATGGCTGGAGGTACTTAATTATAATTAAACTGCATGTGCTGACAAACGAATTACAATTTGCTTTCTCATCTGAACATCCAAAATGTTGGAGAGCTTTTTATTGTAACATGACACAGTACAGTGAGATGACTTTTGAATTTTGGCATCGTACACAATTTGGAGACTCTAGGCTGAATAAACAAATTCCTTAAAACTTATGATCTCTAGTTTACAAATCTCAGCTGACCTCTCTATTTGTATAGGCACTGGGGATGTTAGAACATCACCAGTGGCAGATTCTGGGTGGTGCTTTGGAAAAAATGATGGATTCTTTCTCATAACAAATGAAAACCATTTCAACCACAAGATTCAATAAAAAACAAACCATCAACAGTTTGAATTAATTCTCAACGTTTGCCCTCTCCCCAAATGTCCAAATATTTTCCATACATCTTCCCTTTATTCTATAGGGAAGTTAGGCTCCTCTTTGCATTTCTGCCCAGTGTCAGTCCTGAAGCTGCTGTGCTGGTGCAGGATTTGCTGAGCTCACTGTTGGGTCCTGACACTCCAAAGCACATTCCCAGGTGTGAAGAAGACTTTTGGGTCTGGCTATCTCCTGCCACCCCAACACCAGGCAGCTCAAGACAAGTCTTTGCAGGAAGCTCATGAGCTTTGTGCTCCTGGTTTCTACAAAAGCTGGAAATAAAATACTTGTTCAATTCCAGTCCTTTTTGTTGTATACTGTGCTGGAACAAAGCAGATTTATTTGATCTTTAGGAGCTTCATATATGAGTAAACATGAAGTTGCCTTTTAAGATGGATTAGTTAAAATGCATTGGATAATAAGCTACTCAAGCTAAAATGATTCATAAATTTATTTCTGTACTCATGGTTTTTGGCTGTTTCTGATGGTAAGTTCAGCTGGACAGAAAAACAATTATTGCCTGCTTGCTGCTTCCCCTTCTGGAAACCCTTGGAGGGTTTTGGTGTTCTGGCCAAGATGTGAGTTTGTGAAAGGTGTGGGGAGTGAGGCAGCCTCCTGCCTTCCCCAGGGAAGGTGGTGAGGTTGCCATGCCTGGAGTGGGTCTGCTCCCACCTGAGCAGGGAAATCTGTACTGGCAGAGCAAGGCTGGTGGCCTGAAGGTTGTGTTTGAGGGAAACAGGGTGGGAGGAGAACAGCAGCACCTGGGAAGGCTTCAGTGCTGGCATCTCCAGTATTGCAGGAGTTACAGATGTGTCCTACTGCTGGGACTGATACAGGGGTGAGGAAGTGAGTGAGGATTTCTGTGCTGAAAGCAGAGCAAATGTGGATTGGGTTGGTGCAATCCCAGAGCAGCCCAGCCCTTGTGGAGTATGGGAAGGAGCTCTGGTGGATTCAGCAGTGGTGCTGCAGCCCCAGCCCTTAGGGAGTATGGGAAGGAGCTCTGGTGGGGATTTAGCAGTGGTGCTGCAGCCCCAGCCCTTAGGGAGTATGGGAAGGAGCTCTGGTGGGGATTTAGCAGTGGTGCTGCAGCCCCAGCCCTTAGGGAGTGTGGGAAGGAGCTCTGGTGGATTTAGCAGTGGTGCTGCAGCTCTGCCTGTGAGCGAGGCCAGAGGAGGCTCCAGCTCTTGGCACTCAGTGTGACCCAGATCACTGTCCATTACAGAAATAGTTTGTTTCCTACTGTCCAGAGAGTTACTGGAGAAATGGAGGTGTGGGAGTCATCAGAGCAACAGCAATACTGGAGTTTCCTTGGCATGTGGCAGAGCAGCTCCATTTCTCTCTGAGGTGGTGAGGCAGAGTTATTTATTTACCAAGGCACACCTACTTCTCTGCCCATGGGAAATGGCACCATCCCACACTGGGGACTGGGGATTAATTTGGGATTCCCACAATTTGTTTGTGGCTCTTGAGTGGGCAGGTTGTGTATCTGCAGTTCTTCAGGGTCTGACCAAACTCAAGTTTCCAGATTGTTTTCCCAGTTATGACCCCCCATAGGGAAATCATTCACTCCCAGGTCTTTGTTTCATTGTTGAAATGATTTTCCAATCCATGAAATTCCTAGATTTACCACGACTCTCACAGTGCCCTCTGACCTGACAGTGATTTTGAGGTTCCATCAAATCCTGCTTTTAATCTGTATCAAGTATGGGAAGGACATGACCTTCCCTAGATTCTACCACCATTTGCTGTTTCTTGACAGAATCCCTGGGCCTAAGTAGAAACAGTAAATGAATTGGGAATCCAAACTTTTGGTTTCTGCCTGGTGCAGACACCCATGGCAATGATTTGGTCTCTAAGACACTGCAATCTGGGGCAAGGGTGTGATACGGGAACACCACAGAGCTCACCAGCTCTAATCCTGAGAGCAAGATAAAATAATCTGACCTTTCCTCTCTAGCATGAATGTTTAATAATGTGTTACGTGCATGTGTATTTATAATAATTAAAAAAATTAAAACAAGGCTCTCCACTGCACACACTTGTCCCTCTGGGGAGAGGGTGAGAGAACAAACATGTGACAGATGTTTGTCATGTTGCTTAATGCACTACTGGAAAGCACTCAAGATACCACAGTGATGAGTGCAGTATAAGAAACAGATCTAGAAAGAAAATATGGGGCTTTTACAAGCTCATTCTTGAGCATCTTTCCTCTACATCCTCTTTTCCAAATTTAGTGTCATCATGATAAAGTTCATCTCCAGAACTGTTTCAGCAGCTCATTCCACAGCTAAGGCTTATGTGCCTTAAGCAAATATCTTGCCTGATAAGAAAACACCTGAAAACTCTTCCTAATCATTCCTCATCACTTTAAATTTCATTTCTAGATGGTGTACAAGCATTTGTTTGTCTAGGTAAGCCATATAAATTACACCAGTAACTAGTAATGAAAGTGATTTGCTCTTTTTTGTTTTCTAATCTCAGCTAACACGTCTAAATGTTGTGCTGTTCACTACACATAAACAAGGACTGTAAGTTTGTATTAATTAGTTGAAAAACCTGAATGGTGTTTGATTATTGATGCATGCAGCCTGTGAAATACAGGTTAGTTCTTAAACTCACTGTATCTCTGAGTCTGATTGATGAGATTCTCAGATTTTTATTCCCAGAGAGTTTTCCTCTGGACAGTTACGTCCTGTGTAGGTGGAAAAATTCCTTTGAAATAGTCTGGGTCTTTAACAATCCTTTTGCAGATCAATCTTAAAAATGGAGCTGGGCTACTTTCAGTGTCTTGATCACTGTAATAACTGAACTGAGGGAATTATGTAGTCTTTCTTAGGCCACCCAAAATCAAACTTAAGGGACTTATTTGTACTTTGGTTGGAGAATCTATTTGCAAAATGGGTTCAGATTGAGTACTTTAATTTCTGTCTGTTGCTTGTTAGTATTACATCCAGAATGCTGCACTGGAAGGATGTGACAGCTCTGCAGTTGAGGATTTGAGAAGCCCAGACTTCAGGTTCTCTGAACACTGAATTCAGATCCATAAAGAATCACAACAGAATCTTTAATCTCACTCTGTTTTTCCTGCAGCCCTGTGCTTGGGCAAACCTTGCTGTGCTCAGAATGGGTTGGGTGGTGTGAGCCTTTATTAACTTGCTGTATAAAATCTTTGAATTAAAGTGAAGGTCAGTCTAAGGAGAGGTGGGGCAGAAACACAACAATTAAGGACACCATGTCTCAATTAAGTGACATGTGAGCTCCACTGCTCCTCCAGAAATGTGAATGTAAATCCTCAGCTGTGCTGTGGTAAACAGGGCCTTCAGACCCCAGTGGCTCACCCTGATGTAAATTCTGCCTTTGCAGCAATTCCCAGGGCTGTTCTAGAAAGCTCCTTTTGGAAGTCTGTGCCATCCATAACTCTGTGAGCTAAGAGAATGCTCTGAGTTGCACAGGCAAGAGCCTGAGGTTTGCAGGGTGCTACAGCCATGGTGTGAGAGCCATGGAGGGCAGCAGGGCTCCCTCCTGTATTCCTTCAAAATATAAATCAATTTGCATTTCATAGTTTTAATTCCACAAGCCTCACTAATGGCTATACCCAGTGATTCCCTCATTTTCCAAAAATGTGCCCACACTGCCTCTTGAAGTGATTTGCTCAATTCTGTCCCTGCACTGCTGACTTTGGCAGCCTGCTCTGCATTTCAACCACAGTTGTGTACAAAAATTTTGCCTGACCTGCTTTTTAGCTATAGCTTTCCCTAACTCTCATGTATGGCTCCCTCTTTTAGAGGTAGTTTTTCTGCTTCTCCCCTGCACTCCATTCTCTCAGGCTCTTATCTAGATCCTTCAAATTTTCTTGCTAGTCTCTCTTTCTCAGCTCCAGCCCTGGCTCTGTTCCCTTCCCGCTGTGACTCACTTTTCCCAAACCCCCTGACTCATGCTGCTCACTCACTTATGCAACAGCTTAATCTCTGCAATTTGCTTCGTATCATTAGAAGCAGCACATAAAACCAGGAGGTGCATTTCACCAGGGCTTTGGACTTGTGGAGAAGAAATGCTGCCCACATCCACCTTCATCTTATTTAGGCCACTTGAAGCTTTTCTCCTCCTTTCCAGCACATACCTGTCTGTTGTGCTCAGAGCTGGAGAAATGTTTTCTTAACTAACTGAAGTGTCTTGCTCCTGTGACTGAAGTGTTCAGCTTGCTGGCTCTTAAAACATTGCAATATATTACAGCATCTTCTTGCTCTCTGTGTACATTCTCCTCAGTCCAAACAAAATGTTTCCAGGTTGCTTTTCTCTATCCTGGTCCATAGCAACCTTAATATTCCACCACATAAAAAAAGAAGGTTCTTAAAATATTTTATAGGATTGAAATTCTTATTTCTGTCCCCGCTGAGGAGCATCAGTGGAGCAGCTAGCTCCTGAATGATTCATAGAAATCCAAATCCAGGATGGTCTCACCAATGTCAGTGTTGCACTTGTTATGGGCTGCAGTGAACCTGTTCTCAATTTGTTTTGAATGTAAACCATAAATATTTTACTTAATGGGTCTAAATTCTTTGAGTTCTCAGTGTGAGTGAGGCCAGCAAGTGACTTGGTCTATTTTTCCAATGGATTCATCTGAAGAGCAAACATCAGCTCCCACGTCAGCAATGGCACCAGGCAGTCTGATATCAGCCTCACAGTGATCTGCACAGGGCTGCAGCATCACTGACAATTTACTTAACCTCAGCCTTCTGCCAAAACTTTCCCTTTCTGACCGCTTCATTAACTTCTGTTCTGTCTGGAAGATGTTTCATACTGGCATCTTTCAGAAAGAACCACCTGAAGATAACATACTGGGAAAAATTAGACCTCTACAGGTCCTCCATGACTATGGGCTTATTTTATTTGACCAAATTAATTATTCTGTCCCTTATTTATGTTCCTTATATTGTTCTTGCAACTGAAGCCAGGCTCACTGCTATGTAGTTTCCTGGATCCTCCCTGATCCTTTCTTACACATAGGAACAACATTAGCAACCTCCAAATTCCCTGGTTCCCTCCCCAGCCTTAGCAAGCTATCAACTATTTCTGTCAAAGGCTTTTCTATTTCCCTTGCTACTTCCTTCAACATTTGCAATGTTATTCATCTGGGCTGGATGCCCAGACAGCTTTTAACTCATTGGTGTTGGGAGGTTGTGCTCTGTGGTGGTAGAGCCCAGCATAGGATCTGTTACATAACATCAGGGCAGGAGGCAGCAGGAGATGAAATATCTTGAGAAATTTCCCATTTCTGGAGTGGCAAAACCTGCTAATGCAGAGACCTTCACTCCAAGTGCTGTCATGAGGGACCCTCTCTAATTCTGCACAGCTCTGCAGCAGCCCAAAACCTCCCCCTTTTTTGCTGGTTTTTCCCTTTTAAATTTTCCTTTGCCCTTTCATGTGAGGTATATTGGCCCGATTGCCCTGGTAACAAGTTTTCACAGTTGAGCGAAGGTAACCTGCACAAATACTTGTTTGCACAGGAAAAAGAGATGTGAGAGCCAAGACCTACATTTAAAGCAAATAGGTGAGGTAGAATGTTTAAATTAATGAGATTTTCCTGAAAAACTGTGCTCCATTTGGTGTGCTGAAACATTTCCCCTCTCCCATTTGAGAGTGCAGCAAAGCAAGTTTCTTGTGGATTCATCTCCTCCTGCTCCTGGGGGTCATGGCAGAACACAAGAGAAGCAAAGGAAAGCATTGATGTGGTAAATCTGGTAAATTTGCAAAAAGAGAACTGAATGCACCACAATTCATTGTGTGATTTTGGTATTTGGACTGCAAAAGTGTCCAGAGCAAGCTCTGTGGATTTGGGCAAGTTGCTCAAGCCCAGAGATTCCAGGAATGGGAAGGTACAGGAAAAGCATCCTTCTATGAACAGGCCAGAGTTAACAAGCTGCCCTAAGTGAGCCTGCCCTGCAGTTTTCTGTCACAATTATCTATTGTCTCTGCTATGTCCAAAGCAAATTGACTTATCACCCAGAACAGCTCAATAAAGGAGGGAACCGTGGCTTTCAGCACTAGAACATCTCCCACGTGCTTGTGAGAGGCAGGCAGCTGAGAAGGGAGAAAAAAAAAATGAATGAAGCTTTGGACTGATGCATTTAAAAATGCTTTTCTTCCTTTCTCCTGCTCTTTCCCTCTGTGTGAGATGCTCCTTCCCTCTCCAGCACACACCAAGCACTCTGGGAGGTGAATTGCACACAGGAAATGGCTCCTAATCCCAAGATCCTTTGGAATTAGATGGATATCTCATTATCTAACCACAGCCACGGTGAATTAATGTGCCACATAAAACATTGGTAACACATTAGAATGATCACTGCAAGTGAGAGTGGTGTGGCTGATATGGTGTTAGTCTGAGGCACAAGGCCACAAACTGTTCCCAAAAGGATTTCCTATCCAGTGTTACTCCAATGTTATTGTTAAAAGAAGAACATGGACAATAATCTGTCCTTGTGTTTAAAGTTTCTCAAAGGGAAGAACACTTTAATCCCCCATTAGAAGACCACATTGTTAACCATTAGTCTTCCCACTCATTGAAAGCAAAAGTATTCCATGCCTTTGATGGATCTAGATTAGTTTAAAATTTGTATTATTTGCTTTATTTTTGCTGGAGCCATGAATGGAGTCATTACAATCCACTAATTCAGAGCAATATATCTGTGAGTCTCTGAGTGCTCCAAAACCTGAGTTGTCATAATGGTAAACTTCTTGATTTCCATTTTGCAATAGCTTATTTTTACTTTCAGTAGAGTATTTCCTGCTGTTGCTTTCTTGTGATTTTATGCTAGAGGTCTAACAACTTGTGCTTTTTGGTTCATGCCTGCCCAAGTGGGGATCACCCACCCATGATGACCAATACACTTGGACTGTGCTCAAAAACAACAAGGGTGGATGAAACTATTCCATTATTGCAGATGAAAGAGTTCTCCCCGACATCTGGCATATCATCTTCAAAACTGATATGGAACACTTCCATAAATTCAGCTTAACGTTGTTTTTGTGAGTGTTCCAAAGTATTTTTAACATGAAGAAATAGCATGCAAACTAATTTCCTATTGGAAAGTAAATGTCTTGTTCTTATTTCTAATTCACACAGTTATTAAAAAAAGTAAAAAATAAAAAAGGATGTTCAGTTAACTTGAAACATACTGGTTTGTTTACTCAAGTTAATGGAAAAGCTAGTCAGTGTTTGATGTAAAGCTGCCCCCTTGCTTGAAAGAAAACCAAACAACTGCTTATGAATTATGAATATCTCCTAATACTTTCCAGAATTATCTGAAGGATGTATTTTTTTCTTAATTATGTACACTTGAAAGTTCCAAGTTCCCTCTTCATTTCCATTTTGTTTATTTCTCTCCTTGGAAACCTCGTAAGCGTTTTCCTTTAGCTAGGCTTGACTGAACAAAATATCACTGCTACAACCTGTAAGATTGGGGAAATCAAGGCCTGAAAGCTCATTGTGGTTTTTAATTAGGAAGTTGGAGCTCATTAAAGCTTTGCAAGCATTTTCACAGCACTTACACTGGCAGCTGCTGGACCCTGCAAAGGAAAATAGAAATATCTACCCAGAAAGTGAGTTCAGGGCACACTTCAAAAATCAATTTTCATTCTGAGACAGCTCAGAAAACAGCTCCTGCAAAAAATGTTGCTTATCTTGTATGCTGGCATGCCTTCCAGTGGTTCAGTCCCAGGCAGAAGCACAGGACCTGATTCTGGGGGTTTTTGGTAGCAGATGTGTTGCTGACACAAGAAACAAGGGACCTTTAGAAGGAACTTCAGGTGTAGGACAAGTGACTTAGAATATTTGCTATGAGCCCCATTTTATCAATACCATCTCCTTCCCCTTCAGCTTTTGCAGGCTGAATGAGCCTTTTTAGGAATTCCAGTTTCCAAGCTGAGAACATTGAAGTTCAAGCTGAGTTCAATAGCAGCTCTCCAAAGCAGAGGGCTTATCTAAATGATGATATTGTTTTTAGCACTAATCATCCTATCTGTTGGCAGTACCAACATGCTGCAATCTCCACAGCTCCCCACGTAAATAAGCAGATTCCTGATGCTGTTCCAGCTTCAGAAATGCCTTTGAAGGCATTATTTAGTTCTGAATTTTTCCTATGTGGTTATGTGATACTTTTAGCACATGGCTGGGTGTACCCACAGATGCCTTGTTTTGAAGAAATGGATCTAAAACCTATTTCAAGTGTAATTGGCAGGCACTGGGCTGTGAAATAGAAATGGTTAAAAGAAATTCTCACTTTCACGCCTCCTACAGCTTCTGAATGATAGAAGAGTAAAAGCAAACTATGGAAATAGTACTTAAAAAAAGACACTTCAGTTGATTTGGTCCAAAATATACTCTGGGGATGGGAGGGGACTGGAAGAGCTGGGATAGAAAAACACAATGTTCAGGTTGCACAGTTCAACTGAAGTGAAAGGGTGTGCAGAAGTTAAGGTTTCTGTGGCAATATAAATTTGACTGTGCCAAAAACAAGCAGTGTTAGGCAGTTCTGGTCTAACAAACCATCAGGAACTGGATCTTAGAAATTTTTGTTTGTCTGTTTTTCCCTAAGAATTCTTATTAACTGCCTCCTCCTTAGAACTTAAGTGGAAAATTCAATTTTCCTTGTAATTCTTCACATGAAGAGAGCTTAAAATTGAGTTTGAAGTTTTAAAAATTCTTTGTTTGTAAGAGAATAGGTACAAGAGGCAAAGCCAGGAAGGATCAAAACTGAGGCAGAGGCACCAGGGGAAAAGAAATCAATCCTTTGAAGGTAAAATAAAAAAAAAAGTATGGATACTAATGAAGGAAGGAAAATGAACATGGGAAAAGCAAGATAGGAGCCCAAGGGAGGTTGTGAAAAAGGGGAGATGGATGAGAGGGGTAACTGAAATAAACTGAGGGTGTGCAGTCCACTGGAGTTAGTAAGTTACAGCAGTGCTTGGGAAGTATTTGTTGTTCTTTCAAAAACCTGACAAAAAAATTCTGAAAACTGAAAATTATTATTATTTTTGGCCCCATTCTAAGATTTTTCTGGGGTTTAGCCACATTTTTTTTTCTTTGTTCTTTCAATGAGTCAGTAATAAATAAAAATGAACATTCTAAAAACCAGAAGTTTCCTTGGGAAGAGAGAGCTATTTTTTCTTCCAAATTTCCTTTGCCTTAAAATTGGGATGTGCTTTGCTCTCAGGCTGAGGATTTGCCTTCCCAGCTGCTTTTAAGCAATCAAGTAGAAGTAGCAATTGGGACAGCTTTGCTCCTTTCTTTCTTTTATTTTTTTTTCTTTTTCCCCTGGTGTTTGGCTGGGAAGTTGCATGGGTTTGCCTCAGAATAGATGCTGTGCTACCATAATCCTGGCACTTTTCACTGCAAATGAGATTTCAGCAGTGTTTCCTAGAGTAAGTGGAGAACTCCTGAAGCATTCTGAACATCCAGCTGCAGGGCTGGAGGGAGGGGGAAGTGCAGCAACCTGCTTTGTTTGCCTGAGCATGTGATTTTTTTCCTTTTTCTTTTTTTTTTTTTTTTTATTTTAATACCTTGTGATCTTCACAGACTCCTGGCGAAGCTTAAAAGGTTAGCTTGAGAAGGGAGTGGCTATCATTTGTTTAGAAAATAAATAGCAAAAAGTAGGCCAAATACCAGTAAAGTTCCAGTTTTAAAATATTAAACTAACACACAACATTGCTGACCTGGAAAGGTCACATGAAGTGGGAGAAAGGATGTATTTAGAGTGACTGCCAGGCAGGACGTGGGATCTCTCACTGACTTGGCAGTAGATACTTCAGCTCTATTTGCTGTTTCTAATGCTCCTTATTTGCTAAGTTGTTAAGTTTGACAAGATCCATGCTTTATTTGTCAGTATTTACATGGTATTAAGCAAGTGTGTAAATCCATGCAGAGGGTAACCAAGGCCTAGCCTGCCTGCTTTTCCTGCTTCATCTTTGGGTATTGACAGGATGCTCAGAAACCTGGGAGAAGGGAGGCTTGGAGGGCTTTTCCTTTGGGGAGTGCTATCAGATAACAAGGTTATTTGTGACAAGTTTAAACTTGCTCAGTCTGGTGGGATAGGTTCAGTGCTTCCAAATCTATCAGTGTGAGAGTGAGGAAAGAAATGACTGCTGAAATGACAATAGAGCTGTTAGAATTCCTCCAGAAGAAGCAGGAAGATTTAATGGAAATGTAAAGATGTCAGCATCCCTCTGTATGGCCTGACTTCAGGGCTCTTGGCAAGCGTGGAGGAGAAAACCCAAGGCAGCAGATAAATAATTGCTGCCACATCATCCCAGCACATCATCATCACTGCTGGATGAGATGAAAGGTATTTACAAAGCAGAGGCTGCCAGCAGAACACAGGCAGCTCCAGCTGTAATCAATAGGAGCCTTCAGCTGAAGCAGAGCCTGAAGAACAAACTGAGTGCCTTTGGAAATGTCTTCCACGGTGAGCTCTGGAAAGCCAGCCCAGCTCAGCAGGAGCAGGACATGGGGGAATGCAGTGGAGTTTTGCTCCACACATTGTTTGGTGGGCTGCAAAATTATACTTTCCTTCTCCCCCTTAAATCTCCCACTCTTGTGTTTTTCTTTCCCTGTTCCTTTGGGTTCTGCCCTTGTAATTTTTCAAGGCAGAGGATGTGCCTTTGTTTGTGAAGAGCGAGGCGAGTTTATGGCACCCTATTCATTATATTTATGAATCATATCTAACTGAATTTTTCCCATAGCCCAAAGGTGGCTGATTGCCCAAAGGCACTGCTCCTAATGCCTGAGTTTTCTATTTATAAGGTGCATTTTAGTTGACATCAGAAGCTGAGGGAAAGACTTGTGCTTGATATCACTTCTGCCAAATGAAACCCACAGAGAAACCGTGGCCAAAGGAATTCTGTACAAAAGTTGTCCGGGCTCTGTAATTTTGTTCACGTGGGTGCATGGTAGCATGCGCCAGCTGCCAATAAAAACACTCTAAAATAGATACAGCCCTGTGCAAGTCTCCAGATGATCTTAAAATGTACAGAACACAGGTGAGGGAGCGTGGAGAGACAACCAGGCTTTGTCAGGACACAGCCTGGTGAGAAAATCAGCTTTTGCAAGGTGGCTGTGAGAGGAAAAGCAGCTCCTCCAACAATCCCTGCTAGTCCCTGTAAGTTGATGAAATTCCTGAAAGAGCACTTTAGAACCAAATGAGAGAAAATTGTTGCTTTTGAAGGCATTTGTGGTTGTGACCAAGTGTGGGTGCTCCCCAGAACGTGTTGATGCTCCGTGAGCAGCAGAGCCAAGGACAGGCTCCAAGGAGGGAACATTGGTCTGGGCCATTGCTCCAGCTCAGGAGAGCCCTGGATCTCTGGCAGGGCTTGGAAAGCTCCAGCAGCACAGATCCAGGACACAGGGAGAGGATCTGTGGGACAACCATTAGCACTGGTGCCTGTCCAAACCAAGCTTTTGCCTCCAGAGAACGGCAGGAATAAAAGGAATTGGCTTTGCAGCTACCGGGGGAAGGGAAGGAACAAGCCTTGACAGATTCTCTGGACAAGTTTTTTGAATACTTTGTGGCTTGAGATGCTTCTCTTGCTTCTGGCCCCAGGAAGAAAGATGAGTGGGAAGGTTTAGAGCCATAGAATGGCTGGGGTTGGAAGGAGTCTTAAAGCTCATCCAATTCCAACCCCATGTCACGGGCAGGGACACCTTCCACTGTCCCAGCTTGCTCCCTGTCCAGCCTGGCCTTGGACACTTCCAGGGATGGGGCAGCCTCAGCTTCTCTGGGCAACCAGGTGTGCCAGGGCTCACCTCAAGCCAAGAATTTTTTCCCTGATATCTGATGTAAACTGACTCTCTCAATGCAAAGAAATTAATTGCAAAAAGTTCCTCTCCATCTTTCTTCCAGCCATCCTTCCTGTAAAAGCATTGAGGACCTTTTTAGTTATTTTTTTTTCTTTCCCCAAAGTGTTTTTACTTGGTTCTTTGTGTGTTCTGTTCCCCTCTTTAAAAGGCATGAGATCCCAGATCTTTGTGCTCTTGCAAATGGAATATATGAGCCAAGTGCCAGGGATGCCTGTCTGCATCTTGGCACATCTGAGGGATGCCCAGGACATTGTCTGTACATTATTTGGCACTGCCTGGCTGGCTGGAGCCCACAGCAGACAGCCATGAACGTGTGATTAAAATCCACTGCAGAGCTTCATGGCTGGGCAGGATCCACAGGGAAACATGAGGGCCTCAGATGCTGCTGAACACAGGCCAGTGGTGGATGGGCAAAAGAAATTCTGCTCATAAATTCTTGCAGGATGGGAGAAGAGATTTCTCAATTTAGACTTTCACCAAAGCTATTGGAAAAAGCAGTCAGTGACACTTGGGGTTCTCAGAGATGCCTGCCTGCCTCAAATGCCTTCCAGATGGATTTAATTCCAGTGCATTGATTGCCCACCCAGCTTTGTGGTGCAGCAGGTAAGGACAAGCCCATGCCATCCTCACTGAGCTGCTGGATGGCAGCAAAATTGACTGGTGGCTCTTTCCTCCTTGAAGTGCTGCCTTCCAGGAACTGATGGGGCAAGAGGTGAACTGGCAAAAGATGAATCTAGGGGAGGCTAATTATATCCAAGTAATTAATGCCAGGAGCAAGGAATAGTATGAAAAGGTGAAGGAAGGAGAGATGTAGCTGAGTATTAGGAAGATAGAATAAATGATCTATGAACACATTCATTTCTTACCTATAGGATAAAGGGGAGGATTCTTAAAATTCTAAAGTTGGAGTGTTTTAAAGTAATTTTTCAAAGTAATTTACTAATGCTATTATTTATGCAATTACAGTTGTTAGCTGGAATAACCCAAACCAATGTGTGCAGCATTAAGCCTTGTCCCAAGCTGATCAACCTCAAATTCCTTGTGTGGGTTTGGGAGGTCCAGCCTGGATTTCTCTCTGCTCTTGGCTTTCAGAAGCTCTGGCTGTGGAGAAGGATTCCCTTGTTGTGCTGCTCCAAACCTGAACCAAACCCCAGGATGATGCTCAAGCAGCAAACAGAGAGGACAGAGGGGGACATTTCAGGGGACAGCAAGGACCAGGTAATGAAAGTTGTGGGTTGTAAAGATTTTTTAACAGCTTTTTCAAGATATTATGTTTTATAATGCTCTGCTGAAGAGGAGAGGAAGTTTTTTTAGCAGACTGAAAACATGTGGGCTTCAGTAACTTGAAAATTTTCATAGATAGTATTTAACCAACTGCCCTGATTTACAGGCTGGGTTTAATGAATCAGATGCTACCAATAAATATGCAAAACACCAGTGGAAGACTAATGACAAGATTGGTTTCTAGCAGTTAATTGAACATCCTCTATAGTGAGATCCGTATCTAAATTTATTTAGGATCTAACAGACTTAGTTTGCTTTGGAGATTTCATGGACAGGCAAAAAAAATCAGCCTGAAAGAAAGGAAATAATGTCTCAGCCAATAACCAGAGGGTCTTCTGAAGGGATTTCAGAGGTTCAAAAACACCTCTGACAAATGAAATCCAAGTCATTAAGGTTCTTGTACCCTGTTATTTTCTTGACTGGGAAGTGTTCAGTGTGTTTTAGGATCAAGTCCAAACAATTTTTAAGGAGTTTGGTCTTGTTTTCAATGAAAGGAAAATAAAAAGGAAGCAAAGTATAATAGATAAGTAAGGCTAAATACATATTAAAAACAAAAATCTTTTCAAAGCAAAGAACAATGACCTCTTATCTAGAGAAGGTTCAGCAAACAGGTTAATTCTTCATATCACCTTAAAACTCTTGGGCTTGATTTATTATTCCCCTTATTTGTGCAGGAATTTTTATTTACCCCACAAGGCTCCACACTTATTACATGTACATGTGCTTGCCCAAAATATCCAGTGGTGGAGAGCAAGGCCCTTGAGCCAGAAAAGCAATCTGGGAGGTTCCTGGAAAGATCTCTGGGGATGCACAGTTACGTGTCACTCTGTCCCAAAGCAGCCCCTGCATCCATCTGCTCCTCAGGAGGGACAAAACTGATCTGGTTTGCAGATCATCAACAAGCTGGAAATTCAGCTTCCAGAAGGGCTAAGATTTTACAGAGAAGACACTGAGGAGCTGGTTCTTGTAACCAAGCCAGGCCTCATTTCCTAGAGAAGTGGCACGAGGTATTTAGTGAGTAAAAGTGACAGCATGGCCTCATCTGGCACTGCAAATTCACAGTCCTGTTTGAGCCACCATAAATCATCTGCTGTAAAGCCTCTGGTTTCCTAAAGGAGCAGCTTTATTTCATTAACTTTTTGAAAGTGACGTTGCTAATTGTACCATAATTTATCCAGGACCACAGTGTGAACTGCTGTTTTCAGTCAGGTTTTGGCCCTCATTGCCAAGAGTTTAATAAAGAAAAGAGGAGGGGGGAGTGAGGAGTTGAAGAGAAACAAGAATGGAAGGGTATCTAAAAGGGGCAGCATTGGTAGATATTATAGATATTATCCCAGATACAAGCTGGGATATTCAGCAGAGGGATCTGAAGTGTCCCAGCAATGGAGCTGCAAGCTGAGTAAACAGGCAATTCCTCCCATCAAGGCTACTCCCTCCCATACTCTCAAGCATTTCCTACCCACCCATGAGTAGGATCAGCGTGTGCCTGGTATTGCAGGCTTGCTCTGGCAAGTTTAGTGAGGGGTTTTAAAATAAAAGTTCCTAGCAACAACCTGATTGAGGCCAGCAGCGAGCAGTTGTGTAAACTGAGGCATGTGCAAAGGTGTCAGGGAAAATACTGGGATCTGAATGTGTGCTTTAAATGCTGGAATGCAACTGAAGGTGTCTTAATGTGACACTTCAAAGTACAAACAAGTGGTTTGTTAAAATCAGTCTTGATATTCTCTCAGTACTTTGAGAAGCTTGGTGGGCACTAGCTATGAAAATATCTGCAGTTATTCAGAGTTCAAGTAAGCACAGTCATGGATCAGTGAAACTTCCCTTCTTTCCTTGTTTGTGGACACACATTGATACTATTATTTTTTTGGTTGTTTTTAACTGGAAATTAAAAAGCTGCAGAGATTCACTTGTAGTGGGAGTTGGGTCATGGGAGGCTGGGAATGACATTCAGCCAGTCTGCTCCTCAGGAAAATGTTTCCATTCAAACTTAAGGCTGCCCAGAATTTTTACCTCCCCTTATGGAGAACACCTTTTCACTTACACATTTGTAAGAAAAGAAAAAAAGTGTTTTCCCCCCAAGTCTGCATTTTTAGCACATCTCTTTTGTGTGTGTCAATCCAGGATGAATTGTAAAGAGGGATTCTAGGTACAGGGAAAACTTTTTTCCCCATTAGGGCAGTCAAGGTGTGGAACAGGTGCCCAGAAAAATTCTGTGCTCTACTTCCATGGGGTTTTTCAAGCCTGACTGGATAAATCTCCCAGGTCTGATCTCAGAGCAGGATGGAGACCTCTCTCTCAGGCTGGAGAGCTCCCAAGGCTCCTTCTCACCTGAACTGGGCTGCTGTAAACAGACTCTAACCTATTAAGCAGCATGGAGAACTTTGCTACCTTTCTTTCCTCTGACTTGTTATAGTGTTCTTCAGGCAGGAATTGGGTGCAGTGAGGTTTCTGATTAAATCATGTAGGGACTGTCACACAACTTTTTTTTAATGCAACCTAAGTAAGTTCAAACCAAGCAAGTTCAGCCCAGCTGTGAATTAAGAGAAGAACTGTAAGGGAACCAGTTGGTGACCACTGGGCTAAACTGTGAAATTAGTGCTAAGAATAGTTAACAATGGGACATAAGCATTTAGTTTTTCAATTAAGGACAAATGATAGGAATGGAAAAACCTGCATATTATCATTCCAGTTTTTAAGGGCTGTTGTGTGTGCAGCCCATCCCAAGTGCATCCCAATGGGACAGTAATGCTGTCTGAAGCTGGCTGTGTGTGACAGAGGCAGCTCTGGAGCAGCCATGTGTGTGATGGTGCATTCCATGGGGATGGGCTCCATCCAGGCACATCCCACTGCTGTCCTGCTCTCAATGTTACAGCCAGATGAAAAACCACTTTTGGTTCCTGCTGCCTTTTTGCTGTTTTTCCTCTTCTTACACGCTTGGGATTTTTCTTGCTGGCTGAACCCCCCAATGACCATTGAGGATGTGAAAATCCAAGCAGTCCCTTTGGTGTGTTTAATGCTTTGCTTCCAGCTTCCTGCTGGGGGCTGTGGCAGGGCTGGGACCCCACCCTGAGGACCAGGCAGTGCAGTGGCTCCCCAGCCCCTGCCTGGTCACACATGAGGAATGTGAATGGAGCCCCCGGGGCTCCTCAGCCTCACCAGCCAGAACGTGCTGAGGCCACTTTTTGGCTGGCTTGGATGTGACAGATACTAAAACAAAGAATCAAATGCAAGGAATGAAATGAGCTGCTCCTGCTGCTGCTTTTGTCCCAGATGCACCACTGAACACAGCGAGTGTGGGGTGTGATGTGCTGGCTCAGTCACACATCACAGAACCCTCTGAGTTAAAAGGGATCATCAAGTCCAGTCCTTAAGGTAAGAGGTGCATGCCCCATAAACTGGTTTTAGTGAGGGACAGCTCCTTCTCCATGCACATCTTGTTCAGGAGAATGGGGCCTTGCAGGGCCCTGGAAGCTGTGCCAGTACTCAGTGTCACTGAATTTCAGTATTGCTTGCTCTGCCCCACAATAACAAACCCTGATTCCTGTGATGACAATATTCTGATATCAATACCTGATTGTTTTATATATAAATTCCACTTGACAGCTAACAACAGGATTATTTATACACCACTTTGTCATAATTACAGAAAATTTTGTCGGAATTTCCTAATGGAAATTTTTAACAATCCCAATTTTTAACAAAACTACACTGGTCTGTGCTCTCCCAAAAAAAGCTCAGCCTTCTGCAGCCTGTAGGGCCAGAAGTGGTTCCATTATGGGACTGAACATCTGATGTGCACCAGGCTGATTAGCCAGAGCTTTGGGGAATTGGCTTGGTGCTCAACCCACAGATAACAGCCACTAAATCCAGAGAGATGGAAAACATTCTGACTGTGCTTTCTCCAAGTGGGCACTGGGAGATACCTCAGAAAAGTACAGGTATCACCAATCTGCTCCTCAACAATCAACCTCATCCTGACATTTGTTAAGAATTGAGGACTGCCCTAAGCATAAATTAGGTTTGTTAATCTTTTCATAAGTTGCTGCTTTTTAACTTCTGTTCTCACTGTATAAAATGTCCAGACCTTTGTTTGATCAAGTTTCTAAACTGTTGGCCTAACGCCCATCCCATGGCAGAGATTTTGGGAAGCATTTCCTTCTCCAACCATGCCACTTTCCAGCATCACAAATACTCAAACTGTGAATTTCAAAGGGGGAAAATGCAGCTACAAACCTGCCTTGATTATTTCTGTATGGTTTTGCTACACTTTGATCTACTGTTAAAACCTCTCTTCATGCCCAAGCTGCTGCTCTCTCCTGTTGTCCTGTTTTTCAGTGTCCCCCTGTCCCAGGCTCTGCAAACAGCTGCCCTGCTCCTGAGCTGTTTGAGAGGGAAGGAAACCAAGCAAGGGAACAATTCCTGCATCCCAAACAGCCCCTGCATGGCTCTGGAGCTGGGGAATCCCCCAGGAAGCTTTTAGGAGGGTGGAGAAAGCAGAGACAAGATCAAGAGCAGCACTCTAAGCTGTGCTCAGGGGAAGAGCTGAGGGTGTTCGAGGGTGTTGCTGGGTGGATCCCCTTGGCTGATTTTGGGGTTTGGCTCCATTACATGGCTGTGCTTTCAATTTATTTCAAAGGTGCCTGGAGCCTTATAAATCTGCATACATAGTAAGGAAGAGATTCTCCTCACAGTGGATACTGAACTCTGAGTGTAACCAGAATGGAGAGAATGTTTGGATTTAAATACATAATGAAGCAACTTTTTTGTAAAAATGTCTTGTCTAGAAATGGGGAATTTTCCTTTTTTATAGGCATAGAGAGCCACAGTTTCTAACAGAGGAATACTTTGTCTTGGAACACACACAACAAAGTTTTCCCTTCCCCAAAATCATCCTTTTTCACATGCTGATTAAAATCTATGAATACAGTTTCTGGATTGTTTAAATAATGGTCAGTGTTTGCAATGGGGAAAATGGGTGGGTGTTTTTCCTTCAGCCAAATTTTCCTGCACCAATGCTCTCAGAAGTTTGGTTCTAACTCTCTTCCACCTCAGGTTAATTCAAGCTGGAAAGTTCTGCTGCTCCTGCAAACACTAGAAAGCCAAGAGGTGCTCAGTGAGGGTGTCTATAATTTTTATCTGCTTGTACACTGCTTTCTGCTGCAGGGAAAAAGTGCTGGAAATGTCAGGAGTATCTTTGGGTATTGCAACCATCCCCAAATTATTTTCTACTCCAGCAACACATAAGGAGAAAGTGGGAAAGAAAATCTGTCTTGATGCTTCAAGTTAAGGCAGATAAGACTGAGGAAGGTCTGGATGCAGAGCACATACAGGCAGGATGATGTCAGGGAAGAACATGATTTTTCTTTCCCCTTGGGAAGTGGGAATGACTTTTGGATTCTGCTCTTTCCTGATTTAGGCTCCAGCAACTTCTGGGAGGAATGAAGTCAGGTGTCATCCACAGCCCCCAGGGGCAGAGCAGGGGTTGCTCCAAAGCCCTGCTGATTTCTGATGTGATTCTGTGCTCACTCCCTGTGAAATATTCCTGTATTCCTGTTTAACTCACCCAAGGAGTGACACACAAGTCCTTGTTTTACCCAGGCCTTGTTTTAGCATCTCCAAGTTCTGTGGAGAACTGGCTCCTGATAAGAAAGTCTCTTGAGAGCAAATTCATTTATGAAGAAAGTGCTTTAAAAACTACAATCAAGGATTTGTTGCTTCTAAAAGTATTTTTAATTCTACCTACTCTGTATCTCAGACAATTGAAATTCTCTCCAGAGTAAGTTTAGACAGGAGAGAAATTGTTTGTCCTGGTTTTTATTTTTATAAGATAGGTCACATCAGCTAAAATCCCACTTAAATTTCTGCTCATTTTGCCATGTTTGATTCCTTTGCTCTGTGTAAGATTGCTATTAACTGTTAACTTGTTGCCAACCTCTTTAAAACCACACAGAACATCGTTACCTGACAAAAGCCCTTGCATTTCCCAATGCTAAGTACTTGTGACAACAATCAGCTCTCACAGTATTGAAAAGGATTTCTTTCTAAATTTATAAAGCTGCAAGGTATTCAGGAATTTCTTGTCCAAATTACTGCTTTTCTGGAATTCTGGGGGTTTATATCCCATAAGATGCTCAAGTACAGAGTCAGATTTGCTTAAATCATCTCACACTGGGTCATGCACCAGACCAGGAGTTTCCTTCTGGTTAAATCCAGCTCTTAAAGGAAGGCTCAGCAATATCTCCTGCTCAGAGCTCATCAAAACAGGCTTAATTAATTAATGTCCACTCAAAGGCATGGATTTTTTAAATCAGGAGTAAATAAAGCCAGATTGAGAGTTTCCCAAAGTAAACATCTCTTCCCAGGAGCCAGACCTTCACACACTGAATCCTTTGTCATTCCATTGAAGAATTTCCCTTTGGAATTATTTATTTAAGCCTTTCAGTAACAGCAACAGACAAGGGGCTACTGAAAATCTAATTTTAAAAATGCTTAATTAAGAGCTTGGGATATATTTTGCTAGGAAAGGTCTAATTCATTCCTGGGCCTCAAGAACTTTTTGTTAGCACTGTAGCTTATAAAAGTGTGTGCAACAAATGTTTTCTTAGTCACTTTTTTCAGCTTTGATCATATAATTATACCTAACAAAAACTAGACATTTCTCTACTCTGCTTACAACAGGACCAACCTTTAACATGGTTTCAGATTAACAAATGAAACACAAATGGAAATGAGCATTAAAGGTGTTTTATAATAACTGCATGTGTGCTAAAATAGTTCAGAGCTCTGTAATTTGCAAGTCCCTGTTGTATTTTTAGTAAAGTTAAAAGGTAGATGAAAGAAGGTACACACAGCATTCTTGTGTATTTAGTATAGTTTTTTTTTTTTCAGGTTACATTTTGCTGTCTATTGAATTATGGCAAATAACTTTCTCTTCAAAACTGTTGCTAGCTGGCTGCTATGAAAACAAAATTTAGCAAATTAAAGATGAAACATATTTCTTTGTGAAATTTTGTACTTTTTACTAATGAACTTTATATGTCTGATTACCTATTCCATTGTCCTACAGAGAACAGAGATCTTATAAGCCCAGTTCAGATCTTCCAACCTTGTGGACTGAAGCATCTGAACCCTTTGACAGGTATGTGGCAGAATTCCCTTTGATAAGAACCTTCAGCCCAAAGGAGGCTTACATTGCACATGACTTATTCTAGACCATGCATAAATGATGATAGCCAAAAAAAAAGCAGCTCAAAAAGCATCTCAGAAGGAAAGAAAAGAATAAATATTCTTTAAGTAATGAAAGGAGGTGGTCCAGCTCAGCTTCCATCAATCCCAGTTAACACAGACACAGCACAAAGGGGTTGCCATGACAAAGCGCTGCACAAGAGGAGTTGACTACACCACAAAAAATGTGGAATGTTTAAGATGCAACCTGGTAGGTGAACTCAAAAATTGCACTCTCCTTGTGGTTTCTACCAGACCAAAAATATCTTGCTAGGAGGGAGTCCTGTATCACTCCCACTGCTTCTGACGGTAGGAAAATGGCAAAGCAGCAAGTGTGACCACCCTGAATGAATTCCTGCAGTGCTGGAGACTCTGGGCTTGGCTGGGATTCCCTAGCAAAGGACAGGGAGAGCAGCACAGGCATCCCTGGGTGGTGCAGGGAGCAGTCAAACAGGTCTCTGCTGCCTTTGCAGGAAGCTTTGCTCTTCCTGCAGGGCTGATTTGGCACACAGAAACAGCAGCTATCATCTGCCCTGGCCAGCACGGGAAGGGAGATAGCACTTGGAAAGAGAATAAAATGAGGAAAATAAGTTTCAAGTTTCAGCTCTTGAACTAGTATTCCAGCTTC
Organism: Zonotrichia leucophrys gambelii; assembly: GCF_028769735.1. Lineage (NCBI taxonomy): Eukaryota > Metazoa > Chordata > Aves > Passeriformes > Passerellidae > Zonotrichia > Zonotrichia leucophrys. Next base: position 102,432,361 of record NC_088172.1, read on the forward strand.
CTAAATTTGTGTTCCGTCACTAGGGATGCTCAAGAAAAATCTTGGACCTTTGAAAAATGTGTCTGCAATGCTGAGATCCTTTGGAAATGTTCTAGCAAATGTGACTCAGTAACCCAGAGTACAAGAGTGAAAAGAAAACACAGGTAAGAGCACTTCCTTTATACACTAATTAATCTGAAGTAGGAATCAGGTTTGAAAATGGAGGAAAGAAGTGGTGGTTGAGAGAAAACCCTCCTGAACAAAAAACTGGGGAGAGGAGGAGCACAGAGCCTTTCTCAGGAGACTGGGAGGAAACAACTGCTCAGAGCAAGCACAGTGAGAAATCCCAGTGGCAATAGTGTCACCATAAAATTACCTGAGAGAGGTGCTCCAAGCAGCTGCCAGGGTGCCTTGGCACTGTGATGCTGTGGAATGCATCCCTCTGGGAGCAGGTTTTGGCACAGGGAGCACAGCCTGTGCTGCCCCAAGTGCTGCTCTGTGCCCCCTGCTGCAGCAGGTGACCGCCCTCACTCCTGCTGTGGCTTTCCTGCCTTGTGGGATGCACAGATCTGAGTGTCTGCAGCAGGTACAGGGAATTCCTCAAGAGAGAAAGAAGTGCTCTGAGCTGTTTAAAGGGGTGCCAAGTACTCTGAGTGCCAAGTCAGGACCAGGCATGAGCACATTCTTCCCCTTTGCTATCTGGTGTTAGTCCTGATTGCATTGTGAAAAAGACCTCCGGCTTAGAGAGAGGAATTCTGAAGGAGGACAGATGGCTGGAGTTTGGACTTTCTTCAGGCCATGTGCCTCCTGAATCCATTTGCTGTGTTTTGTCTGTCAAAACATCAGCCTCCTCCGAGCTACTAAGGCAACAGGCTTTAAAATCAACAAATGCAGCCCACGAGGATGACAGCCGAGGTGACTACTGTGTGATCCCATTCTCCTGCTGCAGGAAGCCATGAGAACTGCTAATGAGTTTACTTAAACTTGAAGTCCAGTGCTTGCCTGCATAATCCCAATTCAGGAAGCTAAGGTAAATACAATTTGGGGAAGCTTGCTTGCCTCTAGCACACTTAGCACGATGAGCAAATGGGAGGAATCTGTAACTGTAACACACTGAGTGTATTCCTGCAGGGGTCAGGACAATGGGAAAGCACTAACTGACTCAGGAAAGGAAAGCAGCTGCTAGTATTTATGCTTGTGATGGATGTTCACAGTAAAATGGTCAGACAGAACAGAGAATATCTCTCCAAGGTCTTGACTTGACACCCACAGCTGTGCAAATAGCACAGATGGGAAGATGATTCAGAGTGGCCTGATTTCAAAAATGCCCAAAACCAGGCCCTCAAAACAAGATGGGTTTTTGTGAACGCCCCTGTGGACCCTGAGGGCTGCTAAAGAGATGCTGCTTTGCAGCAGCTTCACAGATTAACAGCTTGAACAGTTGGTTGGGGATGGGCTGATGAAAGATGATCTCTGCATGATGTATCCAAATGTACAAGGAATTAATTGGAGACTACGAACAGAGAGCTGTGAAAGTGTCAGCTTGTGTCCTTCTGTGGGTCCTCTTAGACCTGCAGAATTCCTATGGCTTGTCCCAGTAATGAGCATTGGAGTGGCACGTGTGACCAGGTCAGTCTCAGAGTGGCTACAGCTGGCAGCAAGTGCTGCCCACTCACTGGAGTGCTGCACAAACACACGGCCTGAGGGAGCCCTGGAGCTGCTGCCATCCCAAACCACCCAACCAGGCCTCATTTCTCCTGCCACAGGCTCTGTCCTCACCCTATCCTCAAGCTCAACAGGCCTAGTGGTGTCACAGAATCACAAAATAAATTGGGTTGGAAGGGGACCTTGAGGATCATCTTGTTCCACCCCTTTCACTTTCCATTATCCCAGGTTGCTCCAAGCCCCATCCAGCCTGGCCCTGGACACTTCCAGGGATGGGGCAGCCACAAGGAGCCCTGAAGCATTTTTAAAAGCACTCCTTTCCTACAGGAAGGGGGAAAACTTTGCATGGTACAACAACAAGCTCTCAGAAACATTTCCATGGCTAAGAAACACCTATGGCTGTATTTAGGCTGTGTCTGTATCAGAAAATGGGTTGAGCCCATAGGATCAGATCCCAGCTTCCTGCAGAGGCTCCAAAATCCCAGTCCATGCCCTTCTGAGGCTCCCTGGAGCCTGGCCTGAGGGCTGAGTGCTCATTAGTGCTTGTGGCACATTAGTGGCACCCCTGGGGTGCATTTCAGGTTGAGTTTGAGCTGGGCTGGATGTGGCTGCACGTTCCAGGAGCTCTCAGGGAGGGGAATCAAAGCACAGTGAGTGGAGCTCATTAGGAGCTGCAGTGCCCCAGCCAAAATGCCAGGGAGGAGCCTCCTGCCAGGGCACAGCCAGGCTCTGCCAAGTGCACCTGCACTCCCACACCTTTAATGTTCTTCATGTGCCAGCTGCACATCCCTGACATATGTAAATATATATAATATAAAGTGATTTTTCTATGGCAAACATCATGAACTGCTCCCCCTTGTCCCTCTCTCCTTCACAGGACAACAAAAAGGATTCTACAGATGCAAAATTTAGCCTTATTTGACTTGTTCACAATTAATTTCTTGAGTCAAAAGCATAGCTTGGGTATGATAAGTTACTTTGAAAAGTACCAAAAAAAGACCAAACAAAAACACCCCTTAACCTCTACCAGTGTAAGGATACCTAAGATGATTTTGCAAGGGGAAGAATAACCACAGCACAGAAAACAAATTCATTTTTTTCCTCCTTCCACAGAGGAGGAAAAAAGCACCCAATGTCCACCAAGTCTGGACAGAACTCTGGAAAAATGTCATTCTCCCACAGAAGCAAGCACTGATCTCTCATATTGCAATCTACCTGCCTCCTGAATCTGACATTGCAGCAGCACAAAGGGTTACAAACAGGCTGCAGAAACAGCAAAAGCTAATCTAGCTCAGGAGCAAAAATGTTTGCTTACTTTATTGCTTGTGTTGCCAACATGACAGGAATTAAGGAAAATGAGTTCCTTTCCCTTCTCAAGTTTACAGGTTATTTGGTACCTTTTTTGGTCCCTTTTTGCATTCAAGTGTCATTAACATTCTAGGAGAAGCCAGTACTTTCTTGCAGACTAGGTTTGACAAAATTGAATTAATTGGGTGATTTTCTTTTGAATTCAATAGGAGCAGACTCAAATCACAGAGAGCCTAACAACAAAGTAAAATAAAACTCAGGCCTGAGTGCAGGCACAGAGTGCAGCTATTCATGGGTTTTATCAGGGAAAAATATCTGGGAACCTGAGTTAATTCAGTAATTTGTTTTAAATTATTTCTTACTCTGTTTTTTGCTCTTCCCCATTACAGTGATACCCTCAGAGGGACAGGGCTGAACATCCAAGTGGCTTCCTGAAAGTGGGACCAGGTGCCACATATGGGAATCCTCCTTAGGGACCAAATTTAGGAGTGACAGTGAAGTGGGAACTGCTGGGGATGGGGATGGAGGGGATTAGGTAAGGTCAGAACATCAGAATTTAAAGCACACTTCAAGTGTTTATGTTGAAGCACAACTTTTTCCACATCAGAGACCTTTCTGCAGAATAACCTCCCTCATCTTTGCTTCACTTTGGGGGTTCCTGACATCACTGCTCATAAAGAATATCTTAAAAATGTCCCAGGAAATGTTTGCTACCCCCATTTCTAACACACTAGAACATGTTTCTGCTCACCAGTAGTTATAAAAATGTGCATCAGCACATCACTGGAGTGAAATCCTCCAGGACCAGGTCGTTTATGGGCATTTATTCCAAGCCCAGGAAGCCCAAGAGTGTGTTTGGCCTGTCATTCCCACACTGTTCCATGCTTGAAAAGGGAGTGGACACTTGTGCTAAAACAGAAGGCCCCTCACACTGCAGCATGATGTCAGTAATTCAGCTCCTTGGAGCACGTTATTGTTTGAAACAGAGGTCTCCACACTTTCACATTGGTTATAAAATACTTAGTGCTGCTGGACTGGAAGGAAAATGTCATACATCTGCAAACAATTAGAAGGAGCTGGACTTCATATTTGATTTACTAAACAATAAAACAAGCTTAAGTGTGACTATATCTGTAAGTTACACTCCCTAGGAGCCTCGAGCAGTTATCATAGCAAAGTCTTTTAACCATAATTAAATAAATCCGCAGCGGGACCATTGCTGATCAAGATTATCTTTTATAAGATATTTTCAGCAGTGAAAAGCATGAAGATCATGAAGCTGAATGCATGCTTTAAGTGCTCCAAAACTCTTTCATCCTTCATTTCAAGCACACTGTCCACTACCCTTTTTCCAGCTGGAATGCATTCAATCCAATACATTTCAGCTTTTAAACACTAATATTTCCATGCTTTCTGCATTTAGATTGAAATGTTGGCATGAGGAAATGAGTAGCTTGATGCAGTCAAGCCCAAGATTTCACCATAGTCTGTGTGCCTGCTGGTTAAAACTTTTGGTATTATAACAACACTTTGTTGTTGTTATAAATGAACCAAAGGCTTGGGAATTGAATAGGAATATTTAGTTGCAAGTTCCAGGAAGCCAGAGCATGGAGTAAAGTAATAGTAATCTATCACCACCAATTTCTCCTCAACAAAACAGAAACCTTAACCAGTTGTCAATGTCTCACTTAAACCCCAACCTTTGTTTGGAGCACAAAGTATGGGTACTAAATGCTGTCAAACTGCCCTACTGTATCCCAGATTTACACATCTAAAGCCAGCATAGCAAAAGGGACAGTCATGTTTTGACATTTTCTAGCATGACTTGCATTTTTTATCAAAATAATAATGTTATGTGAAGTTGGAACAGTTTATTACAGTTCACCAGTGAAGAGCAGTGCCAGCAGCATCACCTGAAGGAGGGAGTACCAGGCCAAACCCAGCAGTTCTGCTCCTGGCTTTGCTGCTGCTTTGCCAAGTTAAACTAAGGGAAAAGCCAATTTTCCATCTAAGGAAAATTTAGATTTTCCCCTGATGACCCCCAGTGAACACCCAGGGTTAAGGAGATCTGACCTGCTGTGGTAGGTTCTGTACTTGACATTCTTGAATCAGAGTGACAGAAATGTTGGACATGAGCAGATAAGCCAGAAATGCAACTCTGAGGCTTTGCCTACAAAAATAACTCCTCCAGCCTCCATGATGATTACTGTGGTCCAGAATGACAGGGAATTTACTTACTAGTGATAAATAATGTCCTGTGTACATGAATACCAGGGAGAAGGAAACTACCACTGTGTATTACAGCCTGCCCTGATTACAGTCCCTAAAGTACTATTTTATGTGATTATACTGCTACAGGCCACAAAGTGGAAAAGATGAACCATGAGGTCAAGTTTTGCCCTCTCTTTGCACGGGTGTCCCTCCAATGTGCTTGAAAAGCAAGTTTGTGAGCAAGGGGTAGAATATATTTCTATGAAAGAAAACAAAACAATGGCCGAAACATTTGTTACTTCAGCAAGTAGAAGAGTAAACTGTTTATATAAAATAATAAATGAAACAGCCTTAGTTTACAGAAGTGCTTGTGAGGCTGGTTCCTGAATGCATACAATTAACATTGCTAATGCCCTGAGAATTTTTGGCACTGTGTGTGGTGTATGTACACTCAGATGAAAGCTCCTCATTGCCATAGTTTCAAAGAGTGGCAAGGCTGGGACTGGGAGCAAACTGGCAGGGTCTGCCTAGGGCTGCTTCCACAGAGATCACAAGAGCACAGGCTGCTCAGAAGTTGGGTTCCTACTGCTGGAGGAATATTCCTTATCCACAGTAAAAATACAGGACCCTTCTGCACTGCAGCCTGCTCTAAGCAAAACTTCATCCTGTGGTTATTTTTTGTTCATTCAGCATTCACTGACTGAAAAATACAGAGTTCTGCAAATCTTTCCAAATTGCTTATGCCTTGCTGCATTGCCCACTTATTTCAGAGCACTTTCTTTTCTGAACATAGTTAATACAACACAAAATGCTTCACTAGAGTCATTTAAAGACTTTTTTTAAGAGCTGCAGACAACAGAATTAATTCAGTTCTTTAGCCCAAAAGCAGATGGAACAGACTTGTACAAGTTGCAACAAACTGCACATTCTGATGCCTTCAACAACAGCAGTGACATTTCTGTATTTTATTTTTGTATCTTTAAAGGTGTTCATGGAGCAGCAGCCCCTTGCAGTCAGCACAAGTGCTGCAGGCTGTCCTGCCCTGGCTCTGTGGTCACCCCCACTGCAGCTGCACGGGAGCAGAAGGAGGCAGGCAGGCCTGGCTTACCTTGGCACACGTTGTGGTCACTTTGCTCATACCCAGCTGCACACTGGATTTGGTGGCTTGGGTTGGGAGTGGCGCGCTGGGGGTCGGCCGGGGTCCGGCGAATGACGCTGTTCCGACCGCTTGTGGATTCTGCTGCTGCTTCTTCTCGCTCATTTACAATAATTTGCGCTGTTCTGGGTAGACAGAGGTATCCTCCATAGTGGTTAACACATTTCATCCCACCTTTACATGCATCTGGGACTATTTCACATTCATCAATATCTGTGGTTAGCAACAACACAAGTCATGCTTTTAACAGTCGAACCTTCTGCAACAGCCATTAACACAAAGAACACGACGAGACATGCACGCACACCTCCGTGTCCAAAACAGGGGTGTGCAGTGAGAATACTTAAAGAATACCAGTGACAAGTCTGTCTTTGAAAATTATTTACTGTACCTTTGCACCGTTGCCTAACAGGATCCCATTCATAGCCATCTGTGCATTGCTGTGGAGAAAAAAATAATAATTTGGTTACTCGGGATTCTTTGTTTTGAAAAACAGTCTAGGGTATTCAGTGAGCTCAAAGTGTGACACAAAGGGAAATGCAATACCTTGGTAGGCTAGAAAAATAGCAATTGGTACATCACTGCTGGGCAGGAGCAGCAAAACCTGTGGTTCCTTCCCACTCAGAATGTTCTATGACACACAGAGAGTGCCTCAGTCTCAGGAAGTTCCCAAGATATTGTTTGTTGTGAGCAGGCTGGGGAGCAAAGTGAGAAAACCATTGCTTTCTCCTTCCCTTGTTCCTGTACCATCTCTCCTTGGCTGAATCCTTGGATGATCCTTGGTGTGACCAAGCTGACCAGAATGAAAACCTTTTTATGAAAAGCAACGAGATTTTCTGAATTTGGATCTCATTCCCTGCCTTCCAACAGGTGAACCTCTTTCATGTTCAGGCTCTGTTTGCCAGAGGGACCAAGAGGACTCTGTGTCCCTGGACTTCATCCTCTCTCCCATTAGCACTCTAGCAATGGGGAGGGATCCCATGACAGCTGGAAATTCATTCACATGCTTTTTAATCATATGACTCCAGGAACTGCAGTCTAGGAAGGACAATTTATATTGTGAGACACACAATAAACGGTTAGAGTTTATAACAGCAGGACTACTTATTTATACAAGACTTTGCAGAATTCAAACAAGGCTACACTCAGCAGCTATTCATATCAATGCACACCAGCAAGTTCAGGAAATATTTTAAATAGTCTGCTCTGCATCTTCATTATTCCTCTGCCCAAAAACATTAAATTATCCAGAGGCCAGTCACTTTAATCGTAGGTCACAGTTACAGAGACTGATTAGCAAAGGATCATGGTGCTACCAACTGCAGCAGGAACATTTAAAATATTAAAATATCATTGAATCAACCAGACTGTGCTGTGTAGGTGCATCTTGGGCTGCTCAGGGTATTACTTTAATGGCCCCATACAAAAAAGGAATGGAGTTGACTAATGTAATTAGTCACAGTCAAGCAAGCTAAATCTTATTGCAACTCCTCTGCTGCTGAGGGACTTTCAAATGGCAAACTTGACTTTCTGATGCCAAGATCCACTTGTTGCAGGCCCGATCCTCAAGTTATTTTAAGGGACTTGTTACTGACAGACTCTGACTCAGCAGGAGGCTTGAAAATATTTTCTTCTCTTGCAGGTGACACCAGTGATTTGTCAAATGTGGCAGCGAGTTGCAGCTTGGAAGGGTTTTTCTCCCCAAGGGGTAAGTGGACACTCTCTAAAGGATTGACTACATGCTGAGTTGACAACTCCAGAGTTACTGTAGCTATGAAAAGGCAAACCCAAAGGAAAACAGCTAATTCATGCATTTACTGAATCACCCAATTCCTGTTAATGCACAACAGAAGTACTGTCTGTTTAACTGCAAGGAGCCAAGTCCATCTATTACTGCAGCCAAAGGCTTTTACAATAGCAAAGGATTTGGCCCTCCATGGATACAATGTGTGCATGAGAAACAGTAGCATCCCACCAGCAAAATCTCCCAAAGCTGGGGTTTTTTGTTTCATTTTACATGATCAGCATTTAACCATCAGTGAAGCACCTAAGGGCTAAGACCTCCTTGAAAAGGGAGGATAGGTGCCCAAGTCACATAGAAATCTTCCTAGAAATGTTCAATTGGTTCACAGAATTATGTGAAATGCTGTATAATTAAACCCCCCTCATATAATAACTGTGGGGAAGGAGGAGGGTGGGATCCCTGTTTAGTCCAGATTTTCAAAAGGTACTTACATCTTCAGTTTCCACTTATATGCAGGGACTTTAAAACAAAAGTAAATCACAGAAGCCTCTAAATAAAACTACTCCCAGCCTTCAAAACCCTAATGCTTCTAAAGCCCAGTGTTAAAGTATTTTATTACTGACTTCCTGATGCTCACTTGAGGCTTCTTTAAGCCCTGACTTCTACAAGAAGGTCCAACTCTGCAATATTTACTTGCTTGAGCCATCCCACTGACTTCAGTGGGATTACTTGTATAAGACAATCCTGGGCTTTGGCTGTGGTTCTCTAACTTTTTGCATGTGTGCAGAATTTTCTGCTTGTGTGGCATTGGGCTGATGTGTGTGCACATATCCAGAGGTCCACCCATATGAAGCAAGTTGCAGGGATTACAGCTGTAATCAGATGTGAAAATGTGGGTTTTTCCCCAGCCCAAGCTGGGGTAATTGCCACTCCTTCCATGACATGCATTATGCAAGCCAAGCACTGAACACAAGCAGATTGAAAAGAAAAAGCCTGACAAAAAGACCTTTAAATCTCTTAGCCTGCCACTTGTTTGCAAGCAAAACCTATTTCCAGTATTCTTGAACAATTTTATCAAGCCATGCAAAGCCACTGCTCAAATCCAGCTCAGAAAAGAACAGTCCCATGATCACTCCAGGATTCAGATGCTTCATTAAGAGCCCCAAATTTGGAAGTACTTACATTTTGTTAAAAACAGCTTGAAACATCCATAAGAAAACACAAAAGAATGTTTGACCTAATTATCTGTCAAACTCCATACATTTCAAATGAAAGTCCTAGGGACCCTGCCTTTATGAAAATGGATTAAAAAATCATTAAAACCTCCTAATTTTGTTCAGTCCCTCAAACGGAGTACACAGATAAACTTTTCCAACAAGCAGTTGTAATGCATTTTGCTCAATCTTGTCCACTTAAACTTTTTAAACACTGTTTGAGTGCAGGAACAGCTTATTTTATGGTGTACATTCAAACTCAGCGACCTCTGTAGCACATGCTATACATTGGCAAGAAATTCGGTTTTTCTTAAGGGTCATTTAGCAAAGAATCCCCGCAAAGCAGTAGTTATCTCCGAGTCTATTAAACCTTACCGTGTACGTTATGGTTTCCTCAGTTTCCTGTGAATGTACTGTAGTAAGAACGAGCGCAGCCAAGAACATAGCTGTCAACATCGTGAACCTTGAAAGAAAGGAAAAACAAATCCAGCAGGAATGCTTTTAGCGCTCTGCTTTGCAGGGAGAGGCTGCGGCACCCCTGGGACCGGGTCCTGCCGGGGGAGCCCACCCAGCCCTACCTGGGACGGGCGGCCCGCGCTGCCCGCTCGCTCCCGCAAGGAGAGGCTGAGGCTTGGCCGCGCTTCCCAGCCCGGGGATTTTATCCAGCTGGGAGCGAGGGGCGGAAATAACCAGTCAATGGAGTTTAAAACACCCCAGCGCTCACCGGCAGCAGCGCCGGACGAGGCGCGGGCAGCGGCACTGCCCGCCCGCCGCACGCTTTGGGGCGGAAAAGTGATTTTTGGGTCCAAGCGAGGCGTAGGGGACACCCCCCACCTGCCGGGCTCTGCGGGACCCGCTGGGGCAGAGCCGTGCCCGGGGGGCGATGGGCACGGAGCCGCCGCGCTGCCCGCTCCTACCTGCGGGACCGGGCGAGCGCCGGTCTCTGCTGCCGTGCACCGCCCCCGCTGCGCTGCCGGCGGCCGCTCGCTCCCCTTGCCCTGCTGCCGGTGCGGTGCCGGCGGCCGCTCGTTCCCTTTCCCTGCTGCCTGTGCGGTGCCGATGCGGTGCCGGCTGCCGCTCGTTCCCTTTCCCGCGGTGTCCGTGCGGTGCCGGCGGCCGCTCACTATCCTTCCCCTCGGTGCCGTGCGGCGCCGGCGGTGCCCGTTCTCCCGCTGCCGTCAACCGCTGTTTGTCCGTCCGTGCCCGGCGGCCACGCTTCCCCCGCTGCTGTCGGTGCGTGCCCGGTGCCGGCCCCGGGCTAAATAGAACGGGCGCCCGTCCCGCCGACACCGCGCGCGCCCCCTGCCGGCGCCGCGGGAGCGCGCGGGGCAGGTGCGGCCCCGCCGCCATATTGGGGCCGTGAGGGCAGCCCCGGGCGCGGCCCCGGCGCGGGCAGCGGGAGCGCGGGAAGCCGTGAGGAGCGGGCGGCCGCGGCCACTGGAGCCGCTCCCTCAGACCCGGGATCTGCTTCTTCACACCGTTCTGGTGCCCTATCTCCGCTCCCTCACGCCCCTCGGGTACCCCAGCCCCGGGAGCCGCTCCCTCACGCCGCTCCGGTACCCCAATCCCGCTCCCTCACGCCGCTCCGGTGCCCCAAACGTGTCCCGGTTGGGATCTTCGAGGAAGGGCAGCGCGGCCATCGTTTTGGGGTCTGTCGTGAGTTATGGAACTGTAGAATCCTTAAGGTTGGAAAAAAAGAGTTTTGAGGCTATTGGGTCCATCACTGCCATGGTCTTATTTGCACCCGTAACCAGATGTGGAAATGAGAATGGAAAACTGGGTTTTTCCCCAGTCTAAGCTTGTATAATTTCCTCTCCTTCCATGACATGCATTATGCAAGGCAAACACTGAACACAAGCAGATAAAAAAGAAAATAAACTCACAAAAAGGCCTTTAGACCTCCTACACTTCACTTGGTTGCAAACAGAACTTACTTCCAATATTCTTGCCCTCACGTCCCACATCCACACATTTTGAGCATTTCCATGGGCGGTGACTCCAGCGCTGCTTTGAGCAGCCCCTTTCAGTGCTTTGCAACTCTTTCCTTGATTTTTTTTTTCAGTAATATCTACTCTAAACCTCCCCATGAATTTTAAAATATCAGGACTATTGATGTGTTGTGGCTCTTAAAAACTCAGTAGTTAAAAGCCATGAGGAGCCCTCCACAGGGCAGTGCCTGTTCCTCAGACATGGCCCAAATTCAGCAATCATCACTTCTAAAAATCATTCCAGGCTATGAAATGCTGTTATTTCCCCACCCAGGGGAAAGCTCATGGACAGAAGGAAGGATGAGGAGGCCTTGCAGGGGTTTAGAAGCTTTGGAGGGTTTGGGTGAGGAGAAGGTGTCCAGAAATGTGTTCATTAGTTCTTTATCTAATTCCCCAGTTTGGCTTCTGCGGGGCCTGTGGCACAGTACAGCACCTCTGTTGTCTTCCTATAGTTCAACAGGAGGTCTTTAGTTTTAAAATAAGTTTTTGTCTCCTTAATGTAGACCATGAAGGGCCTGGAGAACTGGAAATCTGAAAAAATGTCTTACACTGCTGGCCTAGAGAATGGCTTTCCTACACAACCCCATAATTTTTAACATTCAGTTAGAGTTGATCCTACATAAAGCATGAGTTCTTTTTTGGACAGCCATACAGTGCTCATTAATTTTGTCTCTGGATCAAATCACTTCTTATCTGTTCTAGAATCAGGCAAGCTGGTAGTTTTAGAATACTTGGAGCTGCAACCATATGTTGCCTATCTTTTATTTTTTAGGTGAGAGAAGGTAGGATTTTCCCTCCCTCATTGCAGTTTCTGTGCTTGCAGGTAAGTGGAACTCCTGAAAATGTATTTACAATCCACACACCTCACTGGTAAATAAAGAACAGAAGCAACAACATGGTGGAATAGAGAGAATCTAAGTTGACTGCATTATAGGACATTTTGTGTGTACTTTTGTGTGCATATTAATTTCATATTTAACAGGCTGTCTTTTGACATGTGTTCTCCTGCTCCAAAACGATTCCTTTAAAGCCTACATTCCATTATTTAGGAATACAGCCTCATAGTGTTAGATTGACTCTGAGTTGTTCATCTCTGTGGTGTAAATTGGATTCCAGTTTGGGATGTGGTCCCTTATATATTTCAAACTTTCCTGTTTCTTGCTTATAGAAAGAAATGCAGGTATTTCTAATAATCTAATGAATGCAGAATAGCATCATAACTGCTTTTATCTGCTATGGCTATACTATTAATGAGTATTGAATTGCCATTTGAATTGTGGCATTGTCATCCATGCCACACAAAGAGAACAAAATTCAAGTTGTTGGGTTCTGGATTAAGTAAAAAATTTAAAAAGTCTTGTCTTAAGCTGCCACATAGGAAAGCACTGCCTGTATTACAGGACTGCAGTTGGTTTTTTCCCTCTGGAAAGATGTTCTGCAGAGCAGAGGAGAGCAGGAACATCATTTTGGAGGTTGTGTGAGCACTGGCTGAGCAGGGACCCCCTTGCCTTGGCTTCAGCCAGGTCACACATGTGCTGAAATGCCCTGTTCTGCCAAGGGTGGCTGTCAGTCCTTCACATGGAGGTGGGAGACTGAGTCCATGGTTTGGTGGTTCAGCTATTCCCTGCTGAGACAGCTGGAAACGTGCCTGGTGTGGGAGAGCACAACTTGGAAGCGCTGATGGGAGTGTGAGGTATGTGAACGAGCTGAGGGACAGATATTTACAGATCTGGGGTGTCTGAGGGTGTCCCTGTGGTCACACCTCCCTCCTTCCATGCTGCCCACGAGCAGCTTGGCACTGCTGAGGCCAACCCCCAACAATTGAAGAAGCCCTGTCAGGCTGGTCCCTAATTTTCCTATTTTTCCTTACTTTTGGCTTCTCCTGAAAATGGTGCACTCTGTTCCCTACTGTTTTAGTGAACTCTGTCACATCTCAGTTTTTGCTTCCTTTAAACCCCACAGTTTTCATAAATTCTTCAGCTCAAATGTGTTTACGACTTCGATGTTCACATTTTTTCTTCCTGGCAGGATGTGTTGCCACCCCCCATTGTCCTCAAAAACCCAAGGATAGGTAGGCTGAAGGAAAACTGTGTGTGGTTAAAATGTCACTGCACTCCCAACTCATTCTGGCTGCTAGAATTGTCCCTGGGGGCAGCAGACAGCTGGACATAATTTAGAGCAGGCTGAGATTGATACTAGAGGCCAGCCCAAAAAGGAGGAAAACAAAATTGCAGTTTAATCTCCTCTACTCCCAGATCTGACCCCCTTTTCCTGTTTCAAACATCCCTCCCTAGAACAGAAAATGAAGCACATGGAGAATTTCAGCAACTCGTGTTTGTCAGCTCAGGGGACCATCAGTGTCAGTTGAAGAGGTTTCTGTCCCTCAGTGTGTCACATCCAGTGACACTGGAGTTGTCTGAACTCAGAGCTGGAGTGATGGAGATGCTATTTTCATGTTGGACTCACAGGAATTTTCGAACATAAATTATTTTGATAACATGGCAGGCTGCCTTTCTGCCACGCTGCCTGCAAATGTCAAATTTTTTTCCATGTTTCAGCTTGGAAGTGACATAATGTTGGTGAAGGATAAACTGTGAAGAATTAGGTGTCTGATTTTTTATTGCTGATTAAACATGACAAATGTAAACTTTTATTTGAGGTAATATTTTACAAGTTTATTTATCTTTAAGGGAGGTATCCTGAGTATATTGTAAGTGCCATGAAGTGTTACTGAACTCTAAACTTGATTTGAAAGAAGGTCTGTGTTAGGGAATTACTCTCACTTTTCATATGGTAAAAATTCACCATATCACTTTCTTATCACAGGTGTTGAAATGACAAAAATTTAATAAGGACCAAAATGTCAGTAGCAAGGGACAGAGAACAAATTCTCTCCTTCTGCTGAATCCTCCCATTCAACCTAAACATATATTTATTGTTGTTCTTTGTTTATTGCTTTGCAGTGGAGTTCATAGGTGACAGATGATGCAAACACAGAATTAGAGAAAACTGACAGAGAAAAAATACAAAAGCTGGATTAGAAAAATGTAGTAGTAGAATTCCAGCCTTTATTTTCTTCAAGTTTTCTTCTGTATGAGAGACCTTGCATGAATTTTGTTATGCTGAGGCCTCTGGCTAACTTGGGCAAACCAGTGTTTCATTTTTAAATGTCTAACAATGCTCTGAGGATATTAAAGTATAATGTTGTTGCCATTTTTTATTTTGATTTTTGCTAAAGATCAAGCCTGTGGTCTGCATGCAATTTGTCAAGCATGCAATTTGCTTGTCTGCTGCATTTTATGGGGATGTGATCCTGTGTTTTGTGTGTTTCTGTGGACTCCAGCAGAAATCTGGATGGCCAGATAAGGTGGTGACTATTCCCACTGGAGTCCTTTGTCAGTAAAAGAAACAAGAGGGAGAGAGTGAGGGAGTGGGAAAGGCATTTCCCAGAGGTTTTCCATCTCTTGTTGGTGTAGCTGTGCAGCCCTAATAAATTGGCAATTGAAGGGCTTTGGAAGGATGAGTGATTTGCAGATAGAGCTGAAAACAGCACAAGAAATGAGGGGTGATGGTGTGTGGGAAGGATGAGCCCATTTCACTTTCCATGTGGGGTTCATCTCCTCTTGCATCTCAGGGAATGAGGATTTCCCAGGCCTGCAAACCTCTCCTGGTGACACTCCTGTGGTATGATTATTACTGGGTGTTTTCTCAGTTGTAACTTTGAGCTCCATCTTACACAAGTGTACTCACAACCCCAGAATATCTGTTTTTATGGATTAACCATACAGGTTAATTACCTTTTCATGTGGTGAGAATTTCAGATATGGCAGATCTGGGCTGTAGTTTAAATTACACTGCAATTTAAATACTCCTCCTCTCTTTAGCCTGTATTTCTGACTTCCATTTTTATACTGTGCATTTTAAACACTTTTCCATTCTCTAGCAGTGATTTTCTTTCTCTTTTTTTGTCTTTCTCATGCCAGATAAGAGAAACAGCAGCCCAGAAAGCATTCATCAGTGTCAATGTGGGGTTTTTGTACACTGGAATTGTCATTTCTTCTCCTTTTCCTTCTGGAAAACCAGCATTGCTGCACATAGGAGTTGAAGTCTGATCTGTACTAGGTTTCAACCAATTTGGTTAAAATGAGAACTTTTCCCCAGAAATATAACCCAGCTGAGGAGCAGACAGCCTTTCTGATATTCAAAATCCTAGCTTGAATGTATACTGTTGTCTGATTAAGCTGTGTCAGGGCAGTTCCTTGCTCTGGCTAAGAGACAACATGGAAATGCCAGAATTCAAATCCAGTGTCACCCAGAATATGCTGGAGACAGCTTTCAGCTCTAGGTTTGCCTTCCTGTGAAGCTCTGTGCAAATCATTTCATCGATTTCTTGGTGCACTCTCTCTGAAATGAGGAAAAGAGGAGGAAAAGATGTCACTGTGACTCTTGCCCAGGGAAGTGGGGTGGGTGCATTCACTTACCTGTCCAGGATTTGCAAAGACAGTGATTGTGTTGGATGCACAGATCCCATTCCAAGTCCAGGAGTTTGGATGTTTGTGAGGCTGTGGGCACCTCAGCATCCCCTCAGCTGAAAGGAGAATCAGGCAGAACTCACCCACTGCAACACTCATGGCTGTGGATGAGTAAAAACTCTGTGCCCTCTGTTTTTCCTCCCTCCATGCAGGGAATCCATTTCCCTTCCTCTGTCATTCTGAGAGGGGCAAGTGTGGGTTGATATGAGTGGAACCCCTTTTGTGACCAGCATGGATTTCTGACTGGCAGCTCAGCTCCAGCAGCCTGTTCAAGCCCTACTTTTCATTTTTGCAATTTCCCAGCACTGTATTTAGCTGCAGATTTTGGGAATTAATGTGAGTAGTTTAACTTTTCTTAAGAGGATTTGGAGTATTCCTGATGGTCAGAAAGTGCTAAAGGCCTTCAAGGCAGACATTCATGTTTGAAACCCTTAACACAAAACTTTCTGCAGAGCCTTGTGGGCCTAAACCTGAGTGTGACAGTGCTGAGATCTTTCAGCACAACCAAACTGAGACCTCTCAGAAAAGCTGTAGTGAAAGAGAACCTTAGAGGAACAGATTTATGAGGCAGAGCTCTTGCTAAGGACCACTTTGCTTTTTGCAGTTCAGGAACATCAGGATCAGGTGATATATTAAACAATAATTTGGTTCCATAAGCATCTTCTGAACTTCCTGAATTTTCCTTTCTTTCTCTTTTGAGAAAAAAAGTAACAGGGGAACAGCAGGAATATTTCTTGTTTATATTGTGTGGGGGTGAACTTGGCAAACAACCTGCTTAGTTAACCTATTAATTATTGTCCAGAGACACAACTTTTCTTCTCAATATCTGCATGTTAATACTACAGGATGCATATCAGAGCATTTGAATTCCCTGGAATATTTGGCTTAGTGCTTGTCTTTAAGCTGTCCCACAGAAAGCAGAATCCAAATGCCAGTGGGGATTTTCCTCTCTGTGAGATTGATGGGGTTATCCTCTCACCCCTCTTTGCAGATACCTGTGGTTGAAAGGGATCAAAATTCTGGAAAAGGCTGGAAGATGATGCCACAAAAAGCTGGCACAGGAATGCCCATTACCCTGTATGCTCCCAAAATAAGCTCTGTAGGAGTTTACCCACATCAGAGAACAATTCAGTTTTGGGAGTGAGGCAGTGGGAACACCACATCTCCAAGTCCTTGAGGGGGAGAGGCTGCAGAACAACCCCAGCATGTCATTTGTGTCATAGACTAACACTTCACTTACTGCATTTTCATTTTAGGTCACGTGTAACACAGGGATTCTTTTAATTAATTGGTTCAAGTTCTCATTCTCTGCAAGCCCAATGCCCTGGCAAATTAATGGCTTTCCATGCATTAATTTATTTATTTATTTTCATGGATTTATAAAATCCCAACTAAAAGAGCAAGAGGCATGTGGCAAAAACCCCTTCCATCAGTGCAGAGGAGGGGAGTGAAGAGTGGATTAACCTACTCACTGTTTTTACTTCCAGACTTCCTATTTATTACTTTCTGTCCCATTTTATGTAGAAAAGGCTTTTGATTTTCAGCTCCCTTACTCTTGGAAAAAAATTGCCTTTCTCACTGCAATGTTTGACAGCACTTTAAACAGTGAGCTGTGATTGAAAAAAAATTTGACTTCTAGAGGCAATACTTAAAATGTGTCAGAGTTTTGGGGCATGGTCATTTCTGCTCACATTCATCCTTCATTTTTCAGATGTAGACTCTTAATAGAGCTTTTACCATAGAAATTCCACTTCTGCAAGAAAACACTGGGGCAGAAACAGCAGAATTGATTGAGCTTAAATCAAAGGAGAGCCCTTGGTTCAACATTTTGTCAGCAAATTGTGGCTGAGTTATTAATTATCTGTCTCAGTTTGTAAGTACCTGGAATCTGTAAATCTTTCAGGAAGGCCTTTAATATACAAATCTCTACATGGAGCTGGAGCTCCTGCCTGGTATCTCTGAGGAAGCTGTGGACACACAGAAATATGTCATTCTGAAGATGGATGATTTAAGTCTGTTGAAGCAGATTGTTAGATTGTGTGATTGTAAAATAGCTTTTTTGGCACTTGCTGCTGTAGGACTAAGGGTCAGATTCTTTCTCTGCCTTGCACTGGAGATGCATCAAAACTTGTGTGGTCTGAGTGCAGTGGGTTGGGAGCCTGTTCCATTTCTGTGGGTAGCTGTGCCTGTGGCTTTTGGGGACAGTCCTTAGCTGCTGCTAAATTCCTCCTTGCTGCTTAAAAGGAATTGCACAAAACCAGAGGAGGTGGCTTTGGCCTCAGGACTGTGGCACTGCAGTTGTTAAGAGAGGCCTTTCCATGTTTTCCCCATGCCTTCCTTCAGTGGATTCAAAAGGACATTAGCCAAAAGCACAAAGAGAAATATAATTTTGTTTCTCTGAAGGTGGAGGATTGAGGGGGTGTGCAACATTCCTTTAGAGCTAATAATGATTCAAAGTTAACAGTCACATGGCATGTATACAGAACACTGCCATGTAGAGAATGTCAGTGGCATTTTTGGATAGAATTACTTCAGATTCTTCATTCAATTGACATTCACCTCCATTATTTAGTTAAACCCTTGTACAGTGCAGGAAGTGTCCCTGTGAGCAAGGCCTGAAGTGTGGCAGGGTGTGGTGTTCAAAATGGCTTTCAAGTGCTCGAACACACTTGATTTAGCATTGGTAGGTGAAGGGGAGGGACAGGATCCTCTCCACTGCAAAACAGATCTGTACTTGGTGTGGATGAACAGTTTCTCACTGTTAGAAATTTGGGGTTTTAGTGTGAATCTCAAGAAGGGAAAGAAGAGCTGTTCCAATACTTAGAGGCCTCCTTGCACTGCACCACTGCCTTTCCAGAATGACTTCCAGTGTCAGGCAAAAATACCATGGAGGCATGGAAGAAAGTGGAATGGATTTATTTGCAGTAATCTTTATTAGAGAAAAACTCCTAATTTCCCAGGAGGAGATAAAGCTCACACACATTTCCTTCACAAAAAGTAGGGTTGTTTTTTTTGTCCACCTGGAGATCTGAATGAAATCCTTATTCCCAGTTGGCAATGTGTGACAGAGCATACCTTTGGTGACAGGCTGCAAAAGGGATTAATCATCTGGTGAATTTATTAACAGCAGTAATAAATTAGAGCTCTCAGGGATCCTCAATGATTTTACTAGCCTGAATTTAAAAGTATGTGAATGGTGTAAGATAGTACTAACTAGAGATGTTTGCTCACAATTGAATTTCTGCTTCTCAAGCTATCAGTTGTTTACTGGTCTGGACCAATGAAGTGCTAAAAGCTAAATACTGTAAAATGTTAAACTTTGATGAAAGATATGAAGACAGAAACTGTTTCTTTTGCCAACACTGTGGTCAACAGCAGTGCCCTGACCTGATTACTTAAGCTGATGTTTTTCCTAAATCTGTCATGAATCAGTAATTATCAAGTTTTGCAATACTCAATGATTCTCTTGTGAATAACAAAATTATTTGTTATTGTAGGTTGGTATTTTCTAAAAAGAAGTGTTCAACTATTGCATCTGCAGCCTCTATACAGTATGCTTGGCTTTTTTTCCCCCCTTTTTTTTTGCCTGGAGAACTGTGGAATGCCACAACAAATCTCCTGAAGAGTTTCACAAAATGTGAGGAGAATTCAATCTGGTCTAATCTGGAAGTGACCCCTCTGGTGTCTTATAAAATAAACTTTGGTGTCAGCGTGTTTTTCCAGTCATGGTTGGAAGATTTCCAGTACAAGTATTTAGTTATGGGGCTTGACTTGTAGGGCTTCTAATAGGAAAAGGAACTTGTACAACATATTGTTTTTATTAGTGGGTTGTTCTCATAGAAATTTAATATGGCAGTGCCAGAAAAAATTCCCTCTTGCCTTGCACCAAGTGCCATGCAGTTGTGTGAGGTGGGTGTGCATGGGGACAGAAGTGGGACCAGGTCCCTGAGTGAGGCTGGAAATTCAATCCATGCTTCCCAAGACTGTGGTGGCATAAAACCAACAGCTGGCCTTGGAGCCCTAGTAATCCTTGCAGCCTGGCAGAGTTTTCTGAGAAATAAGAGAGCAGAATTAGGGGAATTTATCAGATAAACTGAGAGAGAGATGTGGTAAGTGATGCATTGTCTGTTTAGCCATTTCAGCAGAAAAGGTGGGGTGGCAAAACCTCTGTGTGGGGTTTATTTGGTGGATGTTCTGGGCTCTGTCCATGCACATCTGTGGCTAATCCCCCATGGAAATTGCACTTCAAGCCATGTGGGAGGGCACTGTGGAGCTGCCGTCCCTGGATCCTTGTCTGGGAATGGCACTGAGGATGTGGTGAGTGGGACTGTGCTCCCCCCTGGCAGCAGGCAGGGAGAACGTGCAAACAAGCAAATCTAAATGCAAATGTTCACATCTAACACTGGTGGAGATTTATCCTAATGATAGGGGAGTTGATAGCAGGAAAATGGAGAAGAAGAAAAAAACGAGGAAATTTGAGCCATCCAGTTATTTTCGGGTGAAAATTGCTTAACTTAGATTTGTGGTTTTAAGTAAACGTGCACATTAAAAGAATGCTGACCTTTAAAACCGTGAGTTTGGATGATTTGCTATTGTTGCATATACACTTACAAGCAGCAGAAAATACCATAAGCCTGTGAGATTGGGAATGCACCATGGAAACAAACAGCACCCTGGCAAAATAAAGAGATGTTTCCTCAATGGAGCCCCATTAAAAAGCTCAGCTGAGTTCCCTATGAACCCTGCACGAAGGGATACTCCAAACTTCTCAAAGAAAAATGCACAGCGAAGTGGGGAGTTAAACGGTATCACCGTGCTTGCTGTGAAACAAAGAAGGCTTTTATGAGAGTCTTGAGTCGAAGTGGTAAATTGTGGATCCATTGTGTTGGAACGGGATGAAACTCATTCCTCTGGGAGATCAGGAAAGGGATCTGGAAATGTGGTGCTGCCCTCCAGTGGCGCCAGGAGCGGGTCTGTCTCCAGTGCTCGCAGATGTTGGCTGGAGGGCAAACAGAAACGTGCAAATATTTCCGAAAGGACTGCGTAGTTACAGCTCAAATGTCAGGGCAGCGGTGGAGAAGGGGATGGGAGCCACAGCCCAACTTGCCCTAGTCTGGAACTGCTCAATTGGTGGTTTGTCCAAGGTTATCCTCAGCCAGAGCAAAGAACTCTTCCCTGAGGCTGCATTAATCCTCTTCACTTCTAGTTTGCAAAGTCTTCTGCTCCAGTTCATGAAGGAAGGAGTTCATGGATGAAATGGGCTAAAATTATGAATTGTCTGAGCAGGCTCACCTTAAAAAGGGGGATAATGTCTTTGTGGAGAGTGCCAGCAGAGTCTAACCTATGCAATTAAACTAATTTTCCTCTTGCTTAAGCTGTGGTAATAACTCCACACCCCTTAAGTCAGTTTGCCTCTTTAACATGGCTTGAAGGAGAAAAGAATAAGTTGTATAAGTCATGTAGCAAGCTGCTACCTACACACATTGTTTCTGTGTGAGGCTTCAGCAGCTGCCTTTCCAAAGGCATTACCAGTCCCTCTCTGATATTAGGGAGAGCACAATGTTAGGGAATGCCTACAGAGGTCTTTCCTTGGGATCTTAGCAGCACAGGGCTGCTTAGTGAGGGTTAAACTTTTCTGTCCTGGTGTGGTGTTTCTGAGGCTGCTGCTCTATCTTCATCTTCTGTGCAAAATATGGTTTCTGTTTCCATTTGGTTAAAGTTGTGTAAGACAAATTCAAGAAAAGAATCTGAGTCTGGCAAGACTAGAAATCCTAAATACAACCACTTGTCTTAAGGTTCAGGTTCTGAGAATATCAGAGTGTTTCAGATTCCTAGAGTGCCCCACAAGGGACTCTGGGAGGGGCTGTGTTACTCCAGTGTGTGTCTTGAGATGGCAATGGATATTGTGAGGGGAAAGAGTGAGATCCAGAGAGGAAGGGTATGAAAGGCTCCCGTTGAAAAGTTTCTTTGTGTGTATTAATGTCAGTGCAGATAAAAGGAGAAGTACAGATAACATTGATGGCAAAGAGTTTTCATCAATGATTGTTGCCTGTGCCGAGTCTTCAAAGACCCAAATGAGAGGTTGGACTTCTGCTGGGGAAGTCAGTGTAATAGGCAGAGTCTGAGGAGCACTGATGGGTCAAGCTTCCCTTTATCCATGCTTGTGGGGCACATCTCCTTCCTGCTACCTACAAACATTGTGTCTGTGTGAGGCTTCAGCAGCTGCCTTTCCAAAGGCATTACCAGTCCCTCTCTGATATTAGGGAGAGCACAGGAAGCACAATGTTAGGGAATGTTCCTACAGTCTTTTTTGTTCTGCTCTTAGTGAAAGCACTGCTGCTTGGAAGACAAAATTCAGTTCTGGAGGGTGCAGAAGCCCTGGAAGTGTGGACAGACCTGTGAACACACACACACACACACACACACACACACACACAGAGAGCCATTGCAGCTGTGTGAGGGCCTTTCTGGTGGCACCTGCTCTGCTTCCATGGCTTCTGTCAGCTGCACAGAGCAGGTGCTGCAGGTTATCTCTGGGATTAGGAGGTAGGAGGAGCCCCTCTGAACATGAGCCAGCAACTCAGGGCATGGTGCTGGAGTCCACAGTCAGAGACCTCATTCCAGAAAATCCTGGCCTTCTCTAGGTTGCTGTGAATGAGGCAAAGTTTTCTCCTTGGTGGGCTGGTGTTTGACTCACCTCCATGGCTGTTCCCCTCCAAGGAATACTCCTATTAAGGTAAGATTAGACATTGTGGCTCAGTTCCATTGGTCAGGCTATTCTTTGGTCTGTCCTGAATCAGGTTAAATTCAGAGCCTCACTGTAGTGTCTGATGCTGGTTTTTGATGTAGAAAGATGCAGATGCTCTGCAGAAGCTGCTTAGTGATTTTATAGACACTTGGAGGCAAGTTGGATGGAAACTTCCAGGGATAACTAAGTCCAGTTACCCAGTTACAGGCAGGGAGTAAAAGATCATGTCAATTCATATAGTTGTTAATGAATATAGATGTTAACTCATAATCCACCACACTGATGTACATGTGATATTCTTATAATGACAGCCTGAGGCTTTAAACCTTATCAGACTTCTGAGCATAGAGGATTAGACTGAAGCACACAACAGCTGAAGCTGCTGCATATGAACCAACAGTGAAACAGTAATTTGTTAGTATTTTGTTACATCTGTCCCTTTATGTGGGATATTTTGCCCCACATCACAAGGTACAACATATCCAGGAGTGGTGTTGTTTTCCTGAATATTTTGTTACATCTGTCCCTTTATGTGGGATATTTTGTCCCACATCACAAGGTACAGCATATCCAGGAGTAGGTGGTGTTTGCCTGCTTTTCCCATCTGTCCCATCCCCCTAACCCCACCTGGCTCTCCAGGGTTCAGTGCTTCTCATTTGGATTTGAGTTCAGCAGGTAGTGTGGGATATCTCAAACAGAAGAACACTCAGCAGAGGAGCAAACAACTGCTCCGTGCTTAGGGCCATCTTCACCTTTCATCAAGCCTTGCAGAACCGCTCCGAGGCTGGAATGTGAAGTAGTTGCCAGCTCCTCTGGTGTCTGTTTTATTTTGTGTGAGGTACAGTTTGTGTCGCAGATGTTCCCAGACTACCTGCAGTTGGGTTTCTCAGGAAGTTCTGCTGCCCCGTAGCCACAGAGCCAAGGACATCGCTTTGCTCCCAGCACAGCCATTCCCTCTCTGCCCCAGGGGGAGCGCGGCCCCTGCAGCGCAGCTCCCTGCCGGTGCAGCAGCGCAGAGCTCTGCACAGGAGCCGGGAGCTGTTTGCCGACGGCCTTGGCAGATCCCCACGAACACCAGGTATCTGTCGAACTGAATTTGCCAGCTCCTCCGGCTGCCCTGGGGAGCTTGGAAGTTCCTCGAGCCTCATTCCTGCCCACATGGAAGTTACAAGACGTGACTGCTCTGCCAGCAGGGCTGGTAAATTCCAAGAAGCCCAAATACTGGATTCACAGAAATTACAGCCCTGCTGACCACACTGGTCGAAGCAGAAATGTTTTGGAGTTTCATGAGCCTTTGCTGTTTCTCCATGTAATTTCCAAGTTCCAATTGTGCATCTGCGTAAGGGCTTTGGCTCGGGCAGCCGGGGCTGTCGTTGGCTGCAGCTGCAGCCAGCACAGTGCACAGGCAGCTCCTGGAGCCCTTCAGTGCTCATGGGCTCTCAGCACAGCTTCTAAACCTGGTGCTCTCTGGCCAGGCTGATTTGGAGCTTGTCCCTCATGTTGATTTAGCAGCTTCAGGGATGGGATATAATCTAGCACATCGCTAATGACCCAGGACTTTTATTGGAGCCTAAAATGAATGATTTGGGGAGATAATAAATTCTGCTTCTCAACCAGCAAGTTTGGAAAGCTCTCTGTAGTATCTTGATGTGGAGGGAGATTGGAATATGTTTTTTGTGATTTTCCTGCAGAAATATTTAGATGATAGTTTCTAAATTCTGTTAGTGTTTTCCTCTGGTGAGACACCAGACATGATGTATTTAGATGGCAAAGAGTGGGGGGGTTTAGTTTTATAAAGTCAGGGTAGATTGGCTAAAACCATGTCTTACCATCATGTTTTGTCTCTCAGAATTTACAAGTACCCTATCAACTGTAGGTACTGCACTGAGAAAGAAAAAACACTTCAGTTTTCTTAAAATATCTGGCGTTGGGAGAATTTGTTAGAAAAAAAATATTTAGGTGATGAACATTTTTTTTAGTGAATAGTTATTATATTACATCAGCTATTCGGATCAAAGGGTTCTAAATAACCTTGATGTTTTCCTCCTTCATGTTCTGTGGACACCATTGAGGTAGAAACAACTTTTTTCCTAATTGTGTAAAATGTACAAGTTGAATCTTGCCCATCATGACATTCAGAGCCTGGACTTTGCAACTTTAACATTCTTTCAGCATTGTTTTTTAGGGGTAGTTATAAATGTGAATGTTTATCTATAATATAGATTGATGACAACCAATAGAATATGTGATATATATTTAAAAATAACATGGCTGCCACAGTAGATTGGAAAACGGCAGGAGGAAAAAAAGAAGTTTGTATTTGGTATTTATCTGGTGTATATACCAAATCAGCAGAGTAAGAAAAATGTATCCAGATGGGATATTACTTATGTCTGTGTACATTACCACCCAAAACTGTGTCTGTGCCATCAGGCAAACAACAGTAATGATGGAAAAGGAGATTTCTAGTTGGGTCTGCATTTCCAGTGCCTTCCTTTGTGTTCCCTTTGCAAACACGAGCAGTTTTGCTCCGAGGGTATCTCAGTACGGTGGGGAGGTCAAAGAAGCTGATCAATCATAGCAAATATTCTGGCAATGCTTCCCTTGGTAGCTGACACATGGGTTGTTAATCACTCCCCTTTCCCTGAAAAAGGGAGCATGGCAATATATCTTTATGTCAGAGCAGTTTTCTGTGGCCAGGGTGTCTCACTCTGGCTCTGCACAGCGCAGGAGTTGTGCCAGTGTGGCGTCGTCCCTGCTGATGTAACTCTTCCTTCAGGATGTTGTGGGCAGCTCTTCTTCTGGGTGCCTGCTCTTCACATGTTTTTTCCATTATATTAGCAGCAAAGTGAACTGGCACTTGTGAATTTTCTTGCACCCTGCCCCCCCTTGACTCTGCCTCTCGTAATTAGGCATTGAGTAGAATTTGCTGGAAGGAGCAAGAGGGCAGATTCTGCCGATTTGGAAGTTGGCCTTGATGTGTGTGACTGAAGTTAATTTTGTCAAAGCCATCGATGAATAAAACTTTCCTCGTGTTTTCCCTTTTTGTTTAAAGTTAACTCCTACTTTACAACCTTATTACTCACCTTGTATATATATCTCCAGTATAATGGTTGCAGCTGCTAAGAGAGTAATTAAACTTCAAAGCTTTGTTATTAAAGACTCAGCAAGGACACCCCAAAGCAGAAGAATTTGCAGTTAAGACTTTACAAATCCATCCTTAACAAGTCCTTAGTGAGTAGGGATTATGTAGCACAGGAATAGCATTTTTTATATGGAGGATCCTTGCAAAATCTGAACAGAGTGAACTGCATGGAGTACAGTACACAGCTGAACATTCCAGGATTGTGATTTTGGGATTTTCTGTATTTCTTTTAATAGATATGGCTTTGCCTTGAAGGGCGTAGCTGAATATAATTTCAGATAAGCAGGACTCTGCAGTCCAGGATTTTGCCTTGACAGTCATCTGTAAAAAATGTTAGTTGATGTTTCATTCCAAAATAATGAACAAAAGCCTTGATTCTGCTCTTAGATCTGGGTTTATGAATCATCAAAAAAGTGCATTAACCTATGTGTGTGGGTGGCTGAGCTGCAGTGTGTGCCCCGAGCTGTTGCTCCATCAGGACTGTGGAGTCATCCAAGAGGGTGGACAGCTTTGTGCTCTTCCCTGTCTGTGCTGAGGAATGGGACGAGTGGGAGGTGCATTAACCAAGGCTGGGAGCCCGTGGACCTCCGTGCTCGTTGCTCAGAGCCTGCAGCCTGCACTGGGCATCTCTGGAGCTCAGCTTTGGCTGGGACTGACTGAGTGATGAACCTGATGGAATAAATGTGCCATCTGAACATTTCCAAGCATGCAGTCAGGGGATGGAGGGGCTGTCATTTACAACATCCTGTACTTGCTGAGATACTTGAGCCAAAATTCAGAGGATGTGTGAAGTTATCTGGAAGTCTTCTTTGGGTCCTTAAAGGAGGAATAACAGATTCTCTCTTTTGATTCCATAACCTGTTTCACCACAGTCACCTTATTTTCTTTCCTCATTGCCAAGGCTTCCTCCCCACCAATGTTCTGTTGTTTCTGTGTTATTTCTCCCATTTCAAGCAGGAGTTGTGGAGTAGTTGGTGAAATGTACATGATTTTTGGGAGGAATTACTGTTTTTCATGAGCACACTCAGTTAATAGATTTTCAACAAAGGTAAATCTTGAAGGAACCCCCCTGAGCAGAGGTACAAAAAGAAGTGAATCTCCATTACTACATGTAGTGAATCTGTAGAACTCCTTGCCTTGGGCATTATGGATGCTGCAAATTAGGTGGGTTTGGGGAAATATTGGACAGGTTTGTGAAAAAACAATTTTTTAGGGATGCTAAATGCATGGAAACATATGTGCTAGGGAGTTCATGAGCTGCAAATTGTTGGAGAGCATTTGGGAAAATACCTCTGATTTTACTTTGTACTTGCACCTTGTTTTAGTTGCTGCCAGGTGAATTAGTTGGATCTTTGCTCTGTTATCATGAAGATAAGTTTTGTCATAGGGAATGCCTACCTCAGATAATTTTTTGTTTGTATAGAGATTCCTAGGAAATACCAGTCTGGTTTCTATTGCTTCAAAAGCAGTGAGAGCAGAGGGGGAGATTAACCACATTAGTATTTAATTAATGCCTTATCAAATGCTTCCTCCTTGTTCTCCCTTCATTTTTCTCCCAGGTTGTCCTGTTGTAAGTGGATGTGGTGCTCTGTGGTTAAAGTGCAGCATCTCATTTGCACACTGTGCTGTGGCAGAGGCTGAACCAGGGAGTGGTGGAAAGGTTCCTTTCCTTCTGGGGAGGCAAAGGGGTCCCTTGGAAAGGTTCCTTTCCTTCTGGGGAGGCAAAGGGGTCCCAGGGCAAGAACTGCTGAATACTCTCTTGGCAGTGAGAATAAGGGAAATAAGGAGAAATAGAGTTAATGCCATTTTCTTGTGCCTCTCACTGCAGTAGCTGAACTGGGATAGAAGTGTGAAAGGGGAGGAAAAAATATGGAGGAGTAAATGGTTAGGATTTTTTGCCTCTATTCTTTTTCCCAGAGACGTTTCAGTGAGGGAGCTCTGAAGCTGGCCATGAGCACTTAGCAGGGAGGAGGGAGGCAAAAAAGTTGTGGAAAAACCAAGTGTGAGGACCCCATCACCTTCTGCAACACTCTGCCCTGACATTTCGCTGTGAAATGTCATTTTCAAGTGGTGTTTCCAACCGCACATCTTTCTGTTTATGTTTCTTCCCATCTTTGTGCAAACCCTCCCTGGAGAGTGCCTGGCCATTATTGGGGTTCTGAGAAGCTCATGGTTTGTTTTCCCTGCGAAGCTGTTCCCTCCCTCCCTGAATCAGCTGCATTCCCCCGGGAGGAGGCTCCTTCCTCCCCCTCGGTTCCCGGGCCGATCTCGCTGCGCTGTGCCTGCTCTCGGCCCGTGCCGTGCTGCAAGTGCTGCCTCCTGACACCGCCTCCCCTGGGGCAGCATTAGCAGGGTGGAGGCTCTTTGCTTTCCTAGAAACAGGAAGAGAAGAAGAGCCTGAGAGATGGGAGGCCTAAACAATCTAGAATTAGATTACAGTATGAACTCCATGACATCAGCTCCCTTCAGTCTTCCCACCCATTGGCTTTCTCACGGCATTTCTGCTTAGGCTCATCAGCATCTGAAGATATCCATAATAAAATGTTAATTCTTTTGTGGTCCTAAGGGTCAAAGCTGCCAATCCTACTCCCCACAACTGACAAGTCAGAACTACACATTGAACCACACAGGTAACTGCATTTATCTAACAAGCCAAAATCCAGAGCACTTCAGAACTACTGTCAAGTGATATAGTCACCTTCAAGTCTTGTAAATTTAAATAAAACCTACAAGGAGTAATGAGGTTTTTTCAGTCCTTTGGAATTGGACTGCTAGGTTCTTTCTACAGCAGTTATTCCTCACACTGTGTGTGCTTGGGCTGTGGAACCATGCCATTCACTCATTAATGATGTGCTGGATGCGTTTTTGGCAGTAGTAAAGGTCAAAATAAGTAAAGCAATAAATAAGAATGTTTGGTGTATTTCCCCTATAAATGTTAAATGATGGCAATGCAGGGAAAATGTGAAGACAGGTTTCTAAGTCTTGGTAGCTTGAAAGGAAAAAAGGGGCTAAAACCACTTTGGTTTCCTTTGGAGCCTTAGTGCCAGCTGGAGACCGTGTGGATCTCCATGTGCAGGAACCCAGGCTCTGTGTGGATGTTGTGGATCTCCATGTGCAGGAACCCAGGCTCTGTGTGGATGTTGTGGATCTCCATGTGCAGGAATCCAGGTTCTGTGTGGATGTTGTGGATCTCCATGTGCAGGAATCCAGGCTCTGTGTGGATGTTGGAGGTCCCAGTTCCATGTGCTCCCAGACAAAGCAAGGTGTGGGTTCTGCAGAGGGGCTGGAATGAGTTCAGAGTCACTGCCTGAGCTGCAGTGCTGTGAAGCTGGCACTTACCTCTCCAAGCTTGCAGACAATATCTGCTTACTCAGGCTCCTTGTCTCACTCCTGGGATTCCTCTTGCCCCCAGCCATGTTTCCTGCTCTGGAAGGTGCTCCATGTCTCTGCACGTTCAGAGGCACCTCCAGACACCTTGGCATATGCAAATTCCTCTCTCTGGGGAAGGGTTCACTCTGAGGATTTAACCTGTGCACCTGTGCCAGCACTTCTCATCTCCAAATACAGGCACTGAGGATCTGAATACCCATTTAACTTCCTACCAATGGAACATAATGAAACAGGCCTTTGGTTAAAAAATGCTGACAATCTGTGGGATGGAGATGAGTTCCAGATCCTCATTCTTATTCAAAGCTTGTGGCCAGACTCATCTCTGTGTAGAAGAAATGGGTAAAAGTCACATGGAGACAGCCAGGAGGTTGCATTTAGTATTTGAGCTTCAGGTCTGAATAGGAATAATGAATAAAACAATGTCTTTGACTCTGCTATGTGCTAATTCTGTGCTGAGACATCCCCTTGCCCCTCAGAGAGCTGTGGAGGTGATGTTCTGTCTGTCAGACACAGGTAAGATTTGCCAGCTTGTCTTTTGGAGCAGTTGGTACCAGCAGGTTCTGTGATAGAGTTGATGTTTTGCTGCTTCCTTCAGCTTCAAGGTCACAAATCCATGTGGGCTGGGATGCTCAGAATGGAGATACAAAACCTCCAACATATCCCTGGATGTACTGGAGGCTCCAGGTGCTGTGCTCTGAGCCAATCTTAGCCGGAAAATTGTGCTGTGAATAGAAACTGTGGTGGTGAGGGCTGTGCTCCGCAGGTGAGGCTCAGATTTCTTTTGGAGACACAGGAAGCTAAAGAGCCGTAAAGGTTTGTCAAAATAATATTTTCCACTTGTCCAGGTGTCCCAGCCCATTGAAATACGAAAGCTTTGTTCAGTCCCTGAGGGAATTGGTGCATGTTAATGTTCCACACTGCTCTTTGCTGTGCTCCAGTTCATGTGGCTCCTGCTCCATCAGCAAACAAAGGCTTCCTCTCTGCTTTTTCATTTGTCTCATGCAAACATACACACAAATCCATAGGTGCATTTTTGTCCATGTATTATAATAATACAAAGCAGATTGTAAATAATTTTGTAATACTTTGAAATAATTTCAAATAATTTGGAAAATCCTTTGGACAGAAGTGGCTCTTGCCATTATCGCTGTCTTTAAATTTTAGGTATGTCTTGTATGAAGAGAATACATTGTTGAAGTAACCACCTGAGGAAAGGACAGAACTCTTTTCCTTCCATTTTCTTTCTCCCAATCTGGTTCTAGATCTGGCAGTGCCCTGCTCTGGGAAGGAGTGAGGTGTCCCACACAACAGCACCAGTACCTTTAGGTTTCCCCCTTGAGGTAAAGCTGTGCTTTTGCAGGAGAGCTGTCAAGGTTTTGGTGGATGACATTTGGCTCCTGTGTCACCATCAGAATATTGCAGCTGCTCCTGGGAGGAGCTCCTGGGTGCTTGTTTAGATGCTGAAGGCAATGCATTAGGAACTGATGGTGAGTGATTATTATCCAATCAGTTCCTGATGCAGTATCTGCGACATCAAAAGCTCTGCAGTGGTTTTGCTTGCCATTTTTTAATTTTAAATTTCAAATGTTGAATCTTAACAAGGTCAGGGTAGTAGGAAGAAAAAACTCCAACTTAATGTGCTCAGTTTTTTAAGGAAATTGATACTTTTATCTAAGAAATGCTAAGAATAACTATTACCAAGAATCACTCTGGGTAGCACTGCTGGAGAGCATTATACATCTTGTGCAAGTTTTACTTTTTAGCTCTTCAAGCCTGTTCTTTGGTGGCTGAATAGCTGAGCACAAATTAATCAGCAAGTGTGTTCTGCTTCTCAGAAGGGCAGGAAACGGTGCAGGCCTGCAGCAGGGCGAGTCTGCAAATTCCCTGTGTGTGAGCTGTGAAATTCACAGGAAGCTCCAGCCCTGTGCCAGCGTGGGTGGGCTTTCAAATGCAGCCCTGGGCACTGAGAACTGCAGACCTAATGTCACTGTCCCGTTTCTCACACTTGTGCTGGGTCTGGAGAAAACACTGCCTTGGAGAGGAATCCTCTACTTCCAGCCCTGAGCCTTGAGCCTACTGTGTGCCCTGGCTGGGTGTGTGCCAGGGATGTTTGTCCATTTGCTGGAGGTCTGGGTGAACTGAGAGCAATTGCACACCCCACTTAAACAGCATATGGTCATCCCAGCCCTCAGACATCAGCACTTCTGCTCCTGCCCACTTCTGTATGAAAGTCAATGGTTTTGGAGACAGTTGGCGTTTGTATTTCTGTTTTAGGCCTAAAAAGAAATAATCTGAAATGTGTCAGACTGACTGATTTAATGAAGCTGCTCTTCCCACAGGGGTGCCCTGGTTGTGTTTAACTGGTAACTTGAGTTGTTACTGCTTTTATGGCACGCGTGGTCTGTCCTAAAATACTCTGCAGTCACAGATATTTGCACTAACTTCAGCTTTGGGTATGGAAGACAGATAATTACAGTGGGCAGGGGAGTGTCAGGTGACTAATGAGAATGAGATTAAATCCATATAAATGTTCTGCTCAAGCAGCACTTTTGCATCAGGGCTACTTCTCTTAGCAGTTCCTGAGACAGCAGTGGTGTCCCTTCACCGGGGCTGTTTCAGACAGGGAATTTTATCTCAGAACAATTTTCTTCTAAAATTCTGCAGGACTAAAAAGAACTCAGGTCACACCTGGCCTTGTTGAGCATCCACTTCTGTACATCAGAGTGAGCCATTTTTTAGCAGGTTCTTTTGATCCCTGGTATAAAACAGGAATATTTTCTGGCAGGCTACAGATGCTCCCTGGAATCTCACACATAAATAAAACCTAGGGATGTATCTCTAAGGATTGGCCATCTGGAGCTTTCAGCCACAAAACTGGGGTGTAATAAATATATTTTATGTGCTCTGGCTGTATATAATATTTCTTTCTGCTATGTATCCACAGGCTGACTAGAGCCATCTAATGTTAATGGGAATCTTGTATTGATTTCTGCATCTTTGGATTGTTCCTCTTGAGCAAGGAGTCTTCAACTGTAGGCAAGGTGCAAGAATCCTGACTGGTTTGAATTGGCATGTTACCAAGGTCATAAACATGGGGAAAATGGATTGTAATTGTTTTGGGTAATGGAAAATCAGCATAGAGGGTGGTTCTGGTGGAACAACAGCCTTTGAACTGGTGAAAAGTCTGGACACAGAACTGTGTGTATCCTAAAAAAAATTGCAGATGCAAAGGATTGAACTCAGAAAAGTCATTGCCAGCCCTATGGTTCAGAGCTAAATCAGTGACTTCAGGAGATATTTAGACAGGTGACAGTTTCAGGGTGGTCAAAATGAGGTGTGACTTCAGCAAGAGCAGTGAGCACAGTTAATGCAGAGATTGTGCTGCTGCTGCAGGAGGCTGGGAAGGCAGGAGGGAGCAAGGCAAACCTGGAGGTTGTGTATGGCCTGGACAAAGCCATGAATGAGGTTCATCCTGTGTGTGTGCTGTGTTTGGGGTCTGTGCACTGCAGGAGTGTCCCTGGGTCTGCACTGAAGGTGCCATGCAGGTCTGCTAATCCATTAGAGCCAAGAAATTGCTGTGTTTAGCATAATCCCAGCTACAACTGTGAGAGAGTTACTAACTGCTCACAGTTGCCAGCTGAGATTAAGCCAACTCACAGCCATCCAGGTTAGGCCTGCAAGTGGGTTCATGTCAGCTACATTTCTTCCCTGAATGTCCTACACAGGAAAAAATGGCAAAACTCCACAGACAACACCTGGTGCTGTGGATATCTGTCATTAAAACATTTAGGTTCTCTCTGCATCTTTTCTGAAAGAGCTATTATTAAGCAACTTGCTGAATAACCCTGGTTTATTTGGTGATCTTTGGCATGCTCCAGTCTGGGTGTGAACTGATAAAGCAGACTTGTTCTTTCTGGTTCAGCTTTTTTGGCTCCCCTTGAATAGTTAGGAATACAATAAAATACTCACTGAAGGGAGTTCTCTGACTTCTGAACAAAAAGCATTTATGTAAAACATCTGAAAATGATGTGCTTGTTTCTTCAGCTCCTGCACTTACCTCCTTCACTGCTCCTGGGACTCTGCTGAGCAGCACCCTCAAGCCAGGGTGGCACACCTGGGTAGGGAGCTCTAACCAAACCCTGCTTTCCTGCTGGGCACTAAATCTCTGCAAACAAAAAAAGGATCAAAAAAGTTGGATGTACTGGAGACATCTGATAAAACTAGGAAAAAAGCAGGTTTTGAGAGATTGTTGTGGACAAAAGCTGCACAGAAGTTTTCTGGGAGATGAAGTGAAACATCAAGTTGTTTCCTGGAGGTGTTTACCTGCAGGACACAATAAAAAAGATCCTTCCCTGTGTGTTTCATCGTGCTTTGCTGCAAGCACAGCACACTGAAGCCAGGAGAACCAACTGTTCATTCCCTGCACGAAGCCTCTGGCTGCTGGAGGGGCAGCTGTGGGCCCACAGGCAATTCCAGGGAATCCTTGCCCTGCCTGAGCCCTCCAGCAAACACCAGGGCATGTGCTGGGATCAGGGTTTGTGCAGGGTCAGCTGCTTTCCTTACCTTGTCCCTAAAGGCAGAGAGCTCAGCTGTGGGATCTCAGCACCTCAGGACTGAGGTGCCGAGTCACCGAGACCACCCTTGGGGGGCTCGGGAGTCCTGGAATGTTGCCAGAAGTGTCTGATGGCTGGACTTTGATCCTACACAGGAGAGACCCCTTGTATGAGGATAGGAGGGTTTCACCGGAGTGAATGGTGAAGGGATTAGTTAATTAGAGAGTGAAACACAGGGTTTAGGATTTCTGTACAGGGGGGTTTAGAGAAGTAAGATGGAGGAATTGGGGCGTCTCCTGTCCTTCTTCTTCTTCTTCTCCTCCATCTTCTGTGGTGATGGTGGCACTTTTGGATTGGTCATTACTAAAAGTGCACTGGTCAATAAGGGTGAAAGGTATTGGGGAAAAATGATAAATATTGTATAGTAACTTTGGGTATAAAGATAGGTGACTGCCGGAGGGCAGGGAGTGTGCTCATGGCTGGCTGCTGAGCAGAGCTCTGTCGGGCCGAGAGAAAATCTTTTAGATAAACAATTAATAAACACCGAGACCGAGAAAAGAACTGAAGCCTCTTCTCGTCCTTTGAAACGCGGGCTGCCCCAAGGCCACCCCGGGCCTTTCCAGGCCACCCAAACAGCCAAAAACCGGACACTCAGCCCTGCCCACCCCTGCTGGGGAGCTGCTGGATTATCCCTGCAGTCAATCCCAGCAGCCTCGGAGCGGGAGCAGCTTAGAAAATCCTCAGGAGCACCGAGCTGCTGCTGGAACAAACCAGAGGCAGGCCTGGCAGGTGGGCTCATTGTGTTTGCTCAGCCACTTCCTCAGTATTTGCCGGACAAAAGGAGCATCAGGTGGTACAGAAAGTCCTGAACAAAGCTCCAGATGAACACAGCCATGACCAGACTTCCTCATCTGTTGCAGCTCTGGGAAGGTGAAGGGAAAGGAGAAGGCACAAAGAACAGGAGATGCATCATTTCTGCTGGTTCATGTGTAGCAGGCTACTAGACACTGCACTGGGGAAAATTCTGATTTCCCTGTGTTTCTTTTGTAGCGCTTCAGTTGCCTTCTGTTGGTGACAAAACTGTGGGGGTCAGTTCCTGCAGCTGCCCTTCTTGGTTGGTGTTTTTTGGCCAGTGCCCTTTCCTTGCTGCCAGCCGTGCATGCAGTGCTGGCTCTCAGGAAATGCCATTTTGGCCCAGCACTGAAAGCAGGCACTTGCTATGGGTGGAGGATGCTCTCACATTAGGATTTCTGCAAATTTAGGCCTCCAAATGTGTGCTTGTGGAACTTCTGTGGAAGCAGAGGCTCCTAAGCAGTGGGAGACCATTTCTAGCCAGGAGTTTGGACAAGTGGTAAATAGGTGTGGATTAATAGTACAGAAGGTCCCTGCACAGGGATTTTTTGATGTTTTTCTGCCTCACAGCTTCCCTGTGAGTGAGAAGGTGCTCCAAGTTCCTGAAAGGCTGGACTGTCCTTTCCTTATCTCTGGTGCATAAAAGCCTTGTGGTAAAGGAATGTTAATCTTGCTCTGACACCTGTAATCCTAATTCCTCTTTTTCCCTCTTTCTTTTTTCCCTCTTTCTTTTTTCCCTCTTTCTTTTTTCCCTCTTTCTTTTTTCCCTCTTTCTTTTTTCCTCTTTTATTTTACATGCATGTAATAAGATTATAGAATGATTGCAAGACTGATTCAAAGAGAATTTAGAACTTCCAACTCAAAGATCAAATTATGAATCTTCAAATTTTTTTTTGGTACTGTAATTTTCAGTGCAAACCTTCAATGAAAAGTTCAGACATAACGAAGGTTTGCTTAGATTTGGAGTTGGATAAATAGAAGGTGGTGCTCCAGCTCTGCATGTTGCTAAAAGTAAAGATTGTGATTTTTTAAAAATCAGTAATTAAGAGATAATCAGTGTTTGAAACCTGGCAGCTCACCAGGAAAAGAGCTCTCCATTCCATTCCCTGGTGATTTGCTGCACTTCAGATTTGTGTTACCAGTTTGCACTCTCTCCTTACTGGTGGAAAGTGTTTAGCATTTTCTTTCTCTTCTGCAAAAGGTTTTCTTTAGTCTGTGATATTTAATTTTCCACTCTTGCAGCATGCTGGGTTCCAGCTAGTTCCCTTGCCTTAGTGCTCATTTGTATGTCCTGTGTAAAAGATTTGCTCGTAAATAGGGAGATGGAAAGGAGTCATTAGAGGAAGGATGAAAGGCTTCTGGAATAATCCCATGGAAGAGAATGCAAAAACTTGTCTTGATTTCACTGAGGCAAGATTTTAACCAGCAAATAATAAGTGTACATTATTGTCATTGGTGTAATTATTGCAGTTTTTTGAAACTTACAGGAAATTTTTTTTCTCTCTTATTTTCTCTTGTTTTGGTGAAGGCAATGGCAGCATTCTGAAGGTGAAGGTGTGAGGGGTAATTCTGGCAGGATGAAGAGAAGAAGGATTGAAAATGGTGTCAGAAACTTAAAGCATACAAGAAGAACCAAAAGAGCCTCTTAACCAGAACAGTCATAAGCAGAAAATCGTATAAAATAATCAAGGGATTAGAATTTGAGATTAGCCTGGAGTGATTCTAGCACTGATTTGAGTCAGTGCTTGGAATGAAGCTTTGCTTTCTTTCTCAGGACTGGATTTGCCAGCACAGCTTCTTTTTGGGGCATTTTTTATCAATCCAAATGGAAGGACAGGTTCCATCTCATTCCTCAGCAGCAGTTTGGGAATGTGTGGCACTCTGTTGATGTCTCTGCAGGGCTTGGGCTGGCTGAATAATTGAAGAGGGATTGAAAATATTTGAGTGGAGTCATCAGATAAATTTTTAAATATCTTACAAGGTAACTGATGATTTTATTGTACAGCATTTTATGACTTACTCAAGCAGTGAAGATTCAGTAGGCAAGAACAAGTTGGCTCAATAAAAACAAGGATAAATGGTAAGGATCTGACTGGGGACAATGCATTTGTTCCAACTGCACTTTTGCCTCCAGTCCAGAACTAATACATAAAGCTTATGTTGAAACAAACTTGGTACTGAAATGAGTGGGGCTTTGCCATTGTTTGGAGTTATTCTGGGATGTCACCACAGGTTTTATTTGCAGATGCTGACAAGTCAGTTGTACCCACATGCACAATTATCAGCTGTAATCACGGAATTGCAAATGCTTGCCCTCGTCATTTGTCAATTAACACTTGTTTGAGAAGAACAGATTAAATTCATGGCCTTATTTCAGTCTTTATGTACATTCCAATCTAGAATAAAGGTGGTGACTCTTCTGGAGGAGTAGTGGTTTGCTGGCAAGTGCTGGGAAACTGGGAATGCAGCAAGGGTGTGCAGACTAAGGATATATTTCTTGTAAACAGGGAGAACAGAGGAGATGTAAAAGGAGGAAGTAATAAAGAGTGTGGAAATCACTGATCCTTTACAGTAAGGGGTGGAGCACAGCTGCTGGATTTTGTGGAGTTTTGTAATGAGAGCCCAAACCCTTCCAAGAGGTCCTGTCTGTTGTACCCAAGCAGAATCAGGTTTCTGTGTTTTCTGGAAAACACCCATCCCTTCTGCACTGCTCCCTTCCCCTGAGCTGCTGGCAGAGCTGCAACCCTGAGGAAAAGGCAGCTTGGCTTCCTCCCCTGAGCCTGCAGGAGCTGAGGCACTGCCTGAGTGGCAGCTTTTCATCCCAGGGAGATGAAAATATGATACTGGACTGATATTGGACTGATATTTGATGCTATTTGATTTCTGAGCAGGAAGCAAGTACATATGAGGGCTCCTCCAAGGGCCAGGTGTTGTCTGAGAGTCCTCGCAGTGCATGAACTGAGCAGCTCCAGGTCTGTCACCTGCAGCTTGGTGAAACTGTGATCCTGCTTCCTCTGTGTTCTTGCACAAAAAGCTCAGCATCACCATTGGTGTCCTTTCACACCAAATTGTCCTTCCAGCCACAATTTGTGTAAGGGTTGGGCAGGTGGAGTGAGTTTGCTGCAGTGTGTAGGCACAGGTTCTAGTTCAGTGACTGGAAATGCATTTCTGAGCAGGATGAAGGCCTGGATGTCTCACAAACATCTTTCTGAGCCTGATAAATATTTGTCCAATTAATTTGTTCAATGTCATTGCAGTAGGATGAGCTAAAACTTCACTAATATCATTTTTAGGAACATTTTTAATGACAAAAATAAATATTCTTTCCATGAAGGCTTGCCTTGCTGGGTATTCTCTTCTTTCAAAGTGGCTTATTCTTGCTTCCACTGTGTCCAGGGCTTGCTATGGGAATGTTCATCAGCTGAGCAGTTCTTCAGAGCATCATCATTTTAAAAAAGCTGAACTCATCTGGTGCTGCTTGAGCTGGTCACCCATAAAACCCAGCTGTGATTCAGCTCAGTTAACAGGAGGTGTAGCCCAGTAATGGAATATTAAGCCCTCATAGTTGAGAAATAGCCTATAATAACTTTGTCCTTTAGTATTTTTTCCAGTGTCCAGTTGGTTAATTTATGCAGGTTTGATGCTTTTTTTTCAGTTTTTGACTCATGAAAATGATTGAGCAAAAAGCTTGCAGTCAGCTCCATGCTACTTGGGCAATTTGGATGGAATTCAGCTCAGCTCAGCAGAGGTGCAGAGGCTGAAGAAGTGAATAGTTTATAATTAATGTGCACAAAGATGCCAGATTGTAGAATCTCTACAGGTAATTGTGAGATTGCTATAAAGACATCACACTTGCCTGCAGAGATTTCCCAGTCTGTGACTTCTATCCAGGTTGAAGA
Organism: Zonotrichia leucophrys gambelii; assembly: GCF_028769735.1. Lineage (NCBI taxonomy): Eukaryota > Metazoa > Chordata > Aves > Passeriformes > Passerellidae > Zonotrichia > Zonotrichia leucophrys. Next base: position 102,470,745 of record NC_088172.1, read on the forward strand.
AGAGAGAGAAATGTTTCCTTTCTGCTATTCTGTGTAATATTTTAAATTGAATTTTGAGTAAGAAGTTGAAGAAGATTCTGTTGCAGAAAGATCAGCCAGAACTCAAAGAAAACTAGATAATAATATTGATATTGATCTGCATTCCCAGTGGAATCCTGGCTTCCAGAGGTTGCATTTTGGATGCCTCCCAGTCAGCTGGGACTGAGAACAGCACCTCTCCTCTGAATTTCTGTGGCTGGGTCCTTCTTGCCCAACTCCCTTACTTTGGTTTGGTCTCTACTGGAACAACTGTAATTTTCCCTTCTCAGCACAGATTCTACTTGTAATCAAGTGGCAATGATCTCTTTTCTATCACCTCTTCTCTCTCTTTTTTTGTCTAATTGTTGGTATTGAGAAGGAAAGGAGGGGAAATCTGAGTGTTCTCCAGTGGCCATCACCATCCCTTTGGCTGTTCCTCTGGTGCAAACCTCTCTCCTTCAGTCCATGGAATTCTCACCTCATTTATGACTCTCCCACTTGTTATGTCTTGTTGTGCATTTTTACATTTAAATTGGGCATTCTTTGAGGCACAGGTTGTGAATAGACTTGTACTGTGCAGGGCTTTAAAAAAGGGGGAAAATTACAAATGAATGAGAGGACTGTAGAGTTTCTAACCTTCTTCTAATTCCAAACAGTAAGCACAGGAAATAAAGAAAGGAAAAAATACCCTACTTTAACCTACTTTAATACTCTTTTTGTGAGCAGCAAAGGAGGCTATAAAAGCCTCAGATTAATTTACTCAGTTCTGGTGTGGAGCTTTCATTGTAAGAGATTTGTTTTTGCCAACACTAAGTGATCCAAAGAATTTGAAGGATGAGGAACAAACCTTTAGTGTCTTTTGCTGTGAAAAATCTTTAATGTGCTTTAGAAGGGAACTAAAGCCCACTATTTGTTTCCCTTTGTCTTTTGCAAGTGAAAGGATGTTTTGTAGCAAATTCTTGAAAAATCCATGCAAAAAAAAAGGTCTCCCTGAGATGTGACTCACTGTGACTGCCTGTACAGTATAAACAAATGAGAAGCAGCTTGTGTCCTTGCTAAGCAGATTATCAGGAGAGGTTGAAAAGGTTCTTTCTAGAGAACAACTCATTCTCGTCATTTTTTGTAATGCTCATGGAGCACAAGGGAAGGGGAAATGAACACCCAGAGCCACATTTTCCCCTCACCACACCCTGCAGCACCAGAGCAATCAGCTTGTATTTAGAGAAAGAAATTTCGGGTATGGAACATCTCAGTTTCCCTGTGATTTCTGTGTGTTTCTTGTGCTCAGCCCATGGAGCTGTGCTGCACCCTCTGCATGCTCCCTTTAACACAGCCAGCAATAATCCTGGTAGGGTGAGAAAATTGATAAATATATGAGGGGAAAACTCTCCTAAATACAGAAACTTTGCTGCTGTTACTGAGAGCTCTGCCCTGGCTGCTGGGATTGAGGGTTTGACTCTCCCTGTTTCAAACAAGACCTGCAGAACACCCTTGTTAAATGATGTGCTCTGCTCTGCCAATTAATGAGTGTAGTCAGCCAAATTCCGTGTTCAAGGGAATGAAAATTTGCACTGCAAACTCTGCTGCTGTGTTTCCAGACAATGAAATTAACCATTGTGTGGCTCTGGAAAACCCTGTAATGAGCAGGAGACCAATCTGTTGCTGCATCCCTTTGATGTAAGGAACAAAAAATGGGCTGTGTGTGCTGATTCACTCCTGAGCACAAAGAGTAACTCCATCCTCAGGCTCTGAAACTTTCTGAGTTTCTAACTAACTGTTTTAGAGTTAATTACTCCTGTTAATATTTGCCACTGGTGCCCTGAGGGGATGTTGCATTAGAAAAATCACCATCCTAAAAGTGCACAAGGCAACACATTTGTGTGTATTTAACCAGGAGCTGGCTTTGGTATCTTTCCTATCCCTATATTTTGGTTTATGTTGTTCTTCTGTCATTTCCCTCCCATGTACCTCTGACAACGAGGAAAATAAAACTTCCACAGGGCTTCTGTGGTGCCCTGACTGTTATTTCCCAATGATCTACAACAATGGTTATTCAGTAACAGCTGGGCCATGTCTTCTTTAGACAAAGCCACTGTGGGGCTGAAACCTCCCATTGCTGGAGCATAACTGTTTCCCTGGAAACGGTTAACTAGCACGTGTTTTATTGTTTCCAACTGCTTTCCTGGGGTATTTGCAGGTGGTAGAAGATGCTTTCTTAAAGAGGGGTCATAACCTCGTGAACTTTCAGATGTTGCAACAAATTGGGGGACAAAACCATTTTTTTTTTCTTTCAAATGGATTAAGTAAATCTGATTATCCAGCCTTTGCGAGACAGACGTAACTCGCAGTTTGATTTTTAGCATTTTATCCAGATGCTGATACAAGCATTTCTGCTGTCAAAATTGTGGCTTGGGAATGGGAATCCAGACCCCATTCCAATAAGATTTCAAATCAAACCAGTGAGAACATGCAGACATGAAGATTACTGTGACTTTCTTTTGTCCTGGGTTTTTGTCAGCTGTGGTTTCTTTGCCTGGATGTATTTCTGGTGGATTTGATATTTCAGGGATTTATCTTAAAAATGCACTTGGAACTACCAGAATTTTTAGATTGATAGATCTCAGTATTAATACAAAATTATCTGTGAATCTGGAAAGGATGGTAACCATGGAAAAATAACTTGCTTGGTATTTTAAGTTGAGAAATATGAAAGTATACCTACAATGCAGACACACATGCATTTATGTGTGTCAGTACATAGGGAAGCAGAATTTCATCAGCAGGAATTACATCTCCATTTTTTACTATACTAAAATTAAATGTGCCTTACAGATGTATATATTGAATTTATAAACATTTTTCTGTGGTACACAGGAATGTTTGAGCTAGGGTGGTTTGCTAAGGGGAGACAGTCCCAGGACAAAAGAGGGGCAAGTAAAATGTGACACAGAGTAAAAATATGGTTAGATTTAAATAAATTTAGCAAAATCCATTCCTAATCGAGTGGGATGAAGAGAGAGCTCCCTCTCCTGTCTGTTTGATAAAATTTATAGTGGCTGTTTGTATGTTTACTTTGAGGTATAAATAAAGATAATGTTTCAGTGACATGCTGGGAAGCTTGTAATAAAAGGTTTCATCTTTCTGGAAAGAGTGAGGAGGCAGTTAAAGCTGATCTATCCTTTTTTTGAGGCATTCTGAAGCTCTTCTAGTGTGAAGTCTTGTTTTAAACAAGGTGCTGGCTGTGTAACCTGATTTTACAGTGTGCTCTGAACTAGGCACACAACAAAGCTCCCCAAGTGTGGATGAGAAACTCTCCCAGTTTTCCTGAAATTAACTCTCAGCCCAGTGGCAGGTTCAAGCCCTCAGGATTGTGGTTAATAATTATTTTTTTATTTTTTGTTATCTGGAGAACAATGCAAGTATTCAGGGCCTTCCTTCATGGAATTTGAGATTGGGTTTTCTCAAAGGTACAGCCCTGGTAGGTGTTGCTGGGCTGGCCCATCTGCTGCCTTTGTTACAGAGCACATACCTCATTTGTAGCTTAGATACCCCTGGGCCTGAGCTGGATCCCAGGCAGATGTGGAGAGGGTGAGGACAAAGTTTCTGCCCCTCACAGCTGAGCTTTTCCCAAAGATTTGCAACAGATCCAAGCCAGGAAGAATTAAAGGCTACTGATGACTGAGTTATGTCATCAGAAGAAAGCAAATAATTCATATCATGGCTGAAATGCACCTGTGAATATCACTGTGCATCTTCTAAGAGTGATTTTGCAGATTGTAAAGTTTTTTTTTCTGAGAAATGGGCATTCCTGTATGGATCAGTGACCAGTGTGACTTTGTTGCAAACTCATTTTATATGGAAGCTTAATGCAAGTTGCCTCCTGAATTTGTCCATCAGTGCTTTGCTTCTCTTCCCTCTGTGCCATCACTGCTGCAGCTTCTGATGTTTATGAGCTGCTCAGTCCCCTGGCAGCCAGGATCCTCATCAGTTAGCCATGGATGCAGGCAGGGGTTTAACCCAAGGGTCAGGCTGCTGAGGGAGCACAGGACAGGACAGTGTGTCCCTGCCCTGAGCCCTGGCTGGCAGAGCCCCTCTCTGGGCCCTGCCTTGGAACAGCAGAAAGAGCAGGAAATGGCTCCTGGGCCTGGCATGTGCCACATCCCAAGGGATTTTTAGCAGCACCTGGAGGAGATTTGCTGGGAGCTGTGGGAGCTCAGTACCTGTCTGCCCTGAGCCCAGGTGACAAGGACAAGTGTCTGTTCCCTGACATGGCTGGGTGGGGCTGGTTTGTGCTGAGCAGGGGTGTGGGAATGCCACCTTCTGCAGGGATACATCGTGGGTGAGAACGCTGCTCGTTTTTCACACGTGTTTCAGAACTGTACTGATGGATGGCTTCCTTTGCTTGGCTCATGGCTGACTGCATGAAAGTGAAATCAGACTCAGCTTTTGCACACATCCATTTCCTGTTGTGAGCTCTACATGATCTGTTAGAGGATGCTTGGGTTGGGGAAGGGAAACTGAGCTGAGGCAAGAAAAGGAGGGAGAAAAGCAACAGGTTGTACACTCAGCCTATTCCCCCTCTGTTTTTGGAAGGGGAACAGCCTTAAATAAATTAGCCACATTTCAGGCCAGAATGTCAAAGAAGAATGAAAGCATTATCCTAAATTTTTAACCCCCAAACCAGGTAAAACCTTTCTGATACACAGCCTGCCTCATGCATGCCCTGAACTATATTCTTCAGGAGCCTCACACTGGTTATGGCTTTTCCTTGAGATTGATGTGATATCGAATAATAAATGATTATTTTATAGTTTTTGCCCACATGGTGGTTCTGCAGGAGGTTTTCTGGCAGCAGAGTAACTCAGGATAATCATCTGTGTGCAGTCACCCCCCTCTGCTGCTCTGCAAAGCAGCACTGATTCCTCCCTCTGCCCTCCTTGGTACCAAGTTTTAGTTTTAAGTCTGTTGTAAAGGAGCTTGGATTCCAGACACAGCAATGAGCCCACATTGAATTAATTATATTCTATGAACTTCAGAACTCAGTTAAGTCATTTCATTTTTCATAGTTCTGAACAAAAAGCAAACGAGGCAATGACAGAGGCTTGAGTGTTGGCAATAATAAGATTGTATTTTGCTGTATAATTACTATCTCATTAATTCTAACTGTTGAAGAGCAGCTGCTGACTGTTGGTACCAATTTACTTTATGACTAAACCAATGGTCTTGTTCAACAAATGAATTGACATTATTTTCAGGAAGAAAGCATTAGGAATATTTACAGAGCTATAGCAGTGATTAACAACAGGAGTTATTTACCAGCTCCCCCCACCCTGAATTGAAAAGTCCATACTCACCAGAGAACATGGCCACAAGCTGTTCACCTTTCAGCTGTGTTTCTGCAGGCTCCAGTGCTGCTCACCAACATTTGCAGTCCCTTCATTCTCCCTGTGCTGGGCTGGATGCTGCCTGATGGGAGCTCGATCTCACAAAATCACTTACAAACAAAAGCCTGGTGAGCTCTGCCTTTGCTCCCAGTTTGCCACAATTACTTTGCTCCAGCGATTCCTCAGGCTGGGCCAGTAACTGAGAGCAGATGAATTTGTCACTGAGTGCACAGGGAGGCGAGGGGAGAGGAGGAAGAGTTCTCTCCCTGCTCTCAAATCCCCTGTGAGCTCCCCAAAGCGCGGCGCTGCCACCGCTCCCTCAGCCGGGCCTGCCCCGCTCCCGCCATGGCTCCCTCCTCCAGCACTGAAGCATCTGCTCCTCCACAAGTTTCAGAAGCACCACAGAGATAGCTGAGAATTACAAGGAAAAGACAAGTTTTCTATAGGAAACAGCCTGGCAGTGCACACTTTGTTATTCACTTGATAAGCAGAGTCTTTTTGACAGTCCTAACCTTCTAAACTATAGGTCCTGCTGAGCCCAGCATGAGTCAAACGCTGGGTACCATCTGTCAGAGCTTTAGTGAGGGGCTTTTTTCCCCCCTCTCTCCTCTTTTGCCACAATCTGCTAAGAGGGGTGTGGAATAGAAGTTGCTTTCCTACCCTTAAATGAGAAAGTGGGGAAATTCAATCAGAAGCATTAAAGAAATCCTGCTGTTTGCAAAAAACTCGGGAGGCACTGGGCAGGAGAACAGATTATTCTGTGTTCCTGAAGTTTTTAAAAACAAGTATATAACATGTACGCCTTGGTAAGAGGGGAGAAAATGTGAGCCCCCAAACTGAGCAGATGATTTTAAAAATGAGTTTATGTGAACTGTGGTATTAACAGGAGTTTTGAAGTGATGCACAGTTCAGAAGTTTCAGCTGTTTTTCCTAAAGGAACACTTTGAAAGGATACTCCAAATTTCCCATTGATGGACATTTAATAAGAGGAGCTGCCAGAGAAGAAATGCCCCCCTGCTGCATTGGAAAAGAATTACCAAAGGGACATTTTTATGTCTCATTAGTTTATATTCAGCCCTAAATTAGCACCTGTTCTGAACTCTGTCCAAGTTTGCTGGGACTTTAGAGACACAAATGAGTTTTTCTCTTTGCTATCAGAGGGGTTTGGAATTATTGCCACACAGGTGGAAATGAGAAAATAACAAATGCAGTGTCCTGATTTTCCAGGATTTCCTGATTTCCCTGACGTCCAGGGCTGTGTGGGATGATGTATCTGCAGTCACCTGTGTTGCTTTGCAAGGTGCAGCCAGGTTTTGCCTTCTCCTGCCTGCACAAGTGGCTGTTTGAGAAGCAAGTCCCTAAGAACCACAGCAGTTATTAATGCTTGGAATGAAGAATTGGAAAATTCTTTCAAATCAGGGATTTTAGTCATGCACCATCCTGTGTTTTGCAGGGTAGTGTGGGACTGAGCTCTTTTGTGTTAGTGCAGTGTCAGCAGGGTTGGCTCCACACCATAACACAGCCCTGGGTGTCACAGCAACTCCTTGGGAAACATTTAGTGCCTTTCTTGTCTTTTCTCCCTCAGCTTCATAAACTGGAGGAAATGTTTAGCCTTTACAACTGGGTTTGTGATTCCACCTGGACATTTGTGTCAGCAGTGCTCAGTTTTCACTTGAAATGATTGTAATCAGGATATAATTATACATGAAGTTTTGTTTGAGGTCTGAATTCTAGAATGCAGAAATTCTTAAGTATCTTTACCAACACACTTAGGTCTCCTTTTACTCTATCACATTCTACCTCTGCTGAGTTGCATCACCTAATTTCAATTTGTGTTAATTTAGCAGAAGAGATCTGTGGCTAACTGTTAGCACAGATTGAGAAAGTTCCAATGCAATTTTATTGTTTCTTTTTGTCACAGCAATCCATATTGCCATTATGAAAGGTCAGCAGTGTGATTTTAATGAGCAATTCTGGTCCCCTTGCAATTTTATACGCCTGCAATTTTGCTTAATACATGCAAGCAAAAGAATTGGAAAATTCTTTTGTGCTGGTAACACAGGTGAGGAGGGAATCAGTGAGATTGAGAACCTGGTGTTTTCTTTGTCTCTTCTTTTGAGCAGAAATGTTAAAGTGTCCAATTTGGGTGGTTACAAAAGTTGTGGTTGTGGCAGAAGCAATTTGCATGGAGAAATGACTCCAAAGGCTTCTGTGTGGGCAGTTGTACCCGAGGTTGTTGTCTTTGGGTTTGAACGCAGGATTTGAACAAAAGATGATGCAGTGACTGTACATACAATTGCCTCCTAATATAGGGACAGTGCATATTTGTCCAGATTCCCTTTCCATTCTCCCTGCCTGTGTTTGCTGTGGCAATGGGCAGGGTGAGAGCAGAGCTGAGCTCTTTGTGCCTGGTGCAGGGAGCGCTGCTTGGTGGGAACTTCCCTTCCTGAGGGGCTTCAGGCTGTGCAGGCAGGGTGCAAGGGAGGCAGAAATGATGGAAAGAAAGAGAACCAAAAAACCAAAACTGTCCAGTGAAAGCTGATATTTTAAATTGCTGTCTCACTAATAATCTGTATTTTTTGCAGGCAGTGTAAAGGGTTTCTCACTGTGTTGCTGCCATACAGGGTGTTTCTGTGACCCCTTATTCTGTTCAATATCCTACTGAGCAGCATTTAAATCCACGTGCTTCTTTTGGGGATGAATATCTTTGATTTACTGCTAGATTCTGGATTGTGGGTCTGTGGGATGAATATCTTTGATTCACTGCTAGATTCTGGATTGTGGGTCTGTGGGATGAATATCTTTGATTCACTGCTAGATTCTGGATTGTGGGTCTGTGGGATGAATATCTTTGATTTACTGCTAGATTCTGGATTGTGGGTCTGTGGGATGAATATCTTTGATTCACTGCTAGATTCTGGATTGTGGGTCTGTGGGATGAATATCTTTGATTCACTGCTAGATTCTGGATTGTGGGTCTGTTCCAGAAGGAGCTTGCCTGTGTTAGTGTCCTGGGGTGACGTTATGATTCTTGTATCCCCATTCATCTGTTCTGTGCCTTTCAGACTGGCTTTGAAGAGTGGAAGTTTTGTTTGGGTTTCTCTTATCAGGGACACAGAGACGGGCAGTACATAGGGGTGTTTTCACTTCTTGCTTTCAGCTTGCTGCTTTGCTTGCTCTCTTTTTCTGCTCTCTCTTCTGCTCTGCTTTGGCCTCTGCTTATTAGCTAGTTTAACCAAACCGTCCACATTGCTTCCTGGACTGCTTCTCCTCTCCTGTTTCTGTGACCATCTCTAACCTGCTCCGGACTGGGACCCGGGAACACCGAAGGTTCGGCTGCAGCAGCTGCCCCAGCGCTGGAGGGACTGAGAACAGAGCAACCACCCCCGAAAGAGACTTTCTGATTTTGTCATCTTTCTCAGAGCGGTGTCATCTGGTATTGTTCATTTTGTGTGCTGGGGGGTGCTGGGCCTGAAACAAACAGGTTCTTTCCACCTGTCTCCAAGGAATTTTTTTTTTCCCGAACCGGTTGGGGGGAGGGGCCGTGTGGGTTTCGCTTTCTGGAGGGGTCCTCCTTTACAGATTCTTTAACAAATTTGCCCTCCGCAATTCAGTTAACATGCCCTAAGCGCAGTCACCCCCTTCAGGGCGCAATCCCTCGCAGGTACATCCCCGCTTCCAGGGGAGCACATCCCTCGCAGGTACATCCCCGCTTCCAGGGGAGCACATCCCTCGCAGGTACATCCCCGCTTCCAGGGGAGCACATCCCTCGCAGGTACATCCCCGCTTCCAGGGGAGCACAGCCCGCAGGTACATCCCTGCTTCCAGGGGAGCAGAGCTCGCAGGTACATCCCTGCTTCCAGGGGAGCACCAGGGACATTTAATAAGAAGAATTTGTTCTTCTGGCAGAGAAGCAATGCTGCTCTGCCCCACATGCTCCACAAAGAGCCCAAACAGGAGCACCTGCTCCGAGCCCGCTCCTGCTGGGCTCTGCTGTTCGCGTCTGCGCCGCTGGGGTCCCGCGAGGGCAGCGGCGCTGTTTAATGGAACAAGGAAAGCTGCGAGTGCATCAGATGTGCGCTTTCACAGCAGTTGTCTCTCTCTTCTTGAAAAGATCACAGTTGTGAGGTCAAATCGCATCCTTTGGATATAATTAATAAAACTGCGCGAGAATTAGTTGCACTTCATCTTGCCAGGCTCCATGTGTGAATCTGAAGGGCTTTTGTGGTTAAACTGCTGGACTTTGTGGATTTCACATTATTCAATTTGTAACAAATTGTGAGAGGGCTTTGAAGCATTTAGACAGTGCAGCAGTCACTCCAGGGTATCTGGTACTTTATGGATATTTAGGAAGTGCCATGGACTTTAATAAAATAACATTTATGTTCCATCAGCGTCACTGCTGGTGATGCTGATATGAATTAAGTGCTGCTTATTTTCCTCTCTTTAATTTAAAATAGTTATTTAAATCAGGGCCTTGAGTTGGTAAAAAGGAGGATGTTCAGAACACAGAATAATTTTATTCTGTGTTGTATCTCGGGTGATACAAATACTATCATGTCTAACATTACATCTGAACTAACTAAAAATGAGCAAATAGACAGGAGTTTTACACCAGCTTATTCTCTCCTTTGTTACATGAAAAAACTTTCTACACCCTTTTGCTTCATAAATTTACTGGCTGAAATGACTGGTTTGATATAGCCCCATTTAGTGGGTATTATTTATTACTATTATATTAGAATTGTGGGAGACTCTTAGGCTTCTCTTTAAATTTTAAATACTGTAGGAAAACCTAAGTCAGTCCTGATCCCAGAGCCATTAATTCAAGAGGCATAACTGCCATTAATTTAGTGAGCCCTGAGGCTTTGTGCTATAGATATCAAGTGATGTTTTTAGAAACTGCAGAGTGAAAATATATTTTCAGGAAAAAACCACAAATGTGCCTTCCTCTTTTCAAAGCTAAAATTGCACCTCAACATTGCCACGAGTTTTGTGTAAATATAAACGTTTCTGAAGTACACTGCAAAATAAGGGGCATCTTTTTCATTTATAAAAGTCATTGAATGAGTAGTTAACAGCACCTTAAAATTTGCTGCCAGAGTAAAATATGTTTTCATGGCATGTGCACAGCACAGATGTTTGTCATGTAGTGTCTTGTGGTACTTATATCCCTAAGCCCCACGTGCTTGATGGGATTCCTGTGCATTTTTCATGCTGGCTGACATAAAACTGCTGTTGGAGGCACGGGGTGATTACATTTGCATATGACTGGGGGAATTTACACTGATATTTGACTTTCAGTCTTATGCAAATTGCTGGCATCCAATTTGACAGAAGTAAAATTCCTGACCTTTGAAATGTTCATTTTCAAGTGTCCAATGGGATCATGATAGGCATTGCTGTCTGTGTTTTATATTTAACACTTTGGAATGGTTGGAGTTCTCAGTTCCTTCCCATGGATACTGGCAGATATTTTCCACTGCATATTAGAGTTGCTGATTTGTGAGAGCATTTGTACAATTTTTGATGCTTTCTCTTCCATGAGTAGCTTAGCCTCTCTTTGTAAATGTCCCTAATTAAATAATACTGAGATGATTTTATTTGCATATAACTTTCAATCTTGTGATCTGCACTGGAGGGGTTTCAAAAATTGAATGAATTTGGCAAGGGATTTCTTCAAATGGTCCCCTCCCAAGAGCCTGAAATTCTTCCTAATAGTCTAAAAATAAGCAGAAAACGGGAGCCCATTCTGCCTCACTGCTAAATGAGGGACTGCAGTCATTCCAAATGCAGTTTCAGTGACAAACCTGTCCCTTACACACTCCCTGCTGCAATTTAGGGATAAGATGGAACGAGAGGCTGTATGTGTCTGACAATATTTAATAAAAACACAGTTAATAGAGCTGAATCCTTCCAGAACTTTTTGTTTCAACAATCTCTGCTGCCCAGTTTTAGTTCTGTGAGCATCAATTTGCTGTTGGGAACCCTGTTACCTGCGGGAACACAGGATGTGCCCCAGCAAAACAACAGGAGCCAGTTAATAACACTTCAAGGTTGACCTGCCCTTTATCCCAGAATTCGTTCTGTACGTCTTTCTATTGATCTGATTCATGCAGCTTTTTGTCACTTGGGAATTAACAATTCAATGTTTTATTTGACCATTTATCTCTTTAGCAAAATTGTTGCAATCTCTTTGACCTTTTGCAATGTTTATGACAAGGTGTTTGCAGTTAATTGCACTCGTAAAAAAGTAAAGCTCAGACCCGCTCTAATGTGTGCAAGGAGCCAACCAATATTCCTTACAAAACCATTCTGAGCTCAGATGTGAGCATTTAGTTTGTTTTCAGTATTATTCTTATTAAAAGAAATAAAATCTCACTTCAGGCACTCCACTGAATTGTTAATCTGGTATAAATCTTATCCTGCCAGTGGAATTCATGTGGTGCCCCCAATTTCCTCAGCTGCTGCACTGAAAATTGCTAATCTGGAAATGACTGCCCTCACAAAGCCTTACAATTATTTAGTAAGGAACTGGGAAAAAATTACCTCAGTGCCACTGTGGTGTGAAATTTCACAAAACAGGACCAAACTCTCACTAATACCAACACTCTGTAAATCAAACCAGTCACTGAGAACCCTTGAATTATTCCCTTAACTAGTGAAATATTTTGCTGTCTGGTCATGAGTGAGTGTGAAAAATGCATGTATTTTATGATTGGCTTTTCACAAATATTAAAATGAATATTATATGTGTTGTGTTAGAAAGTTAGGCTGTATATTAATTCTCTTAAGTAGTGTGTTAAATATAGATTTAGGTTATAGCATAATGTGTAAATAGAAACTGTGCTGTGTAGGATACTTTTTTTAAAGAAAGGACTGAGACAGCAGCCACAGGACACCTGAATCTTTCAGAGAAAATGAATTTTTTGCCCTCTTAGCAGAAGAAATGAACTTCTTCCTGCCTCGAAGGCGCTGTCAGGATTCAGAGGAAGAAGCTGACACTGCCCAGACAGAATCCTGTGTTTGAATGGAATTTATGCATCATGGATGAGGTGTGTGAATATGCAACAGGCTGTTGCTTTTAAGGGTTAATCCTCTGTTAACGTGGGTCCTTTTTTGGGCTTATTTTGCCCAGAAAAAAGTATACCCAGACTGTCTGTGACTCTTTGTTTCTATTGTCTCATATTTTCCTAATTCAAATTGTCCATATTATTATTACTCTAATGATATTACTATTTTTATAACCATTTTATTACTGTTAAACTTTTAAAATTTTAAAAACAAATGATTGGCATTTTTCACAGTGAGTAACTCCCCAAATCTGTTCTTTCCCTGTGAGTGCCACTGCTGTGCCCTTATCAGAGTCCAGAGCAGGTTTGCTGCTTTTCCAGCTGTGCCTTTCCCAGAGCTCTGAGCATTTCCCTGGCATTTCCAAGGCCTCTCCTGAAGCGATAAGGCCCGAGGTGCTTGCTTTATTCACATCTGCTGCTTTCCTGGAGGTCAATCAAACACTTCTGCATTCAAGGAGTAATGGGCTCTTACAAAGGAAAACAATTATTTCACTTGAGATCTATTGATCTGGTTTCTGTGGTTCATGTGGTGTTTTGGGTGCAGAACAGTTGCTTGAAACAATTTGAGATCAATTCAAGTGTAACTGAATCAATAGATAACCATAACTGAAATGCAGCTCTTGGTTTTTATAAGAATAGAGTTTTTGCTTCTGACAGTAAAATGAGAATGCTAAGAGTGAGCAAAGCAGTTGGAATTGGAAGCTCTTGTGTATTAGTGACAAATAACTTTTAGTAGAATTCATCCATATTTCAGTCTAAAGGAAGGCTTGGACATGAACAGCAGCATGAAAGCAGAGATTTGTTATTTTAAATGTAATTTTTATAAATGTTTTCTAAAGAGTTGGGAAGAGGTAATTTCTGCTCTGAGTATCAAACCATCCAAAGATAAATTTATAAAGCTTATGATAGTGTTTAGAATATTGTCACCATTATATAATTTTCCTTCAAGGAGTAAAATTTACATTTTTAAAGGACCTTACTTTCACAATAAATACTGGTGCTAGAAATTGGTGATTTTATAACTACTTCTCCTTTCTATATTGCCCAGAGAGTTTGGTTTTATTTTATTCATTTTTCTGTTTGCTCCAGTTCTTTTTTCTGTTGAGAGTTTATTCAGGCAGAAAATTTCTGACCATTCAAAGGAAGTTTGGAAACAATGGATGGGGAAAGGCAATCGGGGTATCAGAAGATGTATTTTGACATTAACTCTTTGTCTGCTGCTGCAGCACAGCCTGGCAACTAAATTAATGGAACAGGGGAAGCTTTTGTTAAAGCAGTTATTAAATACAATCTCTTCATCCTGCGCATGTTTGGGAAATCTTTAAATCTGTAAAATGTTCAGTGCTGGTAGAAATCTGATGGACACAAAAATAGGCAAGGTTCTTTCCATCTCTGTGGAATCTGCAAATTACTTTTTCTGCAGGGATAGGAACATTTTGGGATCCACAGGATAAAGATCATAACTAATTTCCTGATGCTTCTATTTTTGTGGGCAAGGGCAGCGACTGTAGCACAGTAATTCCTAGTTAGTAATGAATAAAAAGCAGCAGGCAAAAAGTATAAAAGTCCTTTTATGCCTTTCTGAAATTTATTTCAATTGAGAAATTTATTTCAGTTGTTCTCTTGCATTTTGCTAGTTTGCTTTCTTAAAATAATGATTTGACAAATGGTTGATAGTGGATATTAGCACAAATCTGCCCCCATTACAAATATACATAACAAGAGATTTCCACAAAGCACCATTAAAATTGTAGTGCAGTTCAAGCAGCTTTTGAATGCTCAGTTGTCCCTGGAAAGGGCATTTTGGGTGTGTGTGGTGCTGAAATGTTCAGATAAACCTGGGCAGAAATACTTAAAGCACAAAGAGCTGAGCTGGATTCAGCCCTCTGAGTCTGGGTGGTGTGAACTGCCCTGAGCAAATTCAGTGAGACACTTCAGATACTCCAACATGGATTTAGTTGTTAGGGCTTGTCTAAAATTACTGATTCCAGCAGAATATTCTAATAGCACTAGCAGCAAGAAAAAACTCTATAATAAATACTTGTTTTAGAGTCTTCTGCATCTTTAGACTGGTGACTGTCTGCTTAAACAGAGAATTTGGTCTTTTTAAAAACCTCTCTTTGCAGGTGTTGTGCAGCAGCCAGGGAAGGCTTTTTACTCTTGTGCCCCAAAATTAGAGGGTGTGAGTGCACAGTCTAACTATCACTGCAGGAGTTGATGCATCAGGTGATGCAACCTGCATGAGATTGAAAGAAGTTTTTATAATGGCACAAAGAGGTTAAAACTTAGTTGATTTTAAAATTGGAAATTGCAAACCAAGCTCAGCCTTTCTGCTGCACTGGATGAAGATGGAGGTGAATCACATTTATGATTTGCTGCTCAAATTTCTGTTGCTGAGGAACATCACCCTGTCCAAGCTGTTGGTGCTGTCTTTCCCAGAAGGGTCAGTGGGAACAGCAGACAGAACTTTTGGGTTTTTTCCAGAGCAGACACTGTTCAAAGCCTCTGTCAGAGTCCAGCATTGCAGACTGACCAGCTCCAGTCACTTTTACATCAGAGCTGCTGCTGGGCTATTGGAGAGCTCAGGAGCTCATGGGTGCACAGTGCTCAGAAACCAGCCCTCAGCATCCTGCAGCTCACAGCCCAACCTGCCTGTGCAGGGATCTCCTGAATTTGGGAATTTGGGGCTAACCCTCGTTCATCTCTTACCTCTGGGCTGCTCTCTGGACACTCCTCAGGCGCTGCAGCGCAGGACGGAGCCGAGCTCTGCACGTGGGGCTGTCCCAGAACCTGCCTGGCTGTGCCTCTCTCTGTGCAGACCTTCAGCCCTATCTCTAGGGAACAGAGCTTCCCCATTAGGGCTCCTAATCTGAGGGGTTGTTTTGGAAAAGGGAATTGGAGTTAATGTTCAACCTCCTTTTTTTTTTTTTTCTTTTTTTTCCCTTCCACCTTTCTTCATTTGAATGTTGAAGTTAAAACCGGCTGTCCTCAGAGCTAAATTACTGTGAGGTAAATAATGCTGAGGAGAAAATGTAATGTTTGTTGGTGATTCTCATTTAACACACCGAGTGGAATATCACAATTCATTTAGGTAACAGACTGCTGCAGAGACTAATTAGAAACTGTGAAAGTCAGGAATCATAAGGAGTAGTGAATCTTCTAATTAGCTGGGCTCTAAAAGCTGACAGGAAATCAAGATGCAGAGGGTCCCCGCATGGAAGGGAGGACTTGTCACAGATAAATGCTGTGCCAGGGATTGCTTTTCCCTCATGTGACATCCAAAGAAACACTGATCCCACAGCCCACTTCCTCCTGCCCTTATGGCACAAGGGGCGAAGTGGAAAAGGTGATTTAGAGTAACTCTGGTGTCTGTTTTTTAGGAGAGAGTTACCCAGGCTGGACATCCCAGCTCCCACCTGGCTTATGGGACAGGCCTGAAGGGATGAGGTGGGATTGATGTTTATCCTCTTGCCTGTCTTACCATGACATGGGAAATTAGGCAAAATTGTGCACTTTTGAGATAAAGTGGACTTGCCAGCTTGTAGTACTCGCACATTTCCCAGTTTTATCATTTGGGAAACCTCTTTACCTTTCCTTTGTGACACTTGGGGTGCTGCAGGTTTTCTGCCAGCTCCAGGATAGGTTTCCTAGTGGTTTTTTCCCCCCTGTGCTATTTGTGATCACCTGCAAAGGTGTGTGCAGGTGGAAATGTGTTTTTCTGGTTCAGAACTCTGATATCTAAAATGTCTCTTTTGCTTCAAGCATCATTAATTGCACTTTTTAAAAGCCCAGATTAAAAACATCAGTTTTTCTACACTACAGGTGGAAAATATTTATCTTTGTATGGCTAATCCTGAGAGCAGGAATGCTGAGAAAACTGAAGGAAATGGATAAACCATCAGGAAACAGCTTCAATATTTTTGGGTTTCCAATTGTTCTCTTCACATAAACCCCATATAATTTTGGAGCTCCATGAGTACAGAGTGACCAAGGCAGGCTGAACTTTGGAGATGTGGGCATGATTTTGAATGGTGGTTTTCAGAGTGTTTTACAGTGTCTGTTCATTGCAAAACTAAAGGAATCCAAGAGGAAGATTCCAAAGCAGCCAAATTCCTGTGCAGTTGGACTTCTGCAAGTCTGTGCCATTTTCAGTCAGGGTTTGTAAATGCAAAGTGCATCCAAAGGACCATTTACAAATCATTAGTAACTGGGGTACCCTACCAGAGATTTACTCAAGTAAAAATAAGCTAAAATTTATATTTTAGTCCTAGGGTTTGTTATTTTGGGCTTTTAAATCTATAAAAATGCTTGATAGGTGTGTCAGTGTGTCATGTCACTGTGGCTTTTAATGATTCAACAGCAATCAGAAAGCCTGCATTTGGCCCTAAGAATGAAATTGGATAAACTATATTCTAAATATGATGGAAAACAGTGGATAAATGTTTCTAAATGTTTCTCTGCCAGTATCAGCACTTTGTGGCTCTTGTCATTGTTTACAAGTCCTAAAGAAGCAGGTGAGTCCAGGGCAGCTGTCTGAATTTCCTTGGGGCTTCCTTGGATCTTTTAGTCTCACCCTGGATGTTTTTGAGTTCTCCTGAAAGCCCAATTTTCCCAGAACAGATGGGACAGAAGGACTTCTGCTATTACACTGGTTCCACTCTTGGCAGTGGGTGAAACTGGATCCAAGGTCCCTTCCAGCCCAAATCATTCCCTGATGCTGTGGTTCAGGTAGGAGCAGTGTGGTGTCAGTGGCCCCTGGACATTGGAGAATCTTAATTAATTTAGTGATATGTGAGATTGAAAGTTCAGAACAAACTGTAACTGTGTCATTGCTGTATAGGGTCATTTCATAATGAAATTGGGATTGAGAGCCTTTAAAGCAGCTTTTCCTAGCACAGAGTGTTTGATTCCCTTACATGTTGCAGATGGAAGTTACACCTGACACTGTAACCCTTAAACTGCTCTATTTGGAGCTCTTTCTTAGGGAGTGGTCCCATGATGCCCTTACCCTAAATTTAGTCTTGTCTGCAATGCTGGGTAACAGAATTTCTGTTTGGGAATTGGTATTTGAGCTCTGAGACAACAGTGCTGTCCCTGGGAAAAGGGAAACTTGTGAGCAGACAGATCTGCCCTGTTCATTAGGATAATTTTCTGTATTGCAGATTGACTAATTTCTGTAATCTTTCCCTAGTTATAACACTCTGGTTCAATTTCTGAAGTTCTAGTATTTTATATGCCAGCTTTTAAAAATTCAGCTGTGGATTTCACCACGTTCTCTTCAACTTCAGTGTATTTTCAAATGGTGACTTGCAAAGAGAGCATCATGTGCTGGATATTTATTGGTACATGTGAAATATTAGGATAATTTTCTGTGTTACAGATTCACTAATTTTTGTAATCTTTTCCTAATTATAACACTGGTTCAATTTTTGAAGTTCAGGCTGGAGAGAAGAAAGTTTCTGTGGCCCTTTGGCTGTGTCCCACAGGTGCTTAAACAGAGCCTGATAATTTCATTTTATGAGCATGTTTGTCCAGCAGCCCTTTGATGTGCCAGTACTGCAGCAAGTGCTCAATAATTTACATACTGTACAACACAGCCAAGTATAAATGATGCATTATTCTTCCATTTAGCCCCATTTGAATTGATTGATTACCAAATCTTCCATTTGTCATCTATCAGCATTGGGATTATTTATAACTCGTGCCGAGCTTACACCCTAATGCATCAATCAAGAAGTTGAGTTGCACTTCCCTGACTCATAATGGATATTTTAATGATTAGGACCTGATCCTTGTATTATTTATTTATTTTATATTATTTATTTATTTTATATTATTTATTTTATTTTGTCAACATTGAGCTTGAGAAGCCAGCCAGCAGAAAACTGAAACTAACATGGAGAAAGTTAACCCCCTCCCCTTCTTACTCCCCTTGCTTTGCATTATTGACTTTCACTGCTGCAATATTTACTTTCAGGAGTACCACAAAAAGTAACCCAGGGCTGTTAATTTTGGAAATGAGAGCAGTGGTGCCTGGGGAGCCACAGGGAAGTTCAGTTTGTGGCAGGGCAAGGAGCAGAGCATGCCTGGCTGTGAGTGCTGTGAGCAGGGACCCCCAGAGCTCCAGGTGCCACCTGGACCTGTCACCAGCCTGAGATCCAGCTGGATTTGCACTCCCACGTGGGGATTTTCTATGGACTGGGTCTCTGTTGTTGCTAGATTCACAGTATGAGAGCATTTCCACTTTGTGTACCATGCTGGTGTGCTACCAGCCCATTTTCCTTTCCCCAAATCCACGTTAACCCCTCATTTACCCAAACCCTCTCCCTGCAGGTCAGGTCAGTCTCTCCTCCATCCCCACTGGCTCCTGCCTTGCTGGATGTTCCATGGGAAACTGAAAAGAGCCAGGCCCGAGCCACTGAGCACTAAAATCTGCCCAGTTAAACCTGCAATTCCAGCTCGTTTTTTGAGTGGAATGAAGTGACATTATTGATGAATTGGAGGCCACTGAGAATATGGGGGTGCTGGCTCTCCTAAAAATTTCCTACTTGAGTTGAACTATTGTTAATAGACTAAAGAAGGTCCTTTTTGGCTATTGATAGCTTTCACACTTAATCACTGTGCAACCTTTTGTGGTCTGGGCTCACCTAAGGGCATTTTTTGCTCCAAACTGCTCAGCCAGTCAGGAGCAGAGCTGCAGTGTCCAGCTAACCAGGCTCTTACCCTCTCTGCTTCCTTATTAACATTTGCTCTGCTGAAAGAAAGGAAGATTGAACATAAAATCCTGAAGGTCGTGCATACAGTTGTCTCAATAGCAATCTGTGTGACTTTAACCCTGTTGAGGAAAAGTAATTACCCTTTGGCTTCTGGTGACCTCAACTAACCTTTGCTGAAGGACCAGAGAAAATAAAAGCTGACCAACAGCCTGCCCTCCCTGCCCTGTGGTTAACCTGCTCTGGGAATGAAGAACACCCTCAACAATAGAACCTGAAAATGTTGCCATGGAAATATCATTGGAAGAAGAAACAAAAATCTATTACAATTAATAGTGTTTTATTAGGTGACTGCTATAGAACTGTTTAATCCATGGGAGTTGCTCTAGCTGAGGATGTGGGGTCAGAAAATTTCAGGCAGAAATGAAGAGGGGAGGGAAGGTACCTGTTTAAAAATTCAGGAGCTGTTGA
Source organism: Zonotrichia leucophrys gambelii (assembly GCF_028769735.1). Classification (NCBI taxonomy): domain Eukaryota; kingdom Metazoa; phylum Chordata; class Aves; order Passeriformes; family Passerellidae; genus Zonotrichia; species Zonotrichia leucophrys. Next base: position 102,490,404 of record NC_088172.1, read on the forward strand.
CAGAGCTGGGGTGGTTTGCATGAGATAAAAGAATCAGATGTGGTGCACTGGAAGCACAGGAAATGATAGCAAGGAATGAATGCAATGACAGTAATTGCAAATGATCACTGCCAGCTCTCCAACTGCTCAGGGGGCATTGATACACCAATGTTTGGGTTTGTTATGTGCCAAATATCAGGGCTCAGTTTCCCCCTCAGATTTTTTCCCCAGAGCTGAGGCCATGCCTGGAGGACACTGGGTTGTTTTCACAGTGGGTGCTGCTTTTGTGATCCAAGCACTTCCAAAATCAGGGCCTACAATGCTCTTGAGTTGATTTTCCCCCCTTTTACTGTAGATTAAATGTGACACCTTGCAGACACTGCATTTTTGTTAAATTCCCTCTGCTTTGTGTTAGGCAGGATCTTGGGCTGTTCATTTCCCCAGGAACTCCTTTAGTTTAGTGCTGTTCTTTGCAGAAGTACTTTAGCAGTTTCCAACAAATATTGAAATCCTTTGACCACACCAGGACAAAAATTATGAAGACCTCAAAAATCCAGATGTTGCTGCTCACAGTACCCCAGTTTTTACAGCATGATAAGGCACTTCGATCTGTGACACTGTGACATTTCCTTATTCATGAGACAAATTACAGTACTTTAATGTCAGAAAAAATTGCAAATGTGTCCCTAAATAATTTAAAATTATCCTACTGCTTTTAAAGAAATGAGAAATTTCTGCACATTCATTTGAAAACAAATTAACACACAGTTGTATACATACATTTCCTGGTATAGAAAATTAATTAAAAACTACACATTTATTAAAGTTGCACACCCGCTTCCTTTTTTTAGTTGTTTCCAAAGCACAAATATTTAAAATGCTAAGAAGATATCAACAAGAATAATTTAGTTTTACTGATAATCTCACCAGTGGTTTAAATGGGAGCAAGCCTAACTGTGTATTTCCCCTAATAAAAGGTGGAAATCATGCTAAGGAAATGAATTGCAGTAGACATCAGATTAAAATATTTCCTTTAAAAATGATAAATAAGATTTTTTTTCCTCTAGTATTTTATATGTCAGCTTTAAAAATGTCACCACGTTCTCTTCAACTTCAGTGTATTTTCAAATGGTGATTTGCAAAGACAGCATCATGTGCTGGATAGAAACAGGCATTTATTGGTACATGTGAGGATCATTTTCTGTATTGCAGATTTAATAATTTCTGTAATATTTTCCTAATTATAAGACATAGAATTGGCTAACTTCAATTTCTGAAGTTTTTGCCAGTGAGAACCTGTGAGGCGAGGGAGCAGTGCAGGGCTGCAGGAGTGACAGCGCTCCTCTCCTTTTGTTTGTGAATTGTGGACCTGGCTGTTGTTGTTGCTTTAAAATGAACTCTGCTGCTCTGTCCAAACCCAGACCAGGCTTTGCTCAGGTGCTTTATCTGCATCACCTTGTGCTCAAGTTATCAAAGCAGGGCAGGGCCAGCAGAAAGGAAAATGCTGGCATTCATTTCCAACCCCAATTCCCCCATCCCTGCCTCCAAGGCTTTGTTTGTGGGACTCACCTGGCCCTGGTGCTGTGCAGGAGCTGTGCCTGTTCCTCTGCCTCTTCCCTTCTTCCCTCTGCTCCTCCAAGGGCTCCATGGCCTTATGGCTCCAGCTAAACTGAACTCAGGCAAGTCCAGCATCCTCTGTGGAGTTTCTGTTCTGTTCATTGAGAGGGAAAAAGCAGGAGGAGAATTACAATTATTGCTCCAAGGTAAGACTCTCCGTGCCCTGTTCTGTTCCAGGACTTTGGGCAGTTGGGAAAATCCCCTTGAATTGTGCACATTTCATTTCTACAGCAGAAGTTGCTGCTGAGGTGTCTTCTCTTGTGGATGTGTTCTGTTGTGCTTTGTTTGGCTCATGGGCTGCGTCTTTGTCCATTGTATATTAACAGAACTCTAAAAGGTTTAAATTTATCAAGATTTGAATCTGGGGATGAATAAAAAGAGAGGAATGAGGAGCAGATAGTCAGATAGTTGTTACTGCTGTTGAGTGTTTGCCACCAGAAGGATTTTCTAACTGAATTAAGAATGAGCTGTTTATATTTACTCTGCTTTAGAACATGTTTCATACTTTCATTCTCTGAAATTTATTGTTGTCTGCCATTGTCAGCTGACTGGGAAATGAAATTCCAACTCTGTTTTCAGGGGTTTATTTTCCTGCTTTTTTGCTATGCCCATACAGGTGTATGCTCTGTTATGCTAAGCACAGTATAGGTAGGTAATAGCAAAGCAAAATACTCTGAGTTTTTATCATTCAAGTGCAAAGTCTGGTGGCATGCAACCACATTTTTTAGAAAACAAAAATCTATTTATACTTAAACTAAATTTTGTCCCCATATTCACTGATATTTTCACCATAAAACACAATTGTTTGGGAGCTGGTGATTAATCTCACCAGCAGATTGTCATAATAAGGTGTGGGAAGGCAGAATGGAAATGATTTCTGTTCTATTCTGACCTGATAAATTCCCAGATATCTATAAAATTAAAGGCTTTCAAACATCCCCCAATTCTTAAAGCTTTAATTGATCTAACATTGCCTCACTGGTGTATGTAACTGGTGGCCTCCTATTGTTCTATAGCATTATCTGAAATATTTTACCTTTCAAGAGAGAGACTGAAAATACAAAGGTCTAAATGTTGTCTAAACATTATAGAAAGAAAAGAGAATTGATTCAGTGGTAATTGTGGCAGAAATATGAATTATAGCAAATTACTTGATGGCAAAGTAAGACATTGAAAGTCCTGAAGCAACATCTGATTCTGCAAAATGTAAATGCAGCCTGGATCCGAGCAGTCGCAGGAACGCTTACGGGTTATTTTACACTTGGCACAAACTACACAGGAGGGATTTTTAATAAAATACTATGACATTTCTGCAGCAAATTACTCTCACTTTAAAGTCAGCCATGAGATATTTATTAACAGCACAGCAATAAAGCATTGAATATAGTTTGGATAAGTGTTTATTGCTAGCCTACATCACACAAACAGACAAGTAAATCTTTAGCATGATGCTTTTGTTTCTAAAGCAGCAGCAGTATTAGATATCCTAAAAGTTACCACAGTCATTAAATACCTTATGGTGCTGTGTCCCTGGTAATCCAATTTACAAAACTCTATTCTCAGCAGAAACTCCTGGGGTATAAGTAGTTCTCTTCAGTGAGCCCTTCCTGCTTTTCCTTGGCATGAAGCAGTGATGATACATTTTTATCCTGTTGATAATTTGACTCTCTTTAAACTATTTCTTGTTGCCCCAGTGGGCTGCTCTTTATTAGGGTGGAGGTAGCTGGAAGCCTGAAGGACTGCAGCCCATGTATCGCTCTTCCTTTTTTACTGTACCTCAATATTCAACCCAGCATCATGATTCTGAGGCAAAAAGAGAAAAGCTGGTCCAGCATATATTCCACACATTGCTAGTCCTTCCTCCACATCCTGCAGCGCCAGCCAGGGGGATTATTGCTGCAGAAAAAAAAAAATCTGCCCATAGTGGAGGAATAATCACTGCAGTCCAGCTCACCCCCACACCTCTTTCTCTCTGGCTCCTTCTCTGTGTGCCTGTGTTTGAGGCCCCAGCTGATTCAGTCTGCATCCATCCATACATAAATCATTGCCCTTATTCTATTGGTTACATGGTACATGGCAAGTATTGATTTTTTCCGTTGCCTCGTTGCTGGAGAACCCATGGTTTTTGTGAGACTGAAAATGCAAAATTTTTTTTTTTTTTTTTTTACTGGAGATCTTGTTCAAGGGACAAAAATGACAAGCAAGGAGGGTGCTGTTTTAAGGTTTGTGTGAGTTAAAAAAATCTTTGCCTTCTCTGTTCTACTCTCTGTTTGCCTGGGTCCCAAAAAGTCGTGGTTTGTTTTATCCCTGCTGCTCTAGGTAGGGATGCTGCCTAAGCAGCAAGGGAATAAGGAAACAGAAACAGGGCCTGGCCATCCTCAGGAAGGCATTGCTTAATTATTAAAAGTTTAATTATCACCTGAAACATTAAAAAAAAAAAAGGAAAGAATTTAATGAAAATAATGCAATTTTAAGGGAAGAAATGACTCCTAGGCACAGGATGATATATATGCTGTGGAAAAATGGACATTTGTTTCCTTTCTGCATAACACAGATATAATATTGTGCTTAATTCTTGAGAAGGTCTTTGTAGCTTTTAAAACATGTTTAATAACCATTTATCAGTGAGATTTTTGTATCAAAGTAATTTTGCTCAGCATTCAAAGCTGCCTGAAAACATCTCACAAAAGATAGCACCTTACTTCCTCAAAAAAGTATTTTTGAGGGACAGAAAGAAAATTCTGAGGCAAAATCTGAGACGTTCTCCTTCTGCCACAGAAAATTCCCTGCTATAAGACTCTCTCTTACAAGGAGCCTGATCCAAACCACACTGGAGTCAAGAGGAATGTTTGCATTGACTCTGTAGGTGCTGGATCAGCCTCACATCACACAGAAACAGATCTTTTTGTGCCTCTTTATTTGGATGCAGTTGCTTTCCCCTGGTTGGAAGAAGCAGTGAAATGGGTTAGGGTGGGTGGTTTATAGATGGGTATAGAATACTACTAAATTTAATCTGATCTGATTTTCAGACCTTTAAATAAGATACATTGAAATATTTATTTCCTTTACAATCTGTAGTGTGAAATGTGACCCATCCCTTCCCTGTGTCATTCCCAGGTACTGGATTTTGTTTCTGTGCTTTTCTGTGTGTTTGAAAGCCACTGCCCATTCTTCCTTGGTTAGGCCCCAGTCTTTCACTGAATATTGACTCTGTGTGTCATTTCACCTGACTTCCAGAGCAGGTGGTATTTTCTCTGTGCTTGCATGCAAACCTAATACCTTGAACAACAATGCAGCTTTAGAGCTTTGGTGTTCCTGGGGCTGTAGAAATTGAGCATTAAAAGCTAAAATCATCAATAAGAAATCCCAGCCAGACTCCTCTACTTGCCATATGGCACTCAAAGGAGTGGAAAACACAACTTGCACTGGCCCTTCAGTGGAGAACCAGGGCTTGAACACTCCATCAGCTTTTGCCTGAGCAGCCTGCAAGGATCAAACCTTGGCTCAAACCTTGGCCCATCCATCTTCCCCAGGTGTGAGGGCAAACATCAGCAAATGGGCTTCCTCCTTTACCAGAAAAATGTGGTTTTTGTCTCACTGGAAACCATATTTTTTCTCCCGGTTTTGTATATGCACAGTCAGATCTTCTTTCTCCTCAACAGTAATTTGATTGAAAGGGGAGCAGTTCTGTGATCTTTGTGACAAAAGGGTTTGGTACATGTCAGTGTGTCTGTCATCCAAACCAGTTCTGTGGTTCCAGTTCACTCCTTTAGCATTTATTAGTAACCAGGAGGGTTCCTTGGCCAGCTGGGATGTCCTTAGGTTTTAGTGTGGCTCAAGGAGTTCACTTCTTCCTGTCAAGGGAATAAGGTGAAGTTCCTGTCAGGGAGGCAGAATTGGTCCTGCTCACTTGGATTTTGTAGAGCTGCCTGCAGAAATCCCCCCTGAAGGTTGCTGATGTCAGCTCAGCAGCTCTTTAGAGCTTGGTTGTTGCCAATCACAGGTTATGGTACCAGAGTCTGGGCACAGGGACACCTTTGATTTCTTCCTCTTGGAAGGAGCATGAGGGAATTCTGCAAAGTCCTTCTGGTGTGTGTGGGAAGTGAAGTGGCAGAGTGAGCATGGTCCTGGGGCAGGGACCAACATCCTCCTTCCAATGCACAGGGAGAGCAAGGTGGGGTGTTAGAGGAATTGGGATGAAATTTTCTTTGTGCTGGTCAGAGGCCCCTGAAAAGGGAACTGGGCTGGTGCCTGCCCTTGGTGGGTGCTGCTGCTGCCTGAGACACACAGGGGTGGCTGCACAGATCCTTTGGGAGGCTCCACCTGGCTCCCAGCCTGGAGCCAGTGCTGAACCATCCATCCATCCATCCATCCATCCATCCATCCATCCATCCATCCATCCATCCATCCATCCATCCATCCATCCATCCATCCATCCATCCAGTCCCTGTTCTGCTCTGTTACAGCAGGATGGGGTCAGTGCAGCCCACTCAGCCAAATTCTGTTTGCACATCTCTTCTGGAGGGAGGCAGGTGTTGATTCATTGTTATTGCCTTGAAAATGGACATGAGAATTACTCAATGATGATAAGGTAGCAACCAATAAAAATACCTTTGTTGGAAATGAAGATTGAGGATTTCACCCTCTAAGGCTTTCATAAATAAGGTTGCCATGCAGAAAAATAAGTCTTGCTAGTGTCTGTTTCATAGGTGAAGAAATTACAGAGCACTGAGAGCTGAGATTCTGTTTGAGCTCCTGCTTGTGACACACACATGGGGAACTGCTGAAGGACTTTGTGTCCATGTGGGAGTTTGACCCTTGCGATGCTGCCAAGGGCAGGAGGGGCTGCAGAGCTTTGCTCAGCGAGCCTCAGGCACAAAAGCATCTGGCTCAGCTCAAACCTGCATGTTGCAGTTCCTTAACAATAAGTAAATAAAAAAAATTTCTAACCCCAAAAAGGGAAATAGGAACAGCAAATCCTTTTTGGAGCAGCACCTGCCCCTTTCTCTGTTTTGCTCAGCTTGTTGTTGTGTGAATCACTCTTCTGCACCCAGCAAATAAACAGCACGTGCTGCAATGTGCTGGAGAAGCCTTTGGATTTATCCTTTCAAATAGCAGTAGAATATTGTGCCACCTCATTTAACCTGTGCTGAATGCTGCATGAGATCCCAGAAAAGTTATTCAGCAATAATTTTAAATCCCCTCCCTGAGAAGAAAGGGAAAAAAAATGAAAAAAGCACAGGACTGTACAGTTGGAGCCTGTAGTTGCAATAAAATCCAGGAAAAGGTTATTTTACCTGAATTTATCGCTTAGCAACCAAGAATCCACCTCCTGAGATTGCCTTTCCTGGGTTACCAAGTAACTGCCTGTGACAATTACCAAACAGCTGTCCCAGGAATCTACATAGCCTTTAACCCCCGTCAGCTGAAGGATGGGCTGATGACAGCCAACAAACAATAGAAACACACCCTAATATTTTATTTAAGAGCTGAGGGAAGCCACAGCTGTATGGATCGTGCAGCCAGCTGGATTTAACTGCTTCAAACTGCGTGGCCTCACTTCAGGAAACTGCTCTGTGGGTTTAAAGATGCATTTGGGTCTTCATCCTCCAAACTTTGGGTCAAATCATTGAGTGCAAACTCTCAAGACAGGGTTTGCTGTTGTGCAGGAGTGGGAAGTGGCTAATTAGAGAGTATGACAGTGATTTGCAAATTTTTCTTATGAATTAATTGAGTTCATCTTGAGTTTTTCTGGATGCAACTGCTGCATTGATTATCAGCGAGAGGGAGAGCATTAATATATCCAAGTGATAAAGGAGTGATTGAGAATGGGGGGAAAAGCATGATCAAGGCTGGTAAAATAAAAGTAGTGAGAAAAGAATACTGAGCTTCTTGATAATGAGCTGGATTCTGTCTGGGGGTGGTATCCCAAAGGAAACCAGGGAAACTCCCATGCACAATGTATGGAAGTGAGCTGGAAACAGAGTCTTGCCCTGGAAATGTTTGATACATTGACTTGGGTGTCTGACTTGAGCTGTGCCAATTGTGCTTTTTTCCTCCCTTCTTCCACTTTCTGTATTTGAAAACAAAGTCACAAATTTTGTTAACAGAGTTGCAAAGAGCAGCAGCAACAATTTACAAGCACAACATTTTCCGTCACTGCTTCAGATGCCCCTGGCCTGGAGAGCTTTAGGGCTGTGCCTTCTCCTGCGAGTTCTGAGTGGCTCCTTTTAGTTTAAAATAGAAACAGGAAGAAGGGCTTTGGAAGTTAAGGGCCCTGTTCACATTTCCAAATCCCAGGCATGGACCTGGCTGATGGCAGCAGCTCCTTTCTCCCTGGGAGGGAGCACTGGGAAATCAGCTGTCCTGCTCCTGCAGCTTTTCTGTAGCATCTCCTATTGAGATAGCAGAAATTGCTCTGCTACACGATTTTTTTCTTTCTTTTTTCTTCTTTCTTTTCTTTTTCCCTGGCTTGTTCTGTGTGCCACAATAGTAAGAAGTGGCTCAGAAAAGTCTCCACCACCTTTCCACTGGCAGCAAGTTCACAAGGAATTTTTTCCCCAGCCACTTGTGGCCAGAAACCACCTCCTTGGCACTGGAGGATTCTTTAACCACCTGGGCAAATCCAACTGCATTCAGTTGGCTCCCTCTGCTTTTTCTACATAATTTTAAAAGCAAAATTGGTAACATTTACCTTTTCTGCACACAAGTGTAATAACTTTTCAGGCACTCAGGCTGTAGAGGAATTTCTGGCTCCTGAAAAAGGTTAAAACCCCCACAGCCACATGAGCATCATTTCCACTGCTAAAGTGACATCTCTCATGGATGGCAGTGTCCCCCTGCACATCCAAACAGCTTCCAGTGAGTCCCTGCAGGAGGGAATTGCAGAGGACAGGGACTCACCTGCAGGGACAGCACAACCTGTGCAATGGGCTGTCAGCAGCAACACCTTTTCCTTAGAACTGAAATGAAACCTTTTTGAGTCACCAGCAATGTGTGATTGCTTAGAAAATGAGCAAAGACCTTGGAAATACTTATTTAAAAAAACTTGAAGCATAATTTCATGTGAACATTAATGTTGTCATTGCTATCACTGCAATGCCTGTCCATGTCTGCTGGGGAGGTTTGACCAGGCTGGGAACTCTGTTATGAGATGTCTGAGGGAAGCAGCTCCATGGCCATAAGGAACTGATTTTTTGGGGAGAACAGAACTGTCTCCAGGTTGTCACTGCCTGGAGATGGTTCCTTTGCTTAGTACCAAAGGGGCTTCCACTCCTGAGCTGGGTGTTGGCTTATTTGGGTAGGAAGGGAAGGGTAAGAGATCACAGGAACCCTTCCTTGCACCCCATCCTGCTGATCTTTTGTGTCCATGTGGAATTTGGTACAGGGAGGCTGTGCTGGGGCATCGGTTCTGTCTCTGATGACAGATGATGCTTGTCCTGTTTTCTGGCTGGAAGTTGGTTGGTTACGTTGACAGATGTTGCAATGATTCCTTTGGCAATGTTCTGTTGTGCTGACTGTTCAAACGGGAAATTCATCTTTTAGTATTTGCACATGTTAAATGTTTGTTTTAGTAGGAATTGGTCTGACAGCAGACTGGTCAAACTGTGTGTTTTTGAAGCAGCAAACTCAAATTCTCAAAATCCCTGTTGGGGTTTGGAGCCCTGCTCCCTGAATTCCTACAGGACTGACTTTTGAGGAAAGGAGACTTGAGCTCCAGGTTGCTGCTGTGCCACTCTTGGGGTGCCTGTGAGTTCTTGGTGCCCCTGGGTCCAAACCATCCCCTGGCGTGGCATTTGCAAGGTTTGTGTGGCAGAGCCTGGGCTGGCTTTGGGTTCCCTTCAGTTTCTGCAGAGTTGGTTGCTGAGCTGGCCTCGTGTCTGTGACAAGGGAAGAGCAGAGTGGCTGTGGCTGCTCAGCAGCACAGCAAGAAATGCTTCCCTCCACACCAAAACCAGCTGGAGAACCTGATCTGAAAAGCTGAATTTCCATCTGAATCTCTGCCTGGTTGATCCCATTTCAGGTGACTGCTTTTTGACCTTGGCAGGCAAGTTCTTCAAAGGACAACTTGCTACTGCTGGTGTGATTTTTTGCTTCTTAAATTTTCATTAAGCAAAATTCTATGAATTATTTATTTGAGGGATAACAGTGTTTCCTGTGTGCTTGGCCCCTGGCCAAGATCTGCTGTGTTGTCCTTCAAGAAAAGCTCATCAGACATCAGAAATTACAATGTTCACTTCTGTAAGTGTGGTACCAAGCACATTATAGGATGCAGCTCTGTAGAGACTTCTGGTACATGTGTGGGGCAAAGGCTTAATCAGGCCCAACCCTCCCAGGCCCCTCCTCTGTCATGAAGCAGGTGAGAAACAAGAGGCTCCAAGCCACATGTGAACGTTGCTTTGTGTCTTGATGGCCTTTTGGAAATGCTTCAGAGCTATTTTGGGTAATGGAGGTGGAAAAAGGCTTTGTGGCAAGGCTGGCAGATGCATTTCTGAGAAACACATTTGGTTCCTCAGGGTTATTTTTGTGTCCTTTGTCAGGACAGAGCTCAAGTGGAGGAGAGCTTGCTCAGGTGAGGCTGATGAGAACTCACTGATGCATTTGCACACAATTCCATGAACCATGTGTGCATATATGGCAAAAATGTTTTCTGATGTCTTCTTACACAAAATAAACACCACTCCTGAGTTTCTGAGGAAATCAGAGCAGTGAGGTAGCAAAGGGATCCTTGAAAATGTTACACCTGCAAGAAGGGAGAAGAATCCTTGAGAGCCCAGTGCTGATCAGCACTGAGGAAATAAAGGAAATCCAGTGAAGTATACCCTTCAAAACCTGACATTTGGGTCTCCTGGTGTTCACAGTGATGTTATCAGTTTGGAACTTGCACTGATTGTTCACCAATTAGTTGCATTTTGAACACGTGTGATTTTTGAAGGTTTAGTGCCATGCATGTTTTGATGGGTTACTGATCCCCAGGACTTTAGATGCTATCTTTTTATCTTGATTTATGGTTTTTCTTCTCAAATTCACCCATCCTAATCCCTGAGTAACAGCATTGGTTCTGGAAGGGGCACACTTTTTCCAAAAGAAATTCAGAAGTGTTTTTATGTATGTTGGGTGAAAGTGCAGTGCAGGAAGAGGCACTGTCTTTTAACAAAGTTTGGTTTTAAGCACGAAATAATCAGGATTTGGATGTTACTAAAGTGACATTTTTTGTGGAAAGGAACTGGATTTATAAAAATGAACCAACTCTTCAGCCAGACCTGTTATGAATTGCAAAAGCAGCTGGGAGATTTGGCTGAAAAATCAAGGTTGGGGTTTTTTTCTTCATCAGAGTTTGTAAGATATTTGGAGGGACACAGCATTTATTTCTTATTTCTCTGAGTTTCAGGCCAGGTCTTGGAAAAACCCATCTGACAGTGAGTTTGTTTGTATATTTTACATTTTTTCCCTAAGTATGCTAGGCTCATTAGCAAGCCTTGGAGAAGGCATGCTTTGTTAAAGTGAGTATGGAAAACAAGATACTAAGGGCTCAAATGTGTCTCCAGAATATAAATAAGCACAGCTTCCCTTGGAGCAGCTTCTGACCACAGCTATACTGGGAGCCTTGTTCCAGGGAGAGCCATGAATGTGAGTTTGCTCGGAAATGCTGCACCTTCAACAAATTTCCTCACTGTGCTGCCTGAGTTCCTGGCTCTGGGAGGTGCCATCCCTGCAGAGGGGCATGCACAGCATCCTGGCTGTGCCTCAGGAGGTGCCACAGGGGCTGCAGGGCATGCACAGCATCCTGGCTGTGCCTCTGGGAGGTGCCACAGGGGCTGCAGGGCATGCACAGCATCCTGGCTGTGCCTCAGGAGGTGCCACAGGGGCTGCAGGGCATGCACAGCATCCTGGCTGTGCCTCTGGGAGGTGCCTGAGGGGCTGCAGGGCATGCACAGCATCCTGGAGGCTCATGGGGAGTTGCACAGGGGGTGTCAGGGCTGTCCCAAATCCCGCGGTTCCCTGGCTGCCCCGGTGGTGAGCAGGCACTGAGTAGTCCGTCACTGCCTGTGGGCTCTCTGGAAAAGCTTCCTCTTCCTGTGGATCAAGGGAAACCAAAGAATTTGTTTGGTTGTGGTTTTGCCTCCAGCCCCCCTGCACCCACCAAGGACGTGGCAGTCACAGCTCAACACCTTAACTCTGCTTTGCTCCATCCACCACTCACTGTGTAAATATTACAGGATCAGCTCCAGTGTGCTCACCAAAGAGGGCACAGCTCCAAACCATGCTTCAAAAGATTAAATGAAATAAGAAAAAAATGTCTGTTGCACTGGGTGAAGCGTCTTCAGCTGAGCATCTGAATTTTTATGGTCATTTTTTAATGAAAAGATGGGATTTGAGAAGTTTGTGTGTATGAAATGTGTGGGAGCGCTGCTTAACCAGTTGGCACAAGGTGGATGTATCCTCTTTAGACATAATTTATACTTCCCTGTTAAGCCAAAGTCATTCTATTCACTGTCATTATCCTAAGCTGGGTCCTTTGATGATCTCATAATTCCAAAATTACAATAGCCAAATAAGCCTTGATTAAAGCAGTCCCTGTTTTCAAGCCAAGCATATGTTAACACTGGAGAATAAACAGTGGAGCTGCAGTGGTACTGGAGAACTTGGAATATCCTGAATTCCTTGAGTTTCCTGAGGCAGGCTGTAAAATTTTACATTTGAAACATGTTCTGGAGCTGAAGTCTCCTCAAAGGATAATATTTATCTGGTTCTTGAATTTTATACCAGCAGAGTGTTTATATGAGCCCGGGCATGACACCAGGTGACACTTTTTAGATCCCTGAAATGTCTGAGGCTGCTGTGGTACCATGTGGCAAACCCTGTGAAATAATTCTGATGAATCTCTGTTCTGGCTGTAAGTGGTTTTTGCTGTAACCCATCTGTGCTAGCAGAAACATCTTTATCTTCAGAGAATGTTTATTTTTGTCAGGTTCTTCAGCTTTCCCTGCTACTCTTTATCTGAGATCACCTTTTGGAGTGTTGCTCTGGAGATAACTATATTCCATTTATGCTCTTAAAAGGCCACTTAGATGAATGCTAAAAACTCTGCTTTAGGGCAGCAATTTGACATGGTGGGAAATGATGCCTTTTTTAATATTCTCCATACCCTGTTTTGTGGGGCAAAACTCCATTTATCTCAGTAGAGCTCCACAGCAGCCCATTAACCTTGCCCAGCACGTGCAGTTTTCCCTCACGAGGTGCAGTGTCACCTCCCTGGTGCTGCAGCAGTGCATGGCTCTGTCACTTGGTGGGATTTACTGGAGGAGCAATCCTCTTCCAGCTGGAGGAGATGGCAAGGAGGAAAATATTTTCCCATCTGGGCAGACTTGAGAGCAGCTCTGGAGCTGTTAAAGCTGGGCTGTTAACAGTGTCATTTAACAAACTGCAGCAGGAGGACTCTCTGGAGCTCTGGGACCTGCAGAATTTACCTTCCACTTCCCTCTCACATCCTCTCTGGCTGGAGCCAGAGCAAAGGGAAGTGTTTTCAGAGCACAGGGAGCAAATGCTGCTCAGTGAGCAGGTAGGAGGAGGAGCAGTGTGCTGCAATATCTGCTCAAGCATTTAGGGAACCCTTGAAGTATTTGATTAAAGCTTCTTGTAGTCAGCAAAGCTCCTGGTGAAGGCACGTGCAGCAAATCATTCATTACTTCTGGGCTTTGCTGCATCTTTCCCTGGATAACTCCAGACCAGCATTTCTGGGATAAGCAAATTTCCCAGTTAGCTGTCAGCTCTATGACTTACACCACTCCCACCCTTCACTGAGGCACTGGTGACTTTATTTTCCTATCCAGATAATAAATTAATAATTCTTACTATCTTTAAATGTGGGTACTGAATTCAGGGGATTTGCCCAAGTGTCCAGAGAGGCAGGAGCCTGGATCTCATAGCACTGACTCAGTGCTGAGCAGGAGCAGCTCAGGTGACCCCAGCAGTGTGTGACCCATCCTGTGGCCTCAGGGCCACTCTGGAGGGTGGCACAGGGACCCCTGGTCATTCCTCATGTCACTGGGCCCTTCTGCAGAGGCCTCTCATGGAAAGCTGCAGGTGAATTCCCTGGCTCTGTTCATTAATGATAGCCCAGGTTTATTTTCTCCTTTGTCTTGTGTCACTAATCAAGCAGTAATTGAATTAGCTGGAAAGAAGGATAAGATAAATTACAAGGAAGAATTAACTGTGTGCACCTGAGGTCAGAAAGCTTCTAGAAAATTCCAGGTGAGAATTGGCTGGACTATAAATGAGATTTAGCAGGAGAATGCCAGATTCTCTGGAGAATCAAGATGCAGAAGTGCATATTACAAATCAGCTGTGAAAACCCAGAGGTGTCTCCAACTCTTTGGGCAATCCCTTTCTGCTTTATGTGGGGAAGCAAAGGATTGCACTTACATTCTTTCCAACTGCTGTATTTGATGGAGGGAATTTCCCTGAAATTTATCTTCTCATTCTTGTGCGAACAGACTCTGCCAGAAAGATATTTTCCCTTCTCTGTTAATATTAAGGTGGTAAATTGTCTGTCCCTGTGTTAACTCACTGGCCTTCCTTTTTTTTCCCCCTCTGCTTAGTCTGTAGTTAAAGTTCATCTTTCCTGAAAACCATATGTTGGATTAAAGACAGGTTATTATTTTCATGCATTGTAATACACTCTATTACCTTCTCCATGTAAAAATAATTATTATTCCATGTGTCACTGTGAATAAATTTAGGATTCTTTAGGTCTTCTCTAGCAAGAGCTGATTTCTGACTCACTGGGCTCATTCTATTTTTATGTCAGAATCAGCCAAATAGAAACATCTTAATTTTTTAAAAGGCTTTTAAAAATATGAAAAATTCATGTTAAAAATAAATAGAAAATTAGGCAATTCAGGAAAATATTAAGGTAATGGCAGCAAATTATTTAATACATTGAAACCCCTTAAATAAATGTAATGAAGTTGCAATATAGAGAGAAATTGCAGTCTTAAACACTAAAGCAGACAAAGGCAGCAGTTTATAGACTTGTATTTGCTCTTTTGAAACAAAGGTTGCAATTAGGTGACTTTTGTGGGTTTATGAACTTAGCTTTTTGCAGCAAGTTTAATCTGATTATCCTGACTCCATAGCAAGGGCTGCATTCGATCAGTTCCCTTGATTGTTAATGTTCTCTTCCCATCAAACCTCAGCTGTGGCTGTATTAAATAAAAATACAGAAACTGGTATGGTAACCTCACCATCTGCTCTGCAGCTTTGGTTTTTGTTCTGGAGTTGGGGTAGAAATACATCACTGGAAATCGTGGGTTAAGTCGCTGAAATTAGATGGGACCCCTGCAGGCTAATCCATAGGAACCAGCCAATTCTTTAGAGTTTTCTGTGTTTGATTAGTTGTACTGTAATTAAAGAAATTACCAATAGTCTTCTGTCTGGAAGTGATTAACCCACCAAGTGCTCATACCTATATTCTCTAAGCATCCTCAAATAATATAAGGCTTCATTCATGTTCCTTAATAAGGAAACAAATGAAAATTGTCTCCAGCCTTAATTCTGTGGCTTGTGTGTGACAAGCTGTTCTGCCTTGTGCTCACTGATGGCTGTTCAGTTGTTTGTGATTATGCTGCATTTTAATTACAGAGCTGAAATGCTGTTTGTAGAAATGGAACGTGATTCTCAGCACAGCCATGACCCACGGAGGGAGAGGAATCAGATAAGGATGGGAACCACCTGAGCAAACAAAACCTGGCACACTGACCCTGCACACTCGTGGGGATGGGGGTGAGATTGCTTGAATTGTGCCCAAATTCCTCCTGGCCTCTGCAGCATCAGAGTTTTCATTCATTGAGGGACAACAAGGAACAAAACCTGGGGGGTTTGTTTGTCCCTGCAGGGATAAAGCCCAGCAACCTTTGCACATTCTGGGAGAACTCCTCTCCTTTGCTCCAGAAAGGGGCAAAAGAAGAAGAGCCAATAAAGCAGTTTTGCCTTGTCTGTTCTGGGAATATTCCTGGGTGTGTTTCCACACTAAATGAATTTTTACATTGGCTGGAGCATGGGCTGTGCCATGCACATAGAGAGGGAGGCACAGATACCTCCTGTGACATTCCCACATAGATACCTCCTGTGACATTCCTACAGGCTGTCATTTAACTCTTCCTACGCATAAAATGTGGATAAAACCAAGATAGCCTCTCCAAAACATGCAAATTAATACAACTTCCTTAAAATTGGTAGCATAGTATGTCGCAGATTGATAAATAATCCATACAAAATTTCAAGAGTTTCTATGAGACCACAAAAAAATAAAAATCACTGTACAAAATTCCTGAATTATAAATTCTGTAATTGAAATTTCGTCTTTTGGTTCACTATCAATTGTGTGGTTCTCACAGCAGCTTTTCAGTGGTTCCTTAAAAGGGATTATTCTCATGGAATATTTTTTTACCTTTAAAATCACTCCAGTTTTCAGTCTGAACTTGTATCCATGTTGTCATTGATGTCTCAGCTGGATATTGCAGGAGAGAGACACTGCATTGGGAAAGCTTTGAAGAGAAGCATTTCCTAAGCCAAGGTTTTTATCTGCAGCATTGCACAGCACAAAAACTTGTGCATAGACCAGTTTAATTTGACAAATAGGGATATAAATGCTATGGGAGGTTTGGATGGACTTTTAATATTAAGGAAGAAAACAGACATGAATCAGGTCCTGGTTTTCACCTGTGCTGAATCCCAAATCTATTGATGCATCCCCTTAATTTTCATGGATTTCTAACAGAGCTCAGCTCCTCCATAACCATTTGCTGAGATGCATTTTGGTTGAGTTCATCAGAGTTTGTGTTATTCTCTAATATGATGTATGTAATGGGATTTTACAGGAAATAGAATTTATGGCTTCATTTCCTGTGCCATGCAAATGGAAGTTCTGTGTGATTCATACAGAAAAATCTGCTTAGGCAGCATTTGGCATGGGCTGCTGCTTGCCCTCAGGCTGCAGAAAGAAGTGGGAGATTGGCAAATCAGACAGGTACATTTGTGTGGGAAATGTCACATTCTGTCCCTCCCCTCAGGGCTGCACTCACTGAGGGGTCAGAGGGAGCCAGGATCTTGTGGGATCCTGCCAGGTGGACACGAGCATTTTGCATTTGCTGGGCTTTTGGACAGCATGTATTCACTGAGAAATGAGGATATCAGGGATGCTGTGGAAATAACCTGACTTTCTGTGGGCTGTGAAGCCACGGGGATGCCAAAATGGGATGGTCTGGTTTGCACCACTGAGCCTTTTTTGTGACAATCCAGTGGCACCGAGTGCCCCCAGACCCTGGAGAGTGGAAAGCAGAAATCAGGGATGGAGGGAAGTTTCCTGCTGGGTCTGAGGTGGAAAAGGGCAGTTTAGAGTTTTTTCCAAAACCTCTCAATTCATGGCAAGGCAGTGGAGGCATTTCTGCCTAGAAATATAAAATGTAGAGGGGTTGTTGCTTGTCCCATCTCACACGAAGTGGGAGCTAGGGAAGATCCCCAGCCTCCAAAACAAACTCCTCATCTTTGCTTTGCTCTGTTTTGCCGCCTTTGGTTGAAAATCCTCGGCAGGGAGAAGCTCTCACCATGAATGACACCGTGCTTAGAACAGCCTGTCTTCATCATGGCTGGTACTTCTAGGAATTGCTGCTTTTCCAAGGGAATCCACATCATGGAGAAATAATAATACTCATCCTTACTGAATGTCCTTTCCAACATTGCAGGGACTAAATGGAAATAGAGAATAAAGCTACTTTTCTGGTTCTAAAAATAATTCTTCTGGGTCATGTGGAAAATCATCGTGGTGGTTATTTGTGGGAGTTCAAATGTTCAGTTGTTCTGCTTTCCTTTTTCTAGGAATTGCTGCATGGCTGAGTGTCAGCCTCTAAAATTCTCAAAAAGCTCATGAAAAGAGCTGCTCTGTTTCCTTTGGAAAAACTGGATGGCAGTGGAAGGAGAGAAAAAAAAGTGTTAGAATGTTTCAGCTTTACTGGGATTTGGAAATAGAGTTTAGGATTTATCTGTTTGTGTCACAACTCAAATGGGACAAGAAATTAATTTGGGGATAGAATTAATTATTTTTAATGTATTCCACCTGTAGGACTGCTCAGAGGTGGAATGTCAGTGGAAAATCATGAGGTTTTCCTTGAGAAAAAATGCCATTCATCAAAGTTTGGTAGTGTGCAAGAAAGGAAGGTAATGGAGCACCTTCAAAGTTAACAAATACTTGTTTCTCATTCTAGAGTTGAGAGTTTCCTGCTTTTAAGTTGTCCTGATGTCACTCTTGAAATGACTGTTAAAACTAAGCTGTGAGTTCATTGCATTTATTTTATATTCTGGGTTGTAATGAAATAGAACTGACTTTGCTTCAGTGTGAAATTTTTAAATAATATAATATTAAGTTGAGGAAGGGCTGTCGGATGTGCTGAACCATGGGGGCACAGCCACCAGGGAGAGTCTGGGTGGGCCCTGGGGACAGGGTAAAGTTTGCCTGAAAAAGTGATGGGTTTCCTGAAAGCTGCTGGCAAGGGCAGGATGCTGAGGCAGCAGGACTGCTGACCAGCAATTCCTGCACTCTTAACTGCTTGCCAAAATGTAATAAATTTTTTTTATAGTCAAAGGTTGAAATAGGAAAAAAAAAAAAAAAGTGAATCAGTGCCTGTCCAGTGTAGAGCAAGTGGTTGCTAAAGCAGTTGTCAAACCACAGGTCATCAGCTGCACAGTTTGCAGCTCTTTCTCTGGAATAAAAGGAAGTCAGAGCTAAAGAAGCAGCAGAGAGGTTCCTCTGGGCACACCTACACTGTAAAAGGCTACCTTGCTCTTTTTAGCTCATATACCAGCATGTGAATATAAAGATAAATGAATCAATCAGGACAGGAGCTCCAAGCCCTTTGCCCTCTGTAATCTATTTTTTCCAGCACAAAATGTCTTTTTAAGCCAGGGAGTTATCTCATATATGGGAATTCCTGTGTCCTGGTAACAAAAAAGGGAGATGGGACAAAGTTAGCAGGACTATGAATGATAGGAAGCTATATAGCCAGTTTTCATTTTCTCCAGCTCTGTCCCATTTCTTGTGAGTGTCACATGTTAACAGAAGTAGAAAACAATTGGTTCTGTAGCCTGTATGTTGCATTTTTTGTAATCTGTTTGCACGGAAGAGAAAACTCTGATGTTCCTGTAAAACTTGTTACATCAAATAAGGGAAGAAATCAGCTCACCTGTCAATGCTCATCTTGTTCCCAGCACAAACATTTCATCCCATGCTCTTTGCTGTGTGCTGTGCAGGGATGAGGGAGGGGGACACCACAGCACTGCTCGTTTGGAGAAGAATCTGTTGTACAAAAATTGGAGGGATCTTAGCTTCAAACTTTCTATTTCTTGATACCTGTCAGCTTCAGGAGCACAGCATTCGCTTTTCTGCCTCTTCTCTGTCATGTCAGCAGGCTGAGAGAGGCTGAAATGAGCTGATTGTCTCACTCCTGAGAAAAATCAAGGCACAGCCAACAAATAACAAGCACAGAAATATGAACACCTGACAAGCTTTGTCTTCTGCCTTAATAAACTTCCTTGGCTCTGAGTTCTAGTCTGCCTAGGTACACATTTAGCAACGAGGTTCACAGAGCTGAAAAATGTTTGCACTATGAGATATAACTGCTTATCATGTTATCCAAGCCTGATAATAGATGTGCCACCCTGGGAGCCAGAAGTAAGATCACTTAGTTTTAAGGAAGACTAAATGCTGAAGGGATTTTGGCTTAGTGAAACAGCCATAGGCAGGAAAAAAAATAGGATTTTACCAAAGAAATATGTGAGGGGGAGGGGGGGAGTTTTACTACTGTCTTTTTTCTTGGCTTCTCAAATATATAGAGAGACTGGAGAATAATTACTGAGTAATCTGTAGTGAGAATTGGCTGTGTTCTGCTGCGTTAGATGTGTGTGTGTGCAGCATTTCTTCCGTGTCCTCAGCCACAGCTTTCTGTGGTGCTGCTGGTGAGGATGCTGAGTCCCAGGTGATGAATATTCACCATTCCAGGCATGGCCTTTGTGAAGCTGCTCTCTGAATGAGGCCCAGTCCTGCTAGAGGGGCCCTGGAAACTCAGGAGACCTCGCTTAGGATCTCACTGGGGCCTTGGGCTGACTGCTGGAAATTCTCCTTTCCATGAGCAGTTTAAACCCTGTGGAAAACTCCCACTGACTGTGCAGGGATTATCCATTTGTGGAAAGTTATTTGGAGGGAGGTGCATTCCTCTGTAGGACAGCTGGCAGTGGGTCTGGGCAGTGCTGAGGTCTCAGTGCTGGCTGTGGGGTTTTGTGGGTCCGAGTCTGTCCTGTGCCACGTGCAATGGGAATGCCCTCTGTGACTACAGCTTGTGCTTTCTATTTTAGTCCCATATAAAATGATAATAAAAAAGAAATCAAGGCTTGAGTGCATAGGTGTTTTCAGATATTAGACCCCTTGGGCTATATAATGTTTGTGTCTTTGTGCAATTCTGCTTGAGAAGCACAAACCCAGCATGACCTGTCTTTTGCCAGGACCTTTGGGCTCCCAGGTGAGGAAGTTGCATTATAAATGGAGCAGTGCTTTCATTAATTTTACGAGCATTGTTATTAATTGTGCTCTTTTTCTATTTTAATGCCTTGTAATTTTATTTCTATTTGTTTTATATTTGATCTCATTCATTGGTGTATTTGCAATAATATTCCAATATTTAATCTGAAGGCAAAGTGGAAAAGTCCTCATGCTAATTCATTTAAAGAACATATTATCTGCTGTCTGCTCAACACATTTCCTGTGATGCTTCAGACAGTGAACCCTGTGCTGCTTTTACATTTAAGGGTTTGCTGGTGAAAATACACCTCTCCTGAGGTTATTTAAAATCAGGACCTACATTTCTCACCTCCCCCTGTTGTCTCACATACAGAATCCCATCTGATACTGCTGTGCCAGAAAATGTTAGCAGATAAAGTGCAGAGCAGGTCAGGGTATTCCTAATTCAGATTAATGACCCCATTCCACTGCCTCCTTAGCAGGAAATTAGAAAGTGCTGGGCAGGAGAAAATAGCGATTCATAACGTGGGGCTCTCTGTATTGGCACTTGCACTCATTAAAGCCAAGATATTGTTTTGATATAAAATAATTGAGCCTGACTTATTTATGGGATGTGGCTCATGGAGATTCCTCCAGAAGGCTGCTGGCTCAATGTCTGGATCCCCCTTCCTAAGGGTGAGCTGGCCTTCCCCTGAATTCCTGCTCAGAGGATATGAGGTTCTATGCAGAAGTAAAATTTTTGCCTGGCTGAATGGTCCCAGTTCAGCAGCATTTAACTCCAGTCCAGCATGAAAGTATGGAATTCTCCTTCAGAGAGTAACATCCTCACATGTCACACAGGCATGGAGTAGGAAGGAGCTCTGTGATGTGTCAGGTGAGGCTGGGCAGAGGCCAAGGTGTGTATGAGCTTGGATTTTCAATTGTCAGCACTGGCACTGGTAACCTGCAGCCTGCTGAAATCCTGTGGCAGGTCTGTTAGGTGTCTCTTCTGACTCTGGTTTGGCTTGTAATCTTTAGGGACTCTACTCACTGGATACTCCAAGGTGGCCCCGTGCACAGTCAGTGTTGCCTTGATTGAGCGCTGGGGTCAGAGGTCCCTGCAAAGCCACCCCGTGCACGGGCCCGCCGAGCTCTCTGCCTCTGTGTCATGAAGACAAATGGCATTTTTTAAAATTCTCCCAATGAACTAACATTCATTTTCTGGTGTCTCTTCCTTCTTTATTGCTTCCTAATGAGCTTTTTTGCCATCACCTCTAGCCTCCTGCTTCCCACCCTGCCTTTACACCCTGGCATGGAAGAGAAGCAAATTGAACAAATTAATTAAGTTGGCCTGTCTAATGAAACGGTTTTGGTGACTTCTGGGTTTTTGCCTCTTGCTTTTTACAGGATTCTCCTATAAATCTTTAATGGCCACGATTGCTGGGCTTTTTATCTTCATAGTTGGCAAGAGCATCACATTTTCTTTGTATGGTGTCTCAGACTTAACTGAGAACATTTCATTCTCTGACTATATTTATATTTATATATAGATATATATGTTACATACACGTGTATTTTTACTCTTTATTTTTATATTTATAGTAGCTATTCTGCCTCCTTGTTTATTTTTTTAGCAATGGAATTTTCATAAAAGTACTTTTCAGGAGCTATGTGGAATAGCAGCTGTTTCTTAGGAGAGGGGATCTGTGCTGTTACAGACCACAAAACCTCCTCTTGACCCTGGACTGGTCAGGGTGTATTTTTACTCCTGTTCTTCTCATGCTGCTTTGTTTGCTCTTGGACAAGTCAAGAATGGTTCAGAGTCAAGTGTTAGCTAGATCATTATTTCCTTGCTCTTGCAGATGACACAACTTCTAACACAGCACCACTCTTACCAGATGAAAGTGCCATGGATTCTTTCCAAGGAATATGTGAACAATTTTAAATTCCTCTGCTGACACTGCTTTTACTGAACCTTTCCCCTTCCAGTCTGCACTGTGTTTTCACTTTGAAGTAATAAATACATACAGGCCTTTGGTATCTGCTTACCTTTCCTCATTTTCATTCCACAGCTCATCACTTCATCATACCTGAACAAAGTGATGCTCCTGTGAAGTGCAGCTTGTACAAAACACTGTTCTGGTGTGAAACAGAGCCTGAAACTTCTCTGGTGGTTCATGTAAGGTCTTACATGTCACTTGTTCCAATCCCAGTGGGAGCCTGATTCAGCTGCCAGTGTTGTTACCCTGTAAACTTCAGTGGTGTTATGGCACAATGAGAAATATCAATTTTAAACTCATCCTTCTGTGTAATTCACTTCACATAAGCATGTCCAGGAGGAACAGCATGAGATTTTGTTCCGAGATTACTGTGCAGTGTTTTGCTATTCTGCAACCAGAATGTGTACAGATGGATGATAAACAGGAGGAAATGATCACTTTACACACTTGATACATTGTAGTGAGTACAATGGGTTCATTTCAGTCCCTGGGTGTGCAGTTGCTAATACAGTCTGAGAAGGAACAAAGGAGATCCAGAATGAAACAAAAGCCATCAATTTAGGGTAGTTATGGAGAGAAAGAAATTCTCAAAAATTCTTTCAGCTGCATTCTCTTTCTATCCTTGTGTGTTTTTTATGTGCTCTTGGTGTCTTTATGTGTTCTACTACCCCAGTGTCACAAAGGCCATAACAGCTCCCTGTGGGGAACTTAAAATGGCAGAAAGTGCTGCAGAAGACACGAGCCAGGTCAGGGCTGGCACAGTGTTCACCTCTGGAGTCAGACTTGCTACTTGCAAAGCTGCAGATCACTGGTGGGTTTATTTGTGGTTCTTTTCTTTTAGTTTGAGATACCAGAAAAAGATTATCTACGCTGAGAAGAGTGGCAAGGGTGCCCTCACCTCCAGTGAGATTCTGGACAATTTCGTGAGTCCTTCTGCACTCAGGTTCACTCCAGCTTTTTCTTAGTTGAAGGACCCTCTTCCTGTATGCAATTTCCTGCACTTGAGGCAGTAACAATTCAGCTCTTTTGGGAATTTTGTGAGCAGTTTGCACTCCAAAACTGGCACTAGGACTCAAGAGAGGAAGCACCCAGCAGTGCCTGCTGAGATGGAGGGTACCTCACAGCAGGATGAAGGTGAAATAATTTGTTGAAAGCTGCTGTGCAGGAGTAGTGGCCTGGGAATGATTCAGCCTCCTGGTGCCAGTTCTTCCCACTGCCTCCCAGTCTACAAACAAGGGTGTTTGGCCTCACAAAGGCATAAATTCAGCAAAACCTAGATTTTGTCACCATATAGCTGTCATGGCTCAGGAGGAGCAGTTCCCTAGCTTGTGCTTTGGAAAGGGGCTCTCTAGGTAATGTTGTAGTTTTGTAAGGAATAATCCAATCTCTTTAGATATTTAGGAAGAAGCCAAATAAGGAGGGAGACAAACCAAGATGTGCAAAGGACCAAAAATAGCATGGGGAAAAGAAGCCCTGACAGCTCTGTGCTCAACATGTCTGATGTTTACTCACTCCATGGGAGCTGGCCCTGCAGAGAAGATGTATTTATAGGGATGTGTTCACACGACTTTGCTTTGCACACACTACTGATTTAGATGTCTAATTTAGGAGCACAGGCACCCTCTGTCGTCAGCAGAGCCTGAATGAAGGTCTCTGAGCTACCCCCTGACAGGAGGCACCTTTCTCCAGCGAGTTCAAAGCCACCTGAGGTTCCTAATTTAGGTGCATAAGCCACATGTGCAGTGTGTGAGCCTTGAGTAAACAGCACTCAGGGATTAAGGGCTGGCCCTGGCACTGCTTCCCCCACAGGCAGTGAACTCTTTGGAGATCAGTGTATGGCTAAAGAGAAAGATCACCTTCCTTCCGTGCTGGATGTAGCCAGGTTCATGGGCCTCAGTGACTCGAGGGCAGACACACACTTGCATAGGAGCATGCCCAAAATACCATTTATTCAGTGAGGGAAAAGGGAACTCCCTGCCCTGCACCCAGCTGTGCATGCTCAGCCTCAGGTGGCAGGGCAGGTAGAGGCACAGCCCCTGCAAGCTGCTGCGTGCACAGCTGGCTAAATGGCTGTTATCCTGGCATGAACAGAGCTGCAAAAATAAAAAAGGGAAGAAAACTCCACCCCAAAGCAGCCCTCACCTCTGCAGAAGTGGAGGTTAACAAAGTGAGGACCTGTGAGCCCCTGGCTCCTCCATCTGCCTCAGCCAAGGGCTTTTCCTGTGACCCCGCACAGATTGAGGAGCTCTTGCTGCTTCTCCACCTCTCTGCAATGAGAATGATTTTATTCACAGAAGGTGATGTCACGAGATTGTTGGGAGGGGATGTGACTCAATGTTTGTATAATGCTTTGAAGATGAAGAGTGCTAAGTATTGTTATTTGAGATGGCAACAAAATAAAACAAAATATGTTCAGTGCAGCTGTTCCAGCCAAATCCATTTTCAGTTAATCTTCCAAGCAGGAATTCAAAATCAAAGTAAAAATCCTTGCCAACTGGAACTTTACAGCTTGATGGGAAGGTTAGAAAGAAATTAATTGGGTTTTAAATAGTTGTAACTGTATTGTGATGGAGCGTGGAGTGCTCATCTACTCCTAATTGCCAGTCAGTTTGGAACTGGGAATTAAGGCTCACTCAGGGGAATCTTTTTTCAGGAAAGGAAAATAGTTGGGCTGTCTTGCATGGCACACTGTATAAACTGTCAGAACTCTGAAAACATGTGCTTTTTCCACTTTATGCTGCCTTTTTGCAGTAATGCAAACCAGCAGAAGATGTGGAAAGCAATGAAACTGCCAAATGCCACCACAGAGCTCCTTGGGGGAATTGCTGTCCCCTCCCAGCCTCTGATCCTGCCCCAGTAGGGCCATGGTTCTCCTGGCCCTGGGCAGCCTCTGCCTGGAATAACCTGGGATCAGGTGCTGTGCTGGCCCCTCCACATCTGCTCCTGGTTGCTCATACAGGGGTCCATGACCAGAGGATTTTCCCTGTGGATCAGGGGTGTCAGTAACCTCACAGCACTCACAGTGTGATAGAGCAAATTTGCTCCCCTTTAGCCCCTCTCCCCTCAATTTTGGGAACACAGAATTTCCTGTGCTGAATCAGACTAACGCTTCAGCGTTCCAGCAGCAGCAGCTGACCTAAGACAGATGTGCTTCAAAATTCTTTCTACCTTGTGGCTGATGTTTCAAAATCTGAGAGCAAAAATCTGCTTCCCACAGTGTGCCTATAAAAAGGACACAATACCACCTTCACTTCCCAGGAGCAGTGCTGAGCCTGGACTGTTTGCAAAACACTTTCAAATCCTGGACTTAAATTAGCAAAGGTCAACTATTTTTACCTCCCAAAGACCTGCCCCTTTTAAGGAAATGTACATTTGATTTAGAGTTTTTCCTGATGTTCAAAGGGGACTTGGACGTGTCTCTCAGCCTCTTGTGTTTGATGGGATTTGTGCATGTGAAGCACCTTCATGAGAGGGTTATTCATTACCTCTCACTTTGAGTGAACTCACTGTTTTTCACCCAAACCATCCTGTTTGAGTTTTGCTGTCCTGTGCAGAGGTATGCCTTCACATCTCAGTTTTTGTTTTCTTAATACTTTTGAAGTTGCTTGTTCCTAAAATACGACTCTCAGTAAACATTTCAGCGCTTTAATTTGGCTTAAATTTACGCTTGAGCATTAAAGTTCCAAAATAGTTTTATGAGCAAATAAAAATACGATGGCTCTGAGAGCCTTTCTTTTCAATATCTTTTAGTTATGTTAAACTCTGTACTCAAGTAACTGCCTTATAAACAGCTTTATATTGCACTCCATTGCAAGTCATTGGAACAACATTCTGTAATGGGTTGCAAATGGCATAATATTATGTGCCCTAGTTTCTGCAGCCAGAAGGAACAAGATCATTGGAAAGGTTGGTGATAAAAGTGGACATAAAAAAGATAACCTTAAATCTAAACCTTCTATATCACAAGTAATAGAACAAAGTTAAAAAAACCCCTCATATATTTTTCTTCTCAGAAGCAACATGAGCCAGCTCAATCCTGCTTGCTGAAATACTTTTTTCTTATCATATTCCAAGTAAAAGTTTTATTTCCTTTAAAGCTGTGCTTGCTGTGAGAAAAAAATGATTGCATGAATAATTTTTCCTCACCTTTGGAAAGCTGATTCTCTCTGAGAATCAATTAGCTAGCTGATAGAAAAAAGCCTGGATCGTATATTCTGGAACACTTAGTGGGCAGAGCAGTGTTGAAACACCCGTGGCAAATGTTCCTTACTTGAGGTCTGGCAAAATTAAAAAGTGCAGCAGAGGACTGACATTTTTTCCCCATTCTGCAAATAAACCTGTATAATTAGATGCTTATATTTCTTTCTGAGGTGTAAATCTTTTAGATTTGTATGAACGTTGCCATCAGCTACAAAATGGGAAACAGCAGAAAAGAAGGTCAGTGCTTTTATGGTATTTTGCAAAATCTTGATTGCAGAAATGTCATCAAGTCACTGAAAGATATACATATTTTCCAATTATTATCTTGAAAACCTTGGTGTTTCAAGTGCTTTCTGAAACACATCCAGGAACTTATGTGACCCAGTTCCACATGGTGCATCGTCTTATACCCCTCTCAAAAATAAACCCCAAACCCACCAACAAAATACCTTGCCTGAGAAGTTTTGACAGAAAATACAGCATTGTTAAGTGAGAGACGTGTGTGCCTGCTTTGTGTGGGCAGTGTTTTGGGTGTCAGCTCTTTGGTGATCGTGCATTTTAATTCAGGAAGGGCACAGTGATGTGTGCACTTCACTTGAGCTTGTTCTCCCTTGTAAGCCTAATGAACTTAGCCAGCCCCACAGGCAGAACAAGCCTGTCAGGTCCCTTTGCCAGCAAACTCTGGCACAGATCATTGAGCAGAGTGTGAGATGGCATCACTCAAGAGCGGGAATTGTCCTATCCCATAGAAATCCAGCTACTGGTTTTAGTAAAATTCAGTACTCTAAGGTGGGGCATGGTTTCCTCCTACCTTTCTGAGATGAAGGCGATGCACTGGGGGAGAAAGATATTTCCCAGACACATTTCTAGGAACAAATGCTTTTGGAGGTGGCTACGTCACTCAAGTTCTGGCTCTCTTAGTGCTTATTTTATCAGCTGCTCTCAGGCTTATGGGCTGCAGCTGGATGGACTGTCGTCCTTTTGGGAAATGTGCCTTGGTTTTATTTCCTCACAGTTTGAGAGCTGTAACCATGAGTTACTGCACAGTCACCTTTACATGCACTACACCGCAGTAAAAGCAGATTACTCAGGTTTTGGTTTTTATTTTGATTTGATTTGATTTGATTTGCCTTGCACAGACTTTCCTGACTTGTGTGCAAGAGAAGAGAGTGAGGGAGGAAGATCAGGTGGCAGTTTTCACAGGGATGGTCCCAATGGTTAGAGCAGCATTTGAGGATCAGGATTTCTGTCCTTTCCCTGCCTCAGCCATGGCTCACTGTCACTGAGACCATTCCCCTCCTCTTGCTGAGCTCTTGTTCACAGGGATTTCTGTCTGACACAGCGTGACAGCATTGACTCCTGGTGTGGTGCTGAGGGAATGATGCTAAAGCACAGACTCAGACAGGAATCCTGTTCTGCTCTGATTTACATCTCTAAGCCATGCCTGAGCTTCCATCCTCTATCAAACAATTCTGTAATCCTGGATTTTTTTTTTAAGGAATCCCTTCAGTGGGTAACCTCAAAGTGCCCAGCAGTACAAAATGTCGTGTGCCATGTCCATACACAAGAACTGTGAGGGGAAACCCTGTAAAATGGTGGGAGATTCTTGGGAATCACCCGTGGAAGTGGCTCTTTGTGACAGTCACAAAAGGCGTGGGCCTTTTTCTGGGGAGGCAAAAGGAAATTTCTCTGCAATCGCTTTCTGTGGTGCCATTGCCTCTTGGCCAGTACGAGGAGAGGAGGCCGCAGGCGGGCGCAGGCCCGGAGGTGTGGGATGCTCCAAAGGCCGTTAAGGAGCACGGCCTGAAGTGAAGCCCCTTTTTATTTGTGGAGATCAATCTGGAGATCAGGCGGCCGAGGGAGTGCTGATGTACATATTTATGTAAGTGTAAAATTTGTATGTATTTTATAGGTGCCGATGTCATTGGGGCCGGTGCGCTCAGGCAGCACTGTGTGCGGGCGCCACCTGCCGGCCGCAGGGCCCTTCCCGCCTTTTTCCCGCCCTTTTCCCCGCCGCTCTCTGTGGGACGCGGGTGAGCCGTGAGGGGATTTGGTTGAGGAGGGAGCCGCCCGCGCAGGCTGCAGGTATTTTGAGCTGTGGGCCATGTCCACATGCCGTGTTACACGTCACTCACATTTATCCCTCCTTATTTTTAAGTTTTTCCAAGGGAGAGCCAAGCTCTGAGCCCCTGAGGAAACATCCTCTGCGCTGTGGGGAGAATCCCCCTCAGTGGAGATGCCCGCTCATCTCTCAGTGTCTCCACTGAGTTAATGCCAGCAAGGATTTCTCTCAGGGCACCCTGTTCTCCATTAGCAGCTATACCCACACAGGGCTGCTCTCCCAGTGCTCCCAGCCGTGGTCTCTGGTCTGTGGTGCAGAAGTCACACATTTTTCCAGCTCTCTCTGATGGAACACACGGCCACAAAGGCCTGGATCTGCCCTGTGTACCCTGTGGGCACAGTGGGCCTGAGGCAGGCAGCCCTCAGTGCGGGGTCTGTGTGCTGGGGATGCATCCAGAGGGTCCCGGAGAGCTGAGCCATCCTCTGAGATCCCACTCGCCCCATGGAGTGCCTGGCTCCGTGTGGGCACATCTGGATAGGTGGCAAAGGCTGAGGAAGAAAAGTCTGGGTCTGCATTTCTTATCACAGACAGGTACTGAGCAAGTTTATTTAAGCTGTATTTGACTTACCTATATAAAAGGCAGAGAGGAATGTAGCTCTTGGCTCCTCAGTACTATTATGTTTTATTTGATGCTTTATGTCTAATTTCTGCCATTTTAGTGCTCATATTAATTATTTTTGAAAATTTCAGTGAGTAGGTCAGGGGTTAGTTTATTTGTCTGTTTATCCCCAGGTGATGTTCACTAAATAACAAACCCATGCAGTTCACTGAGCTGACTGAAGTCACTCCACTGCTGTTTCCCTCCTTCCCATGCAGTACTTCTCATGGACAGATGAGGCTGCTGTGGAATTGGTTATTTCAGCTGGGGGAGTGATGTTTAGGGGACTGTCCCCTCCTGCTCGATCCTTGCTGAGGGCTCTGACAAACCTTGACGCAAGAAGTTACTCCTGCCTGGCTTCTTCTAGTCTAGGTCACCATGAAGTGGAATAACAGAGGGCTTGGAGGCTTTGGGTGCTGCTGAAGGTGAGCAGGAGTTTCACAGTGTGACACCTGCACCAGTGCTCCCTGTTCTGTGCCAGTGTCACCCCACTGCCACGGGCACATCCAAACTTTGGTTTGCATTTAGAGGGCACTGGGCTGCCTTGGGAGCTGCTTCTCCCTCCTGCCAAAACATTCCTGCCTGGGCTGCTCCTGCTGCTTTTTACCATAACATTAAGCTTGTAGATGTTAAAGCACTGTCAGCTGAAATCCCTGGCTCCACCACTGACTTTCAAATTTGTAGCCTGGCCTTAACCTTAGCACAAGCAAATGCTTATTTAGGTTGTTTTGCAAGTGTATGATTTAATGACATCACCAAATTCCTGGCTAATCAAGAACTTTCCAGAAGCAAACAATAAATAGCAACAAAGCATATCCTTGAAGTAGATTTTATGTACAAAAACTGAGCATTAGCAATCTCATTTTCAGTAATGAGATTAAAAAAGACACAGAATCAGGTTTTAGGATCAAGGATGCATCTTGCTCTACACATAACAACACATAGGGGATGATGATGTATAACAAGCAGCACACCTGACACCCCCTCAGTGAAAAGCAGTGTCTCCAGGCAGATTTGGATTGATAAGTTCAGTACCAAACTCTTATAAATCCAAAAGAAAATCAGGTTGTATTGTCTCAAGAAAGAGCATCTAGTTAGAGCAGACCCAAACGTTATTTTTCCCCAAGGGAGCACATTGAATGAACCACATTATTCTTTAGATAATGGACAAAAACCTTCTTTATTATGAAAACTTTATGCCCTTTCATAGGCATTAATAATGCCGGGGGTGTGTGGGTGGGAGAGCAGGTGGGTAGGAGTGCTGAATGGAAAAGCAAAAAGCAGAGTTATGAGGCTGTAATTTCTCATGAAATATTGCTCCATATGATACCTCTTTGCTTCAGAATATTTTTATAGAAGAGAAATACTTTGCATTTCCTGCAGTCTCCAAGTTTTTGCTGGATTTTGGGACTGCAGTGCTTCTGAAAGGCAATGGGGAGGGGACAGCTTAGGAAAGCCTTTATTTATCCCAATGATGTACAGTACCAACAGCAGTGGAAATTTCCTTGTGCTCTGGGCCAGTGCCTGAATCTTGTCTAAAATAATCTCCTAGCTCAGAGCAACATCCCTGCCCAGCTCTCCCAAGCCTCCCAGGATGGGACTCATTGCTGTTCTTCCCAAACCTTTTCCTGAGCTGTAGAAATTGGGTGATTTTCCCTCATGATCCTCCTCAGGGGTCGCAGGGTGATGGTGGCACACAGGGATGGACTCAGGGGCACTCCTGGGGTGGGCTCCATGCCAGAGTACCTGGAACCCTTCCATCTTCTGTTTGCTTGGAAAATTCTGTCATTGAATCTGATTCCTACTTTGTGGCTACCAAATATTTCTGTTTCACAGCTCTGGCTCGTGTGGCAAAATGGCACTGGAGGTTTTTTCCAGTTCCAACCTGTTTGCCTCACTATTGCTGTTAGAAATTGTGAAATATTCCCCACAGTTACTGGTAAGGGTTTAGGACTGTCCTGTTCATGAGAATTCCAATGAGAATTTCCATTCAGGGTTCAGAAAACTTTATTAGCACACTTCTTTCATCCACAGTGTCCCAAAACTCTTTTATGGAGTGATCAGATTGAAACTTGTCTTCATAGTTGCACAGTTTTTTCATGGCTGAAAGTAAAATCCAATGAGCTGGAAAATTCAGTATATAGACCTCACCAGCCAGCTTCTGTGTAAATGAAAGAAAGACTCCATTTTAAAGAATAATAACATTATAAAAAAATAATTAACACGAGAATGAATATTTGCAGCCCTATTAGTCAGAAGCAGGAGAGGTAATGAGCAAGATTAAAATCAGTGCTGGCCTTTCCTGTTAGAAGTTTATGGGCATTTAATGAATTTAAATGGGAAAAGGAAGCTGATAATTGAATTATTCCTAAGAACTTTATTCAGCAGGGTTTGAGTGATTGCTGTTGGCTTTCACTGCTGTGCTCCCCTTTGTCACCTCAACCTGTGCTCTGGAAGCACTGGATCTATATTCCTTTATGTAATCAGGCAAACATGAGAGGTGAGCTATTGATTGCATTGACTGGGAGCATGGAAACAGCACCCAGGGAAGGGGATTGGAGCAGGAGCAGCTGCTCAGAGAGGCTACAGCCACCTGAAGAGTTGGACAGCAGCAGAGAAGTCACTTGAAACAGGTAACTTCTGAAAGAGGTGTCAGGCTGGAGAAATGCTTTTGGCCCACATGTGACACTCAACAGTTGTGTGGGGATGTGTGGGAAAAGATTCCTGCAGGAAACTCTGGCTGGGCAGTTTGCAGAGAACAGCAGGGCAAGGCAGGCTCAGCCTACTCAACTAGCAGGGAAAATGCTGCAACATGAATTAATTTTCATTAAAAAGATGCCTGGAACAGCAGGAGGACAAACTGCAAGTCTCTGCAGATGGAAGGAAGGCACCAGCAGGGAAAATGCTGCAAATTGGTGTTTTGGAGAAAAGGCAAATGCACTCACCCTGTCAGCTGTGGGAGGTTTCTGTTTATTGCAGGCTGTGTGTGGCTCCTCGTGGCTTTGGGGATTCTTACTTTGGGTTGGGTTTAGTACCTGAAAACCCTCAAACACTGTTGGGAAAATCTAACAAGTGTGAGTTATCCAGGCACTGACATCCCTGCAGGCCAGTGGTCTGCAAAGAAACCCAGAAGGAACTTTTCCCTCTCACAAAGGTCAATCTGTTTGCCACAAAAACAACAGATGTTGAAAGGAAGTAATTCTAATCTGTAAGGTTTAAATTGGCAGCAGGGGAAGACAAGTTGCCAAAATGTGTCTTTGTTTTGTGTTTCTGAAAGCCTCAATTCCTCCTGGTGGGAGACTTCCACGTTTGGCCCCTGCACAGACACACTTGCATTTAATTTAATCTGCTGTAGGCTCTGGCTGAAGGCAATGTCCTGTGAAGCAGATCCAGAGCAGCTGGCCCATGGAGAGCTCTGCACTGCTCTGCTTTTAGCACTTGAGGTGGTTTTGGAGGTGCTGCACTCACCAGGTATCTGCTGGGGGTTTTGCCTTGTGGGAAGAAGCAATGGGATTTGGGATTTGATCTCTGGAAGTTCCCAAATGCAGCTTTTGTGTCTGGATGTGAGCACTCCAGGAGCTGCAGGAACTTCACAGTATCCCCTGTGCAGGAGCAAAGCTTAAGGAAAAAGGGATTACAGTAACAAGGATCTGTGGAAATAGCTAAAAAGGGCAGAATTTCAGATACAATAGGAGAGCAGATGTGAGTTCTCAATGTACAGGACAGAAGCTCTAAAATTGCTTTGTAATAAGTTGTACAGGATCCTTTCTGATTATTACACACACGTGCAAAGAAGTGAGAAGTGTTTTGTAAATGCAGTGGTCAGATGAGGAGAGTAATTGAAATGTTAATTCTAATCATATGCTATGCTCATGCATTGATTTTTTAATTCATGTTATCCATTAATTAGTTAATGCCTGTAAAGTGCATTGAAGATAGAAAGTGCTAGAAATTACTATGGACTATTGTTACTGTCATTATCCCCTAAGCTTAATTAGTTCTTGTACATTTTAAGTGGATTATTGAGATGTAAACTTGGTGAAGATGATTTCATACCAGGAATCATCTTTGTCCCTGGAATCCTGGCAGAGTGAGCAGCTGCAGTGCCCATCCATCCACATCAGGCTGCTCCTGTTTATGCAGATGGATCCAGGAATGCTCTCAGGTTTGTCCTGCATTGCATTGATCTGATGCCTTCCATGGCTTCCCTCTGCCCAAAATGCTCCTTGTTTGGGCCAGCCTGGCCCAGCTCAGCCCATCCCTGCTGCACAGGGATGTGTCACGGGGCTGAGCCGTGATTTATGTCCCTGCAAGAGGAGAAACAAGAGGATTATAGCACAAAGATGAGAAGATTTTTAATTTCCCTGTGGGACCAGCACATTTCTGTCACTGTTTGAAGAAGGGGAGTTGTCTTTAAAGCAATAGTATCTTGAACAGGATCTGGTTGTAGTTTGTTCTCTTTTCTTTTTATGTCTGTAATCATGATGAAACCCTCTGACTTTGTCCTTCATTTTGTCTCAGCTTTGGAAGGTTGTATGGAAAATAACAGTTTCTATTCTATTATTTATTTATTTATTTATAAATAGCTGCTTTTGAGGGAAGCATCAACATCTGATCCTCTTGGAAGAAAACCTCTGGGAAGTTTTCCTTTCAATTTGGTCCAAACTGCTTCGCCCCATGCCTGTGATAGATCAGGGATATTCTGGGTTTGTGTTAAGTTGAAGATGGTCTGGTTCCAAAACCTGTTTTATTTCCAAAAGTCATTTCTCAGCTGCACATCTTCCCGTGTCTGTTTGCAACAGGGCTCTGTGCTCTGCATTTTTCCCAAATGTTTTGATTTTAATGGTTAGAAGAACCACTGTTAAAAAATTTCCCAGCAAAATAAAAAAGGCATCCTAGTGGAAAAAAGAATGCAACCACATTTGCTCTTTTTTAAAAGGCATTTATCAAAGTCCAATCAGCTGGGATTTTCTGACACATGGCTGACTTGCAAAATTCTCTTTAACATCTTTGCATTTTTGGCAACATAAGGAAGTACCACTTGGATTACTGCAACTCTGTGAGGATTTTAGTTGACAAGAGAAAAAAGCAGGCAATGTGATTTTTTTCCCTAATTATTTTTTATTAGCTATTTCCCTCTTCTAATTTTGTTTCTGTCATTTTCTTTGTCTAAATGTCATTCTGCTTTTAAAAAGAGATGAGGACCAAGGCTGGTAAGGAGTATTTGAGAAGGTTATGAGTCCAAGAGTCCTTGCAAATAATGGAAAGTCATGTTTTGGAGCCAGTGAGTTTTGGGACAAATTCTGAAATATCTAACTGGTCTCTGCCTCCATAGCACTGAATTCCTATTAGAAATCAGCGAAGTTTGTTTCTTTTCATATTCAAAACTTTCTGTTAGTCCCTTTTGGGGGATTTAGATGGTGGCATCATTTCCCAGTGCTTCAGGCCTGAGCCCAGCTGTCCCTGTGCACAGAGATTGCAAAGTTACAATTTGTTCTGCAGCCTTGAGGAGCAGGGGCTGAGTCAGCCAGGGAATCTCAGTTCTGGGTTAGCTCCTCCTTGGGTTCCCATGTGCTGGAGCTGCAGCAGCTTGCTGTGCAAAGTCTTTGTGCACTTTGTTTAGCTGATGTTACACACTGAGAAATGCTCATCCTCTGAAGGTTGGGGGTTGGAGTTTTTGGCGTCTAATATTTCCTTGTTGGAAACAATTGTTTCAACTGCAATATATCCATTTCTTCTCAGAAAAATGCCCTTGGCATTTTTCATACCTCAGCTGGGACAGAATGTGCAGCAATGAGAATCTCTCTTCTCTCCCTGTGTATTCCAAACATTGTGGTGTGTGTCATCCCAAATTGCTGGGAAGTGACTGAGGTCAGCAGGATTCTGCTGGCCTTTCTCAAGGAATGGTTTGTGCTTTGCTTAGATTAAATCTTATTTCTTGGAATTGCTAAGTTGCCCTCTCTCTGTTTTAGCTCTGTTTCATCCAGTTTGGAATGTCCACTCTGGTCTGTGGCTGTGCAAGCCACACACAAGGATTTCCCTGCTGATGAATTCAGTAGAGAAAATCCTTAAAAACTGAAACAAGCCCAAAACCCCTCACTCCAATGCCCAGTTCATGCCTCTCCTCTGGAATTGATTAAGCAATAATAGCTCAAAGGAGGATGCTTAGAATAGAAATCCTGATTTGGGTGTTCCTTTTGGTTTTGCTGTTCCTGTTCAGACCAAAATCTCCAATAATGTGCATACCATTGCAGCACAGTGTTGTAATGATACAGCATCTAATGTTTAGTTAGCACTAGATAGAGTGGCTCACTTACCTAATATATTGAACACAGCCTAATTAAATATTTAATGGATTTTTCCTGCTGAGAGGAATCAGCAGAAAAATTAAGGAGTGTGTTCCTGGAGATGAAAGTTGCAGAGGAAGGTGATCTGTGGGGATTGTTGTTCACTCAATAACCTCATGAGCTGCCTTTGCAGTTACTGTGCACCTTCCTTCTGAGAGGGGCACTCAAACATTGATATGGAGATGCATCTTCAGTGGCCTCAAACCAGAGGAAGAACTTCAAAGTCTCACTGCATGACATGATGGGAAATGTTCAGTTGATTCCTGTTTGCTGAACTGACAACAAAACTGTGCTTTGCTCCTTCCTTAGTTTAATGTGAGTGCAGCTTTGCAGTGAGAAATGCCCACATATTAAATGGGACACTCAGATTGAACTAATTCTGCCTCTTTGCAGAACCTGAGGTGTAAAGGTGCATCTTGTAAATGCTGGGGGAGCTGTCTTTTTATGGACTAGACTGAGTGCAGTCCTCTCCTTTAGGGGTCCTACAGCCCCAGCTCCAGGGGATCCCAGTGCATGCTGGGGGTCTCATTTATTGCAGTGCAAATAAATGAGTGAGGCTCAGCATGGGTAATACACTGCAGTCTTTAGTCCATTGTCAGAGCTGATAATTAATTATTTTCTGCAGCCATTGGTGTCTGCACAGGGCTGGAGCAAGTGAGCAGTTTATCTGTCAGCAGGCAGCTTCCTTCTACAGAGCTGTAGTCTCCAACTGATGTGAAGGCAATGACTTCAGATCCAGCTGGGCCTTAATTGCAGCTAAAACTGAGAACTCCACTAGGCATTGTGATAGTTTTACTGCCATACCCTTAACTCTCCTTTTCTGGGCAAATTTCTTGTTTTTCTCATGAAAACCTAATCTGTTTAGGTAGCAATTACAAAATGGCAAAAGGTGTGTGCTGTGCTGGTCAGGCTGTGCTCACTGCCATTGTGCATGAGCCCACAGGGCTCTGAGCCAGCTCCTTCACCCCTGTTACTGCCCAGCTCCTGCAGAGCCTCTGAGGAGCTGCTCAGATGTGGGATGTAAACCCCAGGAAATCTTGCAGTGGGTTTAAACTGCTGGGGCAGCACAGGGAATGCACTCAATAGGAAGTGCCATGTTCTGAATGCTTCACTTCATAGCAGCCCAAACGTTGGAAGATTTTGTTGTTATTCTGTTGGGTTTTTGTTCTGTTCTTTTCCTTTTGTTTGTTTGGTTTTTAATTAAAAAGGAATGGGAAAAAACAGCCCAGTTTTAAAGAATAGGGATAAGGAAATAGGAATTGTCAGAGCTGCAACTGGTATGAAGGAAATGAATGTTATCACAGCCACATCTGCTGGAGAGGTTGTGTTACTCCTGCTGCCTTTTATCATCTAAAAGTTAAAGGGCTTTTGTCTTGGAATTGTTTCTTGCAGCAGGAGCTGTGCAGAGCTGTGCACCCCTCAGATGCAGCCTGGGTGAGGCTGGCAGGGCAGCATTGCAGTTAAATGAGCTGCTCCTGAGCTGCTGTTCTGGCTCTGGAGCCCAGACAAGGAGGGACATTGTGGGAAGCAGCACTCCAGGTGCTGTGGCCTGGCCTTTGGGAAGTGCTGGGGCTTGCAGTGAGGACAGGAGACTGATATGGACTCATGTGCAAACGTCTCCTGTGGGTGTTCCTTGGTTTCCAGTTCTGTGCTCAAGGACCCGTGCTTGGCTGGATGGTTTTGTTTGTGTTTTTAAACCAGTCTAGTATTTAATGTGACTCTAGGGAAATATTCAAAAGAATCTAATTTTGCTTCTGTAAATAGGTAATCCTAGTAAAGATGTGAAAACCTTGGGATGGGAAGTTTGGATGATTTGGAAGTCCCACTGAGCTGCACTGTGGAAGTTGTCAGTGAAGCAGCAAGAGACAGGGAGAAATTGGCTTCTGCAGCACAGCACTGGTGTCTCTGGGACAGAGTAAATGTGAATAAATAACCAATGATTTCACAGCAGAGCCACCAGACTGCAGGCAGAACCTGGCATTTGGGACATCTGTTGTAAATGAAAAAATCCTGCCCATAACCATGAGTCAGCCAGAGTGAGTGGACAGGTGACTGATTTAAACGTTTTTTGCTAAATTAAGATGATTCTAAATGAAGAACAGTGTTACAAACCATTGGAGCTCTGTCCTGTTGTAGATTGGTTTTACTTAAGCACACATAGCCTTGTAAACAACGCAGTGAGTAATCACTTTTTGTAGAAAGGTTTTATTAACGAGTATCAGTAAAGCCTTCATCTCATTCCAGTGCTTACTAAGCATGGTATAAATGCTTAAATCTCTATTGATGTCTTAGAGGAGGACAGAAGGTCTCCATCTTCATGTCTGTGGATGCTGTGCCAGTATTTGCCATTCTTCCAGGGCTGGGGGAGCAAAGGATGATGCTGTAGGACATGCACCTTGTCTCACTCCCCACCATGTGGGCATGTACTTTGTTTCCATCAACAATAGTGGAAAGAAGCACCTGGCCCCTTATTAATTCACAAATCAAGTAGGAACAGGAAGCAAAGCCCAGTGTTACCCAAATGAAGAATGGGAGCACAATTAAACAACCCCCCAGATGCTCTGGTTATGTGTCTCTGTTGGATCCCAGCCAGAACAAACTGTCAGCTCTGCAGAAAAGTTGCCAAGCCCTTCACGATAAAATCAACGCCATAAAAATGTTATAATTAATGATTTCCCTCTAACATCTATGGATGCCTGTAAGTTATTGTCTCAGGGATGTTTTGTGCTGCGTTGGAAAGGTGCCTGTTCCCATATTTGGTGCTGTCTCTGAGGATCAGCCATCAGCCCACTTGTTTAACCTTGGGCACTTCTGAGGCGCGTTCATTTCCATGAGCCTCACTGGGATTAACAGGCAGCTTCAGGAGCACGGGCCAGCACCTGCAGAAGCAATTCCCTGTCAGCTTGAGTGGCAGTGCCTTTTCCTGCCTCAGGAAAAGGCCTTTTCCTTACTCCTGTGAGTAATCCCTGACTTGGGGATCTGGCTTTGTCCTGGAGGAGGCACACACAAGTCTGCAATTGAAATAAAAGGCAAAGTGGCTACGTGAGACCTTCTAGGAGTTCTCATTCTATCAGAGATTCCAAGTGAGAGCTGCCAGTCTGACTGGGCCACAGGCACTGCCTAAGCTTGAACAGGACATTCCCATTCTCATTCTCCTCTCCTCTGGGACATCTCTGATGGCTGCCTGAGTCAGGGTGTGTTTAGTCTGCTCCAAATGCAG
The DNA here is from genome assembly GCF_028769735.1 of Zonotrichia leucophrys gambelii. NCBI lineage: Eukaryota > Metazoa > Chordata > Aves > Passeriformes > Passerellidae > Zonotrichia > Zonotrichia leucophrys. The sequence continues at coordinate 102,529,037 of NC_088172.1, forward strand.
GCTCCTGGCAGCAGGGATGGACCTGCTCCATCTCCACCCTTGGCCTTGTGTGTTCCTCCCACCTCCCTTGCATCCCACACAGCCTCTGTGAGCCAGACCAGTGCAGTCATCCATGGGAAAAGCAGTTATTATTCATAAATTGTAGATTTTAACATTATTCTTTCATTGACTCACAAAGCTGACCCAGCTTACCACACACTTGCATGGTTGCTGGACTATAAGGAAGGTGTAGGTGGCAGCAGGAAGAAGTTCACAGAAAACTTTGCTTTGTGAGAATTTCTGAATTTTGAAATATGGAGGTAAACTTCTCAACAATTTCAAGAAGAATAAACTCTTTATGTAGTTAGTTTTCTTACAGAATAAATATAAACTATTTACTACAAGTAATTAAGTAAAAAGGTTTAAGTTATAACTTCTGAAGTTTTAAAAAGCTCAATGATTAATTCAAGCTGAGCTTCCCCCCTCTCTTCAGACTATCAATTTGAAAACAATTTTTTTTAGATTTCTTTTACATTTTCTCCTAGTTGGAAATACATGAACCTTTTTCATTCTCAACAGTATTTCTGGGATGAGAAAATTGCATGTTGCCTGCTTTGGTTTGCTCAGACTTGGCCTTTACTTTCACCTGGGGTCAGCTCAGGAGCAAAGGACGAGGATTCCATCTGCAGAGGCTTTAATACAAAGGTGTTTGTACTGAAGGGTTTTGTTTGGGGCCAGCTTTAGCCAGATGACATTACCCATAATATCCTTTGTGCAGTGGCAGTGGGCATGCAGGGAAGCAGGAAATGCTGTGTGGATGGCCTGGTGTCAGACTATTAACTTTGATATGCACCAACGCTCTGAACCCTGCTGGAGACTCCATTAGGAACAGTTGATCTGTATTGCACTGTAAAATACATTATCTCATTTATGCTGTACAGGAGTGGCAGGGCTGGGATGTGAATCCTGGGATGGAGGAGCAGTGAATGGATCCTGTGGCCAGTAATTCCTGGGACACTGACAGCAGGGATCTGGTTTTTGTGGCCATGGGACCCTCTTTGGGTGTCAAGGACTGTTGGGAAGTGTTGAGGTGGGATCCACCCGGCCAAATGAGGCAAAAGCATTTTGGCAAAGCTGCTGGGGAGATCTCTAACCTAGGGATGGACAGAGAGGGCTGGTGACAGTTGCAGAGGGGGGCATATGTGGCCCGAAGTTTAGAGTCTGACTAGCTGAGGGCGAAAGGCCGACGCCCCTCTGCAATTCCTGGCCAGCACCCTTCGGCGTCTGATGGCCTCGGGCTGTGCTGGCTGCGGACTGGCTTACACCGCTGGTATTGGGGAGGAACGGAGCTGACCATTTCCCGGGGGTTAAACATCGGTTTATTGAAGGTGTTGCGGATCCAAACGCGGGGAAACAAACGGGAAAAAGTTTTTTCAATAGGGGTGAAACAGGATTATAAAGGAGGGGGTGGGTACAGGCGGAACCAATCGGGAAAGGTGAGGGGATGAACTTCGCAGAACTGACACTCCATGGAGACCAATATTCAAAAGGTAAGGAAGGTGTCCTGGGACCCCAGCCAACCACCATCTCCAGAGAGGAGAAGGTTCTCGAAACCTGGGAGGAGAAGGGGTGATTGACTGGGCCCAGGGAGGAAACAACTTTCACTTATAAGGGAAACCAGGGGAGGAGCAATTACATATCGGCAACTATGAATAGCGGTTACTATAGCAACTTAGCTGACAGGGTAGCAGTGGCGGGAAAACTGGGGGAACGAACCCATTTTACACATAATGGGGAGAACAATACATAAATTGGGGAATAACACAAGAAACTTAACAACACACTACAACAGACAGTGACACCAATGAGGGAACAGTGGCCAGGCTGGCAGGCAGGAGATGCATGCCTGGGGTGTGCCATGGGGGAGAGGCACTCTGCAGGGCCAGGATGGGAAGGGGAGGAACAGGAACCCTCTCCTGTGGAGAGCCTGGTTTAAGCATGGCTTAAAGAAAGAGGCCATGAAGGTATTCAGCTGAGGGAAATATAGAAGCCTGCTGTGAAGCGGCCTTTCCCAGGCTTGATCCTGTAAATAATTAAGGTTCTCAGCCACCTTTTATATAAACAACAAGATTCTCAGACCATTCTGTCCTTGGCTACTACTGGGAACAGACGGCCAGTCTGGGAACAGATATGAAGGTTTTGAGAACCTTTCATATCATGGTGAGAACACTGATCTTGGTTTCAGTAAACTAACTTCAGGTATTGTAAACAAAAGGAGGAGCTGAAGTTTTCTCTACAGCCTATCAGGAGCTCAGATTTTGCAATATGCATGAAGTGAATTAACACTGTTATAAAAAGTGCCGGATTGATGAATAAACCGGAGTCAGATGCGAAATCAACAAAGGAGGTCGCTCCCTCACTTCAACACTCTCCTTGCTTAGGGATGGGAAGGTGTGGAGCTCTCCCAGGGACAGGCTGTGCTGGAGAGCAGCTGATGTTGGGGATGCTGTGTTGGGTGTCAGCTCCAGACACATGACTGATGGGAACAACATCTAGAAGCAACTGTAACTAAAATTACTTGAACTTTTCATTTTTAAAGCTCTCTCCACTTCCTACCAATTTGGGAATGACATTTTTCAAGTCTGAACTCTTCTCAAAACTATTTTTGGAAGGTCTGAACAAAAACAGTTCAGCCATCTTTGTGTAAAATGACTGCTAGGCAAGTACTTGGCTATGACATATTTTTGGCAGAGAGCTATTGAACAGCTTTAGGGCCTCATTGGAAATGTCCAAGAGTTTAAAATCATCAGATAATTATTATTGGTTATAATAATCCTTAGAGATTGCCCAGCAGTCAGGGACTCAAAGCACTGGAGGTCTGCAGACAGCCATGAAAGCAAGTCCTTGAGGATATGCCAGAGAAATTTTCCAGCAACAATTCCTTGATATCTGCATGTCCAGGCGTGAGCAGGACACAGCAGTGAAAATGTTCCTGAGCTGGCAAAGCATGGCCAGCTATGGAGGTTTCATTGGCTGTGGATCCACACTGCTGCTGGCATTTGGCACCTGAGTGAAGGAGCTGGAGGATGGACAGGAGCTGCCAGGGATGGACAGGACAGGGGCTGCAGCAATCCCAGCACTGCAGTCTCCAAACCCATTCGCCCAGACTCTCCATTGCAGGCTGAGAATGAGAATTATTCAGGGCAGTATTGCAGAAATGCAGCTTTGATGTGAAAAGCAGAGTGTTTGTTTTGTGGTCCTCACCCCTGAGGTAAAGGCCAGGAGTAGGGAAGTTCTTGGCGTTTGGGCAGTGAGGTGGGCTGTCTAAACGGAAAATTTTAAACTTAAAGGAGATGGGAGTAATTATGTTGCACTTCCACTCTGGTTTTGATCTTGTTACACCAGTGTGAGTGAATGTGAAATTAGATCCTCTCCTTATAGAAACGTTCCAGATTAGTTTCACTTGATACACTTTTGCTTTCATTATTAGAGCTACATTTGTCCCAGGCCTTTGAAGTTTGAACTGCTTCCAGTGTCCGTGCTCCATGAATTCCCCTGTCTCCCTGGTGCCTGTGAAATAACACTGTGCCTCCTGAAGAGACAACTGTGGAGGTGCTTTGTATTTGTGGGGAACACGGTGTCCCCTGGAGCTGTTCCTCTCAAATCCGTGCTTTCCATGGCTCCTCCTGATCAAAGCTGTGAAATGCTGCTCCAGAGAAACACTGGAAACACTGAGGCAAGTGGGCACTCTTCCCTGGAGCTTTTGGATTAAAAAGTTCTTGGACATTTTTCAGTTAACTGTTTATTTCATGGATGGAAATTAATTTGAACTTTTAAAAATCTGACATCATGTGACCTTTCAACTCATACACTGCTGAATTAGAAGAAGAAAAGCCTTTATTTAGTGCTGCCAAGATGTTCTTTTTCAGTTGCATTAAAATGAAATATATTTGGGCATAAACGATGACAGCTCCTTTTCATGGCCTCTTACTGTATTTTTGCTGTGGCTGGTCAGATGCTTTTATCTCAAGCTTTGTTCTTTGCAGTGGAAAAACAAATCAGGGGATTTAAGAGAGTGATAGAGTTTGCAGAGAAAATAAAATTTTCACACAATCCTTGGTGCTGCTCAAGAAATGGGATTTCATGCTGGCAAAGCTCTGTGCTTGGGTGGAGCTCTTGTGATGGACAGGGATGGGCTTTGGGGTTCCTCCTGCAGCTGAGCCACCCTCCTGTGGAACCAGAGTGTCTGGCATGTGCCTGGGAGGCTGGAGGCACACGGAAAATGGATCAGCTGAAAGAACTTCTCTTCATGACAATTGGGAGGGGAAACATGGAGGACTTGAGTGGGGAAAAGCCCAAGTGTAGCCCAGGATGGACAGGAGCAGGAGAACTTTTATTGTGGTCAAGTACAGCTGGCAGTTCAGGGAGAGGATTAGCAGTAAGGACAAAGGGACAATGTTTGATTTAACCATTTAAGCAGCAACTTTTAAACAGGACTAAGAGCAGAAAATAATCCTTGGGCTGGGCCTCTGGCATTGGCAGGGAATGCCAAGGGAGCCGGCTGGGACAGTGACGTGGGACAGGTTCTGCATCTGCCTGTGCAGAGCCAGCTACAACCCTGTGATCTGCCAGAGCTGGCATTAACTACTTCAATTTTCCCCTCAAGAGCTAGAAATCTTCTTTAATACTACATAATTCTAAAATTGCAGAACTGGAGGCAGGAAGGGCCCATTAAGTGAAGCAGCCTCCTCTGCCCGCAGGAGGGTTGTTCAGGGGGAACTTTGTGATTGAAAAATAGGGATTCAACCAATTACTCATCTAATCGTTTCAGTTCATCCACCTCTGCCTCTGAGATCTGCCGTCTCATCTTTCTTTGTAAGCAGCATGAATGGATTATCAAGTTTCATTCTCAAATCATCTGCAAGGCAGATTTATGCAGAGTCTTTGTATCTCTGAGCGAATTGGGGAATGTGAGTCTCTTGCTACACTGCGGCAGAGTATTCTTAGGGAAGGTGTATGAGCAGCCCAAGCCCAGTTCCTGTGGGGGGTTTAGTTTATGACGTGCGACCCCCAGCTGGAGTAAGGAGCTGCCCCAGGCTCGGTGCGAGCCGCGCTGAGCCGGGGCGGCGCTGCCTGCCGGTGATGTAATGCGTGTGACCTGCCGCGCTGCTGGAGGTGCGGCCGGCTGCCTTTGTGCCTCCATTCGCCGGGGCGCGGCGGTCACCGGCTGGGAGAGCCGGGACGCTGCCTCAGGTGTGTCCCGGCCGCAGGTGTGTGTGTCCGTCCCTCGGGTGTGTCCGTCCGTCCCGGCGGCCGCCCCGGGATGGTCCCGGCCGCGCTGGCGGGGCTCGGCCGGCAGGGGGCGCCCGCGAGCCGCGCGGGGCCCGCGCCGCCCCCGCCCGCACGTGGCGCGCGCCCCGCTGAAAAGCCGCGAGCGGCCCCGCGCCCGCCACTGGCGCCGGCAGCGCCCGCTCCGCTCCGGCCCTGCGCTCATTCCCGCTGCTCATTCCCGCTGCTCGTTCCCGCTGCGCCGCCGCCCGGCCCGCTCTGCCCTCCGCCATGGTGCGCAGCATCGGCACTTGGCATCCTCCCCTGCATCCCGCAGCCCGGGGGCGGCGGGTACCGTGAGAGCCACCGCGCATCCCTGGCGCTGCGGCGGGGACCGGGCGCACGCAGCTGGCGCTGACCTGTTGCAAGAGCCGGGCTTGTCTCGCGGATCTTTTTGTCTCGGTCTTTTTTCTATTTTTTTTTTTCCTTCTCGACGGGGGAAGTTTGCTCCCCAGCCTGTGGCCCGGCTTCCTCCACACCCTTTCCTCCTCCTTTTCCTCCTTTTTTCCAGGATCCGCTGCCTGGGGCCAGAAGAGGTCTCCCTCGTTCCCCCCGGCCCAGCGCTGGAGCCGGGGGCACCCCGCGGGCTCCGGGCTCGCCCTTTCCCCCGGCGGCGGCGGCGGGGCGGCCCCGGGAGCGCGGGGAGGCTCCGCGAGTGCCCCGGGCTGCCGCGCCGCCACCATGTCCAAAGTGGCGGCGGAAAGTTGCGGAGCAGCCCCGGCCGAGGACTTGTCCAAGGTGTCGGACGAGGAGCTGCTCAAGTGGAGCAAGGAGGAGCTGATCCGCAGCCTCCGGCGCGCCGAGGCCGAGAAGATGAGCGCGATGCTGGACCACAGCAACCTCATCCGCGAGGTGAACCGCCGCCTCCAGCTCCACCTCGGCGAGATCCGCGGCTTGAAGGTAGCGGGGTGGGCTGGGTGGGAGCCGTGAAGTTTAAGCGGTGCCTCCCGCCGGGAGCGATCTCGTCAGGTGGATGGTCTGGGAGGAGCCGCTCCCGAGAAAAGTGGATGAGGAGCGGGGTGAATAGTGTCTGATCCCACTTAATAATCAAAGTATCCGGCTAAGGGATCACCAGCGATTCGGCAGGCTGTGGGGCACGGCTGGTTTATGCTCTGCCCCGGTACTTTTTGGGTAGCTAAAAACGCTGAAGTCTTGTCAGCTTTGTGTTAGAGTTCCTTGGTTGAGAGTGAGGTTAAATGATCCTGCCTGAAGTGCACAGAAATAAGGTTTCTGTAGCTCACGCTGTTTTCTGTCACTATTTCATACAGACTTAGTCTGTCAGGCAGGCTGGAGGCTGCTGGAGAGAGCTGGTCGTTTCCAGGATGCAGTGCAGCCTGGCAGGGGATGGCAAACCCTTGGGCTCGGGTTTGGGATGGTCAGAACCAACCCCTAATGTCTGAAAAGACATCTGGTAACATAACACATCTCTGATCAAACCATTCTTAGCTCTGTGCTCCTGCAGGCTGCAGTCAGAGGCAGAGCAAGTCTGTAGTGCTTTATCCACTCTTAATTTCACTCGCTTGTGGATGAGGAGCTTAGTCCCTAATGCTCCCTTCCCACTTCTGAGGGCTGGGAAGAAAGTGTTGCTATTTACAGAGCAATACCTTGCTTGTGGATTATAGACCTGGAAAGTTACCTTTGAGTGGGGAGAACTACAGAGCATTTTCTGGCTCATTGCTTTGAGAATTTTCAGGAAATTCCTTCAGTGAGGTGAGCTTGGAGGGAAGGAGAGAAGAGACAGAGATGCAGTGTGGGATTTTGAATTATTACAGGAAAGTGCATTAGAAGAGAGTTCTTCACTTGTACAATGGCTTTAAATGACAGAATTATTGAGAAAGTGTCTTTGATAATGGCATGGCATGAAATAAATAGCCCATGGGGGAAGGTAATTCCTGCCTCCCAAGATTTTGTGTTCTGCAAAGGATGTGTGTCCCTTTGGTGGTGTCTGAGGGTAAAAAAGACCCACCCATGGTGGTATTGAGTAAAACTGAAGCTCATATTTTAAATCTGGATTTCTGCAGCTTCCAGATAACTGACCAAACACACTTCAGGTGGGTAGGACAGAGTCACAAATTCCTCTCTCAAGTCAAAACTCCTTGAGTCTTGTTTGACTTCCTCCTTTTGTTCAGATGCCTCAGCTGGAACTTGCAGAAAGAATCTGGGAGAAGGAGTTTTTTTGAGCCTGTGTTGGTGTCTGGGCATCTCCCTCCTTTGTCCTGTGTGAAATAACTGCTCCATGAGTAAGAATGCCTGACTGGATGGGTGTCTCCTGCTTCCTCACTGAGGAATTGTGCACTTCCACAACTTTTTTATTCCACTGTGGGATCATTTCAAGCATGTTTCACTAGGAGAGGTTTTTAAGGACACCTTAAAGCCTCATTGAGATTTTTTTTTTGCCATTGTCAAGTACAGGTTGAAATTGTTAAAATTCCAGGTTATTTGAGGCAAAAATTGGATAAACACAAGCATTCATGCACCTAAATCTGATGGAGTTGCAAAAGCTTCCTTTCCTTAGGAAACTTTACTGAAATGGTGTTTCCGTAAGACTGACTTTTTAACAACTTTGGCTAATCTCTGGCTGTAATGTCATACATAAGGAATGGACATGTAGATGATGGGAGAAAGACAAATATGGTCACAAGTCCAAGCTAGAAGGATAAAATACTGGAAATGCTTTTATTCTGCTGTAGTAGTACCCTGAACATTTTTACTTCAGAGCATTTGCTTCAGACTGTTCCTCACTTAGGGAAGGGCATAGAATTATGTACTTCATTTTGTTAGGGGTGAAAAAGAAATCTGTTTAAGCAGATGATTTCATTTCAGAGTGGTTGAAGCAGTCCTGGTTAAAGCCATAACTGACAAGGCTTTCTATGCCAATCAGAAAATAAATCCAGCAAACCCCTCTCTTTAAAAACTCTCTAAAATGGTCGTCTTTATAAGTGACTATGCTTTAGGGAGTCTAAATGTTAATAATTAATTATTTAAGAGAGATTACAATTTCTGATGTACCTTGCACTTTTATCTAGCAATAACTTGCAGGTGAATATTTCTCAGGGGAGCGAGATCATCATGAGAGCACTTACAATCTTTGCCCAATTTGGGAGCTAAATTACTCTGGTATTTAGCATGAAAATTAATTAAGCACCTGAAACTTTTCTGCTGTCTCAGAGATTAGAAATTAGCTCCAAGCTGAGGGAAGTTTTTGCTGGACAGCAGCTTTGTTTGCTCAAAGCACGGGGCTGTTCCAACGTGCCAGATCTGCACATGGGATTATTTCTGCCTCACTGGAGTGCTTAAACACGAGTCTGCAGTAACAGTTTAACATCAATTCCTTTAGACACCCCTCTGCCATGATGATCTTTCTTTTCAAGGACATCAACCAGAAGCTGCAGGAAGATAACCAGGAGCTGAGGGACCTGTGCTGCTTCCTGGACGACGACCGGCAGAAGGGCAAGAGGGTGTCCCGCGAGTGGCAGCGCCTGGGCAGGTACAGCGCCAGCGTCATGCACAAGGAGGTGGCCCTGTACCTGCAGAAGCTGAAGGAGCTGGAAGTGAGGCAGGAAGAAGTGGTTAAGGAGAACCTGGAGCTGAAGGAGTTGTGTGTGTTGCTGGATGAGGAGAAGAGCGGAGGAGCAGGCAGCCGGAGCTCCATCGACAGCCAGATCAGCCTGTGCCAGCTGACGGCCGCCAGCGCCTACATCAGAGATGTGGGGGATGGCAGCAGCACCTCCAGCACGGGCAGCACTGACAGCCCAGACCATCACAAACACCACCCAAGCACCAGTCCAGAGCACCTGCAGAAACCTCGGGGGGAAGGGAGCCCTGAGCATCAGAAGCACAGGAGTATCAGCCCCGAGCACCTGCAGAAGCCCAGGGGTTCTGGCAGTCCTGATCACCACCTGAAAGGGCCGAGCCCTGAGCACCACAAAACCATTGTCAAAGTACCTGAACCGCAAAAGCACAGCAGCAGCAGCCCAGAAACTATCCCAAAGCACGTTTTGAGTAGTAGCCCTGAACACTTTCAAAAGCAGAGGCCTGGGGGTAGCCCTGAGCACCAAAAGCACAGCGGGGGCAGCCCTGACCACCTGCAGAAGCACACGCCCAGTGGAAGTACAGAGCACCTGCACAAGGTGAGGGGTACGAGCCCAGAGCACCTCAAACAGCACTATGGAGGGAGCCCAGAGCACCTCAAACACCTCAGCGGAGGCAGCAGAGAAGGGACCCTCAGGAGACAAGTGACAGATGAGCTGTCCCCTCACCACAGGAGTTTGTACAACGGAATGAATGGTGGGTCAATGCTTGGAGCAAAAGCTCCCTTTGAAAGTTGCTAAGGTAGTTTTGGTGTTATTGCAGCTATTTCTGCAGCAGGAATGATGTTTGGTGTGAAATGAAAGGCAGTGAGTCTGGTGTTACCATTATTCCTTTAGCAGGTGATTTCATTGGAGTTTGTCCATCCAGCAGGTGTGGGGCAGATTAAAGAAGTAGGGAGAAAATGCATTTTGAGTGTTGGTGTGGGGTATCAAGGAGAAGATCTCAGCCCTGACCCTGCTCTGTGGTTGGTAGATGTAAACTGTTTGTCCCCAGGTGCATTTGTGTTTGCATAAGAGAGGAATTGCATTATGTTTCTTGTCCTGCTTGTATCTGAGTCAGCAGAGTGGAGGTGAGTGTCTCCAATTTCTTTCCACCTTCCTAATCTGCTTTGTCTGTAATTTTAAAGATTTTAAAGTTTCCTGTTTATTGATTGAAGGCTTCTTTTCTCCTTATCCATAAACTTTGGAAAAGACCCCAGATAAGAGTAGGCTCAATAGAAATGAATCTGAAAGCTCCTTTCAAAGCCTTGAGTTTGCATATTTTTAATCATAACAAATTAAAAATTTAAGAAGATCAAGAAGGGGTTTCTTTGCTGTTATTGCTGCCTTTTAGAAAGGTTTCCAATGAACCTGCCTAGTTTTAAGTGCAGTATATCCTGACTGATGGAAATAAATTATTTGTCTTAGGAGAGTCACAATGTAAGTATCTTGTTATTTTGAAAGCTACAAAGTTCAGCCATCCTACTCTGCTGTGGAAATCACTCATTTTAGACTTAGCACAATTCCTATAGCCTGCTACTTTTTATTTCTTCCACGTGCTTTGGGATGTTCTCATGAAGGCAGTTAGTGTCCTGGTTGAAAACCCTTTTCTCAGACCTTTATGCTTAGATTTAAAATCAAGCTCTGCACAGAAAGTGATGATTTTGCCTCAGCAAATTGTCTGGGGTGGAGCTCCTGTGTTTCCATTTCACGAGCAGCTGTGAAAGCTGTGTTGGCAGCAGTGGAAGTGGCTACGTGTTGGATGTGCTGTGAGATGGGTGCTGTCCCCAACCTTTGTCACACTGGTCAGTGACCTGTTGGGATTCACTTGCACAATGCCTTCAGTTAGCCCCTCTCTGCAGGGACAAATCCACATTGGTTTCAGTGCAATGTGTGTTTTTGACAGGGCTGACCAACCCCAACATGGTAAGTGTAGAGACTCCTCTTTTTAAAGGCTTGGAAAGGATTAAAAAGGTGAGTGTGTGACAAATGTGTGAAGATGTGCAATACAAAAGGGGGTCTTACACAACTTCCATTAAATGCTCTATTTTTCTCCATTCAGATTTTTGTGTTTACTATTGACCTGTAAGTAGCACAAAGTGTGGAACCAGATTTCTAAAAATGACTTGTTTCTTGCACCCATGAGTTCATCAGTCCACCACAGTTTATGTAGGAAGGTGATCCAAGGTTTTAAGTATTTATTTTTAAAACTCACTCACAGGGGGAGGAAGATATGGGGTTTCTGCTACCAGCACTGTAGGCTGTTTGTTTTTGGGATTTTTTGCCCCAAGTAGCCTTGTTAAGAACCATATCCTAGCAGTGCAGTGAAAGCAGTTGTTACTTTACTCCTGAGCTGACTGGCATCCATTGTGCAGCATATTTCAGCTGTCAAAAGGTTGGACTCAGGCCACAAGGTGCTGGACAGGGCAGCTGCTGCTCTGGGAGAATCTTTATTGACTTTAATCAGAGCTTTGCCTGCCCTGGGCTTTATAGAAGCATTTCTACAGAGAAGTGCTCTTTGGTTTGACAACTCCTCTCACCAGAAAGTTGTCAAACCTCTCTTCTTTTATATTTATATAATTTGCTGCAAGCTTGAGGTTTAATTCTGACATCTGTCTGACCTTGATCAAACTTGGTAAGACTCTTGACAGCTCAGCTGTGAAGAAAAGGCTTTAAACTTCAGGGAAATACTTGGTCTTCACAGCAAGGCTGAGTCCTTCTGGGTGTTTTGCGTTCTGATTTTGTCTGCTACTGTAAAGTTGTGGGGAACAGTTAATGAGGAAGTGCTGGTCATTATAAATTGTGAAAATAATGTGTAAATGTGAATTTGGATGTTCTGTGTGTACCTGACCCTGCCAGCTGAGTGTAGGCAATAAAAATCCTGAGTTTGTTGTAAGGAATGCTGAAATTGTGACAGTGGGAGTTAGGAAATGACCTGGAAACCTGGCCCCAAACTGAGCAGCACAAAAGGACAATGTTTGATTGTGATCCCAAAGTCACACAGTATATACAGTATTATATCACATTGGTGCCATCCAGTTTGTTTGCAAATTTGGAGGATCTCTAGCTGGCAGATGTTTGCACATCTGTGTCATGAGTTTGCACAGGTTCTAAACTTATTGTAGTTCTTGTGGGCTGTCATGTGAGCAGCAAGAGTGAAGTGCTGGTGATAAACAGCAGAGACAAACGTGTTTTGATATTTAAAGGAGTAAAATAAAATATTTTAACTGCATAGTCAGAGTTTACCAGAGTCAGTACAAGCCTGTCCCTTCTTCCTTGCTCTGAGCTGGGCCCTGAATAAGTCTGAGAGGAGAAGTTATTCCTCTGCATGTCAAAAGTGCTGTACTTGCCTCATGCCAAAAGTGCTGTACTCTCCACCTGGAGCTGCTGTTCCTAATTGGGAGCATGTCTGGGAGCAGCCTGGCTATTCCTGGAGAAATGGGAATTTCCAGCAGCTCCCACTTAGCTGGATTTGCAGTGCTGTGAGCACAGGGATCAGTGGATCCCACAGGGGGTGTGACCTCCCCAGAGCTGGGGTGGAGCAGAGGGTTTGCAGGTTGCAGTGTGACATTGCAGTGCCATCAGCAACGTGCTGGGTGCAGCTGGAGCTGCTTTGCAGGGTGTGTTTATGCATTAATCATTGGCCTTCATGCATGTTTTAAGCTATGGGGGAAGTTACCTCAGCCTCTCGCTCACAGGCACAGCTGGAGGAATAAAGGATGAGGTGATAACATTTCCTTTCATAATTCTTCTCATCTTCTATGCTCAAAGGTTTGATCTTGGTATTTTTTCTTGTATGACATGTCAGCTTTCATTAATAAGATTTATAAGGCTTTAAAAATACCCTCTGCTTCATGGTTCTCCTACATATTTTCCTGAAATGAGTGTCCTTAGACTTTGGAGTGACAGAAAATGGGATGGGAGAGCTAAATGTGGCCTGGTGCCTGTTAATTGAAAACACATGTATTTAATTCTAGATGTTTTAACCAAATAAAACATGATAACAATCTTTTGCAGTAATCACACCTAAATGTTCTGGGTAATGAGAACAGAAGTATTTGGGATAGAAAGATTGCTGAAATGAGATGAGAAAATAGCAGCAGTAAAAACATTTTGAGAAGAGAGCATTAATAGACCCTAGAAGAACACTTGACAGTTTAGCTCTGACACAGATATCTGGGTGTGAGTGCCTCTATAAATTGATCTGCTTTCAGCATTTGCAGTCTGAGTGTTGGTTTTTTCATCTAAGTGATTTATTTTCAACTTTCTATTTTAAGAAGTCCTTTGTTTTACTCTGAGCTTTGACTTTTGTGTGAAAGGAAGGTATCCAAAGGCTTTCATGTGTGCTTCTTGCTTCCTGCTGAGGTTATTAATGAAGAGAAGTCAAAGTGCTGACTAACACCTCCTGTACTGCTGGAGGTGTGAGGGCTCTTACAGAACAAATGCAGCTTCACCTCTCCTTGAGCAAAGGTGTTTGCAGGCTAAACAGAGACTCAGCATAAATTTTGGACACTTTCTCTTATAAATGCATTTGTGAGAAGGAAAATTAAATTAGAAAACACTGCACTGAGTAAAAAGAGGAAACTGCAGTGTTGCTCCAGAGGGGAAAAAAACTCCTAACAATGTTGCTGAGTTAACTGATACCCTCTCTGTGCAAACAGCTCCCCTTGGCTGGCTCAAGAGTGGCATGATGTCATGTTTCCATGTGTGTTTTCTTACACTTCATGTTTCTTCAAGTTGGAATGCAAATAATCTGCCTGTCATCAATGGCACTGCACACACTCTGGCTGTGATTTGAGCTGTCCTGGTGGCACCCAGCACTGTGCAGCTGGAGCCTGGGGCAGCATTGCTCACCTTTCAGAGTGAAACCAAAGGCCACCAGGATCAGTAGAATTTTTTTTTTTCTTGTGATGTCATGTTTATTTTGGGTATTTAATTTAGAAGTGTAGAGCTCTGAGGCTTTGTCAATCAGAGTCTTTCAATTGAGCTCTGTAGGTTTGATGTCAGACTTGTAAATTGGTTCTGGCTGTTACACACTGTAAGAGAACTGGGGCAGGAGTTGTGAATATGGATGTGACTACAGCACACTGCATTCATTACCCAACTCATTTTTTTGGGGAGTGATTTATCATGTTGGAAATGTGTTTTGTAGTATGAAAACAATGAACCTGCTAGAAAGCCACATTGTAGGACTTTGGGGAGAGGTTTACAATTCCATGTCCTTAACTTCGCTGACATAACTCCTTTAGATGTGAATGTTTTAGTGTGCAGTGGATCATCCTTGCAGCAAACTCTGGCTGTGTCAGTGGCAGATTGAGCCTCTCCTTATGGAGAGTGGCCTGGTGTGGTGGTGTTTACAGGGGTCTGAGCATGAGGGAAGAGACCAGGATCTGACTCTGTGTTTCAGAAGGCTTGATTTATTATTTTATGATATCTATTATATTAAATTATATAAAAGAATAGAAGAAAGGATTTCATCAGATGGCCAGCTAAGAATAGAAAAGGAAGAAGAATGATAACAAAAGCTTGTGTCTCGGACTCTGTCTGAGCCAGCTGACTGTGATTGGCCATTAATTAGAAACAACCACACGAGACCAATCACAGACCCACCTGTTGCATTCCACAGCAGCAGATAATCAATGTTTACATTTTGTTCCTGAGGCCTCTCAGCTTCTCACGAGGAAAATCCCAAGGAAAGGATTTTTCAGGAAATCTCATGGCTACAGCCTGGTTCCACAGGTTGTCTGGATGTTCAGCACTGACTCCTGCCCAGCTCAGAGGCTGATCCGAGGTGCTGGGGGCAGGGCTTGCTGCAATGGGATGTGCAGGGGGACTGAGAACACCCCAGCACCTTCTGGGAAATCACTGCTTCCAAGTTTTATTGGCTTCTCCTTTCCCCCAGGAGGCTCTGTTTTGCACTGAGGACTTAATGCTAATTCAGCCGTTCTTGGATGGAACAGAGGCATTCCCTTTGAGCCATGTCCAGCGTACCTGGTCTCTCTGGGAGCGGGGTCCCTGTTAGTCGGTGCCGCCCGGGATTTGGGCGCTGCTCCCGTGGCTCCCACAGCCCAGCCCCGGAGCTGTGCCCGTCTCTGCCGAGCGGGAGAAGGGGAGGATCCGCGCTGGCTCCGTGACTGGGCACGTGTGGCCATCCCGTGTCTGGAGTGTCCCTGGAATGTCCCTGGCCCCGGGAGGGACGGGCGGCTGATCCATCCCAGCGCCGGGACCGAGCGTGTCCCCACTGTGCGAGCCAGCCCTGCTCCCACCCCCTGGCTGTGGTGCTGGTACACCTGACATGGAGCTGGCATGTTCATCTTCTGTTTTCTTTATTTCGTTGGGCGTTTCTGAGAAACAATGTACTTTCTGAGTGGTGAGTGGGAGTTTGTTTTGCTGTGTACAGGAAACAGCAGAGAAGCTTATTTATTTTTCATGGCGATTGGGTCAAGGTGTGAGCCACTTGCCTTTACCTCAGAGAGCTTGCACGGCTGTTGGCGTTGTCTGCCTGAAATAAGTGGGCACATCTGGGTGTTATTTTATTTTTTTTAGTGCCAGAATGGCAAATCCTTTCATTAAAGCCTTGTCTGAGTCCTTGCATAGAGAGAGTGCCCTTAACCTGAGCTCAGGACCTCATGTATCAGTTCTTCACACAGCTTTTGGAGTTAGTGCTATAAGTTTAGAAAAATAAAAGATGGGTTTAGAAATATTAGTGATTGAATTGCAAAATTCTCTGAACTATAGCACTTACAATACAGTCAGTATATTACAGTAATTTTTGGTGAGTGATGCTTGTTTAATACATTCAGCCTTGTAGTGTGTATTATACTTGCCAGTCAGAATGTCCTGTCTCTTCTGTTCACCTATTTAATGTTTTTTATTTGTTTATTTTTAAGTTTTATTATGAAGTTAACAGTGGAGGGCTGTGCAGGGCTTGGAGCTGAGTGGGTTAAGAGTTAGGGAAGAGCATGGCAGGCAGGGTAGAGTGGGGTTCACATTTTGTACTGCCACACACACAAAGTGCAGGGATGTTGACAGGAGTAAGGGACAGCAAGGCATTCCAAATTACAGGGTATTTAATGAGCTCTAATAAAGCCTTGTGTTCATAAGAAAATGACTGGCAATGAAAATTCATTGGCTTCTGAGCTGGTAATGTCCATGTAAGTGATGTCTTAATTAGTAAACTGAAGCACAGCTTATCTTGGGTCATATTGTCATGTGCAGAGATATATAGTTACTGAGGGAGCACTGAGAATTATCTTCAAGTCATGATCTTGATGTAAATCTTGTCTGCCTGGGCTTCTTCACGGGTTCAAGGGTGGCCTCTGTGAGGAGAATCAGCAAGGACTGAAACAGAGCTTTCAATTTTGCTTATTGCACAAAGCAGTGCAGTAATTGTTTGAGAGGGAAGGAGTTTTACAAGTATAACATGGGGGGTGAAGGGCAGCAACTAAAATTGTCTTTGGAAAAATAAGCAGTAATGATATTACTCCATGCTTATTTAGTGGACTTTGAAATTTCTTTTTAAAGTGTTTCTAATTCTGCAAGGCACACAGAGGAGGGCCAGGATTGTAATCTGTGTCCATGAGCATTTGGTATGCAGCATAGAAGTGTGTGCAAATTTATTGATTGTGAATGGGAAAGCTGCTAGCTTGAGCTGGGCTGTCTTAAAAGATGAACAGTTCTGTGAAGGCTGTGAATAACAAATAGTCTCAGTGCTACTCCTCATTTCTTCTATCAAATTTGGGCATATTTGCATTGTTTCTGTAACATTCATGGGGAGTGAAGAAGGCAGCAGCTCTGGACTGTGTAGCTCAGCAAGGACTTGCTTCTTCTACCCTGTATTTTTTATTTGCATGATTCTGTGAACTTCACTGGTTTATAGGAGTCCATATAATAAATGGAGTGGTTATTTGGACCAGTGAAACAGCAGTTCAGGCACTGTCAAGAGTAAAAGATGTGTCAGAGCTGGAAAAGCACAGTGAGCCATGTGGCAGCCACAATATGGAATGTCTCCTAAAGATCTCCTCCATTTTGGTACTTCCTCAAGGTTGCACAAATTATTCCAGAGCCTTTATGCCTGCAATATTAAATACCTCTAATCTGATCAGTGGTGAGGTAGCTCCTTCAAATGTTTGACCTCAAATCTCACCAGATTTCTTTCACTGCATCTCTCTAAGCTCCTGTGAGCTGTGAAAATGTGCCTTGATCAACAGTGGAGCCTGTACCTGTGACTTGGATTCAAAGGAAAATGTCAGTGCTTGCTACCAAGGGTGCAAGGCTGATTCATCACTCTGTGATAAGCTCCCATTTAGGCCAAGTGCAGCTAAGGCTGGGGAAAAGCATTGATTCCTGACCCACATCCCCTCTTGGCTCCTGAGCCTGTCTTTGCTTTACAGTGAACCAACTTTAATGATGTTCAAAATCCATCTGATGACTTCTGTGGTCAGCAAACATTGCTGAGGACATTAAGATGAGCCTCTAAAAATAGTGTTGGGTTATGAGAAACAAAAAGAACATTCCACTGGAGGCAGATGAAGATATCAAGCACAACCACATGACTGCTGTGAGGCAGAACCTGCACATTGACTCAGATCCTTCCAAGGATTTGAGCCCTTCACTCCTTGCACTGAAATGGGATGCCCAGACAGAGCAAGCTGCTTAAATACCCCTGCTCATGCAGTGCTCTGAATGAAGTCACTTGTCTGTCACTGTCATTCACCTTGTTTGTTTGGGTCCATTTTAGAAATCTGTGTAACCTGAAGTTAAAATTTGAATTTTAGGTTTTTGCAGTGTCACTAAGTCCAAAAAGAAAGCATGACAAGAAAGCATTCCAGCAATGATTTTTTCCTAACCAGCTCTCCAACCACTGACACCAAAGGCTCTTCAGTGTTAACTGAGCAGCAGAAGATACCAAATCTGTCTCCTCCAGGTACAGGTGCTGAGAGCTCTGATTCATTCCTGTTGTTGGAATTTGATGCCTGGCCTGTCCTCCAGCCCATAATGCTGAGGGCTGCATTGGGACCACTTACAACCACAGCATGTGCACGTGTTTTGGAGAAAAGATCCTGAGTTTTTATTGAAACAAATCCTAATTTCAGTGTGAAGACATTGGGATTTTATGTGTTTTAGCTTCTCCATGAACATAATCAAATGCTACGGGTTTTTTTCATTTTTTGAGTGGACTGGAATGTTCTATTCAGCCTGAATTGCTGGGTTGGCCAAGAGCATGGAAGTGACTGATCAGACTGCCTTGGAAGCACAGATCTCAGAGTTTTGTGCTGTCAAGCCACTCCATCATCCTGGATTTGTCAAGAATGAGCTGAGCAGTGTTGATGCCTTGTATTGATTGCAATATTGCATGTACAGCCAGTTATATCCCTGGAATCCTGAGAAGGTGCCTGGGGAACTCCAAAAGGAGATGAAGCACAAAAGTGCTGGCATGACCCACTTTGTACAGCAATGCAAATTCCAGTGTATTTACTGATCAGCTGCCACCTGAAGTGTGTCCTTCAGGCACTGGAGTCAGTTCCCTGAGCAACTTATTCCATTCCACCTTTCCTTTTTTGTGGTTTTTATTTTATTCATTTTTCTTAACTAAGAAAACCTGACAGTTAATTCCAGTGTCACTTTGGAAAATGGATATTTGAAGGATTGCTGAAGAATGTTTGAATGAGAAACAATTTCTGTTGGTGTTGAGAGCAAAATACTGCTGAATTTATCACTGGAAAGATCTACAGTTGGGATGTAGCAAACCTTGGCTATGTCTGCTTTGTGCTCAGTAGAGCTGCACTTAGCACATGTATTTTTAAGTCAGTTGATGTTAGATATTAATCCTGCATGTCACTTAAAGATTTTTGAATATTCCTTGTCCTTGTTGCAGGGGAAACATGATCTTGACTGTAAAGATGCAGTCAGGTGATGCTTTTTCTCAAATTTAACACTTTAAGTACTTTTAATACCTTCCCGGTTTTGTTAGATTTTGATTTATTTATTTGTGCAGTGCTGCTCAGAAACCCATAATGATGCACAGGAAGCAAAGAGGCTCTGGAAAATCTTGGGCAAGAATCTGTAGTGAAAGATAAAAGTTACTGGTAGGTTTTAACTCCCTGGAATGAGAAAAATCCAGATAGTATTTGCATTTTGATTATTAAGAAACGCTGTTCCCCAGGGAAGCAGGAGCACTTTGATGGCAGACACTGAGGCTCTCTGGTCTGTCAGGTGTCAGGAGGGTTGGCTGCTGCCTCAGCCAGCTGCTTGATTTGCATCCCAGCTCATGGAGCTGTTGATGTGGGGCCCAAGTGCCAAATTTGTGTCCCATCATGTCTGTGCAAGCACAGTGGGAAGGGTTTTTGGGAGAGTTTCAGGGTTCAGCTTCTAACTGAGGCCTTGCCCAGGTGGGTGAGATTGCAGACCTTGGCTTGGCATGGTGCTGGTTTGTCTGTGGGTCTGTCCATGCCCAGCTCCATCTGTGTTTATTCTCCATGCCTGGAGAATTGCTCTGAATTGCTCTGATAGTCTCTAGCCCAGCTGATTGGTTTGCTGACCATGGGGAGTTGTGGGATTTTGGGGAGAGCTCATCAGACATGGGGTTAATCAGACCTTGCACCCCTTTTTGCTCTGGTTTTGTGAACTTGTGTTTTCATGTATGTGTTGTGCAGAAAACTTATCCCTCTGAACACATAGCCAAATGCTGAAAAGCTCAAACCCAAGTGTATGGCAGATCTGAAAGGTAGCAAAAGAAATATTCAGTGACATCTATTTTCACAGATTCACAGCTTATTCTGAGTTGGAAGGGACCCACAAAGTTCATTGAGCCCAACACTTTAGGAAGTGGCCTGTGTGGAGATTGGACCCACAGCCTTGGTGTTATGTGCTGAATTCACCATCAGAGGGAAAGACTGAAAATCTGTAACATTGGTCATCAGATTAATGACATTTATGCCTCCTCTGGAAATGGCCTTTGCAGTATATCTGTCCTTTTCAGGCCCAAAATTCTGCTCTGGTTCGTGCTGCAGAAGCTTTCTGAGTTCCATGGAGTCCTGTGAGCATCTGAAAGGTCCAGAGCAAGTCTGTGACTCCTGGGGTACCCAGGGCAAAGGAGGACATTGCTGTTTTCCTTTTCTCCCTTGTTTGCTGTGCAAAGCCATTGGCAAGTCCTGCCCTTACTCAACTTTTAAACTGGAGTTTGAGCCTGCAGAGGGTCTGGGAGCAGAGTTGTGTGAGTGAGGAGAGAAGGCAGCTCTGCCCAGAGAGCTGGGCTGGATGAATTCATGGGGTTGTGGCCCTGGAGAGCTCCTGTGTGTGGGCTGGGGCAGCAGTGATGTGTGGAACATTGATTTACCTGTGAGAACGCTCCCCTGGTGGCAGCCCAGCCACAAAAATGTCTTTATGGAGGTGAGACCTTGATGTGTATGGAGAGCTGTGGGTGTGCAGTTACCCTGAGGAAATGTTACACCTGTCAGTAGTGCCTGGTTCTGCTTGCAGCTCTTATCAATACTCCTGGAAACAATTTACCAACCACAGAAATATTGTCATCATCACCTGTGTGTTAGGAACCATGAGCTAAACAAAAGACAAGACAGGATTAATCAGCCACCAATTAGTGCAGGTTTCCTGAGGTTTTGCTGCTGATTATGCCATTGCATCATGTCAGTTTTCTAACAGCTTTATTCTTAGATTAGTCTGTTCTCAGCATGGTGTAGAAACTGGGGCTGAAGTTACTCACATGCCTAGAAAACACCTTGATGAACAATGAGCTCGAGACAAACATTTTCAATGTGTTTCCTTTCAAAATCAACTTTTAAGGCAATGCTTCCTTCCTGAATTTCCTGAACTGGGCTAGTGGGAAACAAAGCTATTTTTAATTCTCTTTTGTGTGTGCAGCATTCCTGTTAGAAGCCATTAATCTGCCTTTTGCATTTACAGGGCTGCTTAAAGATGTCCTGGCACACAAAGTGATTTACAATGGATCTCCACCTGAAGGGCTGTGATAGCTTTTCTGGAGGAAGCTCTGTTTTCTGTCCTGTTCCTCATGGCCTGTTTTTACTCTTCCAGAGTGTTTGTGTAGCTGTAGTTGTTTTGATCTGGGAAATGAAGGTGCTGGTACCAGCCAGAGGCATGGGCAGCTCTTGCTGTGGATTTCAAGCTGCTAACTGGTAAAATCCAGAGGAGCATTTGTCTTCCATCAGAATAAAATTTGAAAATGAACATTCTTGAGCTTAAAAAAAGAGAGAACACAGTATTTTGGCAAGATGGTCATCTGGCCCTCAGCATCCATCAACAGTGTGGCATATTGTGAGTGTGCCAGGGAGGGGGAAGTGGTGCTTAGCAGAAATAAATCTGCACGGCGAGGCTCAGGCTGAACATCTGTGCCTTGGCAGATGTGGAAGGGAGGAGCTCGGGGTTCGGAGCTGTTCTGGCTGCCTGCCGGCAGATCTGCTCTGGCAGGTAGGTGGCTGCTGCTCTCTGTCAAACTCTGCGGGCTGAAATGTTTGCCTAAAGTCCTGCGGAGCCGGGGCTGCCTTCAAGGGAGCGCTGGGGAAAGGTTCTGCCTGCTGCCAAAAGTGGAGCTGTCCTGTGTGAGGTCACTGCAGCGCGGGCACTTCAGCAAGGGATTCACCCGGCTCGGGGCCGGCTCCG
The DNA here is from genome assembly GCF_028769735.1 of Zonotrichia leucophrys gambelii. Classification (NCBI taxonomy): domain Eukaryota; kingdom Metazoa; phylum Chordata; class Aves; order Passeriformes; family Passerellidae; genus Zonotrichia; species Zonotrichia leucophrys. The sequence goes on from NC_088172.1 coordinate 102,550,549, forward strand.
GAGCTCCCCAGCACCGGGTCTGCCATCCCGGGGTGACAGCCGACTCCGGGTTGGGACGGTTGCCGTCGGGCGGAGCCAGACATTCCCGGGGTTTGCCGTCCCGGGGTGACAGCCCGGACATTCCCGGTGCTGGGAGCCGGGGTTTGCCATCCCGGGGTGACAGCCCGGACATTCCCGAGCCGGGGTTTGCCATCCCGGGGTGACAGCCCGGACATTCCGAGCCGGGGTTTGCCATCCCGGGGTGACAGCCCGGACATTCCCGGGGTTTGCCATCCCGGGGTGACAGCCCGGACATTCCCGGCCTGGGAGCTGTGCTGACAGGACACAGCACCGATCCTGCTCGGGAGCACAAAGTTCCTGCAGTTCCAGCCGCTCCCTGCCGTGCCAGGCCAGTCCTTGACGGCCCCTCTCAGCCAAAATGTGCTCTGAGTGCAGGCCAAGGTTTCAGAGCTGGGCAGAGATTAAAGAGACAGTAATACTGCTCCTATTCTCATCTGCAATTGAATTGGAATTGCAATTCAATTACAAACCAGAGCAGACACCAGGTTGTGTGTCCTGAGCATGATTTAGCAACCTGTTAGTCTTTTAATTGCTCTGATTATTTGGTACTTGAAATAAGTGTGTATTTTTAAAATCTCGTGGCAGTAACTTCTGGAAAAAGTCATTGCTTTTCATTTTGCAGGCGTTTTGTCTTTCATGCTGAAGTACAGGAACATATGGTGCTACTTCTGAGGTAGCACTTGTTTAAATACCTTTCCTTGTAAAATTTTCTGCAGAGCCATATAATTTTCTCCTGGAAAAATATTCCTACTGTGTTTAACTGGTTTTACAGCTACTTAATGGGATTATCATGTTTTTATAATTGCAAACATTTCATGGATGTGGGTCAAGAAATTAAACTCTGAACCCTGAATAAGACAAGTCAGCAGTAAGCAGTTAGAAATTCAAAGAGAGTAGTAAGAAATAATGATAATAGTATAAAGTAAATAAAATAGTTTATCAAAACACATCCCAGGTATTTTGAAAGGGTCAAAACAGTAATTTTATTTTTAAGCTGAGCTCTTGGCAGTCAGTAGACTTGGAATGCTCTAATGCAGTGTCCAGAAACCTCACATGGAAGCCAGTTACATCTCTGTTTGTGTTCAGTCTGGTGAACAGGCTTCCCAAGTCATGGTGTTCCTCTGCCTGAGTCAGGAGCATGCATTAAAAAATGTAAATCAGCAGCACATTCATCTATACACAATGAAGGGAGACTGGAAATGTTCCTGAGTGTGACACAGCCAGGAGAGTCAGAGGAGTGGAATAACTGGAATATTCTGTATATTTTTTGTCTACATTGCTAGACTCTTACCCAGAGATGATTAGTGAGAGGCAAATTGGCCTGTTAAGCAAACATATTTAGAAATGTATAAAGATCCATATCTCGGGAATGATGCAGATCTGAAACCCTTCTCACACAGCAGTGGGAAATGGATTCCAGCACTCCAGGGGCAATGTGCCAGCTCCCATGCTGAGCCCAGGCTGGAGCTCTCCACAAGCCAGGCACCTCAGAGAAAGCTGCAGGGATGAAACATCTCCAGGAGAGGAGGAGCTGGCCCAGCCTTGCCTGGGGGGCAGAGCCCTCTCCCCCTGAGGGATCCCAGATGGAGCAGCAAGCACACAATTGCTGGAAGTGGAAAGGCAGGAGTAGGATGGACTGCACAGGATCTCCCTTCTCCTGCAGCTGGGCTCAGGGCTGATTGCCATCTCTGGGGAAGCATCACCCCCATGTGGAGGTGGCTTTTGGAGCTGCAGTGAGAGCAGGCTGTGCTTGAGGCTGGAGTTTGGAGTCGCACCCTGCTGAGAGCAGACACTGGAGCTGCTCAGAAAATGGTTTCTGAGGGGTTTTTTTGGGAAGAAGAAAGTGGATGAGGTCAGACAGATTGAGGGTTATATCTAAGAGTGCACAGGTTGTAAAGTGAAGGACTGAAAAAACAAAAATGTTAGAAGGACTCTGGGCAAGGGAAAATAATCCAGTTACTTAGAGTTGGATTATGTTGAATTTGCCCTGTTTCTGAACAGTGTTCCTGCTTCCTGAAAATGGAGCTGTGGGAGAGCAGAATTAGGGTACAGGACAACCAAAGGTCCAGCATTTCCAAGTTTGAAATGGTAGGAAAAGCTGTAGATAATGACCACTTATATATCACTTGCTTGTGGGTGCTGAATGCACAGCTGAAGGGTTTTGTCAATGGCTGTAGTTTATCAGTCAGTCACAGGGCTCAGTTTGGTCTCCTGCAGGTGGAAAACAGGACATTTGTCACAGTGCCAGCCATGGCCAGTGACCATCGTGGTGCTGCTGCTCCTCACCAGCTCCAAGGGGCTGCTCAGGGTTTCTATTTCCATATTTCCATAGCACCTCTGAGCTCCCCTTGGCTTTTGGTGTTTGAGCACCTGGAGGAGCTCCTGCCAGTCTCTCCTCATGACTGTGAATGGGGTTTTGGCAGTTCTGGCAGCTGATAGTCTGCAAAAGTGAATTTCTTTTTGTGTGGCCTCTCCTCTCCCAGACTTCTCCATGAAGTTCTTCCCCTGTGTGCTGGAAGGCAGAAATCTTTCATTATGGAGTATTTCATTTTTCAAATGACTGCTGCCACTGGATCAGTCAATAGTCTGTGTTAGTTGGACTCTGCTGCTGAATCTGAGCTTTCCTATTAAAAAAGGAGAAAGCAAGATATTGTCTTTAATCCACTTTTACTAAATGAATCTTAATGATTTGTGCAAGTTGTTACTATGAGTCCTTTGATTATTATTGCTGGTGGAAAAACAATTACATTGGAAAACCAACTAAAAGTCAATTGTGAGATTAAAACCTACAGTTCTAGATCTTTTCCTTGATTTATTTTTGGTAGTGGGTGATTTATTATTGAGAGTGAGACAGGGATCTAGGAATTCCTCCTTGTTAGTCCCTGCCTAGCAGCTGTTTGAATCTTATGGCAATAAAAAGTTCCTACAGGTGCTTTGGGGCTTGGAAAAAAATCCCAGGCGAAGTGAATGTGTAAGAATCTGATGGTTCATTTGACACGTGGCCATACAGGGCAGCAGCTCATTTAGGGGACCATTTCTCTCATTTTAATTCAACCAGAAAATGCTCACTCAGCTGCACAAATAGGAATATCCATCTGTACACCTATGATGGGATCAGATTAATTAAGGTAAAAGCAGTGAATTAACTTCAGTTACAAAGGCTGCCACAAATTGCTCAGTAATAATTTAATCCTATTTTACACAGGTAGAAGGCACCATATAACTAACATGTTAAACTACAAATTTCTGACCCAACATGAGTTTTGAGGGTTTTTTATTTTGTTTTCAGCATTGTCAAGGAGCTTAGCTAAGTAGCTTTACAAAGGTAGAAGGTTTGAAAGCTTTATTGAATATTTTTTAATGCTTAGTTTTAGCCTTAGGACTATTTCTAACTATAACCTGAATAATCTCTCTGTTAGTCCAAATGGTAATTCTGATAAATTTAACATGAATCAAAGGTACTGTGGGATGGAAAGCTTTTCTGGAAGGTTACTCAGAAAATAAATAAGTTTGGTTTTAATTGCACAGGTTAATATGAAATTGCCTTTTTGGTTTGCAGACAGAAAGTGATAATGTGCATTTGGCTGGGAACAAAGATCCATCCCTCCATCCATCCCTCCCTCTGCCAGGGTGTTTGTGAGCAGTCAAAATGTTTATCAGGGAGGGGTTTTATATTTCCAATTTCACTGTAAGATAAAATGTGCTTTTCAGGGAAATCCAGAGCTGTGGGCTGCATTCATTCACAGCCAACACAGGCCATTCCCTCCGTGCTCCTGGACAGCTTCCAGCTTGGATGTGAAGCTCTTGGTGGGAAATTTCAAGTCTGTAGCAGGAAGGTTCTCTGGGGATGACACGGAGCTTGTTCTGGAGCTGCACAAATAAGCTCAATATTCAAATGCACAGTCTCTCAGAGATTTCACAATAAGGGAGAAAATAGAATTAATACAAGTGTTGCCAATCCATTACTGTCCTGAGGGCAGGAAATCAGCCACAAAGTGATTTTATGGAAGTCTGGGATCCTTCCTTGCAGAGCCTGGTGCTTCAAAGAATTGTGTGTGACTTGCACTCAGGGTGCAACAACCTGGGATTGCATTTCTGGAGGTTGGAATTGGGGTTTGCCTGCTTCCTTTTGACATCTCTCTGGTGACAGCTGAGGGCCAGCAGTGTTTGCTGAAGAGATAATGGTAGGCTGAGGGCTCTTCTCCTTGAGGAAATGCAGATTTTAGTCACTGATAATTAAAAATTACAATTACTGTGTGATATTGGGTGTGGTTTGGAGCTTTTTTCCTCTTAAACCGAGGAATTTCTTAAAGCATTTCACTGGGAAATGGAACTAGATGGAGAAACATGGTGCTGGTTAAATTGTGGAGAGGGTGAAGCACAGGATTGTGGAACCTTTGGATGAAATTCTGCTGCATTTACTCCTGTGAGCATCACAGGAACAAACATGGTGCAGTGGTAAGCCCAGAATCTTGAGGGTAAGTAATTTATTGAATGTGTCCTAACATGAGATGTTCTGGTGTTCAAATATCTTGAATGAAAAGAGCATCATGTGCTTTTTCAGTCACTCCCTTCACTGAAGTTGTAAAACAGAAAAATCCACATTCACTTACAGCCAAGGTTATTTCTTACACCCTCAGGAGAGAGATTTGAAGTGGAATCAAGGAAATTCTGAACTGGGATTGTTGAGCCTGTTCTCCTGCCAGGAGTGCAGTCCTTGAAGCAGGAATGAGCATTGGGATTGCCAGGAGCAAACACTGACCTTTCAACACTTGGGGTGCTGGAAGCTGGCAGATCACAGGGTTGTTCCAAAGCAGAGTTCCCAGCCTGTCCAAGCCCATTTTGATGAAAAATAGGATGTCAGAGGCAGAGGGGACATTTATCTTGCTGCAGAGAACTATTCACACAATCATTATCTTGATTTTATTTTCACAGGAACATATGTTTCATGTTTCATTGTCAACACCTTCCTTAAGTCTCTGCTTCCCACCATAACTAAAATATGAAAAATCAGTGGGAATGCAGTGAAGGAAACAAGTGGGGTTGGAATAAAACCTTGGCACAGTTGGCCACATGTAGAACATCTTTCAGAGCATTAACAGGGGTGAAAAAGTGTGGCCAGTAAACCATAGGGGGGGAAGGGACAGAGGAATTTGGCTTTAATTTCATTTTTAGTGGGAAGAAGAAATGAATTTGAATGAGAAATTGATCATGCACAGTTGGATCCTCTTGCAGAAATATTGCCATTGATTTCTGGGGGAATGGGATGTGCCACCTTGTGTGCCTGTGACTGGGCTTTCCTCTTGGTACAGAGTAACTCACTGACACTCCAAAAAACCTCAACCCAAACAAAAACCACCACAAATAAACAAATTCTACTTCACTGCATGGAGAATAAATTAGCTTTTAAATCTCTAATATGGTTTTTATGGAGCTGTGGAGGCTGAAGAAAGATTCTCTTGAAATTTTGCTGCTCAGACAACTCCACACTGTTCAGTAGTGGCAATGGTTAATTCATTTTCTAAAGATCACTTAGATACATGAGGCTGAAACTTTGTGATTTATTTTGAGCTCTGAGGAATATAATGTGAAAACCTATTCAGGTTTTACTGGCTGGCCAGAGCCTGCAGTCAGTTTAATGAGACACAGCTAAATTTACCATGATAAAGTGCTGCTTCGTGCACAAAATAGATGCTGTGGTCCTGTGCTGGTGATTGATGATTTATTACCTTCAAAACTGTTGGACCAATGTGCAGAATTAATTTTGAGTGGATTATTCATTGTTTTTATCCCTTGGAATCTTGTATGATTGATAAACAATTTAAAAGAAAAAAAAACCAAACTCAAAAATGAACTATGAGAGATTTTTAGGTTGTGCATTTTAGAACACCCCCGTTTTCCCCTGAGATGTTTTACAAACCTCATGCACAGCAGTTTTGTGCTGCAGAAGATGTTTATAGCTCACTTTATCTGGTTCCTTATCAAATTCCAGGTTTTCCTCTGGAAAGCTCTCCAGGGGCTGAGTGAAGCTGCAGTGTGTGGATGATCCCTGTGCATGGTCCTTCATCCCTGGGCTGATCCCAGCTGGCAGCCCTCCCTTTGGAGCCCCAGGCACTGGGAGATGCCCACAGCAGGGGGATTGTCAGCTCCCAGCTGTGGGATCTCAGCACCTCAGGACTGAGGTGCCGAGTCACCGAGACCACCCTTGGGGGGCTCGGGAGTCCTGGAATGTTGCCAGAAGTGTCTGATGGCTGGACTTTGATCCTACACAGGAGACGACACCTGTATGAGGATAGGAGGGTTTCACCGGAGTGAATGGTGAAGGGATAAGTTAATTAGAGAGTGAAACACAGGGTTTAGGATTTCTGTACAGGGGGTTTAGAGAAGTAAGATGGAGGAATTGGGGCGTGTCCTGTCCTTCTTCTTCTTCTTCTTCTTCTTCTCCTCCATCTTCTGTGGTGATGGTGGCACTTTTGGATTGGTCATTACTAAAAGTGCACTGGTCAATAAGGGTGAAAGGTATTGGGGAAAAATGATAAATATTGTACACGTAACTTTGAGTATAAAGATAGGTAACTGCCTGGAGGGCAGGGGAGTGTGCTCATGGCTGGCTGCTGAGCAGAGCTCTGGAGGACCGAAAGAAAATATTTTAGATAAACAATTAATAAACACCGAGACCGAGAAAAGAACTGAAGCCTCTTCTCGTCCTTTGAAACGCGGGCTGCCCCAAGGCCACCCCGGGCCTTTCCAGGCCATCCAAACAGCCGAAAACCGGACACTCAGCCTTGTAGCTGCTTTAACCCTTTAACTTCTGGGGAGAGCAACCTGCTCAGGCAGAGGATTCAGAAAGCTGAGAGGAGAATCCAGCCAGCAGGAGATGGAGAGGTGTGTTAGAGGCAAGGAAAAGGATGAAATGTGCTGTGGTTGTCTCCCTGTGACAAGCACACCACAACACAGAGTTTTGGGGTTTATCCTGATTTATCTTTCTAAAGAAATCTATCTGATTTATCAAGCAAGCCTTGGCTCTGCCTCTGGCACTATGGGGATTTGAAAAATCCTGTGCTGCTCCCCCAGTGGGTTCCTTACACTCAGAGCTCTGTAAAATCCCCATTTCTGTACTGGTCTGTCCTGGGGGTCTCATTTTGGCCATGTTGGGTCTATAAGCTGAGCTCTGGTGAGTCCTGCTGGAGCAGGGAGCAGCTCAGCTCGGCAGGGTCAGCCTCCAGGGCTGTTCTGTCTGCTGCTGCAACCATCAGCTGTGCTTCCCACATCCAGGGATTTGTGCTCTCACAGGCTCCACAGCAGCTAAATGTTGGACTCAGGTGGAATTTTGTGGTCTTTAAGCAGTTTTGGTCCTTGCCCTGATGACTTTGCTTTGGGAGAGGTTGTTTCATAATCCTCCTTTAGGTTGCTGTGCAGGTTTGGGGTGACACAAGGGCTCGGCAATGCCTTAGCTGACAAAAGCAAAGGCTCTGTGTTTCATTTAATCCTTTATTTATTTAAAAGGAAAGAAGCTGTACTTTTGCAAGCAAGGCTCTTCTCAGCACCTGAAAGCTGAGCAGGGTCAGTCTGAATTGTTACCTGGATTTTTAACCCTGGAAAGAACACAGGTGAGCTTGTGGTGGAAAAACCATTATCTTTGAGTCAGTCATAAATACTGAGAGGGTAAAGGTTGAAATATTAAACTGAGATTCTTTCTACTTGCTCTTTGAAATACCAAGAGCTTGAAAGTTTTCCCAAGGCTCTCTGCAAACATTGGTGTGGAATTATCATTCAGTTTTTGTCAGGAGCTGCTGTGCAGTGCTGCCCTGTGCTCCAAGCAAACACAGCCCTGTGTCCCCCTCTCCTCTGAGTCCTGAAGCTGATTTGTGTTCTCTTCTCTCATCACAGCACCTATTTATGCTCTTTTTCACAACCATCCTTATATCTTTTTGGCCCTTGTCCCTACCACTCTGCTGGTGGTTTGCTAGATAAAATAGATTTAATTGTAATCAACAATGCCTGCTGAGGGTGGCATGGTGCAGGACTATGTCAAGAGGAATCATTCCATGCTGGGATAAAAAAATCTCCCTTCTCTGACCTGTTTTATCTCTTGGAAATGCTGTTTCCCTTATGCTTCCCTTATGCTTTCCTACACATCTTCAGAAATTTCATTGCTAAAGAACTTTATGATCTCTAAGTCAGTTTTTTGGCCTTAATCTTTGAGTAACTAAGTATCAGGTGACTGAGCTGCTCAGACTTGGAGCTGCTCACAACTCCTCTCTCCATTACAGACACCAGGCCCTGCAGTGCAGCAATCCAGGGAATATTCTGTTTGGTAAAAATCAATTGTCATATTCTTTCTACATCTCCTGTTTTGTTATCTGTCACCTTGAATTCATCAGAATGATCCATGTTTGGGTTTTCATCCCTAAATCTGGCCAGACTGTCTGACAAACAACTGTGGCCATGAGACACTTTCCTTAAAGGGCTGTTGGCACTCAGTCCTCACCCCTGGAAGAATTGTGAGAAAATGAAAGATGTTGTGGGAGACCTGGGTTTGTTTTCAAGGACTGAGCTTTATGCTTAAGGTAGTCATAGAAGAGTGCTTTCAAATTATTGATATCTGGAATGTGAAGTCATCAAACTTCTACAATGGAAAAATCTTTTTGTATTGGAGAAATGTATCTGAGGTCAAAAATAGTTTTGTCTTCCTCAGCAGCCAAACCTCTGTGGGTTCTTTGTAGCTCTCTGAAATGCTCCTCATGTGGCTGGGCTGGTGCTGGGTGCTCCTCCCTGGGCTGGACAGAGCAAACCTGCCCAACCTGAGCCCTGCTTGCTGTTCCTCTGGAAGAGGCTTCCCACATCTCCTCGAGCTGTTCTGCCTTGTTCCAGGTGCTCAAGGCATGAGCTTTGAGCGCTTCTCAGCCTTGCCTTTGCTTGCAGTGGTCAAACACACTTTACTGATTTCTTTTGCAAATGCTGCTTCAGTTTCTCTTCTGTCTCCATGGCATGCTTCTCACTTTCAACAGAAATAAGAAACCTTTCTATTATTATTATGAATAATGGGGAAATCAGCATAGTTCTGAATCTCATTGTAAATTTAAAACCCCTTTTGGGTGCTGTCAGAAGAGACACCACAGTTTGTTCCTATCCTTGAGACAGGAGCCCGTGTCTATCAAAGTCCTGATGGGTGATGATCAAGCTTCTCTTGCTCAGGAGTGTGAGATGTGGCTGATCAAACAATTGGCAGGCTGGGTTTATTTTTATGTCAGAGATGCTGTGTGTTTCAGTGCTGGTAGTGTCCCTTCCCTGGATATTTGCAAACAAAAATGGTTCCTCAAGGGAGGAAAAAGGGTAAAACAGCCTTTGGCCAAGAACAGCATATGCATCAAAAATGCTGCTTTTTGGAATGTAATTAATTAGTAGAATTAAAACTCCTAAAAAGCTGGGTGTTGTCAGCAAGGAATGAGAGATAATCTTGAAACAGGATAAAACTTTGGGATAGAAAACACTGAAGGGTTGATAGCCCAGTTTAGATGCCTTTAAAGCAAAGAAAGGAGATTGTACTTCCTAAAGCCACAGGTATCATTCCAGCTTCTGGCTCTGGAAATTCAGGTGACTTCAGCTTTGTGGTTCTGATTAAATCTTGACAAAGTTCTCTCTCTTTCTTAAACACTTGCAGAAGCTTTGTCCTTATGTCCCAGGGCAGAATTTGGATTTGATGCCTCCCTGAGGATAAATTACACTTGGTGTTACATATCCGCTTTGCACTGCATGCTTCAGTTTAGCTTTTCCTGGTTGAAAGGCAAAAAAATGGCAAAAAACCAGTAGAGAAGGAATGAATGTCTGATATTGGGAATCCAGAACAAATCTGAACCAACTCCATGAGTGTGTGAAGTTGCAGTCCCTCTGTACCTGCTGTGGTGGAAAGTTTGTGTTTAATTCAGAGGGAACAGAAATGAAACTCTTGGACATGAATGAAACAAAAACCCCCAAATGTTTGCCTGACTAATGAGCAAGGCAATTTGTTTAATGGTGTGATTTGGTTTTGTTTTTTGTTTTAATATTCTTTTCCTTAGAGAAAGCAAACTGAACTCCTTCCCCCAGCTGAATTTTTGCAGGTGGGCAGTGTCAGCAGGAATGAGAAATCTGAAGGACAGGAGGATGGGGAAAAGGGCACTGGGTGGTTTCTAGGCAGTGTTCCTTACACTCAATGCCATCAGTGGCTAAAACAATAAGCAGCTTTGGTGTCAAGTTTTGGAGGTGTTGTACCAGAGCCAAGGAAAGGGGAGAAAGGCAGGAAGCCCTGGAATGTGCTGAGGGTGCTTGTGTCTGGTAGGACACATAAATAGGAACTGTTCCAAAGAGAAAGTAGAGGTGGCAGAACAGCAGAGCCCTGAATTGCTGTCAGGGCTGCTTTGGGTTGTGCTGAGTGTGCAGGCCCTGGGAACGCGCTCTGTGTCAGAGCAGGAGAGGACAGCTCTGCTCAGGGGATGCCTCAGCTTTTTGCTTTTCTACCCTTCAGATTCTATTCTGCTTTAGTGTGTAAGTCTGGGCTTCAAATTAGGGGATGGTGAGCTCTCTCCACAGAATAGGGAGGCAAAACAATTCCTTCTCTAGCTGGGGCCCAAGGACAGCTGATCCAGATCTCAGGCCCAAGAGCACAAACAGTGGTGGACTGGAATGATGGGACTTGATAACCCAAAGCTGTAATTGGACAATTAACTTTAATATGGACCAAAACTTATAAAATTGTGAGACCCCATGACCTGTCATCCATTTTGTGGCCATTTGGGGTTGTGCTGCCCGAGATGGATCTGTTTGAGGCCGCCTATTAAATCCCTGCTTTATTCTTTAGCTCCACCCAGTCTCTGCTCTAGGCCAGCCTTCACAAGGCATTGAGGTGTCCTGGCCTTGGATGGACGGGCTGGGGCTCCCTCAGCTTGCCTAAGCAGATCTTGATGAAACCAAGGAAGACTGAATCTGTTTACAGTTTTGAAATGGAAAGGAAATAATAATGATGCTTTTCTTGAGGCCAGTTCTTTTTTCAGCCATTTCTTCACTTCTGTCCTCAGTAAGAGTGGGCTCTGACTGCAGGAGCTGGTTTAATCTGATTTAGTAACAGCTGGAATACAGAGATTTTTTTTTGTTTAGCTGTTTATGCCTCTTAATGCATCTTGTTCCTTTCACTTTCTCTTTTCTCCCCAAAAGAGTTTTAACAAATGCAAAGACACTGTAATGAGGAGGGAAGAAAATGACTCCTGACCACAGAGCTGTGGAAATTAAATCTCTCCTTTCTTTTTCCTTCTCTTTTGCTAGAGAAGGACCTTGTGAATGTGACTCCATGCAACCAGCCCCCTGCAGCCACAGGGGATGGGAAATGGTTTGTGTGGGTGTTCCAAATCACCAGATAAAAGAATAAAAATGGAACAGATGAGATGCCAAACCCTTAACTAATTTAAGGTGGCATAATGCAAAGGGCTTCTGACTGATGGGGAATTTGGCTTTGTTTCTAGATCTTCAAGGCATTTCATACATGGCATCAAATAATGACAGCTCTTCTGAAAGCTGCAAAGATTTGGATAGTGGCCACCTCAGTGATGCAGAAGTTTTTCTTTTCCATCTTCCTTCCATCCCCTGACTTTACTGCTTAATAAAATAGTTCATTTTACCTGGCAAGCTCAGCCAGTGTATTTTATGCAATTCATGATAGGGATTTGACTAAAGCTGTGCTCTACACAGTGGATCTGGTTACCAGGTGCAGCAGAACTACAAAAATGAGATGAATTAAACTCTGGAGGGAGTTTTCTGGGTCTGAGCATTCAGCTTTGGGGTTCCAAGTGAAGGAATTCAAGCTCCATACCATACTTCATGGGTTCTTTTATTTAGAAGTAAACAGCTCAGCTGGGATCTCTTAGCCTGGTATGAAATTCCAACCTGATGGTTTTCTGATAAATAGTCTATCTCCTGGCCTTTGCTGGAGCTCTAGGAAGAAATGCAAGCTGCATGTAAAGCTGCAAGCAGAATAAGCTGTATTTCACTTTTATAGGGAATTTTAGCAGCAGTTATTTTTATTGTGCTCAGACATTAACCCTGCTAATTTTCCCTTTTGTTCCTTAAAGGCTTAAAACTAAAACTTATCAAAGACAATAGATTTTTCAGTATTTCCTGGGAAGGTAAGGGAAAAGTCTCATGAAGAGGAATCAGTTAAAACAGGATATCCATCATTTTACATCTGCTGGGCTGGGTATGTTGTTTTTGTTTGAGCCTCTCTCAGCTGCAGCTTGGGCTCTGTAGGGCTCTGGGTGGGCAGAGCAGTTTTGTGTCAACTTCCACCAGGTGAGGGTGTGGTGCACATGGGGTTAAACACCTCTGACTCACAAGAGCATCTCTATTGCTCTGTGTTTGATTTGCACCTGAAAATGTGTCTAACAGGTTTGTGGGCTTGTATAAACCCTGACTGTGAGGTGGTCCTGAGTTTGGAATAACTTCATTAAAGAAAAGGAAGCAAATACCTTCCTATCTATGTAGACTAAATCTCCTTTCCTCTAATTTCATCTCTGTGCATTTTGCTCTTCACTAAGAGCAGGAGCAGATCCCCAGCCCTGTTCCCTGGGCTCTTGCTGAACCAGTGTGAGAGCAACCAGGGAAATAAATGCCTGCAAGTTCCCCTAGAAAGTGGTTTTTGCTGTCAACAAAGAATTGAAGCATTGACCTTGCAGAGGAGTGGGAGCTGCTGGTCCCTCACTGCTGAGTGCTGCTGCTGTTGTCTCCTGTGGGCTGCACTGGGGGAGCCCTGGCATTCAGCTGGGCAGGAACCCTGCTCCTCACCTGGAGAGTGCCATCAGAAACCCAGGTATTTATAGCAGGGCACCCCTGGGGAAAGGGCTGCTGTTGGATTTGGGACACTTCAGTTCCATATTTAGCTCTGTTACCTCCAGTGAAACCTCACATTCTGCCTGTTCATTTTCCTTAGCTTGCTCACAGCACATGCCACACGTCACTTCTTTTTGCCTCTAGACAACTGCTGCCATATGTCTGGGGCTTCCAAACCAAGGAGAATGAAAGAACTTTCAGGCAAGTGATGAGATTAAATTGACACAGTGCAGGACTGGAGCTGAAAGTGTTAGACTGCTGCTGTGCCTTCTCAAATGCCCTTTTAGCAGCTGAGAAAATCTGCCTTAAAATGGCTGGGACATGAGAAGAGAGTGACATTTAAAGGTGAACAAAGGGAGCATCCACAGAATTCATAACCAGGTGTGAGTGAGATCAGAAGAAAGCCCCAGGTAAAGCAGTGATTGACCAGAGGTTTCTCCCAGAGGAGCTCTCAAATATTTATTCTTCTGTCACTATTTTAGCAAAAGATTCAAATGTCTCTGGGAGTAAAACCACACTCTGGATGGTGTTTGCTTTACAAGTGAGTCATGCCTGGGAAAATAAACTTACTCAAGATGCATCCCAAAGCAAAACAAACTATTTGAGATCAGCTTACTCGAATATCATAAATTAGTCCAGTTCCACTAGAATTTGATATCAGTTAACCTAAATACAAATGTATGTGTTTTGTATAAGCTTCATTGCTAATAATGAGTAAGCTCTGGTCATCTCCTCCCTGGGGACAAAAAAGAATTAATTGGTCAGGGATAACTGGAAAAGACTTTAATCTCTGAGGAGAGGCAGGGGGGAAAGTGAAAATATATAAACAATGAGTAACTGCAAAAGTCAGATTGAAGCTTCATTTTACTTCTAGAAGATATTCGAGAAGCTCTATGAAGTGCAGTATCAGGAAATTCAAAAGCAATGAAAGAAATGAAGATGCTGTTTGAACATATAAATAAAATTTGATACTTAGGAGGAATTCATAATAGCAGAAAGACTGAAATGTGGCTGTCAACTCATGAGTGACAGAGCACTGGTTGCAGCCCAGCATCCCAACTCCTGTGTGCTCCAAACTCCAGTGGACCATTTAAATGAAGCTTCATTTCATTCTCAAGTCCTACCCCATCAATTGTTGGTAATTTTTTGATAGATCAGGCCCAGAGCTGTGCTTGTTTGGAGGGGATCCCTCTGTGCAGAGCCTGCCTGCATTGGCAGTGCAGCTCCAGGTTGTGTGCCTGGTTTGGCTTGTGCTCCTGAGGATGCTGTGATTTTAAACACTCTGCCTTATTATGGGTATAATTAAGGGAATTTGCAAGTGGAAATTTGTTTGGGCTGGATGTGCAGATGTAGCAGCACAGAGATTGCATTCTAAAGAAACACACATACCTCTGTGTCAGAGTGGGGCTGAGCAGTCAGGGAATAGGTTGGGCAGAAATAAAATATGAACCAAGGGAGGAGCCCTCCAGCAGTGCCTGTGAATGAGAGCAAGGGCATCCTTCCTAGAAATGCACCAGCATCAAGAGGAGAGAGCCACAGGACTGTGGAGTCTTGTCTTTTTTTGTTTTAAATGTGTGAAATGTTATTTCTTGTTTGGACTTAGATGTTTTAGTTCTATCCAAACTACACACTAATAATCTTGGTTCTATCATTTAATTTTGGAAGTCTTTATGGCCTCTGATCAAATGCAGCGTTTTCTTGGGGGTCAGTGCTTGTCAGCAGAGAAAATCTGAAATTCTCAGTAACCAGGGTTCTAACACAGCACCAGAAAGGAAGAGGTGCAGGATGTACAACCCCATCTATTTTTACACTCACTTGTCTTCCACTCCCCTACCTCCTCACCAGCCTTAATTTGTTTTATCTAAGTGAATAGATTGAAATGAAAAATTAAATTAAAAGGGACCAAGTTAACAACTTTGCCTTGCAGCTTCCTGCAGGGTATGGATTTGGGCCATTTGAAGGAATTTAAATTCTTGACCAGAAGCAGGTGAAAGGTTGGTGTTTTGTCTGTCATTTTGCTGGAAGTGTAATAAACCCCAGGTAACAGACAAGGATGTTATTGCTCTCAGGTTGATAAAGCCTGCATGGGAAGTGCTGCTCAATTCTTTTAAATTACACAACTGCCAAAATAGAAACAAACTCCATGGAACACAAGGAGTTCTTATGAATTTTATCTTTCATTTTGCCATGCTCAATATCCTGCCCTTTATTAAAGCACCTGAGGGATGGACAGTGAGAATGGAGAAATCTCTTGCTGTTCCCAGGTATGGTGGGAAGATGAATCTGACACCATGTTCTTAGAAGGCTAATTTATTATTTTATGTACTTATATTAAAGAATGCTATACTAAAACTATCCTAAAGAATAGAGGAAGGATACAGACAAAAGGCTAAAAAGATAATGAAAAACTTGTGACTTGCCAGAGTCCTGACACAGCTGGACTGTGATTGGTCCTTTAGTAAAAACAGTTCACATAAAACCTATCAATGGCCAGTTGGTAAACAATGTCCAAACCACATTCCAAAGCAGCAAAACACAGGAGAAGCAAATCAGATAATCATTGTTTTCATTTCTCTCTGAGGCTTCTCTGCTTCCCAGGAGAAGAAATCCTGGGCAAAGGGATTTTCCAGAAAATATGACAGTGACACCCAGGAGCCTCCTGCACCTCTCATTTATTGGACTCCTTGTTTTCACCAAAATTGCTGTTTCTCATGTAGGAATGGTGTCCTGCTGCCACACACACACAGACCTGCAGGGAGGGAGGTGCCATGTGGCATTCACATTCTCTGAACAAATTCCTTTGCCCAGGGTTTTTCTCCTGGGAAGCTGAAAGGCAGAGAGAAACCTCAGAGAAAAGGAAAACAGTTCTTGTCTCATTTGCTTTTCCTGTGCTGTGCTCCTTTGGAATGTGTTTGGAGATTGTATACCCACAGGTGATTGTTCCAGTGGATTCTGAGTTGTTTTGGCTCATTGGCCAATCAGGGCCAAGCTGTGTCAGGACTCTGGAAAGAGTCACAAGTTTTCATTATTGTCTTTTTAGCATTCAGTATCTTTTCTGTATTCTTTGGTATAGTATAGTATTCTTTAATATAATACAGTATAATTAAGTAATAACTAGTCCTTCTGAGAACATGGAGTCAGATGCATCATTCCTGCCTTCACTGGGGCTTCCCTGCCAATACAATGGTGGCACTTTCTCAGTGATGGGGACATGCAGGCCATGCCCCCTTTGGTGCCTTCTGAGGGATATGAAAACCATCTCTGAAGCACTGGAAACTTTCCTGCTTTGTGCCTCTTCCTCCTGGATGTGGGATAAATCCCATCTTGAAACCTCACTGTGGAGTGAAGCCGTGAGCAGCGCTTCGGAACGGATTCTAGGTCACAGGGGTTTTTTAAATTTTATTTTATTTTACTGCTTAAGATACAAATTTAGAAACTCATTAAAGCTTTGTCCTTATGGATTAGACATACTTAAAACAATGGCAGGATTTTCTCCAAAGGATATGATGGAATTTGTTGACAAGATTAAGGACAGGCGAATGGTGTCACCCGAAGCCCACAGGAGTTACTGAGAAGTTCACTGATAAAGGATTTGGATCTGGCCTCTAGAATTTTGCAGGTGGAAAGGAAAAAAAAAAGAAAAAAGGCAGCTTATTTCCCTTCTTGGATAAGGAATAATTTATTGCTACTTCCTAATAGAAGCCATGGGCATTGATTTTCCATGGATTTATGTGTGGTGGTTTACAAGACTAATTTTTACAAACGGTTTCTGTTGGCAGATGTAAGCAGCCTCCTGCTGCACTGGCTGAACAACTGCCATTAAGCAAATGGCTGTCATTAGCAGGTACTTTTTTAAGCTTCATTTTGTTTAAGCATTTTTTAAAAAATCCAAATATCTGCAGAATTGCAAAATGGGGGAAAAAAATCCATATTTAGCTCAAATTGCTGAGAAATCTTTGGGAAATTTAGGAAATTTATAAAGCATCTTAAAAAGATGGACCCAGCTGTAGAGTGTTGACTGTGTAATTCTAAATATAATTCTAAATCCTATTAATTCTAAATACACTTTCATGAAAAGGAAGCTCAGGGAGAAATATAAATGCATGGGATAAATGGATTTCTTAAATACATAGACATTCCACATGGAACTTACCTGCCCTGAATTTTTAATTCAGTGATAGATCTCTCTTTTCAGCAGTTTCTTTTTAGAGCAACACCTTAGCCAAGGGAATGTGAAAATTATAATCTCAAAGTTCTATTTCTGGAGATTTCTAACTCAACATTGAACCATTAATTCTGAGGGGAGAGCTGCTGTTTGAGGTCTCTGGTGTCCTGGATGGAAAGTTGGGCTGTTCCCTTACCTGCAATTTGGCTTCTGGGATTTGCACCCAAATACCTGAATTGGCAAAAGCCTCTCTGCATTTCAAGAGTCCCTGATTTACCTGATACCTCTGTAGGAGTTATTTTAGTAACAATTATTTACTAGAGATCTGTAAGGGTTACCTTTGCCTTGAGCACCCTGAAGTTCTGCAGCTGCTGATTTCAGCTCTTGGAAGTGCTGGAAGGGATTTTTGGGTTTTGGGCTCTGTCTCCCCGGGTGTACCTAAAGCTCTGGGTGCTGAGGATGATGTGCTAGGGATGGGATGGGAGATACTTCTGAAACAAACTGGAATTTATTGAAGATGTTGGGTTTGTCCTGAGAACTGTGATCCACAGCTAAACCTTTGTTCTTTTGATGCCAGCTCTGAATGCATGCTCAGCTACTCTTCTAGACTCTTATCGAAGTTAAAATGACTTCCTGCAAGTGCTGTACTACCCTTTCAATTAAGGGATTTAAAACTTTTATGTGATGCCATTTTCATGACACATTGTTTATTAAAGGTACCTATTAATATCTTCCTAAATATTCATATAATTTAAATTTGATGTGCTGCTGCCATAAGACAGATATTTCTTTGAGAAACATTGTAGTGCTGTGTATTAACTTCAGGGCAAGGTCAAGACTCAGTCATTCTGCATTGTATCTGGATTTAAGGAACAGAGAAGTCATGGATCTCAATTAACTCTTGCTCCTTTTGGTTTTCACATCTGTTATAGCTTTGATGTGAAGTACCTGCAAACTACAAAATTTTGACTTGAAGAATATTTTTGAGTGTTTTCAGTTTCTCTAGGCTTATTTTGTTTCAGCGAGGTTTTGCATTTCCATACAATTAAGAGCTTTGAAAAGCCTTAAATCTTCATCTGACTCTTGTGAAATCAAGGGAGATTTTTCTTCATGGCTTCAATGGGAACAAAGCTGGCACTTGGCTGCCTTTGAAAATCAGACCCATAACTTAATAAACAACAAATGACTGTCAGCATTTGCAGTGGGTGTCAGCATTTGCAGTGGCTGTGAGCAGCATTTACACCAGAAATATCCCATTAGGTTAATCCTGACAGGAGTGGAAGGGCTCTGTTAGCCCAGCCTGGGCTGTCCAGGTTTGGCTGGGTGCACAGGGCTCCTTCCTAGGGAGCTGTGCTGGTGGTGTGGTCAGTGTGTATTCTGCTTTTGGGAACATCTCCTGTCCCTTCTGCCAGCCTGTGCTTCTTGACTCAAGCCAGGGTTCCTCTAATGGTGCCTGCAGCAATTATTAATGCAGCAGTTGTGTGAAAATGCAAAGAAGTGTACCTGTTTTGTTTGGTGTCTAGATAAATATTGGAGCAAAAATCAGATTTCCCCGGGCTGAAGTGGGAGGAACACAGAGAGCAGCAGTGGCTGTGCTGCAGCAGAGCTGCCCTGTGACATTCTCCTGTGCTGGGGAATTCCCTCCTCAGCCTTCTCTCTACCCAGGGAGCCCAAAGCAGGGCATCTAAAGAGCCCAGTTGGGATCTGGCGCCCTGAGTCCCCCCCAAATCCTGCTCAAGGTGTCTAAGTCTGTTCCAACTCTTGCACCCAGAGCCACTGTGGTGGCCACTTGTGTGTCCCTCTTCAGAGCCATCACCAGCTGCTCCAAGGGTGCATGTGCCAGCTCCAGAGCTTTGGGAGGAGCTGTGCCTCTGCTCTGTTCCCATTTGCCAGGGGTCCAGGGGCTCTTTCCAGATTGTTCCCCACTTGGGGACAGCTGTGACCAAATTCTCAGAGTCCATCATTTCAGGTACTTGACTTCACAGCAGCTTTTATGTGTTGGCTTTGCATTTTTCTAAAAGGAAGCTGGAAAGGTTTTATGATCTTCTGACACAAGCCAGAGAGAGAATAAAGAATACAAAGCTTTTCCTGCATTTTTAGGGAAAATTGCTTCCCTTCACACCTGCTTGCATTGACTAATTCAAGTAAATAAATCAAGAGCAAATTTTTACTCATCCCCTGCATGATTAATCATCTTATCCATGCAGCTCCCTGTTGTGGCTCTTTAGGATGGGGACCTTGCTTGAGCTGGTTTATTAGAGAAAATACATGTCATGGTCACTCACATCATAATGCTCATTACATTGGTGACACTATCAGAATTAGAAGCCTTTAAAAGAAAATGCCACGAGTGCTCACTTCCCCTGGAGCTAAATGAGTGAGTGAATAATCTCTGAGATGAGCAGAGTAATTAGACATTTTCTCTCTGGAGATGGGACAGGCTCCAGGAATAAATATGGGCAATTCCCATTTTGCAAGGAGCATTTGGAAGGGTTTGTTCCTGTAACAAAACAGGCCAGTTAGGAGCAAAAATGTGGAGGACAATTGCTGAAAATCCCCGTGGAAAGAAACAAGCCCTGAGTCCCTGGCTGGCTGCAAAGGGGACACAGAGCAGCAGTCACAATGCCAGAAGTACCAGTGACATGTCAGACAAATAACAGAGGTGACAAGCCACCTGCTGGCCAAGGACAGCCCCTCACCTGCTGGATTAATTAACATGCAAAAGGTTCTGTGTGAATTCTAACCCCTTAAAAAAGCCCTAAATGGCACCCTTGAAAGTTGGCTTTTTCACTCCTTCCACACTTGTCCCCTCACCTTTCTTTGCAGCAGGATCTAACTTCATTGGAATGTTATTTTTTTGGGGACGATCATTATTTTAAAAAATTATTTTGCTTAAATAAATCTTAATGTTCAATCTTCACTCCTATGGCCTTGACCTGGCTGCCTTTTTCAAAGCATATTTCTCTTGTGTGGGTCCTCCAGCTGCAAAAATATACAATGTGAATATCTGCCCCAGGGCCAAAGTGATGCTTCTGAGTGTGAAGTTGAACAATGTGCATATTTATGCAGCTGATAAACATGTCAAATGTAAGAGATGGGTTTGACAGGGAGAGAGCAGCAACATTTTGAGGGCATGGAGGCAGATGTCCACTCCTAGTGCTGTCTGTGGCTTTCAGGTGTTTTTGTTGGCACCTCTCTGTGTTCAAGGTAATGGGTTATGTTAATGGGTGATATGAAGATGTGTGAAAGTTAATTACTTAGTTAATAATTCCCAGGCTCAGAAATTATCAGGCAACGAGAGTAATGAGAATGGGGGAAAATCTGAAGAGAATTTCAATAAACCCAGAGTAAAAACTGCAGAAGGGCTTGGGAATTTGCTAATTGATTGTCTTCATGGAGAGAGAAATCATGTTTAAAATTGTCCATGCATCATTTGTTCTAATGTAATAACCAAAAACTATATAAAAGTAATTTTATTGGGGGGCAAAAAGTAATTAACCTGTCCTGTTACAATGAAACAGATTTTTTTCTAGAGAGAATTTTGCTGGTGACAGCAATCCTACCTTTGATTATGTGCTATTGCATTATGGAAACTGCAATTCAGTCATATTCATCTTTCATTTAACAGATTTTCAATTTAGTGGGGTATGAGCTAACTGAGCTTAAATTTGCTGTGAGGCTCCTTAAAGGTGACATTTCAAATAAACATATTTTTTCTGCAGTGCTTTCACAGAGGAGCTTTAACAAATGAATGACAGATGTGAAATAATCTCAGAGTCCAGAAATACGACTTGGATGTTTGAGTAACAACATCCTTAATTTCTCTTTCACTTGATTAACTTTTGTATTGTGGTTCCCAGGAGCAGGAGGAATTAATTCCAGTGTGAAATGACTTCACTGCCTGTGCTCTGGGAGACTGGAGGGTTTAAGGTCTATTTGAGTTTGGAGCAGCAGGTGAGAGGCAACTCCTGGTGATAACTGGGAGCTCCCCAGTGAGCTGGGACCTGACTCCCAGCAGGATGGACACACAGAGCAGTCCATAATGATGGACACACAGAGCAGTCCATAACATCCATTGCAGGCTGTGCTGGGGAGGCAGGATTGTCTGGGGAGTGGAGCTGACTCCAGCAGATGGACACACAGAGCAGTCCATAATGATGGACCTCAAGCAGTCCATAACATCATTGCTGAGAGGGCAGGGATTGTCCTGGGAGATCTGGAGCTGATCCCCAGCAGGATGGACACACAGAGCAGTCCATAACATCCATTGCAGGCTGCTGGGGAGGGAAGGGACTGTCCTGGGAGATTTGGAGCTGACTCCCAGCAGGATGGACACACAGAGCAGTCCATAACATCCATTGCTGGAGAGGGCAGGGATTGTCCTGGGAGATCTGGAGCTGATCCCCAGCAGGATGGACACACAGAGCAGTCCATAATGATGGACACACAGAGCAGTCCATAACATCCATTGCAGGCTGTGCTGGGGAGGGCAGGGATTGTCCTGGGAGATTTGGAGCTGATCCCCAGCAGGATGGACACACAGGCGTCCTAACATCATGCTGGGTGTGCTGGGAGGATTGTCCTGGGGGAGCTGGCCCAGCCCTGCCCTGGGGCTGCAGCTCTGAACTCGCAGTGTTTACAGCTGCCTGGGCACGAGGCAGAGGCACATTTGTATCTCCTTTTGGTCCCTGCTTTGGGGACTTCAATTGGCTGATTTTCAGTGGGATTTCAATGGAAACTGTGGAAGGGGGAGCCTGGGCTCCCCTGGGGCTTGGTGAGCCCCAGGTTACAGCAGCAGTGGCACAGAGAGCAGGGGATGCAGCTGAACCTGTGCCAGCTGCCCCATAAGTGAATGTGAGCGTTTTTAAGCATTGGAATTAAGAGAGAGTTTTTTTAGGAGTTTTTTATTTATTAAATTTTTATGGTTTTAGAGGTGTATTTATGTTTTTAGTGGTTATATTAGTTGTTAATATTTGAGTGTTGATTGGTTTGATTATAACTTTTAAACTAGGATATTTTAGTTTTTGTTTTCGAGAATATATATTTTATCTTTTATATAATTGTGGAAGTTTGCAGGCAGTCCCAACATGGGAAGAGATGACAATCTTGACTCCATGTTTCAGAAGGCTGATTTATTATTTTATGATGTATATTATATTAAATGAGAATGATATATTAGAACTACACTAAAAGAATAAAGGAAAGGATTTCATCAGAAGGCTTGCAAGGAAAGGAATGGAATGAATAACAAAGGCTTGTGACTCTCAGAGAGTCTGAGCCAGCTGACTGTGATTGGCCATTAATTAGAAACAAGCACATGGACCAATCACAGATG
Source organism: Zonotrichia leucophrys gambelii (assembly GCF_028769735.1). Lineage (NCBI taxonomy): Eukaryota > Metazoa > Chordata > Aves > Passeriformes > Passerellidae > Zonotrichia > Zonotrichia leucophrys. Next base: position 102,572,967 of record NC_088172.1, read on the forward strand.
CACCTGTTGCATTCCACAGCAGCAGATAATCAATGTTTACATTTTGTTCCTGAGGCCTCTCAGCTTCTCAGGAGGAGAAATCCTAAGGAAAGGATTTTTCATAAAATGTATCTGTGACAATCCTCTGTCCTTAATAGACTGGGGGGGCTGCTCACCATGGAGGGCAAAGTGATGCTGGGTCTGATTGGATTAGTGGCAAATTCAATCTAGGGGATGGCTCTGCTGATTCATCAGTGTACTTTTTCCTAGGATCAAAGTGACTTTGGCTCGACATGTGATCTGCTCAGTACCCTGAATGAACTGTAGGCTGGATGGGTTGGATTCGGTATTTCAGCCGGAAAAGGAATTTAATTTGAGAAGTTGCAATGTACAGAATGGGAAATTATCTTTTTACAGCATGGGAAAGCTTTCCTGTGATGCAGAATTTCCTCAGATGTGCTCCCCAAGCAGCAAATAATAACTCACAAAGATGTTTCCCCAGAATATCAGCACTTACTACAGAATTTGTGAAAGCTTGTGGTTTCCATTATCTTTTTCAAGCCCGAATCCAAAGGACAAATATCCTTTTTCCTGTAAAGGGGTTTATCTGACTCAGCAGATATGATTGAATGTTCTTACAACAGGAAGATGAAAGACTATGTAAATAGGTTAAGCATGGGCTGAATTTTAGTGGGAAAAGCCTCTTGAGACTTCAGAAGCACTTTAAAAATTGATACTCAAATCACAAGTGTCCTGCTTTAGTCCTAGGTCAGTGTGTTAAATATTGAAGAGTGAAGTGTCTCTGATTAAAGACTACAAAAACTGATTTGGATCTTGAAGTAATTCATGTCCATGATGGGATGGCCTGTTCCTAGGAAATCCCTGTGACACAGGGAGGGCCTGAACACCAGGGAATTATGAACTGAGGCAGCTATTGCTGCAAGGGAAGGGCTTTTGGCAAAAACAATTTCAATTTATTTTAATATATTTATTTTGTTGTTCTGAAATGTGCTGTGTTGCTCCAACTCAGACTGCTCTGTGGCTCTGTGAGGGAAGCTGGTTTGTGGCCCCAGCAGTGGATGTTCTTTGGGCTCTGGCAAGAACAAGAACAGGGTAGGAATTGTCATGACACAGTGAACAATTACACTGAGACAAAATTGGCCACTGCCAACATTTACTGTGTCCAGTGGCAAATGTTTGATGCTCAAGGGATTGGAGACTTTGGATGTAATGGATATCAAGAAAAAACCACAAATTCTTTACAGGGAATTCTTTACTGTCACATAAGAAACATTGTGGTGATGCTGAAAATGAGGCAGTAAAGATAAGGTTCTTTTCTGGAAATAAGATTGCTGATAGTTACTCACTTCCTCTGATTTTACTTTCCCAAACAGGTCTGCATTCCTCTGACTTCCACCAGCAGAGATTTGTGTCACTTGTTAGTTTAAACTGAGGTCACGTTTCCTTTCTTTGACTCTGCCACTCTGTCTCTCCCTTCCAAAAGCTCCAAATCCAGGTGTGAGTCTATCCCTCAATCTTTCTCTTACTAGAAGTTCCAGTCCTTTAGAGATCTGACCCTTTAATCTCATATTCTAAGACAGAGCAGTAACTTGTGTGTCCGTGCTTCACTCAAGGAGAAGGATTTTTGTCAAAACATAAAATGTCCTCAGTAAGGAAAGGAATCAGCAAGCAAAAATCTGGAAGTTGACCCAAGTTTAGGTGGAAATGATGTCTCATTAAATGTTGGCCAGGCAGCTCTCAGTCCTTTTACTGAGGGACTTCACCAAAAAAGGCTGCCACAGTCATACACCTGGGTGAGCCTGGTTTGATCCTGGGGTTGCTTTTCCTCTTTCTCTGAGCATCCCTTGGAGTCAGAGTTCCTGGGAGTGTGGGAATAACCCTTCAGGGCATCCTTGGATCACTGACTAAAGGAAGGAGTTCACTAAAACCAGGAAAAGCCCTTCTACAACCTCGTGTGTTCTGCAGTGGGAGCACTTTTCTTGCTGTCCTGCCCTGTGTAAATGTCCCTGGGTGCTGGCTGTGGAGCCAGGCCGGGTCAGCATGGAGCAAATCCTCTCAGCAGAACTCAGCCAGCTGTGTCAGCTGCCTCTGCCAGCATTCCCTCCCCAAAAAGTGAAAATGAAACCTGGGAATATCATCTTTGAACAAGCAGGTTCAAAGAGCAGGAGGAGACTGAGGTGGGAAATCTCACTGCAGCTTCCTGGGATATGGGCTAGAGATGTGTTCAATGTCTTTTTTGCCTTCTGACCAAAAAAGGTACAACCAAACCAACCAAAGCTCTACCAACAAAGCAAATGGAGCAGTTCCCATTGCTTCTCACTCCATTTGCTGCCCAAGTGCTTTTTGGCTGATGAGGAATTGTGGGACTTGCCACTGCTAGAAGTTCAGTTCAGTTCCCATCAGAACTGGGACCTGAGTGCCCAAAAAGGGTATTTCAGCTGTGCCAGAAAGTTCCCTTTCCCTTGGGAAGAGCAGGCTGGGTAGGGAAGTGTGGATCTCTCAGTGGCTGCTCTGCCAGAGGAAAGGTTCCTTGTTTTTCAAGGAACCTCCTTGAAATGTGTTTATGCTATGGGAAAAGTGAGCTTACAATTTCCCTGAGCTGCTGGCACCTTCCCAGGCAGGCACTGTTGTGTGTGCCAGCCCTTTCTGGGGTCAGTGTGTTGTAATTGCTGCTCTGGGAAGAATGGGAGGAAAGGAGATTCCTTTTAGTCTCTGTTTTTCTCCTTTTGTGCTCTGTTTTTCTATCAGTCTTCCTTAGGACTGGAAGCTCTGAGGGCAGATCCCTGTTCCCTTAGGGAGGCCAGGATTGCTTGTTGCCTTCCAGGAAATAGCAGGGGGGTGCTGGGGGTCATATTTGTGTAAGATTTTGGGCTGTTGACAGCTGTAATGTGCCAAATCTTGGTGCCACAGAGGCAATTCCATACCCTTGTAGAGCAGGTGGATGCAGGAAACACTGTGGGATGTTCTGTGGTTTTTATCTGGGACGGATGGGTTTGCTTCTTGTGCTCAGCATGCTGTAAAAGCAGTGACAGAGGGGATTGATACAGGTTTTCTCCTGCAGGTAATTGATACAGGTTTCCACAGGTGAACATGAAAGCAGGGTTGTTTTAAGGAATGGCAAAAATAGTGCATGTGGATTGGAACTGGTTGTCAGGCTCACAAAATCCATGAAATATATAATCCTCCTGCAGTAATTTATTGCTACAGATCTTATGTTCATGTCCTAAGTCACACAAAAAACCTCATTCATAAATTTAATTTTGGTCCAATTGTTTCTGCCAAGATTTTCTTTACAGGAAAAAGCCCACAGATTTCTTTCAACCATATCCACTTCCAGCAGTGAAAAGGAAACCAGGCATTCCTGGAATTATTATCAAAATTCCTTTGTCTCCACAGGGCAGGAAGCCAGACTGCTTTGTTTTAATAGCATTTTTCTAGCCTTAAACCTCCAAGGCTGTCTATATGTCTCAATTTTCTCCAGAAATTTTGGGATGCTGTCTGCATTTGGTTACAGCAGCTGCCCTGACAGCTCATTTTTACACTGATTTTACCTCCCCTGCCCGCAGCACTACAGTATCTGAGCTGATCCCCCTGCAATAAAGCAGCAGGAAGGCTGCTTTGCCTGTGTCTCTGATATGACTTGCTGTGGTCATACATATGTCATATAATGGGATTTGGAATCTCCTTTCCCCCCACAACTGTTTTACTTGGAGTTTTCCTGCAGTTTGTAGTTACAGTCACATCTGTATTTTGTGCCCAGAACCCTGGGAATAATAATTTTTGTCCTCATTCTAAAAAATCTCAGGAGATTCAGTGCTACTTTGCAGCTGCTGGTAGAGAAAAATGTTTTTTTTAGTTTTCTAGAATTTATTCTATTTCACAACATTACTATATTTTAGTTTAATTAGTAGTATTAATCAGAGATGATAAATGGGAAATGCCTACAATGTCTCTTGTTGCTTTTTGCCTGCTGATGGGGCAAATTCTTCCTCCTTTTAACCCTATAAAAGCAGCTTTCAGAGTGGCCAGAATGAAATCCTGGTAATTTGAGGGCAGGTAGTTCATGGAAAAAACCCTCCCCTCACATGCACATGTCCACACAAAGACATGCACTTGATTTTTGAGTCTGACTCATCTTTCAGTGGGTTTTGAGGGGCAGGAAAGGGCCCTGAGGAGCTCCCTGAGCCAGGGGCACGGATTAGTCATGGGCTCCATGTAAACCTCAGCCAGCAGGACACAAACCATTCCAGCAGCCTTTGGAACCAAAGCCCTGCTCAATTATTTGTATGTCTGGGGAGAGGAAATGCGTAAATTGCTTTCCCATTAGTGAATAACCAGGAAATAAACAGAGGAGACCTTGTTTAAAATGTTTGTTTTGTTCTGATGGTGAAGATAAGCAGCTGGGAGAGCTCTCAGGTTGGGCTGCTCTCCCTGAGTCATCCCGGCTTTGGCTGGATGTTGAACACAGCACTGTGATGGATGAACACATCCTGCAAATGGATGCAGGTGATTTAGAAACTTGAGAAATTATTGCAATGCTGATTTGCCATGTTCAGGTTCTAGAGCACTTCCTGCATTGGCTGATTTCATCCCTGTTGGATGAAATGGTGCTCGGAACATCAAAGGAGAAGGTGCTGGGGCAGCCAACAGCAGGGGCATCAATTGCTGTGCTTGAGAGGGACATGGATTTGGGAATGGCTGTGCTGGGTGGCTGATTTGGGTGGACACAGATGCACAGGGGTGGACAGACCAGTCCATGGAAGGCAATTGAATCCTTTAGTTAAGACTGCATGGAGAGATAGTTGAGTCTTGGAAGTGTATTAAAGTGACAGTGCTTCCCTCACCCCTTTGGTCAGGTGTTGTATTTGTGGGGTTCCCAAGCAAGGGAAGGAATGGTGAATCTGGCTCCATGTTCTCAGAAGGCTAATTTCTTATTTTATGCTACTATATTACATTAAAGAATACTAAACTAAAGAATACAGAAGGGATACTGATCAGACATGCAGATCTTCAGAAATTAGGGAAATAATGAGCTGAAACTGGGGCAGTATCCTCTGTTGGGTGATGTCTGCTCTGCTCTGGAATCTTTCTACCCCTGAAATCAGAATGTTTGGGCTGTCAGGAACATGCAGGAGACATCTGCAGAGCTTTCCTGAGTGCTGAAGTAGCTGAGTGCTGGTTTCAGCCAGAGCTGGACACAGATTCCTGATCCCTGAGGTTCCTCTTAGGGCTTCCCCTCCCAAGGGTTTTGTCTGCAGACATGGATGCTCCAGCTGTGGAGAAGTGACTCCCTAGAGAGAATCATGCTTGCACTGACAGATCTTAAATACCTTGTCATTTGTTTATTTCTCTTATCCCTTCTCCAATCATTCCAAAAGAGCCTTACAGAGGAGATGGATACTGCACCAGGAGTCTTTTCCCCTTTTGTGTGTTGTGTAGCTGCCAGCTGAGATGGATAGAGCTAATTTTTCCTTGGAATTAGGTGCTGTGCTGAGATTGCTGGTGCAGTAATTTTACAAAATGCTCACCTTTCCTGCTTTAAATGTGCCCAGCTCAGGAGGGGCAGGCAGGTGTTACTGTACCATGGTTCTTTAATGGGCTCTGGAAGCAAGAGGGTGGTTTCAGTCCCCAGGACATATTTAATCTTGTAACATCTTTTACTGCATTTAATAGCCTGTCCTACATCTTAATCACTCAGTGTAGAGAAATTAATCCAAACCCTCCTTTGTCCTGATAATTTTAAATCTCCTCTGGCTTTGCCCAAGTTGGCCTGTCTTCCTCTGGCAGTTCCCCAGCTCCTGCCTTGCCTGCTCATGGAATGCTCCTCACAGAGCTGGATCATTGTGCACATCTTGCTGCTTTTTCCCTTGGATGTTTACTGGGTTTGTAGTTTTTCCTGCTGTGTTTGGATGCTGTGTGCACAGCACAGCTCGTGCAGGATGCTCCTGTTGCAGGGAATGAAGCATCAGCAGGATCAGAGTGAGGCAAGGAGCTGGGAACAGCCTGAGAGTGGCCCTGCTGCTCCTCTTGCTTTTCTGGCACTGCCTGATGCCCAACATCTCTTGGAGCCCTTCTCTCTCCTTCAAATTTACCCCACATACACCCAGAACAGGGACTGTTGTGGGCTGGCTGTTCCCCCACTTATTCATGTGCCTATTGATCTTTGCTGTGAGTTTTGGCATCTCTTTTGTAGTTGTAGCAACAAAATGTTCAATGGTTCAATGATTTCAGTAATGAGGGAGCTTCTATTTCTGTACTCTCAGGGACATTGTTTGGATTTGGGATTGAGTCACACAAACAATTCCCCATAAAAGAGGAGTTTACAGGTTGGATAACTGCCTCCTAACAAGGCACTAGATGAGCATAAAAGTGATTGAGAGCTTTGCTCTGATTCACAATTCCTGGAGATGTGGTTCTCAGCTTTGGCCTAAGCTGCAGTTTGCCAGGTGGAAGGCAATGTATTATTAACCTGAGATTGTTGTACCAGTAGTGAAATTCTCACCTAATCTAACTTTTCTAAACCGTGTCTCTTCAACATCTGATGATTGCAGCTTGTGAAATACAGTTTTATGAGCTAAGAAAAGTGGCTGTGAGCATGTAGGGAGTTGTGGGGATTGTGAGTGACCATTAATGCATGCATTTGGTGTCTCAGTCAGTTTGACCCTCTGGTTCTTGCACAAATCTTGCTGCTGCTGGGAAGCTTTGTATTTTCATTTATAGTATTTTTTCCATTTTGTCCTGTAACTGTTCATTTTACAGAGGCACAGCAGAACTGGGAAAAGCTGGAGGTGGCTCTGTGGGTACTGTGGTTTCTCAGTGGCCACAGGTTTGGAAGGGACCTGGGGCCCTTTCAGCAAGGGACACTTACAAGATGCAATGGCACTGGTGTGAGGTCGAGATTCCTGTGTGAAATCAGCTGGAAAAGACAAACCTGAGAACAGCCTGGCTTGGGGAAGGGAGGAGATGAGGGCAGTGGTTTGGAGAGATGAATGAGTGCTTCATCTCCCTTCCCTAAGCAAAGCTGTTCCCAGCTGGTGCCTTTTCCAGCCTTCCACTGGATTCCATGCAGGAGCCTGCTGAACATCCACCCCCCTTTCCTTCTGCTGTGTTTCCTGGCCTGGGGCTGTGCCTGCTTTGGGGCCACTCCTGATGAGCCCAGGAGAGTGTGGTGGCACAGGGACAAACCTGAGTAAATGGAAGCAATAAAGATTTTACCCATCATAAACCGCAGCAGTCAATAGCAAAACAAGCTGCCAGCCAGTGGGAAAGGCTTCAGCAACAGCATAATGGGTTTGATTTTCTCTGTTTCCATCAATACTGTGCCAAATGCATTTAGCACAGGCTGGAGGGGAGCTAACAGAGCATCAAACAGGCCAGCAAGGAAAGCCTTGCTGTTGTCACCTCTAGCACCAAAAAACCTCAAACAAAGCAAGGTTAGTGTTTCAGCAGCCCATTAGTGTGATAGTGTTATCAACTGTTAGCAAGAGCATTGCCTCAGCTGACATCTAAAATAATTTTAGGTGCTGCTGTAGTTGAATCCTTCATTCTCCATGCAAGGTTTTTAAACCTTTTTTCAAGCTTTTTTTTTGAGTTTATTTTTTTCCAGGTGAATTCAACTGGAAATTTTGTTGTACCTAACGCTAAATGTGCAACAAAACCTCCTAAGCCTAAATCAGTAATGTTCTTAAGTGGAAGCCACCATTACATTTCTAGTAAGTTGTGTCCCAGGCAGCATTTGGGTGACTTGGGGCATTCCTTGGTGACCTGGGGAAGAAGGAAAGCCTTGGGAGAGCTTCACCACAGGGGAGTGTGTGCACAGTCAGCCCAGACCTGCTCACTGAGCTGCCTGATCCACAGTGGCACCTAAATCCAGGCAAATGCAAACACCTTGGAGTCTGAGTCAGACCCCATCACTGAATGGGTAAAGGCATGGCAAGGGCTGCCTTAGCATAAGGAGAGTATGCTTTCTTCTAATAAACAGTTAATCTGTGATTGAAAGCTGCTGCACCTGAGAAAACACCCAGGTTTTGTGTGAAATCTGAATAAAAATCTCTGATTACAGAGATAAGGTAATTAGCACCTGTCTGTGTGTAATGTGTGCTGAAAGGGGAAAGATGGCACACAATGTCTGAGAAGTGGCAGGGCTGCCACTGCACCCTGGATATTTGAACCAGCATGTGCTTTTCCCTTTGCTAGGATTCAGTTTTGACACACTTGGTGAAGTAGCTCAGCTTAGTTAATGATATTTTTAATTACTGGGAGAAGTCAGGAATTGCTGGATCCATAATCAAGAGGAATCTGAGCTTGGGGATGGAGAATTCCAGAGAACAGCAAGACTGAGAAATGCAAACCCTGTCTTAGCGCCATGGTGCTCACTGTCCCAAAACTTCCTGAGAATATGTGCCTTTGTCAGAAATAGCTCCTAAACATTCTGGTGAGCTTAATAAAACCCTGCCTTGGGCAGATGTCTGTCTTTCTACATGGCAGCACTAATCCCAGCATTGCTGCATGTGGGGGAATTCAGCTGCACAAGGAGCTCTCCAGCACTTCCTCAGTCAGGGATGTTATGTAAGATGTGCAGCCCTGATAGAAAATCATAGGAGACAGGGCTAAAAATGACCTTGGGAGGTCTCCTGATCCTGCCCTGGGGAGGTGGACACTGCCAGCCCTGAGTGCAAGGGGTGTGAATTGCTGAGAGTGTAAATCCAGCAGTGCCATTTTATTTTTTAATAGCCAAGCAAGGTAGCTGAAAGGGGATGGATTGCAGTGATAGCTTGTCTCAGTCATGAATATTAATATTGAGGCAATTAAATCAGATGACTAGGAATTCTAGGACAGGGAGATGGTTTGCATGTCATTGAATCTGCTCCCCAGTTAGCAGAGAAACCCTTTCCTAAATGTGAGGAGCTGCCAGGCAGTTACAGGAGGGTTTAGAGCACCCCTTGCACAACCTTGGTTTTCATCTCCCATTTATTGAAAGATTATTTAGTTGTCACTGCAGTGTGCTGGGTGTGGATTTGAATGACCAAATTCTGATTTGATGTGCAATTATTAAATTCCTGCCAGCACAGTGCAGGAGTCTCAAAGGTATTTTCCAACCTAGTTAATTCTGTGGTTCTGGAAGAGCAGCATAACAAATGGAGTTTGTTGAAGTTGGATGTACCTCAGCCAAACCCTTGTTGCCACACATCAAAGTATCTCTACACCCAACATGCTGAATCCTTTGCCCAGGTGAGTTGTTGGCAGTTTCCCTCGTTTATACCCTGAGTGTTTAAAAATGTGCCTTGGGATTCCAAGGATTCTGCAGGCCTCCTTTAGGAACATGAGTCCCAAAGCTGGAAGTGCTGCTGGTAACAGAACCCAGGTGAATTTTGCATTATCACCAAATTGTGTTTTTCCATTTTCTGGCCATGAGAATGTGAGGACTGCCTTGGGTCTCCCTTTCTGTCTTTCCCTCAAGTACTCCTCTGTTGGATAAAATCCTTTCCACCTGCCATACTGAGCTTGCTACTCCAGCTCCTATGAACAAGCAGAAAAGTTGGTTGAACCTCTGGGATTTATTGCCTTCTGTGGGCTGGGATTCCTATTCAAGGGATCCAATAAGTGTGTAGAGGATCTCAGACTTTAAAATGTTCTCCAGTGCAGTCCCACAGCTGCCTGTGAGTTGTAAGCCTCCAAAAAAACCAAACAAAACCAAACTAAAAACCTAAAACAAACCCAGAAAGAAAAAAGGAAATTTCAGAATTTAACATGACATCCTCCCCCATTCTAAAACAGCGGAGGATAATCTGACTTAAAGAATGTTATGAATTCCTTGCTAGACTGAGACCAGGCACAGTCATATAAAAATGGATAAATCCAATGCACAAATATGCCTTTGGCAGCAATGTAAGAAGTGTCTGATAAAGTTTGACATAACCCCAAAATATCTCCTTGCTTCAAGAGTGTGGTTGTCAAAAAAAAAGAGATCAGCTCCGTAAATATTGATGTTCTCTTACAACATGTTAGAGTGACAGATGTGGAGACAGGGTGAATTGTCACTGCATTTCCCTAAGAGCAAGATATTTCTGTGTCTCTGATAGCTCAGAAAATGGTTTTATTTCAGCCCTGGAATGAAGCACCACCTTGATCATGTTCTCAGTGATTTTAGAGCACAGGAAGCTCAAGGAGGGGAGCTCATTTGGTGGTAGCCTATTCCTGAGAATGAGAATTTTTCCTGACTATTACACCCTTAGCAATGCCTCACAAAGAGAGATGGGAAGGAATGGAAATCTTGTAACCAAGGGGCCCACAGAGGTCAAATCTGGCAGTAATATTGTGAACCAGTGACTGACCTGTTTGCACAGGAGATTCCGGAGCAGAAGAGACGGATCATGCAGGTCTTCTCATAAACACTTTGAGTGCAACTTTTGTGTGGCTGGGTCTTTTTAAAGTTTGGTGACTGTGTTTCACTTCCACTGTGTTTTCAATTTCTCTGTCTGCTGTGTCCTTGGCTGGCTTTTCTGCTCATTTTTCCTTAACATCCCAGCATAAATATATTAACAGATCCTGAAATATATATGTGTCTAGTCTGTGTGTCAAGAAGACTCGCATACATTAGGATTTGCTTGCTCAAGCCTTTGGTAGATGACCTAATTTTTCCTTTTAATCAGATTACAAGAGAGATTTAAGTAGCTGTTTCACACTTTAGGAGGGTTAAGAGGCACAGAGATTCCAGACCAAATCCTCAGCTGGCATTGGGAAGTTGAGAAGTGAGGCAGAGTTGTGTGATTTGCAGCAGCAGGGATCTCTGCTCTGGACTCCCAACAGACAAGTGAAGGAATAAAACTGATAAGAGGCAGATGTTGCCTAGAGGTGTGTGTTATCTGTGGAGATAAGGAATGCTCAGCCAGGAAATCACAGAAGGCCTGGTGTGGTGGTGTTCACAGGGGTCTGAGGATGAGGGAAGAGATGAGGATCTGACTCCATGTTTCAGAAGGCTGATTTATTATTTTATGCTATATATTATATTAAAACTATGCTAAAAGAATAAAAGAAGGGTTTCATCAGAAGGTTAGCTAAGAATAGAAAAAGAAAGAATGATAAAGGTTTGTGTCTCAGACAGAGTCTGAGCCAGCTGACTGTGATTGGCCATTAATTAGAAGCAACCACGTGAGACCAATCACAGATGCACCTGTTGCATTCCACAGCAGCAGATAATCAATGTTTACCTTTTGTTCTTGAGGCCTCTCAGGAGGAAAAATCCTAAGGAAAGGATTTTTCATAAAATGTGTCTGTGACAGCCTGGACCTGAAGAGAATTCAGAGGGGAGCTCACATGGAGGGAGCTGGTGGGAAGCTGGACTGGAGCATGAAGTCCAAACCCACACTGACACAGCAGTGAACCTGTAACCAAGGAATTTAGGGCTGGCCAGTGCCAGAGGGAGCTCCTGGTCCTTCCCTCTGACATAATGAGTGCTCAGGAGCCATCTCAGATAGAAAACAGCAGAGGGGAGGGTTGGGATGTGCTGGGGGCTGTTGCCTGTGCTAATGTGATGTGAGGGAGCTCCTGCAGCCCTTCCCAGGAGTGCCTGTGCTGGGAAGGAGCTGATTTGGTGGGAGGGTCCCTGTCGTTGGCAGTTAATTGAATGAGCTGTTCATCTCCTAAGTGCTCATCTGAGCCGGGCTCGGCGCTCTCCAGAGATGCACCCATCACTAACTATGAAACTCCTCAGGCAGCAGAGCCTGCAGAACCTCAGATTACCTCTTCCTCTTTTATTGCACGAGGCTATTTTTAATCCAGTGCCTGGCTGCGCATTAATCATCTTTGACAAATTACTGTTTGTTGTCTTCATGTTGTGTAAATTCCCATGCATATTTTAGCCTATTGCAGCCTTGTAAGAGCAGTTAGTGACACCTTATTTCCCTTATTTTATGGGCAGGCTGCAGCAGTGTTGAGCTATCAGAGCAAATTCATGCCCAAATTCATCTGTCAATTTAAACCAGTGAACAGCTGTGCTGTCAATGCAGCTCTGAAGGGCTGTATCAGCATCAGCAGTCCCTCAGTACCCATGGATTCCATACCATCAATCATCAATTTTGCTAATTACATGGCAGTGTGAGTACAAATGTGTGATGGGAATTGACATCTCACAGGAAGTTGAGTGGCTCACTGAGTCAGGAATGAGAACATGCAGAATTCCACCTACATACAAAGAGGTGCAGGAGTCACAGCAGTTTTTCTGCACCTTTTTTCTCTTTTTTCTTACACCTGAGTGCTGGATTCCTAGACATGTCTCTCTCTTAGATCCAGGACTTTGAGAGCAGCACTTCTCAGTGACCCAAGAAATGTCTGATGGTAGATCTTGTGGGTACTTTTAGTGCTGGATCAGGGATCTTCTTATGTCAAGTTCTTGGGAGTGGACTGGGAGTGCCTCATGTTCTTCACAAGGCACCAAAGGTTGCCCTTGTGGAGGTCAGTGAGTGCCTGGTAAGCAGGGTTTGCTCTCTGTGCAGTCCTGGGGGCAGAGCAGGGCAGTGGGAACGTGTCCCTGGGGCAGAGGAGGACATGCCGTGAGCTGCTCTGTGCCTCGGCTTGTCCTGCTGTCAACCAGCTGGGGACCTCCCAGGCCCTGGGGACACACAGCTGCTTCCAGCCCGGCCCCAGCTGTGGCAGCACGGCCTGGTGGAGCTGGGTGGAGCCCAGGAGCTGCTGTGCTGCTGGGGAGGCTGTGGGTGCCCCAGAGCCCTGGGAGGGTGTGAGGGGTACCCTGACCCCACTGCCTGCACAGCACCCTCTGCACTCCCTGGGCTCTGCTGTGCTGACCCGGTGGGATAGTGCATTATCCATGTGGGTTAGTGCATTATCCACGTGGGGTGGTGCATTATCCACGTGGGGTGGTGCATTATCCATGTGGGATAGTGCATTATCACCATTCTGAGATGGTGCATTATCCATGTGGGACAGTGCATTATCCATGTGGGATGGTGCATTATCCATGTGGGACAGTGCATCATCCATGTGGGATGGTGCATTATCCATGTGATAGTGCATTATCCATGTGGGACAGTGCATTATCCGTGTGGGATCGTGCATTATCCACGTGGGACAGTGCATTATCCATGTGGGATAGTGCATTATCCATATGGGTTAGTGCATTATCCACGTGGGACAGTGCATTATCCACATGGGACGGTGCATTATCCATATGGGTTAGTGCATTATCCATTGGGATAGTGCATTATCCATATGGGTTAGTACATCATCCATGTGGGATGGTGCATTATCCATGTGGACTGTGCATTATCCATGTGGGACAGTGCATTATCCATGTGGGAACAGTGCATTTCTGTGTGGGATAGTACATTTCACGTGGGGTGGTGCATTATCCATGTGGGACGGTGCATTATCCATGTGGGATGGTGCATTATCAATGTGGGACAGTGCATTAATCGCGTGGGACGGTGCATTATCCACGTGGGACACTGCATTATCCGTGTGGGATAGTACATTATCCGTGTGGGATGGTGCATTATCCATGTGGGACAGTGCATTATCCATGTGGGACGGTGCATTTCCAGTGGAACGGTGCCATATCCAGTGATTAGTGCATTAATCCATGTGGGACAGTGCATTTTCTGTGTGGGATAGTACATTATTTACGTGGGGTGTGCATTATCCATGTATGATAGTGCATTATCCATGTGGGACAGTACATCATCCATGTGGGATGGTGCATTATCCATGTGATAGTGCATTATCCATGTGGGACAGTGCATTATCCATGTGGGACAGTGCATTATCCATGTGGGACAGTGCATTATCCATGTGGGATCGTGCATTATCCATGTGGGAGTGCACTATCCATGTGGAGTGTTTCCAGGTGGGGATGAGCTGGAAGAACTCAAACCTGTGTTGTCTTTCTGTGAGATTCCTTGGTAGAGGAAAAGCACGGTGACCCCGACAAAAGCAAGAAAATGATGAGGAGAACTCCATCTTATCAGAAGGCTAATTAATTACTTTATTATTCTATATTATATTACACTTTGTTACACTGAATCTGCCAAGCACTCAAATGCCCAGAATCTTGTGACTGTCAGCCAACAGTCCCAACACACACCTGGATTCATTTGGTCAATGAATCAAAACACTCACACCAGAATCCAGTTACCAATTCCCTTCAGGTAAACAATCTTCCACAATGCATTCCACAACACAGGAGCAGTAAATGAGATAAGAATTGTTTTTTCTTTCCCTGAGGTTCAGAGAATGTGAATCCCAGAAATAGCCTTGGGAAGTTGTGCCTTGCTTTTCTCTGTGAAGAGAATTGTGGCTACACCTTGAGTCTGAGAAAGGACCACCTTAAGGTGCAGAATCACAAGCAGCAAGGAATTGATCAGTTCCAGGGTCAGTGGTGGTTGCTCTGCCCTGGGAGGAGCAGAGTGGGATGTTCCGTGGATATTTGGGAGAGGCAGTCTGCTGTGAGTACAAGTGAGAGTGTGGCGCAGGCTCTGGCACTGGTGAACACGAGCAGATCTCTGTGGATAATACGAGTTTTTTTCTGTTTGATTTTTTAGAATCAACCTTGTCCTATGTTAGGCAGCTGGAGGCCAGAGTAAGACAGCTGGAGGAGGAAAATCGGATGCTGCCCCAGGTGGGTGCCAGCCCCGCGGCGTGCCGGGCTGCAGAGGGACCAGCAGCCCTGTCCTTCCCGCCTCTCCACACTCACACACCCAGAGGCTCCCACATCTGTTTGCTCATCCTGCTCTCTTCCACTAGGGGGTTCATTTAAGGCTCTGACAATGCTTTCATTAATTATTTTTCCTTTGCAGGCTTTGATACTTTGTTAAGAAAAAATTTCCTGGAAACCGCTACTTCTAATTAATTAATTAATTTATGGGTTGGGAATCACAGTGAACTGACCCTTTGCATTCTGGTTTTATTCCAAGAGGTTCTTGTTAAAATATCAACTACTTTTTATAGTCAACCAAAATATTTTGCTCTAAAAGTACAAACATTATAAGTGATAATTGGGTTATATTATTTTTAATGCTTGAAGGACTATATTAGCTACATTAATGCAATTAGCTACATAATGCAATTGCTGAAATGCAGTTGAATAAATAAGCAAATGTGATCTTAAAGGTTTTCCTAACATGTTTCTAAGAATGAAAAATTTAAAAGTCTGGTACAAATGAATCAAAGACACTTGTGATCTTCATATATGCTCATACTTAGAAAAGCCTATCAGGTCTTCAAATGATGGAAAAGAAAAGAAGTTGGATTTTGTTTTAATTGAACACTGGTCCTTGGTCTGACGAAGAAAAGTGAATTTTGTTGGACTTAGTGCCATTGTTTGACTGTAAAATCCAAAGTAACAGTGATGGAGTAAAAAGTAAAATCCACTGGCTCAGATTATTGCCCTTTTCCTAAGGCAGATTTTAGGTAAAGTGTGGTGGATTTTCCCCTCACCTTTCATGTGACAGTTGGAAGGGCCTCTACAGCTCTTGCTTGGTGACCTTGGGCACTTTTTTTCTCTCTACCTTAACTTTTGAATCTGGAAAAGAAGGACAGAAAGAAATGCCTGCTCATTAACATGTAAACAGTTTTCAGTAGGAAAGGCAAAGGTTGATCTTCAGTGATAATGAATATTATTTTCTTTTCAAGAATGGTTTTCAGGGCAAATGTTAACAAACCCACCCAAAAATACTGTGTGGTTTGTCTTGGGTGTGGAACAACACTGGGAAATAAATTGTGCAGAACATTCTTCATGGGCCAAATCTTTAGAAGTGTCTGTGTGTTTAATGTTTGATTTGTCTGGGTCTGAGGTGCTGAGGCAGAACCTACAAAAAGCATTCCCAAATCTGACCAAAGCCTGGAACACCCACCCTGTGTGCATTGGGTTCAGTGAAAATACCTTGGCTGGGGTGCCAAACCAGAGAAAAGTCCCTGTAAAAACAGCCTGGCACCTAAGCCTGAAGCTGTTGCAAAACACATTGAAACAAAATATGCTGAGGGTAGAGGTTTAAAAGGGAAGAGTGAGGCAAGCAAGCCTGGAAACTGCTTTTTGTTTTCAAATAGCCAGGTCAGTTTGTCTTATGCATGGTTTTGTTGGCACAAGGATCTGTGATAGAGTTCTGAACAATCTCCTCATATCTCTGGGTACTTCATTCTGAGACTCAATGAGTGGCAAGAGTTCACATTTCCTGGAGTATTTTACTCTTCCTCCTGGCTGAAGTCATGGCTTTGGGGAGAGGAAGGAAGTGCAGACACCGAGCTGATTCTAACTCTGCTCTCATCACCTCGGTGTTACCTTTGCCTGAGTTTGTTTTGGGGTTTGTTATTCCTGTGGGTCCCACCTAGAATGTGCTCACCTCAGTGTGATCAGGCCCTGTCCCAAAGACAAGGATGCAGGATGGAAATGCATAAACTCCTGGCACTGGTTTGATCCCCTTTAATGGGAGGAATGGGAGTTTGTTGGGCATGAAGCCAAGCCAATGCTTTTGACAAATAATCTGAAAATCTACAACAAGCTCCACAACTGATGAAGGTTTTTGGCACAGCCCTAACTCAGTTACAGTTTCCTGCCTTAAAATTTCAGGACTGCCTCCGTGAGAGATGTCTTTTGCTTTTTAGACAGTCCCTCTCTGATGGGGTGCTGGGCACTGGGAGGGTTTGGGAATTGCAGGATTGCACTTAGGAGAGAGGTGAGAACTCACAGCTCTAAGTGTGACACCTCTGCTGTCTCTGCTGAGGAGCCCTGGCCTTGTCTCAGGCTTTATTCTCTCCTCCTGCCACGTTTTTCTTCTTTTTCCTCTCTGCTTTCAATATCTTTTCTTCTCCCCCTTTTCTGCTTATGTGCCACTGACAGAAATGCACTGACACATTTGTCAACACCTCTCCAGACAAATCATTCTGTTCCTCTGTCACTTAGATGTGGTTCTTTTCCAATTTCTTTCGCTTTGCTTGTCTCCCTCCATATGTATTAGTTTTCCTTTCAAACCCCCACAGACCTCTAATGTAAAGGTTTTATTAATATTTAGTGGCAAGGGCATTTCCAAAGCAAATGGTTTTAAGTGCTGCCACCACTGTTCAAATGGAAACCTGAGTTTCAGCTCACTCTGCTGTACCAAAGGGCTGCTCTGTCAGGGGAATTGCAGTACCTCCACTGAGTCAACATTTTAGTTTGGTCAGGTAATAGAAAAGGTATAAAAATGGAATATTCACTTAAGCCTGTTAATGTCTCTTGCTGTGCTGCACAGTTGTGACAGTGTTCACAGGGTCTGAGGATGAGGGAAGAGATGAGGATCTGACTCCATGTTTCAGAAGGCTGATTTATTATTTTATGATATATATTATACTAAAACTATACTAAAAGAATAGAAGAAAGGATTTCATCAGAAGGATGGCTAAGAATAGAAGAAGAAAGAATGATAACAAAGGCTGTGTCTCAGACAGAGTCTGAGCCAGCTGACTGTGATTGGCCATTAATTAGAAACAACCACACGAGACCAATCACAGATGCACCTGTTGCATCCCACAGCAGCAGATAATCATTGTTTATGTTTTGTTCCTCTCAGGCCTCTCAGCTTCTCAGGAGAAAAAGTCCTAAGGAAAGGATTTTTCAGAAATATCATGGCTACACACAGTGGTTAAGAAGGTGGCTCAGAGCATAGGAGGGGCTTTCAGAGTTACAGAGAGTTGTAGGTTGCAGGTTTGGTGAGAGATGTTCTTTTGCTGTTGTTATTCTGTTTTTCTTCTCTCCAACTACAAGATATGATCCAGACCCTTTCAGTTTCTGGCCACAAACACGACTTTTGAGCAAGAAAGCAGATCCTTCCCAAGATTTATGGCACACAGCTGGGTGTTCTGTTGGGAATGCCAGACTGTGCTGAGGGGTGAGCAGCTCGCCCTGGTGCTCCTCAAACACTGCTGTGGGCAAGGCTGTGTGCCAGCAGGGCCTGGGGGCTGCAGGGCTTGGGCAAGAACGTTTCTGCTTTGCTGGATGGAGTTCAGGGCAGAGCAGCTCCCCCTGGGCTGAGGCAGGAGCAGCACGTGGGCTCTGGCAGTGCCTTCTGCTGACTCAAAGCACACCTGGAGCTTCAGGGACCGCTGGGACCAGGCTGTGCAGCTGCCATGGAGAAGGGAAAATGCAGCATCAGCAGTGCTCTAAGCACCTCCAGCGTGCTGACCCTGGCTGCAGGCCAGGTGCCCACCAAAGCTGCTCCATCACTCCCTTCCTAGCTGGGCAGGGGGAGAAAACACAGCAGAGGCTCATGGGTTGAGGTAAGGACAGGGACAGGTCACTCTCCTGTGAACAGGCTTGGCCTGGAGAGTTTAATTCATTACCACTCTAACCAGAGCAGGATAATGAGGAATAGAAACTAAATCTTAAAACACCTTACCCTCACCCCTCCCTTCTTCCCTGGCTCAGCTTTACTCCTGATTTTCTCTATCTCCTCCCCATCAGCAGTGCAGGGTGGACAGGGCATTTTTTCCTCTTTAAATATGGATCTCATGTGCACTGAGCTGCAGGGCTGTGAGCTGGGGAGCCATCCCTAAAGCCTCCCCATTACTAAAACCCTAAATCTTCTCCTACCACTCAAATCCTGTCATACCAGGACATAACACCTGTGCTGCTGCAAGGAAGATGCTCAGAGATAATTTATAAAACATGTTGGGATCAAAGATTGGATTTGGATCCCAGCTGCAGCTCCCTGGGCTGTGACAGCCCTGTTATGTCAGGGAGTAACTTCAGAGGCCTGGAAAGAGGAATGTCCTCCCAGGCTTGCTGTGGTGCTTGACTGCTCCGTGTGCCTTGTGCTGGGGGAGGCCAGAGCAGGATCTGGCATCCACACATCAATTAGCTGCAGATATTCCTGAGTTTTTGTAGGGATGGTATTTCAGGGCTGATCAGCTCAGCTGAAATGCTCTGGCAATGTGGACATCTGTCATACAATGACAGTGGATGCATTTGCAAAAGACAAACTTGGCAAGTCACCCAATTTAAATTGCTTCAGTTCTTATTTGTTTCACGGGAGGAGGAGGAGGAGACTTTTCCCCTTCCAGCTCTTTGTCCTTGTAATTCAGCTTTCCCTTTCCATTGCCAGGATGCTCAAAGTGCCAGTGGGGCTGGAGCTGGGCTGCAGGGAGTGAGCTCCTGGCTCCTCAGCACAGGAGCAGGAGGCACTGCTGGGCTGGGCTGAACTGGAGCCCTTCTGCTCCCCTCACCTGGGCTCTGCTGCCTCTGTTTGCTCATCCTTGCCTTTCCAAGGCTTCTGGTCCTTTTCCATCTCTTTTTGCTGTATTTCTCTCACTGGCACTGTTGCTTCAGGCCCTTTTTTGGGGGGTTTGCATCCTTGTTAGTCCATTTCAATCCTGGCATGTTAAACTGGGAAATGACTCTTAGGCACGCTTTACTTTATTTTTAACCTCTTCCAACATTTCCATTTCCTTCTTTCTTTCCCCTTCCATTAGATTATCACATTTTACTTCAACCCATTTCCAAATCTTTCCAAAACCTTCCACTGAGGTCTGTTTATTTTCCCTTTTCATGGTATTTTTAAATTACAAATCTAATTAGAAGATGAGAATTGTTTGGTTAGTGGTTTTTTCCTAAAATCTGTGTCACTCACAGTCCCATAGAGTTTGTCTCCTGCCTTCCTTAGCATGTAGAATAGAGAATCCTTCAACCAAAATGTAATTAAAAGCCATTGAACAAACTGATATTTCCTAATCATATCATCAAATATTTGCTGAAAGAAAATGAATTAAGAGCATCCACCCACCCAGTTCCTTCATGTGCCCCCATCCCCAGTGTAAATTAACAGGCCTAAATTAATTAAAAAAGGGCTCCAGTTCCCAGCACTGAGGTTCTGGGCAGAGCCTTTATCTCAGGGTGTCCATTGTGCTTGACAAGGGAGGGCTGGAAGACAAGAGTTCATGAACTTCAAGTTACCAACACACAAATTCAAGAAAAACTTGGTGTACAGAGAGTTGCAGCTCTCAGAGGACAGACAGTGCTTTTTCCCAGTTATAACTCAAAAAGTCTGGAATTACTTTGTCCTCAGGATTTTCTCGTAGACTCTGCAGAATCTTCTGGATTTCACATGTGTGGCCTCAAAAGTTTGGAGAACATTTTTCTCTTGCCTGCTCATTATCAAAGGAGGTTTCTGAAGGGCCTGCTGGAAATGGCTGTTTCTGAGGGGGTGAAGCCAGCAATGGTTTTGGCCACTCAAAGATGTGAGTGTGCCTCCAAGCCACTGTGAGAGTATGTGGATTTTGGCAGCAGGTTACTGCTGAGGTCTTTGAGTTCAGGTGAAAAAGTGCAGCATTTGAAGATTATGTATTTTAATTGACAGGAATGTTCCCTTAAAAAAGTCACTTTTCTTTAGTGTGTTATTAATCCAGCAGAGCAACATGCTGCAGTTACTGCTTTCTGCTTTTCCTCCTCCTGCCTGTTTGAAACAAGCTGACAAACACAGCCTGTGTTTGCTTTGAGCTGTACAGGGAAATTGAGGCCTGGAGAAATCAGGGAAAAAAGCTTTGAAAATCAGGTAGTGATTGAACTGGTGTGGCAGCTCCCCAGCAGGAAGGATCTGTTCCCAGTAAAGCTCTTGCCTCTGGGATAAGAAGCTGCTGCACAATGAGGTGGGGCTGGATGGTGAGTGCACAGAGCAGTGCCCAGCAGGCAGGGAGCTCCTGCTCTCTTGGAAGCTGTGATGGGGTGGCTGTGAGTGTCCTTGGGGCAGCCAGGGACTCCTTTTCCCTTCCTGCCTCTCCCTGCGTGCCAGGCACCTCCGGAGGGGAGGCACAGGGACTGGGCTGGGCACTACAGTGGCTTTCATTCATGACTGTCCTTCTCAACAATACAGATTGAAAAAATGAAGCTTTCTACTGACTTAAGTAGAAAAGATCATGATTAATTCTCTCCATCACAAAATCCACTGTTTTACACAGAGGTCTTTATTCTGACCCTGACCAGGGCACAGTGCAGGGTTTGTGGGAAAATGGCCTGAGTAGTAACATTTTGCAGTTAGTGTGAGTGAAATGCTGAATTTCCATTCATCTGGGCTTTTTTTTAGGTGATATTACAGGGCTGAGTCAGATTTCCTGTTCTTTATTCACCAGAGTCACGTTTTGGCATTAGATATTTTGTAGATTTACTTCTAACAGCAAATGGATCTGTGCATTCGGGGATGCTGATCCTTGTGGGAAGCCACACACAGGATGTGGTGTGGGTTTTACCTGCTCTCTGCAGTGGGGTGTCCTGCACACAGATCCCTCAGGAGGCTCAGGAGAGGCCAGGCCCTGTAGGGAAGGCTGGTTGTGTGGGATGAGCAAAAAAGTCAATTATTTCTCAGGTGCTGATGTTGTGCAGCGCTGTTTGCTCACAATTACTCCAGATTTTTAAAGTTTATACAGCTTTCAGCACTACAGAGCTCTGACTTCATCCCTTCTGTCTGATTTGGATCCACTTTCCCAGTTTGTTACTGGATAAGAAAAGGAAAGATCTGTCACGGGGATTGTGCTTCCAGTGGCTCAGTGCAGGTGCTGAGTGCAGCTAGGGAGGAGGAGGAGGAGGAGGAGGAAGGGAGCAGATTTCTCTTCCCATCCTTGAGGTCCTGCTCAGGATCCTGTACTTGGGGCTCTGCAGACCTCAGGTCCTTGTCCCCCAAAGTGCCTTTTCCTCCTGCTTTGCTTCCCTGCCTCAGGAACTCCCAACAGCAATGCTGGGGAGCTCCAGCTCACAGGGCCATGCTCAGGCTGAGCATCCCCATCACCCCTGGGAAAAGCTTCCTCCAGGGGAGGCCAAAGCTTTGCTGGCCTCAC
Source organism: Zonotrichia leucophrys gambelii (assembly GCF_028769735.1). Classification (NCBI taxonomy): domain Eukaryota; kingdom Metazoa; phylum Chordata; class Aves; order Passeriformes; family Passerellidae; genus Zonotrichia; species Zonotrichia leucophrys. The sequence goes on from NC_088172.1 coordinate 102,594,777, forward strand.
CTGAAATGAGAAATCCCTGAGCTGGGGAAGGGCCTTCAGGGCTGCAAAATCTGCCTCACTTTTTGAAGAAAACTTCTGTCTCTTATCAAGGACAGAGGGAGGAAGGAGAAGGATGTCCACAGGGGAAATATTAATTTTCAGTCTGCTACCAACATGTGCTGGCTGCTGGAAGCATTGTGTTCACAAGTTTCTCTTTCTCATGAAAGGAGACAAAATGTGCTACATATGGCAGGGAAGAGGCTGTGGAACACAACTGCCTGGAGGAAGGCTTGAACTCTGAGAGCAGCAGCACTTGCAGGAGCTTTGGGTTTTATTGTGTTCAGGAGGCTTTACATGTGTAGTCTGTACTCATTTTCTCTGCATTTTAATGGCAACATTTCTATTTTCATTCAAAACTGACCAAAATCTTTGCTCCCTCTGGAGTTAGTAAAGAAACAGAATATCTTTACTGGTAAAAGCTCCAAAGCTGACAGACTGAATTTGTCCTAACCTAATATGCTTTGTTACCCCTTTTCCTTCAACTTTCATTTCCTTTCTCAAAGTACAGCATTAGGTCTGGCCAGTCACTAACAGATCTATAAATCCTTCCCAAAGCAAAGTAAGTCCTAAAACCCCTCCATGCCTCACAGCCAACTGCTCCTGTCCCTGCTGGGGATGGTTTCAGGATGCTGCTGCTGTCAGCCTGGTTATGCCATCCATTGGTGCCCACTCTGATGGGTTACATGGATCCTGGGCTTGGCAGCAGGACAGGTTTGTCTAGGAAATGAGGTTTCAGATTCAGGCTTAATGCACCTTTTCTATGGCTTTAGCATATGCAGCATTCTGAGGTTAGGTGGTTTTTAAAGGTATTTAAATTTTTTAGGGTTTTTTTAAGAATATGTGAGGTCCAGTCCAGATGACTGTGGGGGTGGAGTTGATGTGTTGGGTGGCTGGGAGGGTTCTCTCTGCCCCTTGGCACTGCTCTGAGCCTGCACTGTTCCTTACAGTGGCCTTAGCATATCCCAGGAGCATCAGGACTGGGTTATTTTCCAATGAATTTTCAGGCAGACTGGATCTGTGAAGTTCAGCCTCGTGTCTTTGCTCTGTGCCCTTTTTCTCCCACACCCCCCTTCATCTTTTCCTATTGTTTAGCTTAGAGACCCCCCAAAGCTCTGCCCTGTGCTGTGTGCTTGCTCAGCAGGGCAAATGACTGCACAGGGGGCACCGATCCTCGGCAGAGGCTCCTTCCACTGTCATTATTTCTCCTTCAGAAACGCATTTCCCACACATTCCAGCAGGAATTTCTGCTACATTATTTCTTAATGTTTCCTATGGTGTTTGTTACTCTGTAAGGGAGGAAATTTCCATCCCCCGGTCTGCACCGTTTTGCTTCTTTGTAGTTCTCAATATTTTTTTGCCCAAAGTTGTGCGTGAGGGATGAGAGGGAAGGGAAGGGCAGGGCGGGCTGGGAGCAGCTCGGAGCGGGGCTGGGGCGGGCCCTGCGGCTGCAGCGCTCCCACCGCTGCCCACGGATGCTGCAGGGGTATTTTTAGCACTCCTCCAGAGCTGCCTGCTTGCTCAGGTTACCTCACTCCAGGAGATGCTTTACATCCTGCAAAGCTGGAGCTGACTGGGCTGCAAGAGCTTAGGTAGCTTGCAGTTTTTAGCAGTGTCCTGAGGAGCCCTTCCAGGTGTCCACTGGGAGGACACAGCCTCCGAGGTTGTCACTGCTGGGGACAAGTTGACATCTCTCAGGGCAAGGGAGCCTTGCCTGGAGGAGCTGGAGGCTGGGAAGGAGGGAGCTGGCAGCCTGGAGCTCCTGACTCCTTCCCTGGTCAGCTCGTGTTGCAAACTTCGCAGCAACGTTCCAAAATATGAGTTCTGTTGAAGGAACAACCTCCAGAATCTCAGAGATAAAATTACACCACCTAGAAACCTTACAGTGAGGTTGAAATTATCTCTCTAAACTTTGTAGCACTTCTGTGAGGCGATGTACACACATAAGAAATTTTGTTACTATGTCCTGATTTCCCAGGGAGATGCCCTTGAGGGCTGCAGAGTGCCAAGCAGTGCCACCCACGCTGCCTCAGTGGCCCTTGGTTACTGTGGCACAGAAAGAGGGGGGCTTTGGAGTAACACACACCTTCAGCACTTCTCAGCCTTTTGCAAAAGAGCAATAAATGCCTGACATCTGTTTAAATCAGTGACCAAACCTTTTGTGTATTAAAGAGTGTTTAATTTCTTGCCAAGGATGCCCTTAGGATGCCAGGAGGGGCGGAGGGGAGTCACTGCTCTGCAAACGAGCCAGCCAACGTCACTGCACATGGCTCAGCCTCTCAGCAGTCTGACTCAGTGGTAAATGCTCTGAAGGTAACGCTGCTCCTCTGGTCCAGTCCATGCAAAACGTCCTGTCTGTCCCTCAACACGTGTGTATTGTCCTGGCAACATCCCCGTGGGCACCACCGGGATGTTGCTGTCATCAGTGGGGTTGTTCTTGTGTGTCACTCATTGCATCTGTGGGCTGTGTGTTTCCTGGGCAGGGTCCAGCCCTCTCAGCCATGTTGGTTCCAGCTGTAGCTGCTCTCCATGTTACATTTGTAGTTTTTCTTTGAGGCTGGAAGTGGTGTTTTGCCGAATAAGGAAGTCTTTCATTGTTTCATGTTTGTGCTCCAGTGGAATACAAGGGATTCCTGTAACCTGTGCAGAGAGAAAGACTTTAATGCAGAGATAAAGCCAAGGCACACAGTATATTTGTGTTAAAAATAGCAAAGACCACAATCCCAAGGTCAGTGTTGGAACTCCCTTGGGAACAGATGTGTTTTACCCTGAAGTCAGGGCTGGATTGCAAAGGCCTGTGTGGCATTGATACACAGCAGTTGACACAAATACTCAGAGGGGTAAAGTTTCAAGTTCTCCCTTCTGTCAGCAGTAAAACTGTTGCAATTAAAGAAACTTAGAAAGTGTTACAAGATTCCAAGGTTTATGGGGTGACCTGAGACAACAAGTGGCCGAGTTCACTGCCCCACTGCAGCACAGGCACCAGTGGGGTCTGTGTTCCTCTGGAGGGAATAAAACTGAGGGAGAGCTGAGCAGAGTGAGGACTGTGTATTCCTCTCTCCCAGTGCTGGCTCAGTCGTGGTTGTTTGGGGCTTTGGGCACCTCTTCTCTCCTGTGCTTCACTCATTTCTAACCTGCTTTAGGTTCATTGGGTGTTATTCCCCACCTACACAGGTGTTGCAGGAACATACTTGGAGGGCGAGGTTTGCCCTCTTTCTGGAAGGGACTTGTGCAGACATTTGCTCTGGTTTTGAGCTCAGCAGTGCTGTTGACTTACCTGGACATCCGAGTTCCTGCACAGGGTGATTGTGACATTTGGCTTCACCTCGGTGGAGCCTGAGGAAATGGGTTTATGCAAGTGAATGGAGCACAAATGACAGCAATCAGATCCCTTCCTGCACCACAGCCCCGGGCAGGGCAGCGCTCCCCTGCAGCCACCTCGCTGTTTTGCCGGCATCCCGACGGGAGAGGCAGCGGGGGATGCCCCAGGAGGCTCCGTTCTCACCCTTGTAAAACGTTCCCAGCTCTGAGGAGTGCCTGGTTCAGAGTGCTCCAGGTCCTCTCTGCATCTTCCATGTATTTCACCTGCTGCTGCCGAGAAAATAAAGCTATGCTGGGTAATTTTGTCGAGAGATCATGTGTCATTATGGAAAAAAGCCTTTTGTAGTTCTCTTAAAATCCCCCTTGGCAAAGGCTCTTCCCTGAAGAGAGCATTTAACAAGGTGCTTTTGACAACCTGTAATAACAGCTGGTCTGTGTAAGTGAAATATTGGAGCAACACTGATGCTTTGCTTGCTGAAATGGATTGATAAGAAGTACACAGAGTTTAGTTCAATGTGATGTGAGAGCTGAGCTGGAAGTTCACTAGGAGGCTCTGCAGCAATGGATATAAATGAAGTGTTGTGTCCAAATGGAGAGTGAGCTGTCAGCTCACAGACTGCCCGAGTTCCCCATCCCCAGCCAGGGAGCAGACCCTGCTGTTTCAGGGGGGACACCTGGGTTTGGTCCCTCCTTTCTGGGGAATGCACACTCTGCAGGATCAGCTGCAGGAGAGGAACCAGCCAGCACCAGGAGCTTGCTTTTCTTTACAGATTTGGCAACTTGGAATTCCTGCAACAAAGAAATAGTCTGTGTTATAAAACCTCATTGTTAGTGCAGCCACTTGTGCACAGCAAGAAACCTAAAGAGCAGGAATGTGTTTTAAAAGGATATTTCCATTAGGAAACAGAGGAGGGAGTTGTTAAAATACTGCTGTTGTCTTCCTGGCTTTGAAAACAATGAAAAAATATTTAAACAATTGCCTGAACTCTCCTTCTGGTGGAGGAAGTGGGGAACAGGAGCAGAGCTTTGGCATGCAGCTGCTTGGCCAAGGCTCTTCCATGACCTGCTAGGAGAAGTTGTTGCCACGTGTGTGTCCCCATGCCTGGGCCACTGTGTCTGACCAAACTGCCTGTGGTGCTGCACACAGATTTGCTTTGCACTGAGACAGCTGGGAAAATGTGCAGGGTAAGTTTAAGGTGTTGAATTTTGCATTCCATATTGAGCCTGGAATCACCTGAAAGATGCAGAGTAATCTTTGTTTAAATGCTGACAGTACGCCCTTGAAGATTTTATATGGAAATTAAGTCAATTACTGTTTCTGTAATGCAATTACTGTTTCATTAGGAACACTGTAGTGTTAACATGTGGGTTAGTATTGATCAGAAAAATCTATGTGTATAATATATCTGGGATAAAGTAGTGTATGACTCAGCTGACCTGAATTTATCCTTCATAAGAATAAAACTTGGCAAGTGTGATGAAGCCTGACAGCCTCAGTTTCCCCACCTGAACAATGGCCCTTTTGTATTTTTCTGCCTATGATATTTATTCACAATTGATGGCTAAAACCCCAGTTTGTAAGTTATACATATTTAACAGTAATTCATAAAAATTCTTGTGATGTAAGTAATGCCACTTCCAAAATGCTCAATTTGACATTATCACTTCCTTTGTGTAAATCTCAAATATATACTTGTATCCCACCTTGTCCCTTTGTTCCCCAACCATTCAGAGCTCTGCTGCTGGCATTGAAATGCTCCCTTTTCCTCTGACTCTTATAATCTGTGCCTGATTTGACTATTGATATATTATTATACTTTTTAAATAGTTGGTTATTTCCTTTCTGGTTTTGTCTTCTCTTACACCCACCCAGCCCACATTAAAAGCACAGGGGATTTGTGATGAACTAATTATAATGTTTCTTTTCTTTTGCATTCTCCTTGCAGTCCCTGCCAGGCTGTAACTCAGTGTTTAGCTGCAGCCTGATGCACTGTGGGTGTTTCACAGGAAACATTTGCCGTGGCATCCTTTTGCCTGTGAAAACAGTGGAACGATGACAAGTTTCACTTTGAGCTCCAGAATTTTGATGTGTGGCGTTGACTGGTACCAAAATGCAATCTGGTACCAAAATATTGCAAAATGCAAATATGGATGTGTAATTCATGCTGTAGGAATTCTGTGGTGTAAATGATAGTGCTGTTATTTTATTAAGATAACAGAGGTGGGAATTCTCTCCTCAGGATGTGCAAATGGAATTGGTGCCTCCTCATGAACAACGGATTTGGGAATGGTTGTGCTTTGCATTTATAACCTTGTAGTGCCTTTTGAGAATGTAGCCACATGTGGCAGCAGGTTTGGAGGTAGCTCCTGGGGTATTAGAGAGCATGGGGGTAATTCCAAAGCACAGGAATGTCTGGAGGGGTGTTATTCCTGATTTTTCTCAGGTTACTGGGAAGTTTAGTTTGTAATTCACTTGGGAAGGGAGGCCGAGGGAAGGTGGGATACACCAGCTGGGATTAGGGCTGTAGCTGGGCAGGAGGGCTCAGGGAGCTGAGAATTCCAGGGGTATTTCCTGGAGTGCCACAGGGCTGGAATGCTGCTGCAGATGTAATGGCTCTCCCCTGCAGCTGGGTGCAGGCTCCTCCATGGCTGCATCATGAGCCTCACTGCTGTCCTTTAGCTGAGGTTTCTGCTGAAATTTGGAATTATTTCGAGGGACATTTTGACCCCAACTTGTGCTTAGGACATGGGCTCTCTTATATAGGTTTATCCCTTCCTAGCAAGCAGGGATCACTCATTCAGGTGGGACAAGGAACTTTGGGAAGAGTCACCCCCTGGTTTGTTACTGTGCCAGCATTAACTGCACGGTAAATATTGTCTTAATGTTTCTTGAGAAGAAAAATTGTTGAAAGTCATGGGTAGGTGCAATGTGCCTTCTCACAAAAGCTGTCCAGGAGATCTTCCTCTCTGCTTGTATTAAGTTAGGAAAATCAGGAACCAGAGGTTGGAAAAAATGGTCAGATCCAGCCTGGCTGTGCTTCACACACCCAGTTTGGGAGGTGCCACTGAACCCCTGTTTTTCATGCTCTCACCACTGTGGTGTTTCACTGCACAGCAAACGTGCCTAAAGCACACAGGTTTTTTATGATGCTGACTTGGGATTTCTGGCTGCAAGATTTTGTCATATGGCAAATTTGCAGGGTTTGGGTCATGCCCACCCATTGGAATTAAAGACACTTCCCTTTAAAGGCTTGACTTTGTTCGGCTTTAGCACTGTAGCCAGGCTGCTTCCAGTCTAAAATATTTCTGGTTTTCATGCTTATACTCAGGTTTTCTTCAGCTAAGGCTCAGAGAAACTGGGTTATTCTCCCATCTCTTGCACAGAATCACAGTAGGACCTTGGGTTTGTTCTGCCTTTGCTCATCAGCTATAGGAACTACCTTTCCAGGATGTCAGCTCCCAGGATCCACCTCCTTTGTTTTTATTCAGTGCCAGCTAATGCAGAGTCTGTACACTGCTGGACTTTAGGCACTGGTAAAATACAAATAATGAATGATGACAATGGAAAACAGCTTTTACTTTTCTTGACAGTTTTATTGCTGTTGTCCTGGAGATTAGTGGGTGATTTGGTAGCAGTTACAAAAAAAAAAATCTGAAATTGTGATACAATTTCAGAATCACCATTCTTGTCTCTAGTGCTCCTTGAGAGGCCTGGGGACATGATACAAACTGCTGTTCTTGTGTTCCTATTCCATCAACCTTTCTATAAATCATTATAAAATAGTTTCCTGTGTGTTGGGGGGGGGGGGGGTATCACTTCTCTGCCTTTTTAATTCCGGTATTGTAACATGGATGTAAAGCAAAGTGAGGGCAGGAACAATTCCTCTGATTTCAAGGAAGAGCTAGTGGAGTGAACACTTGTAATGCCTTGCCTGATTTTAAGAGAACAAGTAAACCCTTGGAAATAGAGAACTGCTCTGTGGTTTTTAAACTGGAGACATTTAGACACCTCTGGATGGATCTTTGTCCTTCTAAATCACATCCTGCAGGAGATGTGGTTGGGGAAATTGTTGGACAGAGTTTCTGTTGAGGTCTGCAAACACCCTCAGTCTTGTGTGTGGAGCGTGAAGTATCCCAGTGATGCACGTGCCAGTTCATGTGTCCCTGTTTTTAGTCATTTTTACCTGGCAGCATGTGCTTTCTGTGTTCAGAAGCAATGTTGTGTCCCTGGAGAGGCAGTCTCTGCTCCTGTGTGTGTCCTGCCCTGTGTCCCAGCTGTGCTGCATGGTGTGTGTGCCGAGCTGTGGCATTCCAGATGCATGTCCATGGGAACACCGGTGCTCCTTCCCTGGGAATAATAACCGAGCTCTCTTTCCATCCCTCCCTCTAGGTTGTGTGGAGGAAACTTGGAGATGCTGCAGGGTCGTGCCCTGGAATTAGACAGCACTTGTCAGGAAATCAGTACAAAGGACCCATGTAAGAGGCCCTGAGCACATCCTCTCTCTGAAGAGCACGGCCTGAATGCCCAGGAGAGGGGAAGCACCGCCTGCGTCCGCCCAATCCCCATCTGACCACGGGGTCTGCCCTGCAAGAGACTGCTGGAAAGGGGGGACACTCTGCACAGGGGCCTGCCAGGGAGCTGTGTGGCACTGTCCCCCAATCCTGCTGTTCCAATAGCCCAGCTAACGAAGCTCTGCGCCCTCACTGCAACACTCCACCCTTAGAAGCACTGAGGTATTGCCATCCTAACCAAAAGATATTTGGGATTCTGCAGGCGTTACGCGAAATAAGTTTTATTTTCGTTAGTTACAGTGAATCTCTGATAGGTCTGAACGAGTTTTCCACTGGATTTAAGAGAGGTTTTCAGCAGACTGGAGAGACACTGATAAACTGTGCCTTTGGTCTCCGCAGGTTTGAGGAAGTCGCTTCTTAGTAACTCACACTTCAGTCTGTAAAGGATCCGTTAATGGTGCTTAGGCAATTTCCAGGTGATTTTTTTGCTTTGGTAGAATACCTGCCTTTGGAGGTGCTAAAAGACCATGAAGTCCTAACCAGCCGGTAGTGTAGCATAACTACAGTACTTGTAGTGATCCACAATTTCTTTCTAAATGAAAGTCAAGATAGCTTTCTTTTTGATGCACATCTTCTGAAGAGGTGTAAGGTGTTTAATGAACGGCCCTTTAATGAACAGAATACTTAGGCATCATTATTACAGGTCTCAAGTCAGGATTTCCATTAGAATTTATTTTGGAAATTATATCCCAATTGTCAGGATGCTAATTTCTACTGTTTAATTTAGAGACATGCTGGTTTGTTTAACAAAAGCCTACAAGGATCTAAAAGATTGCACTGCATTATTAAAAAAAAAGCTTTTCTTGCCACTGTAGCGTTCTTTCAAAGAAAAAGGTTTTATTATCCTCAGAGCATGCCTTTCATTATTATGAGGCAGAAAGCTCTTGTTCAGATTGCCTGAGATTTGACCAGACGGCGCCCTAGATGTGCTTAGTTTATTTTTATCTCTGTGTATGATCCTAGTTGTGTGTATTGAATTACAACGATAGATATTTTGTGTATATCTTAAAGCAATGATAGTTTCATGTATGAATGTGCAACAGGCTTGTGACTGACTGCTGTTGCTTAACTTTTTACCATAGCTGAGTATCAAAAAGACTAATAAAAATTAATTTAAAAAAATAGGAATGCAACAATTCCTGGGTTTCTGGTTTGTTCTTGGTTACTGAGATTTGAGCCAAAGTCAGAACCTCTGTTTTTCTGAGCTTGGACTGTATCTGTGGGCTATCTGCAGTGAAATGTAGCTCTGTTGCTGTACAATCTTTTGTTATATAGGAGTATGATGTAAATCTGCTATCTGTCTTCAGAAAAAGTGTGTTCATTTGCAGCAGTAATTCTGTTGGTTTCTGTTGTTATTTTCACTTGGTACCATTCAATGTAAGGCCTCTGATCCAGCGTTGCTTTCTTGGGAAAACTCCCTTTCACTGCTTCTCCTTGAGTTGGAAGTGCAGAATCCAGCCTTCTGTTTTGACCCATTGCCCTCCTGTGTGGTTTCTGATATAACCCCAGCCCAGCCAGAGATCTGTTCTCTTCCCAGGTTGTTTTCTGCCCTATATTGTTTGCAGAGTTCAATTTCAATTGTTGTATTCCTATCTCTGTATGTATGAACAGCTGTATCACCTGTACTTGTGCCTGCACCCTGGGTGTGCAGGGGCCAAGAGAGGGACACTGGTCTTTTGACACTACACTTGTGTAAATTTTGATACTGTATTAAAACTATTTTTTTACAGTTCTGCATACGATGGGGTATCAAGTATTGTGTTCATCTTAGCAATGGTAATAAATTATAGAATCCCACTCTTGTTTTCTCTCCTTTACTGACCGAAGCTCTGAGCTGCTTGGGCTTACAGGCAGGAGCCATTGAAAATGCTTGGTTTAGAAATTAGCAGCACACTGTGCATTTTGCTTGATTTTCTTGCCAGGTGTCTTAAAAAAATCCCAGCAACGTGAAGTTGCTTCTCTGTTTTCTGCTTAACGAGGAATAGCTGTGGGTAATTGTACACAGGTGCAACTCGTTCCATCCTCAGCTGTGCTGTGTTTGCAGCCCCAGGACAGTTGGGCTGCTTCTTTTTCTTCCTGCCCTCCTCACAGAGCAGTTTTGGGGTGCAGACAGGAGAATGTGGAGCTCCTGGAGTCTTCTTGTTCAGGTAAGGGGTGCTGGTGGGGCTGGCAGTGTCCTGTAGTGTGTTGGTGGCCTCGTGTGTCACCACATTCCTGTCCCAGGATGGGCTCGTGTGGGCCAGGAGAAAGGGCTGGCTCTTGGTGCAGAGCAGAGAACTTTCACTGAGTTTTCTGGAGAAAGGAGATACTTAGTACAATCAATATCTCTGAGCTAATAAATCCCATGGGAACTCCTTAAAATGCACCTTCCTAAGAGGAGAAAGTGGGCAGTGTGTGGAGAAGGGGGTCAGGGCTCTTGGGAGAGTCTGTAGCCTGCTGAAATGCCTCTGTGCTAATGAATAAAAATTGCTGTAGTTCTTGGGGACCTTCAGCTCCTCTGTCTTGCTCCCTGCCCCTGTGGTTCAGCCTTTTTCAGTGAAATGCAACTGTGCCAAGCCTCGTGGACTCTTTGTGTGGCTGTTTTTAGCAGAATTCTGCTCTGGCTGACGATGTTGTTACAGGGCCTTTCCCAGGATCTGAGCTGAGCCTGAATGAACTATAAATTCATTGTGCAAGTGAATTTTAAATAGCACTTGTGTAGTGGATGTATGGAGAGGATTTTACCTTCTGTACTGCAGGAAAGTTGCTTTGCTGAAGGGTTAGAAGGTAAAGAATGGCACTTTGTTTTCAGCAAGTGACTGGCTTCAGTAGAGCCTGTTCCCCAAAGGCTGCACTTGATGGACGTGTTTATGAACGTGGCATGAAGCCAGAGTGCCCTTTGTAATGTTTTGAGCAGAGCCAGCCCAAACAGCCTCTGTGGCCTGGGGACAGTGCCTGGCCCAGTGCTCCTTTGTGCTACCCAAACCTCTCAAACACCAAATGCCCCCCAGGCTCTCTGTGTTGCCTCCCCAACAAATACCAGCCATGCCAGGGCACTGGTTTGTTTAATTCCCCAAATGTTTTTGAAGTAAATCCCAGGGTGGTGTGAATTCTTTATACTGATCTCACCACTTTAATACAGAAGAAAATAGCTCACCCATTTTTTTCTCCCCACTTTTAAGTGGAAAAAAAAGTCTTGATGAGACTGTCTTTTATTTTGAGCAGAATGAGCCAGCAAATGCAGCTGCTGGGTATGGAATGCCAAAATCTCTGTCTGTCTCCACACTTGTGTTTTCCAGGCTCAGGTGAAGCAGCCATGTATGTCCCCAAACCAGCACCAAACTGCAGCTCTGGTCATCCAAGGTCCCCAAGGTAAGAACAGCTGGCTTGATAGCAGCTCTGCCTGGAATGAGTAAATAGAGGCTCTGCATTAATTAATCAAGCAGCAAATAGGGATTTGCTGGGCTGATTTGTGGTTATGGCACTTTCTAGCACGTGCAGGAGAGGGTTGGGAGGTGGTGTTTGCCAGAGCTGGCAACTCGGGTCTGGTGTGTGCAATACTGGGAGTGAGGGGGAAGGGGAACTGCCAAGGAGGAATGAGCAAATCCTCTTGCTTGGAATCACTCTTAAAGAAAAAGCTCCTTCCCCTCCTGCTTGGTGGCTCCAGACTCCTCCTGTTTGGTTGGGTTTTTTTAAATCCCAGAAATAGCATGGTATGGTTGAGATTTTCAGTGTGTGAAAGGTCAGAGCAGGGGAAGGCTTAGCAAGACTATGTGGGATTGGTGGGAGTCAAGCAACACAGAGATGGTAGTGTGAAGGAAAATGAACTTTTGAGTACTCTTATATAAATAAAAATATGACTGTGTTTGGAATGCTTAAGATAACATAGACCAGAGAGAGAAACCTTAGTTGGATCTTTCTTAACTGTGGAAGCTCAGACAGTTCTGTGTGAGTAATTCTGAAATTGAGAAATATTGATGGGGATGATGGAAATAAGTAAAACCACAGAGTCCTGTGATGCTGATATGAGGGCTTTGCTGGAGTCAGGCTCTAAGGAATTGCAGCCTAGTCCAAGCATCAGTGGCTCTCCTCATGCTACTGGCTTGTGGGGAAGGACCCCAGAGACTGCATCACCTGCTCCTGTCTGAAACTGCTTCCTAAACACCTGGTTCACAAAGACCTGCCAAAATAATAATACTGAATTATTTAATGTGTTTGTTAGAACATGATAATTACTCTCCTCTTGAATAAGAACCTGTTGTAATGATCTCTTCAAAGCACTGGCTGTGGACCTGAAGTTTGAAGTTTCTTTGGATTTTTTTGCTCCCCACTACTGTGTATAGGTTGAAGTAGATTAAAATAAATATTTGTGAGGCTGCAGATAAAAAAAAATAAAGGAAAAAGTAACACTGGGAGCCCATTGCCAGGGGATGGGTTCCTGCCCTGCCAGGCTGCTGCAGGTGAATCTTGTACTGTGTTTAGGTGGGACAATCAATTTGCAGTGAGCTCACCTCTGTGTGGCAAACACTGAGGGAGAGAGAAGGTGGTTTAATCCTTTCACAGGTGATTTAATTTTATTTTTCTCATCACCCTTGGTAAGTGCCAGGGGCTGGGATTGGCTTGTGAGCAGTGGTGTTCCCAGGCCTGAACACCTCCACTGTGCAGCAGGAGGGGTTTGATGGTGTGTTTGGGGTTTTTTCCAAGGAGTTTGGGAAGTGCCTGGTGTGACACAGGGAGGGCCATGCTGGCTCAGGCCGGTGTGCTGAGCCCTGCTAAACCACAGCTCCACTCACAGCTTAAGTGTAAAGGTCAGAGTGAAAGGAAAATGTTCTCTTGGGTTTGGCGGTGCCCTTTCCACATAGGATCCGGTTTGTTGTCGGAGCAGTGGGATTGGCCTGAACATCAATCAGTGGTGTGGGGCTGTGGAGCTGCTCTGTTTTCACAGGCATTAGGCTTCATAAGAGAGGAAATACACAATCTAAAAATACAGATTTTCCTCCCCCTGCTGAAGGAGAAGTTTTCACAGACTGCTTCATGCTCCCATTTAGGAAGGCCCAGAGCCCACCCTACCCAACCTTGAGAATCCCAGGAAAAGCACACCATGAAAGATGGGAATGTTTCCATGGGAACTGTTCCTCTACTCCTGCTAATAAAACAGACCTATAACACCAGTAACAACAGGTCCCAGTTTCTGCACCAAACTACAAACAGTGAATGCTACAAAGGGAGCTGGTAAAGAGCAGGAGTGTAAATCAACAGAAGTGCTAAATTAGCTACGTGAATGCCTCTCTGTGAGAAAGCAAAAGCAGATAAACAAAGCCCTTGGGGAAAAAAAGATCATTTTAATTACAGCACATCCAGCCAACATAAACCCCATGGATTGTGTGAAATCAGGTTTGTTCCTCTGATCCACAGCAGGAAACCCTGTAGCAGATCAAATGTGTTCAGGGAGGCTGTCCTGCTAATTGCTGCTCCTAGCTGAGCCAAAGCAAACTATTTAGACAAAGGAGAGAATTCACTTTTTATTTAGAATTAATTATGAAATAGCATGTCTTGATGGGCTTCACAATCACACTACATTTCCTGGGGAAAAAAAAAAGTCGTTTTAATCCTGTGAAATAATTGGAGAATTAACCCATTGCTTCAGGCTGGAGCCCCAACATGTGCATACAATTAGGTGCAAGATGAGTGATGTCATGAGTAAGGCCTTTTCTTCAATCAAAACAAATTATGAAACTCAATTTAAAGACTTTCTTACAAGTATTCTTGTATATTCTGATGTTAAAACTGTGTGGGTTTTTTTTCCTTTTTCCTTTCTGCTACGATTTTCACACTTCCTTTTGTTTTTTTATTTTTAAGCCTGTTGTGGCCATTTTGCAGCATCTCTTTGGCTTCTCATTAGAGATTTCAGAGTTTTGCATGAAGCATTTTGAGGGTTGAAGAAGTTGTGTTGGTACCCTGACAGAATGGAAAGTGCAGGAATATCTGTGCAGGGCATCCATAATCCATATGTGCTTATGTTAAGTAATAACTTTACTGTGTCCAGGAAAATGTTTCTGTGAGTGCTGATGGAAAGCTGAGCTGGATGGGAAGGCAGGTATGTGCCAGCAGAGAGCAATCAATGTGCTGCTCTAAAGGCACTTTGGAGGCATTTTCAGGTGTAAAAATGAGCAGTTGGTTAAAAAAAAAAAAGGCAAATAAATGAAAAATAGACACCTTGAAGCTTTCCCAGCTGCTTCCCTCAGCTCTTTTGAAGCTGCCTTCTCTTTTCTTAAGAGGATAGTTCCATGTGACAGCCAGCTTGACTTTTCCCCTGCTAACATCCCTACCTTAGCAGGAAAAAGGAACAATGGAGAGAAGAGGCAGCCGGTGATCAGTGCCCAGACTGGTGCTGATAAGGTTTTATCTTGGATCTCGATTAATTAATTGGTGCTGAGGTCTCAGTTGGAAATGTGCTCGCCTGGTTGAGGGAAATACTGAGGGCTTGGTCCTGCCACATCCCAGGATTCTCTTGCTGGGATTGGGGCAGGGGTTGTTGGGGTGTTTCTGTCCCCTCAGCTCCCCGGAGCTGGTGTTTGCAGTGAGCTTTTCCACATGATGCAGCCGGGATGGTGGGAACCGGCGGGAGCAGCACCTCCCTCACACACACCCTCAGAGCCCCTTCAGAGCCTCATCTCCCCTCACAGCTCCCATCTCACCTCACGGCTTTCGTCTCTCCCCTCTCACGGCACCATCTTCCCTCACAACCCTTCTCTTCCCCCCTCATGGATCCATCTTCCCTCACAATTCCCTTTACAGCCCCATATTCCGCAGTCTCCCCTCACAACTCTCCTCTCTCTCCCCTCACGGCGCCATTCTTCCCTCATAACTACCCCGTCTCCTCACAGCCCCATTTTCCCCTCAACTGCCTCATTTCCCCATAACTCCGCACTCTCTCCCCTCACAACTCCCCTCTCTCTCCCCTCATGAACTCCATTCTTCCCTTACAACTCCCCTCACAGCCCCATCTCTGCCATTTTCCCTCACGGCCTCATTCTCCCCTCACACCTTCCCTCACAGTACCATTCTCCCCTCCTAGCTCCTCTCTTTCTCCTCACAGCTCAATTTTCCCCTCATGGCTCCATTCTCCTCTCACAGCTCCATCTCTGTCATCTCCCCTCACAACTCTCTCCCCTCGTAGATCCTCTCTCTCTCCTCACAACTCAATTTTTCCCTCATGGCCCCATTCTCCCCTCACTACTCCCCTCTCTCTCCTCACAGCCCCATCTCCACCATCTTCCCTCACAGCCCATTCTCCCCTCAGAGCCCCATCTCTGCTGTCTCCCCTCACAACTCTCTCCCCTCATGGCCTCATTCTCCCCTCATAACTCTTCTTTCTGTCTCCTCACAGCTCAGTTTTTCCCTCATGACCCCATTCTCCCCTCACAGCCCTGCCTCCACCATCTCCCCTCTCTCTCCCCTCACAACCCCATTCTCCCCTCATAACTCTTCTCTCTCTCCTCTCAGCTCACTTTTTCCCTCATGGCCCCATTTTCCCCTCACAGCCCCATCTCTGCCATCTCCCCTCATGGCTCTCTCCCTTCACAGCCCCGTTCTCCCCTCATAGCTCCTCTCTCTCTCCTCTCAGCTCAATTTTTCCCTCATGGCCCCATTCTCCCCTCACAACTCCCCTCTCTCCCCTCATGGCCCCATCTCCGCCATCTTCCCTCACGGCTCCATTCTCCCCTCACAGGACCGGGCCTTCTCCTCCAGCACAGGTACTTGCTATAAATACAGAAAATAATGATCTGGGAGAGTCTGGATGGGAAAAAGAAAAAAAAAGTGGCATTTGGAGATTTCCAGTCTTTTGTGTCATAGAGGGAGGGAACTTTTCTTGGTCTGGATGGAATCTACATAAGTCAATTGTGCTTCCACCTATGCCTGTGAGTAACTCAGGAGCTGTTGGTGTCACAGACTGAGGAAAAATTTCTGAATGCACGTTATAAAAAATGGGTTCTAAGTCATATTTGCTGCATTTTAGTTTTCTGTCATCATACAAAATATGTAAACAGTCCATAAATCAGTGTGATTGCAAGAGGGAAAAAGATGTTTAGTCTACTTACCCCATGCTATTCATTCGGTTGGGGAGGAAATATTAGGCTGGCTTTTTTCTTTTTCTCCCCTAGGTGTAGTATTTAAATATGTTCCCAAAAAGATTTTGGGCTAAACTGCCTCTTAACCACATTATTAGTTCCTATTTTGCATATTACTAGCCTCAGAATTCCAGTGGCCTGAATGAGAGGAGCTGAAATTATATCAATTTAGGGATAGTATTAGAAAAGAGCTGTGTAACCAAAGTTACTCTCTGCTTAGATGTGTCCAGTGAGTTTTCATTCTTTCAGATACATAAAGATGTCCAAAGGGCAGCAAAAATGACTGCAGTGCTGAACTGTAACTGCACACAAACCCAAGTTTTTATTCTGTTTTCAATTACTTGAGTGATCCTTACAATATTCCAACCCACCAGAAAATTAATGCTGATTTACCAGATATTCACTTAAAAAAAAGGCCCAAATCCCTTCATGTTTCTCTTGCTGCTTTACACAGGCAGTCCTGTTAGCTGGGATTTCATGGGTATAAATGACTGGAAAATTACCTCAAAACGATGCAATTTCTATTCTTGTTTTGGTGTGTCTGTTGCGATTTCCTGAGGAGTGGGTAAATTACATGGGAATTGTCACAGGCAGTGATTAAAAAGGATTAAAAATCAATTTCACCTTACAAGTTGGTGGAGAGGGGTAACTCTGTATGGGGTTTACTCTGGGTGTGTGGAGCCTGGGCCTGAAAAGCAGGCTTATTTTATTTGGTCTTAGCTTAGTGTTTATGTGGTGTTATTTGCTGTGGTAATACTGGAAGGCATCTGGGAATGCTTGGTGGCCTTTGCTTGGGAACATTGCTCAGAAAAATCCTCCTGTCTGAACTCTGCTCCTGAGGGAAGGTCCCTCCAATCTGCTGCTGACTTCAGCCCTTCAATCCTTCAAATGATTTCAGAAAAGAAAGGTAGATCCCAAACAGCCTCATTAACGCCATTTTTGTTCAACACATTTTCCCTCAATTTTAAACCTTGCAACAGGTGTCTGTTTGGGTTTTTTTGTTTACATCAGTGTGAAATATTTATTGATGTGAAGAAATGCCTTCATCTCTCTGAGAGACAGGTTTGCTCTGCACATGTTCCTGCTGTGCACAGGAACATTTGATGCTGATTAGAGGGGTACAGCTCTGTTTGCAAAGCAAAGTGCTTGCATGAGCAGATTTCTCCCCTTTGCCTTCTGGTTTCTCTGCCCAACTGGAGTTTTCCAGGTGCAAAATGGTCTTCACTCAGTGAAAGGACCATCTGGGTTTTGTCAATGCTCAAAGAGGACTAAAACTTAGCACCTGAGGGCTGATTTTAGTTCTTCTGCTTGGGTCTGGAGTTGGTTTTGTGGCTGTGCCAGGCAAGCTGGCAGAGGCTGCTGGGCCTTGTGAAGTCGTGCTGGGCTGTGGCTGGAGCAGCGCCCTGCTCCTTTTATCCTGTAGGAGTGTGTTTGTTTTGTGAGGAATGTCAGAGAAACAGCTTTTCTCCTGCAGACGGGGACAATAGACATTGCATTTTGTGGTGCTTTAGCTCCAAGTCCAGCATTCCACTCCCCAGCCTCTGCTGTCAGCATGGCCCAAAGCAAAGACGTGGATGAGAGATAGAAATGATGCCCAAAGGAGAGTTCTCTGAATTCCTTTGCTGTAGTGGGTGCTGTGAACCTCTCTGGGATGTGTTGCAGGCGTGGTTTGGATCACTTGGTATTTGTGTCTCCCTCCTGGCCATGGAGTTCCTGGCAACCAAAAGAGGTTTCCCATTTGTTGGCAGGGGAATGAGTAACTGCTGAAGTGCAACACCTCAGCAGTGGCATCTGTGTGTGGTATTTTTGGGGTCCCCCATTGCTGGGAGGAAAGATGAATGTGGCTCCCTGTTCTTAGAAGGCTAATTTATTATTTTAAGATATTATATTAAAGAATACTGTACTAAAACCATAATAAAGAATAGAAAAAGGATATTTAGAGAAGGCTAAAAGATAATGAAAAACTTTTGACTCTCCTCAGAGCCTGACAAAGCTGGCTGTGATTGATCATTAAGTCAAAACAGTTCACATAAAACCTATCAAACAATGGCCAGTTGGTAAACAATGTCCAAACCACATTCCAAAGCAGCAAAACACAGGAGAAGCAAATCAGATAATCATTGTTTTCATTTCTCTCTGAGGCTTCTCAGCTTTCCAGGAGAAGAAATCCTGGGCAAGGGATTTTTCAGAAAATATGACAGTGACACATCTGGGAGGTTTTGGTCAGCCATATGGAGTACCAATGCAGAAATGTTTTCTGTGCTTTTGCCATGTCCGATTGCTTGCCTGGTGAATGGGGGAGCTGCATTTTTGGGCTGTAAATTGGCCTGGTTTTCTGAGCCCCCTCTGAGGGGAGCAGGGCCCCGGTGTGGGGCGGGACGGGCACAGCCGCCCTCGGCACAAGCGTGAGTAGCCATTGCCAAAGGCGCCGAGCAGCGTTCCCAGCAGCAGCTCCGGATGGCAGGAGAAGCAAGGAGACCCCAGCTGTCTGCACATGGTAGGTGACAAAGTTCCTCAGTTACCAATATGTATGCATATATATATTTTTTTTTAATTTTCAGGAATGCTGATTCTTAGCTGGTAGTTTGTACAATAAATCACTTGTTTGTGTAAATAGATTTTTACCTACTCCAAGAATTACCCTGGCAAAGGGCTTAATAAATTGCAGGAGACAGGAATGAAGAGGAAAGCGTAACCTTTAACCAGAGCATAAAGAAATAATGGATGTGGAAATTTTTTTTGTTTTCATCTGTAATGAATGTACAGTATTTTTCTCCATTACTAGCTGTTGGCTGTGGAGGTGAAAATATAGAGGCTGTTGAGGCAAGGCCATAGAAATGAGGAAATACTAGTACATAAACCCATTTGCACTAAAATATTGCACTTGTCTAGAAGATAAGTAACACTGTGTGTCAGTAGTGGTAGCAGAGTGATGGTTTGCTATCAGAACTCATAATTTATCCCATGCAGAGCACTGCCTGTGGAGTAAGGGCTTGATAGATCCTCTCAGCCATTGGTGTAGCAGGAATCAAGGTTTTGTGTTTCACTCTTAACTCAGTGCATCAAGAAAGAGAAGCCAGAAAGAAATTTGATTATTAATTTTCTGGGTGTGCATGTTATTATTGCTGCAAATCTGTATGGCTTAGTCCACCTGAGGATTGTGTGGTCTCCAAATGACTAACAACTTGTACCTGCTTGCTCCAGGGGAGCTGGTATGTTCAAAAAATTAGTATTTGAAGAAGTTTTAAGAGTTCTTGAGGCTTGTAGGGTGGCCAGCTCAGCGATGTCTGAGATGGGTGTTCAGAGAAAGTGGGCCCAGGGTTTCAGTTTTCTTGTCTGTGCTCTCTCTCTAAGTGGTTTGTGTCATCATGCTTTGAGCTCAAAGGAATGTTGCTGAACACGTTACAGGTTGCTAAAAGTGATTTTGATGCTGCTGTAGGGCAAGGGATCACTGACTAGTGGGGTTAGCCTTCAGCCAGTGCTGCGTGGCCGTTTAGAGCTGATGGCGCAGCCACAGGTTGTTAAACAATTTTAGGCAGGCCTATCTTCAAAGCTTGTAAAACTAACATTTAATGAAGTGAAACACAGATCAATTGTAAATTTTGTGCAGCAGCTCAGCTGTATTGATTGCAGGATTCAAAGACTTCCAGTATGGCCCTATTAAACACCGATAATGTTAGGGTTGAAATGACGCTTGGCAAATGCTAACAAGGTTGAAAATAATTCCTGCTTTCCAATGATCTGCTGCTTCCCGGTCAGCAGGGAGGGGTGGGAGCTCTTTGGTCACATAGCACTTGCTCCTGGGTCAGTCTGGGCTGGAAGGGAAGGGAGCTCTGTGCTGGAGCAGCAGCAAAGGCAGCACCTGTGGCTGCTGAGGTGCAGGTGTGGGAGCTGTCCCTCAGCACTGCCACTGTGCAACTGCTGTCTGCCTTTCCCGAGGGGATTTTGGTTGTTCCACTGGACAGGGCTAAACCTGGGCCAGTGTGACAGCCTGGGAGCAGTTTGGCCCCTCCGTGCCTGGGCTGCCGTGGGTGGATGTGCACGGGTCTGCCACAGCGGCTGCTTGGCAGCGCCACTGCGAGTGTAATTTAGCTGTGCTTGCCTTTGGCACGCTGAGAGCTGGATCCTGGCTCCAGCCCGGTCCCCCGGTGAGAGGTCTGTAATTTGTAACCACTCAAGGATGCCGCCGGCGGCTTTTCCTCTGCTCCGTGGATTTGTGCCAGACCCTGCAGGCTCGGCTGAGCCGTGCCCCCTCCTGCCCGGCAGTGGGATGGGAATGGGAAGATGTATGATCGGGCAGCAGTACGGCAAAAGGAAAATCAATACAGATCAACTGAAGGGTTTTAATCCTGCCTTGTAATAACTCCTTATCTCTCCATGCCCCATATTCATTACAGTGTGAGGTCACTGAATGCTGCTCACTTGCAAATCAGAATATACCCGTGCAATGTAGTGACTGTAACTGTGTGCATTCACACACCAGGAGTGCACCCCTTGCTGTGAGAAAGGAGGGTGTGCATGGAAACAAACCCAGGCAGCTCCCAGGGCGAGAGCAGCCAGGCTGGGCCTTAGGGAGAGAGCAATGAGGGTGCTGTGTTTGACCCTGGCAGCTCCTGCGCTGGGTCAGCTGCCATCCCACACCTCACACCTGGGCAGGAAGGGCTGTTCCTCTGTAAAACAGCAGCTCCCTCTCCTGCATGTATTCTGACTGCAGCAATTAGAAACATGGCAGCACACCGGGGAACTGCTAAATATAGAATGGCCTGAAGAGATGAGCTAATGTTTCCTGGATTTTTTTTTTTTTTTTTTTGTGTGTGTGATTCCCCACCCCTACCTGAGAATTTAAAGGTCAGGTGACAAAACTACCTCAGAAAGAGGAAAAGGTATCCCTACTTCGGCCACTGTGGTATAAAGAATAGGAGTAAGGAAATTCCACTGGGAAATAAAGAGCCATTAACTCAAAATGAAGTTTGTGGATAAAGCTCCTGCCAGGTCTGGGCTAAGGAGGAGGGAGCAATGCTGAACTAAGGGTGTGGGGCCTGAGCAGAGCAGGATGTTGGGCCTGCACTGGGGCTCTGAGAAGGGAGGCTTTGCTGAGGCCCTGCCCTGCCCTGGCTGGGCCCACAGTGCTGTGGGACTCCACAAGAAATCCCACCTTTAGGAAATTCTTTCTCTTTAGGAAATGCACAAAGAGTGAGCACTTTCATTCCTGGATGTCTTCATTCAGAATGAGTTGTTGTCACTGCTGCAATAACAAAAATTTTCGTTGTGCATACTGTATTATTTATTTAATGAAGGCTGAATGAAAGAGCTCCCTCGCTCCCTGTCTGTGGTGTGCAAGTGTCTGGGGAGGGTTTGGTGCTTGCTTCAGCAGCTCACACTCCTAAAGACTTGACATCTTGTTTATATTGCCTAAATAGATACATGCTATTTCCGGAGCTGGAGTAGGGCTTTTATGACAGTTTCACACACAGTTTCATTTTTAGTGTAGGAGAGGTCACAGCGTTTTGCCGACTCAAAGTACCTGACACTGACAAGAGGAAGCAAATTTCATTAAATAAAAAACGGTCAGCACTGCACAGGTTGATTATTTATAAATAGTGCCACCAGTCAATACCTGATGGTTTATTGGACTTAATGAAACTCCTGTAGCCAAATGTGTATTTTAAGAAGGCGTTTGACCTTGGGCATCTCTCCTGCTGAGGGGATGCTGTCTGCTGTGTCAGTGGTTCAGAATCAATAACCCCCAGCACTGTCCTGTTGAGAGCTCATGTACTTAAGGGTGATATTGTAAAATGTGACAATATTCTGCTGACGAATGACTTGATACCCATATCCCTGTGGGGAGGGGTGGGCAGGGCTATGTGGTGACTCTGAAAATGTGCTGATAATGAATGAAGAAAAATTCTGCTGGAGATGCCACTTTATCCATTTAGCACTTGGAGCTGCTGCCCTTGTGTCAGCCTTTACCAACACTGTCCACAGGGGTCTGAGTGAGATCTGTTTGCTGTGTGATTCACAAATTTCATGAGATTTTAGGGCTCCGAAGTTCAAACTTTGCTATTCTCCTGCTTTTAATTATGGTACCAGGGTGATAGCCCTATATGCAGAAATTATGCTTGTCCTGTACACAAAAATCAGTGCCCAAGCATCACTTTAAGGGCTGGCTGGATGCTTCAGGCTGTTGTCTACAGATAGTTTAGGGGTGAAGATCAGAAAGGGAGAAGAGCTGCCTGATCCCAGAGTAAATGGAGATAAACTGGCAGTGGCTGCGTTTATTATATCGGCTGGAAGAGAATCTCAAGCTAGAAAAATTGTCTGCCTGTAAGGACCAAAGCAAAAAGTTGATGTTCCTTTTAGGTAAGACATTTAATTCACATAAGGGGATGCACATTGGTGGACTGATGGGTTTGTTGCCTTGCAAAGGGCTTTTTAAAATATTTAACGTTCCAGACTAACTGAGATGCTGCACATAGAGGAGTTCCATGCACAGCAGGTTGTTGGTTCTACTTAATGGAATGGGCTGAGCTTGGATTTTCTGAGTTCTGCATTTGGAACAGGGGTGTAGAAGCTGAGGGACTCTATACACTTAGTATGAAATACATGTTGGAAGATGTGTAGCCTTTGACCAGGACAATACTGTAATACTTCCCTGGAAACATCCCTAGCATGGCTCCAAACCTCTGGCTGTGGAAACGCTCCTGTGTCTCCTGTTTGATGCAGGCTGACAGGAAGAGAAGCAATAAATGCAAGTGTACACATAGAGGTGTAATTGCAATTTTCCAAAATAACTTTTTTAATAACATCTTTTAAATACTTTATGTATCAAAGAGCTCAGCGGGTCTCTTCTTAATATACAGTGTGATTAATTCAAATGAGAAAAAACAGTCATGCAGACAGGCTTTTCAGCTAATGAACAGGATGCATAAATATGCTCTGCCTCACTAAGGTATTATTGTCATCTGACATTTTTGGAAACTCCCATGGAATTTATTTTACATTAGATTCTGGTAGTGCTGATGGAGTGGCTGAATTATTGCCTCTTTGTCTTGAGACTTGAGCTAGTCCTCTGTGCAGACTTTTGGAAGTTTCTTTTGCAGAGTTTTGAGTTAGACACATTACTAAGAGAATTGCACTCAGGAAAGGTTATCCCAGCAGCACAGGCAGAAGAGGCACACCACTGTGGGTGAGGGCAATAGACTTGTACATCCCATTTTCTGTGCTGGTAAGAGTTAGAAGCTGTTGCCTGTTTTAGTCTCTTGTACATTATCTGTGTAACATTTTTTAAATATGTTCTGGGCCTTGCCCGGTGGGGCTGGCTGCCAAACCTGAATGGATCTCAATGGCACCTTCTAGAAGGGAAGTGAAAGGGGCTTTGTGATGATCAGTAGCTGCTTTCTGGCAGGGGCTGGGGTGTCTCCAAACAGCCTCCCAGAACTGCCTGTGGGTGAAACACTCTGTGCTTCAGTCTTTCAAAGCAAATGTTCCTGAATGAAGGGGAATCAAGCCTCCCTAACATCCACTTTAAGTAATCTCTTGGCAAATATGGTTCTAGTCCAGAGTGAGTATTTCCCAGGACTTGGGTATGGGGTCAGAACCAGTGTCCCTCATCTCTTTCAGACACTTGATATGAGTAAATGCATTGCTGTGCTGAAATTACAGTTTGCAGGCTAAACTTAGTATATGTAAAACCCAACTTCCTCCCCAGCCTGAACAATGAATGTTTTTGGGAAAATATCTTGAAGGGAAATTCCCTTAATAAAGCCTGGTTGATGGTTTTCTTCAGTGAGCTTTGATGTTGTTTGAATGTGTGTCTGTCCTGGATGATGTGCAGGGCCTCTCCCAGTGTTCTCCACCTGAAATATCAGCAAACTCAGCCAGCAGGGAGTCCTTCATTTCCCTTGCTCAATCACAAAGCAGATTTTGCTCTCTAGTTTCTGAAGTCATCTTATTACAGAAGAGATTTTCTGCTCTGAAAGAAAACAGGCAAAAGAAAACAGAAGAGGAGTTGCTAAAGAGATAAATGACAGACTCAGCCTTAAACCCTGAACTTGCAATTTATTTGCAGCAAATGTTCAGGGAGCACTAAGACAGGACATCTGTTTCAAGTTATTCCCAAAGCAACCTGCTTATTCAGCTGCAGACATCCCCACCTGCTTCTCTAATGAGCTGGGATCTCACAATATTCCATGTTCTCTGCTTTGAACCTGGGCAGAGCTGTCTGAAGCAGGGGAGCACTTCCTAAAATTCAGCATAGAGAGAGCCCTCTGCATATGTGCTGTTGGAGTCTCCCTGACTCCCACTCCTGGAGCTGTGGTGGCTAAATTAGGCATTAGTGTACATGCTCCTAATGTAGGATGTTGTGTGTGAGACTGGAGCAGATTTGGGGCTGCTGAGGGGTTTGGGATCTGGCCTTGAAGATGGAATTTTTCAGTGTGATCCTTTTCTAATGCACTGCTGCCATTTGACATTTACCATTGACTGCTTATGCAAACTAAGGGGCAGCAGAAAGATACTGATTTTTTTTTTTTTCCTCCCTGTACTTTAATTTTACAAAGTAAATACCAGGAAGAACAGCTTTGCAGGTGCTTTTTAGCACAGTGAGCATAACGCTGGGGAGTGCAGCTGGAACCCTTGGCCAAGGCTGCAGAGTCACTGTGTTTCAAATGCATGACTTTGGTGGCAGCTCTGCACTGAGGGCTCACAGCCTGCAGAGGTGCCCTCAGCAGTGGGAAAGGTGCTCCAAAGTGGTGCAGTCGTTGCTCAGGGAACCTTCTTTGGGAGGAAGGGAATGCCCTTGGAACTTTAGAGAAGACACAGAGCCTGGTCCGAGTCCCCTGCTCTGGAGGTGTCCCTGGCAGTGTGGAGCCTGCCTTGCTTTGGAGGCTGGGCATTGACAGTGGTGTTCATTGTACCTGAACACGCTGAGCTGGCTGCTTGTGACCTGTACAGAGCACAGCAAATGGGGCAGCAGGTGACACCAAGAATGGCTTTTGTAGACTCCCAGGGAAAGATTCCTGCTTGGGCAGAAGCGTCCCTGGGAGCCTGGCTGTGTGTCCTTCCTTATACTGTGCTATTTTTGGCTCTCCCTGCAGTCAGATCCCCTCTTTCAAGAGGCATCTTTGGTGTCTGTTTTGTGCTGAACATTCTCATTAATGAGCCATTTACTTGGTGTGATGCCTCTTGCCTTGTATCAGCCACTGCTTCCTGGGCTAGTTTGGGCAGGAGAGGACAGGTCTCATGGGTTCCCAGGAGGGCTCTGGGAAGGGTCCATTAGGATGGGAGCAACAGTGAAGAAAAAGGAGTGAAAAACTGTGTTGTGCTGGCACTTGCCAGGAAATATTCTCAATAATTTAAACAACTTGATAGACTCAGTGCACCAAACCTTCCAGCAGCAAATGAATTGTTCTGCCCTAAAGCCACAGCAATGGATATGTGTGGGGAGCAGTGGGGAGCCCCAGCCCTAAGCCAGGGGGCTCTGGAGCACCTGGCTGGATTCAGGCACAGGGTGATGTCACTATAAGACACGAAAGAACACAAGTGCACACTGCTGCTCTCAAGGTGAAGAAAAAAGGGAAGTTTATTTTCTAACACTTATAGTTTTCTAAAAGTGACTGGATTGGAGGGTGACAGTGCCACCTCTCCACTGGACAAACCAACAGTCCATTAAATTTCTCCTCCTCCATAAGAGAATGTAAGAAAATGAGTTATTTACAGAAAGTGTGTGAGAAAGTTCATTACAAGAATGTAAACATCAGAAGGCTTAGAAAATCTTAAAAAATCAGGGCAACAGGGTGAGGGAGCCACCTTGCTGTTGTACAGTAGTGTTAAGGTGAGTTAGGTGTGAGCTGGGAGAGGGGATGGGAGTATCCAACAGTGATGGTGTTGTCTGTAGTTACAGCCCAGAAAGGGAATTTCTGGAACTGTGAAAATGGTGGCTCAGTGCCATCCCAAATATCAATGCCTGTGGAGGAGACAGATTTACTCTCCTGATCAAATAATCTTCCTGCTTTTGCCATCCCGAGCAAAGACCCTTGTTTTGTGTTGGTTTTTCATTTCCCACTAATTTTTCAGAGGATCAGGGTAAATACCAACAGTGCTTTTTGATGCCAACAGAATCCTGGATGTGAGACTGGGATGTGCCGTGGTACAGGTGGCAACCAGTTCTGGGTGTGGTGGCTGGGGGCACCAGGACTGCTTTAGCAGCTTTATTTGTGTCTCTGCTCCCTGTCAGGAGCTCTGGGTCACACTTGTGATCTCCTGCCACGTGCCAAAAGCAAGTGGCAGCGAGGCCATGAGCTGTGTGATCTTTCCTGTGTGAAATCCGAAAGCTCTGGCAGGGAGTGGAGGATTTTTAGAAATCTCCTACATTGATGCTGGGTTGAAGGAGTCTGTGGGATTCTCTGTAAAAGGAAATTGTGTCTGCATGTTGGACCTGACTGGATGAAACCTTGTGGCAGTGGCAGATTGAGGGATGTGTGAAAAAAAAATGATATGCAAAAATCAACTAAAAATTGCATAGTATGAAAGAGGATCTGCAAGTGTTTCAGGGAATGATCTTATCAGTGATTGTCAGGTCCTCTCTGCTGCTGTCTCCCAGGAGCAGCAGATCCAGAGAACGGAGCTGTGACTCTCTCTGTTGGAGTGAGCAGGAGCAAATGGTCCCTTTCTCCCCAAGAACAAAACAACTGGCAGTGGTGTTTGCCTGCTGCACAGAGCTCAGCTCTTGGATTGTCTCTAACTGCAGGCTTTCCATTTGTAAAACATCTCATGGTAATTGGTTTTATTGGGTTGGGCCAGCTGCCAGGTAAAAAGCTGGATAACACAGCATTGGCATGGTGCTCCACAGGTCCAGACATGCTCCATTTCCAGTAGCTTTTGGAGTCTTTAGTGACTTGTATTGCACAGTTATTGCACATCCTGAATCAGTGGAGGCAGCACGGTACATATCCAAGTGCCCTTTGCAATGCCCAGTATTAAAATTTATGGTATTTAAGTTGCTGTTTAGATAGAAATAGGTTTAATGATTTTCTCTTTGTAAATTGGGTGGATTTTTCCTGGTTTTGGCAGTTAGGCTTGCTGGGGCAGAAAAATAGATGAGAGCATGGAATTACAACAGGCTGTAAACTCAGTTTAGCCCCAACTATATATAATTATACTTAAGAAATGACAATAATAGCTGAAAACTATGGCATGATAGAAAAAATGTGACTCTTACCTGGAAGAATGCCTTTGCTATTTGTAGCCAATTTCACATGCTTAGTAACTTAGTTCTACATTGATTTCTGTGAAAGGTACTGTAGCTCACGAGGTGGCATTTGGCACATGAAATGGAGTAAAGAGGGGAGTGGCCCCTCAGAGGGCACTCAGGGCCCTGACAACTCTTCACTGGGACTGTGAGGAGTGGGAGGCTGTTAGAAAGATTCTGAACACCATCAGAACTCACCCCTTTCTGCCCAGAAAAGGCCAAAGCACAGACACCTGCCTGGAACCTGGGGCTGGGCCTTTCACCAGGGACTGGGGCACCTGCAAGGGGACATCCTTAGGGAACCACTGATCCCTGCTGTGTGTACTGCAGCTCTTCCAGAACTGACCTTTTCCAGACCCACTGCTGCAGTTTTTCCTCCAGTGACTAAAAAATCAAATGTGCACAGCAAATGTGAGACCCACTAGAGCCCTGATCCTAGTGGGGGGGCACCAAAGAAAGATGAACAACAAACCAGCAGAGTGGGATGTGACTGGGTTGTTGTCCTTCCTTCTGAATGGCCAAACAGTTCATTCACTCCTCGTTTAGAAATTGAAATTAAAAGGGAGCATCTTCAAAGAAGTGCAGTCCATTGTGAGTTAGGAATTTGTTCCCTTGTGTGGCTCTCTAGACTTGGCTGTAAATGTGACACTAACCCTGATGGGTGGCTGCAGAGCTCAGGGGATGGTGGCTGCAGGCTCACAGCGTGTGGGACAGGATGGTGCCCCAGTGCCCCCTGCCCCTCCCAGTGCCCCCTGCCCCTCCCAGCCAACATCCAGCACCCACCAGCCAGGTGTGGCAGATGCCAATATCAGCTTGTGCCCATTTAACCACAGACATGCTGCAAAATTCTGTCCTGTTTAAAACAATTGATGAACTCTGGTGATGCCTTTACCATTATCTCTACCAGGCAATAGATTTGTCTCCATCTAAGTCCTCCTTTATGGACAACAGAGTTCTTGATACTTCAGCAGGTATCACCCTTGTTTAAGCGCTGTGATAACTGACTGTAAGGGGCTGATTTAATTTATGTAATATTCACATTAATAACAATAACTTTTGAGAAACCTGTTAAAAGTCTGCAATGGTAATTTAAAACAAAGGTCATATGCACTGTTCCCCATTCCATAATGATCAAGTTAGTAACTTTTGATGGGTGCATTAAATGATGCTGTCATCCCTGGGCAGATCCCAGAATCAAAACAGGTTCCTATTTCATTCAGAGTGTAACACCTGCAATGAAATGCTCTTCTGGCTGAAACAGGTGTTTCCAGCAGAGGGAAGGTTTGCTGTTTAAACTGCATCCAGCCAAGACTGTGGGTGTCTGCCAATGGACAGAACCCATAATCTATATATAAATTAAACAAAACCCCTTCATGACAAGAATATTATTAAAGCTGCACAGTCAGATGCTCTGAGGTGAAGAAATGCCAGCATCAAAGTTTCCTGGGTGACCTCAGTTTGTCCTCTCCCTTGGTCGTGCACATGCATAATGATGCTGTTTGTAATTATACAGCCATAAGTTACTCCTTTTAAAATGCCACATCTCCATATGAAATGCCCTTGCTGCTGGGGCTGTGCAGTGCTGGGCCTTGGCTCTGGATTGTTGTTACCTAAACCAAAAAGTGACTTTTGGAACAGCACCACATTTATGCCCTGGAGGAGAACACGTTGGGCTGTTGTCCTGTGGGTGCTGCTGGATTTTCAGCATCCTGTTAAAGGCAGCATTGCCACACTGTGGATGAGGGGTGAGAGTGGGGCTGCACAGGTGCTGTCAGAAATGGCCTGTGGGCTTTGCGTACAACACTGTAAGGAAAAATTATGCTGGAATCTTTGAGGAGTTTCTCCTGGTGTTCTGGAGCTCTGTGTCTGGGAGCACATGTGTGTCTGGTGGGGTTTTAAGCTCATTTGGAAATAGAGTTTGTGCTTTATGAGGCAATGTATTCCTGGGGAATTTGGAGCATCGTTCTGGCAAGAACAAAGAGGACAACTTTCTCCTTTGGCTCCAGCATTTTAAACTTCTTTCTGCATACTTCAGTTCCTAGGTACATAAAAGATTATTTTAAAAAACATTTATAGCATCACATTTATATTGTGATGATTCTTGCACAAACAGTGATATTTGCAACTCTCAGAATGAACCAATTGGGTGTGATTTCATACCTCCTCAGACAGACTTAGCAGACTGCAGCCACTGTATCTGATGGTGCCTGCAGATCTCACAGCCACTCCAGCAGATCTGTCCCTCCCTATCTGCTGCTTTTGTGCCCAAATCCCTGGCAGGGCATGGAGAGCTCTCAGCATGGCTGGAAGGAGCTCAGCCCCCCTATCTGAGTGTGTGTGAGGGGCCATGGCTGCTGCCTGAGGTACCCCAGCTGGCTCCTGCCTGCTCCTGAGCCTTGGCTGTGCTGAGCCTCTGCCAGCAGCAACTTTCATTTCCAAGTAAATGAAACTGGGACTGGTCTAAGTCAGTCTGCTGTGCTTCAGCCAGAGCTTCCAGCCGTGCTGAGGGCATGAGATCAGCGAGAGATCAAGGCTGTGCTGTGTCCTCAGCTTATCTTTTCTGTCTGCATTGTCTCCCTTTTTGTTCTGTGTCCTTTCTCCCTGTCAGCCGCGAGGGCTGCCTTTGTGACTCTGTCTGTGCTGCTGGGGGCAGTCAGACACCTGGGGGTGTCCCAGCAGGTGCTGCTGGTGCAGGGCCCGCCTGCCTGTGACACAGGGACCCGTGCCTGCCAGGCTTTGTGATCTCTGGGAAATCTGAGTACAACGTGCAGATTGAAACTTGAGAGGACAACCCAGGCACTGAAAATGAACAGCAAATCAGCTTTTCTATATTAACTCTTCGTCTGCTCTGACTCTCACACTGTCTGTGCACAGTTGTCTCTTGTTTTGAATGTATTTGTTGTACTGTCAACAAAAGGGGAAAAGCCCTCAGTTTCATTCAGCATGGGATTTTTATAGAGGTGTTAGAGATGATAGATCAGTTTTAAATTTCTAGAACAAATGTGTAGGTTTACACATGAAAAGTTCAATTGTTTTCTTTTTAAATAGAAGGTTTTGCTTAATACTTGAGTTTACTCTTGCTTCAGAAGGCAGAGGAAATCCTGGTACAAGGCCAGAGACAGAGAGTCATAACAGAAGTTAAACTGAAATTAGACATGAAAGAATTTTTTTAAAAATCTTTTGTCTCTGGAGCCTGAGAGAATGATGTGAAGGCACCACAAAAGGGGAAATTCAGCCTCATTGGAAAACATTTTATTCCTCTGAGACAGAAGGGAAAGTCTGAGCAGAAATATTTTTAAGAGTGTCAGTCTGTCTCTCTCTGATCAGACTGTGCAAACCCAGCACTTCTAGCCTGGTGTGGGAGTTACTGTGCAGTTGTAAGCCCCTGGCAACTGTTGGCCCAAATATCAGCAGACACTCCATCAAACCCCTTGAAGACATAGGGGGAAAAGAGACATCTATTTACAAGTTTATTCCTTGAATAGTCCACACAAAACAAATTTAGCAATTATGCCAGTTTGCATCCTGGCATAAGAAGTTTGCAGAAACTTTGAATTTTTGAAGTTTGCATAAATGGAGCAAAATGTGAGAGTTTGCAGATCAAAGTGAGTGGCACTCACCTTCTGGGTCCGCTCCCTCTGGAGCTTTTCCTCAGCTCTTAGTGGGGCTGTGTGAATTATCCTTCAAATGTGCTTCTGTAAAGGAAATCCCATTCCCAGAGGCAGGATCAAGCTGCTAAAGGTTGTTCAAAGCAAAAATAGCACCGGTTTTATTTACAGAGACAAAGCTTAGCCCACGAGGTGTGCAGCATCAGCCTGCCTTGATCCCTGTGGTCACAGCTGGAGCAGGGATGTGCAGCAGGACGGGCAAGGACTTGGGCTGGTGTTAGGGAGAGCTGTGCTCACACGGGGTTTGCTGTTGTTCCCTTCGGGATTGCTCACAGGGGGCTGTAATCTTGTGAGCCTCTGTTTCACATAGGAACCCAAAATATGGAAGGACATGCCTAAATTGCAGAGATCTGAAAACTCACGTGGAGCTTTGCTTTTCCAAACTCCAATGTTGTCAAGCTCTACAGGAAAGTGCTATAAATGTGGTGTAAGTGAAAGACTTGTGGTGTAAAGCCTGCTTGAGATGGGTTTCTCAAAGACAATGAATGTATGCAAGCCACACTGCAGCTGAGGAACATCCTTATATCCTTGGACAGAACTTTATCACCTTCCTAAGCTCTTAATGTTGATTTTTTTTTTTCCCTGGCTTGAGCTGGTGACTGAATCTCATATGCTTGCAGAGGACCAGCTTGCTGTCATCTCGTTGGCATTCTGGTTTGCCACTCGCAATTAAATCTAAATGTTTCTACGTGCCTTTCCCCAAAGACAAGAACCTGCTTGCAATGAGCTTCCCGGTGACAGGGATCCAACTTCCCACTGTGCTCGCTCGTCTGACCTTTGGAGCGTGGAAGGTTGCGATGCACCCGCCTGCAGGGACCGGCACGGTGTCTCTTAATTGTGCTCTGTAATCAGCGGCTCGTTCGCAGCCCTCTGCAATGACACAGCTTCGTCCTCCGGCTGAGGGCACCGCGGGAGGCGCTCGGCAGGCAAAGGCACGAAGGAAGATCGAGTGCTCCCGGCAGCTCTGCTGGGAGGCTCCTTGGAGCTGCGAGAGGAACCTCAGCGCGTGTTTTATGGTGCATTGATTGGGAAAGGAGGCATAAAATACCCACATTCTCCTGGGGAGCTTCCATTGCCCAAGGCAAAATGGGACCCAAAGGGCGCTGGGATCCTAAACAGTATTAATTCCCGTGTAAAGATGTGTGTGTGTGACCGTGGATTAATCCAAAGTCAGGAGAAATAGGTCCCACCCAATGTTTTGTGGGAGTTTGCAGGCTCATAGGGAGGAACCTGTGATACACACCACAATAAACTGCTGGGTGAAGCAGGGGAAGCCTTCATTGCATCATCGGGGGTGAAGGAGCTCCAAAGGTTTTCCACTTCTCAAAAAAAAGGAAGAGTGAAGGACCTGTACTGTGGCTTTGCTTTGGATTAGTAAAAGTTTCTGTATAAGTTCTGTATAGAAATGGAGGCACCTCAGAGCTTTGCACAAACACCTTTCACCTAAGCAGCAGTAAAAATGGACTTTTGAAGAAATGGCAACTAATGGGCGTGGTCCAGGAGAGATGTGACTTTGCTTCTTCAAGGTGTCCATGGGTCAGGTGCTGCTCCACCTTGAGAGCTGAAGATGTAAGGGCAGAAACGGCAAAATCAGCCCAACATTGAACCGAAGTGCCATGTGCTCAGAAATGGGTTGAACGAGACACTCTGTGACCATGAAATCACATTTTGGAAAGGCTGAAGTAGATAAGCTCAGTGCTGAAGCTGCTTCAGCCTTGTGCAGGAGGTGAGCCTGTAGTGTAGGATGGCTCTCTGAGTCCTTCCTGGAGTATCTACCTTCCAGAATCCTTTCTGGAGCATTAGCCTTTCTCACATACAACAATCATTCCCTGCTTTGGTGGATTCTCCTGAAATAAAATCTGCATAAATGGAGCTGCTGCAGACCTGTCTGGATTGAAACACATCATGTTGTAGGATGGAAAGAAGTAGCTGTGTGTTTTTCTTCAAGGCAAAATTTCTTATGTTCTTGACAGCTTTTGAAAAAAAAAGGTGGTGTATGTGGAGTGAAAATCTTTGATGGGGAAGTGAAATAAAAATGAATTATAGCTCAGTTGTTTCACTTTTTAAAGGTGAGGTCTTAAATTTCTAAAGTGGCCATCCAGATGCTAAAAGGCATAACTTCTACAATTTATTGCTGCCCATTTTCCCTTTTATGTCCTATAAAACACTGTAGATGTTCCTGACCATACACCTCTGTCATAGCATGTGGGACATACCTGACATTCCCTCCAGGCAGGGGCCCACAGGGCTGTGCTTGCTTTAGCCTCTTTCACTGGTCCCTGTGAGGAGCAGGAGTTGGAATGAGCTTTAAAAACCTGAAGGGCAGTGCTACCAAACCAGCAAAACCCAGCAAAATGGTGAAAAGGTCACGTAATCCATGTTCTCTTGCATGCAGTGGGCTCTAGAGCAGGCCTGGCCTCCTGTGGGCTGTGCTTGACCAGGAAAGCAGATCTGTGCTGCAAATGCAGTTTTTGTACTTTTATCCTTTACTGTGGGGGAAAATGCATCTGGATGTTGTAGAGACTGAGCCTTACGAACACAAGGAGGGCAAATGCAAATAAAGAGCAGCCATGAGTTGGTTGTGTGCCTGGGAGGGAAGAGGAGGGGAGCAGACAAACCCCACTGAGGAGTGGCTGCTGCTCTGACACCCCTGACCCCAGATCATGGGGTTTCAGGGCAGGACCAGTATTTCTCC
This sequence comes from Zonotrichia leucophrys gambelii, assembly GCF_028769735.1. Lineage (NCBI taxonomy): Eukaryota > Metazoa > Chordata > Aves > Passeriformes > Passerellidae > Zonotrichia > Zonotrichia leucophrys. Next base: position 102,628,428 of record NC_088172.1, read on the forward strand.
TGGGATTAATTCCTGCCCACAGCTGATCTGCTGGGCACCACAGGGCTGTTTGCTGTGGGCTCTGCAGGAGGGGCAGCTCTCACAGCTGGGTTTGGCAGCTGCCAGTGTTTGTTGTACACGTGGTGAAAAGTGATGAGAAGGAGAGGATTCTGTGCATGTCCTGGGCACAGCAGGGGCATCTGGCTGTGCTTGTTGTACTTTGGCTGTACATGCATGGCCTTGCATTCCAGGGGAATCAAATCTGGCTGGATTGCCCCCAAAGTGCTGCAAGGAATCAGTGGCTGGGCAGAGCTCAGCCCAGGCTGCACTGGGACCTCAGAAAAAAGCTTTTACAACCTCAGGGCTTTTACATGTGATAAATCAGTCATTTCTTACCTGCCACAAGGGAAAGCAGTGTACTACAGAAAATACTGATGTTCAATTTACATTTAAGAATCTCCAGATTCTATGGATATATAACATTTATATGTATTAACCACACATTCTGGTTTATGTTAAATGCTTTAAACATACAGTGAGCACATCATATAGCCAATATAATAAATATGTAGCATACAGTGAACACATCATATAGCTAATATAACTAATATAATAAATAAATAGCATTTTTTCTTACAATAAAATATTAGCTATATTTAGTTTACTACACTTTCTCTTATTAACACGAGTTTTAATTAAGCCTAGTAAAAATGTTGTCTCCTGTAACAGTTTGGTAGAGAAGTAGGTTCCAGGAGTAAATGCATTTAATCTCTTTAGGGAAAAGGGGCAAAAAAAGGTGTTTATGCATTCTAGTGGTGAGCATTAAGGACAACATCTTCTAGGAAAATCTGATGTTAGGTTAGAAATTGAACAATCACATTGTTCCTAAGTAAATTGATCCTGCATATCAGGATCATGGCCTTAACTGGACATGAGGCTGATTTATAGTCAGTTACTTCCATGCTTCAGATTCAATGTATAGACATGTTAATGGGGTATTTCTAGGATGTATCTGGGCTAAGGTAACTAACAGGCAAAAAAAGGAGGTTTCCCAAATTGTCAGTATTTATACTGATGTACATAGGAATAGCTCTGCCAGGACATTATGGTAGATGGCCCATGTCTAAAGACCTTTCAATGCAATGGGAATTTTTCCATTGCTTTCTCTGGCATTTGATTCAGAGTCCCTGAAATTTGGCTGAGCAGCCTCACTAAAGCTGTACAAAAACTGTTTATTGCCGTTGCTGCTTAAGCAAACCAAGCTGACATGGAGTATAACATGATTCTGGAGGTTTAGTTGGGTTAAACTGGTTTTTTTGTGTGTGTGTTCACAGGCTGCTCCCTCCTGGTCTGTGGATTTTTGGCACTGGGTTTATTTATTGCTCTTGTCTGGCAGTCAGGAGTTGGGTGGGTACATCTGGGTACATCTGTCCTTTCCCTGCCAGGCTGCTCTGGTAGCTCAGGGTGGCAGTGGATTCAGACACCTTTTCAACTGCCTCCAACTCCACTGAACCAAAACACCTGGTCTTAAATGAGGAATGTTTGTAGTGTGAATTAGTGTAGGAGCACATTGGGAAGGCTCTGAAGAAAGCCTTGGGTGTGTTCATTTTTGTTATTGCTGCAGTCTTTGCAGAGATGTAACACCCAGTCAAATGATGTGGGATCACTTCTGAAAAACTCTGTTCTCACATCTTCTGTACAAATTCTTTTTCTGTGTCAGGTCAGAGCACAAATTCTATGACAAAATGTGATTTATTGGTAAAATAGTGATTTTTTTCAGAGAAAAGTTCAACAAAAAAATGATAAAACATCTTTCCCATCTGTTTCCCAAGAAGTACAAACCCTGTCTTGAGATATTGTTCTTTTCTTCCATGCTTGGGGACAATAGAGAGCCTGATTCCTTCTCCTGAGAAGAGTAATAGATTTTCTTCTTCTAGACTGGAACTGGTATTTGAAATGCTCTTGGGGTGCTTGCCTTCACTTATCTTCTGTTTCTTATCTCCTGGGCCTGCCACTAAGTCACTGGAAGGCTTTTTGTGTGTTGTGAAGGGATTTTTTCATTCCTTTCCATGTTATATGATGTCTTTATCATTTCTGTCCAGGGCAGTTCTAAGAGCACAAGGCTGTGTTGCTTGGGAATCTCAGCTCTGCACACATTTGGCACACCTTTCATTTGCAGGTAGAGTTTGAAATCTATTTTAGGGTGTTTCTTTTGCAATAAGTGCAGAATGGCTGTTACCATGAAACCAACCCTTGTGCTGGGGTTTGTGGAAACATGAGCCAAGAATAAATATATTTTACTGCTTGTGGGTAGGGCTCTGTTCCAATTCTGTGTGTTGTGCTCTGATCAAACTGCTGAAGGCAGCCTGGGTGAGAGTGCAGATGTACTGACACCCTGCCTAAATTAACATGTCCTCACTTTTCCTGGGTCTGGGTTTTTTTGGGTAAATCCTGTGCTTGTTGTGATCCACAATTGGTTCTGGTCAGTTACATTGATGGAGGGATGGATGCCGGCTCCTTGGGAAAGGATCCATGGCCCTCCCTGATTCAGCTGCATTAATTTACACAAAGTTCTCCCTCCCTGAGCACAAGGAGAGTTTCAGACATGACTCTTCCAGAACCACAGTGAAGAGTGTCCAGATGGGTGTGAGGAATGGGATAAAACCTGGGAGAGCTGCACAGTGAGGATGTAGCCAAAATGTCCCTCTCTGTCTTTGCTGACACTCTCCTGGCCCTTCCTGCTCTTTCCCCTTGCAAAAATCCACATTGTCCCTTCTCATCTTTCCTTTCCAACTCTTTATTGCTTCAGTAATACTGAAAGGATCTCCTGCTCAAGCTGCCAGCCAGGCAGCTTGTAACAACAGAGGCACAAAACCAGCACTAGAGATTTCCTGGTTTGACTGGGATTTAAGTGCAGGAAATCTCCTCCTGAGCCCCTGTGAGTGCAGAGGAGCTCTGCAGCCCAGCAAAGCCCCAAACACCCTAGCAAGGTAAAAGCACAGCCAGTGTCTCCCATACCTGTTCCACTGGAGCTTTTGGGTGAGCCCTCAGCCCCCTCACCCTCTGTGGGCCCTGGCTGCCATCCAGAGCAGCAGCCAGCGTGGGACCAGCACTCCCTGACCTGCAGCCTTGGAAGTTTGTTTGTTCTCTGCCTTCATCTGATGAGCTGGGGTGGAGCAGGGGATCTGTGGGTACTGCACTGCAAAGGGAAGCGATTGCAGGAGGTGCTCTGGGAGAGGCTGAGGAGTGTTCCATGGCATTTCCAAAGCAGAGCTGTTCCTGAGCTTATTAGCACTGAGCCCTCTTAATGCCAAGAGGCTGCTCCATGGCCACTCCGGAGATAAGGGGAGATTAAACACAAGAGCATAAGTGCTTGAAGATGAATCCTTAATACCTGTGATGAAAAGGAGGCTGGATTAAGTGAGAGTTACACCTCTCTGAGCTTCATTTCAGAGCAGGGATAGCTGATCTCACTCTCCCCTCCAGCTGCCACTGGAAATCAGCTGGTTCAGGCTGGAGAAAAGTTCAAGCCATTCTGGCATTAAGCTAAAATCTCTTGTGGAGGTTTACACTTTAAAAAAATAGTTGTGTAAGGGACTGAGTGGATATTGATTGAGACACTCAGGATCTGGTGGCAAAAGGATTGTTTGAAGGGTGGCATGAGTTCTGTAAACACACAAAGGATGAAAATGATGAATCAGAGGAATGTTCTGTCAAAGAATTGCCTTTGTTAAAAGATACTCCTTCCTCTAGAAAGCCTCTTACAGAGAGCTAAAGGGAAGTGGTAAAGTGTGAGCAATAGTCCTGGTTCTTCCACTGCGCTTTGGAAAATAAGGACAGACCTTACTGCAATTCCTGTGCATTTCAGCTCCTACAGTTGGCAGGAAGGGCAGCCCTGGACAGGAGGATTCTTGTTGTGGTGTGTTGCAATATCCTGTTTTACCTTCTCCCTTCCCCCTCGCCCCTCGCTGAGTGTGCCCTGTCAATCAGGCTAACATACCAGCAAGGCGTTGTGTGATAGGTGTCCCTAGTACCTTGAGACCCTGCCCCTTCACCTGGTTGGTAACTCACCTGTCCCCTCCCCTTCCCCTGTCCCCGAGCTTATAAAATGTGAATGAGACCATGCGGATTGTATTCTGTTACCAGCAGTGGCCCAGTGCAGACGTATCTGTACTCATGGAATAAACATCTGGCTACCTTCTAGCAGAATCCATTCCCTTTCTCTCTACCATCGCCAGAAGCTCTCTCCTGAGGAGAACGGAGTCCTGTCTTGTGCCCCGCTGCACTTTGCCGCCAGCCAAGGTACCTCTGGGGTTAAACACCGCAGTGCTGCCTCTGGCCAAGCAGCGAAGGTCAGAACTGGCCTAGGCACCATCTAACTGGTTATATTGGGATACATATTCCAATATATTGGCGTCCCTGTGGGTGGCTCGACTCTGCAGCCCGAAAAAGGACTCGCAGTTCCTCAGAGAAGCTTCTGCCAGCCGTGCATCCAGCTGAAAGGAGCCTGGCTTCAAGACTCCCAGCTAGAGACTTTGGGAATACTCCCAGAAAAAGTTTCGTGGACTGTTCGGTGCCTTTGGAAAGCCCTGCTTCATTGTGGTGAACAGATTTTCCAGAGGAAGAAAAGGGTAGCTTCTCTTACACCCAGAGAGAAGTCCTTTTCCGGTGGAGACCTGCCTGTACCCAGCCTACAGCTTCCATTTCACGTGAGTATCTCTGCTTTCGGTAGAGCAGAAGCTCAAAAACAGACTCTGCCGCGAGTTCTGTTCCTTTTTTGCCTTTGCATTTTGGCTGCGCAGCCCCACAGACGAGAATTCATAGCGTTCTAGTTTAGCTTTCCTGCTGCGTGTTTCACTGTTTTTTAGAATTCGCGCCGGAGCGGGATCGCTCTCTGCCCTTCCCCCCCCGGCTCAGCAGCGTGTTCAGACACGTGTTAGGAGATTTCTTTCTCTTTCTCTTTGCGGGGGAGGGGGGGGCTCTCTTTCCACGTGGCCGGGGGATCTGCGGGGTCGGGAGTGCTCTGCACACGCGGCGGGGGGGGGGCGTCCCGGTTTCGGCTGCCACGTGGCGTGGCTGCTGCCTCTGCTCCGCGGGGGGCCTGCATTCCACCGCGGGGGAGGCTTTGTGTCTGCCTCTGTTCGGCAGGGCGTGCCCTGCCTCTGCTGCCCGGGAATTTTAAAAGCAGTATATACAGCTGCATTGTGAAGCTTTTGTCTGCTCGTTATCGCTTTCTATCTGTGGTTTTTTTTAGAAATTGGTAGCTGAATTTAGCTTTGTTTTTGGTCAGGCGGGATTAAGTACTCTGCTTTTTTACATCTATCATGGGTTCCAAACTTAGCATTGTACAAAGGGGAGTGTATTATGATATTGTTAGCATTCTAATCAAGAGTAATGTGAAATTCTCTAAAGGAAAATTGAAACAGTTTATAAGATGGCTTTTTCTGCAGTTCCCAAACATTTCCCCTGAAGAAATCCACAATATTCAATTCTGGGATAAAGTTGGGAATGAATTGATAACCTTAGGACAATCTGGCAAATTACCCTCAGCTAAATTTGTGTTCTGGAGTTTACAAATTCGAACAGCATTGCTCAAACAAAAGGAAATGGAGAAAAAGCCAAATGTAAAGCCATGTGCCTCTGCTCTCCCTGTTCCTCCCTCTCCCTCTAAAACCCCTGTTAGCTTTTCGGAGAGCAGTGATGTCCAAAATGGCCCCCAGTCCATAGGGGGTCCGCAAAATGGTGGGTGCCACGTGGCATCTTCCCAAACCTGGTCTTCTTCTTCCCAAAATCCTCTTAAGCATCCAAAATTCCTGCCCCATCCCCCTCTCCTCCTGTTCCTCGTGACACCTTCCCCCCTCCCCCGCCTTTCCTGCAGTAGCCTCAGCTCCGCCCCTCTACTCCTGCCAGGGGGCGGCTGCTGACGTGATGTCACCAGGTGACCCGCCCTCTGTTCCACGGTATCCCGCCCTCTGCCAGCCCCTTGACCCCGCCCCTGTTCCCACGGTATCCCCGCCCCCTGCCAGCCCCTTGACCCCGCCCCTTGTTCCCACGGTTGCCCCGCCCCTTGCCGGCTCCCTTTCCCCGCCCCCTCCCCGGGTTCCCACGGTGGGGACACACCCACTGCCTGTCCCCAAACCTGTAGCTGTGATCCCAATGCTTCTGATTTAAGGGATACAGAGCAGGGGACAGCAGACCCAATGCATGGTGCCATGTTGTCACTGGCCCCTGTTACGTTTCAGCCTGCAGCTCAAGCTGGAGCAGCCCCAACTGCTAATTGGAGTTCTTTTGGACGACAATTGATTAAAGAGATCTGTAAATCTCATAAAGAATATGGTCCACACAGTCCATATTTCCGTGGCCTTTTAAATTCTGAATTAAGTAGGACTATTGTGGTTCCACATGATTTAAAACAATTGTTTTCATGTCTCATGACATCCACGGAATTCAAATTATGGGAATCAGCATTGAAACAATTGCTAAAAGATGCTCTCCCAAGCTTACAGGCTGATCCAAACACAGCAAAAGACAACAATGGTAACCCTATTACCCTTGAGCACCTCTGTGGTGAGGGTCAGTGGTCTTCTCCCTCAGTCCAAGCTGCTGCAATTCCTGCAGAAACACTTGAGAAAGTAAAGGAAGCAGCTGAAAAGGCATTCTTTTCCCTCCAACCTGAGGGGCCTTTTGAGCCCTATAGTAAAATTAAACAACTACCATCAGAGCCTTTTGTGAAATTTGTAGAAAGGCTAACTAGAGCCATTGAAATACAGGTTAAAAAAGAAAATGCAAGGGAAGCAATTTTAGAAGAAATAGCGTTCACAAATGCAAATGAACAGTGTCGAGCAGCAATCCTGAGCCTTCCTATGGAACCTTCCCCTACATTAAAAGATATGCTTCTAGTCTGTAACAGGAAAGTGCCTCTGATGAGTGTTGCTGAAGACTCCAGACCAAGGCTGCTGCCAAGACCACCTCAGCGTGTTGCTGTTGCCAGCCCTGCACCTTCTCTTTCAGCACAGCAGTACCCTGGGCAGCAGCGGAGACCGGCAATGGTTGAGCCCACTAAACCATGCCTGCTTTGCAATAAGCTAGGGCACTGGAGTAACCAGTGCCCCCTGAAAAGGGAATTTGATGAATTTAAAAATAGCAGGGGAGGAGAACTGCAAGCCCTCCCTGGGGTCAACAACAAAAAAACGAAGAATAAAGCGCCAGCCTGCCAGGCGTGCAGACATAAAAGGAGCAGGCCAAGAGAATAAGGGTAGCAAAACAAATCAAGCGCGCGATAATATTAACATTTGTGTAAGTAAAGCAGGTGCTTCAAAGACCAAGTCTGCTAGTCCACTGTTGAAAGTGAAACAAAATAAGCTTTGTTATGATTTAAGTGATTCTGTATTAACCGCATCTTCTGTCAATGAGCCTTACAGGTTGCAGCTGACAGAGTCACTCCACCTGAAGGACACTGACTGGCATATTGTCTCTGTAAATCCTGAACAGAAAGGTACTTGGAACCAAATTCGTTGTAAGTACATCATCACTGGGGACAAAAACACACCACAAGAGATCGAAATTGCTCCGGGACTGACAACATCAGATCCCAAGCAATTTGTTCTCAGCCTGCACTGTTTCCACCCACCCCTGTTTCTTCCCAAGGGACAAATTGTTGCTCAAGCTATCCCTGTGCCATCTTTACCTGAAAATGTCGATAAACAAAAGCCCACAGTCGCCCGGGTCCAAGTTATTGGGACAGATAAACCCAAATTGTGGTGCAATGTCAGTGGGGGTGGGGAGTCTAAACGCATTGAGATGCTTGTAGACACAGGTGCAGACTGCACAGTGATTCCAGTACAAGACTGGCCAGCACACTGGCCTTTACAAAATGTTGCTGGTCACCTTCGAGGTGTAGGAGGTCTGCAATTGGCAAGGCAATCCAAAAGCATTATTCAATTCGAGGGTCCAAACGGACAATTAGCAAATATCCGTCCATTTGTGTTAGATTATTCAGAACCTTTGTTAGGGAGAGATTTAATGGCCCAGTGGGGTGTCACAATTAATATTCCAGACTCTCCACAGCATTTTTGTGCAGCAGTCATTAAACAACAGCGCCCCACCCAAAAACTTAAGTGGAAAACAGACGAACCAGTTGATGTGAAACAGTGGCCACTCAGTAAACAAAAAATAAAGGTGCTTGAGGAACTAGTACAAGAGCAACTAAGAAAGGGCCACATTGTGGAGACCATGTCCCCATGGAACTCTCCAGTGTTTGTCATCCAAAAAGCTGACAAAAAGAGGTGGCGACTTCTCTGTGACCTCCGACAAATTAATAATGTAATTGAAGATATGGGTTCTCCCCAGCCTGGTATGCCATCCCCAACAATGCTTCCTCAAGATTGGAAATTAGCTGTTATTGATATTAAAGATTGTTTTTTCCAAATCCCATTGCACCCTGACGATGCACCGCGTTTGGCATTCTCTGTCCCTTCTATCAATTCAGAAGCTCCTATGAAAAGGTACCATTGGACCGTTCTTCCTCAGGGCCTAAAGGTATCTCCAGCTATCTGCCAGTGGTATGTCTCTTCCCTGCTTTCCCCAGTTCGTGCAGCCACAGAGAAGGCCATCATCTACCATTATATGGATGATATCCTTGTGTGTGCCCCCAATGATGATTTACTAACACATGCGCTTGACCTAACGATCGATGCATTGATTGTTGCAGGGTTCGAGCTCCAGGAACAGAAAATTCAAAAGATGCCACCTTGGAAGTATTTGGGCTTAGAAATTGGAAATAGGACCATTGTTCCTCAAAAACTAGAAATCAATCCAAGGATCAAGACCCTTGCGGATGTCCACAAGTTGTGTGGGTCTTTGAATTGGGTAAGACCATGGCTTGGTCTGACTAATGAAGACCTTGCCCCTCTTTTCAATTTACTGAAAGGGGGAGAGGACCCAGGTGCTCCTAGGTCTATTACCCCAGAGGCACGGAAAGCTCTAGAAAAGGTTCAGATTGCAATGTCCACAAGACAGGCCCACCGATGCCGGCCTGATCTGCCATTCAAATTTATCATCCTAGGTAAGTTGCCACACCTCCATGGAATTATTTTCCAGTGGGAGGAAAAACAAACACCTAAGGCAAAGGACACACCAAAAAAGGACCGGGACCAGAGGGACTCTCTCTTGATCATAGAATGGGTTTTCCTCAGTCACAAAAGGTCCAAGAGGCTGACAAAGCCTCAAGAGCTGATAGCAGAACTGATCCGGAAAGCAAGGACCCGGATCAGGGAGTTAGCAGGATGTGATTTTAAGTGCATTCACATTCCAGTTGAGTTAAAATCAGGTCAAAATACTATGAAAATACTGGAACAATTGTTTCAAGAAAATGAAGTGTTGCAGTTTGCTCTGGATTCCTACTCAGGACAATTTTCGGTAGCACGGCCCGCTTGCAAATTGTTTGAACAAGATGTTCAATTTACTTTAAAATTAAGAACTGCTCTAAGTAGGAGACCTTTAAAAAGGGCTCTGACTGTCTTTACAGATGCGTCCGGGAGGTCCCACAAGTCTGTTATGACTTGGAAAGATCCTCAAACCCAGCAGTGGGAGACGGACATTGCTGAGGTGGAAGGTTCACCTCAGGTTGCTGAATTGGCTGCAGTTGTTAGGGCTTTTGAAAGGTTCTCAGAACCATTTAATCTGATTACAGACTCTGCATACGTGGCAGGAGTAGTATCCAGAGCAGATCAAGCAATACTGCAAGATGTATCTAACATTGCACTTTTTGAATTGCTTTCCAAACTGGTAAAGTTAGTCACTCACCGAGAGCAACCCTTTTATGTGATGCATGTCAGGTCACACACTGACTTGCCAGGGTTTATCGCTGAAGGCAACAGAAGGGCAGATGCTCTTGCTGCGCCTGCAGTGATGGCCACTCTCCCAAATGTTTTTGAACAGGCAAAAATCAGCCACCAGCTTTTCCACCAAAATGCACCTGGCCTGGTTCGCCAGTTTAACATCGCTCGAGAACAGGCCAAAGCGATTGTGGCCACGTGCCCAAATTGCCAACAACATGCACTCCCTACAGTGAGTACGGGAGCAAACCCAAGGGGACTGAACAGTTGTGAACTGTGGCAAACAGATGTAACACACATACAGGCTTTTGGACGGCAGAAATATGTTCATGTTAGTGTAGATACCTTTTCTGGAGCGGTCTATGCTTCTGCCCACACAGGAGAATCATCTATTGATGCTATTAAGCACCTCTTACAGGCTTTTTCTTTCATGGGCATCCCCAAGGAGCTGAAAACTGATAATGGGCCTGCTTATAGATCCAAGGAATTCGGGAGCTTCCTGCAGCAATGGGGAGTAGAGCACAAAACTGGCATCCCCTACTCCCCTACAGGTCAAGCCATTGTAGAAAGAACTCACCGTGATATTAAAAGGGTCCTGGACCAGCAACAACAGGTTCTGAAGGTAGAACCTCCCCACATCCGGTTATCCAGGGCGCTATTCACAATAAATTTTCTGAATTGTTCTTTTGACAGCCTGAACCCTCCCATCCTACGCCACTTTGGGGGGAACAGTCACAGGTTGATGAAAGAAAAACCTCCAGTTTTAGTAAAGGACCCTGAGACTTGGAAAATGGTGGGACCTTACAAATTGGTTACTTGGGGACGTGGATACGCCTGTGTGTCCACCCCCTCTGGTTTAAGGTGGGTTCCTTCCAAATGGGTAAAGCCCTATGTTCCCAAAGTCTCAGAGAAATCTGCAGAAGCACCCCAGGTTGCTCACGCTGCCTGGAGAAGAAAACGCCGCGCACGTTCTCTGGAGGAAATTCCATTTAAGCCTCCTATCTGGAATAGTTTGTAATATATGTTTGTCTCAAGTTTTTGTACCAGTTTAGATCCCACTGTTCGTGTGTAGCCTCGAGACGTCATGAGACCGAGCCTGCTTCTCGTCCTACTCGTGATCGTCCCACCTGCGATCTCCTGCATAGTCCCGCAGCCCAAACCACGAATGGACTACCTTGACAAAGGCTCTCAGACATCAACAGAGAAACTGACAACGAGCTGAATGGACTTTTCAATGG